>NC_071391.1:34159180-36559180 GCF_022682495.2 Desmodus rotundus
CTATATAAAGAGTGATTCCTTCTCATGCCTACCCTTTGGGGAAGTGGTAGCCTATGTATTTTACCCTGCTAGCACAGTCCTTAGTCACTGTTCCACTCGGTGTTGGGTCGTGGGTTGCCACTGGAAAACTATTCTGTGGAACTTTTATTTATTGTGATTTGTAAAAACTCCAAATCTCCTTCTTGAAAAATTTTTGTGTTTTTAGTCAAACAGTTTTCTGTGAAGTTTTATTTAAAAGAAATTAGCATTCATTTAATACCTACCAAATACTAAAAACTTACATGTATATTAATTTAACCTTCATAATAGCTCTTCAAGGAAGATGTGTTCTCTCTAATTTTACACATGGGGCCATGGAGGCTCAGAGAGTTAAGTAATTCCTCAGGTTTACAGAGCCAATAAGTGAGAGGCCTGGGGTTTGGGTCCCCACTCCCACCGTTTCCCTTCTGGTAGTAGATTCTAAGTCTGACTCAGTTCTCCTGTTCTAGGCACGAGGGGTGCCAATTAAAGATTTTCTTTTGAAGAAATGAAAAATAATCAAATAGATTAGGCATAATAACTGTACAAATTTTTTCGGTTCTGGGAAATAGTGAGGTGGTGTTTATATCAAAGGAAAAAACAGAACTGTCTAAATGATGCAGGATTCTTTCCCATAAAAAAGCTTGGGAAAAGTAGGAGTTCTCTGGCTTGGTAGGGATGCGTATAAGGTACTTGGTAAAGAATAGTCATACTTGCTTTTGTTAATGGTAACTCAAACAACTCTGTGCAATGATTAAGTGGAAACAATTGAATTTTCATGTTCTAGTAGAGCTGTTTACGATAATATGCCACAGAAAATGCAAGTGAGATTAATTTAAAGCAAATAGCTATGAAGAAAGGGTGGTGGAAATAGAGAGGGAGAAATACAAAAATAGCAGCACTTTAGTTTTGTTGTTCGTTTTTTGTGAAGCTTGGCTGCTCGGTGTATATAAAAAATGTGAAATTTTGGGCTGATGGTGAAAACCTTTCTTCATCTTTCACAGACAGTTTGTAAAAATCCATGCCCTTATGTATGGGCCTTTTCTATTTCTTTCCCGCAGAAGTTAGGGCATGTGTAATGTTATATGGTAGTCAGATTTTAAGAGGATATCTGAATTACTCTAGATTTTCTGAAATAAACCCTAGACGGGTAGGGGGTTAATATATACTGCTCAAGTACCTTGTCTTGTTTTCCTTCTTCCAAGCTGTCCTCACATTGACTTTTGTAGTGAAACAGCTTCAGTTGTACCTGATGCTTCTTTTGTGGCTTCTCTGATAAGAGCTAGAAGGTAGAAATTTGATCTTGTACTTCTCTGGACCTTGAAATGAAGGGGCAGAGATGTCCTTTTCTTATCTCACAATTGCCTGTAGAAGAATATAATTAAGTGTTGATCATTTAGGCTAATCAGAAAAAGCATGCTAGGGAAAGCATGGATAGTTAACATCCAACAAATATGTCTTATAAAATGTACTGTATAAAACGACAGCCCTGTATGCCAATGGCATAACTACTTCCGTAACCAATTTTGTTGTCAGACTGGAATGAGAGTCAAATAAATTACTTAAAGGTTACCTGTCTCTCTCTCTCCTGTCTCTCTTTCTCCTCTCTCTTTCCCTCTCCCTCTCTCACCAGTAATTAAAAACATCCAACCATAGAAGTAAAAAGGAAAGGAAAAGTAAAGATAGCAAATCTTTTGACTAAGCTTGGATTAAATGAGTATGTAGGTGAACAAATATTAAAAATAAAATTCTGTAGGAAATATACAAGTTAGTAAAGAAAATTCAGGTAATGCTTGAAAATAGTTAATAATCTACTTAATTTAGATCTACTATCAGTTATCTTTATTTAAATCTGCTCTAGAGTTAGACCACCTGAGTTCAGATTCTGCCTTCTTTATTTACTGTGTATAACCTTATGTAAGTTTTAATTTTTTTTCCAGAAAAAAAATTTTTGTGCCCTGTTTCCTTATCTGTAAAATAGGAATAATGACATTATCTAACTTATAGGGTTGTTTTAAGAACTAAATGAGATAATACATGCAACAGTGCTCAGCACAGGTACTGGTAATTTCTAAGCATCTAGTAAATACTCTCTATGTATCTTTTAAGTTGTCTCTTCACCACTCATCCATCCATCCATCTATACATATATATTCATCCATTTACTTGTCTATCTGTCCATCAGAATATGTAGAACTTTTAAAATATGAAGTAAAATTTATTGGCGAGGGGCTAGTGGAAGGGGGGATAACCCTGGAAAACTAACATATGTACAGAAATCTAGAAGCTTTACTTTAAATCCTCTGGTTAAGTACAATACCCTAAATTTATTTCTGCCTATTCATTCAATAATATTTAAATAATTGGCCAAATATTTGTCAAGTGTTTTCTTTGTAACATATTGTACTGGGTACACTAGAAATATAGCAAAGTCTAAGATTTTGTTCTTGTCCTTTAAAAATTTGTAATTATTTATCAAAAAATATAATGATGTCATATATATTATAAAAAGATATGTAAGATAGTATGCATTGATTGTTGAATGACTGGTATAAAAAATACATTTTCAGAGCATTTATTAGACGTGATTGGTGGACTATAGTTACCTGGCATCGTCTCAGTTTCTTAGAGATATGAAAGCAAGTTGAGAAAAGTATGGAGAGACAGGCAAAGAAAATGCTGGGAGGTAATAGGTGAAGTCTGACTGTATCAGTCTAGTGAGAGTAAAAGGGTAAATGTTGACCACTAGCAGATAAGTTTAGAAAGATGGGTTGGATTTGGATGGAGGGCCTTGAATGACAGAGTCAGGAGTTTGGACTTTTTCCTGTCTGTCATTAGGAAAAAACTACTGACTTCTTGATCTGATAAAGGGATTGTTGGCAAGATTGATACCAGTACTCTTGGGGAGGGGGGAGATACTGAAATTAAGAAATCCAGTTTAGAGTCTCTTGCAAAAGTCTAGGTAGGAAGTGTAATAAAGTCCTGTACTAAAGTGAATGAAGTTATGAATATGGTAAGAAGGTATGAGCTTAAGAAACATTATAAAGGAAGAGTTGATAGAGTTTAGTGACAGCCTAGCAATGAGGATCAAAGATTGAAAAGAAGAGATGGATATAGTGTTCATGTTTTGCACTTGGATGATTCTGAGAATGATGCTCTTCTGGGTGTGAATGAATGAGGGAGGATGTTGAGGAAAATAATGATGAATCTAATTTTAAGTTTGTTGACTATGACATAGCAGAGTACATCTTGGTATAAATATCTAGCAGTCATTTGAGGACTTGTATTTCAGGGAAATGAGAGAGAGTCAGTGTTGTGGATATAGCTGTAAAAATCATATGAGTTAGATGTTAAGGAATGAGATGCTTGGTAGAAAGAGTATACAGGGAGAATAATGTTTAGGTAGGTAGCATTAACATATGAGTAGTAGTTCTGTGATTATCTATTCATTTTAATTTAACAACATAAACTATTTGCTCATCCCTTCTCTCTGATTTTCCCTGTTTTGTTCCAATGTTATTGATTGCCTGTAATGTGGTGGGCCTTGTGCTGTGTAGTGGGGATCCAGGAATGAGCAAGAGATCCCCATCCTTAAGGAACATACAGAGTAAGCTTCTTTTTTATATGAAACAAAATCTTTTTATGTTTTCTTTTTTCTTCCACTTATTATAAGCTCGATACTATCTATGCAAGCATTTATCTTTCTGGGTCTGGAAGATATTCTCTGACAGCGGGTTTCCTTTTTTTTTCTTGCTGATACTTTTTGTTATTACTATATTGTAATGAATATTCTGTAGGAGCATAATTTTAGTAATGTGTTAAGTTATTCATCACTGAAGTTATAAAACCACTGATCACATCCCCTTTACTGGGAGGTTTTTATTGTGTTGAGTTTGTAAGTAGGATCCCTTGAAAAAACTTCATCATATTATTTGAAATTTGGCAAGGTCAAGGAAAAAAATCTTTTCCTAAAACAGTCTTATTTCTCACATCCAGACTTCTCTTAACCGTATGAAATTTATCTCAAATTGCCGTAAGACTTCCAGCTAGAGATTGGACTTTCCCTTTTTCCTGTTTCTCTTATCCTAATTCTGTTTCTAATTTAACCACAAAGTCAACCCAGTGTCTTCATCTAACCTTTTTCCCTTAAATATAACCCTTTCCTAAGTAAAGGGAGGAACGGAGGAATAGGAATGCAACATAAGAGTGATTGGCCATTTCAGATTTATAAAGGATGAAAGCCTCATTCTAAGGAATGATGTATCAGATGCAAATGTCTAAATTTATATGCAAAGGCTCAAGCTTAGGCAATTATATGTTGTTGGCAGTCCCTAGTTCATTCCGCTTTCCCTCTGGTGCAGTTTTTCCTTCTCTCCCTTAACTAATCCATTTTTTTGGTTAGAGGATTACAAATGATATTATTCACAACAGAGGTATCAGGTAAAAATGGAGTATCAGGCATTAGCTTGTTAGTGTGATATACTCTTTTGATAAAAGGAAGACATTATTACCCTGGCTGGTGTGGCTCAGTGGATTGAGTGCTGGCCTGTGAACCAAAAGGTCACTGGTTTGATTCCCAGTCAGGGTTGTGGGCCACCTCCTCAGTTGGGGGAGTGTGAGAGGCCATGGATATCTCTTGCACATTGAAGTTTCTCTCTCTCTCTTTCTCTCCAAAAATAAATAAATAAAATCTTTTTTTTTAAAGAAGACATTATTGATGAAAGAAGAAAATTCCTATGAGTGATTTGAGAATGGGAAGGATAGTTTTTGACATATTGGAAGAAATGATGTAAATCTGAATGTTTTAAATTTTGAGTTAGATATAAATCACTTTACTAAAATGCAGTTTGGAGCAACATTTATATTTATATCTTAGGAATCTTCAGGGTATGGGAGAAGCATGTCAAATTTTCAGTGCTTTAATGCTAACTCAGGTTTGGGTTACTGAAATCACTTGAATAGTGGGCCAATCTAGCCACCAAATTTGGACGAGAATTCCAGATGCTGAGTGTCTCATTTAATAGTTGTAGACATGTACCCTACTCTCGGTTATTTTTCCAAACTTGGATAGAGATGCTAAATCAATTTTGTGAGGTGAATTTTCAACCTCAAAAATACAGGCTACTTTAGAAGACAAAAATAAGGCATAACTTTTTTCTTTTAAGGAAAAATTAAGACAAAAGCTTTTGAGGTTGGATCCTACCTGTATTTTCAACATTCAGAGAGGTCTCTAGGCTAGAAAGAAATTTCTGAAAGCGTGGTTTTTATAATGGATGTGCTGCTGACATACACTTACCATTATCAGCACAAATGGCAGGGATAAAATTTGCAGGCCTTCCACTGTGTCTGGAAAGTTGTAGTGCTCTTATTGGTATTTGTATTCACTTTTTATGAATTGGTCTTTCTTGTTGTTTTTCATTTTAATTTAATGTAAGACTAATAAATCTTATTGTTAAATAACATAAACATTGCATCATAGCATTCAGTATTAAAATGCACTCCTTTTTGGGCGAAGCCAGAGAGATGTGTTTACTTTGTAGAGAGATTTAGATTTGATTTTTTGTTTTCTTCATGGTAATTATGTTTGCACTTTGCTGATCACTAGTTGTGCTTTATTACAATGGAAGGTGACAATTTGATTGTCTTCAATTGGCGAAACAAGTAATTTTATATTCACTAAGCTGTCAGGTAACACTAACTCACAGTACTAAGAGCTCCTGGCAATGCGGCTTGGCACCTATATTTAACTGCTTTGATGCTTGTGTAACCTCTGCTGAATCAGAAATACTTTGCCTGCTGGAAATGGTTTTCAGGGTTGTACAATGAGGTTTTCATTAAGTAGACAAACTGAAAATGAACTGCAAAGCCACAGTTGTTTCTCTCCTCCCCTTTCTCCTTCGCCCCTCCCCCTCCCCCCTCTCACCCCTTCTCTCTCCCTCTCTCCTTGCCCCTCCCTCTCCCTCTCCCTCCTCCTATTCAACTGGAACCCGAAATGTATACTTTATTTCATCACGTGAAAGAGAGCAATTGCCAGATTGCTTTATTTAGCTGAAGGAGAACCTCAGAGATGAGCTTATTTATATAGTTTTGTTCACTGTCACCATGCGTGAGCCCTTGTTGTTTGAAACAACCTATAACTACCGACTTTCATTCTCCTCTTTTTTTCTGGCAGTATCAAAAAGTGAAAAAGAGAGGTAAGAGTGGGAAAGTATTCAGCGACACTTCCTACCTTTTCTCTCTGAGAAATTAGTGTTCTGGTTTATAATTTTTATTAGAAATTGGATAAAAAGTCTTGGAATTGGGCTTTCATACTAGTATCTTTCAAGTTGACAAACACATGTTTGATAATCACTTTAGCAAGTATGGTTCTCATTTCATTTGAAGAGGAGATTCAAAGTGAGTGTATATAAATAAATTCATTCTGCTATTATTTTATACAGCTTTCTCTCTTTCACTGAAGCCATATTGAGGTCCTTCAGATGAACTATGAAGTCACTGTGCTTGATTAAAATCCTCTAAGTTAGTGTATATTTATAGTAGCTATTGTTTGGTTTTGCTCTTATTGTTAAGTGACTGATTTTATTTATGTATTTCGGGCCTGGCTCCCAAAACAAAGATCCCAACGAGTTACTGGTACATAAACTGTGAGAAAAATTCAATATTATTTCTGTCAGGCAAAAAGTTTAGATAGAGGTTACATGAAATCAAGTTGTTTTGATCCCGGGAAGAAAGTGGATACTCAGGGACACATGTAATAATTGTAGGTTTTCCATAGGCAGTCCAGCAGGCAGGCCAGTGGTGAGGCTGGTCGCCTGCCTCTTCCAGAAGATTCTAACCAATTAGACAGAGATGGTTACGTGATGTAATATTATCAGGAGAAACAATTCATGAGTCAAAGCATTCCAAGACATATGAGCTCTAGTCCAAAGAACAGTCTTAAGCTATATAAAGTGACAGCAATATTGTCAGCTAAATATAAACTCTAGAAATACAAACTTTGATGACTTGAGAAGAATCTGTTCCAGGTAGTTCCTGTTTTGTAAGAACCTCAGAAGGCCTTTGGAGACAATTTTGGTGCTTTGCTGAGAAAAATTAGAAGCCTTAGATAAGCTAAAATCCATTAATTTAAGCCCCTTCTTAGACATACTTCAAGGGCTTCAAGCATATTTCATTGGCCTCGTCTCTATTGATTGACAGCTATCTCGAATCAGTGGGTTTTCTTCCAATAGATATTATCTGCATATGTTACCATATCTGTTCTGAAAGAGCCACTACAAACTTGAAAAGTTTAGCTTATAACTCTCCAAGGAGCTCTGAAAACAGTTACCTTCTTTTTCACTAAAATTTTCTCATTAAACTGATGGAAGAGAGTGAAAAACCTGGCAGGAGCCTTGGGAAGTCTGAGGGTGTGGAGTTGGGGAGAGGAGGTAGTGCTGGATAAAACAGTTCAAGGAATCACTAACAACCCACAGGCTTTACCCAAATGAAACAGGAAAAGTGTTAAAAGGGATGTCTTTATTTTAATGTCCGGAATCAGGGTTCCTCCCTCCCCCCACCCCCACCTGCTCCCACCATCCTTAAATGTAGGAATTAGAAGTACAGGAAGGTTTTTCAATCATTCTTTGCCCTAGGTTGGATGGACTGGCATCATTTGTAGGGGTTCCTGGGCCTTGTGCATTTGGCAGCTGACCATATCTGTTACTCATGCTCCTTTAAATGAGAGGCACTTATCATATTTTTTGAAAATTAGTTGTTCATTTCTCAGTATCAGATCAATTGCAGGATTGAATTAACAATGAATTATGTGACTGCAATAAATCTACCTTCATAGCCTGGGCGGAGTTGCAAAAAAAAATGTGACTGTTGGCCTGAATTTTTAATTTTTTCTTTAAGTAAACCAACTATTAAAATGTCGCTTTAACCCTTTGCAACAGCATGGATGGAACTGGAGAGCATTATGTTAAGTGAAATAAGCCAGACGGTGAGGGACAAATGCCATATGATCTCACCTTTAACTGGAACATAATAAATAGAAGAAAAAAGCAAACGAAATATAACCAGAGACATTGAAGTTAAGAACAATCTAACAATGGGCAGGGGGGAGTGGGGAGGGGACAGTGAGGAGAGGGGATTACAGGAACTACTATAAAGGACACATGGACCAAATCAAGGGGGAGGGTGGAGATGGGGGGAGGGGGGTTCAGCTGGGGTGGGGTGGAGGGATGGGGAGAAAAGGCACACAACTGTAATTGAATAACAATACAAAATTAAAATTAAAAAAAATGTCGCTTTATGTTCAAAACAGGGCTCCTTTTGAATAAATGTAACATACCTAAAAAGTGAATGCCACTTGAAATAATGTTAGAAGTAATGAAAACATTAAAAAAAATCAGGTTAAAAATACTGTTTTAATAAATTCAGTGGCTCTGGTCTATGGTTACATTAAGCACCAAATGATAGTTTAGAGATGGATTTTTTTCCCAAGCAGTAGTAAAGGAAAAAAAAAAGTAATTTTGAGTGGCTATGCCTTACGACAAAGTTGTTTTAGAATAATCTTAACTTTTAAACATATGCAAATAACTTAAAAAAAATAACAACATCAATCCAGAAAGGTTTAAAGTTCTAGAAAGTATGATTTTCTGAAATAGAGGACTTAATGTGTACATATCCAGTCCTCACCATTTTATAGTGTCATGGACCAGTTAATCTTGATATCTTGTTAAAGGATATAAAGTAAATTTACTATCTGAGTAGGTTTGTAATGGTCTAAACATTCAGATTTTATACTGGGGTATTGGAATAAAATAATGATCATCTTTCCAGAGGCACTCCTACTGACTTCCTAGAAAACATTATCCATTACAGGAGACTTTATCCCTGACAATCTCATTCCCAAAAGTCCTAAGCCCTGAAGTTCTTTCCAATGGCCTGGCATCCTGGGAATTCACTTGATCTGCTGGGCAGAGACATTTCAAACTCGGGGAACACATGACGGGAATTTAGTTTTATGTGTCCCAAAGATATGTAATTCTCTTTGGAGGTTTCACTTGATAATAGCCATGCCCCAGAAAACCATCTTGTTTAACCAATGTGATAAGTTGACAATGTAGTTTTTCTCTCTGATTATAATGTACTCTGTGTAGTCAATACACTGGTACCATGTGAGTGTAATTTCCTCTTTTATTTTATCTCCAATGCACTGTATTATAAATAAACAGTTAAAAAAAAACACCAAACAAATCTGTTGCATCTCCTTTTAAGATTGTACCACTGTAGACACTTGTTCTAGTAAAGTAGAATTGGGCGCATTTGATTGCATTTAAATTTTTCATGCTTCAGCAGTTTGGCTGGGAGCACAGTAAAGAAAAATCCCATGAGCGAGGATCGTTTAGAATAATAGAACTTGATTTTGTGTATTATAGCGGCAACATTTGCGCTGCTTTAGTTAGGGTTGTGTCAGCACTTCCATTATAACCCCCTGTTTTCAGGGGGTATAACTAGGGAGATTTTTTTTTTACTACAAATTAAAAAAACAATTCATGTGAATGATTTTTAAGTTATAGTGCAAAAATAAAACAAAGTTAAGTCACGTGGAGATTGACCATTTTCACAAGGATTTCTATTCTTTTGCTTATTAGTTATATATGGCAGCAGCTAAAGTAAGATACCATTCTAATACACTGAGTGGGGGGAAGTTTTTGTAATGGAAAATTACTGGTATGAGCATTAAAAATAAAAGTAAGCATCTGATATGACATTATAAAACAGGTGTGTATTTGATTTATAAATTTCTAAAGAGAGTAGCCATGGCACAGTGGTTATATTAAAAGCATTACCAAGAGGCTTTGCAGCTTCTAGAATACTGTTTAGTTGGTCTAGTAAAATGTTTTAAAAGGGAAAGTTAAACTAAAGAAATGAAATGAATGAGGATGTAATCAGTAAATTGAAGGACTCTTTAATAAAGTAATTGTGCAAAAAATAATCAGTAAATCGAATCTAATCAGTGAATCTGACTTATTTAATAAACTGTGCATTAAAATGCATTTGTACAAACTTTCCTTTTAAAAATCCAATGAAACCACCACCCCAAACAGAAACTACAACAAAATCAAATAAAAAACAAACCTGGGTCCTGGTCAGTGTGGCTTAGTTGGTTGGAGCATCATCGCATAAACCAAAGTGTTTTGGGTTTGATTCTGGGTCAGGGCTCATGCCTAGGTTGGGTGTTTGGCCCCCGGTACAAGAGGCAACTGATTGATGTTTCTCTCCCTCTCTCTCACCCTCCCTTCCCCTCTCTCTAGAAATCAATAAAGAATAAAAAATAAACAACAAACAAACTTGAAACAAGCCCAGCAATTTGATGAAAAGAAAATGCCCAGAGTGGAGCAGTACTAGCAATAAGAACAAAATCCCCTTCTCCTGTGCTAACAACATATTTGAGAACTATAGTAAACACAAGAAACTTAAGTAAAATATAGTATGGAAAGGTATTCTTCTTGGGATAAAAAGAATGTGAATTCCCTTGCCCCAAAGGCAGAGACTTCAGAGTGGAGTATACCTTCCTTGGTTGTTAGCATTATTGCCCTGCCTCCCCCTCTTCTTGTCCCTTAAGGATGGTGTGAGCTGGGGCTGAATAGTCAGATTCAACAGTGTTTTTTGAGAAGCCTATTTTTTATTTTCAATGTGATGCACATTTGTATTTGTAGGTGCAAAATAAGAAAATTTTGTGATGTTATAAATAGGTAGCTTTCCCGAATGGTCACTGGAGGAATCACCAGAAGTCTGTTGATGAAGTAGGGATGAAGCCTTTCCTCACTAATTGTGTTCAGCGTGTAATTTCTAAACTTCCCTCTGAATTTTGATTTTCAATTAACACTCCCCATTTGAAGATAATTTTCTATTTAATGTAATTGCAGGAAATAATTTATTGGCTGATTAAGACTGAGGGCCCAGCCTTCCTTAAGAAAACACTCTAACAAACCAGGCTTTAAACTCAACTCATGGTTTTGGACAGATTTAGTCTATTTTTACAGCTGCATGGTTGTGTTTAATTAGGATTGTGCACTATTGTTCATTGGTGCAGTTTGCAGTTGAAATTATTCTTAAGAGACTTTTGCGTTTTGTGTCATGATTAATTTATACTAAAGCAACAATCACAGATACTGCTATTGGAAGGAGCCAAGTCACTTTATAATAAGAGAATGTTTGTTGGGGAGCTAAAGTCCCTATGCGTTTTGGATTATGACTTTCAATTGTATTGAGCCGTTTTAAAAAGCAGCAGTAAATTCATTCTTTTGTTTTTAATGTGAATGATTACATTATTGATACTGTCATTATCTGAACTATAAAAACAATCTTGTTGTTTATGACAAGCTCTTAATAAACTTGTGTGACAGTTATAATTTGCCTGGTTTTACTATAGTATTTATGAGGCCAGCGAGGTAAACTCTAGCAGGGGTGTCCAACCTTTTGCCATCTCTGGGACACACTGGAAGAAGAAGAGTTGTCTTGGGCCACACATGAAATACACTGCAACATGTAATCACAAAAAAGTTTCATAATGTTTTAAGTAAATTTACGATTTTGTGTTGGGCCACATTCATAGCCACCCTGAGCCGCATGTAGGCCACAGCTTGGACACCCCTGAGTGATTCATGTGGACTAAGAGACATCCTTTGGTATCATTTTCCTTAAGTGTGTATACATTAGTCCACTTGTTAGTGTTTATAGAAATTGGTCAAGAATATACTTGCCTCATTCTTTGATATAGCAGTCTTTAGAGTATTTTATTTCTTTTCAAAGAAGGTAGAGACATTCTTCTGTATTTCTTTCCCCATTTTATTTTCTAGTATCAAGTCTAATAGATGAAATTTTTATATTTGCAGAATGATTATTATACGTAGGTATCGGTATTTTAATATGTCTCAAAGCACTTCAAAAACCTATAATACTTTTATTTAGAACTGTGCATAATTAGATTAGCTGATCTTATCTTAATTTTTTTCACTGTAGGATAATAAATCTGAGCCCCCTCATTAATTGTGAGAAATTTAGCATTAGCTGTTAAATCCTATGTGAAACATGGGCTGCTACATAAAAACTACTGTTTAAATTGGAATTAACTTAATTATTTTTCTTTGCACTTGATATTTCCTTCACTGCAATATTCATGAAAGCATGTGACAGATTTGTAAATTTAACTGTTAATCTCAGATTTCCAGACCCTTTAATCAGTATTTATTTGTCTGTAGAAACAGTACTAGCAAGTTAATGATTTGCTAATTTGAAAAATGCTCATGTGGTTTCCTATGTTAACTGATTTGTGCATTTTTAAAAAAATGGTATGAAATCAATTCATGTTAAAGAGCAATTAAGGTGGAGATTTTATTCCTTTCGTTACACAGCAATTTTAGAGCTAAATATGCTATAAACCAAAAATGACAAAGTTTTAGAAAAGATGCTCAATTGCCTCTTATTTTAACTTAAAAATTTTTGGTGGTTTTGCCCTGGCTGGTGTGGCTCAGTGGATTGAGTGCCACCCTGCAAACCAAAGGGTCTTTGGTTTGATTCCCAGTCAGGGCACATGCGTGAGTTGCGGGCCAGGTCCCCAGTGGGGGGGGGGTGTGAGGGGCAACCACACACTGATGTTTCTCTCCCTCCATTTTCCCCTTCCTTCCCCTCTCTCTAAAAATAAATAAATAAAATCTTAAAAAAATAAAAACTTTTGGTGGTTTTATTTCTAAACATTTTGCTAAGAAAATCATCTTGCTAAGGTAATATTGTAAAAGTTTTGAAATTCTGCTTAATAATAATGATCTTCTGATTGCATATGAAAGCACAGACTGGAGACCAAGCAAGCAAGCTGAATGTAGTCAATGTTTTTACTTGTAGATATATAGATGGATGTTCAATAATTGTTTTTGGAGCTTTGAAAATATTACACATTGTAGACGTTTTACTATTTTCATGCTAAATGCTTTGAATCTTGTTTATATTTTCTAATATTAAAAAAGGCATAGTTGTTCCATATGCTCAATTCAAATGTTATAAAACTGCCTTAAGACTAGTCTAACAGTATCAGCCACTCAATCAATGTGTCACCTAGAAGTTAAATTACAGCAGTTGATACAGCTTGAAGGTCTTTATAAAAGGATCACATTGACACTGCACAGTGTTAGGCCTAGCACTCAATGCAAGGTGTAAACTGAGAATTCAGGACCAAATTTGCCTGGGACTCTCATCACAGATTACTTACTCTTTTGATTATATTTTCTTACACAGACTTCTTGTGTTCCGATGTAAGGCTTAAGTGAAATTTGGATATATGTACTTACAAATCATCTTCCAGACTGGCTCGTTTCCCAGTTCATTCATTTTTTTTTTTTCATTGCTAGACAAATCAACCAAATTACTCTCAAGAAGCTTATAATCTAGTTGGGAGAACTGGGGGTGGGGAATACACACATACATATACTATACATAATGAAAACTTATTCCATAAAAACTTCCTTTATGGATTGGTAAGAGAGAAAATATGCAGCAATTACTGGGAAGAGTTTTGCAAGTTAAAATCAAAAAGGGGAAGTGGAATAGATAAGCTAAGAGTTCTTTTTCAGTGGTTTAGAGTAGATGGTAAACATCTCTGAAGTTAGAGAACTTTTCTTCTTTCTTGAATTAATCAAATGTAAGGTTTTTTTTTTTTTTGTCATCAACAGTCCTTTTTAATTCATGCTGTTTCCTACTTCTGCAGAAGAATGTCTTCCAAGCAAGCCACCTCTCCATTTGCCTGTTCAGCTGATGGAGAGGAAGCGATGACCCAAGATTTGACCTCAAGAGAAAAGGAAGAGAGCAGTGATCAACATGTGGCCTCCCATCTGCCTCTGCACCCCATAATGCACAACAAACCTCACTCTGAGGAGCTACCAACACTCGTCAATACCATTCAACAAGATGCCGACTGGGACAGCGTTCTGTCGTCTCAGCAAAGAATGGTGAGCTTTTACAATCTAACCGCTCTCACTAAGTGTGTTGGTTAGTATGGTTTCATTACAAGTAGATGTTTTAGAGAAGCTCAAAATACATACCATTAGAGTTCATTGTGCTCAAATCATAAAACCACCATCGTAATTGGGAAAAATTGAAAAATGGTTTCTGATTTCGTTTGTGTCCATTATTAGGCCACCTTGCCAAAATATATTTAATTTAATTTTAGGGGAGATTTGGTTATCATATTCTCTGAATTTAAGGTGATGAAGTTGATAATACCACAAAATACATATGATCAAATAAAGTGTGGCTGCGTATTAGTACTGAAAAATTATATGAAGTAAACACGTCTATGTGAATGAGATCATATGGAGAATACATCTTCAGGAGGAAATGCAGGTAGTTTTCCTTTTTGGCAGCCATTCTGGATTTATAATAAAGATTTTCTCATTTATATTCCTATATATTAATCTCAAAAGCACATGCAAAACTTCTGAGTGTCATTCCATCAGACTGGAAAAGTTTTCTCTAAAGGTAGAAGCAACAACATCAAATCCATGCAGCGGGTTAGCCAGCCTTCTCATATTAAATTGTTTTTAACCATCAAAACAGAAACCACAGTAAGTACCATTCACTTTCTAACTTAAAGGAAAAATATTCATTTTTCAGCATCTAGAACTGACCAAAACCTTAACATATTTTATTTGATTAGGAATTTTAAACTCTGTTTTACATTTTTTAACTTTTGCTTAAGTTAATTAATGAAAAATATTTTAAGTGGGCAATTAGGAAAAAAATATTCCTTAATTAAAAATAAGGTAATATTCAAAAATGCCTTTACTACTAATAACATATAGTTAAATTCTTCCACTATGCTTAATGTCTCAGATCCAATTCAAAGACTTGATTTCATAATTTACGGATGTAGACTCTTTTTTTCAGATGATTTTGCAGGCATAACTAGTGCTCTAGAGCAGTAGGTGAGATTTAGGAGATTGGAAGAAAAAATGAGATGTTTCTAGACTAACTTAAGATTCAAAGGGTATCAACATTATAAAATTAGATCCACTGGAAGATTTATTTTCCTTGAATAGGGCAAAGAGAGAAAGGATATAATAAAGCAAGATAGAAGTCTGTGTTTCTGATTGATCTTGAGTGGTTCATTTTATGCCTCCAAGACAGCATGGGGAAATAGATATCCAGTCACTGCTGCTGGCTTTTTGGCAAGATATTAGAGCTGTGTTTTATTTTTATTTCAACAAATATTTATGTAGCACCTTCTCTGGGTGCAGCATTCTTCTAGGTGCTGGTGAACAAAACATGCATGATTATATGCCTTCATGGAGTTTGTATCTAGGAGAAGGAACATAAATAAATAAATAAACTCACACATACACTTGCATATATACACAGATATATAATTAAAATTATGATATGTGTTGGGAAGAAAAAGAACAGAGTGCTATGTGAGAATATAATGGGATAAACCTAATTTAGAATGGATAGGTGGGAATGTCCTCACTGACCTAAGGATGATAGGAATGAGCCAGGCAAAGAGTAGAAGAAGGAGTAAAAATAGCAAAGGGAATAGCCTGTATGAAATATTTGAGGTGACAAAATATAGCTGAGTTTCAGGAAATTTAAGATAGTCTTGGTGGCTGGAGTGTAATGAGAGGATGCAGTGTGTCATCACATGTGGTTGGAGAGATTGGTAGGGGCTATATCCAACAAGACCTTATAGAAGTAAGATTTGATTCTAAGTACAATGGAAAGGCATTGAAGTGTTTAAGAATATTCCAAACATTATTCCGGCTGTAATATGGATGGATGGGAGGGAGACAGAGCAAAATGAGGAAGACAGACCTGTTGGGAGGCTATTTTACAAATTCAGGTAAGAGATGATAGTAGCTTGGATTAGAGTAGAGGCTGATGGGATAGAGAGAACGGGTGGGTTAAAGATATATTGTTGCTTTTATGCCAAATATAGCCATGGACAGATAATAATACACTGGAAAATGTAGGCTAAAGCAGAAATGATACAGTTCATATTTTACTTTTATAGAGAACACTTTGCTTATTTTTCTCAGTATAATTTTGTATGTCTCTTGGCAGGTGCCAAATTGCTTCCATGAATTATTCTCAAAGTTTTACCTAAAATTTTGTCAAAAAATAGATATATTAATAATGTGCTTACCTAATTCATACTAAGTGGAATTTATGGTAGTATAAAATAGTTCAAATTCACAAGTGTGTTATATATTAATCTAATAGAAATCATCCTTGTTGAAAATGTTTTCAAACTTTCATCCTCTTTTGAAGTCAGACATTGCTTTCCACTGGACCCATTGTATATTCTGAGTGTCTGGAAGCCAAAATATTTTGTTTTAACTCCCACTCTATAGTGTTTCCCAGCTGCGTACTTATACGGTACAGTAAAAGGCTTTAACAAATGGGAAATAGCAGCTGCATTTGGAAATTCCCTTTGTGCTCCCTTTTCATTCAATAGATTCTATACTGTGTACTGTGTAACAACTGTAACATCAGACCTGTAATGACATTGCAAGTATCAGATTACCAAACAATTTTTCTTCTTGGGAAAGAAAAACAATGGAAGGATTTTAGGTTTCTAGGTAGCCCTGCAAACTTACACATAGTGTGTGTATGTGCGTATGGGTGTGTCGGGGAGGGGGGGCTGTCATGAAAGTACAATTTAATAAATATTTTACCTGATTCTACTTCCAAGTAAATATAAAGTACAAAAAGATTTTTATGCAGTTAAGCGAAGTGTGTACTTCTCTTCAATGGATCATATCTGTTACTTACTGTAATTGAACCCCATAAAATAGTTGTGGGGAAATAAAATTTAAAAGAATGTCTAAAAAAAACCCACAAAAATTCTATTAGCACGTATTCAGTTTCCATTGTTATTTACTTTCTGTAATGAATGGCCTTCCCTCACGCAGACAGTTAGAAACAGGCACTAGAAGTGTCTTATCTACTAGGTTCAGAAAGGGTTTTACTTTGAAACATCAAGACCACAAAGGAGCTTTTCTGTAAGAGAGGGTAAAGACAAAGCAGAGAAGTTCTGCTAATCCCTACTTCCTGATTAGAAAAGAAATCTTTAAATGTTAAAATTCTGGTTATTTATTTTGAGGTGGCATTCCAATAAAATATGAGAGACCACACAGTTTCAAAGAAGGGAAAGAATTTATTATGGAATAAGTAAAGAAGGAAAATAGAACTTTTAGAGATCGGCACTGGAAGACCAATTTGAGATAAAAAAAAGTTTTAGACTCCAATTTTAATTACAATTATTTATGGATGCAAAAATGTTTGATTTTAAATTTAGTGTGGTGTGTTAATTGGTAAGATCCATTCAAAGTCTGAAAAGTAGTGTAAATAAGAATCCACTGTCTTTGTTGCTGTGTACAATCACTACTATTTTCATTGCAATGCCGTGTATCAGCACCTGTTTTTGGTGGAGGAATATTGATGCTGTCCCTTCAAATATGTTTTTGTTCCCATTAGGACTGATTGGTTAAGCAGGAATAAATTCACATAATTTTTTTCTTGGAAAAATGTTTTAATGTTACCAAGCATAGAGGAACATTTGGTGGTAGTGTTGAGTGGCCTGCATGTGGTACCATGTTGTAATAATTACCTGTTAAAGATTACTTGAGTATATAGGACCTACTAAGTTCCAGGCACAGGGACTTTCTTGTGAATAAGACAGATGAGATCTCTGCTACCATGTAATTTAGATTCTAGTAGTATGAAGGACAATAAAGATGTTTCACAGAGTGAGACAGTTTTAGAAAATAATAAGTGCAGTGAAGAAAATTAAATGAGCAAATGTGATTGAGATGACTACTTTAAACAGTGCGGAGAAGGTCTTTTTGATGAGGTGATATTTGAGTTGAGATTTGAATAATGAGAAGGAGCAAGCTATGCAAAACTTTGGAGTAAGTGCAAAAGCCTTGGTTGGTGTGTTTGAGCAACAGGAAACAACAGAATGGCTTGAGGGGAATGGGTGAGGGAGAGAACAGTGTGAGATAAAATCAGGGAGGCAGGCAGGTGGAGGACAGATACTGTGGGGTATCATAGGCTAAAGTGAGGTGTTTGGACTTGACTTCAAGTGCAAGAGGAAGCCACCATATGACTTCAGTGAGACTAACTGATTTATGTTTTTAAAAGATCACATTGGCTGCTGTGTAGAGAATGGGTTTTAGGAGAGAACAGCAGAAACAAGAGCACTTAATAGGAAAACTATTGCACTCGCGCAGGTGAGAGTTTGATGATAAGTGGAAGGGTGAGCAATTAGGGAGGTTATCCTTTGAGGTGTTCCCATTGGTTCTGAAGAAGACAAGATTCACACAGAAGGTGAGGAGACTGTGTTAAGTAATGTGCATGTGGGTAGAAATTTAGTTAAGAATGAACAGGAAATGAAGTTGCTGAGACCAGGGAGAGGGGGAGAGGGTAGGCTTCTCCTGGACAAAGAGTAGTCCCAGGTGAGGACAGAAGCTTTTTGCCTAAGAGGAAACTGTTTGTAGGTGACTTTCGGGGCGGGCCATGGGGTTGTGGGTAAGGCACCAACAGTAGTATCTCTTACAAGATTTAAAAAGTGACAAGACTGTAAGTGGGACCTTCTTTCCACGTGTGCACGTGTGCACTTACATGCGTGTTTATATTGATATGTATTTTAAGCCAAAATGGGATTATATGCATCTGTTTTTTAACTACTAGTCCAATTAAGTAGAAATAACCATGCTGCACTCTCAGTCCCAGTCAGAACTCCTTATTTTGGAGACCAATTAAATTCCCCCAAGTGAGATTTACTTTCTAGAAAAGTTTAAAAAATATTTTTCTGCATAAATAAAAGATGCCAATAATGCCCTTTGTTGTACTTAAAAGAAAATAATAATAAGTGTGTTGAGACATTTAATAAATAACCGTCGGGACCAATACTTTCTTGCTTGCAAACAATTTCTCCTCCTCTGCCTTTCTTGCTTTCAGTCCAGTGAAGTTGCTAATCAGCTCAGGAGAGTTTTCTGTAGTTTACTTGGAGTCATAAAAACTCTGGTGTGGACTTTGTGCCATTTCTGGGAATGGAGCTGTTTTCATTGCATGATAACATAGTCCAGAAATTTTAAGTGAGAATTTAATCCTTCTCAGCCATGTTTTATGTTGTGAGAGACTTTTAGAAGATTTCTAATTTTGTTGCCTTTAAAAGATTTTTAAAAACTTGAATTTTTGCCAGCTTTTGGTAAGATTAAATCATTTAAAATATAAGGCCACACCCAAATTGTCCTCACTTTTATTAAGACTGTATTTTAGAAAGTATAGTGAAACCCAGTCATTCACTTACTGAGTCCTAAGTAGTTTACAGACTTAGCACCTAAGGCAAAGTTTATATGCATCTTTTTGGTACCTGGCTGGTCTACGGAACACTGGGAAAAAAAACAAACCAACCATAAACTAGCAAGGTTTAGACTTCTTGAGAAACTGTTACTGCTCCTTCATTTTAGGAGTTTGGAAAATCATTCAAGTTAAGTAAAGTTCAAACTTAAACTTCCAGCAACAATGGAAGTGTCCATCCTCACTCCCTGAGTCATGAAACAATGTTCTCTAGGAAGCCCTGTGGGAAATTTCCCATTTTCTATAAAATTGGAACCGTGGTAGCAAGCACTACGGTCTTATTTACACATATCTCAAAATTGTCTCAAAATTTAACGACAAATTTACTCACAATTTGAACCAAAAAATAAAACCATATTTTATTGCATGTTGTGGGTTGTGAAATAGACAACTAATGTTGACTAGTGTTAACACATCGGTCACCTTTCTATTTCACCCTCTGGTTATGTGCGTTGTTTCATTCCCACTGTAAAAGAAAAGCTATTTTTTTAAAAAGGTTCCAAAATCTGGGCCCTGGCTGGGTGGTTCATTTGGTTGGAGCTTTGTCCCATACACCAAAAAGCTGCAGGTTTGATCCCCGGTCAGTACACATCCCTAGGGTGCTAGTTCCATACCTAGTCAGGGTGTGTATAGGAGGTAACCGATTGACGTTTCTCTCTACTTCGATGGTTTTCTCTCTCTCTCTGTTTCTGTCTGTCTGTCTGTCTGTCTTTCTCTCCCTACCTTCCTCTCTCTCTAAAATGCATAAACATGTCCTCAGATGAGGATTTAAAAAAAAGTTCCCAAATCTGGGTTGTATAAATTAAACAAAATGATTACTCATATGATAACTTGAAAATATCTCGATGTTTATGAAAACTTGAGTTTCTTCATTATTCTTCTTCATAATATAATATACCTTTCTAAATATACCTTTTTTGGAAAAGTTCTTCCTAAGCATATTATCAAAACTTTTATCAAAAGCAGAAACCGTCACATGCTCTGGTATAGTTGGCTTTATCCCCCTTGGGCAAGAAGGAGTCAGGTATGCATGCTGATGAACACACTACACTCATTAGCTTGTGATTATGTAGGCTGCATATTGAACACCTGCCAAAATATACAAATGTAGTACTTTGCTACATCTGTACAAAGACTTTTTGCATTTCTTTTATATTTTGACAGTTCAAGGAAAGTCAGACCCTTAGTATCTCTTCTTATTTTTTCCCAGTGTAATAACATTGTGTATGTAGAATGTTTTCAAGGAGTTGGGATATGCCAAGTTTATTTTTATTTAATTTTTCAGGCTGAGTAAGATTCAGTAACTGGGGTTTGCAGAGCACTGAGTGTAACATGACTCTCTTAACAAACTCCATCACTGACATTCACTTAGAATTTATAAGATTCCTTCACGGTCATTAGGATTACCTTTTTTCTGGATCCAGCGAATATTCCCCTAATTGCTTCATTTTTATCTTGTATCTTTATGTCTCATAAATATTTTGTATTCATTTCTTTCACCAATGTGCTGCTCATGTATACCCTTAGTGATGCCAAAGCTGCTCCTATGGTTTGACTTTGCCTGCCTACTCTCCATAAGCAAATATTCCTTCATGCCCAAAGTATAGCTGGGGTCTATAACATTTCCAGACACTTAGGGAAAGTCACTTTTTGGTAGTTATTAAAATAAAACTTGATTACTAGTAGCAAATCTGGTATGATCTAGTCTAGCAGAACAAATTAATTGAGCAGGTCTATTCCATTCAGCTTTTATTTTCTTGATGAATTCAAATGGCATTTTAAAATCATGGGAGTTTTTTTTTTAATAGGCTTCTTGTCATAATTGATCAGTATTAATCAATGAAAGCTGATCTCAAGACACCAATAACTTTCTGATTGAAGTAGAACTCTACAAGCATATTTCAGTATATAGGTCGTTCTGATTAATATACACAAGAACTTGTTCAGAATCTCTTCTTTCCCAGTGACGATTTGGGTACATTACTATAATGAAATATGATACTGGAATAATAAAGTCTGCACATTTCTATAGTTCTTCTAAGGAACATATTATAGAAAGTAAATGTATTTATTATATAGCATGCATTCATTTACATGACTAATTTGAACTTCTCGTGTTAGAACGAAATGTGAACCTTAAGGGCCTTCTATATGGGCATGAATAAGTTGGTCGTGCCTGGATAGGCAGCATATTTTTTGGGAGGGGAAGCTGGGATTGTATTTACACTCCTCCAGATCTACCTTCTTACTTTAATTTGGAGAGGGTTGCTTTCCATAAAGACGACTTAAACATAACACATCCTGTTCCCCTGTTCATTCAGAGATGAGATTGGAAGGGTTCTCTTTGATTGTTGAGTCAAAACACCTGTATTAGGCAGGCAAGACCCTGGTCTGTTCCTTCCCAAACAGATCTAATCTTTCTTATCTAACAAAGGCATCTAATGAAAGCGCTTTAATTACCTTGATATGCAAATTATCCCACTGTTTGAATGTCCTCTGCAATAAGTTTTCCTTGCTTTCCAAGAGAAATGCAACCTTTCTAAAGAGGAACAACTTCGAGATATTATTCCTTTTGTTACTATAGCTTTCAATGTGATCTCATATTTATTTTTTATACCATTAACCTTTCAAATAATATTTTGGTATTACTACATTCCCATGACCTCTATGATGAAAATTGAGTTCAATGACATATCCTTGTAAACTACATTATGAAATCCAAAGTACAATATAAATTATAAACCTTTGCTAATAAAATTTTACAATCAGGTAAAAATGAGAAATGAATATGTATTTTGTTTATCTTCTTTATATTTCATTAACACTCTAGAAAATTAGAAGCATTGTTTAATAAAATAATTGAAAGTTATTTTGTCAACTTGCTTTCATTATAATTTAACTCTGATTTCTTTTCACTGCCAGTGTACTGAGAGTACCTAGAACTCAATATTCTCAAGTTCATCAAACTTCTGGGAAGAAATTTGCCCTCATTCAAGCATTGATAGGTTATGGTGGTATAATAGAAGAGATTCATTTGCCTGGATACCCAAAGAATTAGAACTTTTTTTTTGACATTTACAGTTATTTAGGGACTTTTTGGTTAGTGTCAGTGATAAATTTGTAGTTTTTTTACATAAGCATTGGATTAGCCAAGATTAAGTTAATGTAATACATGAACTGTGGGAGGAACTCCATCCTGCAGAATCCTCCCGTCTGCCGTGGATGAGAAATAAGTCGTCCTGGACACAATCTTGCTGTTCCAGAGGGAGAGGGGGTGGCAATTCCCTCAGTCGAGAATGCCCCAAGCCCTTCTCCCAAATGACTTTTATTGGGAATGGTATGTGTAGGTGTACACAGCATACATGCATAGCCCATCAATCAATGTCAGAAGGCTATAGTCATACAAAAAGAAGTATTATCTATAGATAACATTTGAAGGGGCACAGAGATTTGTCATAGGTCAAGGTCTGTTAGTCACGCTGATGCCAGAGGGTCTTTAAGACGTATTTCATGAGATAAGCAGTTTACTCCTTATGCCTTGAACTTAAACATCCGGTTTATATCAGCAGAGCCATACAAAGCAAAGCAGAGCAAGCTTGAAAGGATACAATGTTTTATCAGGCTTGATTCCCCCGGGAACCCTAGGTGTTAGAGTCAGGTCATGTCTGCCACCTGTGTTTTTATCTGACTTCCCAGGGAGACTTACTAGCCACTTTCAGAGCCTGCTTTCATGGGGCTGCAATCTCCAAAACCACACAGAGTGGTCCCCAAAATCTCCCCCTTTTTTGTTTGTTACGACAGCATAACTAAAAGCAGTGGTGTCACTGTAATCAACAGGGTTATGCTAGACAGAGCAGGCTTCAAAGGACAAAATGTACATTCTTTCTCAGGCCAGATTTGCCCCTGGGAGCTGTTCATTCCAGTACAAGGCCACAGCTGCCTCTGGCATTGTTTTCAGGCTAAGTCAGGCAGGGGAGCAAAGCAGCCAAGAGATTAGGAGACTTTTTACAGATAGAATGAGGACTCAGGCTATGAGAAAGCTGAGGGGTGAGAGTCTTCCTGCCCCTTCTCTATAGTCCCCTAAGTCCTTCCCTGATGGTCCCTTTGTGACTGTGCCTGTCTTAGGTTGCCCCTTCCTTGAGGAATCTTACCCGTCATTGGCTAACCAGTCATCCTCCTGGGCCAAGAAGTAGGAAGTGAGGAGGTTAGGGGCTGCACTCCTGCCAGGAGGACGGGTTCTGTCTCCTTATTGGTTCATGGCCCCAAGGCCTTTTTCACTCAGCCCTAGCCATGGGACTCTTTATTCCGTTAATGAGGCTACAGTCCCTGAAACCAGGCAGGATGGCTCCTATCAATTAACAAATTGAGAAATTTTTGCTCTTGAGTTCAGGGTGAACATTTGCCCTTCAGTTTTATTAACTTATTTTGTACCTTTTATATTTCTACCAAAGATACCTCTTTCATTTTTTTTGTTCTCATAGTGATATTGTTTGTATGTGAAGTTGATTATAGTTTATTTATTTTGCTTTCTGAAATTGAGAGTAAGATTAGAGTTTAGCTCTCCTTTTGGATCCATGAGGAATGACACAGTAGGGCAAGGAATTAATCTGAATCTAAGTTTTGGGGCATTTGAAAGTTGAGAGAAAAATAAAAATTCACACTTCCCACCTCTGCCAGAGAGAAAGCATAGGTTCTATGATTGCAACTGAGACATCAGTCCAGGCTTGTGTGTTGCCTGCATGTAGAACAATACACAGCTAACAGACTTTGGGGACACCTGATGACAGAATTAGACTTCTGCTTGCTGCTTTGTGGAAATGGTGACATTTTTTGCCTAGTTTCCCTTTTCCTGGAAATGTAAATACAGATGGATAGGTTGATGGCTGGATAGTTGTTCTATAAACAACATAACCTCTGAAAAATCACTTTTAGTTTTTCTGTATTTGTTCTACCTATAAAAAGTTAAACCAGAGAGCTAGAGATGTTATGTAAAAATTCCTGGATCCCCAAGAATTTCTTGGTGAGCAATGGAGGCATTATGTGTATCTGATGTATTAGAAAGAAATTTGAAGGCTTTTGTGGAGAAATTCTCGAAATTGGGAACCTTACTGGGCAAGATCCCAGGGCAGATGGGAGGTTGCTGAGATCACAGAGTGGCCGTGAGTGTTCAGTGCGTGACATACAGAGCAATCTGTTCTCTGGTATCTCTTCCCTTGGAAAATTAGGCCACAAAAGGACTTCCCTGTTAATAGAGCAGAATCTCTATTAAAGAACAAATGTATTTAAAAGACTCTAATTGGGCTCTGGTATCTTTTAATGTTAATATTTGTGAGGTATGAATAGCATACTCTGAGTTATTTTTGTGACCCCATCCTCGTCATTTAAAAATAGACACCCTAGACATAGGTAAATAATCACATCAATATTTGTTTCTGGGGGCCTAATTACTGCCACTTTTCCTAGTGGATCCCAGCTACCTTTCCTTTCTCCTAAGACTTTTGTATCTTATTTTCTATTTTTACTGAAGCTACTCTGATACCTTTGAATGATTATAGATCCCAAGTCCCCCCCAATGACTCTAGTTTCTGTCTTAAAGACAGCTTCCCCAGAAACTGGATTAAACAACATTTCAACAGATTACTTGTATCATACTACACACATTCCTATTCCCTGCCAACACCTGTGTCATACTGTCATGCTACAGGTCCCTGGTACCTTGACTCTGCTGTTTTCAAGGCTATTTTCCTGTTTTTCAAAGAGAGTAGGGAGGATTCCTCCTCCATTTACCTCTTTTCCTTCTTTGCTTCAGATTCTTAATTATGATGTCTGGGGTGAACAAACCCCAAAGTGTCCTTCATTATTTCTCTTTTGGATGATCCTAATGAAAAATGGGTTCCTGATGAACTGACCAATATCTGGATTCTGTGATGTACATATAATGTAAGCTTCCATGGTAGCCTCCAAGTCACTTAAAGCATACTAGCTGCTTTGCTTATTATGTACAAAAATACAGTTTTTTTTTTATAAGTGCACTCTGAAATGTCTCTGAAATGGATTAGAAAACAACAGCGAAGGAGGGGAGCATGAGGGTAATACACTTGACACTAGAGTAAGTAGTTACCTCTTAAGAAAACCCTCATGGAACCATTTGAGATTCTCCAAATGCATAGAAACTTACTCTGGACAAAGTTGTCTAATTATTGTTCTTCGATTTCTGCATAATCATACTACTTCTTCCCTAATGCTTTAAGCTGTCAAAACAAAACAAAACAAAACCCCAAAACCAACAAAAACACATTCTTTTGAATTAGTGAAAATACTATATTTTCCCTGGGGTTATTTAGGAAAGGATATTACCTCATAGAAGGCCTGTGTTTATCTCTGCCACCAATTTGCTCTGTGACCCTAGCGACATCACTTCATATCTACTGACTTCAGTTCCCTTATCTCCAAAATGGAAGATTTGAACTATAATATCCAAGTCTCTTGCTAATTCTAAATTTCTTGGTTTCAAGGTTAAAATTATCTTAGCCAACTCAACCTAGCCTGGTAGGTGTTGTTTAGGTTGAATATTGTGTGGTAGTTTAAATAGTAATGAACTGCCAGGTGAAAGTAGCTGTCTGGAGTTTGGTAGGCACACAAATCAGCTAGTAGCTGAACCATGTGTTGGGGAATTCATTGTCAGGCAGGCTTGCCTTAAAGCTCTTCTTTCTGTTTCATTACCAAAACATTATCAGATATCTCATCTATGAGGCTGCCTGTCCCATGGCATTAGATCTTTAAAGGAGGATATCTTAAGGTAGTGATTTATGCCTTAATTCTTTGTTGTTTAGACAATATTGAGCATATTCAGTTCAGGGCACTATTCTTTAAGAGAGCTAGAGGAACAAATTGAACACACTCAGGGGAGAATGATCAGGATGGCTGAATCATGTCTTATGAGGAAGAAATGAAGAAAATGGGGATGTTTGGCTTAGAAAAAGAAGCAATACAAGGGTACTATAATAGCTCTGTGTAAGTATGGAAAGTGCTGCTGTTGTAAACGTTTCCATGGTATGGAAATGTTTCCATGGGTTGAAGGAATAGAATTCACATTTCTATAAATATGAATGTTTGGCAGACCTCCAATGATAGAATCAACCACTTCGAGAGGTGCCAACTCTTCTATCAGTGGTGTTTAAGAAGAGTCAAAAAAGTTGCCTGTTAGGGAAATTGTAATAACCACCATCATTTAGTGAGCAGTTGCTATATAATAGATACTGTTATAAGACTTAATTTTTGTTAATTAGTTTAATTTTCACAACAACAATGTAAGGTAGGTTCTGTACTACTATTATTATTACCACTCCCATGTTATAGATGAGGAAATTAAGGCACAGAGAGGTTATGTAACTTGTCTGGGATTGTATGGGAGGTAGATGGAAAATGGATTTAATTAGGAAATCTGTCTCGAAGAGCCCATACTTGCTAACTATTACACTACCTTTTCTTGTGCAGGGGATTTAAGTACTAGAAGGGGTTGAGCAATTAGATTTTTAAGGACCTTTGAATCTTGAGATTTGATTCTATATGTGAGGCTGATGATATGTAGATGATGCAAGGATTTTCTTTGTGACTGTCTTGACAAGTTTGGAGATTTTAATATTTTTCTATGTTTACTTTGTTCACTATATTTACTTCCATTTATTAGATACCATGGTGATGGGGCCGTTTAAAAAACTTTTGTAATTTTTTTCTTTGAATTGAAATAACATTTTAAAAACAATGAATTTTTCTTTTTAGATTTTAGAAATTATGACTTTAGCAAATGTTCATAAAAATCTATATTCTAACACATCATGAATAAATTTATTATTGGGTAGTATAGTAATAGGCATAATGTTATTCTAACTTTGAGAATGTTATGTAAATTTAATACAGTCTACCAGGTACTGTTTTTAATAAAAGAGAAAGAGAATACACTTTATTTCATTATTAGAGCAAATGATACTTTTATCAGGAATAAATTGTTGATAATTGTAGCCAAACTCAGTATTTTCATTTATGCAAGCTTTCTTAAACTAATGCCTTCCTTAAAATATATCATGTTAGATAAAAATATACTTTTCCTCTGAGAACGAACTTATAAATGTTAGCAATTTGTTATCAGCATATTAAAAAGGTTAGATTTCCTTTGTTAGCAAGAAAGTATTGGAACCTAGGTTAGAAAAAGCTTTTCTGCCAGTCACCCAATAGCATCGTAGGATGCCTCTTCTATTTTTTTTAAAGTTGTTTAAAGAAGAGAATCAGAAAAATCAAAAAAAGAAAAAAATCATATATATGCACACACATACAAAGTCTGACAAAGTCTGTCTGGAGGAAGTCCAGCCATTGTTAATGTAATGAGAATGGTTTGCGCCACATCAATGCAACCGGGCAGCCAAGGAAAGTGGACTGGAATGCACATGCCTGAACAATGATGATTTCACTGTACTAGTCAGTGGGGGCAATAGACGCCCGTTGAGTGAGCATGTGTTCTGTGAGCTGTCGCATTCAAAATGACTGAGCAAGTAGAGCAATGGATCAGCATCAAATTTTGTGTTAAGCTTGAACATTCCTCCGCAGAAACTATTCAGATGATTCAGAAGGCTTTTGGGGATGATGCAATGAGTACAGCGCAAAAAAAAGTGTGGCACAAATGCTTCAAAATGGTCGAGAATCTGTTGAAAGTGATCCACGTTCTGGAAGGCCTACAAGAAACAGAACAGCTAAGAATGTTGAATGTGTATGGGCTGCAATCAACCAAGACTGGCGACTGACAGTGCGAGAACTAGAAGCTGATCTGGGGATTTCAAAAACTACTGTGTCTGAGATTTTGGTGCAGGATTTTGGCATGAAATGTGTCATGGCAAAATTCGTTCCACAGCTTCTGCTAGAGCAGAAGGAACATCGTGCTGCAGTTGCTAATGTCTTGATTCAAACCACTAACATTGAACCAGATTTCCTCAAGAAGGTCATAACGTGATGAATCGTGGATCTATGGCTATGACCTGGAAACGAAGGCCCAGTCATCCCGATGGAAGTTGCCTATTTTTCCATGCCTGAAGAAGGAGTGGCAAAGTCGCATTAACATCAAGACCATTTTAACTGTTTTTTATTGGCAAGGTGTTGTCCATCATGAGTATGACCCTCTAGGCCAAACAATGAGCACTACCTCAATGTTCTTTGTTGGTTGAGGGACGCAATACTACAAAAATGGCCACAGCTATGGGCAACTGGTAATTGGCAGCTTCATCATTTCTGGACAGATCTGTATATGTATTATAACTTAATATATGCATGTTAATCAGGGACATGGTTATCAGTACATGGTGATTTAAAACAAACAAAACAACTTTTAGTTAGTTTTATTATTGTTTTTAATTTCTTTACAGACATTGCATTCCTTAATTCCCTTCAGCAAAAGACTTCCAGGAACATATCTGTAGTTGAAAAAATTGGATTTCTTACACATTGTGGTGGGAAGAGCACACACCGTAGAGAATTATGGAGTGCCTCAGTAAGAGAGTGTTCAAAAGAACCATTTTTAGGATTTGGACTTGGAGTGATTTTGGGTCGGGTCTAAGGAAACAGAGGTTTGTTATAGGTTAGGGGAATGTCAGAAATCAGGGACAAACCTATAGTTGGGCATCTTAATAAAGCTTATCTTTAGGGAAGGCAGACTAGAGTGAGGTAAAGCTGTAATTAGAGAGGGACTATAACTAAAATGAAAACACAAAGCAAAAATGACAACATACAATGCAATAAGAATGAACACATTAAAATCATCCTTGCTAGTGGGTGGAGAAAAGGATAAGAGGGTAATATTCTGTCCCTACAACTAGGCTGGGTGACAGAAAGGGAATTTGATTTATGCTGCTGCTTAGAAAGTCCATTTCCCAAGCATTTCTCCCACCTTCAGTGACTTCTGCTTGCATGTGGGTTTCAACTCCATTATGTAGGGCAAGAATTCCGTTCCTTGTCAGAAATGGTCTCTGGTCCCAGGTCTCTGACTTTCTCAAATCCTGACATCTGACTTTTGCAACCTGAGCCCACTACTCTTCTCTCTTCACATTGTGGCTGCCCAGTTGCATTCCTGGTCTAGGTGCAGTTGTCAACCCAGATGAATCAGAGCAAATGTGTTCTGTCTTTGCTCCTGGAGTGAATGGAGATAATCCATATACAGTTAGATTGAGTGGGAATTGATAGCATCTCTAGAAAAAGCTAATTACAAAGGATAGGGTTAGTAGAGCTTTGTGAGGGGTGGGTCTTGGTGGGATTAGTTTGGGAAAACTTCATAAAGAAGGTGATTTTTGAGCATTGATATTGGAGAGAATAATGTAGTTTAGTATTATTCCACTTAGATGAACAAGGATAAATAAAAACCAAAAAATGTGTTTTAGAGTGATTTTTATACAAGAATAAATAACTAATTTTCTTTATTGTTACTTGTATAACAAATAGATAACTGTTTTAATTAAAGCCCTGTGAAATGGGAAAAGCATTGGATATGGTATCAGAAAACCTACATTTAGATTTTAGCTCTGCCAGTTACACCTGCATGACATGGGGAAAGCCACGTAATCTGAGTGTTACTTTTCTTCCTGCAGAAAATGAAGGTGTAGAGTTTTGTATTTAGTTATCGGCAACTCATTTTCAGAACAATATCTAGGTGCATCACATGAAAAAGACAAAGGGTGTGGAAATTATGTCAGATGAGAAATAGGTGCAGAAACTGGAGGAGTTTCACCTAGAAAAGGATTGTTAATTTTAATGCTTCCCTTAAAATATTTGAACAACTCTGATTGGGAAAAGGAAGTAAATTGCTTTTGTGTATCTTTTTTTTAAAAATAGGTGAAGTCTATTGTATATAAACTATATTTTAGCAAAACTAAAAACTGCAGTCTCAAAGTAGTTTTGTTTGTTTGTTTGTTTGTTTGTGGTCCTAGATTCTCTTATCGCCTAGTCTGAGTGTTGTGGATACTTTTGTCTTTTCAATTCCAAGCCTCTTGCCTTCCCCATCTGGGTAGCCCCGTCAATTCTAGGGCTTAAGCTATTAAAGAGGGCAAACAGAAAACCATGGGTGATAATCATAAGGATCTAGATATTAGCTGATACAAGGATTCCCTTTTAAATAACTAGATTTATTAGAAAATGTTATTTGAGGGCCCCCAACTACAGAAATACCAGTGAAAAAAAGCTTGGTTAATTTTTCTACGTTCAATACAGGGAAACTGTAATATACTAATTTTCTAGACATCTTCAAGAAGACCAAACTCTATTCCCTTAAATTTATTTTTATATTTCCTCCAAGCATCTTTGTATTATATAAACAATATAATAACATTATGTTCTGGTTCTGGGTGGGTACCAGACTTGTTGAGGGGGATCACTTAGTAAGTTATATAAATGTCTCACTGCTCTGCCAGACACCTGAAACCATTTACATCAGCTATCTGTTGTTATCCAAATAAAACTGTAATTTAAAACTGAAATTAAATTAAAAAATTAATACCAAAAAATAAAAAAATATGTTTATCAATTATAAATTACAAAACACAGATGAAAAATTACCAATAATATCATCATTTAGAAATCACTATAAATATTTTGGTGTATAACTTACTAGGGGTGTGTGTGTGTGTGTGTGTGTGTGTGGCCACATTTGCCCTTATGCACACACATCACACAATTGAGGTTATATACTAAATACTGCAGTTTGTTTTTTTCATTAAATAGGTCTTATAAATATGTTATTTCTACAACATTTTTGGTATTTATATTCAACCAAAAATAGTGTTTAGTTTCTGAATAAAAGTATTATTTATGATAGAACATTTGAAAATTATAGAAAACTTTCAAAAGAAAATAAAAACTACTTATTATCCCAACACTCAGAGGACCACTAATTTCATTGGATACTACAAAGTCTTCTGTAAACAATTTTTTTCGTAAAGATGTATATTGATATTTCTCACTAACATACTTTTTACTATAGTACATTATGAATATTCTCACATTGTTTTCTGCTAAAATATGATTTTCAATAATTTCAAATTATTCTACCATATGTATAAAGCCATAGTGCCCTCAAATTATCCCTACAATTGGACATGCAAGTTGCCTCTAATTATTCTTCACTATAAACAACACTGTATTCAACATACATACTATTGTTTTTAATGGCCATGTGGTATTCCACTGTGTAGCTGTATCATCTTTTATTAAATAAATCCCTTATTTTTAATACATCAGTTCTCATTATTTTGCTTAAATAGCAATTCGGTCATTGTTGGAACAAATATTTACCCTTAGCTTTAATATTTTATTATTTTTGACATATTTGGTGAGTTTCAAGTTCATTTGCCAGGATTTTGTTTGATGCTCTGGAAGAACATAGAAGAAGCATGAGACATGGCCCCATTCCTTCAAGAGTTAACCTAAATTTGCAAATGTAACTAACACATGCAAAATAATAATGATTTATTCTAGTGTTTTATTAAGTGCTAAGTTATGTGGTTGTGATTAAGTGCTTCAGTGTGGGGTTTGTGAGTAGACAGGAGAATAGTAAGGCTCAGTATAGTCAGGCAGGACTTCAAGAAGGAAACGCAGTGTGACCGGAGCTGTGGAAGTGGGTTGAGTGTGTAGTCAAAGGCGATGTAGGACATCCGAGGGGAGAGGAACGAGACATGAAAAGGCTCAAAAATCTGAGTATATTTGATATATGTTCACAGTACTATGAGAAGGATATTTAAGTTGACCATCCTTTGAATACCACTGCTGAGCAACCACTTTTGAATACCTTCTGAAAAGTTGAAGAAATATTATTTTAATGTTTTTCCAGTTTTATTGGGATATAATTGACATATAACATTGTATTAGTTTAAGGTGTACAACATAATGATTTGACATACTTATGTATTGTGAAGTTACTACCACAAGTTTAACATCCATCAGCTGACATGATTTTAAATTCAAGTGTAACTGACACAGTGTCGTGTTAGTTTCAAGTGTACAGCATAATGATTCAATATTTGTATTTATTGTGAAATGATCATCACATAAGTCTAGTTAACACCTGTCACCACACATACACGTATTTTGTTTTTAATATTTACTTTTCTATCCCTTGAAACACAAAAACATCTTAATTAAATATTCTTAATTTATGAAAATTGCTTGTCTTTTCTAGAAACTCTGCCTAATGACTTTTTTTGGTACTGCTGGGTACTTTTTCAGACTTCTACATATAATTTTTGTACTGTGTTTAATTGATTTCCAGTGAAATGCTCTTCAGATAATCTGAATCAACATTACTTTCTTTATTTCTTGTATTGGGACCTGAAGTTCTTTTAAGTAGTATTTTGAAAGTTTTCTTTACTGTTAGGTTAAGCAGGGCCACTGAAGTTAAGGGCTGACAAGCAAATTTATAGTAATTTCCTTTGAATGTACTAATGCTTACTCAGTGCCCATATGCTCCGTTTGTGTGATGGTCATGTGTTCAGTCATGTTATACAGTGGTTGTTTTCACAAGAAAGGTCAAAAGAAGAGAGGTAATTTCCTTTATGTTATTTTTAAAAATCATAACTAACTAGGCTTATTAAAATTATTCATAACTGTGCCTGCATTATAACATTATGGCAAAACACACTTATTTCATTGCCTTCTTAGGAATCAATATTTCTTCAAGTGAGTTGCATCAGAATGAAAGAACCTGTGATCAGAATCAATTGGGATGTTCATCAAAATTTATATTCCTGAGTCTTACTCTTCAGGGTATGGAGGAGATGAGAGAATCTGCATTTTAACATCCATGCCAGGGAATTCTGTGTCTTGAAGTTTGAGAGCCACTGCTTTGGGGAAATACTGTCTCAGATCTCTCCCCAGCTGTGCTGCAGGGCCATGCACTGATACTCAGTAGATATCATCACTTGGAATCTTGCCTCCATTGGCATTTCATGGGACCTGTTTTGTTTTTGGAAATTACAGGATAAGTTGAGCTTTTTTCTTAAGAAAAGGTTATTTAAAAATTAGTTAGCTCTCTAGAAAAAAAAAGTAGAGGTCTTTGTGAAGCCTCCTTTTCTAATTTGGCATTATTGTCTTTTATCCGACAATAATTTCTTCATTGTAAGTGTTTGCATTTATGTGCCTCTTTACTCAGATAAATTGCCTATAGGACTCCACTCATGAAAAAGCAATATTTCTTAAGTTTTAGAAAGTTAAAAAGTGAGGGCCAGAAAGAGTAAATTTTGCCCCTTTCCATTGTTCCTACGAATGGTATAAAATTACTTGTACGATTGAAGCCATTTAAAATGTCATTCACTGCCTATCTCGGTGTATTGGTGACATGTTACACATAGTTCTTGTGACTTTCATGGAGAAATCATGACCCAGCTTCTTGCTCCCTGCTTCTGTGTAGTGTTGAGCCACTTCTCACAAATTATGGGGCAGAGGACAGTGTGAGTCATCAGTGTGGAGACCCATGGTTATTGTCTGTGGTGCAGGATAGCAATGACCACATTCTCACAGGTAAAAAAACAAGAAACATAGTCAATCTAAGAAGTAAGTGATAGGAGTAAATAAGACGGAACTTAGTCCTGAGAGAAAAAGGCAGTACTGTATGGAGCCTAAACGCTTTAAGGATAACTTAGAGTTGTTACTCAGGCTGGAGAGCCATTCCTACCCTTAAGAAAAAAAAATTATTGTTTTTTTTTTTACCATTACCATTTACTACCCATATACCTCCCTGTCCCCTGCAATCACCACATTGTTGTCCATGTCCGTGAGTCCTTTTTCCTTTTTGCACATTCCCTCCACTCCTAACCTCCCCTCCCTTAGCTGTCAAGCTGTCAGCCTGCTCTCCATCTATGAGTCTGTCTCTATTTTGCTTGTTAGTTCAGTTTGTTCATTAGATCCCACAAATAGAGTGAAGTCATATGATATGTATCTTTGTCTGACTGGCTTATACCATCTTTTAAGTGATAAAAAGATTTGCTTTATTATAGTCAGTGATGAGTCCTTTGTAGCTAACCACTTCCACATCCCTACTGTTTGACTTGGTCTTTGATCACTTAGGTTGAGCCAGAGTTTGTTTTGCTTTTTGACTTATAGGCTATAATATAAGATTAGTTTGCATTTGAAATGAAAGTGACTACAGCATGATTGATCAAATGGTGATTATTGATTTAAAAACACCTAGGTCAGCTTTCTGAAGGGATACTATTAAGGAGTCAAAATGACTTTTGCAAACACATCTCAGTTTTTGTTTGCACAAAATGAGGAATGAAGAGGCCGTTTCAAAAAACCATGTACTAAACATGATTGGCATAAAAAGGTTCCTCAGCATCACTCCACAGAGTTATTGTAAAAAATAATGAAAAACATCTTTCCTGGGGAAGGAAAAGATCTAGTACCAAGGTAAAGAGGAGCTCTCTTTCCTGCCCTGCCCCATTAATTTTATCCTTTTCACTTTATTTCATTACAAATCTAATGAACATTTCTCTGCAATAGGCATTGTGCTAGCAATGGGAATGTGAAAATGATTAAGATTTGGCTCACAATATTTTTTAGTAGCTTTGTGATACACATAATTTACCCATTTGATGTATACAATTCAGTGGTTTTTTTTTAGTATATTCACAGACTTCATAATATTCAGTGTAGTTCCAAGACTCATAATATTTTTTACTAAAAAAATTTTTAAGTCCAGAGTGGGGAAAATCCTCCTTGGCTCTATTCCTAGGTCTTCTCCTGCCATCGAAATAATAAGACCTACTATTTACTAAATACCACCTATGATCTCAATATTGTGTGCCCTTACTTTATAAATGTTATCTCATTATATGCTCCCAATAACCCTCAGAATAAGTTTTATTCCTGCCTTTTATATAATGACAGTAATACCTGCGTATGTAGCATTTTTGGAGTACAATTATTATCTCATTTAACATATGGAAACTTACTTCTCTAGATGCCACTTTTTTCTCCCCTTCCCACTTGTTGTTAAATCTGTAACTTTTACCTCCTGCTTCTTTCTCTGGTTCTTGAAGTTTGCCAGGCTTCTTTGTGAAGATGGAGAGAAATATAGGAGCAGTTAAGATTTTCAAGCTTCTGATGAGAGTCACAAAGGCTAGATGCTTTATTTGTTTCACAAAAATTTTTAATGGGAGAGAGACTACCCAGACACAGACACGTAGGGCGAATCAGACTACTGATGGGCTATGGCCAAATACTAGTTCCCTTCAACCCTCAGTTCTGATTTAGAGAGATATGAAAACATTTTCTTTCTATAAATTTTAGGTGTCTTATTTTTAATCTAAGATTTGTTTTTCCTCCCTGCAGATGGATCTAACTCTTTTACCAGTTAGCCAACTTCTCGTACTGTGAAGTAATTTGTGTGCAGATGTTTCTGTAATAAACTTGTTCTTTTAGAAACAAACATAAACACAAACCATTTTTAAATGCTCATGAAGAATGAGTGTGACTGTATGCTGAAGTATCAATGATAAAAAGTAAGGAATAGAAAGAGGTTTCTGTAGTTTTTGACAGATATCCAGCTAGAAAAAAAAAATGCCTCTGCCCAAACCCCAGCACACAAAAATATTCAGGTTAGTTAACTTTCTGGCATTGAGTTAGATATTTTATATATTTTCTGGTGAACAATTGGCAATGGTTATTGAAGCCAATTTCTCTACTGGTTCTAAATTCAAGGATGATGTTTTGTGATATATATTTTAGACTGTGGGAAGAACATTGCTAATAAAACTAATTAAGAGAAAAACTTTGCCAATCTTAATAATTAATAATTGAATGTGAACTATTTTAAATGAAGTGTGTAAATGAAGAAGAAGTTGAAGTGTCTATTTTAAAACTGTTTTTAAACCACTTAGGCTGTTTTTTTCCTAATAAAATAATGTTTGAATCTGCTACTTCATATTAACTTCTTTGATAATTGCTTCTTCAATATTTAGTATTTTTAAGCACAGATCATTATATTTTATTTGTCCATCTAAGTATCACATACTGTTATTCTAAGTTTAGAAGTTTCCCAATGATAAGCAGAGAGACAAGTATCCTAATGGCTTTATTTTATTTTGTTTTTCTAGGAGTCAGAGAATAATAAGTTATGTTCCCTATATTCCTTCCGAAATACCTCTACCTCACCACATAAGCCTGACGAAGGGAGTCGGGACCGTGAGATACTGACCAGTGTTACGTTTGGAACCCCAGAGCGCCGCAAAGGGAGCCTTGCCGATGTGGTGGACACACTGAAACAGAAGAAGCTTGAGGAAATGACTCGAACTGAACAAGAGGGTATGTGTGGGCTTAATTGTTGGGCTTTATTCTCTTAAAGATTCCAGGCCTTAAAAAAATGTGGGATTTCAAGGGCCAGAGAAGAGCATAATTGGCATTAGCTAGGAAAAAGTTATTCAGAGGTTACCATGGTGATGGCAGATTGTGATCCCTTAAGAGTGTTACGCAGGTAGCCCCATTTTTGTAAAACTTTGTGCATTTTTTTTGTTCTTATGATAACAAATCAAGGTTTTAAACTAACTGTAAGCCTTTTCCTGAAAAAAGGTAGGATAAGAATGTTTTCAGCTGCAACTTTATTTTTAATTTTTGTCACTTATTCCCTTTTGATGGATAGTGTTTAATTATGAAAATATCAACTGCTTAAAAAGTAAAAAGAAAACCCAAAACAATGTATATTCTTCTCATTTTTATAAATATCATTAACAGTATTATTTTACCTCCAAATGTTGTAGAATTGAGATTCGAAGGTTTCTAAGACTGTTAAAACTGAAATCTCAAGTGGGAAGTGCTTTGACACATGACATCTATTCTAATATGCATACCTACCATCTCTCCTCTGTCCACAAGAATCTACTTAGGTTCAAATATGTCCTAAAAGACTGATGAAAGACTCTTTAGTAACATCTTTAATTAAATAAATCAAATCCAAGTGATTGCTAGAGTATGTATAGTCTTTCATTTTTTATGTCAGATTTTAGATTTTTAAAATGTAGGATAATTGATGATTCTGGGTTTATTACTAACATTGTAAGTTAAACTTAAAACTCTGCGACACTATGGGGAAATGGGGATTTGATATAAGGGAATTTTTCATTTAACTTAATTTTATTCCTTCAAGGGCCCAAAAGTTTAAACTTTCAGATTAAATTTTGCAGATGTGTTCAGCCCATCAGCAATTTTTGTGGAAGTTTCTAAAATGTATCATGTACTTTTCTGTCTTACTAGCCACATTATATAGCATACAATGTAAATATTATTTGATGACTTGGGGTCATGGTTCAGTAGACTATGAACTCCGATACCTAACAATTAATGTGACCCTGTATAAGTTCTACAATCTCCCCAAATCACAAAATTTTATATTTGACATGGTACCAATACCTTACTTGGTAACTTAAACATTTTGAGAATTAACTATAGTGATGAATATAAAGGCTTTTTATGAAGGGCAAACTATATAAATTTGAGGTGTTATGATGATTATCATATTATAAATGCCAGTTATTTTACTATGCTATAATGTAATGATGTCCCCAGAGATCATTGGGATAATTAGGACTGTTTGGCTTTATGGTTATTTCCTTGCAATTATGTAACCTTGGAGTTCTTGTGTCTGCTCGAGGTACACATTTTTCAGCATGTGTGTTTGTGTTGGTTTCTCTTTAGGTTGCAGGCTGCTGCTACTTGCTTAGTTGTGAATAATTTATAATTTTCTCCTATTAATCTATAAGTTATGAAATCAGATGATCATGACATGCTGGACTATATTTAAAATATGAACAAATGTATCTGGGTGAATTACTGAGAGGTTCCAGGTAATATGCACGGTCTTTAGTTCATGGAATCGTGCTAACTCTTCTGACTGCTCAGGCTTTATTTTCTGCATTCTTGGCTATATTCTAGAGTAACTGAGTCTGCCAGATCAATAATCTCTGAATAAATGAGATTGCTAGATTACTTTTATGATTCACCAGAAAGATGGTTTTAGTTCTATAAGAAAGTAGTTTTCAAAATACATTAGAGGACTCTTTAATATAAAAATAAAGAAATTGACACCTGATTTTTTATCCAGATTACAAGGGAATTTAAAATAATTTTCTTTCTTGTAAGTAACGGTTAGTTTTATACTCTTCCTTTTTATTACTGTGTTATAAATTTGATGGAAGAGAGACACTTAGGATATGAGACCTCCAATTTAAGAGTTCTTTATCACTATATTCCTACTCTTAAAGAATGTTTTCTAAGTACTTCACAAAACTTTGATTGTTTTCTACAGTACTTATATTTTAGGCATCAGAATTCAGGTGTTTTTCATGTATGTTAATGTATAAAATATAGTAAATACAAATATTAAAATGTGATAATCATGCTCATCAAACTTACAGATGCCACAAATCTAGGAGAAAGAGTGAATATAATGTATGAAAGAAACAAAACAAAAGGTAAACTGAAAATATGGACTTAAAATTAACCATCAAGATAAAATTTAATACATCGTATTGTCAAGTCCAGAGGTTGTGAACAAAACTCCTAGCTTCTCAAGTGATTACTGAAGGAAATCCAAGTAACAGACACATTAATTAAAAAAAAATCCTTATGAGTTTAAGGTGACAGAGAGTGCAGTGGAGTTAGCATGATGAATATTGCTAAAAAATTGCCAGTGCTATCTCAGTTAGCATTACTAAAATTACAGTATGTAGCAAAGAGGTGGTAATCCTATTGAACTCCCTGATCAACAGAATGCATCATGTTGAGTTGAGAATTACCACACTTTACAAGAGACTCAAATTATTCTCAGAGGAGAACAATTGACATGATAACAGATGCAAAATTATATAATGAGGAATGGTTGAAGGAACTAGTAATATTAACCCTGGAGAAAAGAAAATCAAGGATGACATGATGGTTGTCTGTAAAGATTAAAGTCATATGGAGGAGGGATTGAATTTATTCAGTCTAATTCCCTGGGGATAGAATGCAGATCAGTGATAAGAAGTTATAAGGAACCACAATATTGTTTATAATATGACCAACTATCGCATAGTTGTAGCTGTCTGTGTTTGAGATATTATTCTTTGGAGGATAATAAGTTGTCCTTGGAGGTATGCAACAATCTTTTTTTTCCTTCTGTTTAGCTTTTTAAAGATTATTGACACTATTACAGATGTCCCCCATTCCTCAACCCTTTGTTCACCTTCACCAAGACCCCACCTCCCCTCCCCCGGCCTTCACTATGCTATTGTCTGTGTCTGTGGGCTATGCATATATATTCTTTGGCTAATTTCTTCACCTTCTTTTATACAGTCCTGCCCCCACCCCTGTTCCTCTGAAATCTGCCTGTCTGTTTCATGTATCCATGCCTCTGGGTCTGGTTTGTTCATCAGTTTATTTTGTTTACTAGATTCCACATATAAGTGAGATCATATGGTATTTGTCATAATTGCATTTTAATAAGGCTATTGTAAAGGACAGAGAATTAGTTTTTTTCCAATGCTAGGGCTATTAATTTTTATGAACACTGTGTTTATACAATATTCTGTAGTTCATAGTATACTTTTATAGCCCTAATCAAGAACTGCATGGTATCATGATTACTTTTATACAAGTTTTTTATTTCTTCTTTTGTGAAGTGCTGTATTGGAACTGAGAGATTCTTACCTGCTAATTCCCACCTCCCTGACCCCCGTGGATACATTTAATAAGTCTAGTTAAATCTACAGGTTCTTTCTTATTTTAAAAGCATAAAGTAAAATCCATGGAATTATGGAAAAAATGAATTATATTAAAATTTTAAATCTTAAATTTTGTGATATGGTATAAGGTGCTACTTTACTAATGCATTAAACAATAAGATCTAATGGAAGGACTAAAATATCATAATTTTGAAGTAGTGATAAATATAAATGATATTTTGAGATATCTTCATCAAGCACAGTATCATAAAATGTATTGTGATTCTATTAGTTACAATGTCACAAATACTATGAGTATTTTGTGGTTTGTTGCCTACATCCATGATTTAAGGAAATATAGAATTTCAATTAAAGGTTAGTGAATTTTTTTATCTGAGTTCATAGACCCCCCAAATTTTGTAGATGGATTCTTGGACTCTGTGGACCCTAAGTTAAGAACCTCTATGCTACATGATATGGTCCTCCAATAATGAATGAAGCAGCCTCTAACTTTAAAGAGCTTATGTTCTAGTAAGAGGTATAAGACATGTAAAAATGAACTATAATTAAGTATCTAATATGTGATAAGTTCCATGAGAGCTCTAGCAATAAAATGTTACAGGAGTTTACAAGCTAGATTGCACCTGCCGAGAAAGCCAAGGAAAACTGCTTTAGGGAAATGGGTCTTACCCAGTCTTAGAGAGTGAAAGGATTTATATAGGCAGAAATAGAGGGGAGGTGCATTTCAGGTGGAAGGAAGAGGCAGAGATCTAAAACACCCAACAGTTTAGGATCTAATTAAAAGTAGCAGGAGAGTCATAGCAGAGTAGAACTACAAAAACGCCAGTAAACAATGAACTCAATGACAGTAAGTACATTCTCATCAATAATTACTTTTAAAGTAAGTGGATTCCTGGCTGGTGTGGCTCAGTGGATTGATCACTGGACTGGAGAGCAAAGGGTCACATGTTCGATTCCCAGTCAGGACAAATGCCTGGGTTGTGGGCCAGGTCCTCAGTAGGGGGCGTGTGAGGGGTAACCACACATTGGTGTTTCTCTCCCTCTCTTTTTCTCTCCCTCCCCCTCTTTCTAAAAGTAAATAAAATCTTTTTAAAAAAGTAAATGGACTAAATTCTTTACTCAAAATACATAGAATAGCTGAATGGATTAAAAAAAAGGAGACCCATCTGCATGCTGCCTACAATAGACTCAGTTTAGATGTAAGGACACACAGAAACTAAAAGTGAAGGGATGGAAAAAGATATTCCATGCAAATGGAAACCAAAGGAAAGCTAGAGTAACTATCTTACTTCATTAAAGAATAGATTTTAAAACAAACCATAGTAAGAGATAAAGATAAGCATTACATAATTATGAAGGGGTCAATCTAATAAGAGAATATAATGTAGAAATATATATGGACCCAATACAGGAGGACCTAAATATATAATTATTAGCAGACCTAAAGGGAGAAATAGACAGCAATATAATAATATTAGTATATTTTTAATACCCCACTTATATCAATGGATAGGTCCTCCAGACAGAAAATCAATAAGGAAACAGCAGTCTTAAATAGCATATTAGATCATATGGACTTAATAGATATATATACAACTTCATGTCCAAAGACAACAGGGTACACATACTTCACAAGTGCACATGGAACATTTTTCAGGAAAGATTATATGTTAGGCCATAAAAAAGTCTGTAAAAGGACCCATGGACAAAGCCAAAGGGGAGTAGGATTGAGGGTGGGAGGTGGAGGTGGGGGGTGGGTGGGGCAGAGGAAAGTGGTGGTAGGAAAATAGAGACAATTGTGCTTGAACAACAATAAAAAAATTGAAAAGTCTTAATAAATAAGTGTAAGAGGATTTAAATCATATCAAGTATCTTTTCCAACTACACTGGTATGAAACTTGAAATTAATTAGATGAAGAAAACTGGAAAATTCACAATATGTGGAGATTAAGCAACATGCTATTGAACAACCAAAGGGTCAAAGAAGAAATCAAAAGAGAAATTAAAAAATACCCAAGACAGACAAAAATGGAAATATAACATACAGAAATTTGTGGAATGAAACTAAAGCAGTTCTAAAAGGGAAGTTCATAGTGATAAATGCCTCTCTCAAAAAACAAGTCTCAAATAAACAACCTAACTTTACACCTTAAGGAAGTAGAAAAAGAAAAAAAAAAAAAAAAGGAACCCAAAGTTAGAAGGGAGGAAATACCAAGGATTAGAGCAGTAAAAAATGAAATAAAAACTTAAAAGGCCATAGAGACGATCAGAAAAAATGAAAGCTGGTTCTTTGAAAGGATAAACAACATTTACAAGCCTTTAGCTAGAATCAAGGAAATAAATAAAACCAAAATGAAAGAGGAGATGGTGCAACTGATACCATAGAAATACAATAGAGCATATGAGACTAATATGAACAATTATATGCCAACAAATTTGACAACCTAGAAGAAATAGTAAATTTCCAGAAAGATAAAACCTGTAAATACTGAATCATGATGAAACAGAAAATCTGAACAGACTGATTACTAGTAGGGAAATTGAATCATAACTTAAAATCTCCCAACAAACAAAAATCCAGGAGCCAACAGCTTCACTGGAAAATTCTACTGAGCATTACAATAATTATTAATCCTTCTCAAATTCTCCCCCAAAATAGAAAAGGCAGGAACTCTTTCAAACTCATTTAAGGAGGCCAGTATTATCCTGACACCAAAACCAGACAAAGATGCCACAAGAAAAGAAAATTACAGGTCAGTATTTCTAAAAAACACAACAATCTTCAACAAAACATTAGCAAAATGAATTCAACAATACGTTAAAAGGATCATACACCATGATCGATTCAATTTATCCTAGGGATGCAAGGATAGTTCAACATCAGCAAATCAATCAGCATAATGTACCACATTAATGAAATAAAGAATAAAAATCAAAACGATAATCTCAATAGATGCAGAAAAAAGCATTTTACATAGTTCAACATCCATTTATGATTAAAAATCTTTAAAAGTGGGTATAGAGGGAATATACCTCAACATAATAAATATCATATATGACAAGCCCATGGGTATATTGTACTCAATGGTGAAAAGCTGAAAGCCTTTCTTCTAAGATCAGGAAAAAGACAAAGGTGCCTACCTTCATCACGTTTATTCAATACAGTATTGGCATTCCTAGCCATAGCAATTAGGCAAGAAAAAGAATTAAAAGGTATCCAAATAGGAAAGGAAGAAGTAAACTCACTGTTTGTAGTTGATGTGATATTATTATACATAGAAAACCCTGAAGACTCCATCAAAAAACCTGTTGGAACTAATAAACAAATTCAGTAAAACTATAGGATACAAAATCAATATACAAAAAACTTGTTATATTTCTATATATTAATAAGGAACCATCAGAAAGAAAAATAAACAATCTCATTTTTTATAATTGCATCAGAGAATAGAATACTTAGGAATAAGCTTAACCAAGGATGTGAAAGCCTTATGTATGAAAACTATAAAACGCTGTGGAAAGAAGTTGAAGAATGTACAAATAAATGAAAAGATATTTGTTCTTATCAATTAGAAGAGTCAATATTGTTAAAATATCTATACTACCCAAAGCAATCTATAGATTCAACGCAATCCTTATCAAAAGTCCAATGGCATTCAAAAAAGTAGAACACATAATCCTAAGATTTGTATGGAACTCCAAAAATACTTTGAAAAGCCAAAGCAATCTTGAGAAAGAAGAATAAAGCTTGAGGCATCATGCTCCCTGATTTTAAACTATGTAACAAAGCTGTAATAATTAAAACAGAATGTTATTGGCATGAAAATAGACACATAGATCAATGAAACAAAATACAGAGCCCTGAAATACACCCATGTATAGAAGGTCAATTAATTTATGGCAAAGAAGCCAAGAATATGCAATGAGGAAAGAACAGTCTTTTTAATATTAAATGGTGTTGGAATAACTAGACAGCTACATGCATAAGCATAAAACTCAACCACTATCTTACACTATACAAAAAAATTAGCTCAAAATGAATTAAAGACAAATGTAAGGCCTGAAATCATAAAACTCCTAGAAGAAAACATAGGTGGTAAGCTCTTAACATTGGTTTTAGTGATGATATTTGGAATGTGACACCAAAGGAAAAAGCAACAAAAGCAAAATTTCTTTTTTAGGAGAGGGGTGGGTGGAGGTGGAGGAGGGTGTAAGGGGGATAAATGATTATGGGGAAAAAAGCAAAACCTAATCAGTGGGACTATACCATACTAAAAAGTTTTTGCACAGCAAAGGAAACCATTAACAAAATGAAAAGGCAACTGATTGCATGTAAGGAAATACTCGTAAAGTATATATCTGATAAGGGGCTAATATCCAGAATATGTAAAGGATTCATGCAACTTAATAGCAAAGAAAAAAAATCAAACAGTCTGAATAGGTATTTTTCTAAAGAGGAGATGGATAGCCAACAGTACGTAAACAGATGCTCAACATCATTAATTATAAGGGAAATACAAATGAAAACCACAGTGAGATATCACCTCACCCCTGTGAGAATGGCCATTATAAAAAAATACAAGAAATACAAGTGTTGGTGAGGATGTGGAGCAAAGGGGACTCTTGTGCACTGTTAGTGGGAATGTAAACTGGTGCAGCCACTATGGAAAACAGTATGGCAGTCCCTGAAAAAAATAAAAATAGGACTACCATAGATCCATCAATGTCACTTCTGGGTGATGTTTATCTGAAAAGAAAAAAGAAAAAACCCCAGAACAAAAGCACTAACTCAAAAAGATATATGTATCCCCATGTATATTATTATAGCATTATTTACAAAATATGGAAGCAACCTAAGTGTCCATGGCTGGTTGAATGGATAAAGAAGATGTGGTTATATATACAATGGAATATTTGCCATAAAGAAATGAAATCTATACCGTGACCAGTGTGGCTCAGCTTGTCAGGCATCATCACATAAAGTAAAAGGTTGCTGGTTTAATTCCTGGTTAGGGCACATGCTTAGGTTGTGGGTTTGGTCCTAGGTCAGGTGTGTGCAAGAGGCAGCTGATTGATGTTTCTCTCTCACATCAATTTCTCTCCCTCTCTTTACCCCTTCCTACCCTCCTCTCTAAAAATTAATTAATTAATTTAAAAAATGAAATCTTGCCATTTACAACAACATGGATGGACCTTAAGGTCATTATACTAACTGAAATAAGCCAGAGAAAGACAAATACTGTTTGATCTTACTTATATGTGGAATCTAAAAAGAAAGAGAAAAAAAAGCTCATAGATACAGAGAACAGACTGGTGGGGGGTAGGAGTGGGAGAAATGAGTGAAGAGGCCAAAAGGTTAAAAGAAAAAATATATACATGTCCTTTAAGAAAATTGTAAAAGTTATTGACATGAAAAAATCTGGATAAATGGAGAGTTGTATTATATTTTGGATAGCAATATTTAATAACATAATAACCTTAAGGGATATAAGACTGAAAATGTAAGTTGTATTCAGATTATAGAGGCCCTTTAATTCCTGGTTAAGGCGTTTGAATTTTATATTGAAGTTTATGGAGGATTCATTGACTATTTTTTAGTTCAATAAGGTGATGGATTACAGCTTTTTCTGGAGACAGTTAATCTGGCAGAGCTGTGTAGGATATGTGGGAGCATGGAGAGACATTAAGGAGATTGTTTCAGGCCAGAGATATGAGGACCAGAGAATGAGGACCTGGACTAAGATGGCAGAAAAAAGAAAGGAAGAAGGGTGCATATGGAAAAGATATTAGGAGATAGAATTATAAGGACTTGACATTTAAGTGAGGAGACCAAGAGAGAGGACTGGTTAGAAGGTAGTTCAGAGTTTTTAAATGTGGGTGAATAAAAGATGCTAAAACAATTAATAGGAAAAGAAGCATAAGAACATGTTTTGGACATGGGAACAATGAAGATTTCTATTTTTAATTTTGAATTTGATTCTTAATTTTCATTATCTTCTTGGGGCAATAGAATAGAACAGTATAACGGGAGAACAGAAATAATTATAGAAAAGATCATTAAAAAGTTTCTGATAAATTTTGGATTTTATAATAACTATGTTTTGGGTCTGAGGAGATAAAATAGCTCCACCGATATTAGCCTGGATTTGACCTTTTAAAACCCTGGGTCCAACTACTCATTTGAGACATCTCATCCTATGGGATATGCAAGGGCTTTGAAATCATAACCCACCTCTCCTTCACTTCTACTTCCATCTTTGAAGGGCATACCTCATGAGTGACAAGCCTGTGTTGCTGACATAGTAAATAACCTTTCCTGAGTAATTCTTGCTCTGGAGGATGTTTCGACTCTGTCAAACTAAGTATCCTCCCCCGCCCACTCTTCTTCCCCTCAAATACAGGAACTGATCTATAAAAAGTTTATTTATTTTGACCTATTTGAAAACAGTATCTATATGATAAACAAAAATTCTTCATGTAGTAGTAGGAAAGTTATTCTCTTACAGGTAGGTTGTTTGATCAACCAAGTAACTCTCCAGTGTTTTATCTGCCGTACCTTTAAGAAATGCCCTCTCCAAAGCAGTGTTTGCACTGGACTGCTGAAACCCTGATGAACAAAGGCGCTCTGTCTGAAGTGCCTCCTCTGAGAGGGAGGTTTGTGGGGAAATCAGCAGCATTTCTGTTTTGTTGTAAATTTAACCTTGATTTTTTTTTTTGTCACAGAGAGGTAGGCAGGTAGATAGATAGATAAATGCATAAATGCATGGGTAAATGTATAGAATGAATGAATATCAGCATCTGCCTTTATAAACACTGTTTGTATTGGTGGGTAAAGTGTGAAGAAAGACTTTGATTAATAGATTTAGGCTAAAATGCTTCCAAGATAAAAATCCTTCAGCTGTGATTAAATGATGAATTTTAGTTATCTTTGTATCACCCATCTTGTTGCCAATGTAGCTGGGCTCTAGCATAAGCGACAGTTGTCAGAAAATGAATACTTTAAAAAGGACTTCTATATCTAAATACTTATATTTAATCAGAGAGTCCTTTGGCTTCTGAAAATAAGTTGTCTAATGAGAATTTCACTTGAGCAGCTGTGACTGAGGGGGTCAACAGGCATTGCCTAGGAGAATATGGCCCAGCTGGTTAAATCTGGTTGTTGTCGTGATTTAAATGGTCAAGTGCTGCTTGTAATCCAGGACCGTCTGTTTGTAAAGGGAATAGTGAGTGCTTCAGCATAATGTACAGCTGTTTTAATCTCTCTTTAATAATAGTGCTTCGGCAACTATCATGTCTTGTGTATCATACTACTAAGTGTATGATCCTAGGCTGAGTGACCTGGTTTGGGTCAGGTTCTGGTGCCATGTGAGATTGCAAAAAAAGGGATACAGTGGTATAAACCTTAACTCTGAGAAAATAAAACCTTCTTTCTGACTTATTGACCCTTTTAAGAGATTTGCGTCTTAGGTAATAATTATGGTGAGCAGGAGGGAATGAAAAGGCTCATAGTTACGTAGAAATGGTGGAATAAGTGAGCTCTCTCTTTGATAGAGGCCGTAAACTTCATGGAAAGTATGCAGAGTTTAGGTACAGCTCCACAGGCTATCTGTTGGTCAGAAATTGGAGCATTTGTCCAGTGGAATCGTTTGCTTCAAGCTATCATGATAATGAAAGTATGTGGATTCATTTGACTGTGTATGTAGAGAGAGGACATGAACATTTGAGCTTTGGATTCCTGGTGGGATAGGCTTTCCAATGGATTATGCAGCTGTTACCCAGCACAAGAATGAACACGTGTTTATGTGTGTATCTGATGGATTATTATCATTATTCACATCTCTAAACAATAATTTGTATTTCTACATATATTTTCACTGAATTATATTTAGTTTGCCAATATGTTGTTGTGTATTACTCATCTGATATCTTTGCTGTACTAAATGAGGGATGTGATATAGTTTAGACAATGGGAAAACTCCTTTTTGAAAGTCATATGTTTTTGAGTGCGCTAAATATGGGTTTGAATAGAAGTTCTAATATTTAGAGAGTTAGTATAGCCTGCTATTTAAAGTGTGGGCTCTGGAGCTAGGCTGCCTACGTTTGAAGCTCAGTCCAGCATTTGCCAGGTGGATGACATAGGGCACCTTTCTGTGCCTCAGTTTTCTCAACCAAAAAAATGAGGACATAATTATAGTGCTATTGTGAGGATCAAGATTTAGTTAATGCAACTAAAACATTCACAGCATTACCAGAACATAGTAAGTGCCCAGCTAATATATGTAACCTTATTTCCTAGCTGCATGACCTTGAACAAATTGCTTGTTTTGTGTTTCAGTTCCCTCACCTATAAAACTGGATGAATGGTACCTTGCAGAGTTGTGTGAGGATTTGAAATATTATATGTATATAACCCATAGTTTCTATAATTGTAATTATTACCCTATTGCTGTCATAACTACTATTACTGTTATTATTTGGAGAAACATTTAAGAGAAATATTACAGCAAACATCCTGCACCACATACAGAATCATGGGAAATGTCCCCTGGTGTTAGGGGATTTTAGCATTTGGCAGCAATGATGTTCTTGTTTTCTGGAAGAGCAATTTAGTTTAACTCTCCTCTCCAGCTTTTTGGAAAAGCTGGTACTAAAATTTCCCCACTGGAAGCCAATCTTCCCTGCTGAGAAATATGCCGAATATGATGTTGTCTGTGAGAGAGGTTGGTAAAGCCTTGGATGAGGTTTTAAGAGCAATGTGTTCCATTAAAAACTAATCTATTAAAAGCCCATTCTAAAAACAACAGAAATGTAACATTCATACCATTATAAAGCATCAAAATCTTTTAAAACACAATTTATGGATATTAGGTTACTGCCACTTATGATTAAAGATTGCATTGGTGAAGTGTTGAGGGTATTCCAGATCCAGACCTTTCTTTATATCTCTCATTCATGGAGAAATTGGAAAAAGTTTTGGATTTTTGCATAAGGAACACATTTAATATTCATTATCACTTCATTTTAATTCTCTTTAACATACACCTTTCCTCCCTGAGATATGTGTCTTTTTTAAAGAATTCATATCATTTTCTTAGCAAATATCAGATAGTTTAATAAACATATTTTATGACAGTATGTACTATTAGGGATTAAAATGAGGAGCAAGAACTACTGGTTTTTGAGTTACGAAAAAATTTGTTTGGTATGTTTTTGTATTAAGTATATTACCTTTCTGAATTTTTGGAAACTGGCAATCCTCTCCTACAACTTTATATAAGATAGCTACAATCACCCTAAGTCCTGTGACCTCCAGACATTCTGAACAAATCTTGGTTATTTCAATTTGCTGTTGTTTTGCAACTCCTATTTACAGTGTTGGCAATATGCTAGGGGGTTGAATTATTTTCTTAACTTCGTTTTGTGTGTCTCTGCCTTGAAAAGATACTTCAAATTTCTTGGCCCATTTTTATCTTCACAGATTTAAACATTCTGTTCTTAAAGCTCTTTCTCTAAGAGTGTTAACAGATGCAGGCAATTGCTTCTGAATTTTCCCTCTTACTGACCTGGGAAGCAAGAAGGTGTTTTTGTACTATTTTGTTGTTTAGAAAGAGGATGAAGTTTTCTTCCCCTTTCTAAAGAGGTTTGATGAAATAAGTCATATTCTCATATGATTACTTTGCCTGTGAAGTTTGAGTGGGTCATTAACATTTTGCATTTTTCCCATTGAAATCTCATTAGATTAACTTCTTCAGGATTCATGCTCAGATTCTCAAAAGTAATAGGGGGGCAATTTTTAGATCTATATATTTTTGTCTTATACAATATATATGGAAAATCCAAAGGAAAAAATGAAAAGAAAAGGAAGTGGTAAACTTAAATGTGTGTTTATTATATAGTATTTGATATAAGGTATAAAAATAAAACACCCATGAATTCATCATACAACTTAATAAAAATTACTAATACTGTTAAATCTACCTATGTTTTATTCACCTGTTCAATCATTTGTTTTCTACCTAGATGTAACTACTGCCCAACCTTTGTGTTTATCATCTTCCTTTTTTGTTTTAAAGCAGTTTTTTTATATGTGCTTAAATAATACATTATTTAGCTTTGTTTGTTTTAGAACTTTACGGTAAAACACCATAACCTTCTGTGATTTGCTTTTTTATACTCATAATTATATACTAAGGTCAATTTTGCTTTGTGCAGCTCTAGTTTGTTTTCATTTTTGTGTAATATTCCATATACTATCCCATGGAATGCTACTCAGGAGCATATCCTCCTGTCTACTGTCTCTGGACATTTGGATGATTTCCAGTTTTCTGCTAGTACGATGATGGTATGAACACTCTCGCACCTGTCTTCTGATACACATGTGCGTGAGTTTCTTCTCTAGGGTGTATTCCCAGGAATGGAATTGTTGTTGACAGATTTCTGTATTCTTTTTCCCCTCTGTTGGAAAATATTACACAAAGAAGTTAGTGTGTGTGTGTGTTAGAATCCCTGAAAGCTCTAACTTAACTGTCTATATACCTTTTGGTTCCACCTTCCTCAAAATGTCTAGTACAGGTTTCTTTTTATCACTGAGCTTTTCAGAAGCTCACAAGAGCCTTTGATGCTCCCTTCACTGCAATTTTCCTTTTTTCCTTCTGTTATATCTTAATAGAATGTCTTCAGCCCTTCTTTCAACTATGAGCACGAAAGTATTGTCATTCTCCTGCTGGACTATGATTACTAGGTTTGCTAGGAAACACACTTTTCTCCCTCTTGATTCCCCTTTATTGGAATTTCCAGCTCAGTGTGGTTTTTGAATCAACGTAATTCTTTATCTCTATATAAGGTTCACACTAATTTTTTTCTTAAATATCTTTTTCATATTCAAAGTGAACTAGCAAATCCTGTTGGTTATTGACACTGTTCTATCCAACATTTATATTGAAGTAGATATATATTTTTTTAGCCGAAGAGCTGACTTGCTACCTGTAAATCTTTACCTTTTCCTCATAATGTTTAATTTGAGAATCCTTTCAGATATTGGCCTTGATTTGATATAAATTCTTGTCCTGACTCTGATAACTTACTGGTTTGTACCTAATAATTAATTAATTGATTGATTGATTTTCTTGGCACTAGTTTCTTAATCTTGAAAAAGAAGACATTGGTTTAGCATTAAAGAGCAAGTTCTAAAATTCTGTGCTGCTTTGATTTTCCTTTAGAGTTTGTATCTAAATTTTGACATCCACTATTAGTAATTTTCTTTTTCAAACTGTTTTCAGACTAAACAAGTCACCTGAACAAATCTCATGAGTCATTTTCTTTTGTTATGCTTGAACTTGTCCTTTAATATTTTCAATCTCTTTTTTCTGATATTAGGAGCTTTATGAAGATACAGATAAAAGCTGCCACCTATTTTTGATGTCTGAAAAAGTCATTGTCCAATGAAGTACTTGTAGGCAAATCCACAGATACCTGGCTCAGAGAGTGCCAGTTATGGTTTCAGAGATCCGCAGACAGACGGTTGTATTACTAGGGTGCCATGTTCCAGAAGAAGGTAAAGTTCAATAATTCTGCCTTCTGGCTGGGCTGTTGTAAAGGGGCTTTGGGCCTGAGAGGGAGTTCATGGCCGTAATTAATAGTCATGTGAGGCTTTGGTTTAATGTTGAGTAACTGTGACGCTTAGACCTATCGTAGCTTTCTTGAGGGCTTGAGTATAACTGAGGAACCACCACTGGGAGGCCAGGCACGTACTCCCAGAATGATATCATAGAACGTAGGCCATTCACTAGCACTGGGAGTGCAGAAGTCAGAGGCCTCTGGACTTCCCGAATTGCTCTCACATAATGAACTGAAAATGAGTACATACAAATAGATAACTAGAAAAAATTTGAAGATATAATGAACAATAACTGAAAAATGTGACAAAGTATTGAGTTATTTGCAACAAGGAACATGGTAGTTGCAACAGATGCTAGCATATGATGTTTGGACGAAGGCCACCTATAGTCAAAGGGCAGTTTTTAGTGTCTGACAAACTGTGTTCACTCGATGCCCTTCCCCTCCAGAGTGCAGTAATCAGTTTAACGGGAGCTTTCTCCCAGATCCCTCAGAAATGCCTTTTATCTTTTGCTCTTTGCTCATGTTGTAGACTGAGAAGAGATGGGAAATTTGAGAACTGATGGATGCGTAGCACGTTGTTTTGGAGCTTTTTCTCTTTGTTTTCAGGTAGAAGAGGGAGACTGGAGGAAACTACCTGATGTACCTAATGTAAAAAGTCCTAAAAATTATTCCTTGGCCTTTTTGAAAATATTTTAGGGTATCACATACAGTGAGAGTATCATTTTGGAGTAAATTAATGTTTGCTTATATATATTATTGTCACAAACTCATGTGTCCAAAAGTTTAGGTATTAATTTTATTTCTCCATTATTCATTTTAATTTAACTCTTAACCCCCCATTTTGACTAATAGCAGAATGTCTGGTCTCACTTTTGGTAAACTCGGCAACTTAAGGATTTGACTTCAGTCAGTCAGACGTCTGTCCCTTGCACTTCTTCATGGTGCGACCTGACACTCAGAGGGTGCGGGCGTTTTACTGGCATCAGAGCGTTGGTATCTGGCCAATGATCATCAATCTCTATTATGCTTGGAATAAAATTCAATGCTAAAACAAACAGCATGCTCTGGCTTTCAAGGCCCATCTTACATTACTTGACCCTTTTCTCAGGCCGCTCCAGATACACTGTCCTTTCCAAACCTCCCCGCCCCCAGCCCCAACATATTTTAGTTTCTTTTTACTTGTTTTTCCATGTATATAGAATGATCTTCCTTTAGATCTATGTATACTGGCTCCATCTTATCATTCAGATCTCAGCTTAATTATCACTTCCTCAGAGAAGCCTTACTTAACCTCTAATCTGAAATAGACTCCAGTTATTCTTCAACATATTACTCTATTTCATTTTCACCTTAGCATTTCTCACTACTTGATATGCTCTTGTTCATTTGTCTTCTTAACTGTCTGTCTCACTCCACTAAAGGGGGGAAGTCAAGGACAGCAGAGACCCTCTCTGATTTGTCCACTGCTGTATTCCCAGTCCTTAATAATGACTGTGCCCTAAAACCCTTATTAAATGTTTGTTGATTGAATGAATGAGTGAAAATCATTAAATAATCTGGAATGGTAACTCTTGTTTTCACTTCTGCCTCTCTTGTCTTTGTATTCATTGATTTTTTTCTCCCCACATGCAATTAGGTCTCTTTTAACCGTATCTTTTTCTTTAATAACATTGAACACCAGTATAGGAATTCAAAGTAATTCCCCCTTTCTTGGCCTTTCATTCTCTATATTGGTGCACATAACCTATTTACAAGTCAGCTATCAAGGGGAATGTGATTCTAGACGGAATTTTATTTTTTCTTGTCCTCTACATTAGACATATGCTTACTACTCTGAAAACACAACCTTTCAGTTCTCAGTTCACCATGATTATATGCAGATATTTAACCCTTTTGATGAAGTTACATAAGTGAATGAAGTTTTTAGATGCACCCTAATTATCCGAGCCATTGTGAAAACGGAGAGCCACTGCCTCTCACTTTGTGTGGCTACTTCGCCATGTACTTGCTGTGTAGTCAGTGTGATCTTCAGAGGATAGGGGTATTCATTCTTGGTTCCTAACAGAAACTAGCTTCTCTGATTTTTGCCTGGCTTAATTTTTTTGTAGCAGTTATACTTATTCATCATCTTCCACATCTGCTGTACTTTTGTTTTCTTTGACATGAATATAACTTGGACATTCCTTAGTCATGTCAGAGCCACTACACATCATTAGAATTTGGTTCATGGTGTAAACTTTCCCCAGTAGCCACTCAGATCAAGAAACTTGAAGATGTAATGACGTCACGACAGGGTTTCTTATCTAAAGAGTCAGCACTATGTTGAAGTTGAATCAGTCCAACCCACTTCATGTTCAGTCATTATCCCACCTGCCTAGAATAATCTCCTATCTCCCATCTATTTATCTAAATTTCCCATCTATTTTACTATATACTAAACCAGATCATATCTGATCTTCTACTAACTACTTTAGCTCTCATAATTTCTTTGTAAAATTTGTGGAATCTAAAAATATAGTTAAGTTTGAAAGTTGCCAGGTGCTGGGGGTGGAAGGAATAGGGAGAGGTTAATAAAAGGTACAACCTTTCAGCTCTAAGGTGAATAAGGTGTGAGGAGCTAATGTGTGACATGGTGACTATAGTGGATAACACTTTGGCATATAATTGAAATTTACTAAGATTAGTATGAATCTTAGCAGAGCACAACTTCAGTATTCTTAAACTCCTTTCCACAAAAAGGAGTAAATAGGTGAGGTGATGGATCTATTAGTTAACTTGATGAGAGGAATCCTTTTACAATGTATCTGTATCAAATCATCCTTTTATATACCTTAAATATCTTACAATTATGTCAGTTACACCCCAATAAAGCTGGAAAACATTCTATTTATCAACAGATTATAACTGATTATAATTTTTGCTATTTTTAAAATTGAGATAATTATAGATTCACATGCAGTTGTAAGAAATAATGCAGAAGGGTCCACTGTGCACTTTGTCAATTTTCCCCCTGTGGCCACATTTTGCAAAAACGTATCACATTCAGGTTATTGACATTGATACAATCCACTGATTTTACTCCTAATTCTCCAGTTTTAGTTGTACGTAGTCGTGTGGGGGTGTGTGTATTAAGTTCTACACAGTGTATCACCTGTGGAAGTTCATTTTTTGCCACTACAATCAAGATACAGAATAGTCATTTTTTATAACCATACCCCCTTCCTTTCCACTTTAACATACTTCACCCTCCATGCCTAATCTCTGTCAACCACTAATAGGTTCTTAATTTCTAGCAGTATGTCATTTCAAAGATGTTATATAAAATGGAATTATATAGTCTGTAACTTTTTTAAGTTGTCTTTTTAAAAAAACTCAACGTACTTCCCGGGAGGTCCATCCAAGTCGCTGCATGCATCAATAGTGCATACTGTTTTCTATTGCTGAGTAGTGTTCAGTGCTCTGTGTGACACGTATGTATCACAGGTTGTTTCATCATTTACAGGTTGGAGGATATATTCAATTCAAACATCCAGCTTTTGGGTATTACAAGTAAAGTTGCTATAAACATATGTGTACAGGTTTTTATGTGAACATAAGTTCTCATTTCTCTGGATTAATGACCCAAAGTATAATTTATGGGTTGTATGGTAATTTATGTTTCATTTTATAAAAGAAACTGAACCATGTCACATTTCCACAAGCAATGTACGAGTGGTCTAGTTTCTCTTCATCTTTGTCAGCATTTGGTTTTGTCACATTCATTTTAGCCATTCTGATAGAGGTGTAATAGTATCTGAACATGTGTTTAAATTGCATTTTTCTTATGGCTTGTTTACCATCTGTATATCTATCTTACCTGGTGAAATATCTATTCACATGTTTGGTCTATTTTTAATTGGATTTTTTAACTTTAGAGTTGTCAGAGTTCTTTTTAACTCTAGATATTAGTCTTCTGTTGGATATGTGGTTTGCCAATATTTTTTCTCAGTCTGTATATTGTCTTTTCATCTTCTTTACATGGGCTTTCACAGAGCAGAGGTTTATACCTTTGAAGAGGTCTAATTAAGCAATATTTTAAAAAAATTTATGGATAGTGCTTTTGGTGTCAAGACAAAGAACATTTTTTCTTAGCCCAATATCCTAAACATTTTCTCCTATGTTTTTTTCCTAAAAGATTTATAATTTTACATTTTGTGTTTAAGTCTATGGTCCACTTAGAGTTAATTTTTGAATCAGGTGAGAGGTTTGGGTCACATTATTGCATAAAGTGTGAGGGTTAGGGTTCATGTGTTTTGCAGGGTCTTTGGATATAAAACTATATAAATATAAAAATCATATTTCTCCATATTAGCTATGATAACTGAAGTTAAAAACCCAATACTGTTTACAATCATTCCAAATAAAATGAAAAGCTCAATTATACCTTTAACAAAACATGTGTAAGACCTGGTGATGAAATTACAAAATGCTGATAAAAGACCTAAATAAACGGCAAGACATCCTGTGTCAGGTTGGAAGACTCAATATGGTCAATATGTCAGTTCTTCACCAAATGGTCTGTATGGTTAAGGCAATTCCTATCAAAATCACAGCAAGACTATCATGTACATAGACAATCATTTGAAAATTTATGTAAAAAGGGACAGGACCTAGAATAGCTAAGATATTCTTGACAAAGAAGAATGAAATGTTACAAATCACTCTACCTAATATCAAGGTTTAGTACATGGCTACAATAATTAAAACACTGTGGTTTTGGCAGAGATGTAGACACATTGATCAAAGGAACATGATAGAGAACCCATAAGTAGAATCAAAAAAATATGCTCAAGTGATTTTTGACAAAAATGAAAAGTATTACTTGCTATTTTATATTTATTGATCTTGTCACCCAGGAAGATTGTAATTCCCTTGAGGGGACAGACCACATCCTTAACCTATCTTCCCAATGCCTAGTTTAGATCTTAGCATATAATGTGTGTTAACCTAAAAACCTGTTTGTTTATAAAAGGTTCCAGAGAGATGAATAATATTGTGGCTCAAAGGAGATGAATAGATTCAATTTTTAGAGAGTATCTCTTCAGTTAAAAAAAAGGCACATATATATGTGTATATGTATAGCGAGCACATATATGATGAGCACATACATATAATATATGTGTATATATGTATACATGTATAAATATATGTATATATTTATACAGTGAGCATATAAATAATAAGCATATATGTGTGTATATATGTACATTATATATACACATATGCATATATGTATATATATATGTATGTATATATATATATACATATATATAAAATGCATTTTAAAGCAACTTCTGCTTGATTAGAACAGGGAACCAACATTGTGCCTAGGAGATCTTGAAAGGGATCTGTAGACATTTGAACTGGATTTTGATGAATTATAAGTTATTTATAGTGAAGAAGAGATAGAATCCCAGGTAGTGCAAACAGCATGTATAAAGTTTCAGTGGTATAAATAAACCTGTGAGTTTGGCAAATTTATGAAGTTTGGTGTGGCAAGGATAGGAGACACAACTGAAAAAATAGATTGAGGCAATTCTAAAGTTTGAATTTTTTGGGGGGTAGTAGGGAGCAATTGAGAAATTTTTAAGTAGGAGAGTGAGTAACATAATTAGACACATTTTTCAGAAAAGTAATGTTGGTGGCATTGTGACTACCAGTTGGAAAGCAGCAAGGCCAAATAAAGCAAAATCTTTTAGCAGGCTGTCCTAATGCACTATGCATGTACTGCTAGGAGTCTGAACATAAAGCAGTAGCAGGGGATGGAGTAGAGAAATCAGAATATATGTATGTGTGTGTGTGTGTGTGTGTGTGTGTGTGTGTTGCTAATTAGCTATGCGGTTGTGAGGAGGTTGGGGGAGATTCAAAGACAATTAGAGTACCCTAGCAGACAGATTTAACGGTAAGGCTAGTAAGAAAGTGAATACACTCCTTTGGTAAGCAGCCCAACATCACCTCTGAAAATGGTTTGCTATTTCACTTGACCCAGAAACCCTCACAAAATCATACAAATCAAGAGGTCCAGCCCTGACCAGATGGCTTAGTTGGTTGGAACATTGCCCCATACACCAAAAGGTTGTATGTTCAATTCCTGGTCAGAGCACATGCCTAGATCACAGGTTCGATCTTTAGACAGGGTGCGCATGGGAGGCAACTGATCGATGTTTCTCTCATATCAATGCTTCTCTCTCTCTCTCTCTCTCTTCTGCATGTCCTCTCTCTCTAAAATCAATAGACGTATTTTTAAAAGAGGGTCAAATCTTTGTGTTCATTTGCAAACAACCAGAACAGGAACAGAATCATAGATATGGAGATCATTTGGAGATCATTAGCTGGGAGGAGGAGGGGTGAGAATGGGGGAAAAGGTACAGGGATTAAGAAGCATAAATGGTAGGTACAAAATAGACAGGGGGATGTTAAGAACAGTATTGGAAATGGAGAAGCCAAAGAACTTATATGCATGACCCATGGACATGAACTAAGAGGGGGGATTGCTGGGGGGAAGGGGGGTAGTGGGTGGAAGGGAGCAAAGGGGGAAATATTGGGACAACTATATTAGCATAATCAATAAAATATACTCTAAAAAATAAATTAAATTAGGAATTAAAAAAATTTTGTGAAACTGCCCAGGCCATCAAGTATATGCATATCTGAAAAGCCACCAAGTAGCTGATGGACGTCACTTTTCAGAAGCAATGTGTGGCATTCTGTTGTTACAATGGTGGCATTGGCAGGTGTGCCCAGGCCAAACAGTGGCGCTGGATACAGAGTCCGTGGCCCAAAAAGAGTGCTGAATTTTTGTAGCACGTGCTTAAAAATGCAGTCAGTAGTGCTGAACTTAGGGGTGAAGATGTAGATTCTCTGGCTGTTGAGCCCATTCAGGTGAGCAAAGCTCTCAAGATGCAGCACAGAACTCACAGAGCTCATGGGCGGACGAACCCACACATGAGCTCTCCCTGCCTCACTGAGAGGATCCTACTGAAAAAGAGCAGATTGTCCCTAAACCAGGAGGGGAGGTTGCACTGAAAAAAATAAACAAAAAAAAAAAACCCCAAAGAAAGAAAATTTGTGTCCTGGGAGTAAATTAAACATAAAATAAATGGCAGTAAAAATCAATGTGATTTCATGAAGAAAAATGAACTTCAGGACTACATTAGTGGTTTACTGACTAGTTAGGGGGATGGGGTTAGGGGCTCAGGTTAGGGAAGAGAAGCTAATGAGAGGAAGAAGAAAAGTTATGGTGTGGTTTCAGATGTATTTACCTGGATTCAGATTTTTTTTTCAGTTTTTGTACCTTGATCAAAGGTATATCACTCAAGTCACTGCATGTGATCCCTTATCTGAGGGTGCTTAATAGATATTATTGGATAAGGAACCAAACTTATTACAGAAAACAAAGGCCATGGTATTTGGACTTAGAGTACCATTTAATTGCCAAAGAAAAACTTGCGTTCTTGTTAGGAATCTAGATCTAGAAGGGTTGAGGTGGCCTGGGCTTAAGTGAATTTCCTAGTTGTTTAGGTGAACAGCCTCAGGTTTCTCTGGTGATGATGAACTTTAGTTTTTGTTAGCCCCACTTGCTCTGCCATTCCTGCTGTTTTGCAACAGGGCTTAAAAGTGCTTTAAGTGCTTGTGACCGTGGTAATGAATGAAAATGTCTTTCCAGCACTGAGAGGATTGCATTAGACTGAATAGTCACCTCACTTGTAAAAGCACTATTAGAGTGGGGCAGCTGTAAGTAAGGATAACGATTTGTGTCCACTGCTTATTTACTGAAAATTGTCAATGTATTATTTATTGAGAGCTCTCCAGACAGTGCTTGTCAGAATGAAAATGTCAGCTCTGAGCAAAATGTTATAATACATAATAAAAATGCTAGGTACGCATTTTAGGGAGACAACTAATTAGACCTGCTTTTTCTTAAGGAAGGGGCAGTAAAAATGTCTAATAGTGTGGATTTTCTCCGTTCGTGTCAGTCCCTTCCTGTTCCCCCTGCTCAGCGCAGTGTTTGGCTTAGAAACTTCCCTTGCCTGAGAAATTATGTGACCAACTTTGCATTGTTGCCGTCAGACACGCGGAGCAGTGAGGAGGCTTGCTGGCGGAGGAAGGCCGGGCTCGCCATCCCACGCTGAGCAGCTGCCCTCACCTCCGTGTTTCGCCTGGAATTAGAAGTCACTTCCTCCCTGAGCAGTGCTCGTGGAAAACTGCCTCCAGTGTAAACAACATAAAATTATTAAGCTTATTCCTCAGCCGTGCTAATTAACCCCAAACAAATTTCACATTAAGGAAACAGAATTCAATCAATGTAAATGTTATTGCTGTGTATTACTGTAAGCAATAATATAGTGGCTAAAATAATTAATTATTTTGGAGTTTTTTAAAAGAAAAGTACTCTTTTTTATGGTGTTGCAAAATATTTTGTAGAATTTTCTCCCTTTCTTCAGTCTTTCCTGGCATAGAATTTAAAAGACCTGTCTGGTAAAGCGGGGGTAAAATGCAGTCGTTTTTTTACAGGAAGAGAAAAATGTATTTTGGAGCGCTTCGGGTTTACCTAGTCTAGTTTGTTTTCATTGGAAGGGCATCGGCCGATTTCTTCTCCCCTACCTATTGTGGTCCACCACTCATTGTAGCAGTTTCCTACCCTTTTCCTACCAGTTTTAAATATAAAAAGTGATGATGGTGGTATGAGGAATGATTTTTTAAAAAGGATGGTTAAATACAATCTATTTTTGAGGGGAGAAAAATGAAATGTCATTTTACTATATTTTAGGTTTGGGAAGCAATTTTTAAAAAACATCTAGGCTTACATAGGAAGTCATATTATCCTCTTTAAAATAATTTTCTTACATTTTTGAAAAAAATGAGATTTCTAAACAATTGCTTGGTTGTGCCTGTGATAACTTTAGATAAAATTTATTGTTATTGTCTTCGTCATTCTTAAAGACCTTTAAAGACATGAAATGCAGAAGCCAGATGACATGTCATTTCATTTTTCATGCTGTAAAATGCACATTTGATTAATACAGAATTATTTATCAGGGATAACATAGTCTATAATGTATAGGACACAAATGAAATATGATTTGTATTAAGATTATCCTGAGATATAATAACCCTTTAATCAATATACATTAGCAAGTGTTAAATTAACTTTAAAATGTAATTTAACAATATGAGTAACATAATAAAACTAAAGGTTACTTTCAGATTTAACATAAACCATTCATTGTAATTTTACCATCTTCTAGCAAATAGCAAACTTCTGTACCCCCAATTAGTTCTGAATCCTATTTCATGGGTACTCTGAATTCTTTACTCTTCTCTGTGAAAACTCTATCTTCATTTTGGTAGAAGTATTGAATCTTTTCATGACAACTTAAATACCTAACAAGCTGGTTGCTACTAAATATTTACAGTGATGTCAAAACTAGTAACAAGAACATGTGTTCCAAGGAATAGCTGGAGCATGCTACTAAAAAAAATTAAAATTAAAAATATAATTTTTTATAATATAGTTGAGAAGAAGTTAAAATCTCGTGGAAAGATGGTTTTAAGATAATATCTGAATATACCATTTTTAAAAATTATATATTTGGTTTTAACTGACTTGTTCCAAATGATTGCATATATTTTGATTTATTTCTTTTGTTTCTATAGTCAGAGAGTTATTTTCCTTTTGATGTCTTTGGACATTTATTCTTCACTTTCCAAATAGAAAATACCTTTAGATTTTATTTATTTGTATACACAAGAAGCTGATAATGTACCAAAGATTATAGTACTGTATGTTTAATAAATTTAAAATCACATAAAATTTAGACAGTAAAGAATTTGTATTGAACATTTCTATACATTTTAGATGTTTATGTCTCTATATTTAAAGCAAAAGCTTTAAATGATATGCATGCTATAGCAAAGAATACAGGTGGGTTGAATTTGATAACTGACACTTGGTTTGACCTCAGGTAATCCCACTTTTAGGGTTTCCCACTTAGAAAATACAGGGTGCGGTGAAAGTAGACTTACGTTGTTCATATGGAAAATAGTACAATAATTAATAATAACACAGGAGTAAACTCTGTGCTTTGTGTATGCACAATTGCAAGCCTATTTTTGCCCTCCCCGTGTTAAACTGTAATTTCTGTGATTAGCATTCCTGGATTTTAAAGTTAACTATAATACCAAACCCAAAAATGCAATAAAACTCTAAAAGAAGGGTCTTAGTTAGAAGGAAATGGTTTGGTATATTTTAAAATGAGATGCAAAGGCTTCACATCCAGTACTTTATCTTCTTTAAGACTACAATGGACAAACTGCAGTAATGATTCTTTTACGTATTCATCTCCCCATACTGAATTCACTTAAAAAAAAACAAAAAACAAAACAATGAAAGTAGAAAAGGTGAAAAGAGACTCCAGAATTTTGAAATCCAGTGGTCCTCAAGTGATGGGAAAATAGCCAAGGTGTCACAGCTAATTTTTGACCATGTTTTATGAGTTCTGCTGTTCCTTATTCCCACTGTCAGCCTGGGAATCCCTGAGGCTGTGCAAACTGGCCAAACATCACTCAATCCCAGTTTTATATCCCCTTTTAATAATGTTGAGTCTATTCTGTCCAACTTTGATTCAGAGAACCTGCTTGTCTTGAAAAAGTGATATATTTAATCAGTGACTCTGCCTCCAGCATAGCTCCCACTGCGTGTGACTAGAGCGAGAGCAGTGCAGTGGTCTGTCACTTCTGTTTGAATGGGTAATGTGGAGCCCGTCAGCTGAAAAGACAGGAGCTGGAACTGCTTGTTAGGACACATGATCAAAAGCCACTCTCTGCTTTCTGCCAATCAAACCTCATGTTGTCTTGTGGGGCAGACATTAAATAGATTTTTTTTTCTGCCGTACACTGTGGGCATTTTGCCAGTTTGACATGTGAACTGTTACAAAAGATGGCAGAGTTTCGACCGCTTGCTGACTGCTTTAAAATATTACCGAACACTTGTTGTCAAAATGAAATATTCATAATACTGTATTATGATAAATCTTTGAAGTGTGATTTGGTACCTTTATCTTGTAATTAGTGGATTTTTTTTTCTGGGACAGAAGAAACAATAGACAATTGCTTCTTGGGTAAAAGTAAGAGAGACAAAACCCTATAAATCAACCCACTTGCATAACCAATGCAACTGTATGACAGTTTGAATAAGATGATAATCACTTTGTAAAAATAACATTAGTGAATTAAATGTTATTTTGCATTCTCTCTCCTCTGCTTTAAAAATTATTACTTCCTTTAAGTCAGGATAAATGAGTGGTTTTAGTATTATGTTTTAGCCAAAAAACATCAAAACTATATATTTTGAAATTTAATTCAGGATCTTATTCCCTTTGCTTATTGAGAAGATGGACAAATTTCTAAATCCTAATACAAACTCTGATTTGCAGCTGCCCAAATGGGTAATTTTACTCTGCTTTTTCTTTTCCTCATCCTCTGAAGAGTCCCCCATTATATCACCACCTCATCTTTGTAGCCTTTGCAACCCAATGATTGTGATGTAGACCTAACTTGTAGGCTTTTTAAGAGAAGAATGTGTATCTAAGTACTTTTGACCTAAAAGGCCACTGGAATTGGTATTTCCTACAATTTCAAACTCCCAGATAACTGTTTCAAAGCTGTTAAATCTTAGGTGGTGCTTTGAATTCTCCAAACTTGCCACTTGGTACTTGCTGTTTCTTCTCTAATGATCATTTTAAAAGGAGTTAAACATTTTCACCAAAACATACCATGGCAATCTAGTGGAACTCATTTAAACAGTGAGCTACACATAAACAGCTGCTCCTTCAATAAGCCATTCTTTATAATACCCTTATTACCTTCTAGTGTCTCAAATTCTGATTAGTCAACAGTGCTGATTGCTGCATGGCATTCCGTTGCCCATCTTCCTCCTGCTCAGCTGCTCATGTCTTAGTTGTTATTTGATTACAACACAACTTGTGCATTGTTTCCCCAAGTTGTTCTTCATAATGTGTCGTAAAACTCTGAATTATCCAGGCATACTGAGATGGTGTGAGACTGACTTTCTTTACACACATTAAAACTATCTGAATAAAGCATGATATAAAAAAATACAACTATGGAATGCTTAGATTGGAAAGAATATCTTTGACTTAAAACACAGTACTTATGATGAAATTATGAAACAAGGAATAAGTATGTGAAGTATTTAAAAAAGCATTGTGGTACTTTACAAATGTAAAGAGTTATAAAATTGTTATATAATGGTTATTAAATTTCAGTCAGTTATAAAGTCCTGAAAGAGGTAATCATGTAAGTAGATCTCCACAAAAAAGGCCTATAGGACGTTCATCTTTGACCCAGGATGACATAATTTTAGTCCAATTACTGTGCAGCACCAGCGAGCCCCCTCTAAATAGGACAGCATGTTGGAAGTTTAAGTTATGATGAAATAAGTAAGGGTGGGAAAAATCTCTATAATGAAGTTTGAATTTCAGCTGTTCCTTTGTTGTGACCCCCTGGAATCTACTCTTGGTGAGTAGGAAATGCTGACACACTAGAAATGCAACCCCAGTAAAGGCCCTAAATCTGTCATTGTGTTCTGGAGTCTGCTCTGAAAATAGCAAAGCTCTTTTGGTAAATTAAAATCGGTGTGAATGGGAACAGATGTTGACACACTTTACTTTATCTTCAGGGATGCCAGTTACAGAGGAGAGGGTCAGCAAGGGTAGCTGTAGGAAACATAGTAAGTGTGCGACCTTGCTCTGTAAAGGGAGCTCTATTTTAGGGGGTTAGTCAATCGAATTGTATTATCTCTGGCGGTTAGGTAAGAATTATACCTACATTACTTTATGTAGAGGAAAAATGAAGGAGATGGCATTTATCTCTGGGAGAGCTGTCTCTTTTTGACGTTCCCTTGTCATTGTGTCTTTTCTTCATCAAACCGTGTTGGCTATATAAACTGTCTCAGACAACTATTAGGCTTTACCTCCCAACATCATTTGGGCATAGCTTTCTAAAGTATTTGTTGAATCCCAATGCTACAGTAGAGTCTTTGTACTGATATTTGTCAAAAATAATGAAAATGGTTTATGTTCTAAAAATGTACAATTTATCAAATAGCTTGTATAGTCAATTTAAATAAGTCTCATAGAAGTTTCAGTCTTGATTTGAAAAAATGGCATAGGATGAATTTATTTATAAGAACCTTAATAGTTTCTCTCAATTCCTTTTACATTTTAGATTACCTTATAATTTTCTAAATCTACATGAACAATAATGATCAATTTTGTCAGTATTATTCACACCTTTTATTAATTTAACATAGATGAATAAATGTGAATGTTGTGAAGAGTTGATTGGGAATAGATTTTAAATCTGACAGTTAGATTACAGGGTACCTAAGAAAAAATGGCTCTTTCAATAGGTACCTAGTAATTTAATTCTTGTTTGAAATTATTATAATTTATTACAGTGTGTGGGTCCTAATGAATGTCTACTATTAAATGAAAAGGAGAAATTGAAATTAAGATTATGAAATTCTTTTAACTCATATCTTAAAATCCTCTTAAACAATTCAGAAGACATTAATAAGCTATGTGGGTTTCTTTCCATATTCTGTAATGGCAAATATAAACATTTAAAGATTCTAAAAAATGTTGAATGCTATTAAACCTCAAAGCATGAAATGTTGGAATTTTATAAAATAGTAGTAGCCATTATAATGGCATTAAAATTGGCAACTTGATTTAAATATTTATTTGGATAATACACAGACTTTCCTATAGCATTTGAATTTTCCAGAAATGACTAGGTTTCCTTCTTGTTCAACACTTACTGTAGGACAATTTGAGATTTTATAGAGCTGTAAACTATGCCAAATTAACATTTTAAAATTTCCAAATACCAAGGACACTTATAAAGTATGAGTAAAAATATAGAAATGAAACTGTCCAAATGCCCACAGGAATTGGAAGTTGTTGCTTACTCCTAGGTCTAAGTAAAACCTGCCGTGTACACAAATTGAAGATCAGGTCTTTGAAAAGTGATAATTCCTGGACAAAACAATAAACATACGACCATTTTTCTATCCTGAGAGATTATCTGAAGTGTTATTTGAAAGTTCCAATGTGTATCTTACCTGAGAAAATTGGATCCCTCTCACAACTGGATCATGCTTTTTTGAAAGTCATTTAAGAAAGAAAATCAAATTAATTCCCCCTTTGAATTTCAAACCATTACCATGCTTACCTAAAACCCCTAAGTTTTGTTTCCTGATTTCCAGAGCTTGCTTTCTTTTTCTTTTTCTTTCTTTTCTTTTTTTTTTTTTTTGGTTGAGGTTTCTGTCATGCATGTATAAGCTAGTAATTAGTTTATATAGAAAGAGAGAAAAATAAACAAGTTAGTGATAAGTTCACATTTGATTGCAGGGAATAACCCTGCTCTAGGCTTTTGACAGCTTCAGAACAATAGTAGTATAGGAGTCTTAGGGCCTGGCCCCTCTCACTGAGACAACCCCCTACCAACTGCCCAATAGAAGAAATAAAATGTAACTTTTTCGGAGAGTGGTTATTTGGGTAGTTTTGTTTGTTGGTTGATTTTCACAGGATTTCCTTTGAGGCTGTGGAGCCACAACTCCATTGTTCTCCTTTGTCATAAACTTCTCTGTCTCCACGCCCCCCACTCCCAGCCCCACTTAAGGGTATATTGTCCAAAGAATGTAGTGAGAGTGCTCTTTTTAAATGGGAAGGTGATTTGTTGTCTCTGATAATTGAATCATTGAACTCAAGTTAGCTCAGGCATCTAAAAGAAATAAAGGGCCGAAATATAAGTACGGCAATATTCTTTTAGTAGTGATTACTGATCTCTTTTTAAAATGTTTCCAGTAGTTGTTAAATAAGGAAACAATTGGAGAGAATTTATTTTGCCTAAGTTCCTATAAATAAAGCCTTTTCTCATCTATCAGTAATGTTCTCGGGGTCACTGTTTATCACTGTAACTAGTTCCAACAGTTAAATTCCGGTGCCTGTCATCTTCTATTACAAAAGGCTAAATGCTGGCCAACTACAACATGGGGATGGGTCAGAAAGATGTAACGTTCTCATGTTCAGTTTGAGAACATGATGGTTGTGCTGTGAAAAACCGCTTCCTTAAAATACTTTTGCTAATTGTGATGAGGTAACTTTAAAATACTAACTTTGAAAAGCATTGGTAATTTATAAAACCATATCTACTGTTTTATTTAATTAGATTTTTTCCTCCTTTGTGCCTATTTAAACTCTAAATGAAAGATGGAAATATGTTTGCTCTAACACATTTGATGTGATTGAGATGAGATTAAGTGGTTTAAATGATTTAAAAATTATATTTACTTTAGTGCAATCTGTTAGGTTCAGTGCTAATCTGTCTTTTAGTTTGCTTTGTGGTGTAGCAAACCAAGCACTGAGGGTTAAACTGTTCAGCACATTGGTGCAGTTAAAAATCTGGGTTCCCTCTCTCCTTCCCAGTTACTGAATTCTTCAGTCAAAGTTAAATTTGCTGCTCAGACATTAACTGTACTTCTTAGCAATGACCTTGTGGGGTAAAGAGGCATGGCACAGTGGCACTTTCCAGCTGTATTCAGCCTATCCGTCGGGGTATAATCATGCTCAGTCCCAGCACCGCAGGCTTGGACATATGTTGAGTTTTATTTCTTTCTTCTGACATTAATCCTATTCACCAGCTGTTCTGCCAGCTGCCATTCTTCAGTCTAGAGATTACATTTTGGGGGATACCAACAAAGGTCTAGTTGACCACTGCTTTCATTTTCTTTTCTTCCCTTGTTCTTTAGAAATGACTGGGTCTGGGGGTTAGGAGAACTCAATCTTTTCCCACTATCACCTCACTTTTCTTCGGATCCTAGACATTAACGAGATTTATGATCACTTTCAGTATATTGTAGATAAGCCTTCCAATGAGCCAGATTACCACCTTACATATAAATCTCCTTTCCATAAAAAGGTTTTAAGTTTACATTGAAGGCTATAATTAATGTTTCTTATGCTACTATATAAACAACATTAATTAGTGACAAATTCTTTTGATGTCTTAAAACATATTCCAACTGAAAATATGCTTTCAGTTCTTTTTTTCCCCCTGCAGATTTGAGAGCGTATCTCTGTTAAGATGATACTTTTTTTTCCTGAGCTATGGTTTCACTAATCTTGTTTGAATGGGCTATTAATTCTCTGTTACACTCATAATATATACTAATAAGTGGTATAGATTTCTCACTTTGTATTCCAGATGATCTGTCCATAAGCAAGATGTTAAACATCTGTAGTTTAAGCCTTCTGAGACTAACAAATGCATTAATGCCAGAAAGCAAAGCAGCCTGGACGGTAAGGTCATGGACCGTGTGGTAAAGAAGCGTCCCCGATATTATCAAGCCTTAGGGTACACTTCATTGTTAATCCTTCCATTTCCATAAAGGTAAAAAGACTAATAGATTTAAGTTGTAATCATTTACAGTGTATGTTCATTACATTAATACCAACAGACACACAAAACCCCATGTGTTATAATTCTCCCAGCTGATATTTTAAAGTCATCCCACATGCCTCACAGTAACATTCTCTTGGACCTTAGTATACCTCCGAAGGTAACATAAATACATGTTTATTGACAAGATTCTGCCTTTATCTTTTTAACTTTGTGGCATATGTAGGTCATATATAATGGCAAGGAATTCAGTTTAAATAACAACTTTAGCCTGGAGTCATTAGAACTAGAAACACCCTAATGACTTAAAAAAATAAAACAACTAATGGTATACTTTAGAAAGTATGTTTGTTTGCTTGTTTGTTTTTTCATTATTTTGTTGATCCATCCATCCATCCATCCATCCACCCACCCACCCCTCCCTCCCTCCCTTCCATTGAACAGGATGTTACATATTGAGCCGTGTAAAGGAAAACACAGCATCTTTTATCTACCAGACAGTGCAACTTTTCATATATGTAGCAATCTATAGAAAAATAAGAGGAAGTTTATAAATTGCTTGCTGGAAAAACTATTGCTTCCCTATTACCCCTCATTTCTTCCCCCAAAGCTCTGACAGTAGTGAACCTCGTTTTCTAAATATGGACATTCTATTTATAGAAATATCATATTTTTATTGGTGGCCAAAGCACTGCTTATAGGAAAACCTACAGGTGACTAATAGGAGTTGCTCACTAAGTGGAATAATGAATAGTATTAGGTGTCAATTAAATCAAGCTTCCCCGAGGTGCAGGTGCTCCACAATGTACTGACACATTTCAAGTAGCAGTGCCACTTCACCCATGCATATGAACAAGCACATTTGCATATTAAAAAGCTGAAAATTATTTAACTGAAGCAAAAGTCTTTTAGAGATGATGGAGGTTATTAAAACTGTTGACAAGAAAGAAGGTAATTGCCTGAAAATGAGAGATGACATTCTGCTATACACAGGGAACGTTGTTTTTGTTGTATTGTGCAGCAGTGCCTGGGTGTATAACCTATTACATTGAGATTGCTCCTATGCAATTAGACCCTTTTTGTCCTCACTTCAATAAGGCTATGATTATGAAGGATTGAAGAACACTTGGCATATTGAATGTCTGTTGTTTTTATAACTTCGTCAGAAATGACAAAACACGTTTTGTGTCCTGTTTTTTCTTTGTAGGCTTATTGATTCTGTGATTATAATATTCATAAAAGACAATGTGTTCATGGTTGAACACTCTGTCATTTATACAGGTTTTATTTCTTCTGTCTCAGCACAGTATTTGTTTGAATGCCAAGGTGTTAGTCATAACATGAGCAGATTTTTAAAGTAAAAGATGAATAGGTGAGAAGTTTATCATGCTAATAATCTCAAATATTACTATTAAAAGTGTCATAAAATGGATGATTTGCTAAGTTTCAGTTGGAAAAATTCACCAAGTCAGAAAAATTGGAAACTATTTTATTTTCTCTCTGATGATGAGCTGTTTATTTTCGCCCCAGTTTTTGAGAGATCTTACTGTGCTTTGGCTGTGCTTGTTGGGAGTGAAGACTCATGGCCCTGGAGGAAGGCACTTTCTTGATACTGCAGCAGGCAGTGTGGATTGACCTGCTCTGCTCTGTAGGGAGTAACTGACACCAGTATAGTGAGTACAGCAACTGAGATGGAAACATTGGAAGTCATAGCAGGTGTAGGAAATATTTTCAGGTTGTGTGCTTTATCAAAATTATGTTTGTTAAAAGATATTATGTCTAATCAGCACAATTAGTCTTCAGCTCGCATCAGAGCCATTGTGGCAATGCATGAAGTCCATTCGCATCATTACATTCTTTCCTTGAAGATGAGCAGTGGTGTTCTCTGGGATGGAGCCAGCATGGAGTATTCAGCTGGACTTTTAGGACAATGATATACTTCATATTCCTGTTGGGCCATTGGGCCTCTGCTTTTACCTCTTCCATGGATTTACATCCAGGCCTGGTTTGTCAGAGACAAAAGTGATAGGACCTGAATAAAGCCCAGCTGTACCCAGAAAGTTTTTTAGGGGGATTGTCATTTATATACTCTTTTATTCTTTGCTTTGGGCGCATCTGAAATTAAGAGGCACACCTAGGGTTTTTGTTAGCAGCTGTCTAGTGATTTATCTAATCTGACATGTTCATTTCTTTAAGTTGAAGAGGGAAAATGTCTTTAGGCATAGCAATCTGACTCTTGATTAAAAAGAAAAAGTGAGATACCCCAGCTCTTCTCCAACTCACGTTATTTACTGCCTGCTGAAAACCTTACCTGTTTAAAATGAAAATCCTGAGTAGCCGTGCTCAAAGAGAAGATTTCAGAAGCCTCCAAAGTGTGCAGACTCGCCGCTTCACATACACAGATCCAGTAGCATCGCTCCTCAGTTTCCATTCACATGGCCTGGTAGTTGTATGAAATAAAATTATTTTTTTATTCCAATCACTGTTAGGTGATCTTGTTTAAAAATGTTGAGAACAGTCTTTTTTTAAAAAAATTATTTTATTGTTGTTCAATTACACTTGTCTGCATTTTCTCTCCACCCCAGCCGAACCCACCTCCCTCCCCTGCTTCCACCCTCTGCCTTGGTTTTGTCCATGTGTCCTTTATAGTAGTTCCTGAAAACCCCTCTCCCCACTATCCCCTCCCCACTCCCCTCTGGCTATTGATAGATTGTTCTTAGCTTCAATGTCTCTGGGTATATTTTGTTTGCTTTTTTCTTGTGTTGATTATGTTCCAGTTAAAGGTGGGAGCAGTCTTAATCTTACTTTATATAACTGATTTTAGTAGAGAGAAATAATTATTTTTACCTATATAAATAGTTAATGGAAACTTTTATCTTGATTGATTAAAATTTTTGTTTTAATTCTTGCAGTTTGTTTTGGTGCCATTACTTTCTTTCTTAATAAACCAGTTGATATAAGATATTTACTGCTAAGAATTTGTTATAGTATTTTATCTGGCCTTTAAATAAATATCAGTTTTGGGTTGGAATTTTAAAAAGCAAAAGTAGAAAATTAGCTTCATTTTGCCCCAGCTTGTATAGTTTAGTGGATTGAGCGCAGGCCTGTTAACCAAAGGGTTGCTGGTTTGATTCTCAGTCGGGGCACATGCCTGGGTTGCAGGCCAGGTCCCTGGTATGGTGCACATGAGAGGCAACCACACATTGATGTTTCTCTCCCTCTCTTTCTCCCTCCCTTCCCCGCTCTCTAAAAATAAATAAGTAAAATCTAAAAAAAAATTAGCTTCATTTTAATCTATAGAAAATTATACTATAGATGTATACATATTAAATATAGTTTGTTTAATAGACCTGGGAAATAAATGTGGCACAGTGTTGTATAAAATACTTTTTTTTTTTTTTTTGGCGAGATAACTTTTATGCAGAGCATTATGTAGTACTAAAGAGTAAAGGGTATACTTTCTGTTAGGCAAACTATTATGAAACTTCACTGCATGGTATATCACTGAAAAACCTTCGTAGGCTTACGTATAGTATATGCTCATAAATGTTTCTTAGGATATGAATAAATAAATGAAGGAGTATTAATTATCTTACTGAAATGTGTATAGGAATACTATACTATATGTAAGGTGCATAGCAATGCTTAAGGAGGTTTGAAAAAAATTCATATCTGCACAGTCCACTTTTATATACATTTCTGACAACTAATTTTTCTTAAACTTTGTATATCTAGTGCTCAAAGACAACAAACAATCTTGTTACGAGGTTGCAATAGTAAAAATGCAGCTAAAACACAAATCAAAAACCAGGTGTACCAAGTCTTGTGCAGGAATTGAATGAAGTATTTCAGTAGCTCATCCTTAGTAGGATGACTTTATAAATTCAAAATGTCCAGAGACAGGCCCTTAGTATAACTGTATGTTGAGCAAGGGTTTGAGGACATTGGGTATGTTGGAAGACAATTTTCTGAATGAGGGCCATCTCCAGGGAATAGTGGGCCCTTGGGAAATATCATTGTACTTTTGGCCTTTTTTTTACTCCCTCCCCTGAACATTTTTCAAGTAAGATCGGGTTAATGAACACCTAGGGTAATCTCAAATTATGAAACCCGAGGGTGTGTGTGAAGGTGGGAGACACTGTTGCTAGGAAGCTTGGCTCAGCTTCTTCGCTTCTCCCTCTCTCTCTCTCTCATGCCAATTCAATGCACATAAGCTCCAAGACATTTTAAGTTTCATTTGCAATGCAACTTTTTCCTTCCCTGCTTACTATTCCAGAATCATTGGAAAATTCAGGAACCTCCTGACGGTACCCAAGCCCCTACAAAGTTTCTCTGCGTGGGGTCAAATGTGAATGGCTTTTACTTTATATAGAGGGATGCACGAGGATTCTCTGGGTCTTAGTTTGGTAGGTTAATAATGCTGTAATTGTACAGAGTACTTTATTGTTTGCAAAGGGCTTTCACGTATGTTATCTGAGTCTCGTAAAAATGTGGAGTATGAAGGAGGGCAGATAGTCTCACCCGATTCTAGAAGTAAAGAAATTAGTGATTGATGTGTTGAGTAGCTAATAAATGGGAAGCTGAGATAAAAATTTTAGGCTACTTGTTACCAATTTCAGTGTTCTTTCTATTCTCCAACATTGCCATTCAGCATGATAAACATGGTGTCCTGGTGGAGGAGTAGCTGGGCATAATGGGGCGCTCTGTTTGAGATAACTTGCATTAAAACTTATCTGATTAGGACTGGGTAAGCTCATTGGCCAATGCTTCAAGGTGTGAGGTGGTGCTTTTAGGACAGGACTTTTCACTTTAGGAGGAGCATGCATCTGTGCATTTGTGTGTGTGTTGTGTGTGAGAGAGAGAGATATATTAAAGGAGGAGAGATTGGAAGAGGTGGCATAGCACAATCCTTTGCCCCAAAGTGTTCATCAAATAAATCAATATTCTCTTGCGTGATTTATTTCATCAGTATAAGTTTACATTTCACTGATTCATTACCTGACCATATCAACAATAGCAACAAGAAAGTATATTTCTATTTTTACAGTGCTTGAAAATTATCAGATTTTGATTTTTTGTATTTTTATAACAATAATTTTTGTCAAAAAAACTTTTTATTATAGAAAATTTCCAAAAGTAGAGACTATATATATATAATGAGCTCTTAGTGGGCCCATCATTTAGCTTCAAAATTTACCAATATTTGTTATTCTAACGTCATCTATCCCACCACTTTTTTTGGCTTGATTAAAGTTTAATTTAAAAAATGTAAACAATGAAATAAGTCAAGTATACAGAAAATAATAGACACCAAATTTTCTCTCTTACTGTTTAATAGATATTAATATTTTCACTTGCACTCTTTGTATCAAAGATGAGCATAAGGTTGCAATAAGTGAAATGTGGAAAATAGGAACAAGGCACAGGAAGCAGAATGAATATGGTAAAAGCATTTTGTAACTTCTTAGAATACACCTGCTAATATTTTTCTTACAAGACAGCACACTGAATAATTCACATAGTCCATAATACCTTGTTGAACATATTAGCATCATATTAGAGATAGCGATTTCTTAGTTAAGGCAATTTAACCTGCAGTTTGGTTCATAAGGTTGTCCAGGAGTATTTCTGTCGGTATGTACCAACAAGCTCTTGTCTCAGGTGTGGCTGTTGGGAAGTCACTGACAGTTCATAAAATGTCATCAGACTTGTTGTTATTGCTTAGCCATAAGGATAAACTGTATTGATCCCAGATGCTTTTATCTAGCAGGTTATTCTGAAAATTACAGTGGACCCTGGAAGTCCACAAGGGGCATTCTTTGGCTAGAGAAGGAAATCCTCTTTCAGAAGCACTAACTAAGACAATGACTGGAAGTTTATTTTATTTTAAACAAACAAACCTGTGATTTAAGCTATATTTCAAGAAGTTTACTTCCTTAAATTTGTGAGTACTTTTATTTTGGAATAACACATCTTGCCATTTTATAAGGCATATAACAGAATATATGATTGTTCTACACCATAATTTTGGTTACTTGGGGAAATTTAAAAATGCAAGTGACTATTATTTATTGAGTCTTCATCAGAAAACCTGTTCATTTTCATACCTATTGAAAACATTTACAAAAATTTTAGGTAATTTTCCTGCCATGGCAGATTAGTATAAGTAATATAATTGAAGGAGTTTGTATTGTTTTAGGATCAAGCAACATCTCAGAGGTATCACTGAGTCATTGTAATCATCAGATGATATAGTATGATGGAATGTATAGAAAACTGGGTGGATTGTTCATTCATTCATTCATTCATACATTCATTCATTCATTCATCTACCTTTATCGAACTCTCATGGAGTGCCAGGTACTGGAAAGTTGAAGAACACCCTGGATATTTTTATTTTTAAATGTCCTCTTGAATGATTTCTTTGTACACTTATTCTTGTCTATCAGTTTAATGTAAAAAAATTAGTCTATTAGATTATGGTTGGTGTAGTCCAGTTAATTGAGATGTTAATGTCATCTATTTTGTTTCTCATATTTGATGAAAGAAAACTGGAATGTTTGGTTTACCTATGGTCCAGTTAGCCTCAATTGACTGCACTTACCCTTCCAAACAAACCTTGAAATTGTCTGTTTTATAAAACAAATTATAATTTATAATAAATTTAGAACTGAATTATATGCTACATGATTTTTTAAATACACGTTAAGTATGTGTTAATGGTCGTACATACGGAGAGAAGAGGTAACATGGCATTTAGAGTTTAGGATCTGTATTTCATCATTACTCAAAAATTAATTCAAAATACTCAACAAACTAAATGAGTACAGTGATAGGCATACGGGACAAAAATTGGAAGAAAATACAGCTTGACTAGAAGAGACTCATAAGAAGTGGAGAGTAGGTTGGTGTGAACCTGGGGCAGACTGACACAAGTGGACTTTTACAGCCGCTGAACTTCCCCGGCCACTGCACGTTGAACACGCTTGGATTTGTTTTGTTACGTGCCTATATTTCCCACTACACTGCAGCTCAGCTGGGGCAGGGGCAGCTTATTCGTTTAATTCACCTTTTCTCTACAGCCTAGCACATTGCCTGAGACATAGGAGGTAATCAGTAAATATCTGTTGGGTGAGTGACTATTGAACATTGTATTAATATAAAGTAGTAAGTTCTATAATAGAAGCATGAATAAGGAAGACAGAATAGAATAAAAAGTGTTAAAGAACTAAAACATATTTGAAGTGTATAAGTTTGAAAATGTCTCTATATGAAGATATAGCTAAAACTAGTTTTATTTGTATTCTGTCAAAATACTCTTTTAGCAGGTATTTTACCTATTGATTTGATGATGACATGTGGGAAATATGAAATAATTACTGAAGCTATAAAAACTGAATTATGTTCAGTAGCAAATAACCTAAATTCTATAAAAATTAATAACCCATACACTATTAATATAGTAACTGTGTTAATTAGATTATTTGACCAGCTTGAATGCCCAGTTCTCTACCACGATAGATACCAGAGACAATTTGGTAGACTTGAGAGAAAGGGTGTCTCTAGTCTTAGGTAATTGGAATTAATATTTTTGTATTGACAATAACACTTATTGTTAAGTATTTGCTTAAGAAGAAAAATCTCTTCCATCTCATTATTAAGTGGAACTGTGCATAATTATAACCTGAACTTGGTCATCTTTTAAATTTTTCAGAAGATGTTATCTTTCTTTCAAAATGTCAGACATATTTTACTTATTTTGAACTATAGCTGTTTAAAGGAGAATTACAGGAATCTAGAGAACTTCTACTTAGTAAATGAAATTATAGAACATTGAATGAAGTTTCTTTTTTGTCATGCAAAATAATGCTAGAAAATATGACAACTATAATTATTCTTGTTATAGACATAAGTTTGCTTATGTCACGTACTTGGGGGGATTTCTTATGCTATGCAGTGCTTATTAGCATAGAGTCAAAATAAAAAATACTCTAAGTTTTATCAGCTTTAACTGAAATAAAATTAAATCCACAACACTTATCTTTTTAGTATTTTTAGAAAGGATCTTCTTATGTTAGTGGTATGTATTTATGTTTATGCATATTTATTATGGCTTAAAGAAAATCATTGCTCAATAAACTACCTAGAGATACCGTGTGTGGAATACTTAACTGTTTCACCTTTTAAGCAGATCATTTTGGGCACTTGCATTGTGCAACACAAAGTCATTTATTTATTGTTATAAAATCATCCAAGAATTTCATCCAATATTTTAATGTTATATTTCTATTTTAGTATTTTTAATTAAATTTGTTTTTAAAAAGTAATTTGCCACTTTTTTGTTTGTGAATTGTTTATAGGTAGTAAAAATTGCCTGTTTCTTTCAAGCATACCATTTGAGTCATCTGATCCCTGAAATGTGGTTCGGGTATTGTCATTCAATCGGTATGAACTGAGTGGTGTTAAAGTAAAAGTCTGTCATTTTTATATTGGCATTGACCCTTAGCAAAGTCATATAAAAAGACACATGTATCTACCACAGGCTTCTCTCCATGTGTGCACATGTGTGTTTGTATGTGTGTATGCTAAAAAACAAACCAAATAAATTTTGATTTCATATATTTAATATGGATGATTTAAAAATTGTATTATTATTTTGCCAAAATATTAGGCAAATAACGAGTATGCTTGTGTATAATCAGATTTCAGGTAGTGAGGGCATTAATTTTAGGAAGATTGCTTAAAAATTCCCTTAATTGTGTCCTGGCCGGTGTGGCTCAGTCGGTTGGAGCGTCGTCCCGTAAACAAAGATGTGGCGGGTTCCATTTCCCGTCAGGACACGTGCTTGGGTCGCAGATTCAGTCCCCTGTGAGGGTGCGTGTGCGATGTTTTCCGCCCTCTGTCTCTCTCTCCCTTGCCCTTGCTCTAAAATCAACGAGCATATTCTTGAGTGAGGATTAAATAAGGTTTTTTTTTAACCCTTAACTTTTTATAACTGATAAACTAGTAAGAAATTATCAAACTGTATACTTTTTTGATGTAATCATGTTTGAGAATTGTTATTAGTCTGATTTTTGTTAAATAATTTCCAAATTCATACTTCTTTTTTGCTATCATCTAAGTATTAGTAAAAAGGAATTTGAAATAATTATTTATATTAAAAAAATTACAAGTAGACTTGAAGAACTGCTCAGGATCAAACGTTCTTATTACAGAAATGTGTTTTTCTAACTGCTAATTTTTAAAAAGAGTTAGTGATATTCTTACCTTGTGGTCTTTAGCTGGCATCATTTCCATATTTTATAAATGTATGCAGGGTTTAGAGATTAATTATATATATTACTTTTAAGAGTTGGATTTTATTGTAAAGCAAGTAACATAATTATCTTAAAACAATTTTATACTATTTAATTACAGATTAATATTATAGATTCAATTTTTTAAGTCTAGCATGGGATAAGTTTTATGATGCCTAAAGATGTTAGTTTTTGGTGAGTTGCATTTGTTGCTTTGCCTTCCCACAGAGCTTCTCCTTTCTTAAAGTATCACACTGAAGCAATTACTATTCTAAGTAAATGAACATACTAGTGATGAATTTTGACAAAGAAAAACATATTGCATTAAAATTGGACCATTATATGGTTTTTATCTTGAAAAACTAACATTTAGGAGAACATCCATTTTCTAAAAAGAGTATCAAGGAACAAATGATAGCTGATCAATTTGGTAGTGTTACCATTCCTATGCAAGGAAATCTTGTATAATCCCCCCTCCATAATCATTTCTTATGTAATATTTCAGCAGTTTAACTTGTAAACATATTTTTAAAATAGACTTTACTTTGATTCTAGAAAATAGGTCAATTTATCGATGTGAAGTAAATCAAATGAATATCTTACATATTCTTCCCAGTAAAGACTGAAAGCATGGTTTTAAGATCATTTTGTTAAATACAGATATTTTTAATTTTTTCATCAAACTCAGTCAAACTTACTTGCTTGTTACTTCAGTTCCCTGGAAGGGGTAGATGGGAGGCGTTTTAGTTGGGTTTCATGACGATGTATTTTATTGTGAAATGAATATATGGAAGCACTGCTGCTAAAAATATTAGTTGAGATTCGTGAGTTCAGGCATCCTAAATTATTTTTTTCTTGCAACTACTATGTCTCATTGTATCCCCTGTAATTCCCAAATCTGTAGTGTCTTGTTAGTATAAAGAGTATATGTAAATGATTCATGTTATAACATATGTATGTTAGTGTTTATGTATGTATGTGTATATAATTCAGTAAAAATAGGCATGATAGCATCATGGTTTGTTTTGGAATCTGAAGATCAGAATTTTTGTTGTGTGATCTTGGGAAAGTTACTCTCTGAATTTTTTATAATATTGGGATGTTATTATCATCTACTAGACATCCTCAAGTAACACATTAAGTGAAGGTCAAGTAAGATAAAGTATTGAAATTTTCTTGTCTGACTTATGATATTAACATATATTAATATAGGATATGTATATTTGGTATAGCTGCCACCTATGGTAACTATACAATACATGTATTTTATTTATTAAATATATCTTTTATTGATGATCGAGAGCCAATAAAATGTTACTGGGTTTGGACTTTTTGTTTCCATCAATTCCATCATTTCTTAAGCTTTTGTTTCTAAGAAACAAAATAGGGAAAAAAATCACCTATAACAATATCAATATATTTCATATATAAAATATAAATATGTATATGTATGTGAGAAGATTATCTTGTAGGAAAAGGATACTCATAACTTTGATACCAGTAAGTCACATGTTATTTCATTTAAATCTGCAAGTAAATAAACATTCAAAAAGCTTCTTTTACATAGTGGTTCTGCTTTGTTACATGGAGAAGTTAGCAATGGAACACATACATGCAACTGAAAGCAATTTTGAGAAGTTGTGATTTATGAACAATTGGCACCTTGGATCTATTTTTTTTAAAGAGATTTATTCTATTGGTGTTAAAGTTTTTAGACTTGACTTCTCCTGATAGTTGAAAACTTCTTTGAGAGGTTAGATATAGAATGAATAAAAGAGCTTTTATTCCTTAACTGTTGCTTAATGGTAGCTGCAAGGAATTTTATACTCTTTTTACTCTTCTCTGTTGCAAGTTATTTCAGATTGTAGGGATGATGTAAATCAACAATAATTGAACTGACCTGCTATAATAACAGAGTACATTTTGTTCCTACTAAAAATGGGTTTGGTTTCTGTCAATATTGTAATATTTGTGTGATAGAAGGAGAACATTTAAAGGAAAGAAATTTATTGAAGTAGTATGTAATTGCATTCTTTCTTATAAGCAATTATGAATATATGCATGTTTTATATTTACAAACATGACTGTACAACATAGACATGCCTCCTTGTTTTTAAAAATTTGTATCCAGTACATAATGCAATCAACTGTATGAAAGATAAATGATTCCCTTTAACTACTGGTGGGATCAGTCGTTTGGATGAGAAAGTAGCTCGTGGTCTATAGGGAAACACAACAATTTCATTTGGATTGGGTTTTAAGCAAGTCATTGTTTTGTTTGGAAAATGTGAAATCGGTGAATGGGCTTGTTCTTTTTGTCGAGGATTACAATAACACACGGAAGCTCATGAGTGCTTCTGACAGATGTGTTGGCGGTTTGCCACAAAGCAAAGGGTGCGGCCCTGACTGACAACTCGCAATTATATTATGATGAATGGTTCTGATGTGTGTTCAAGAGAAAACCACTTTCTAGAAAGTGAAAGTCATGCATACGGTTCCTATAAAAAAATCAACTCAAATAAAGTCTTATAAGTTTCCCTTTATTTTAGCATTTTGGTGGGCTAACCAGTTTGAGTGCTTCTCTTTTCACAGAGGTCTCTGTTTTTGATAAATCAAAGACCAAATCCAAAATTTTTGTGGGAAAAACTAATTCGATACCATTTTTGGCATCAAAATTACTTTATCTGCATTTTTGACAAAACTGACATCTCAAAGAACTCTCTAATGCTTACACAAACACTTAAAATATAGACACATGTCCATAGTGTGGCCAGGAGGATTACTGGAGTCAAGCATCCAAAAGGGGACTGCTCCATTTTGATCAAGTCACTTCTTCTTGATGGATGTTGTGGTTTGCTTTAACATCAAAAAACAAGGCATCTGAACAACCACGGATGGACAGAAGCTTTGGGTCATTTTGAAATCGTCTTCACCCTTTTCTGATTTAAGTTACCTTAAGAAAAATATGAATATGGTATCAGATGTAGATTTTTTGAGAGTTAGTATGCCTCATCAGTATAGAATTTCATTACTCAGTGATGAAGCCCTATGCATAAAATATGTATTGACTAAACTGGCATTTTTATCTTCATAAATTAAGAAAAAAAGTGGTTTTCAAAAGCTAAATCAAATAAAAATGAGAAATTAGGTTTTGAATGTCTTTTATTGCATAATACTTAAATTGTGAAATTTGTAAGCAACTTTCAGCAGAGACGTAGCATATCTTATTTGAAATACTGTTATTTTAAAAATGTAAGTTTTTGTGATTCTCTGAGGAGCACACGGCATGATATTTTTGCAATTAGGCAGGGCATACCTATTAAAGATACTTAGAAAGCAACATTGTAATTAAGAAGGTGAAATTCAAATACATGCTGTAATAGCATTTGAAGGGATATAGCCACAATGACCAAAGTCTTCAGAAATAATTCCATAGAAGTAAGGCACTAAATCATATTATTTTAAAAAGATAATCTAAAATCTGAAGAGAGGATAACTGATTTACCCTAAATTTCTCCAAGTTATTAGATTATTTTATCCCTATATGTTAATTCAAAATAGGTCATATAAAGCTTTGAAATAATCTAGAAACAAGTTTTGAATGACTTTTAGTTTCCATTTACAGTATCCAGTTTTTGTCCTTTGGATTTGTTTTTCTCTAATTCCCTTCGTGACAGTTAGGGTGTGTCCACTGTGGTATTTTAATAGTGAGACATTTTCATTGTTCCTGAAATAAATGAAATCTTTCCTAGTGATAGAATGGTAATGTAGAAACTACAGCATCCTAGTGCAAGAATAGGGAGTCCTTGCAGTTTCGTTGTAGACAGAACTTCTCAGAGGAGAAAAAGACATTTGCATACGTGTTTTAGTGTCTTGCCTTGGTTTGTATTCGTCTTCCTGGGCTTTGTTTGCCCTTCACGGTATTAATCATCGTTTTACCTTTCAAACCTGTGTGTAGGAAATCAAGGATACAGCGGCGTCTCAGTCAGCTCATGCTTTCTGTTCGAGTTTCTCTTTTTGGAGCCCTTTGAATTTGCTTTACCTGATCAGATTTAGGCCTGTTTTCTAGCCTTCTTTGATAATATATAAGAATTTGCTGTCATTTAGGAATTGAGCCTTTATTGAAAAAGTGGTTTGTAATTTTTATCTTCCTTCGTGTCCAAATTGTGTGTTTATAACTTATTTTCATCTACAGGTTTTCTTTTACCACTGAGATCATCTAACCCTTCTCTCTCTCTCTTTTTTTTCAAACTCTCAACTTGATGTGGGTGCTTTGGGGCCCCGATTCTCTGTGCTTAATTTAGTTTTTACCTGGAAGAGTAGCATTCACCAGCCGTTTGCAGGTGCAAGTTAAGGCTTGTTCAAAAGCTTGGCAGCGGAGCTCTGAGCTCTGAGTAGTGTCTTCTAGTAGTGTGTAGTTTTGTCACATGGAGTGTGTATTTGTGGGAGGGAGGTAGTTTGTATTGTTTTATGTTTGTACCATAGGTCATAATTATTGTAGTGTTTATAGGATAATAAACTCATTAGGCAATTATGTCTTGTCAAGATATTTGAAACATTATTTGTTTTTAACTTGAAAACACTCAGGTAGGTAATAATTAGATTTCCCTTGGAATAGTTTATTTAAAAGGAATGTATCTGGAGTAAAAATAAAACTGTAAAGTAAAAAATAAATCACATATTTTCTTTAAAATTTTTTTCATTCCTTGACATTTTTTAAATAAACTAGGCTAAACAGTAATAGAAAAGAAATGAGTCCATCTGTCCTCTGAAATGATTGAGGTGAGGTAACTAAAAATTTTGTAATATTTGGGTAAAATTTGCCTTGGTTGCTCATCATTGATCCCATCTTTTTTTTTTGGCTGATGTTAATGAAGTACTTTCTGTTACACAAGGTACAAGAGGAGCTGGCTAAGTCTTTTTTATACATGATCTCATTTAGTAGCTATAGATACTATTATTATCCTTACTTTGCAAATGATAAAACTGACTTAATCAAGGCCATAAAATTAATAATTGACAGAACCTGTATTTGACATCATGTTGAATAACTCTAAACCCAGTGTTGTTAACTATCGTGTTATATGGTAAGCCATGAGAAAAATTGGCTGTAAAGTGACCTTCCTCCAGTAGAGGAGGAAAGGAAGGTAAATCAATATGGGATTTTCTTTCTCCATCCCCGATCCAAAGAAGATTCCGAGCTTTTGAGGCAGTTACTGCTTGAGGCTGACGGATGAATGGAAGGTTAGTAGCCTATGAAGAGAATTCACCTTTTGTTAAGTGATTATGGAAGATGCCAGACTTTCTTAAGCAGTGCAAATTTTCACTTTTGTCCTATTGGCCTTTTTGTGGGAGAGGCTGTTCACATAGCATCTTAGTCAGCTCAGGCTGCCACACCAGAGTACTATGGACTGGGTAGTTAAACAGGTTGGGAAGTCCGCGCTTAACATGCCAGCTGATGCCGTTCCTGGTGAGAGCTCTCTTCCTGGCTTGCAGATGTCCATCTTCTCACTTAGTCCTCTCATGGTGGGGAGAGGCAGAGGGAAGGGGAGGGGGAAAGGGAGGAGGAAAAACTGGAGGAGAGAGAAACTCTCTGGTGTTCTTCTTTATAAGGACACTAATCCTATCATTAGAGCCCCAAACTCGTGACCTCATCTAAAGCTAATTAACTCCCACAGGCCCCATCTTCAAATACTATCACATTGGGGATTAGGGCTCTAATATATTTATTTGGGGTGAATGAATTTCAGTCCATGGCTCATAGGCTGTTCTTACCCCTTAGGTGCTTTGCCTTAGAGCTAGGATTCTGTAGTAACAGTGATTAACATTTAGTTTCTCCCACTAAAGTGTTCTTAGACATGATGAAGATTTATAGCTCAGATTAAACTATCTTTTACTAGGCAACCTGCCCTGTGTAAAAACTAAGTGGTTCTCAAATATTATCTCATTTAGTTTTCAAGACAAATGAGGAAATTGAAGCTGTTATGCTTCAGGTGGCATGAGTATTAATTGGTAAAACTTACATTAGTTAGGAAAGCCTTAGGCTGCCAGAATCAACAACAAAACAAAACATCTAACCCATCTTAGCTTAAAGAAATAGGTGTTTAATTTTTGCATATAACACGAAGTCTGAATGTTGTCTCTGGTGCTGGTACAGGAGGGTAACAATGTTAGGACTTGGCGTGTATTCCTGCATACTCTGGCCTGCCTTTCCTCGTGGCAGCCCCACTTTCCGAGAGAGGGAGCAGAGGGTGGTGCATGGAAGAGGGTTATTCCATCTGTCCCTCCTTTTTAAAAAATTGAAGTAAGCAAATCTTTCCCTGAAGCCCACGGCAGGCTTCCCGCTTTGTCTCGTGGTCCAGAACTAGATCGTGTGGCCGATGACCCTAGTTGTAAAGAGACTAGCAAAGCAAATGCTCTGCTTTAGCAGACTTCTGGTGAAAAGCAGGTGAAGGAGAAGGGGGTTGTGGGCAGCTTTTGGATTGCCAAACAGCAGTCTGTTTTATGACTACGGTTCTTAGTTCTTTGGATTTAATCTTGCTGCCTCTCTTGCAGAGTCTTTAACTTTGCCAAGGGAGGACTTATATTTTTGGAAGTCTGAGGAGTCATATTTTTGTGTCCTCTCAGAATTTTGGGTGACTTTTAGAAAATACTAGAAAAAAGTTTGGTAAACATCAACTTAGTAGTTAAGAGCACGGGCTCTGGACTCAGATCTGGGCCTGGGTTCCAATCCCATTTCTATTACATATCAGCTGTTTCTCTTGGGGGAAGTTTCTTTTTCTGTTTTACATTTAATATTATTTTGTATTAGTTTTAGTGCAATTATATACTTTACAAAGTGTTCTGCCTGATATTTCCAGGACCCAAATGGCACCAGACATAGTTATTACAATATTATTAACTATATTTTCTATGCCGTTCTTTATATCCCCATGACAATTTTGTAACCACCAATCTGTACTTCTCAATCCCTTCACCTTTTTCACCCAACCTCCCACCCCTTTGGCAACCCTCAGTCTGTTCTCTGTATCTATTAGTCTGTTTCTGTTTTGCTTGTTTGTTTATATGGTTCTTTCAATTCCTCATGAAAGTGAAATTATATGGTATTTGTTTTTCTCCGACTGACTTACTTCACTTGGTGCAATATACCCTCTAGGTCCATCTATGCTGTCACAGTTGATAAGATTTCATTCTTTTTTACGGCTGAGTAATATTCCATTGTAGATAAGTGCCACAGGTTTTTTTTAAAAAAATGGGGAAGTTTCTTAACTTCTCTGTACTCATCCCACAAACTTGTCTATATTAATAGAATTCTTGCATTTAAAGCACTTAGTTTAATGTATAACTATATTATGTCAAGCGCTGCCATATCAAGCCCTGAATAACTGTTAGCTGTTATTGCCACTATGGGTAGAAGTAGAATAAAAGTCTACCAGAAGACTGCAAGTAGTCGTGAACCAAAATATGAATCTATTTAGATCTCTTACTGTGTCTGAGAGAGTATTTATTGCCAGCTGTGAGAAAAGTCAAGGCAATGCATAAAATGATTTCAGATGATAACTAGATAAATTTTCAAACAGAGGAAAATACATATTTGGTGTCCTTTCATAGGCTACTACCCCGTCTCCAACCCTGTTACTGTCTCTGGCTGCCCTTGCTGGAATGTCCCATTCTCTCAAATTTCCCTTGCCTCCACTCCCCTCTTCAAACAGGCTTTGTACATGTGATTTTAGGTGATAGGAGGGAAAAGATCTAATTACTTGATTAAAATAATTCATAGTACAGTGTTAATGATCAATTGGCTTCAGTTGTTTTTTTCTAAAGTTGAGCTTATGAGTTGCAAAGAATCCTTACTTTGTGTAATGTATGAGGGATTTGAGAAAACGTATTACAAAGAACAGTTCAAGCCTAGAAAAGCAGCGAGAGAATGGTATAATGAACCCCCATGTGCCCATTACTTAGAGTCTAGAATCTTCAACATTTTGTTATTCTCTTTGTTCATCTTTTCTTCCTTTTCCTTTTATTTATTTTTCCTGAAGTAATAGGAAGATTTTGAAAGTAAGAGGTATAGCAAGAGGTAATGCCCCTTGGCTAATCTACCTTTACACGGCCGTACTTCCATGCCAGAAGAGGGCCTGGTGATTTGTCACTGAGAGCTGAAAGAACTCCTAACTGATCCACGGGCAATGACCTAGCTCAGCTTTTGCCTGTTGTCCATGGGTTGGCTCTTTAAAAATACTTAAGAACAGAGAAGTCTAGGTGTGACCTGTGCAGTATCATTTTGCATGCTGAAGATTAACCTCACTTTGGGGGCAGCATGATCATTTCAGTACCTTTAATATTGTTGTTATTGTTTCAAAATTAAACAAATTAAGAAAAATGCAAGGCAGGGAATAGTCATATATATTCTCCCACCCAGAATTAAACATGGGTAATCTCGGCATATTCACTTCAGTTTGTTTATTTTTTTAAAACAGCTCTATGTTTTTATTAAAAATATATCTTTTAAAAGAAGAAATCAATGTTGAAAAATATAAAAGTTAAAGATAGAAAAATTGATACCACTGCCTAGAAATTACCATAATCTAAGGTGGATATCACTCTTCTGCATTTATACAGATAAAACAAGTGAGCGGTGGCATATGAATTAGTGAACAGATGGAAAGACATTTGTGAAAATGGGGTTAGATTATAGATACTATTGTAAATAGAAATGGATACATTTTAATTAACTTGATTCTAAGAGACAAAATAGAAATGACGCTAGAACTAAAGGAGTTCCTGAATCCCAAATAAATGTTTATTTTCAGCATTAGAAATATTTGCTAAAAGATTCCCCTTAAGGTTTAAAAAATGGGGGGAGACATATGAAAAATTAAGAGGTTTTCTTATTATGTTTTCTTCTTAAAAGCTCCTTGTTTATTTTTAAAGGAAACAGCTGGATTTCTGCTTATAAACATAAGGGCATTACATACTCTACCACGTTCTCCCAAATCTCTCCCGCCAACTTCTGAGTTTTTGTTAGTTATTTTGCTACTTTTGCATTGTCAAGTTTATAAAATTTTTATTCTGTTTCATAATGAAAATTCTCACAGTTGCTCAGTGTCTATTCTATGTGTATATGAAGGTAAGCAATAGTTACTGTGCCACAGCTTTTCTTTTTTTTTACTTTTTTTCACTTTCTCTTTTGGTTCAGTGAATTTCATTTTTGAGAAGCTTCCCTCTCAACCTTAAGAAGGACTTAGGGGTGTCGTATTCTCAAAATTCTATCACAGTTGAGTATACTTGCCTTTCATCTTTCTTCTCTCCAAGATTATGTATATATTTCCCCTTTGTTCTTTGCTTTTTCTTTTTGGAATCCTGAGAAAATTATTTCTCAGGGGTGAGAAGATAGTGGGGCAGAAGTGGAGAGAACTCAGCTGAGGCAATATATAAATTTTATTTTGGGGCTGAGCTGTCTTTTCTGATATTTCATGACTTGCTTTATATCATATTTCGATCCATCTAATTGGGATTAGGGTCAGGGTTTACCATTCATTCAGAGGTTATGTTTTGGGCCATTCCCTAAATTTGTTGTGTCAACCTAGAATCTCAACATTTGTCAGACAGAAATGAACTTCTTATTCACTTTTCCTACTTTACCTATTTCTTTTGAGTTTCCTTTGCCTCTACACTGTAGGCTGATGAAGAAGAAAATAAACTCATTCAGTTTGCTCCTCTCCATATTTGGGAATATTATTGATGATTCTTAGAATTTTGTCAACTCAACCACATCACGTCTGATTCTCACTTTGGTTGCCAGTTTTTAAGATTTATTATATTTAATTATTTTGCTTTTCTGGTTTGTTGGTGTTAGTGAATTTTTTGTTGTTATTGTTTATTTTTAATTAGTTTTGCTGATAGGATTAGTGATTGGGAAAGAGTTGTGAGCTAGTGTTGTTGTTGGTTTTTTTAAAGATTTTTACTTATTTATTTTTAGAGGAGAAGGAAGGGAGAAAGAGAAGAAGAGAAACATTAATGTGAGAGAGAAACATTGACCTCTTGCCTCTTGTTCACACCTTGACCGGGGACCAAACCCATAACCCAGGCATATGCCATCAGTGGGTACTACACTGGCAACCCTTTGCTTTGTGGGATGATGCCCAACCCAGTGAGCCATATAAATCAGGGCATGAGCTCGTTTTGATATGTCTTCATAATCACAAGTGTTGCCTCTTTAATTCTTGATGGGCAGTATAAATAATCCAGTACATCTGTCTAACACTTGCAAGTAACATTTTGACTTAAACCATAAGAAGGCATTTGATTATTAAGTCACAAGTGTCAGTTTTGTGCATCTCAAGGCTAGCATCTTCTTTTGGGAGTTTGTTGCTCAAAAATATCCTTGCGCTGGAAGCAGTTACACACTGGAGACATTTAAATTGTCCTTAGAGGACAGAAAGTAATGCAAAGTTCCTAGAAATTCTTCTGAATATGTGTAGGAACATAGTTTGATCTGATGTATTTTACTTATTAAAAGTCATTTTAATGTATGTATTTTAGCAATATTCTCTGGAAATATTAACCATAAAGGTTTAAAATTACATTATGTATTTACCAACATCTAAAGCAATTGCTATATAGAATATTGGTTGATTTAAAATAATGACCAAGTGACATATTTTGTTAAAGACTGTGAAATTGCTTTAGTTAATGAAAAAAGAAGTTTTAAAATTTTAATGATATAGTAGTAATACATACACTTGACATTCTGTTTTGAGACAGTTTGTTTATGCAGTTCATATTTTCGATAGGTAGTCAAATTCCATGTAGCATAGGGAAATTGTAGCAGAGAAGCTGAAAGTGTTCAGAAAAAGTAATTAATGGATTTATTATTTGTGACAACGTTTCCCCCTTTCTTTGGTTTCTATGCTCTTAAAACTGATCCTGACTTAGAAGGATTTCTATATAGTTTATAGTTTATGTCATCTTTACAATGACAGAGATTTGTGATAGAGAGTGAAATGAACTTAGATCATTAACAAATTTAAAATCAGTGGCCCTTCTATCTGGAAATTAATTAAAGAAAATTTCTATTAAACAATTCTTGGTCAAAAGAGGAAATAAAATCTGAATATTACAGAATAAAGGTAATGATTATAAAGAAACACTATATTTTGGAATCTATGAAACACATTTAAATGTGACCAGAGGAAAGTTTAATTATCAATATAATTCATTTTACCAATACAAATAAAGAAACGAAAATAAGGGAACTTTTGGTCAAGGTGGCAGCATAGGTAAACATGGCTTGCCTCCTCGCAAAACCACATCAAAATAACAACTAAACTGTAGAACAACCATCACTCAGAACTGTCATAAATGAAATTGAATGGAAGTCTGCAAACTATGGAATTAAAGAGACCACATCCATCTAGACTGGTAGAGGGGGTAGAGACGTGGAGACACAGAATGGCCTGGTCCCACACCCATGTGTGATGGATAAAAATTTGGGAGGGATATCTTGGGAACAAGGAGTCGCAGCCCCACACCAGGCCCCCCAGCCCAGGTTTCCAGGGCCAGGAAGATAAGTCTCCGTAACTTCTGGCTGCAAAAGCCAGCAGATTTGAGTTGGGGGAAGAAACTTCTGGAGTCCCAAACAGTTCCTCTTAAAGAAGTCACACACGGATTTACTCAGACTGACTCCCTCTGAGCTACAGCACTGGGGTAGAAGCTTGAAAGACACAGTGGCATATAGGGAGGAACTGCAGTATCTGGTGTCATGGTGAGAGCTGGGGGACAGCTTTCTCCTAGACAGAAAGGCAGGTAGAAGCCATTGTCCCTTTTCTAAACCCTCCCCCCACAGAGTCACAGAGCTGTCAGAGGGTGCCATATCTGAGACTCCATCAACTTGGCTAACACTGTTTGCCCTGCCCCGGAGATCCCCTGAGGGGATCCTGGAGGCCCAACTTCGGGCCTATCCAAGTTGTTAACAGTGACTTTTCCATATGAATGGCTGGTCTTGGCTCATGTTTCACAACTTCCTAAACCCTCTCAAGCTACAGTTGGCCTCAGTGAAACTCCAGCCCCTGTACATCTTGCTAAGTGGCCCCAGGCCCAGCACTAGCAGCAGTCAACCTAGATCCACAGTTTGGCTTTGCCTGGGAATCTCCAAGCCCAGCACAAGTAGCAGCCATCTCAGATTGCTTTGTAGCTCAGGCAGAGTGGACCTGGGCAGAACACAGGTGGGGACTGATGTCAGCTTGCACCACTCAGGAAACCCCAGAGCCTGTGTGCCCAGTGGACAGATATAGACCGTGTTAGAGTACCACCACCCTGTCCCTGCATAGCTGATTCTTCACAGAGGGATGAGGTTGGTGGTCAGTTGGTGGCCAATCCTTGCAGCTGACTGGCCTGAGTAAATCCCTATCATTGACCTGCCAATAGCAACCAAGGCTCAACTACAAGAGGAGGGTGTACTCAGCCCACACAAAGCGCACACCTCAAGTACCCAGCTTGGGTGATAGGGGAGGCTGTGCCACTGGACCCTACAGAACACACCTACTACATTAGGCTACTCTACCAAGACAGGAGACATAGCAGCTCCACCTAACACATAGAAACAAACACAGACAGGCTGCCAAAATAAGGACACAAAGACACACGGCCCAAGAGAAAGAACAGAACAAAACTCCAGATAAATAACTAAACAAAAGGGAGATAAGGAATCTATCAGATGCAGAGTTCAAAACACTGGATATAAGGATGCTCAAGGAACTTAGTGAGGACCTCAACAGCATAAAAAAGATCCAGTCAGAAACAAAGGATATGCTAATTGAAATAAAGAATAATTTACAGGGAAACAATAATAGAGTGAATGAAGCTGAGAATAAGGTCAATGATTTGGAACAAAAGGAAGCAAAAAACAACCAATCAGAACAACAAGAAGAAAAAAGAATCCCCAAAATGAGGATAATGTAAGCAGCCTCTGGGATAACTTTAATCGTTTCAATATTCGCATCATAGAAGTGACAGAAGAAGAAGAGAAAGAGCAAGAAATTGGAAATCTACTTGAAAAAATAATGAAAGAAAACTTCCCTAATTTGGTGAAGGAAATAGACATGCAAGTTTAGGAAGCACAGAGAGTCCCAAACAAGATGGATGTAAATAGGCTGACTCTAAGACACACCATAATTTAAATGCCATAGTTTAAAGGTAAAGAGAGAATCTGAAAAGCAGCAAGAGGAAAGAAGTTGGTTACCTACAGGGTAGTTCCCATAATACTCTCAGCTGATTTTTCAAAAGAAACTTTGCAGGCTCGAAGGGAATGGCAGGAAATATTCAAAGCCATGAAAAGCAGGGACCTACAGCCAAGATTGCTCTATCCAGAAAAGCTATTATTTAATATCAAAGGGCAGATAAAGTGCTTCCCAGACAAGAAAAAAAACTAAGGGAGTTCATCATTACCAAATCATTCTCATATGAAATGTTAAAGGGACTTATTTAAGAAAAAGAAGATCAAAATTATGAACAATAAAATGGCAATAAATACATATCTGTATCAACAATTGAATCTAAAAAACAAACTAAGCAAGTAAGAAGTACAGACAGAACCATGGATACAGAGAAAGTTTTGATGGTCGCCAGATGGGAGGGGGGCATGGGGGAATGGGTGGAGCAGTGATGGATTAAGAAGTTCAAATAGGTAGTTACAGAAGAGCCATGGATATGTAACATACAGCATAGGAAAGGGAGTAGCCAAAGAACTTATATGCCTGACTCATGGACATGAACAATGGTGGGGGATGGCCTGAGGGAGTGGGGGGTGCTGGGTGGAGGGGGGCAAAGAGGGAAAATTGGGACAACTGTAATCGGATAATCAATAAAATATAATTTAGAAAAAAAGAAAAAGGAATATGGAAGGGAGCTGGGGTTGACATTTTAAACAACATGGTTAGGAGAAGCTTCACAGAACGGTGTTTGCAAAGAGGCCTATGGGAAGTAATGGAGTAAGCCACATGGTTAGGCAGCAGACATGGAGATGTTTGTTTCATCTCCCTCTAAGCCTACCCACCACGGAGCATCCTAACTGTGCTCTTGCTGCCTACGGTCTCTTCTCTACAGTTCTTTACTCACTCAACCACATGTCTAAACCACATGCATCTAAACCACATGTCTGATCAGGTCACAATTCTGCCTAAACCCATTCAAGGGCAATTTTCAACCTTTTTCATCTCATGGCACACATAAACTAATTACTAAAATTCTGCAGCAAGGGTTAAAAATGGAAAATATATGCTACAAGAAAACAGTTGAATTCCTCTTGAACCTTGGTGTAAGGAAAGACTTTATAACTCTGACTAAAAATGCAGAGATCATAAAATAAAAGTTATAGATGTGAACACATAAAAATATGTCAACATCACGTACCTGCTTATATCATCCACTAAACTCACAATATGATCTCTGTGGAACTCCTGTTGACAATGCATAACCTGAATCTAACAATGAGGACACCATTAGAGAACCCAAATTGAAAAGCATTCTACAAAATAACTGGTCACAGTAATGAAAGACAAAGAAAGGAGCAGTTCCAGTTTAAGGAAGACTAAAGACATTTAGGACTGCAATTCTGTTTTGATATTCTGCAATTCCTAGAAATGTCAACTGCTCAGTGGCCCTTACTTAAAGACTTTAAGGAAACAAATATATAAACTCCCGGTGCTCAGGGATCGCCTCTTCCTCTACATTTGACAAGCGGCTTGCTTGATGGTATATCAAGGACATTTTCAATAGTTTACAATAGTTTCTCCCAAAAGTTTAAAATGGGAAGCGAAGAATGCTTTCCATTTCTATAGCACAACTGGAACTGTGAGTAAGCTGCAAGTGATTATTTGTGGAGATTTGGCTTTGCTCAGGAAGGCAGTGGCAGTGATTAGGGTTAAATTAGCATTGTGATCCGGAAGTTACATCTTGGAGAATTCTATGGGTCCTTGCAAAGCTGAAAAGTAAAATAAAATCAAGGCTGTTCTTAGTTATTTCAACTCTTATTGGTGACTTAAAGCTTAGAGCTCATTACCATCATTGTTATTATTTTATTACTGTTGTTACCCTTTATGGAGTCCACTTGAAATAAACCCCCTGATCATCAAAATGCTTACTTTTCTTGCAAATATTTGTTTTGGATTTTGAGAATGTCTTAAAAGACTAAGGCAAGTGAGTGTCAGGGAAGGAAATCACCTGTCAATGGATAACTTGACAAAACTTGTGTGAATTATGAGACTGGATTAGATGTTAGAGAATTAGAAACTGAGTGAAGTGGTAGAACCTTCTTTCTCAGCTACTAATTATTTTGCTGTTTGAGACTCTTGCATCAAATTCAGGAAAAACCTAAGAATTTTTCTCTGCACTTTGGTCTTAATGCATCAATGATCTGACCATAAGATGTTACTATGGTTTTTCTCCTATGGTGAGTCAGAGTAAAAGCAATACCTGCATCTTTGAAACGACTGTATGTAAAATGGAATTTCGTGTGTAAATGACTATGCTGCCTGGCAAATGCAATGGCTCTAAAGCTTGTAAAAGGACAGATACTATCATCCGTATGGCAGTTTATTGATACGGTGTGTAGCTAGCTCTCTTCTTTAAACATTACACTTTGTTTGTGACTGTAGCTAATGATTACAGAACTTGTACTCTGAGACACTGTCCCTTTACTTTCAGAGAGGACACTTAGACTGGCTTCATTATTTTTGTTTGTTTAGCCATGCTACATTTGCTCAGGCTTCAGGCATTCCAAGAGTATTTTCCGTCCTTCTTAGTGGTAATTGTCTTCCTCACTTCAGCTCAGTATCTGGCCTATGTGTCTATATTTTCCTTTTTTAACTGGGACATAATTAAAATACAATATGCTGTGAGTTTAAGGTGTACACTATGTTGATTTGATATTTATATATTACAGTATCATTAGCAGCATACCTCTATCCCATCACTTAATGATCTTTTGTGTGTGTACAGAGAACAATTGAGATCTAATCTCTTAGAAACTTTGAGGTTTATAATACAGTAGTTTTGACTGCAATTACTATGCTGTCCATTAGATCTCCAGAACTTCATTCACTAGTTACACGTTTTATTCAGACCAAAAGATACACATAGTCTTTGAAATACTCAGAACTCACTGATGTTAGGACCATATTGTTGGTAAGCTTGACTTCCCATTTAACTGTAGTAAATTGTTAAGTGCCCACATTTGATGCTCACAGTAGTGTCAAAACATATAAACATATGTACTATTACCATCGTCCAGTTTAGTTCATAGCTGGATTCCCTCTGACTCCACTAATTGTTGCCTAACTTGAATAGAAGATAGAGAGGCACATGAAGTTCATCTTTACGTAATGGACAAGGCTGTTGAAGGAGCCTTTGTGCTCTGGGCCATCAAGAAAAACGGCGAGTGTTTGCACTGTTCACAGAACAATGCTTGGTTGAGAATTTGCTACCATTTTCTCCTGTTTCCTCTCAAAATAATAAGAAAGTAGCATATTTAAGCTATAATTTTGCTTTCTGTGGCTACAACTTTTTTCCTTTTCGAAAGCATAATTTTAGCTTTTTTCTCCTTTCACTAAAAGTGGCAGTGTTGAAAATAAGGCTAGACAGTTTGTCCCTATTGCGGGGGGACCGAGACAAATATGCATGCATATTAGGATCTCCTAATTTTATTTTCGTTTCTGTTGTGAGGAGCCTGGCTTTTCCATACACAAATGTCAAATGACCTCTTTTTGACTTACATGGAGTTGTGTTTGTCACTGAAGTAGTCTGTGGAGACCTACTAGGTTAAACATTTCACCTCTACAAGTGGAGAATTAACTTTACAAAATGTTAGTTATTTCCACTTTACCATATAATGTATGTTTTGTAACAATTAGCCGGAATATAGTGTAAAAATTCTGTATTCTTAAATTTTTGATTTAACTATAACGTGGTAAAATGTATAATCTTAAGTGTCTCTGCCCATGTCATCGTTATCCATAGCAAGATACAGAACGGTTCCAGCGTCCAGGAGGCTCCTTCCTTCGCCCTCCTGTCACAACCTCCGGAAGATAATCACTGTTCTTTCCTATCACTATAGATTCATTCTGTATGTTTTTGAACTTTGTATACATGGAATTATAAAGCCCATAATTTCTTGTGTTGGTTTTTTTTTTCATTCACTACAATGTCTCTGAGACTTACTTTCATTGTTGCAGGTGGTAGTTTGTTTTATTTTGTTGCTCTGTAGTGTTGTATCTTTATAGGTTATCTTTGTACCAATGGACACTATTTAATGACTGTTGATTTGTAATAACATTATATGGTAGAAGCAGTTTTTAATTTTTGCTCTTATTAAAATTTTCTCAACCCTTCGTGATCCTTTATGTTTGCATATAAACTTTAGAATTACTTGGTAATTGGGACTGCAGCGTATCTATAGATGATCGATTTGAGGATAATCTGTATCTTAAAAACACTGTGGCCTCCAATGCATGAGCAGCACAACACAGTCCTCCATTTACTTATATTTTTTACATTTTATTTTAATAATGATTTGTAGGGTCATTTTTCCTATGTCTGTGCATAGAAATTCTGCACTTTTATAGATTTATTATTTTTAATAATTAATTTTTTTCATGTATGTGAAAATAAATATATTTTTATGAAAGCCACATATCCAGGGATTGTGCTAAATTTACTGATTAATTCTATAGTATTTTATTTTAGGCTTTAAATTTTTTCCCACTTACACTATCAGTCAGGCTGTGAGTAATGAATTTATTTCTCATGTTTTATTATTTATTTTTAGTTACTAAAATTTACTTTGTAGTGCAGTTTTAGAATCAAAGCAAAAATGAGCAGAAAGTACAGAGTTCTCATATGTGCTCTTCCTCACACAAGCAACTTTCCCAACTATCAATGGCCCATACAACAGTGGTACATTCATTAAATCGAGGAACTAAGCGACAATCACCACCCAATGTCTATAGTTTACATTAGGATTCATCCTTATATTGTACATTGTATGGACTTGATAAATGTATAATGGTATCAATCCATGATTGTAGTATTGTACAGACTTCTTTCAATGCCCTAAAAATCCTGTGTGCTGTGTCTATGCATCCCTGCCTCCCTCATAACCCCTGGAAATGCACTAATCTTTTCATACTCTCCTTTTGTAGAATGTCATGTAGTTGGAACCATACAGTACGTAGTCCTCTCAGATTGGCCTCTTTCACTGAGTAATATGCATTTATGGTCCCTCCATCCCTTCGCATGGCCTGATAGTTCATTTCTTTTTAGCACTGAATAATATTTCATTTTCTGGATGTACCTTAATTTATTTATCCACTCACCTACTGAAGGACATCTTGGTTTATTCCATTTTTGACAATTTTGAATAAAGCTGCTATAAACATCCGTATGGGTTTTTGTGTAGACGTGGTTTTAGTTCATTTGGGTAAATACCAAGAAGTGTGATTGCTGGGTCTATGCAACACGGTATATGAACATGGTATATGCTTCCACTTATTTGTGTTTTCTTCTATTTCTTTCTTCAGTTTCTTATAATTTTCCAAGTATAGGTTATTTTTATATTCTTGGTTAAATATATTCCTAGATATTTTATTCTTTTTGAAGCAATTGTGAATGTGATTGTTTTCTTAGTTTTTCTTTATGATAGTTCAATGATTGGTGTATGCAACTGATTTCTGGGTATTTATTTTGTATCTGCTTCTTTACTGAATTGATTTATCAGTCCTAGTCATTTTTTGGTGGGATCTTTAGGGTCCTCTATATACAGTGTCATGTTATCTGCAAATAATGACAGCTTTACTTCTTCCTTTTTAATTTGGATGCCTTTTATTTCTTTTTCTTTTCTGTTAGCTGTCACAGGACTTCCAATGCTATGTTGAATAAGAGTGGTGAAAGTGGACATTCTGTCTTGTTCCCTTTCTTAAGCAAAACACTTGTAGTTTCGCCCACTGAGTATGATGTTGGCTGTGGTTTTGTTATATGGCCTTTATTATATTGAGATATGTTCTCTCTATTCCCACTTTGCTGAGAGGTTTGTTTGTTTTTTTTTTAATCACAAATGAGTGCTGGATTTTATTAAATGCTTTCTGCATCTGTTGATATGACCATATGGTTTTTATCCTTCACTTTGTTTATGTGGTTATCACATTTACTGATTTGCAGATATTGTACCAACCTTGCTTCACTGGAATACAGCACACTTGATCATGGTGTATGGCTTTTTAAAATAATGTAGTGCTGGTCCTGGTTCGATAATATTTTCCTGAGGATTTTAGCATCTATGTTCATCAGAAATATTGGCCTCTAATTTTCTTTCTTTGTAGTGTCTTTATCTGGTTTTGGAATTAGGACAATGCTGGCCTCATAAAGTAAGCTTGGGGGTCTTCCCATCTCATGGATTTTTTGAATAGTTTGTGAAGGATAGGTGTTAATTATTTGAATGTTTGGTAAAATTCACCTGTGAAGCCATCTGTTTCAGGACTTTTGTTTATTGGGAGTCTTTTGATTACTGCTTCAATTTCACTAGTTGTAATCTCTCTTTTCAGATTCTCTGAAAATTTTTGATTCAGTTTTAGAAGATTGTGTTTCTAGGAATTTATCCATTTCTTCCAGATTGTCCAATCTGTTGGCATATAGTTGCTTGTAATATTTTCTTACTTTTTTTTTTTTGTATTTGGTGTCAGTTGTTCCTTCTCCTTTTTCATTTGTGATTTTATTTATTTTGGTCCTTTCTCTTTTTTTCTTGATGGGTCTGGTTAAAAGTTTGTCATGTTGTTTATCTTTTAAAGAACCAGTTCTTGGATTCATTGATCTTTTGTATTGCTTTTTATACTCTGTTTGGTTTATTTCTGCTCTGATCTTTATTGTTTCCTTCCTTCTACTTACTTTGGGCTTTGTTTGTTGTTCTTTTTCAAGATCCTTTTAGTGTACGTAAGCTTAGATTGTCTGAGATTTTTTTTCTTGTTTGATTTTTGAGATAGGCCTGTAATGTTATGAATTACCTCTTAGCACTGCTTTTGCTGTGACCATAGATCGTGGGTTGTTGTGTTCCCATTTTCATTTGTTTCAAGGTATCTTTTGATTTCTTCCTTGAGCTCATTATTAACCCATTCATTGTCCCATAACATGTTATTTAGCCTCCATGTCTTTGTATGTTTTTCATTTTTTTCTTGTGTTTGTGTTTTTTTCTATTTTCATACCATGATGGTCAGAGAAGATGCTTGGTATAATTTTAATCTTCTTAAATGTATTGAGACTTGTGTTCTAACATGTGGTCTATCCTAGAAACTGATCCATGTGCACTTGTAAATCATGTATATTCTGCTGCTTTGTGGTGAAATACTCTGAAGATGTCTGTTAGATCCATCTGATCTAGTGTGTCATTTAAGGCCACCATCACCTTGTTGCTTTTCTGTTTGAAAGATACACTATTCATTGATGTCACTAAGGTGTTAAATCACCTACTAGACCTTTATTACCATCATCCTCTCATTTTATGTCCATCAAGATTTGCTTTACGTATTTAGGTGCTCCTTATATATGCTCTTATGTATGCATTTTTCCCATGTATGCAAGGCTGGTTTAACATTCAAAAATCAATTAATTCATCACATTTCATTTATACATAACATACATATATGTTATGTTTATGTATACACATAAACATATATATACACACATAATCAAATACATTGTTGATTTTATTAATTTGAATAAACTCATCTGTTAGATTAATTAAGAATAAGAAAAAAAAAGTTCCTATTTTACCTTGAAGTATTCATTCTCCAGTGCTCTGGCTTTCTTTTTATACATTTTTGATTCTGACCTGTATTTTTTTTCTCCCTATTGAAGAAATTCTTTTAACATTTCCTGCTCGGCAGGTGTACTTGCAACACATTTCTTCAATTTTTTTTTCTGAGAAAATCTTCACTTTAGAAGGATAATTTTGTAGGTGATAACATCCTAGTTATTTTTTCTTTTAAAACTTTAAATATTTCACTCCACTCTCTTGTTTGCTTTCTGAGCAATAAAATTTCTGAGTTGATATAATTTAAATATTTGCTCCTATATACAGGTAACTTTCTCTTTAGTTTCTTTCAAGATTGTTTTCTTTATTTTTGATTTTCCAGAGTTTGAATGCTTTTGTTTTTGTTTTTACATTTATTCTACTTGAGGTTCTCTGAGATTCCTGGATCTGTGGTTTGATGTCTGACATTATACTGGGGAATTCTTAATCATTATTGCTTCCAATATTGTTCCTATTCCTTTCTCTCTTTATTCTACTGGTATTCCCATTGCATATATATTACACCTTTTGTTGTTGTTTCATAGTTCTTGAATATCCTGTTTTGTTATTTTCCCCCATCTTTTTATTCTTTGCTCTTCAGTTTTGCAAGTTTCTATTGTCATATTTTTAAGCTCAGAGAATCTTTCCTTAGATGTTTCCAGTCTACTAATGAGCTCATTTAAGTCAGTCTTAATGGTCTGTTACATTGTGTTTGATCTCTGGAATTTCTTTTAGATTCTTAGAATTTTTATCTTTCTGCTTACATTAGCTATCTGTTCTTGCATGTTGTCTACTTTTTCTTAAGTCCCTTATCATATTAATCAGTTTTTTAAAATTCCTGACAATTCTAACATTCTTGCCATATCTGCCTCCGATTTTGATGTGTGTTTAGTCTCTTCAAACTGTGGGTTTTTTTTGTCTTTTAGTACGCCTCATAACTTTTTGTTTTTGAAAGGCATACATGATGTACTGGATAAAAGAAACTGTTGTAAACAGGCCTTCATAATTTAGTGGTGAGGTGTAGGAAGAGAAAGATAGAAATTATCCCTTATTTTCACATCAGAAAAAAATGTAAGTCAGAGACATCTAAGAACATCTTTTGAAGTCCTAAAATAAAAAAAAATAAATTTAACCTAGAATTCTATATTTAGCAAAAATATTCCTCAAAACTGAAGATGAAATAAAGGCATTTCAGACAAAACTCCAGAAAATTTAGTGCCAGCAGATTTTCATTACAGAAAAAATGTAAAGAAATTTTGTCAGGCTGAAGGAAAATAGTTTTAGATGGAAACTTAGATTTTTAAAAAGAAATGAAGACTCCTGGGAATGGTGCATCTGATGGCAAGCATAAAAGACAGTAGTATTTCTTCAAAACAAATTTGGTTATAATACAATTAACTCAATAGAAAAACATTAACAATGTATTGTGGTGTTTAAGATATACAGAGGTAATAGGTATGTCAACAATAACAAAAGATGGGGAAGTTTTTAAGTTTCTTACATTGTATTTGAAGTGGTGTGTTACTTGTGGGTAGACTATTGTAAGTTAATAATACAAGTTAGTGTAAGTTAATGTAAATCCTTAATCAACCATTAAATCATAAAATAAAGATGTATAGATAATAAACTAATGGAGGAGGTAAATACAATTCTAAATAGTTAAATTAAAAGATGTGGAAAGTGGATAAAAGAGCAAAGTACAGAGGAAATATATAAAAAATAGCACAGTGATCAACTTAAAGTTTATTAACAATAATTGCATTAAATGTAAATGGACTAAATGTACTAATTTTGAAAGGTAGAGATCATTAGTTTGAATTAAAAAACAAGATTCAATTAATATACTGATTATAAGAAACACAGTAAATATAAAGATGTTGATAGTTTAAAAGCAAAAGGATGGGGAAAAAGCCAATTCATTATGAAGACATAACATTCCTAAATATGTATGCATTTAATTTGATTTCACATAATTGAAAATACATGAAGCAAAAACTTGACAGAACTGAAAGGAAAAAAGAGGACAAATGTACAATCTAATTATTGTTAGAGATTTCAATACTCCTCTCAAAATTTGAAGAAAAACAGAAAATCCATAAGAGTAGAGAAGACCCAAGGAACACTTCAATCAACTCAACCTACTTGCCATTACTAGAATTCTATGTTCAAAATTGCAGAATAATTATTCTTTTCAAGTCAATACAGAACATCTCACAAAATAAAGTATATTCTGGGCCATAAACAAGTCTCAATAAACAAAAGGATATAGTCTGACAACTCTGAAAATAAATTACAAGTAGATAACAAAAGTAAACTTTCAAAATCCAAAAATATTTGCCGATTAAGCCACATTGTTCTAAATAAATCCTGTATAAAGAAAAAAACAGGAAAATTATAAATTTGTTAAACTGATAATAAAAATAGAATCTAACAAAATATGTGGGATACAGCTAAATTACTACACGAAGGGAAATTCATAGCTTTAAATATATTAAAATAATAAAAGACTAAAATTGATGTATAGATTCAAGGAAAATCCTATGAAAGTACAATGTGGGTTTTGTTTTTTGGGGACAGGCAAGCTGATTGTAAAATTTATATGGAAATACAAATGACCTGGTATATCCAAAACAATTTGAAATTGAACAAATTTGGAGAAATTATTCTATGTGATTGCAAGACTTACTATAAAGTACAATAATCAGAACAGTTGGTATAGGTGGATAATGAATTGATCTCTAGATCAGAACAGAAAATCCCAGAAATAGATTTATACACACAAAATAACTCAACATGGATTATACAGCTAAAGAGAACACTAAATCTACAGAACATCTAAAAAAAATAGGAGAAAGTCTTTGTGATCTTGGTACAGACAATGATTTCTTAGATGGGAAAAATAATGTATGTAGATGGAATCATACATTTAATTTTTATTTTATTTTTACATTTTTTATTGTTGTTTAAGTACAGTTGTCTCCATTTTCCCTCCACCTCTCCCCTCCGCCCCAGCCATCCCCACATCCCACCCTCAATTCTCCCCTCCCCTTAGTTTTGTCCATGTGTTCTTTATAGTTGTTTTTGGAAACCCTTCCCCCATTAACCTCCCCTCCCAACCTCCCCTTTGGTTACTGTCAGATTGTTCTTAATTTCAATGTCTCCGGTTATATTTTGCTTGCTTTTTTCTTTTGTTGATTAGTTTCCAGTTAAAGGTAAGATCATATGATATTTGTCCCTCACTGCCTGGTTTATTTCACTTAACATAATGCTCTCCAGTTCCATCCATGCTGTTGCAAAAGGTAGGGGCTCCTTCTTTCTCTCTGTTGTGTAGTATTCCATTGTGTAAATATACCATAGTTTTTTGGTCCACTCATTTACTGATGGGCACTTAGATTGCTTCCAGTACCTGGCTATTGTAAATTGTGCTGCTATGAACAATGGGGTGCATAGGTTCTTTTGGTTCAGGGTTCTTAGGATATAATCTCAGCAGTGGAATTGCTGGGTCAAAAGGCAGTTCAATTTTTAGTTTTCTGAGGAGATTCCATACTGTTTTCCACAGTGGATGCACCAGTCTGCATTCCCACCACCATTGTGGTTTAATTTGCATCTCTCTGATGATTAGTAATGTTGAGCATCTTTTCATATATCTTTTGGCCATCTGTATGTTCTCTTTGGAGAAATGCCTATTCAGACCCCATGACCATTTTTTAAATGGGCTGTTTGGTTTTTTAGTATTGAGTCTTGTAAGTTCTTTATTTAGATGTATCAGCAAATATGTACTCCCATTCCGTGGGCTGTCGTTTTATTTAGTTGATGATTTCCTTTGCTGTGCAAAAACTTTTTAGATTGATGTGGTCCCATTTATTTATTTATTTTTCTTTTGTTTCCCTTATATAGGGAGATATATCCAATAAAATATTGCTTACAAGCAATCTCTAAGATTTTGCTGCCTATGTTTTCTTCTAGGATTTTTATGGTTTTGGGTCTAACTTTTAAGTCTCTGATCCATTTTGAATTTATTCTTGTGTGTAGTGTAAGAAGGTGGTTTAGTTTCATTTTCTGCACATATCTGTCCAATTTTTACAACATCATTTATTGAATAAACTGTCTTTAGCCCATTGTATGTGCTTGCTTCCTCTGTCAATATGAATTGACTATAAAGGTATGAGTTTATTTCTGGGCTCTCTATTCTGTTCCATTTATTTATGGGTTTATGCTAATACTATGCTGTTTTAATTACTATGGCCTTACAGTATAGTTTGACATTAGGTAGTGTGATTCCTCCAACTTTGTTCTTCATTCTCAGGATTGCTGTTGCTGTGCGGGGCCTTTTGTGGTTATAGATTTTTGAAATATTTGTTCTAGTTCTATAAAATATTTCATTGGAATCTTGATAGGAATTGCATTCAATCTATGGATCGCTTTGTGTGGTATGGACAATTTAATGATGTGAATTCTTCCTATCTATGAACAGGTTATGTGTTTCCACTTATTTGTATCCTCTTCAGTTTCTTTATGAGTGTGTTATAATTTTCTGAGTACAGGTCTTTTACCTCCTTGGTTAGGTTTATTCCTATTCTTTTTGTAACAATTATGAATGGGAATGATTTTTTAATTTCCATTTCTGTTAGTTCATTATTAGTATATAAAAATGCAACTGATTTCTGGCTATTAATTTTGTATCCTGCTACTTTATTGAATTCATTTATCAATTCTAGTAGTTTCTTGGTGGACTCTTTGGGATCTTCTATGTACAGTATTCTGTCATCTGCAAATAAAGGCCATTTTACTATTCCCTTTCCAATTTGGATGCCATGTATTTCTTCTTTCTGTCTGATTGCTATGGCTAGGACTTCCAGTACAATGTTGAATAAGAGAGGTAAAAGCAGACAGCCCTGTCTTCTTCCTGATCTTAACAGGAATGCTTGTAGTTGTTGCCTGTTGTGTATGATGCTAGCATTGGGTATGTCATATAAAGTCTTTATTATGTTTAGGTATGTTCCCACTAATCCTACTTTGCTGAGAGTTTTATCATAAATGGGTGGTGAATATTGTCAAATGCTTTTTCTGCATCTATTGATATGATCATGTGATTTGTATCCTTAATTTTGTTTATATGGTGGTTCACATTTATTGATTTCTGAATATTGTACCAAACTTGCATTCCTGGAATAAATCCCACTTAATCACCATGTATGATCTTTTTGATGCATTTCTGTATTTGATTTGCTGATATTTTCTTGAGGATTTTAGCATCTATGTTAATCAGGGATATTGACCTCTAATTTTCTTTCTTTCTAGTTGTTTACCGGGTTTTGGAATTAGGATAATGCTGGCCTTGTAAAATGAGTTTGGGAGCCTTCCCTCCTCTTGAATTTTATGAAATAATTTGAGAAAGAGAGGTGTTAATTCTCAGAATGTTTGGTAAAATTCACCTGTGAAGCCACCTGGTCCAGGGCTTTTGTCTGTTGGGAGTTTTTTGATTACTGCTTCAATTTTGCTAGGTATAATTAGTCTATTCAGATTCTCTGATTCTTCCTGATTTAGTTTTGGAAGATTGGATGCTTCTAGGAATTTATCCTTTTTGTCCAGTTTGCCCAGTTTGTTGGCATATTTTCTTACAATTCTTTGTATTTCTTTGGTGTAAGTTATTACTTCTCTTTCATTTCCGATTTTATTTATTTGGGTCCTCCCCTCTCTCTTTGATGAGTCTGGTTAAAGGTTTACCATTTTGTTTATCTTTTCAGAGAACCAGCTCTTGGATTCATCGATCTTTTATATATCTTTATATAAAAGATATATATATCTTTTACATATATAAAAATATATATGGATACATATAATATATAATTTATATAATATATGTTTTAATATATAATTTATAAATATTATACATACATATATTTATATATTTTTAGTCTGTATTTCATTTATTTCTGCTGTGATCTTATTCCTTTCCTTCTACTCACTTTGGGCATTGTTTGTTGTTGTTTTTCAAGTTCCTTTAAGTGTAAAACTAGATTGTTTATTTGAGCTTTTTCTTGCTTTTTTTTTCCTTTTGAGATTAGCCTATAATGCTATGAATTTCTCTCTTGGGATTACTTTCCCAGTGTCCCACAGACTTTGGATTGTTGCATCTTCATTTTCATTTGTTTCAAGGTATCTTTTGATTTCTTCCTTGATCTTGCTGTTGATCCATTCATTGTTTAATAACATATTATTCAGCTTCCATGTCCTTGCGTGTTTTTCAGTGTCTTCTTGTGACTGATTTCTAGTTTCATAGCATTGTGGTCAGAGAAGATGTCTGATATGATTTCAGTCTTCTTAAGTTTATTGAGACTTGTTTGTGTCCTAACATGTGGTCTTTCCTACAAACATTTCATGTGCACTTTAGAAGTATGTATATTCTGCTGCTTTGGAGTGAAATGCTCTGATTTATCAAATAAATCCATTTGATCTAGTGTGCACTTAAGGCCACTGTCATCTTGTTGATTTTCTGTCTGCAAGATCTACATTGAAGTCAATGGGGTATTAAAAATCCCTGACGATGACTGTATTCCTGTCAATGTCTCCTTTTATGTCTGTCAAGATTTGCTTCATATATTTAGATGCTCCTCTGTTGGGTGTATAAATGTTTACTAGGGTTATATTCTCTTCTTGGATTGTTCCCTTTGTCATTATGTAGAGTTCCTCTTACTTTCTTACTATAGCCTTGATTTTAAATCTGTTTTGTCAAATATAAGCACTGCTACCCCAGATTTTTTTTCTTTTCCATTTACACAAAATATCTTTTTCTATCACTTTACTTTTATTCTGTGTGTATCTTTTGATCTGAAGTGGGTCCCTTGGAGGCAGCATATATATGGGTCTTGCTTTTTTATCCATTCGGCTACCCTATGTCTTTTGATTGGTGGATTTAAGCCACTTACATTTAAGGTGATTATTGATAGATACGTATGTAGTGCCATTTTATTGTTAGACTGTTTTCCTCTGTTTTCTTTTTTTCTTTCTCTTTTTCTCCTTCTTGTTCTTCTTATTACGGCAAGCTCTTTGACATTTGTTGCATTACTGATTTGATGTTACCAAACTCCTTTAGCTTTCCTTGTCTTGGAAGCTCCTTATTTTCCCCTTCAATTTTAAATAATAGCTTTGCTGTGTAAAGTAGCCTTGTTTGTTGTAGGTCCTTACTTTTTATTACCTTGAATATTTCACACCACTCCTTTCTGGCCTGAAATGTTTCTGTCTAGAGATCAGATGATGGTCTAATTGGTGCTTCTTTATATGTAACTACCCACTTTTCTATTGCAGCATTTTAGGATTCTCTCTTTGTCTTTAAGCCTTGTCATTTTAATTATGATGTGTCTCAGTGCAGGCCTCTTTAGGTCCAATTTGTTTGGGACTCTGTGAGCTTCCTGGATTTGCATGCCTTTTTCCTTCACCAGATTAGGGAAGTTTTCTCTCATGATTTCCTCAAACAGGTTCTTGACCCCTTGCTCACTCTCTTCTCCTTCTGGTATTCCCATGATACAGACATTGTTACACTTCATGTTTGTCCAAAATGTTTCTTAAGCTCTCCTCATTTTTTTAAATTCTTCTTTTCTCTGCTCTACCAGGGTGTTTTATTCTACCTTGTCTTCCCAATCACTGATTCGATCCTCTGCTTTTTCTAACCTACAGTTTATTCCTTCCAGTGTATTATTTATTACAGATAATTGCATTCTTTATTTCTGACTGGTCTTTTTTATGGTTGCTATGTCTTTTTTTTTTAATGCTTTTGAGTATACTTATACTCATTACTCTAAACTCTCTGATAAATTGCTTACTTCCATTTCATCTAGCTGTTCTTCTGGAGAATCCTCTTTTTCTTTCATTTGGGGCCTGTTTCTTCGTCTTCCCATTTTGGCTGCTTCTTTGTATATGTTTTTATGTATTAGGTAGATCTGCAAAGACTCTGGTGTAAACCTTTGTCCGACACTGCTTGTGAGTGGCCCTGGCCAACCTGTTTGGACCTATCAGCAATCCATAGCATGTGGCTGCCTCTGCTGGGCCTGTTTTTGTGCTGAAAGAACCAGGCTGCACACCAAAGCCAACTTTTATCAGCATGGGGCCTGGGGAGGGTCAGCTGATGTCTCATAGAACTTCCAAATATCTACCTTAGTTGTTAAACGAATCCGCGATAAATCCTCAAGCTGTAACCAGCAGCCTGCCTTAAGCTGCACAGGGTGGCACTCTTGCTTCCCCTCAGGCCTATGCCACTTGGAAGGGAGTGCTCTGCCTGAGAAAGATGGCTCTTACAGTTTGGGGAATGACTCAGCACAGGGATCCTGGCACTTGTTCCTTCATTTCTTTACCCAGAACCACCAACCCCAGACTCTTCTCAAGCAGCTCTAGTCTACTCTGCCCTCCCTCTGCTGGAGTCCAGGGTAAGTGGCTGCAAATGAAATTTTGTGCATTGGCTCTTTAAGAGGCTCTCTGAGTCTCTGGCCATCTCTTCTCTTCCTAGCAAACAGAAACCTTATTGCTCTTCACAGTTGGATGTTATCTGGGTTCCTTCCCAGCTCTGGTGCTATAGGCTGGGGAGCCCAGCCTGGGGTTTAGACCCCACACTTCTCATAGGGGAAACCCCCTGGCTGCTGAAATATCCCTCTGGAACTTCAGCAGCTCCCTGTGGAGGCCCAGCCATCTGTGTCCACCACCTCTGCACTACTACCAGTCTCACTGTGGTGAAGTGGTTTCTTCCTGTCTGTCTGTGGTTATGAGGCTTCTCTCCAGCCAGTGTTCAGTTGGTTATTCAGGATGATTTCTCTAAAATGTAGTTGTAATTCCAGATTGGTCCTGGGAGAAGGTTAGTGTAACTTCCACTTACTCCTCTGCCATCTTGGCCTCTACATCCCCACTTTTAAAAGAAATTCCATTTTTAGAAGTAACAAAAGAGATATATTCATAAAAAGACTTATGAATGTATTTTATATTAGCTTTATTTCTAGTAGCCCAAAAGTGAAAAAAAATACCACATATTTACAACCATATGAATTGAGTAAACAAACTGTGGCATATTTACTCGATGGAAATCTACCCATTAACAAAGAAGACCAAATTGCTAATACATCCTTCAAGATAATTGAATCTCAAAAGTTTTATGCTAATTGGAAGTATCTATATCCAAAAAAGTACATACTGTGTACTTCCATTTTTATAAATTCAAGTATAGGCAAAATTATGCTATAGTAATAGAAATCAGATTGGTGGTTGTCTGGGGCTAGGAATATGGATGACTGACTGAGAGAAAGCACAAGATAACTTTTTGGAAATCTTCTGTCTATATCTTCTTTGGGGTGGCAGCTACATGACTGTGTAATTTGATGAATTCATTAAATTTACCTTTAAAATAGGTGCATATATTAAATTACAATCAATATAATTAATTATACAACAAAGTAGGTCTGTTTCTTATTGACACACCAAAATAATGATATTTTTAATAGTATATTAAGGAGGTTTTTTTTTTTCTTTTTAGTGCATATTTAGTGCAGAGCTGTGGGTTAAGGGTTCTGGAAGAACACAAAATGGTATTGTTACTGAACAGACTCATGGCAGGGGGCATGATATACTGTTACTGAATGCACCCCCTTCTCCCAGGGTCCACCTGTACTAGGTTCGCCTTGCCCACTGCCAGGATGGCTCTCAATTTCAGAGAGTGGTGAAAAGGAAAGGAAGTATTTATTCAAAAAGTTATACAGACTTAAAAGTAATGACTTAATGTCTTCATTAAAATTCCAAAGTTCCTTAAAACACCCACAAACACACACAGTACTGCCTTCCCCCCTTTTGCCCAGTCTGGAGTACCGTATCTTAGGAAAAGAAATAGAAGTCCGTGGCTCAGGTAGCCCCTGGTTCTTCCCAGTAATCCATGCTCAGCAGGCAGGCCTCCTTCGGTTCCCAGCACCATCAGCTGTGTCGTCACCGTGATCTCCAGTTCTTAACCAAACCCGCATTGCACCTTCTCCTGGCACATCAGCAAGACTCATTTCACCCCTTTCCTTCCCTGCGAGGTCTATCCTGCATTCTTCCAAACTTCTAAGAGAGAACTCTGCATCACTGCTACATCTTGCTTTCTTGCTTCTTAAGCTGTGTGGCAAAGGGAGCACCCAAAGCTGCGTGGTTCCTACCTCCCCCCTACCTCATGGCTGTTGCACCTGGGTCTAAATCCCACTGCCAATTTTCCTCTGCAGTCCCATTTCTGACTCCTCCCACAATCGGCTACACCTGCCAGCATTCCTATATTTTCCCAGCTTTTCTGCGCTGCCATAGTAAGTCCTGGCAGGCATGGCCCGGTGGTGTGGAGCCAATAATCTCCAAGCTCTCATGTAGGTGCTGTAACCAGGGAGTGTTGCCTCCCAGTTCCAGCATGGGTCAAAGTCATTCCCATCCCCCTGGCTCAAAGCATGGCCACAGCTATTTAGCATATCCATGAAACCAGTTAAAAGTTGTATATATGTTAAATGACCATGCCTGAGGTTAGTTGCAAGGCTGTTGCTCTGTAGAACAACTCTGAATGGCCCTGCTCCATGTGTCCCATCTCCCAGCTCAGACTTGTGGGGGTGAGGACATCATATATTTTCAGTATTTCCTGGATACCCTGAGTTCTGGACCCCATTACAAATCACTCTTTGGGGAAGTCCCCTGGCTGTACCCTGTTACAGTATCAGAATAATTCCCTATCAAGGAACTTAATATTTAGTTAGGGTAACATGGTATGATCTTGACCATATACTTAATCCTATTGTGGTAAACTTGATAAATAATGGCAGTGGTAGATGTAGGAAAAAGAGTTGTAAAGTTCTGAGTTAATGAGTTGATACATGAAAAGAATATAAAAAGCACAGTGACTAACAAATAATATGTGCTCAGCAAATGTTATTTTACTTTTCAGAGGATGGGAATTTATGTTTGAAGTGATGAATCAAGGTGTAATTGAGGAGGTGGTATTTAATGTAAGTGCTGCAGAATAGGAGCGTTTTTCACAAGCAGCCCGAAGGGTGGGGAGATATTCTGGTCGGGGGGATGTCATGAGCAAAGGTACGGAAGTGAAAAAGCACGAGATAGATCCAGAAAAGTGAGATATATTTGATGTTCTCATTGGAGTGGAATGAAGAGTTTCATGTAAGAAGACTAATAGGACATGAATCACTAGGGCCAGATTATGGAGAGCCCTTAAAACCCTATTTTAAAGTAATCTCTTATAAATAGCCAGTGCATAAATAAAACAGATAAGAAGAGATATTTTATCAGTAAAAACATACGTTATAATTTCATTTTATACATTATATATAGAGTCCAAACCAGAAGTTGTTTTGTTGAACACAAAACTGAAATCAGAGCTTGTTGATCTCAGATGAGAGTTTTTGTTGTTGTTGGTGGTGTGTGTATGTGTTTAATGAGCCCCAGTTTCCACTTTATTTCTACTATATTTTCTTTAGGCTGCATCATATTCAAAAACTCTTAATTCAGATAGCTAAATAATTGTAAACAGCAGCCCTGTAAGAGTTTAAAGTACTTGCATATTTTTCAATATAGCAAGAGGTTTACTTCAAGGTTTGCATAATAAACGTTTTAATCTTGTAGCACAAGTTAATGCATTGATGGTTTCCAGTGTGTTAAAATTTGAAGTATAACACATTTGAATGTATATGACAGCTTTTCTTATGGTTTTCTATTGTTTATTATTTTTAAGTTGTTACTGGCAGAAACCCATCTCAAACTAGCTTAAGCAAAACCAGGAATATATTGGCTTACATTATTACCAAGAAGCCAGAAGCAGAATTTGGTTTTAGTTATTTCTGGCTGTAAGTGTGATAACATGATGTGAAGATTGTTTTCCCCTATCTTATCTTCATTCATCTCCACTTTTCTTTTTGTTTTTGGCTTCTTTCACTCTTATTGCTGATAGTCTTACTTCATGTACTAGGGAGAATGGCCGTGACAGTCTCAGGCCCACATGCTTATTGCTTCCAGCCTGAGCATAAGAGAGGATTTCCAGATAGTCCCCGGGTCAAATTTCTCTCTGTGTGGCTGGGAGGGGCAGGAGGAGGCAGGCAGCAGTGTGCTGTGATTGGCAACTGCATCACGACCATAGCAGCATTCAGAATTCCCCCCTCCCCCGGCAGAAAACAAAAGAAATAACACAGGACACAGTGAGCGCACAAAAATTATTGTTTCCACAGCCCAATACATTTTTTAAGGAGTTAAGTATGCATTTGAAAAAGTGAAAATTAATTCAAACATTTGTAGAACCCAAAGAACAGTATTATATATTATATTGTTTGAATACTTCGGCTTTTGGCAATGGAGCAGCAGAAAACGGTCATCACAGGGTGTCACGATGAGTAATGTTTCAGCAATATGGACAGCTGTCGTTTCTAATGGGACGTTTGGCTTCATTGAAATTGTGGTAAATTTGAACGTGTTGTGGGCAATGAGCTACAGTGAAAAATCAAGGTATCAGGCTGCACAGTTACTTCTTGTACATGAAGATAAACCTAATTTGGAAGGAATTACTTTTTGAGTTCAACAGTTTTAAGTAGCATCTTAACTGTTTCTTAGTACATGATATTTAGGAAAGGAAAGCCCTTTCCTAAAGGACTAATTCAAACAAGAGACGGCATTGGAGAAAGGCAATATGGAGGAGCAGGGTAGTGGGGTGTGTGTGAGAGAACTCTCTGTTGAACTCTACTGACTTTTAATGAAATACCTTGAACTTTCAGTGCCCTTCTCCAAGGAACTAGAGTGCTTCACTCCATATCAAAGCAGAGATGATAAAACTGATGTTCAAATAATGATTTAAGTAGTCATTTCAGTAAACCAGCAATGAACTGGAGTCAAGGCCTTGCCATAAACTGTTTGAGCTTGAGCAAGGCAAGTGACTCTCTTGACTGTTTCCTCGTTTCTGAAATGAGGGCATTTATCTCGTTGATCATTGAAGTCTCAGCTACAGCAGTAGGCTGTGAACCCCTGAATCACCTGCTGGATGTTTCCCTCTTTTTCTATGTTGGCCTTGGCAACTGCTACCAATTAGCAGTTGCACTTTGATGGATGTGGGAGAGGAATTTGATTTTGAATAATCCCTCTGATATTGTGGTAGGTGCTAAGCAGCCTTGAAAACCAGATGAAAGAGGTATCTCATGCCTATACATACATAACAATGTGAGTTCCATGAATCTAGGTTAAGTCCCAGTTTTAAGGAATTCCTATAAAAATTTATCAAAGACTTTGGTAGATAAAAACAGTGCAAAGAGAATATTGCACCTCATGTGATGATGTTGCATATGTATTTCTGGTAGATTTCAAATATGGAGCTTTTCCCCCTTTTTGCCATAAGATGCCAAAATCTTGCATCTAATGGTCCTAATGACATTTGCAGTAGCTTCTGTTCACAGGCTCTCTGTCCAGTAAAGTAGTTGTAGAATTACATTTTTTCCTGGAAGGAATATATCTGATTTAATGACCAAATCATTTTAAGGCAACACAACAGAATTTCATAAGAACTAGATCTATTTCTTCACACCGATCATGCATGTTTTACTCAAGCATTGAGTCATTAGCATGTTTATAATGGTTCTAATTTAGCACAACATTTTCTGAATTTTATCCTTGAGTCATTTACAAATTGTTCATATTGAATAAACAAAGGAAACAGATTGCATTTTATACTTAGTAATTTATCTGAAAGAAGAGGGGAGGGTTAATTGTTTTAAAGTTTTGGTCTGTTTGGGGAAGTGAGCCTGCTTTTTTCATTGCTAGGCATAAATGCCATTTCTCATCTTTTCAGAGGTGGGGGGGGCTATGGAGGAGTAAAATGAAAAATTAGGACCAGGACAAGATTGGCCACTCCCAGAGGGGAGTGTGGAGCAAAAGGGGAGCTGGCACGAGATTATCCAAAACAGTTGGTGCATTCCTTAATGATCAAGTGCTTGAGAAGTCCAGCTCTTCCTGGCAGAGCATCTGTGTTGATGTTTATATCATTCCCTGCTGTATGGGAAAGGCATGCTTTCTCTTGCTGCTTGGCTAAAAATAGGATGGAATATAGCATTGTATGAGATATTTTAAGATAGCAAAAACATTTAAGAGGTTAAAGGTTTGGCTTTTGGATCAAAAAAGATCAGTGATACAACCGTGTTGTTCCTTGCAGACTGAATTTTATCCAGAGTTTGTTAGTGATTCGAACTCTTGGTTAGGAGAGTTATTCTAGTTTCATTTGTTGCAGTCTGAAAACCCACTTTGCTGTCTTTTCTGTCAGCTTCCCAGCATGAAGAGAAGGCCTGAAAACAGCCTCTATTTATACCCCCTTGTTCGTATTTGGAAAATCTGTTGTTTCTTTGGAGAAGGGGAGAGAGAGAGGAGAGCACAAGTAGTCGTCCGGGACTGTGCTTTGTACGTTATCATGACTTCAAAATAAAACTGGCACATTTTAGTGTCTAATTATTTTTAGTGAGCTTGGAGGGTTTTAATTAAAATTTAAGAGTGCTCTTCAAGCTCTCCAAGCTCCAATTTTATCCCACTGTATTCTGAAGCACTTATCACTGTCGAAAAATGTACAGTAACAGGCGTGTGCATCTCTATTTCCTAATGAAAAATGTGGGATGGATGATCAGCAGGAATATAAATATATATTGTCAAAATTACTCATAAACAAAGGTCAAGGGTATTTTTGACAAGTTATTGTTCTTGGATGCAGAGAAAATATATCACATTTGAAATGTATGATTCCTATGGTAAAAATAAAATGCATTGTTTTAATATTTTTTAAAAGAATTAATAAGGCAGTAGGAAATCTGCATACAAGGAGCAGCAGCCACTATTTTTTCTCACTGAAATATTTTAAAGATATTTTCTGTATCATGTTTCTAACGTTTTAGCATTTCTAAATTTAAATATCACTTTGAGGTAAGAGGAATAATATGTGTTTATTCAGAGGTAAAGTGTTTTAAAGTACAATAATTTTTTCCATTTATCTTTTTCTATTCCTCCATGCTTTAGTTTTAGTGATGATTTTTATATTTATTCTCTTTGACCCATTTGAAATATCTTTATTTTGTGCAGAATATGTGTTAATCCTGCTGCAATTTTAGAAATAATTTAAAATTGTTCCTAAAATATCATCATGTAGATTAGGTAATTAATAGCTCACACATCCTCACTTCGAATTTGCCTTGCACTGTAAAATTAATTATTAGCATGATAAAGCACTCTTAACTTACCTGGACTGACACCTAGATATTTAGGAAGCAGAAACGTTGCTTTGCAATCCATTATGCAGGATATTTATTACAAATTAGTTCTCAATTGTCTTTCCTTCTTCCTTAGAAAAAGTTTCTTGAAAAACTTAAATTTTCAGAGGAAAAGAAAAAAAAAACAAAAACTATGGAGCTGATAATTAATTTATAACATATCAAAACCTTCTACATCCTTGATCAAAATACAAGTTGAGAGCTGAGGTCCAGTTTATGATTTTTGAAGTCCTTTTTAAATCAGATTACTTAAAAAAAATAAGGCAAGATAAATATAGTAGAGTTCTGTATTTTATTGAGTATGAATTGGAGGCTAATTCTTTCAAAATAAGAGGAATTAATTTTGGTATTTCCCACTTTTATACTGAGGTATACGGCTTGTATTCATTTTTAATGTGTACATATGGTGACTTTTTTATACTATAATATTGTAGTTCTTTATCTCAAGTACCAAAAGGTATGTAGCTTCTCTCCTGTTTTTTAGCTGAAGTCAACTTAGTCAAAATACTAAAATTTGAATAGTCAAACTCAGATAATGAAAATATTGTATATAGTTTTACTGTTTTGAGGACTGTGGCACCGCCATAGCTACATTGGTAGTTTTCAAGTCAGTCATGTAAAACGTATTTACCTGAGTAAAATAATCCAAGAATATCTGGGTGATATTCAGTCTTTTTTCCGTGTGGAATCCTGCCTGACTGCTGAGTTAGAGCCACTCTGCATGGTCCCACTCCTTCCTTGTCCATAATGCAAACTGGGGTTCTTCACTTATTTTGACCTCTGGTTTTTATACTTGTACTTGAGGCAGAGTCTGACTTGATCAATTGCCTCTGTAAAGCTAGTGTGCTATTAATGTAGTTGAAGCATGTGGCACAAGGAGGGAGAATACTTATTTTTTTCCACCCTTACCTGGACATTGTTTTGAGTGGGAAATCTTAAAATATAAATTTTCATATATAACTTTATTACATATTTCTTCATTGCAAGTCAGAAACCTCTCAGTGATGACAGCCCTTTGCCTATATAATATTTGTTGACAATTTGCATTTTTTGGTCTTTTTTCCCCTCTCTGCACTTGCTTTCCGTTATAGTGTGGAGTGAGCTTGGTACTAATTGTGGCACGCCCTTAGAGGTTTGGCAATCAGATAATTAGGTGCGAAGCTGAGAGTTTTTCAAGAGACTTCTCAGTGTTTTGAATCTCTCTGGAATCTGAGCATTGACATTAAATGTTACATTTGTATGCAGTGAGTTGTATTGTCCTATAGATAAAAGCAATCAGTGATTGTTATTAAATGTTTTCATGAGCTATAATAGAGACACGCAAAGGCTGATTTATTTTTTCCCCTCAGTTTCTCCTATTGAAATGGGATCACATATAGTTAGGTCAATTTAGCATTACGGTGAGGATTAATTTTCTAATAGGAATGTGAAATGCTTTGAAGTCATTAACCATTTTATTAATGAGTAGCTTTTATGTAAAGTTGTGCCCATATGGTTTGATTTCCATTTGAAGTGTGTATTGCTGTTGTCCATATAGTTATATTTTTCTCCCATGAAGTTTAAGCATTCTTTTCCTGGAGCTCTGAAAGATTTCAGGTTTATTTATAGAAATGAGAGACATATATTTAAGCCTGTTTTATATTTATTGTGTTTCTAATCCTAGTTTATGGACTTGCTTTGAGTCTGTGATCATTACTAGTAAATTGGGCTTTTGTATTTTACCATTACAATATATGCTCTCAATTCAAATTTTAACCCAAGTTATGTTTTAGCATTTATATCAGTGGTAAACATTTTAGGGCAATGCTATTCCATGTATGAAAGGGTAAAAAAAAAACTGGGTAGGATAGGGAGTTGAAGATGTTTTGCTGATTATTCCTATCCATGATCTGATGTTATGTCAATCTCTCTCAGAAATTTAAACCCTATTTGTGGAAAAGTAATCCCTGATAGGCATGGCTTTGAAGGTCGGCTTCATAACTCTCAAACCTCAGTATTACCTTTTTAATGACTTAGCATAAATACAAAATATGTATAGAACAAAGTGCACACCTTGTTTGTGAGTTTAAAATAAAAGTAGAAAGAGACCATTTGGGAAATTATGTAAAAACTGAAGATACATATATATGCATGCAGGCCCTATCCGGTCACTCAGAATCCAGTTTATAATCACAGTAGTAGGTCACTTGTTGAAGCCTAAGAAACTTTTTAATAGGAAAGAATGGAAAGAAAGAAGGAAGGAGGTAACGAAGCAAGAAGTAAGGGAAGGGCAAGGAGCTTTCTCTTAATAGAATCAAGCTGGCTTCTATTTAGAAAGAACTTTAGCTTCTGTGATAGCGAACTAGTGTGGTTGTTTTTTGTCAGCCGTTCAGGACGCACCGATCTGGAGATCTGGATTCCATCCATTCCCTGATTGATTGATCACCTCATGGACAAATGTTAATTGTTTTCATCAATAGTTTCTAATCATGCAGTGGTCTTCTCATCTCTTACCCAGGGCTCACTGTCTTTTTCTGAAGCTCATCTAGTTTTTAAAACCCTTTAGATCCACCTTGACCTTACTGTCATTCTGAAAAATTTAAGGAGAATTTAGAAGCTGGAGAGAAAAAAAAAAAAAAAAAGGAAAAATGCTAAAGAGATAGGTACTAATCTGGGAGAGGAAAGGCATTTGGATATGGAGTAACAATTTAAATATAATTTTAAAAAGAAGTTATCAGAATTTTGACACTTGGAATGTTAAAGTTTAATGGGAGTATGCTTCATACTAAGGATTTAGTATTTAAATCTGCATTCTCTTTTGGAAACGTGGCCTATTTGTTAAGATGTGAGCCTCAAAAGATACATGTAAATAGTTGTAAGCAGTAGCTTCAGGAGCAGATCCATCTGAATAGAGAGAAAAAAGAACTCATTGAGAAAAATTTTCTAATTATTAAAATATTCTAAAGTTTGCATTTCTGTAACCTTTATGAATCTTTATAGAAATAAGTGTAATCACTCCCTATAATCTACTATGCTACTTAGAAATGCAGTAGGGCAAAAAATGTTTAAATAAGTATTTTCTTGAAAAGAATGTGCATCTCTTTTTATGTAAGAGAAATGTATTAGCAGTTTTCATTATCTTTATTTTCTTTGCATTTTACTATAAATGGGTATTTTACAAAAGTTGCTGTAAGTTTATTTCTTTTTTAAGGACAAGTGGTTACAGATTGATTGGTGTTTTCTCCCTTGAAGAATTGTCTTTTTTTCTTGAATAGCATACAAATTTTGCCTAGAAATAAAAAATACTCACCTGATTAAAAGGAGTGTTCTCTAAACTTAAATACATAGGAAAGAACACCTTTTTTTGTCCTAACAGTTTAAGAAATGATAAATGCTGACTGAATATTAATAGAATTATAATTATAATACCAAGATAAGTTTACTGAGCATTATCTTGTTTTCTTGGGAACAGTTTAAATAATCTGGTAAAAATAAATTTAGTTGTGACATTTTATAATACAGTAATATAATTATCTATATCTTAGGTTTAAAACACAACATAAAATAGCTTTAATCATTTTTAAATGATAGAATTTCTCCATAAACTGGCCTTCTGGATTTGTTAAATTTAATACTTATAAAATATATATATGCGATATTTTTAATTCTTACTTTTTTATTTTAATAGATTCCTCCTGCATGGAAAAACTACTTTCAAAAGATTGGAAGGAAAAAATGGAAAGACTAAATACCAGTGAACTTCTCGGAGAAATTAAAGGTACAATATGCAATATCGCACACATCAATGTGGGGATGTTATTTGGTGTAACAACACGTTTGTTGACCTTCTGTACTTACCTCTAATACTTGTTTATGTATGAGAGGGTAAATGGATTGTATGTCCCTGAACTTTCGTTCTTTGCAATGTTTACAGAATAAAATTTTTGCCCTCTTTTTATTAGTCTGTAACACAAATTATAGGATAAAGTGCTATATTAATTTACTAAACAAAAAAGTATGAAAATGAAAAATGTTATGTCAAAGATGAAGAGCAAATTAGAGGTGATTTTTAATCCTTGTCGTAATATAGTAGCTTAATTTATTAATCCAAATGATTAATTTGCAATTTTTCTGATCAAAAAGGGTCAACCATAGCACCTATTGAAAAAAAGTTTATAGACTCTGCTGTACATGATGGTTTATGGGTGGATTCTGAGGCCCGTTTACCTGTTCTCATCCTAGCTCTGCCATTTACTAGGTGAGTGACTCTGGGCAAGTCACCGATCTTTTCTATGTTTTGAATTCCTAGTATCTAAAGTGAGGTAATAACAGTACCTACCTCATAGGCTCATTAAGAAAATTAATACATGTAAAGCTTTTAGCAGAGCACCTGGCACTTAAGAAAGCACTCATGAAAAGTAAGTTTTAGTCATTATTCACATGCCTGTAGGTTGCTACGTTGATTAATCTTAAACAGATTTCACGGGACTTAAAAATCTCATGACCTCTTACTCTGATGAGAATGAGAATTTTAATTTTTGAAGTTATGTGGTTGATGTTATTCTGATATATGTTAAGAAGTGGACAATCCTAGTACATTACAGAATTAAGTTACCCATCAATGAGGAAGTTATACTTCTTGCCTAACTCTCTCTTGTGTATTCCTTTGTGGAAATGAAGTACTGTATTACTAGTTTTTGATATCATGAATAGAACCCATAATCATTAATTAATTCTATCAGTTGTTCCTCACAGGCAATCATCACTCTGCCTTGCACTAACAATTTGGGAAGTGAATTAGATTAGTTTTCTGAATTTATCAAACTGCTTCATGTGAATCTTCGTATTGGTCATAGATAATAAATATCTCATTTAAGATGAACATTTGGCAATAACTATCTGATGAAAATGTTATTTTGAATTTAGTACAGAAAATTAGGGTCCAGGAATGTTATGTTTAATTCAAATGAAGAGAAAAGGAAGTCATCTCTTTCCCAAGGAATGAATAATAATTCATTCCATTAACTAACACAGTATCAAAATCAAGTAGAAATTGGATAGTATTTTGAATTTCACTGCTTCTGCTTTGTACTTATGAAGGCCACTTGCTATTTTGGAAAAAAAAAAACCCTCAACATATAACGGATGGGTAGAAAGTCATTAGTGACATATTCTTTATCCAGCTGCAATAACATGGTGTGTGCTACTTTGCACGTCATTCTGTGTTTTCTTTCCTTTCCAAAGTCATTGGTTTTATAAAAGTGAGAACAGAAATGGTTTATGCAAAGGCAAGCTTTTGCCAGCATGAATGATGGGGGTCTTGCTTTCTTTTAGCAATGTGGAAGCTAACGTTTTATTACGTTATGATTAAACATTGAGTTTTTAAGCATTGGGTTATCTTCTTTCCCCTGCCCCCACTTCCCATCATACTTTATTTTTAATTCTGATTATGAATTTAAAGTGGAAAAGTTGTACTAGTCTCAGATACTCAAAATGTATATGTATCAAAAGTGAAACGCATGCAAAATTAGGCCTTTTAAATTCTTTAACTCTTTTTTTCCTGGATTCTGCAGGAGATAAGTGAACTGTCATTTGTGTGCCACTCCCAGTTTTATGGGCATTATCATAGGATTCTTACTGAATTTTTCATTTTGATTTATTCTACATTTATTCTACATAAAGGTCTCTTCTTACGTCCTAATATTTTGTCACCATAACATTGTACCGAAAATATAAAATAATAATACAAATGAAAAAAAAAATAGAGTTTATAGTGATTCAACCACTGCTAAAATTCAACGTACATTTTTAGTCTACGTGAGATCAGACCTAAATTAGCTATAATTATTCTGAAATGTCAAAGCGATCTAAATAGTGTCTCTGAGACATACGTACTGTTGTACGTTGCCAGTATTCAGTGTTATATCTCAAGCATTGTGCATTTTTACTAACTCACTATTTCCCATCATTATAAAATTCATACATATTTATTGTCAAAATTAATTAAGAAATTAAATTAATAAAAGAGATTAAAATTGTCTTTAATTCTACCTGTATTATATCATACATCCTTTTCATTTTAATTTATATATATACATGTTAAATTTTTTCTTGAAGTTAGAATCATCTTTTTACCATTCTTTTGTATCTATCTTTCCCACCTAAAGATATATTGTCAATTTCCTTATGATTAGGTCATTGTTTTTGCAGAAAATATTGCGTAAAGTGAGGTTCTCATAATTTAACTGAGTCTTTTACTCAATATTTCAGTTGTTTTTATTGTTTGTCATTATAAAGTAAATCTTGAATATGGATAACTTACTTTTCAGTACTAATTTAGTGGCTAATTTCTTAGAATATATTACTAAAAAGTGAAATTCCTGCATCAAAGAGTTACTGTTTCTTAAAAGGCTTTCGGTACACATTGCCACATTGCCCTTCAGAAAGGGGTGGCACCTTGTCCTCTCTCTCATCAGCAGTATCTGCGAGTGCTGTTCCCTTGCCCTGAATAGCAAGTATCATTAACTTAAAAGGCTCTTGCAGGTTTTAAAGGGAAAATAACATATTATTGCTGAATTACTTTGAATTTCTTTATTATTGAGAATGGAGAGTTTTACATAAATTTATTTCTATTAAGTATCTCTTTCTCTGTGAAAAGCCTGGTTATGTTGTGTGCCCATTTTCCTTTAAAGGGTTTGTCTAATTCTTACAGTTTTGTAAGACAATGTGTAGGGTGGGGAAAATTAGGTTTACAGTGGTTGGCATGGAAAATAATTCAATAATTAATAAATAATAATACAAGAATAAACTTTGTGCCTCATGTGCTCACAACTATAAACTGACTTTTGCCCCACCCTGCATATTTTGTGGTATTAATCTTCATCTGTCATATACAGGGTCATATACACTTACCATATAAAGGGTGCATGAACTCTTCACAAATAATGCCCCTTTTTTATTATAAAATCTCTTATTACAAAATCATAAGCATGTACTTCTGTAACATAACAATATCACACTGAAGCACACCATATGACATTTTAGGTGACTTGTTCAAATTAAAACTATAAATCATTACACCCATATTATTATTACCCTGCCGACCACACTCAAGCAGGTGTATGTCTGCCAGACCCTGTATGTTATTTTTTTCTTTACTTTATGATTTTGTTGTCAAATTGTTCCCTCTTTTTTTTAATGCTTTTTTTTTCTGTTGGATATTTGTTTAGAATGGCTTCCCCCATTCTGAGATTAGATAATATTCTGTATATTTTCTTTTATTTCTTTGTATTTCTATACATTTAACTCTTTAATTCCTCTTGAATGTATTTTGATTTATACTTTCATCCAAAAGTATATTTTTTCTCAAGCAGTTGACCAAATATTTCTGTATCATCTATTAAATAATCCATCTTATCACTTCTGACTTGAAATAACATCTTTTATTACATACTAATTGCCTATTCGGAACCATTTCTCAGTCTTTGGTTCTATTCCCATTGATCTGTCTGTCTAAACTTTCATTAGTGCCCTGCTGTATTAATCACTGTAGCTTTACAGTATCTTTGAAAAGTCAGTATTGTACGACCATATTCATAGTTTTTCTTTCATGTGTTTGCACACTTCTCTAAAGTTTATTTTAGACTTATAATTATATATTACTTAGTGAAATTCCAAAGTGAAATCTTAAAAGATTGTTTTATATAAAACTATGAGGTAAATTGATAGCTTTATAGTATTGAATCTTTCCATTCAAAATTATTTATTTTTTATGTCCCTCAACAATGTTTTGTTTTTAAAATACAGATTGTGCACATTTCCTTTGATGTTTTCATTATAGTAGTTAATTTTTTGCTTGCTTTTGTGAATGAGATACTCTTCATTCCATTTTCTTTCTGTTACTGTATTTACAGATGATAGTGAATTTTGCTGGTACATTTCATAATTTCCTTTTTTTAAAATTGTTGTTCAAGTACAGTTGTCTCCATTTCCCTTCACCACTCTTCCCCTCCCCACCCACCCCCACCTCCCACCCTCAATCATATCCCCTTTGGTTTTGTCCATGTGTCCTTTATACATGTTCCTTGCCGACCCTTCCCCTTCTTTCCTCTGTTACTCCCCTCCCCTCTCCCCTCTGATTGCTGTCAGTTTGTTCTTTATTTCAATGTCTGGTTATCTTTTGCTTGCTTGTTTGTTTTGTTGATTAGGTTCAACTTTAAGGTGAGATTATATGGTATTTGTCTTTTACCACCCGGCCTACTTCATTTGCATAATGCTCTCCAGTTCCAACCGCACTGTCGTGAAGGGTAGAAGTTCCTTCTTTCTTTCTGCCGCATAATATTCCATTGTGTAAATGTATGATAGTTTTTTGATCCACTTGTTTACTGATGGGCACTTAGGTTGCTTCCAGCACTTGGCTATTGTAAATTGCGCTGCTATGAACATTGGGGTGCATGGGTTCTTTTGAATTGATGTTTCAGGATTCTTAGATATAATCCCAGCAGTTGAATTGATGGGTCAAAAGGCAGTTCCATTTTTAGTTTGTTGAGGAAATTCCATATTGTTTGATTTTCTTTATTATTAAAGATTCTAGTCATAGTTTATTAAGCGTTTCTAGGAGAAATTACATTTTATTTAATGGAATATCTTATTGGTCTGTGTTTTCCACATTTATTGATGAAATAAACCCTGATTAGTCATTTGTGCTCTTGTTTTAATGTATTGCATAATTCTATTTGCTTATATTACAGTTATTATTTTTTCATCTGTTATCATAAATGAGATTAGTTTGTGTTTTACTTTATTTATATTATCTTTGTTAATATTTAGTACCAGCATTCATAGTTGAATTGGAAAACTTTTTCTTCTTTTTCTGAACTGTGTAAAATGTTGAGTAGATAACATTAAAGTTACTTATTCCTTGAAATTCTGAAACAATATATTGATAAAACCTCTAAGTCTAGGGTATTCTTTGGAAATTTTTTTTGTTTTACATTTTTTACTTCTCTTTAAATCAGTTTTGCCAGAAAAAAGTTCTTGGAAAATTGTGTATTTCATTGAGATTTTCAAATACATTAGTGTTGTTTTAAAGTACAGTATCATTTATTTTGAGTTTTCTATTTATGTGCTATTATATGTTTCATTTTCAGTTTTGCATTTTTGTGTTCTCTCTCTTTTGTTTCTTGGTTTTACTTGCTGGTGTTTTTTCTATTTATGTCTCTCTTCTTACTCTATGGTAAGAATCCACTTTTTAGATTTATTTGTTAATTCTGCTACTTTTTAGTATACCAACTACTTAGTCTTGCTTTTACATTTATTATCTCTCCCTTCTTTGTTTTCCTTGACGTTTTTCTTTACTTTCTGATACCCTTTAACTTCCTAAGTTGAATTCTTCATTTTAAACATTTTAAATTTAACAATAAAGGCACTTTGGGCCATAAATGTGTTTGTAGAAATAGCTTTATGCATCCCATAAATTTGACCCTTTGGAATTCTCATAGTCATTATTTTCGAAATAGTCAATATTTATGTTATTTTCTAACTGATCTTATGTTTATGTATCATTCTTAACTTTATATTTTCTTTTGGATTCCAGTCTAATGAAGCTGGAGAAGGGAGAAAACATAGCCTGTACCACTAGAAAATTCTATGTGATACGTTAGGTGTTACAGGGAGAATTAAAGTGTGGGCAGCAGACTGGATAAGAGTAGTATTGAAAAATGAAATTTTAATGCAATGAGCTTACTATTACTATATATTAAAAACAATACATTAATAATTTCAGATCTTACTTAAAAATAATCCTTTCAAATAAAAGTCTTATCTAAATGAAGTAAAGCAATATTTCAGAAACCACTCGATAGGTGAGAGTTGGAACATGGATAGAGTTCGAGAAATTATGAATCGTGGATTTTCAATGGGCCTGGGTCTGAGTCTTTGATATTTAAAGACAATCCCACCCCTCACCTCCACCATGTTTCCACAGGTAGTCTCTCCAGTAGCAGCATTAAGGCTGTGGGAAATTTTAAATGGATGTTGTAGAGCACAGGTGGCAAACACGAGGCCCGCGGGTGAATCCGGCCCTCCACCTTGTTTCTCCCTGGTGGCAGCGCCGAGCTCTCGCTTAACTGTTAAGGTGTAGTTACATTTATACAGTCCTGAAATTACATTCGTCCCTTTGAAGGCAACCGCGAGGCTGAGGTGGCCCCCCGGTGCAAATGAGTTTGACACCCTTGTTGTAGAGGGTATGTGTACTCTGGTGGGATGTTGTCTTCATGACATCCTAAGGTTCTTTCAAAATTGATATTAGTATTATATTATATTTTCTTAATTATAAGGCTGATCTTTAAAATATTATCTATTTCTGCCAATAAGTAATATAATTAGTACTTCTAAAAGATATTTTATTGTTTACAAAGAAAACAAAGTACTAAAATACACATTTTATTTTATTTGATCCTTATAGCAACCCGGTGAGGGAAATATTATTACATTAATTTCACAGATGAATAAAAGGAGACTGAGACAGATTAAGTGGCATGTTCGGGTTACTTAGGAGGTTGGGGAGGCCCTGGTCTCTTAGCTCATTCGGTTGGAGTGTCTTCATGTGCACCAAAAGTTTGTGGGTTTGATCCCCAGTCAGGGCACGTGCCTAGGTTGTGGGTTCCATGCCCAGTGGGGGTGTGTCTGGGACAAAAAAAAAGTTGTAGAGGTAGTGTTTGAATCCTAATCTCTAAAGCCTCATTTAATACAATACAGAGCAGTTTTCAAATTCTTCAGTCTTAGAAATCTGAAGCGGGTCAAGGGGAAAGCAGGCTCTGGGCTATTTCTCCCTCTCACAACACAAACAGCAAAACACTTCCATGTTTACCCTTTTCTACGTAAGTGAGGGAGTATAGCAAAGCCGAAGTGGGTGTAGGGGATACAGTTTCTCTCTATGATAGTATCTATCTTATCTACTGGTAGGGTCCATAACCTCATTTGTTTGGGTTGTGCCAGAGGAGTGAGAATGCCAGGATAGTTATGATTATGAAACATTTCTAAATGTAATGGTGACATATACATGGTGTCTACAGCATTAAGATTCCTCCTCTGTCTCCATAAATGGGTCTAGCCTTCTGTGGATTATAGAAGAGAATCTTAGCCAGCCTTCTGTTTTTGCATGCATGCCCCTGGATACTGTGGCTGGCATCTCCTCCTCGGGGTGAGGGCGCCTCCCTGGGCAGTGTGCCAGAGAAACAGGAATGGCGGTTGTTTGAGTTAGCACTAACTGTTTGTGCTCGTGTTTGTCAAACACACAGATGATCAGAGAGACAAAAATAATTATGTGATATGAACCAAATAAGGAAAATAGTGTTTTCCTTCCTTGGTCATTTGTGATTAATCATTTTCAATATTTACATTTCGTGATTAAGGTAGATGTGCTGTAGGTATACTCTCCTGCAGCTTAGAAAAATGACAGTCTCTGATAGGTGAAAAAAAGTAATTGAACAAATGCTTTTAAACAGAAAATTCTATAAATGATTTCCCATGTGTTTCAAAGCCACTGCTGAAACACAATTACTTATATATTTATTTAACTAACATGTCCGAGAGGTTTGTTCTAGAGCTTAAATGTTATTAAGTATTGCTTCCTATTACTTCATTAGTGTTGTCACTAAGAGAAGTACAATTAGGAACTGTGTTGCATAAAACAGTAGATGCGCACTACAGTTGTGGCTGGCACAAATACTACATTAAAATCTGAATTTATGATAATATTGCTACCGTGTGCCACTGAGAGCCTGGTTTCATTTTGAGTTTTGATTGCAAACATAAATCTTTGGATGAGAGCACAGGCACACAAAAGCATGTTTTTTTTCAGTGCATGATAGATCTTTGAAGATCAAATAGTTTTGGTTAATCTTGAAGTGAGTTAAGCAGTGCTGTTATCACCAAAGGGTCAGAATGGATCTAACAGCCTTCCCGTAGAAGTAGTGTTCTGTGTCACAAGTTACTATCTTAAATGCCGATTCTTTCCCCTAAGTTTATTTACTTTTATAGTAAGGGCCTTAAATTGTATCTAAGGACTCTGATCGCTTGTTCCGTATATTGCCCTTTCTACAGAATGCTAAGTTTTTTAGGAATAGGAAATCACAGTTACTGGTGTTTTCTGTTATAAGGCCATCACAGAAGGACTAGAGTGGTTTTCTAAGAGCTATGGCTGTACACTTTACCTATTCATTTATAAGTGAGTTTTTCTTGACTTTCTCTTTAAAATTTACAGCAATTTGTTCATCTGAGAGAACTTTAAAAAATCTGGAAATATTTATAAGCAAATCATTTGCCACTTTTCAACTCCAATAAAATCAGCAAAGTTCATATACCTAGTGATTCTTTCTGTCTCATTAGGAAAATGGGTGAAACAGTAATCTGTCAATGTGTAGAATTCATGTATTTTGAAAACTTTAAATTGTTATTTCTAAGACAAATGTTAGATTGCTCTAGAAACCAGCTTGCTGAAGAGACTGAGATACCTGTGTTGTTTCCTTACTTCTCTGTTTGTGTAAAATAACGTAGTAGTGTCACTATTTTCTGTGTAAATCTGTGTAATTGCAGAACTTCAGAGTAATATCTAGAATCATAGAATATCACAAAATTAGAGCTGAAAGGGCACTGCATATTATGTAATCCAACTTATTTCCTATACAGGGACCCCAATATCCAGAAAAGTTACTGCTCAACATCACATAATAAATTATTAAGGTGGAAACAAAATTCCCCTCAGAAAGTATGTTTATCCTATTTTATATAGTTTTTTGGTTGTCTTATAATCAATTGTAATTATTGCAAAGTCCATGAGCTCATTTTGCTAACAACAAATGCATACTGCAACTAGTTTTATAAATATACATGCATTATAAAACAGCAACACACATCCATAGTTTTAAAATTATACCACTTTGCATGAATGTGGACATTTCCAAGCTCTCCTTTGTACTTTCCGTTATAAACATCTTTTACTTCTTTTGAAGTCTGTATGATATACATACAAGCAATTAAAACCTCCCCCCACTTGGGTTTGGAGACAAGGATTTCTTAATTAAAATTCAAACAAAAGCTACTGGCAAAAATTACTATATGATTAAGGTCTAAAGTATTATGATACATTAGAATCATTGTTAACTGTTGGGATTAAAAGAAATCAATATGTTGGGGAAAAGATCAGTTGGACTTAATTAGTGAAATCAATGTTTACGTAAAAGAAAATACTGAAGTTTAATAACAGGATCTGGTTATAAATATAACAATGACTAAAATTGTTCTTTCTTATTATTACATTGACCACATAATTATATTTTAAGTTCATTGAATAAGACTTTGAAATTTCTTTTTAAATAGTTAATTATTATAATTAAAAACATAAAACTTTACTTTAAAATTATATCTGGTTTCAAAATTTTTAATTATAAAATGTTCTTAAATGTATAGTCACCGATTATAAAATACTTCTATTGATTTCATTTTTAAAAGGCTGATTTTAGCAATAGCTACAGCCTAGAGTGGGAAAGGAGGCAAAATTGGTCAGAAGTTAAAAAGATCCAAAATATTCTTACACAATTATGATTACATTAAATATGTATTAGTCTATTTAGTGACATATCGAGATAAAGAGAATACATTTTGATATAATTCAAAAACAAGACATTTTACTCTTTTCTTGCTGATTGCTGTGATGAAAATAAACATTGTAACCAGCATGGGGAAGAAAACTATTACTAATTGCAGCCTAGATTTTAAGTAAAATGAAGGTCATTAGCAATTTCCTGGAAGCCATTCAGATTGCTTACCAGGAAATGGTAGCTAGCAGGACATCTGTAATCCTCCTGTGTGGAATTAGTGAAAACATACTGGAGCTTTAACGATGTGCGTTAGATTCAGGCCGATGGTGGAATCTTTCTCCATCAAAGTAGTTCACATTTTTTGAATACAAATTATTTTTATTTCAGTATTAGTGTAGAAACTCAGAATTGAAAATAGCCTTTGACATCCATCCATAGCTCGCTCCATCCATCCATCCGTCCATCCCTCCCCCACCCTCCCTCCCCACCTGTGGATTGGAGTAGAACCCACAGTGAGATAAGAGATGACAGGGTAACAGCAGAACAATAGGAATCTGGGAGTTAAACGTTTTGGGGCAAATGGAAAGAAATTTCTTCCATAACTTGGAATGCTGATTTCTCAACATTTTGAGTGGTATATTTAGTCCCACTTTTTAGTAGCATTTCATCTCAATAAAGGAATCAGCAAAGCTGAGTGTTAAGTGAATATACCTCACAGGACATACACTCAAATCTGACTTACTCTGCATTCACTATATTGGTAGAAATGGGTCACTGGTTCAGAGACTTATCATAGCTTCTCATATTACCTGAGCTATTGGTTGGCTTAATGAGGGCAACATCTCTGGAACTATTAAGAGTGACTGAATAAAATTGAAGAGAGAGAGAGAGAGAGAGAGAGAGAGAGAGAGAGAAAGTGTGTGTGTATACACTCTGTACACTCTGTATAAATACACACACACACATATATATATATACATATATATATTCCCATGTATATAGATAATTACACAAAAGCAGAAAATTGTTGGGAGAATATTTAATAAACTGTTAACAGAGGCAGACTATGCAGTGGGAAATGAAGATAATGGGACAGGGGGTGATTTTTACATTTTGTACTTTATAGTTTGTACTGCATTTTCTTTTAAAACGATGTGTATGCATTTTTTTTTTCAATTAAAAAAACTGTTTAAAAACAACCTGGAAAGTAAGTCTTCAATGAAAATGAAAGGTATTAGTTTCCTTATTTGTACAAAAGAAAACAGATACTACTCCTTACTTAGCTTCTGAGTTCTGTGGAGAGGATTAGAAAGAAGACAAGCAGCGTGGGGGCGGCTCGGAGCAGGGCGGCAAATACCGCAGAGGTCGGCAGCCGCACTTGTCCTCCACGTTTTACGTGGCTTAGTGTTTGAAACAGCAGGTATTTATTGGTAGGATAAAAAACGGCAGTTCTCAAACTTTTTGATCTCAGGACTCTTAAAATGTTTGGAGGACTCTGAAAATCTTTTGTTCGTGTGACTTACTATTAATAGTTATTGTGTTAGAAATTAAAAAATATTTATTAATTTGCTTAAAATTTATAGGATTAAATCCACTATCTATTAACATAAAAGCTCAATTTGATGAAAAACAACTATATTTTTGATGAAAAACAACAAAATAAAAATAATTTTGTGAGAAGAGTGGCACTGTTTTACATTTTTACAAATCTTTTTAATGTGTGGTTTAGTGGAAGACAACTGGACTCTCTTATTATCCGCTTCAGTATTCAGTCTGTTGTGGTATATTTTGATTTAAGCATATGAAGAAAGTCTGGCTCAATATTGATATGTAGTTAAAAAAGAAATATATCTTACAGCCTTTCTGTATAATGTAAATATTCTTCTTCAATAATACGCTAAATTTCACAGGTGTAGTTTCTTAAAGATTAAGTACAATGTAGGTTCTGGAACCACATCAATGAACTTTTAATACTTTTACATTAAAATCCATTGGTCCAACTTAAACTTTGAATGAATCTTTTATTCCATGTGTGGTTTTGTAACATCATGCATTGGTCTTTTAGATTATAGTATTCACTGAGTTATGCAGATCTTGTGTTGACCCCTTTCATTATAAGCATCAAAAATTACACTTATTACTATCACCATCTATCTTACCAGAAAAATCTTTTAAGTATTTTAAAACTGTCATGCTCTTAATGGCAGTTTTCCAAAATTCTAATTTTTCCTTGTAAGTGTAAATTATATTATTTTAACCAATGCTATTAATTGTTTTTCTTGAAATGACTGGGTTCACTTGCCTTTGATTCATCAGTGCAAACATCAACAGCTAATGCCTCAGTGTTATTATGGAAACTGTACTGACCTCTGACCTCGGGGACACCTTGAAGAGCCCCTGTGACTCCCAGGGGTCCATGAACCACACTCTGAGAAGCACTGAGCTGGAACCTTAAAATAGACTAGAACATAATTACCTTGACAATAAATTAACTCATCAGTAATAACTGCAAAGGAAATTAGTCACATTCAAAAGATCAAAGGTTCTATGACGACTCTGAATGAAGTTATTTGCTTAAAGAAGTTAGTTATTGGCTTATTTTCTTCCCTGGAACCGCAGTTGTGGCATAATAAACGTGGGGTGTAAACTTGAGCAGATGTGGGTTTGAACCATGGTATGAACTGAGTAACTTATTTAACCGATATTACTTTCAACTTTATAACCTGTAAAGTGGGGAAAAAATAAATACATGTCAGGATTATTGTCAGTGACTGTAAAGTGGCTGAGAAAATAGGTCCTCAGTAAATAACAGTGTGCCGGTAGGAACAGGAACAAGAGCATGTGGTTATATGCCATAAGGACCTTGAACAACCCATTACTGTTGTAGCACAAAGTATTTCTAGGGAAGGGTTAGATATGTATAAATTGGAGCAGAAGTTATGGCAGTCCAAGAAATCAGTTTTGTCACCCATAATCAACCAAAGATGGTATTCAATTTTTTGAGAGTTAGCTTACATTTTTCCTGTAGGCTAGGCCTGATGAACACTGGCCTAGTCAGCTTCATTCTCATTTCATTATCACAGATAGTTTAGCTATCATATGCCTTCCAAGCCCCTGCAGTATTTTTAAATTACTTTATTTAAGTGCAAGTCAGATTATCTTACCAAAAACTTTAAAAGTTTTTTCATATAATTATGGTTATGGCATTTTATTGTAGTGGTAGATAAAACTTAGAAATGTTTCTATTGAAATAGGATTCTCACATGTAACATTTCTGGACATACCATTGCTGTGAATTTTTATTAGTGTAACATTTATGATATATGAGAATTTAATACATATGTATTTATTATTTTATAATTAGAAGTTATACATAAAATCTAATAAAGTTAATGTAGTACAAAAAGATTTAAAAAATTTATGTACCATTATTTGCTCTATTTCACTTTAGTCTTTTTTGTTTGAATCATGTATATAATTTAAAAATATACTTTTGTGGTAATAGTTATATACAGTTGATTCTTGGAAGAAAAGTGTGTGGAACAGTAATTAATCCCAGTGCTGTTTATAGGCCCAGGAATGTTCTGTGCCTAGCACCTTAGGTGCCAGGGTGTGCCCTGGGTATTTTATTACTCTATAGTCAGCTCCTGACCAACTCTCATGCGGTGTGTATGTCACATTAAGAACTGGCCCATAGCACTAGACCTCCCACACACTTACTATTTAGGTCATTTGTCTGAATTTAAAAAAAAAAAATGGTAAGGCTAACCACTTAATAAAATGTGTGTATTTTCATCCAAATGGTGTTTTTATGAATAAGACTCTTGAAATAGGCATAAATTGTACATTATTCTCTACATTTTTAAATGTGTTGCTACTGTTGATAATTACTACTGAGTGCATATTTAATGCACTGAGGAAATTTGATGCAATTATTCCGTTTATTTGTGATTCCTCTTTAATTCAAATGTCTGCATTAAACTATTGAAAAAAAAGAATTACAGAGAATTTAGGTCATTTTAAAAATACACACATTTTTTGAACTCTGCTTGTAAACTTGTATTGCACTAACCAAAATAAAATTAGAATGAACCCAACATTTTAAAGGATAGGGTTCAAAAGTTTAGGTAATTTTGAATAAAAGTACTTTTAAATATAATCTTAAAGAGGCCGGGTCAATTGCAAGTCTACAGTCTTACCAAAGTCAATGAGAGATGTGTATAACTGAGCTCAATATTTAGCTAGTTTAACTTCAGACAGATTACTTATCCTCAAGCCCCTTTTCAGGACTGAAGAGTTGGTTACACCCGGAAGTGCACTGAATAGACACAAGTTGGTAGCTCTTAGAAAGTCTGTACAAAGTGGTAGAAGCCACAAAGGAAAGGTCTGAGTCCTCTCTTCCATGGGTGCCCAGCATTCTTTTAAAGCTCGGAGAATTTGAGTACTGAAAAAGATCTCTGATGCTGAAAGGGTCTGGGAAAAGAAGAGTGCATGAAGGGTATATCTTTGTAGGCCTGCATTTTATTTTCTCCTTTGATCATAAGCTAGTAAGAAAAGTACACGTTTCACAGAAATGATTCAGCACTGTTAAAATGGTTTGTTCAGGGAATAGAATAAGGCAGAAGAAACTGCCATTAAATGGAAGGAGGAACTCCATATCCATTTTGTTTGGTAGACATCATCTGGTGTTCCCTTTCAAGTTAATATCCAGCTATTTGTTGTACATGTTTTAATAATACTCTTAAATACCTCTCTAGGGCTATAGAAGAGATGAGGTTTAAAATGGGATCACTTCCATGGCTTTAAAAATATGTTTCTTCATGTAATAGTAATGAGAGACTTGTGTTCTTATGCTTAATGCAGAGTTACATTCCTATTAACATTTGTTTAACTAGGCTTCCATCACAACAGGTGCGCAATTATTTTTATGAGTAAAATATTATCAGTCTTCAAAATTAGCCAGGGCAAAATGCAAGTTGTTTGATTAAATAATCAGAGCTGATACTTAAAATACATTTGATTTCTACAGGAATTTTAAAATGCAGAGTCCTAATCTCTTATTCTGATGTGTTGAGTTGCAATTGTTTGTAATGTGTAAGTGGTAGCTTGTATTGTAACTAGTTTGATATAGTTCACATACTTCAGTTGACATTATGAGACAAACTACTAAAAATGTAATAATTGTTCATTACTTCTAGTCTAACATTTTAATCTTCTAATAAAGAAGTACAGTGCTTCACATTAAATTAGTAAAAAAATTAAAAAGTGACCCTCTTTTTTTTTGAAGACTACTCTAAATTCAGTTAAAAGGCCTATCAGTTCAGAAAGTTAAAGTCCAATAATTATGTTAACCAATGTCACCCCAATAAATTCAATAAAAAGGAAAAAAATACTGTATGCTAGACAGTTAAAATCCAGTGTGTTTTTATTTCAATTTAATCTGAGGGTATAAAAATAAGAATAAAATTTCAGTTTATTAAATATATACATCATGAGTACACCAAAGTTACTGAATATCTTGGTGAACAATAAAGACTTCCAAATGGTGAGAATCAGTCAATCAAACCCAAAACAAAAGCAAACCGAACCAAACACACACCAACCCACCCACCCCCAGTTCCCAGCACATGCGCACAAACTCACACCTGAACTGAAGAGGAAGTTTCTCTAGGAGGTCCCTTCACCGTGGTTCAGAAAGTACAACGGCGGTGCAGCTGGTAGGAACCAATTACAAGCAGGTAACTGTTTGTTTTCATGTCTCAATCTGTTTGTCAGTCAGGAGAACCCAATGAATCAGGAAAGGGGATCTCAAATCTAAACCACGGAGTGAGGCAGAGCACCTGGAACGGGTCCAAGCCACAAGAATTAGGGCAGCAGTATAGCTGGGATCAAACCCACGCACGCGCGCACGGGCTCCTGTCTTTGACCAACTTTTCAAACAGACTCAGAAGCGGAGACTGTTGAAGAAAAATGTCAGTGTTCTATTAAGAGCAGCCTGATTTTAAGATTTGTTAGAAATGTGTGGTTATTTATAGAGGAGTTACTGTAGAAGATGGATAGCTACAGATCTTTACAAATGTAAGACATTTCTAAAATTGGCTTATAATCATCTCTTTAAATGAAGATTTAAACTTATGTTTAAATTTCTAAGTATTTGTGTACATATATATAATAAAGTTAGGTTTTTACTACTTTGAAATTTATGTATGGCAATTTCCAACTTACACAGCTATTTATGAAGAACCTTTAGTTTTATCTGGACTCAAGAATACATTTTTGCTCAAGTTAGTAAAACCACCTCTACTGTTGAAGTACCCAGTTGTTGTGCTCTGGTCGGAGGATTTCAGGAAGCAGCGATGTACACAAAGAGTGCTTTACATAAATCTATATGGCGAGAAGATTTTCCGCGCAGCAGTGTGGGAAAACATACCCAGACCCTGAAGTTTACGTTGGTAACATCAAGGAAGCATACATAGAAGTTCATTAAGAAAGCTAAAGAAAATGAAATGGGCACGACCATTCTGTGGTTTCGCTTCAACACAGTCCTTCACATCCATTGAGAGTCCTGAATTTCTTGTTAACTGGTTACTGAAAGGAGCTCTTTTACCTTTCTGGCCCGTAGGTTAGTGCCAATAGGCATTTGCCTCTAAGCATGATGGCTCTCCTCTAACCTCCGCAGTTTAGGGTTGCCCTCCCAGGTGGATCCCAAAGAGCATTTCACTGGAGTAATTGTTCCTTAAGTGTCAGGGCTCCCTCTGCACACTATTCAGTTTTGCCATTAGGAAGAGGAGAAGGTGATCGCCACTACCTGACACCATGTACTCTGTACCTGGGCTGTCTTTTAAATATTTACAGAGGTTCATTGGCAATGGAATCAGAATTAATGGTAAAGATACAAATGAGTAAGAAGTGATGAATGAGATGGCATGAAATACTGGAGGAAATAGGACTTTTTAATTTTTTTGTCTAGAAAGAAGAGTTTGCTTAAGATTCCAGGAAGGGCTCTGAGGAGATTGTCTCTATTGTATTTCATAAAGAAACACTAGAGGTATGGCCAGGAAAAAATTCCCTTTCCCCCCTTATCATGAACTAATTCGTACTGTGGTTGATTCTGAGGAAAGCTTTCTTATTAGCACATTAATCTCAGAGCCAGGAAGGGATCTTTAGAATTCACCTCATCCATCTCTCTGCTTTCTAGAAGGAATGCATTTGTAGAATCTCAATAAATTCACAAATTGTTTGTGAGTGCTTATTATTTGTCCATCATTGCATTAGGCTATTTGGGTATTACCAAAATTCATATTTTCTACCACTTAGACATGAGAAATTCCCATTTTTAAAGACCCACAGAGAAGCGTGAGAGAAGGTGCTGACGAAAGCAAGACCTAACATTTGTCGGGCAAATACTGTGTCACAGCGCCTTTGTGTATTTTCTCTCACTTAATCCTCAAACCAAATGCCAGGAGGTGGGCATCATTCTTATTCTTTCACAAAAGGGCGAACAGAGAAGCTCAGGAAAATAAAGTAAGTTTCTCAAGACACCAAGATAATAATGGCCTATCCAGGATTTGAGTTGAGGACTCCATGATGCTAAAATCCATGCTCTTTCCACCAGGACATGCTAACATCTGTTCTGGTTGCCACTGGGACGCAGGTTCTCATGCGTTTGCCAAGCCCTACTCTTTGAGCTGGACAGACAGGAAAACAGCAGAAACAGTGGCTATCCTTCTCTGCCTCAGAATGTCATACACTTAACCATGAAGCTTTTACTTTTTTGAGATTCGTGTGGTCTTTTTCACATTTTAACACCTATCATTTTTCTTTTCAAATTCTGCCACTGTAAATTTTCCTCTTTCTATTAATTTAAAATGTTCAGGTTTGAGGACCTTACTTATCCAATTGCCTGTCAAGGATTATTTCATATTATTCTGGCTTTCTAGGGTTACCAGATCTAAAATGTAACAGTGAATCTTCTCTCATTATTAAACAGTTAACAGAATGCCTGGAAATGTCATACGAGTAATTATAGAACATAGACTTTGGAAACTCCGGATGCTGGCTACTTCGTGAGGACCCTTACATTTCTAGCATAGTGGCGTACATTATTGCTGTGTTCACTGCCAAAACTTATGAGCCATGAATAGAATTTTAATAAAAAATTGTACTGTGGTTAATTATTAAATTAAAGGTATGAGAAATAGTTAAGGGAAGATTGTCATCTTTCTCTTACAATGACCCCTTAGTACTGTGCCTATAATCCATAACTCACACTGGCATCTATTAATTATTTGATTAAAAATCTGTCAATTCATACTACAGTTTTCTGATATCTCTGAGAAGATTTTAGAAATCAGCTTTATTCTCTTTTGCTCATCAGGAAAATGAAATAGCTGGTACTCATGGAATAAATAACAAGTGTTTTGAATTTGGGGGTGAACAGAGGACACTATTATTTTGAGGATTAAGTCACCAAATTATTTTAAACCATTTTTTCATTTAAAAAGTTTCATTTCTTAAGGAAAAAGCCAAGGGAAATTAGACTCAGAAGTGTACTGGAAACCATGGATTAGCCAGAACCCCTGGGTCTTGCTGAAGTCACGAACTGGGATGTGAATACTGGATCTCCTTGGGAGAAATAGAGGTTAGCCAATCAACGTGGCGGTGCAGGAGCAGGGAGAGAATGGTTATTGAAGTCGCCAAGTCACCCTGAGTGATCGAGTAGAGAGGCCCAAGAACACAAGTTAGGAGCATGAAGCACATAAAAGCAGGCGTCCCAGCACCTATAGGTTAGAAAACAAGGGTCAAATATAAGCTCTGCTACAAATGAGAGTCAGGACAGAAGACACAGAAGGGGCCCAGTGATTCAGTGCTGATGGGTGGAGAGAAACAGACCACAAATCGTGCTGAGAGGAGAGGGTTGTGACTTCTGATCATAGAACAGAGATTGTCCAGTACTGGCTCTCTGCTTTGCACAGTTAGAGACCGATGTTTATGGCTAGATGAAAGGGAAGTTTTTCTAGATTAGACTAAGTCTGTGCTGCTCAATACAGAAGTAATCCGCCACATGTGGCTATTTAGTTAATTCAAAATAATTTAAATTAACTACAATTAAAATTCACTTCCTTAGTCCCAGAAGCCATATTTCAAATTGTTAGTACCACATGTGGCTAGTGGCTACCATGTTGAACAGCAATTTATATAGAACATTTCCATGATCACAGGAAGCTCTATTGGACAATGTTGTTCTATTTTAAAATAGCCATATAAAGCTAAGCCTTTTGGAGAGCTCTACTGCTGTCAAAATGTAGAATCTACAAGTACCTATGATAAAACATATGACAGTATATGCGAAAGAAGCCAAGAAATAATATTTTGTAAATTTCAGTGAAATATCTGAAAATACAATTTTAATGGAAGAATTCTATTATATGATATTAGTTTTGAAATTGGTGTTCATAATTTTAACTGATTTGTATATTGTTGCAATAAATGTAGAAGGTTTTTTTCCACTGAGGAAGATCTATCAAAATCTATCCATATCAAAATGAATTATAACATATATAAAACTGATAAAATTATATTAAAATATATTTTTCTCACATGAATACTATGTGCTTGGTGAAGCATATTGACTTTTGTGGGTTACTTGAAGTTTTCTCATCTCTATTGACAGCTGATGGGAAAATTGATCCTTCTATCTTTTACCAAACTGTGAATAAGGTGGTTTCGTATTTTGAGTGTTATTTTTCATTGTATTTAATACAATGTATGCACTTTTTGTTGTATATTTAATACAGATTTTGTGTGTATTAGTTAGTATGTCAGAGAGAGACAGAAACAAACAGGGAGAGACAGAGAGAGAAGGAGCGATTAGAAGACATGCTAAGGAAAATGGAGTCAAATATTAGGGTGTTTTCCCACTTCAAAGTAAATTAAACTCTCAGAGAAAGAGAGAGAACCATTTGCATTTACATCAATATCTAGCATTTTTCTCTGCTATTCAAAACCCATGCCCCTGAGAGTCACCACCGCTAAATTTTGTGGCTCCTAGAGGAAAACCCAGGTCCCTTTGTTCAGAGGTACTGCTTTCTGACTTTGGTAGGAAGGTATTTGAACAGACCTGACCAATGGTATGGAAGCAGAACACATGTGGTAGACATAGCATGTTGAATCAACACTGGTTCAAGATTAAATGGGCAATTTACAGAAGAGGGTGCCTGAAAACCAGGGAAATGGAAATTAAAGCAACAGTAAGATACTATTCTACACCTATCAGATTGACAAAAATTAAGTGTGAGAAGCTGGAATTCTCACAAACTACTTGTAGGACTACAAATTTATGCAGCTACTCTGAAAACAGCTTAGCTTTATTTATCAAAGTTAAAGATACACGTACTCTGTGAAGAAATTCTTACACATGTACAAGAATGTTCACTGTAGTGTTGTTTACAATAGCAATCACAATAAACAGCTAGTGTATCAATGTGTATGAATTTAAAAACATGAATCAGATGAAAAAAGACACACAATTATATATCTAATACATGATACATTTTGTAAAACTGAAAACATGTAAAAATACCATAGATATTTTCTCATATGCCGATGTGCGGTAATAGTGTAAAAACAGGTATTGAAATGATAAACACTAAATGTATTATAATGTAAACATTTAAAAAATAAAAGCAGGCTCTGCTTCAGGGGCACAGGAAGCGAGTAGCTAAAGGTGATTTGTTACCATCTGGCATTAGAGCCACCAGCTTTTCTCAGGCTGTCCGTGGTGCTTGCTCTTGGCTTTACCAACAGAAGCTTTCAAAACCGCCTGGTCTCCTTTGTTTAAAGTGTGGCTCTGGGCCTCTCCTTGACTTCCTGTCACAGAATAAGTGAGGAAATTGGAGTCTTCAGACAATCAGTCAAAAAAGGTTCTTTTTATAAAGATAAAACTTCTCTCAATAATGTGGTATTTCAGATAGCACCTTGGGGACAACTTACAAATCCCAACCCTATTGTCATTAATTTACATTTCCATTCATTCCGCTCACCTCTACAGCATTTTTGGAGAGACTTTTATGACTAGGAATTGGGAATGCAGAGATGACTAAGAAGTGGTCCCTGCCCATAAGGCGCTCACAGTCTATAACAGCATACACAGATCATTATAACTGTTTTTTTGAGCTCATGCTTTAGAGTATGTTGAAGAGAATCGATTAAAACATTATATAGTTTTTTCCCCCTCAGAGTAATCAAAGGATTATCTTTAGAAGGAAGAGAATCATTTGCATTAATAGATCAGGGTCAGATTTTCTCTGGTATCTCAAATCCATGACAACTAGGGTTAATGTTTGTATTTCCAGCCCAGACCTTTGTGAGCTCCAGATTTATATATTCAGTTTTTTACTGTACAGTTCCCCTTGAACACTTACATTTAACATGCTAAAATGGAACCCTTGACTTTCTTTCCCAGATGTACTGCACCTAAATTCTTTCCCATCTCAGTAAACGGTTGCTCTGTCCTTCTAGGGGCTCAGATCAGAAACCTTGAAATCAACCCGCTTCCTCACTACGGGACAGATTTCCCCTTTGCCCCTTTCTGTGCCTTCTAAGCTCACTCTGTTCTGAGAGCCCAGCTCTTCCGGACTGCATAGGGAGTTTCCTTCCTCTTTGACTTCTAGTTGGCTTTGACCAAAGAGGCACTGGGGAGAATTGGAGCAGAGTAAGGTTGATGTCCTCTCCTTCCCATCAGTCTTTCCTGTCCAGATGGCTGCAGGTTGGTTTTGACACTTCTGTGACCGTCTCCACACAGCTGCATTCTCCAGGTCCCAGGAACCGTATTTCCCTTACCTTTCAGGCCTGGGCACTGTAACAGCTTCATCCTATAACTATCTCCTGGTGCATCGCTCTCCCTTGCTGTTTTCCTTAAACCTTGCCATATATCTAAATAGTTTATTTAACTCTTCTCAAATTATCCAGTTTCAACGTGCCACTGCCATTGCATGGGTCCAAGCTAGCAATCTCTCTTGTCTGGATTATCGTAATAGCTTCTTAGTCGATATCCCTGCTTTCTCCCTTTCTTCATACAGTATTTTCCACATGGAAGTTAGACTGGCCCTTTTACAAATGTAAGTTAAATTGCATCACTTCTCTGCTCAGAAATCCTCTGATGGATCCCCATGTTAATTGGAGCAAAGACCACAGTCCCTATGATGATCCAAAAGCCCCCACAAGGTAGATAGAGCCCTTCTCTTTTTAATGTCACCTTCCAATGCTCTGGTACAGGGAAACTTCTCAAAATACTCTGACGCCAAAATTGTGCGTTTTCCATACCAAACAATTCTCCAGTTCCCAGTGGACACCAAGTGGGTGTTTTATAATTACTTCAATTCTGACACTAACTACTTACTCAGTTAGCACAGACCTCTCCCCATAGGTTAAAGGCATATTCCCACAGCACTGCTCGCTGTTTCAGATACCAATTACAAGTTGTGCGTCCCCGCATTACCCATACTTCTGTCCAACTTGCCTGCAAATTGGGAGTTCCCAGGACCCCTTTCTCAGGTTTGGCAATCTGTTATAATGGTTCACAGACCTGAAGGAAACACTTTATTTACAATTACTGATACACTGTAAAGGGTACAAATGAACAGCCAAATAAAAGAGGTACATGGGGTGAGGCCCGGAAGGCCCCTAGTGCAGGGCTTCTGTCACCGTGCAGTTTGGAGTGCTCCATCTTCCCGGCACAAAAATGCATTCACCGTCTCTAAAGCTCTCTCTCCTTTCATTGAGGGCTTTTATGGAAGCTCCATTACATAGGTATGTTGGTTTAAGTCATTGGCCATTGGTGCTTAACTCAATCCCAGCATCCCTCTCTCCTCCCCAGAGGTCAGAGATGGGCTGAAGATTCCGATTCTCCAATCCCCTGGTTGCTTCCTTTGGCAACCCGCCCCATCCTGAGCTACTTGTAAGGGCCCATCAAGAGTTACCTCATCAACATATACTCAGCTGTGGTTGAAAGGGGCTTGTTATAAATAATGAAAGATGCTCCTCTCACTCTTATCACTCAGGAAATCAGGGGGTTTGAAGCTCTATGCCAGGAACTGGGGAGGAAGACCAAATATGTATTTGTTATATCAAAATATCACCTCTCCCCTTTAAGCTACACCTACTGATGCTCCTCAAACAGCACCCATCTTCTGACCTTTGCATTATTTGTTTACTCTTGGAATTCTCTGCTCCTAAATATGCTCATGGATCATTTTTGTTTTCAGCTCCTTCAAGTTCTTGCTTAGTTGTCATTCTCAGGGAGACTTACCTTGACCCTGCTATTTAAAATTGGGACTTCTTCCACCTACTTAGCTTTATTTTTTCTACAGAACTTACCACATCTTAATATACTTTTATTGTTATTTCTTTTATTGTCTCAGTTTCAGCACTAGAAAAGAAGTTGCATGAAAACAGGATGTTTGTAGATTCACCGCTTGACCCAAGGAAATATAGATATTTACTAAATGAGAGATTGAATGAATGTAGTGAACTACATGTATAAGAGGCCTGTGAGCATCAGCAAAGACTGTTTGGAAAAATTGCTTCTATTCTGTCTTCTCATCTGGCTTCATGTCACTGGCATGCTACCACTTCTAAATGGGAGGTCTAGTTAGTTTACGCCTCAAGACCACAAGATATGCCTGCTCACTTCTGCCAATAAGCAGGTCTAAATTTAAAAATCAGGTACAAAAAGTTCCTCTTTTAACTAGACATCACAAATATAAGACTCAAGTAAACAAGAACAGAGGGGTTTTTTTAATTGAAAAGATAATAGTTCTAGAATGTGTTCTGATTATCCTTGATATGTATATTGCTCATATAACTGATATTGAATATTTTTTCAAGGTAAGCTTTATATTAAATGAATTTGTAACACTAAACATTTTACTGTACCATATAATAATTTTATTCTTTAATAAAAGAGGGACTCTACAATTGACATTACTTAAATTTTTTCATAAATAGCAGCTTACTGCGGGACATTGTCAGTAAACATCGGATAAGCAGTTTTCTCATACCTCATATGCAAGATTTTCTTTTTTTCTTAAACATGCTTCAAACTAGAAACCTCATTTAAGACACCAAAATTTAAATTAGATATTAAATTTTAGTTAATATTATAAGAAATCCTAGAAGGTCCATCCTGGTTTTTTAAAAAATTTATATTTCACAGAAAGTTGTAAAAAGGGACAGTTTCTATAGTATCAGTAAAAGTAGTGCCCTGGCTGGTGTGGCTCAGTGGACTGAGTGCCGGCCTGCGAACCAAAGGGTTGCCAGTTCGATTCCCAGTCAGGGCACATGCCTGGGTTGTGGGCCAGGTCCCCAGTAGGGGGTGTGTGAAAGCAACCACACATTGATGTTTCTCTCCTTTTCTTTCTCCCTCTCTTCCCCTCTCTCTAAAAGTAAATAAATAAAATCTTAAAAAAATAAAAGTAGCTAGACAAGAAGATGGGGACTTCTATTCTGAATCTGTTGACTGCTGACACACATGCGTTTTCCTATAGTCTAGCTGAATCTGCTCAAGCCCTTGTGATTTACTTCAGGTCTGTCAGTGGGTTTTGAAAGACACCTTAGTTATTTTAAAGACAAATAAAGTATTTATTGAGCGTCTAGTACTTGTCAAATATCTTGCTAGGCATTTTTACCTTTATTTATTTATTTTTGCATTGGTCTTATTGAGATATAATTCATATACCATAAGATGTACTCATTTACAGAGTACAGTCATTGGGGTTTTGGTTTTCTTTTTCTTTGTTTTCCCTTTTTATTGTGGGGGGCGCGGTGTTTGCTCACAGAATTGTGCGACTGTTGGCACAGTCAATTTTAGAATATCGTCGTCACCCGCAAAGAAATCCCTACCCTCTAGCAGTCACCCTTCATTTTTCCTCAAACTTCCCAGTTTTGAGCAACTACTAATCTCCTTTCTATCTCTATAGATTTGCTTATTCTGGAAATTTCATATCGATGGTATTAGGGGTGTGTGTGTGTGTTTGTCTGGGTTCTTTTACTTAGCACAGTGTGTTCGAGGTTCGCCAGCGTTGTAGCATTTATTAGTATTTCATTCCATTTTATTGCCGAAATGTATTCCATTATATGGATGTATGCCACATTTTTAAAGCTATTCTTCTGTTGATGCACATGAGTTGTTTCCATTTTTAATTATTATGAATCAGATTTTGGTGTCAATTTTAACAGACATTATATGACTACAGTGGTAAATATTTGTTGCATATTTATTGTGTAAAAGTTCTGTTCTAAGTACTTCACAGGTATTAACTTGTAATAAGGCACTTGACCTGTACAACACCCTGCTACTATTGTACTTTATAAAAGAGGTAAAAAAGATCCAAGTTACAACCCTAGGAAGCAGGAGAGCTGAGATTTTAAAAGTAGACCATCTGGCTAGAGTTCATGCTCTTCAATGCTTCAGTATACTGTTTCCTCACTCTGATTATTATTAAAGTAGACAAAACTTACTGAGCTGACAAGTAAAACTGTGGTAAATCAAAAAATTAAGTTATATTTCCTCAATCTCAGAATGATGTAATTTGAATTTCTGTATTCTGCTTTTATTCCAGTAAAGTTTTTTCTTCTGTAAACATAAAGAGAAAAAAACATATACTTTGACTTAATGAGTTTGCTGTCTAAAGTGACATTAATATAATGGCATATATGGTAAAATAAAATGATCTTTAAATTCAGTGAAGTTTACTCTCAAAATGAACTAAAAAATCACGTCTGAAAAGTTAATGCTGAGTTATATATTAATATACAATGTCAACCTAATGATTATGTATACATGTTTACTATAATTCTTGGTAACATAAATTAATTTTTTCTCATGCTATCAAGATAGTAATGATCTTTACAGATATAGGCAGGATTGAATGATTTTCATAAAAATTTAAAATTATAGACAGTCTACACTCAAGGAACATTTCTAGTATCATAACCCAGAACTAGAGTGTCCTTCTAGATTATCTAGGCTGACACCCTAATTTTACAGGGTGGGGGGGCAGGAAATGGAGGCCCAGAGAGCTGCTTGTACAAGGCAGCAAAACTGAAACTAGCACCCAGATCTCCTGATTTACACACCAGTCACTTTTCACTAGACGACTTCATAGATCACAAAATATTTTATGTACTTTAATAGCTTTTATTAATTACCTTGCAAATTATGAGGACCTTTGAATCTTTTTTTCCTATTTCAGTCATTCTCTGTATACTAACAAATAGCAAACTTACTAAATACAAGCTTATGTAATTTATCTGGCTTGATCTTTTTTTTATTGTTGTTCTATTACAGTTGTCCCAGTTTCCCCCATTGCTCTCCCCTGCACGCCCCCCGCACTCCCATAGTCAGTCCCCACCCTGTTGTCATGGCTGTGGATCATTTATAGTTGTTCTTTAACTAGGCTCTTCCCCTCTGACTTCGTCTTGAATGTTTTGTCTTAAATTTTTATAACTTTTGGCATTTCTAATTTCCTATACTCCCAAAATGCCACTGATTTTTCTTTATTGCTTTTTTGTTGTTGTTATGACACCTTGTTTCCCGAGGAACTTAGACTAGTGTTGTTTCTCTAGCTCTTGCTCATGTTTAAAGGAAATTAGGATTTGGGAGCCCCTCTGGTACTTGGGTTTTCAAATATATAGGCCAATGAAATGCAGAGATTCATGTGGCCCATAATGTCCTTGTTGTTAAATTTGATCAATGGTGGGCCCTGAAATCTTTCAAAGTCCATATGTAACAGTTTTCTCTATTAAAAATCCTGACTTGCTATTTCTTCAAAAGTGTCGTTTAAGCTATGATGAATTTTCCTAAAGCAGCTCATGTGAAAACTGATAGGCTGCAGTTCCAGAGTGAAAGCCCCAGGATCACTGGGCAAGTTGTGTTTCTAAGGATGTTTTCCTATCGATTACTTCTGTCGGTTGACTGGTATTTCATTGTTAGATTGCATGATAGCGTTAAGGGACTGAGAATGTGCCAAAACAAGTAAAGAATGAATGTTGCTTCTTCAGTGGGTTGAGGAAAATGATGGCCAAAATAGACTATCTTCTGAAAGATTTAAAGTAGATTTAAAGAGGCGGCACGTTACAGCGGAAGGAGGTTTTAACTGAGAACCAGGACGCGTGGGTTCTAGACCTAACTCTGCCACCAACTAAAAGTATATGATATCATGCATGTCACTTTCTCCTTCTAGTTTTCACCTTCCTGATTTGGAAAGTTGGGACTTGAATGATTTAAAAAAAATTTTTTTTACAACATTGATTTTTCTGAGTGTATGAATGTTTCTTTTTAATTTTTATTTTTAGTTACAGTTGACATATAATATTATATTAGTTTCAGGTGTAGTGCCCAGTGACTAGACTTTATATAACGTACTAAGGGATCATCCCAAAATATCTAGTACCCATCTGACACCATATGTAGTTATTAGACTATAATTGGCTACATTCCCTGTACTGTACTTTACATCCCCATGACTATTCTATAACAACCAATTTGTACTTCTTAATCCCTTTACCTTTTTCGCCTATTTCCCCAACCCCCCTCCCATCTGTCAATGTCAAGATGTTTTCTGTATCCATGAATCTGTTTCTGTTCTGCTTCTGTGTTAGTTTTTTAGATTTATTTGTTAGATGTGTATTTATTGTCATTTTATTATTCATATTTTTTACCTGTTTTCTTCTGCTGCTTAAAGAGGACTCTAATATTTCATGTAATACTGGTTTGGTGGTCATGAACTTCTTTAGCTTTTCCTTGTCTAGCAAGCTCTTTATATGTCCTTTGATTCGAAATGATAGCTTTGCTGGGTAGAGTAATCTTGGTTGTAGGTCCTTGCTTTTCATGACTTTAAGTATTTTCTGCCAATCCCTCCTGGCCTACGAAGTTTCTGTTGAGAAATCAGCTGACAGTCTTATGGCATGAGTTTTCTTGTAGTTAACTGCTTTTCTCTTGCTGCTTTTAAGATCCTCTCTTTGTCTTTAACCTTTTTTATTTTAATTGTGATGTGTCTTGCTGTTGGGCCTCTTTGTGTTCACCTTGTTTAAGACTCTGAACTTTGTATGTGGATTTCTATGTCTGTTTCCTTCACCAGTTTAGGGAAGTTTTCTGCCATTATTTTTTCAAATATGTTTTTAATTTTTTGATCTCTCTCTTTTCCTTCTGGCCTCCCCATGATACAAATGTTGGTATGCTTGAAGTTGTCCCAGATGCTCTTTGCACTATCTTCATTTTTTTGGATTATTATTTTTGTTTTGTTTTGTTTTACTGTTCAGATTGCTGTTTTTTTGCTTCCTTTTCTTCCAAATTGCTGATTTGATTCTCGGCTTCATCTTCTCTATTGTTGATTCCATGTACATTTTTCTTCATTTCAGTTAGTGTATCCTTAATTTCTGACTGGTTCTTTTGTATGGTTTCCATGTCCTTTTTAATACTGTTGAAGTTCTCTCTAAGTTCCCCTAAGTTCCTCGAGCATCTTTATAACCAGTATTTGGAATTCTACATCTAGTTGATTGCTTGTCTCCGTTTTGTTTAGTTCTTTTTCTGGAGTTTTGTTTTCTTTCATTTGGAACATGTTTCTTTGTCTCCTCATTTTGTCAGCCTCCCTGTGTTTGTTTCTATGTATTAGATAGAGCTGCTACATCTCCCAGGCTTGGTAGAGTAGTCTAATATAGTAGGTGTCCTGTAGGGTCCAGCGGCACAACTTCCCCATTCACTCAAGATAGGCACTCCAGGTGTGGCCCCCGATGTGGGTTGGGTACACTTTCCTGTTGTAGTTGAGTCTTGATTGCTGTTGGCACATCAATGGGAAGGATTTACTCCCAGGCTGATCAGCTGCACAGATTGGCTGCAACCACCAACCTCCAACCTCCGACCACTGTGGAGGATCACTGTGTGGGGCTCCACCCCACAGAGCAGGACAAAACTTCAGTGGTCTGTGGTACCCACTGTGCCTGCCTCTTAAGTGTGTCACTGTGGAGGTGGTTGGGTGGTACTTTGACGTGGTCTGAAGCTGTGTACTGGCTGCACAGGCTCGGGGGCCTCCTGATATGTGCAGGCCCAGGTCAGCTGCTGCCTGTGTTCTGCCCAGGGGTGCCTGGCTTGAGCTACAAAGTGATCTTCAGATGGCTGCAACTTGCGCTGGGCTTGGAGGTGCCCAGGAGAGGCCAAGCTGCGAACCATGGTCTGCTGCTTCTAGAGCTGGGAATGGGACCACTTAATAAGAGGTGTGGGGCATGCTAAGGCCAGATGCTGTGAATTTGAGAGATTTTAGGAAAATCTGGAGCATGGGCCAAGACAGGCCATTCATATGGAAAAGCCACTGAAAACAGCTTAGGTGGGCCCACAAGTTTGGTGGTGTAAGGGTCTCAGGGATCACCAGGGTAGGGCAAACGGTGATAGCCAGGTTGATGGAGATTCAGATATGCTGCCTCCCTGCTGGCTCTGTAGGGGAAGGGCTCTTCAAATGTACAATGGCCTCTGCTAGAGCTTTTGTCTGGGAGAAAGCTGTCCCCCAGCTCAGTTCCTCCCCATCTGTCCCCGGTGCCTTTCAAGCTGCTGTCCCAGCACTGGAGCTCAGAGGGAGTGATTCTGAGTAAGTTTGTGTGTTGGCCCTTTTAGAGGAACTGCCTGGGACTCCACAGGCCCTCTGTCTCACTCAGCCACAACTCCTGCTTGTTTCTACACCTGAAAGTTTTGGAGACTTCTGTTCCCAGCCTTGGAACCCTGGGCTTGGGGATCTGGGGTGGGGTTGGGACCCTGGTATGGGGTTGGGACCCCTCACTCCTCAGGAGCAACCTCTGCAGCAGAGAAATCCCTCCTGTTTGTATCTGCCACTCCTGGGTATGGGAACAGCCTGTTCTGCATCACCACTTCTACCAGTCTCAAGGTGGCATCTTCTGTAAATCCCTAGTTGTGGGACTTCCATTCAGCTAGATATCAGGCAGTTCTGAATGAAGGTTGATCTGTAGGTTACTTGTAATTTTGATGTGTTTGTGGGATGCAAGTACCGTATTTACCTACACCACCATCTTGACTACAAGTGGCACGAGTCTATGAATATTTAAATAGGTGAACTTACAAAAAGACACTTTAAGTTATTTTTTAATAGATTAGAGGTTTGTTTTAAAAATCACTTTCAGATGTGATTAATGGTGGTTGAGCTAGTGATGGAAAATAATGGGAAACAGATAAGCTGGGTCGATTGGGAAAATACAAGCTTTTTTATGATGCTCCCTCTTTCCCCTTGAAAAGCTCAGATACGCAGTGAGCTTTGTAGCAATTGTTGTTTTGTGTTTCAATTGGGAGGTGCACATACATATATATCAATGAACACAAAAACACACACACCCTCTCCCTTCTTCCAGTTCTCCTGTGTATGGGGTCAATCTGGGACGTCAGGCTGGGAATAATAAGCACATTGTTGCTTTGATGTTAATGAGAACTGTGAAACTTCAAGATAACAAAATTTATTCTCACAATATCAGTCTAGAAGAATAGGCTGTTTTTAAATAAAAAGGGAAATAGAATTGAAGTTAGGGTTTAAATTTTGGCTGTGTGATTTTAGGTAAATCTTGTGTCCTTTCTGTGTCTTTTTCTTTTGTGAATTGGTAATGGTGTATAATAATAGCTACCTTAATTAAAAGATTGCTTAAAGGCTCAAAAAATCTAATGTATGTGAAAACACTTTCTAGAACTTTTTCTTTTGTTGTTTTGATTATTATACCTGGCTTATTTTCATGTACAGATTAGCTGAAACAACCTTATCACTGATGTCTACTCACCTTATATAAACTAAATATTTAATAATTTTATAAACAGATATTGACATAGCTATTAGGTTAACTAAGGCCATTTTTGTGATAGATTTTTTTTATCACTTTACTAGCTCAAATATAAAGAAAGTTAAAATGACTAGCCTATTACTAAATAATTACTTATTTTATATCTTTATCTTGGTAAAGTTACTAACCTGGTAGAATTTCTAGTGTGGTTTTTATTTTGTAATGAGAATGAAATGAATGACAGAAATAATAATGTCAGCTCACCCCTGCTAATGATCTCTGCCTTGTATTTCTTGGGTTCCAGAAAAAATTCGTCTTGGCTCCAAGAGCGCTGAGCTGCTCTTGATTACCAGTTCATTTGAACAAATGGCAGGAACAAAAGGGTGTATGTAGTCCACTCTTGATTGCCAGTCCTCTCAGTTGCACAGATAATTCCAAACAGCAGCTACTTCAGATGTTTATATTTAGCTCATGACTAGATTTAAGTGTTTACCTTTGAATATAAGCATGTCTGATAATCCAGGAACTCACTTGTCTTTGGTTTGTTGCAATAATTAAAACTTGGAAGTGTTTTGCCTGAATCCAAAGTATATTTTATTACCTAGAGTACATTGGCCCAAAACTCTAACTTGTGAATCTTCTTTTGAGAGTCTTGTTTCCTTCATCTCCTTGCCCCAAAGAATACAGATATATGTGTGAGTTACTTTGGCTTCTTTTTTTCTGCTCTGAATCGGCTAATTCACTCTTTGCTTATAGAAAGATGTTGGAAAACTAATTTTTATACAAATGTTAACATTTATTATTTACTGAATTTGAGTCTAAATTCACACCAAATCTCTTTTTAGTTATATTGGATTACAGTGATTTAATGATTTGCTTTTGGAACTGTGCAGTCCTGAAAATTCTAAACTGATGCTCATGTCAGTATTTTAGAATTTTTTCCTTTAAAAATAAAACAATAAAAATTAAAAAAAATAAAAATAAAAATTATCTATTTCCTTGAAAAAAACCCCAACAAAACAAAACAAAACCGATCTCTGTTGTTTTTGATGTAGTTTTTACCACTGTGAACTAACACTGTTACAGCATAACGCAGGTGTCCCTATACAGCAGTGCCTGAAAAGCTCCAAAATGGGAGAAGCCCTTTTCCCAAATCACATTTAATAGGTTTTCTTGCTTTCACGGTGCCTTTATATTTTCACTTAGTTTAGATTCTTCAGTTTCTTCATTGCAGGTAGTGTTTAGTAATTAACTATACTTTATTAAATACATTTATTCATGGATTGGAGTAGGAATTATATTTCATTTTAGAACCTTTTAATTCCCTTTTGTTTAAAACTATGCTTGGTAACGTTTAGTTAGAACTGCCTATGTATAAGCTTGAACATATAATTTAGGACTGAAATTTAGCTCAGTTCTGGAGGTGTTGGTGGTTTCCTTTTATGTTCCTATTAATATAATTTGGTAATTATTTATTTTTCTATATTAGTAAGAAATTGGTAAAAAAATAGAAAGAAATTAGTAAAAAAAACCCAGTATTACTGGTAATTTCCTAGAGACTTAACTAGAAACTCTCTGAATAATTATAGACATGCTGACTTTCTCATACTGTCTTGTAGAACTGGGGGAAATACATTTCCACAGGTTGTATTCTAAGGCCATTGACTCTATGGCTTTTGTTGAATGTAAGTCTCTTTAGAAGACTTGGCAGATAGGAGCATTTCCAAAAATTTGGTTGGATTTTCTACTTCAAATAAAGTGGGAGAGTTTTTATTTTACTGTTTTTATGCTAGACAAGACTTTCCATTAGTGTTCCTTTACAATAATTTTCATTATTGCTTCATTATATGTGTAACCCAGGGCCTTAGAATCTTCAGAGGCATGTGTAAGTTTTTCATTGATTTATGTGTTTGTATTTTCATCATATGAAAGACAAACATGTACTGAATATCAAAATTAAAATTCATAATGATCTAATGTAAGATTTATATATTTTAATATTCTAATTTTTTACATGGGCATTTTGTGCTAGTTAATTACTAAGTAAAATCATAAGTTTGTCTCTTCTAAAATAGGAAAAATTAGCATGACCTTAATATCCTCTAATTGGGAATTACACTTCATAGAAAATGGATTGACTATTATGAATGTTAAGTTAAAAGTCTCTTTAGAATACTTGGCAGATAGGAGCATTTGTACAAGCTTCATAAAATCAAGATTACATTTTTAGAAGTACTCTAAATAATAGGTCTATTAAATATATACATATATATACACTTTATATATGTAATAAATAAATATGTATTTATTATAAAGTTATACACATTTTCAATAGTGATGAATTAAGCCTAATTCTTCTATAGGATTGTGTCATCTGTATTTCAGGCTTTTTTCCAATAACATAAAATATATATCATAGAATTTTTATGAAGTTTATCACTTATCGGGTTCTTTTTATATCACATTACTGGTCAGAAACTGACATTAATGAGTAGGGTACTTACATGTTCTGGTTTAACTGAGATTGTCTTGGTTTACCCTTGTATTCTTGATGTACAAATTAACAGTGCCTCCTTTTGTTGAAGAAATGAATTTCTGAATTCTAATTTATTAATTTCTAATTTGCATGATGAATTTTATGAATGAATTCACATACTAGTATTCTTCATGAAGACCTCCTATGTATCTGGAACTGTTATAGGTGCTGGGGAAATAGCTAATATTAAACAAATTAAAAGACAAATGACAAATCGAGTAAGTCAGGAGATTTGATCATTATTGTTGCCAAAAAAGTGATCAGGCAAATTGCCGTTGTCATAAAATATAAAAAAAGAATATGTCATTGGTGCGTGATAATTCAGTACTGCTCGAATCCCAGCACATTAAATATTTAGATAGAAACTAACCCTGTCAACATTTTTGAAAGAGATGAAGGGATATGCTATAGATGTGTCAATAGGATGTTAAGGATGCATTATTTTTATAAAGTCAATGAATACCTTAAATTTTTCAACTTTGTTTTATGCTAGTAGGTATAAAAGAAACAAGCTGCAAATACCCATTTGACTTAATTAAAATTGTTTTTGACATGTAGTACAGCAGAAATCTCAAATGATATTGCTTGTAGATTATAAAGGCATATTCTATACACTTATTATTTTCTTAAACAAACTCTAGAAAGTGAGTCAGCTAAACGAAATCTTGGCTAGTGGAGGCCTACAAAGTATAAAGTGACAAAGCTGGGTGGGAGGCATGCAGTTATGAATGCTGGGAAACACTGACGCAGATCAGTCTGTAGTCACACAGCCAAGGTTACTTTCTCCACTCTTGAAATTCAGTCAAAGGATGGATTTTGTCACCTAAAGTATCCTTTTTGGGTTACTTTGGATAAATTACCAGAATGGAATCACTGGGTCATTAGGCAGGTGGGAGGTGATATCTCATTGTGGTTTCAATTTGCATCTCTCTGATGATCAATGACATTGAGTATATGTCTATGGGCCCTCTGTATGTCCTCCTTGGAGAAGTGTCTGTTCAGGTCCTTTGCCCATTTTTTAATTGGATTGTTTGGTTTTTTGATGTTGATTAGTATAAGTTCTTCATAAATTTTGGATATTAACCTGGTATCAGATATATCATTGGTGAACATGTTTTCCCATTCAGTGAGTTGTCTTTTCATTTCATCGATGGTTTCCTTTGCTGTGCCAAAACTTTTTAGTTTGATGTAGTCCTCTTTGCTTATTTGTTTCTTTTGTTTTCCTTGCTTGAGGGGATACATCAGGAAAAATATTGCTATGAAATGTGGAATCTAACGAACAAAATAAACTAACAGGCAAAATAGTAACAGATTCTTAGATAGAAAACAGGCTGATGGCTGTCGGGGGACTGCGTGGAGGGTGGAGGGATTGAGCAAAAAAGAAAAAAGAGAGAAAAAATTCATGGACATGAACAACAGTATTGTGGTTGCCAGTGGGGAGAGTGGGGGATGGAGAGAGGTGGAGGAGGGTGTGGGGGATAAATGGTGGTGGAAGGAGACTTGACTTGGGGTGGTGAGCACACAGTACGGTGTACAGGTGATGTGTTGTAGAACTGTGCACCTGGAACCTGAAAGCTATATCATTTTGTTTACCAATGTCATCCCAATAAATTCAATGAAAGTGGAAAAATTATACTTTCAAAAAACATCTTCCTAAAAAAGCTTTTGTGGAATAATGAGTGGGCCAATCAACTGTAACTCCGGCAGTTATTTCTTTGGGCAATTAAGAGTTAGAACTTGTTCTTTGATTCTAGTTTCTTGGCATAGAATTCACTTTTATTCAAAGGAGGTAATGTTAGAAAGGGTTAATACAATAGCATAAATTCCTTTGAAACATCTCCTGTGTAATTGCTTACTCCATGTAATTTATAGGGCCCTTTTGCTGAGTCTGCCTTCTGAGTTATAGTTGCTGTTCACAGAGCCATTTGAAATATCCTTCATACAATCAAAAAATGAATTTCTACGTGTAACACTTTCTTAAGTAGAGAATGTTTAAGTCTGTTTATATAGATTTAACCCACTTAGCCACTCGACTTTATTTATTCTTTACAAGACCTTAAATAATATTAAACTATAATTGTCCTAAATATAAATTAGTTTGCCTTTTAATACCACAATACCTACCATAAAGGTATTTAACTTTTAAAAAGATACAGAAGGATTTCATGAAGGCTGTGTATGACATCATTGTCTTACAGTAGTTGTCAGGGTTTTTTTCCTCTCAGAAACATTTGTGGTTTATTGGAAAGAGTCTGGGTCTGGCATGAGACCACCTGGCTTCGAATCGTGGCTCTACTGATCACAAGCTATGGTATCTTGAACCTATTTTTCACCTTCTTCAACTTTATTTTCCCCAAGTTTGTTGAAACAGATCAAAATGCTAAGTACTAACCCAAGCATATAGAAAGTATTTGGACCATCTTATGTATTCAAAAAAAATGTGTATTGAATCTGAATATACACTTCTTTAGTTGTTCAAGTTTTATTACTTATCTCTATTATTTTACTGGATTTCATTTTCTGCTGCTTACACAGCTGTGAGGATGACCATTGAGCTCAGTCAGGTACAATGGTTACCAAACTAGAGGCAACTCAGGTATGACTCAGATACTGCTAAAGTTCAGAGCAGTTCCATCTGGTTTATCAGTTACTGTGACTGCCTGTCTCCAACTGTTCTGGGAACTACTGGCTAAGAAATATTTATTAGTTCATTCCAACTTTACTGAGCACAGAATAAATGGTAGACACCGTAGTTATGTCTGTGCTCTGTCATGGACGTGCATGTAACATGTACCCTGCCTTTAAAAAGCTGTCAAGTAAGAAGTACCCACTGTGGCCTATCATTTGCTCTTTCTCCCCGTGGATATTCTCTATAAATTTATGAGTAGCACTAAGATTCATATCTAGTTCACACCCAGTCTTCAAACCTGGGTGGGGAGCCAAGAGAGTCCAGCGGGGACTCAAGTCCAGCATGAACTTGAGATCTATTGTGGGCAGAGTTTGCTGCCTTTGCAGTTCTCCTGGGACCACTGTGATTGTTTTTTATTTTATTTTATTTTTTTCACAGGCAAAGATCTTTTTGAGTACCACCCTTAAATGGACCTACTGTAATCATATAGGAGTTTCCTTTTCAGACAGTTTCCTCTTCAAAAGGTGGCGTCCAGCGCCACTGAGGTAGTTTTTCAGCACTGCTGCATCGATTGTGGGTGCTCCCCATGAGGCTCCGGTACTCACCTATTATCCCCTTCTTGCTTCTGAGTGAAACATGCAGCTTTTTGCCTTCAAGTTAAATAATTTAATTAAAAAACCTTATTTTATTCATTTGACAATTGCAAAACCATGAACATTTTAAAGTTATATTAGGAAGTGATATTTACAAACTTCAGATGGAATTTTAAAAATTCCATCTGTAACCTACAGTTATTGTTTAAAGTAATCTTGTTTTAAAATCTTGAATTATGCTTTTTTGTGCATTTGTAGGAGAATGTTTCAGTATAAGAATGGGACATCCTATTTGTTAATAAACTAATTTTTGTTTATAGGCTGAACAAACATGCACTGACATTGAATTTCATTTTTAAAAGAAAGAGGCTAGAAATGTTTTAAAAATATTTTTTTCAAGTTCTACTTCAGCAAGTTAAAAATCATCCTGTGATGGGAGACCCTTGATCATCTCTGGACCCGGGCTTTGCCATTCTTCTTTCTTTCTTTGGCATTTCTTAATATTTGTGCCCCAAATATTGTGAATTCCACATGAAAATCATTAGATAACCTTCAAAAGAACTTTCTGAACACAATATGATGCTGATACCACCTACTGTACCCAGAAATCATTGAAAAAGTGAAAATTGAGAATGGAAACAATATGCTATTTATCCTGCTGTATTCAATGATGAGAGAAAAATCAAATAAAAAGCACTTTTAGAATAAATACGAAGTCCCCATTTCCTCTCTACAGACTCATAACCGGAGTATATGTGATGGGTAGAATTGGTATTACTGGACTGTTATCTGGTCAGATACTCAGTGCTATACTTTGGGGAACTGTGAACTATCTATGATTATGTAAAAACACAAATAAACAACCTCCCATAGTTGTTTTTCAGTTTTGTTTCAACTTAAAGCTTTTAGCACACATTCCCATCAAAGTCTTAGCATTGGCAGCACCAGGTCCACTGAGATGTCCTGATCCCTACAAACAATATAGAAAAAAAAGTGACTTGGTCTTGGCTATCTGGACTGCTGATCAAGCAGTCAGGGGCAGGGATGCATTTCATGATGCCAGACATGGCATGGGAGATTCACAGAGGAGCCAAAAAAGCACTAAAACCCATAAGACCAGCAAATCGGTCTGCTGGGGAAAGACAAAATTCCAATATTTAAGGGTCCAGGTCTACATACTAGGTCCAGTAGAGTTAAACACAGAAGTGCATGTAGGGGGTTCTTGGCACGAAGAGTTTAGGACTTGAAGGAAATAAGGCGAGAGGGACAGAACAAGAGAAAGAGAATGAGCATGAGGGTGAGAGATGAAATTAATAATGGAAAATGACTACATGCAATAGTAGATATTTGCGACTTAGACTGGAAGGGTTTTGGGCTAGTGGGCTGAACTCTGTTAAAGAGCAAAGGGTACTTCCTAGGTAAATTCTTTCATTTTACTAAGGACATGGGGAAACATTGTATTTAAAAAATCTCAAAAAAAAATTATAAGGAGAATTTCAGCTACACAGTCTGCTGGATGAACTAGTTTTTTTTTTTTTTTTAAAGATTTTATTTATTTATTTATAGACAGAGAGGAAGGGAGGGAGAGGGGGAGAGAAACATCAATGTGTTGTTGCCTCTACATGCACCCACTACTGGGGACCTGGCCTGCAACCCAGGCATGTGCCCTGATGGGAATCGAACTGGCGACCCTTTGCTTCACAGGCAGGCACTCAATCCACTGAGGTACACCAGCCTGGCTGGAAAATTCCCTTTTGAGAAGAGGGATCATTTAGGAGTCCCATTCTCAATTTATCAGAATGGGTAAAAGGACAGAATCTATGGCCAAACTGCTTGTTTTGAATCTGAAATATATGATCTAGTAGCTTAGGACTTGGGAAAATTGGTTGACCTTTTTATGCCTCAGTTTCTTCATCTTGAAAATGGGGATACAAATATGAACCACTATACAGGATGGTCGTGAGGAACAAATGAGTGTACACACAGATGCACACACAGGATGGGGCAAAAGTAGGTTTACAGTTGTTCACATGAAAAATAATACAATAATAATAAGTAATACAAGAATAAACTAACTCTGTTTTCGGTACTCACAATTATAAGCCCACTTTTGACCCTCTCCCCCCATAATTATACAGGGTCTGGCACAAGTAAGGCCTGCTTGAGTGTGGTTGGTAGGGTAATAATATAGGTATAATGATTTATAGTTTTAATTTGACATTTCACCTAAAATGTCACATGGTGTGCTTGTGTGTGATATTGTTATGTTACAGAATTACATGCTTACGATTTTGCAATAAGAGGGGGTGTTATTTGTGCCACGCCCTGTATAAAGCTCTTCCTAACACAAAGCAATTGCTATGTAGGTTTAAGCAGTTATACTTATTGTACAATGAGGCACATTGGGGTTGGGCAGGGATTTCCCATATTTACACTAGGCAAGTTGTAAGTACACTCTTGAAGTGGCCAAGGTGTATGGTGTGTTTGTACAGCCCTGTCCTAAGCCTTAGTTGTATGTGGGAGGTTCTTCAAACCTCGCCAGGCAGGCACAATTCCTAGATTTCTCCTGGTAACTTCCCCTTGGCTAGCACCTGACCACCTTGGTTTGCAGGGGAACTGTACCCCAAGACGGCACACACTTAGTGTGTGCAAATGTTTGGTCTGTTTCTCAGCCTTTCATCGGTGTCATAACTACTGGATCTGGAATGTTTGGGAATGCACGGTCTACGTGATCTTTGTATTTGGGCTCAGAACCGGGAGGCCACATCCTCTTTGGGGAGAGAGGGCTTGGGGATTAGACAGAACAGAGGCTCTTGGCTGCCAGGCTGGGTGCTGTTTTCCTGAGTAACTCCAGGCGTATCACTTCATGTCAAGATCGGTTTTTACATCCATAAGATGTCAAAGTTCAGTTTACTCACCTCTTTGGTTGTCTGATTGATTGCCTAGCCAACCTTTTAAACTTCTTATTTTGTTAACAAAGCATTATGAGAAGTTATACATTTTTAAGCCTTATGTGGCATTAAAATACTAGGTTCCTTAGAGCATTGCTTCTAACTTTTAGAAATTCCCTACTACGTATTGTCAGTGTGAGGGAAGATACCTCAGTGTTAGGCTCCATATGTCCTTGGTTTAAGAATTAGAAGACCTGAATCCAGATCCAGTCGAATGCTCTGACTTGATCAAGTTTCTTTACTTCTCTATAGCTTAGTTTTTGTAATCTCTGAAGTGAAAATAACAATGCAACCTTTAGGAGGAAGATTAAAGAAGATAACACATAAAATCTTTTAAGATTGCCTTGTTATATAAGGTCTATTTTTCTTCATCTTTCCTTTCCTACCTCCTAATCCTGATGGAACTTCTGGAGAAAGAGCCAATTCTGTAATACTTGGTGGCAATATTGAAACAACTAATATTTTTGTTCTCCCCAAAGGCCCAAAGAATTCCTTGTTTCTGAGAGTCCAAAAATTACCATTTTTATGTGTAAATTATGGAGATATAGCCATTGACTAATTAGCATCGACAGAGAACAGTAATGTAAAGGCAGCCTGTGTTATACTGAAGACGAGATATTTCAGGATACCTTCATTTCCGGATCCTAGAATGATGGGGTAATAAAGCACAATGGGCTACAGCCCCAGCTGTGAGGTTAGGACCTAGATGGCAGAATTCCGTGGATTGTTCTTGTTCTTTTGGGATCCGCAACATGAATAGACCTCAGTTGATCCAGGAATTGACTTCCCTCTGCAGCTAGAAGGAGGGGAAGCTGAAAGAGAGGTGAGCGTGCCTAGATGAGACCTGAGAGTTTGATCTTAATTTAAGGAGTTCCTGGGTATCCTCATCTTGTGTATCCAAAGGAGAATTTAATGACATTTTTAAATGAGAGTTGTTTACAATTTAAGAAGGAAATTCTCATATGTCCAGCAAAAAAAAAAAAAAATCCGTGAGCCACATTTCCTGTGTAGCGGTCCCTAAGTGAATTCTAAGAGCACAATTGCTGCATTTATTAAACTTTTTATTTACTAAGAAATGGACAGTAGCATATGGGAGCAATGACAATAGCTGACTGATGAGAAAACAAAGAAATTCCAGTATTTTGCTGTTTTGAAAAAAGTCATTCAGAATTTAGTCATATTGGTTCAGCTGTTGTAACCAAAGACTGATAAGATAATAGAGGTCTTTGTGGTGGTTTTGTACTGAAATCCTTTATCTTTATGATGCACTGGGGCCCTTTAGAGTAGAAAGCTTTTAAAACTGCTGTTGGATTCAGAACTCAAATTAGCTGCTGGTATACACTGGGACAGGGGCTCCTTTCTCAGGCAGTCACCACAAAGTAACTTTTATCAGGGGACCTTCTGATAGATTGTTCGTTTCTTCAGCTTACCCTATTTATTTTTTGTTGACTTTCTGCTGCCCTATTTTGTGACATTTAAAAGAAGGCTATATCCAAAAAGGCCAATGCTAAATGATGGACCGAGCTTGTGAAGTGGAGACATCACAGCCTATCTGATGTGTGAGGAGGCTGCCGTGTGAGACGCAGCAGTTTAACCAGGTTACCTGTGGGCAGCAAAGGTCAAATGCAGCTTTCTTTTATGACTAGCATTGTATTTTGGCTTTGTTCTTAAACAATGCCCATTAAAAAAAAAATTGGAACTGACCAGGGAATTGACTCTTAAGAGCTTTTCTTTTCAACTTAATTTAAATCTTTCTGTATTGTTGGCTGAGTTCCTTGATTAATGCTGCTGTGGAATTCCAGTTACGTACTTTAATCTTTCTAGGATTGATGTGGAAAAGCATATCTTCATCAGAACTCCACTCTAAGGCCACTACTACCCTTCCCCGTTGTTTTAAACACAGACACACTTTTAGGCAACCAGGCTTCTTCTAACTTCGTTGTTAAGTCCTATTAAGTTTATGACAGTAGTGTGTGATCCAGTACAGGAGAATGGTTAGGTAGAAGTCTTTAAACTCCCTACACACATTTGTAGATAATGCCTTTTTTTTTTTTTTTGGATAATGCTATTTGTTGATATTAGTCTTATTTGGCTTGGTAAACATTGTGTTTTAACACCATTGCCCTTTATCTTATAAAAATGGAGAGATAAAAAAAGTATGCCGAGAAATATATAAAATTTAATTTAGTTGTCCTTGGGCACACCTTCTCTTCTTCCCTCTCCCTCCTCTCGTCTTTCCACCTGCCTCCCTCCCTCCCTCCCTCTCTCTCTCTGTCAGTCTTTCCACTACCGTGCTTATTTTTGGGCTTTCTCACTAAAAAAAGTTAGTTGTCACCACATAGCAGTGGTACACTTTCAGAGGACACCTATGAGTGACCTGTTTACATTTTTTATTTGTGGAAGTCCAGGTGTGGAGTCTTCAGAGACTTCCCAATGTCCAGTCTTTGTTCTAACACCACTGATTGTAATTGTATATATTTCACATGGGCAAAGTTGACTGGCACATTTCAGTGCTAACATTTGTGATAAATTTTAAGCTTTTAATTTTAATTTCTAGATTTTTAATTTTAATTTTTTGTTTTATATCAAGAAGGGATTTTTTCCCTAATTAACTTATTACTTTACTTAAATTCTCATCAATTTTGAATTGTCTGTTGGCTTTGGGCCTACAGAGACAGGTAGTTATAGTTTGAAGAGTTAAAAATAGTCTATTTTTAGCTAATTGTTTCAAGTTCTTCAGATTATAGCCAAAAAGGGCTAGAAGGCTGCTTTTGAAACCATTCTAGTGAAAGATGGTATTTGAAAACTTTTGATGGAGGAAATTGCTGCCATATTTACATTTTGAAAAGTGTTTCCTTATTTACACACTATTGACTTCCTATTGAGACTCAAAATTTTAAGTACAACTGGTAAAGAATTCAATGGCTCAAACTCAGTAAATCTGAAGTCACTGGAATAAAGGCCCCTAAGAAAAAAAAATGTGTCAATTTTAAAGGTCTTTCCTAACTGAAGACCATTTTGTGATAGAGCCAAAGGTTAATAAAATCAGTAGTGAATGTAGCAATTTTACAGATAAGCTATTCACAACAAGTGTAGTTACTTGAATAAAAAGCTAATTCAGTTCTAAAATGCCACATGCAGTAGCAGTGAATAGCTGCTTTTAGGTGCTTTCTGGAGGAGGATAAAATACAGAATCACGGCACTCTTCTCTCCCAGCGTCCCTGGCTGCCTGTAAATTGCTGTGAATGGGGCTGTGGGCTGACAGGCTCTATTAAGACAAACTGCCTTTCTCATCGGAGAGATAAAATAAATCAGGTGTTTAGTCAAATTAAAATACTTCAGCTGGAGCAGGCCCTGGGGAGCCCTGATCCACCTGACTAATCTGAGAGAAACTCAAGACAGATGTGGTTTGGGGATAAAGACGACCCCACGGAAAAAAAAATAAAATAAAAAACTGCTGCACTGTCTTTGGAGTTGGAGAACAGATACAGTCTAGAGTGGAAAGTGTCAGGCGTACACTGTGTGTGATATTGGATAAAAGCAGGCACGCTGACCTGTAGAGAAGCCGCGTGCAGAAGCTTTTCTTGCTGGTTCCCTTTTTGCGGTTTATGAAACCACCTCTGTTTTCGTGTGGGAGGGACACATTTCTGGCAATGCTTCTTAGAGAACTGTTCTAAGATCGCCCGAAGGTTGTGAACCAGATGATGTCAGGCAGCTACTGATGACCTCTGCTGGCCTGGGCAGAGCCTCAGTATCTGATCTACCTTTTTTCCAAGTTGATTGTATCAAACCTCCAAACAATTTAAGACAAGATTTTCTACATAGAGTTAAGCTACCTCAGAAGAGCATTCTATGTGGCCCTTTGTCTTCCTTGACGTAGGCTGGCAGCATTCAGGTTGCCTCACTATGTCCCATAAACTGTCTTCTTCATCAACAACTCTGGTGGTTACAGTTCCTTTGCCATGGCAAAGTTGCATGTTCAATTACACTCATATTTTTTGAGATAACTTTTCTTTTCAGGGTGGTTGGTCAGTGTGATTCAGCCTTGATGTTATTTTTATCACAGCAGCATAAACATTTGCTGTTAATTAAAACAGAAAACCAAGCACCACGGGGTTTGAACCATCACATGTGATCAAATACAATGGGTACAGAACAGAAAAATGACCACACACTCATGAATCAGCCTACACATTTAAAGAATGTGAGCAATTGTGTGGTGTAAGTTGATTTCTCTTTACTTTGACCCCCAAGGGACTAATGGCTATCTATCTATCTATCTATAATTATATATATATATAATTTCCCATTCAGGGGTAATATTAGATTTGTTACATTGCTACATTTCATTCCCACTGAATTTGTTATTCTACTTATATCTATTCAAAATATGTATGTGCTTCTCAAAGTTAAGGAAAAGATAGTGACAGACAATATGAGTACTTAAATCCTATTAAAAATATTGATATCTGACTTGATTTTTTCTTAAACACATTTTTAAGTTCAATGGGAAACTTATTTAGATGTCACTGAATTTTTATAATAAAACAATGTGAATCACTTTTTTGTAAAAAGTGATTAAATAAAATGGTGTTATTTTGTAAATTTAGATATACTTATACATGTCCATTAGCATTGGAAGCACCAGTGCATTTACAGACCCGTTGGCTTCACTTTGAACAGACGAGGCTAAGAAGTTGCTCATGGGTCATCCTCAGCTCCTCTTTTTCCTGTGCAGAGGTGAAAGAGGGAAGTATTGATGACTATTGAAAAGACATTATTAAACCTAGGAGAAGTGAAAAATTTCCAGTCTCTGTATTGATCTTTGACCCAAAGTTCCTATGAATGCTCTTCTTCATTAATAAAGAATTATGGTTCAGTAACTTTCCCAGTATCCAATAAGATTTCTCTTAAACTTACATCAAGTAGACAGGTATAACAAGAAAATTACACGTAGATCAGAATGTTGCAAAAAAAATGTGTAATAAAATGTGCATATTTCTAATTTATCTATTTTCATAGGTTTCCAAACTATTCTCCACACTGTAGCCAAAATGACCATATCATCTTGCTTAAAATACTTTAGTGATTTTGGAATATCCTTAGAATAAATATGAAGTTGATTAGCATTGTCTACAATGAGCTGAAATGTGTGACCTTTTTCTACCTCTCTAGCCTCACCTGATATTCTGCTCCCCCTTATTTTCCTTGCTTAAGCCTTATCACCTCCTTTCACCTTCTGGAACACACCAAAACTGCCCCTCCTCCACTCCAGAGGGCCTATGCCTCCTTGTTTTCTCCTTCTGAAAGCTCCTTGACCTCCAACTCTTCACCTCCGTTAACTCTATTCATCTTCCTGTGAATTTCTTACTTTTTCAGCCGTACCATCCCTCCACTTGGGCCTCCCAAACTTGGTTAAACCTACCCCGGATATCTGTCTTGTGTGTAGATCTTATTTAGTTGTAGTTGACATTCACATGTGCAATCACTTGATTGAGGTGTCTCCTCACTTTGGACCACAAAGTGCATGAGAGTAGGGAACTTGGCTTTTCCTCACCATGGTTTCAGCATCCTCAGTTCTTGATCTAGTACCTGGCACATAGGTGCCATTCAGGAGAAATGAATGAAATGAATAAGTAAATTAATTTCATACTTGTTTTATATCTTCTTGTTTTATATCACACTTGCTTTATTCCTATGTATATTAACATATACGTTAGCAGAGTTTGTGGTGCTTTTGAAGAAATTTTTTGATCTCTGGGGGAGAACCTGCTTTTATATTTTAACTTTCTGGATCAAGAAGTTCTTTCTTTTACCAAGCTGAAATTCCTGTTGCTGAAGTAAAAGCTGATTTTTAAAAATGAATTTGAGTAGCTAGAAAGACAGCTCTTCACTACCCTTGATACAGTATTTGTTCCCTTATCAGTGGAATGCATTTTCTAACATCATTTCTATTATCTTGTTTTTCTTCTAATTTTGATTTTAGACCATCTTTCTACTCAGTGAACTTTAAGGGATAAAGATATTGACAGTTTGTTTATTTGTTTAGGATTTGGGTTGACATTAAGAATCCTAAGGTAGCCCTGGCCAGGTGGCTGAGTTGGTTGGAGTGTTGTCCCATACACCAAAAGGTTTTGGGTTTGATTCCTGGTCAGGGCACATACCTAGGTTACTGGTTTCATTCCCAGTGGGGGCGTGTACAGGAGGCAACCAATTGATGTTTCTCTCTCTCAAAAATCAATAAACATATCCTTGGGTGAGGATTTAAAAAAAAAAGAATCTTAAGGTGGTCCTTAACGTAGCTTCTCTGCTGACATCAGTCTTACCCTCTGGGAATCATATACTAGCAAGTGCTAACCAGCATCTTCTGAAGACTTCCTTTCTCCATGGGGCCACTTAGAAAATATGGCCACTCTTAGTTAAAATATTTTTAGTTTGTCAGATACCCTGGTGCTTTCTTAGCAGGAATGAAGGGGGTTTCATAAGGAGATTGGAAGTCTCTACTTCTACACGCACAAAAATCGGCAATCTTTGTCCCCTTTGACAGCTGGTGGCATCTTTCTGAAAAGCTTTCAAATCATAGATCATTTCTTCATAATGAAACCTGTGTGGCTCAAATACAGTGGGTTGAAATTCTTATCATGCTGCAGTAAAATGCTCTAATTTAGATTCACAAAAGGATTCCGTATCCTTTACTTAGGAGAGCTGTGCAATTTGCCCATAAAAAGACTGCTCAGCACCATTAGTGCATACCATAAGTGTTCACTGACATCATATTCATTAAACAGCACACCCTTATGCATAACCTTTTCAACCTTGAATGTGTTTTTCCCTTTGAAGAATGACAAATGACAAAGGGGAGTCGGAGTCCCCCAAGCAACATTGTTGCCTTTAAGGATGAACTTGGGAACTTTAGCTTGATCCCCTCACAGGGGAAAAAAAAAGTCAGGTTCAATCCTTTCTTACCTGGGGCAAGGCAGTTGTTTCTTCGTCTGAGGCTAAGAGAGTGACCCCTGCCTTTTGAGCTTCAGAGACAGATCTTTGTATTATAACACAAAAATTTTATGAGGGACATGACCAAAAAAATTCCTTAAATAACATTTATTAAGCACCTACTATATCTTAAATCCTATGTCAGTCACTGAGGGTAGAGTGATTATAGAATATTAATACAACCCACAGTCTCTAATCTTTGGTACCAAGTATCATTTGTTTCCTGGCTTGATCTGATAGATTTAGGGGAGGAGAGGAGAGGAGTGTGGTGAAAGGGAGAGAATGGGCTAAGGAATTCTGCTTTTTATGGTTTGGTTTGGTTTTTAAGAGCAAGAGGGAAGAGTGAGTGAGAATTTCATTGGCAACAATACTTTTTCTTGGCAGGGGCAATGACTGACCATAGCATCCACTACATTCCTACTCTGTAGTGTTTCTACAATCACAATGACCCCCAGTTATTCTCCTACATCTTTAAGTGTCTTAGGGTAGTCCCTTTCTAAGTCTGTCTCCCTCCTACCCTTTCCCCAATTCATTCATACTTTTCTCAAACTTGTGAGATATCTTCTCGTTTCCATTTTAGGTACACCTGAGAGCCTGGCAGAAAAAGAACGACAGCTCTCTACCATGATTACCCAGCTGATCAGTTTACGGGAGCAGCTCCTGGCAGCGCACGACGAACAGAAAAAACTGGCAGCCTCACAAATTGAGAAACAACGGCAGCAAATGGACCTTGCTCGCCAACAGCAAGAACAGGTGAGCCCTGCAGAAGGAGCTGACAAACTGGAGAAGTGGAATGTGCCAAGCTCAGCGAGTAATCACATTGATTAGTTTATTTGTCATAAGCGTTCCCCCAGAAAGAAGAAGGAGAAGAAGAAGGAGAGAAACAAAGAAGCCTTTTGTAAATCAGGGTCTTCAAGAATACTCAGGGGATACAGAGAGGACAAAGAAAGACATCATAGCACCTGGGCATAACTGAAACGATAATGTCCTTCCAGAACATTTGGATTTGATTAATTACTCAGGGACACTTGTTCACACAGGCAGCTCATGTCTTCCCAATGTAGCTTCACCATGAGGACGTCACTTCTCTCTGGGCCTTACTCTTCTCGTCCAAAACCAGAGGGTCCTGGTTTAGAAAAACTTTGAGGATCTTCTAGCCCACAGATCCAATGATTTTTTTCTAACTTTAAAGCTAAGGTGATCGCACATCTGTTTTCCAGAATAAGTGTTCATAATCTCCTCTCCACTCTCAAAAGTTGTCCAGGTTTGGGTGCCAAATTATGTGGTCACTCTATTTATAGCATAGGTAAATCATCGAAAACAAATTAGCACACGGCTCCAATAGGAGTTTGACTTCATTGATTTAGAAGTGAGAAGGAAGAAAAAGTAGCAAAGTTTAAATGTATCTTTTAAAACATAAATCACTCTCCCAAATATTTTTCCCATCTCATAAGAGTACATTCATCTAACAGCAGTGATCCTATGGAGGAGTCCCTGATGCTTTCGATCAGACAGACCCAAATTAATGTGCAGTTTTTAGGGATCTGGCATTATTACTGGAATTATCTTTTCAGTTAAATGTATTTTATAGGGGTATATAGAGCAATATATGCTCTGTTGATTTTAATGAGTTGTGACGTCTGGTATTTTATATGCTTGAATATTTGCCCACATGTAGGAATATGGACTCAGCCCCTAATGGAAAATAACATAAAGGAACACTGTAAAAAATCAGAAGTTAGAATGTCATTTAGCCATCCAGAGATGACACAGTAATTAACTATTGACACTTGTGAATAAGCTAGCACAAATTAATCTTGACACATTTGCAGACGAGTGATATCTTACAGTGAACACTTTGTAATTATATTTCAAAATGAAAATTAAATGACACTTAAAACTAGGTTGTCATGCTCAATGAAGCGAGCATGTAGCTCAACCGATTGGCAAATAAAATTCAGAATTTGAGCCACATGGTGCTTATGTACCATACTTCACTGTGTCAAAGCCATACGTCTAGAGTGGATGATAGTAATTGCACTGTGGTGCTCTGGATGCATTTCTATGCAGCACTTTATCATTTAGGAGGGACCATCAATATTAGCTGCCTAGTGGTGTTTCACTGGTTTGCTAAGAGGAAATAAATATTCAGAGAATCCAGCATCCAAACCTAAAGTCACCGAGTGAGTTGTCCATTTCTTTTTTTAAAATTTAAATCATTTTTTAATTTTTCAATTACAGTTGACATACAATATTATATTAGTTTCAGGTGTGCACCCCAGTGATTAGCTATTACATAACTGATAAGTGATTCTCCTGATAACTCGTGTACCCATGTGACACCATACACAGTTATTCAGTGTTACTGCATATATTCCCTGTGCTGTACTTATCATCTACATGTTTATTCCGTAACAACCAATTTGTACTTCTGAATCCCTTCACCTTTTTCACCCATCCCCCCCACCCGTCTATGTCCATTTCTAATGTGAATGATGGCAAGCAAAGTGGGCCTTTCCAACCTTATTAGGTACCGTTTCCATTTTGCTTATAGTGCTTTGGGGAGGAATGATCCCATTTCTCAAACTGCCCGGGACAGCTTGATCATGACTTCCAGTATGAGCCAGTCATCACCAGAAACCTTAAAGCAGTAGTTGGAAGCAGGCTGCTATTTCGTCAACTTCTGTGGAATGAAAATGTGATTAGGCTGTTTCCCTCTGCTCTAGGCCAAAGCATCAAAAAGATTCAAAGCATAGAGCTGGGGGTTGATCCACACTCATTTTCACATCCAACATTGCTCATTCTAGAACATTGGCTTTTGGAAAAAGAAAAAAAAATAGGATCACAGCCCCCCCCCCCCAATAACTCTTACCTAAAGGGCACCACTAAATCAGTCTAAGACCTCTTTCACCACTTTTCTTTCTGCCTTTCTAGGTCAGAGTGTGTTCTTTCGAAGGGGTATCGCCCTGGGCCTCAAGCTATAGCAGCTCAGCTTTTCAGGCACCAAGCGGCCTGATGCCTAACTCAGTTTCACAGTAAACACCCTTACCCTAAAGAAGTTGTTTGCTCTCCTGAGGGGAAGTTGAGTTTTCTGTGGGGCTTGCATGAAGCAGTTAATATTTCTTTTTATAGACCAGATGATATGTTAAGATGTTGAACTTGGTTGTTGGATGAAGCAAGGGGAATATAACAGATTGCCCTCAGAAAGATACATGGATAAATATTACATTTTGTTTTTAAAAAGGCTTTGTACATCACTTCACTGATGTACCTTTGTAAATCAACAAAAAGAGGTAACGATTTTTGACGTTTTGCTGTGTGTTCTTGGTACTCCCTTGATGATACTTGTCTTTTCAGTTCTGCAGCTCTTTACATTAGAAAAGGTTTCACCAAAGTCAACCATATTACAATTAATAGAAATTTCTTTCCTGTGTCTGCTTATAGATTTTACTTTTTTTTTTTACGTCCAATTAAGCTCTTTAGAAAAATGTAGCCAGAGTTTTTCGGTCTTTATTCCCCAAGGGTCAGATTTCAAAACTCCCATTCTTTCCAGATGGTCGGTGAAGATGCAGATGAGCTGCCCACGAGCATGACACGGGTGGTTTTCACCTGCAGATGAAGAGTTGGGGGTGAGCAGGGAAATGGCACCTGTTTGAAATTGTTCCTTTTCTCCAAATTTCTGATTCTGCCTTTCTCGTTTTATAGGAACTCTATCACATAGAAGTGCAGTAAACCGTTCTTGTAATACCAAGAGAGGTGCCTGAGGTAATGGCAAAGGTGTAAGCATTTCGTGTTAACTTAATGTAACTTTATTTCTGATAGATTGCAAGACAACAGCAGCAACTTCTGCAACAGCAGCACAAAATTAATCTCCTGCAGCAACAGATCCAGGTCAGTGTATTTTATTACTCTCATCTGATTATACTCGGATACTTTCCTCCTTGAAAATGGAATTTAAAATGCTGCAAATGTACCCTTCTCTTGTAAACAGCACCGATATGGCTACTATTCAAGAATGCTGTATATGGTTGTGTAAGTGGACGTAGGAAATATAGACTAAGTGGTGGTCTAAGCATCCTTTGTGATGTGATGCATAAGCCAAAAAAATCCTATCTTTTTTCTTTCTGCCATTTGCCCGGCACCACCTCGTGGAAACCCAGTGGTTTCCCAGGTAGCATACACATGCTGTTTTGATCGCCCCAAACCAATTTCTGCTTTGTATTTTACCATCTAACGGCATCATGGGGAGAAGTTGATGTTTATTTGCTTGTTAGGACTATCTGATTTGGCTAGTTGTGAGAACAGTCTTAAGACTTGGGAAAATGTTGGTAATAATTAATTTGTTCTTTAACAGATATTAATTGCATTTCTGTTAGATGCCGAGGGCAATGTAAGGATTAATGAGTGATTGTCTGTCTTCAAGGAGCTTATAGTCTAGAAAGGAAGAATAACTTGTTTATGAATAATTGTAACACAATTTAGAAATTCTATTTTTTTTTTCTGGCAGAGTAACACTGTATATAGATCATAATGACTATGGCCTGGGAAGGAATTTTGATTTCTGTCCTTCCTTTGTGTACTTGGTGATTAATTCAACTCACAGCTTTTTGAGATAGGTGAGGAAGTGGTCTCCATTTTCGAACAGCAACAGAGGTGTGGTTGCCTGGTGATTAATCCTCGGGAATACTGACGCCGGAGTCATTGTGCACCCACCACAGCCTCTGTGGTTTCTCTTGGCTGCTGTGGGTATTTTCTAACCACTGAGATCTGCGATTCAGTCTAGTTGGGGCAGCATATTCTGAATTTTATTATTCCTTTCCTTGAGATTAATATTATACCTTTCTGTATCCTTAAAAAATCATTCACATAATGTCATAGCTTACTCTGATCTCCTACCTTATTAATGAAAGCCAGTGATTTTAACTTAGGTCCTTGCTTCATTTTGTTAATCATACTTAGTGTTCCAAGTGGTACTCACTGCATTTAAAATACCAGCCTAGTGCCCGAAGAAGTACCTGGACCTGGACCTGTAATCTGGCTATCATCACAAGGAGCTTTTAATCAGTAGTTTGTTGCGGTGGTCGTTTTAAGATTAGTTCTGATTCTATATTCCATATGCAAGTCTGTATGTTTCAAAACAAAGAGTTCAAATGTGGAGGAAAGGGAATGTCTCTGGTGTTTCTGACAGTCAGTCTTGACAATTAAATCTTGGAATAATTTCTCATTCTGATATCTCTTTTATAACTCATGCTGAGATACTTAATTAAATAACGGTCCAGGTGTTCCCTTGCTCTGCCCTTATTAGAATTTTCAGTGTGTCTCCTATTACTAAGGTCAAGATGTTTAGCTTGTGGCTTCCTACCTTTTTCTCTAGCTCCCTCTCTAAAAACTCAGTAGGTGTTAAATAACTTGATCATTTAGTTCTCTCTGTTTCTCATATTTGTAAAGCAGTAATGGAAGAAGTTCCCTGAGATGTTCTCATATTAGTTACTTATTATTAATGTTTTTACTACCTCTTTATTGCTTCTTTATTTTGGATGTATTCACTTATTAGTTCAATGTTGTTTGTATTAAGTGGCTGCCTTAATTAGCGTTTGCCTATGGTACTGGGGCTTTCAGATGAATAGCAAACAATTCAAACTATTTTTATGAAGTAGTATTACTATTTATTGATTACGTATGATTTTATGGTTACAGCTTGACTACATGAAATTGATGTCTTTTTCAGGAAACTAGCACTTGATCTTAAAATATTCATCAGAACATTCAATTTGAGGAGATAGAAAAATTGTTGTTCCAAGCTTTCTAATAGAAGTTTAATTGCTTTTAACATTTCTGGATATTTCTCAATGTATAATTTTTTTTTAAATGAAGCTAATCAACACTTGATCTCAGTAGTATAAATTATAAAAGCATAGAGAGATTCAGAGTGTCAGAGTTATATTCATTTTAGAAATATAGGATTCTTTGTAACCAGGATTCATATTGTAAAACATAAGAGGAAGCAATAACCTATATTTACATTTCCTTCTGTCCCGAGTTACTGTTTACTGCATGTCTTCTCAGTATTTATCTTTTCAGCATGAGACCATTGAAAGAATTTTTAAATGCTGAAAAACACTCACTCCTTACGCAACACATATTCTATCTGTGACACTTTATTTAATATCCAGACTTGTAGTTATTTTTTTGAAAGGGAAATGGGTTGACTGTATTTTTAAACATGGCCTTTGATAAGCCATAGACATGATCAAGTTTAGGAGAGAGATGATTTGGGGGCCAATTTTTAATATATTTTCTGAGCAAAACATGAGAATGAGATTTAAGAGATGCTTCTAACATTTTTCTATCATGAAAGAAACACTCTCCCTTTTGAAAACAAAACCGAGTGAAATAATAAATATAACACCTAACTTCTCTCCTGAAAACAAATAAATATGGAGACAATCTGAGCAAGCTTGACCATTTTTCTTTTCTTAAAATCCTGAGTCCTAGAACCCATAGCTAACATGGTTGGTGAGGCTGAGCCTTGGCGACAGGCTGCGGACCATGAGCGCCAGGCCGATGCAACCAAGACCGCCCTTTACATGGGGTTCAGAGAGCCACCTTTGAGATTAGTGCTGCCATTTTGGAGTTTGCAAGCTATAACAGAAGGAAAGAAAAGAGTATCTAACCTCTTGCAACAGCCACAAACGCATCTGGGCCTATTGTAGTGGAAACAAATGGCAACCTGAGTGGTTCGCACAAATTTAAAAGCAGGATTTTTCATTAGAAATAGGAAACCGTATGATTAAGGTGCTATTGTAATGCTATTTTAGTGGGTTATTTTATCTGTACTCATTGAAAACTTATATATGCAGTTAAAATTATTTTTTTATATATATTTTCCTTCCTTGAATATCATTTTTTAAAAATATCATTTGCCTTGGTGAAGCCTAACTAAGTTTTGAAAGACATACTTTTAAAACCATGTAAGCCTTGTTTAAAAAGTAAGATGAATGATTTTGAAAGAATATTTTAATATTTCTTAAGAGTCAATTTTTACCATTCAAAAATCAGGTTAATAACTTTAAATGATTATTAAAATGCTTTAATATTAACAGAACTTTTAGGAGGCTTTTTGCTTAGTGAATTCAAATCCCTCTGTTTGTGCTTTGGGGAAAATGCTGATTCCTTTAATTTGTTACATATTAACTAATTCCCTGATGTGGATGGAGCCCCCCCAAAAGTTAGACAATTTTGCTATTTCTAGGACAAAAATAGCACAGTATTTATCAACTCTATGGAAAGCAAAACTAATAGATCATTGCATACGGGTTCATGGAGCTGGGAGAGTTGAGTCTCCTGCTTTAATTCACAAGGACAGATAACTGCTTCAAATGTCATCCTCCTTCATCTACTCAATCTCTTAGCCAGTCTTGAAGAATTTTACTTAGGAGTTATGTTGATTAGAAAACAAAATTTTCAGGCCGGGTAGGGGAGAGCAATGGGGGAAAAATTGGGACAACTGTAATAGAACAACAATAGAAACAAAAGTTTAAATAAAAGGAAACAAAATTTTCTTTTAATCCATTGGATGTATCAAAGCATATTTATAGTATTTCAATCAACTATTACCTATACAAGGTGGGCAAAAGTAGGTTTACAGTTATAATACAAATAAATAATAGGATAATTAATAAATAATAATACAAGAATAAACTCTGTGTTTTGTGTACTTACAACTATAAACCTACTTTGCCCACCCCTGTGAGTCTAGTCTAAGCAAAACAAGACATACTTTATAAATCCTGATTTTTGATCTACCCATGTATTTATTCATTTACCGTCATTTGATTCTGTCATAGTTTTTGAATCAAGAGGAGATACTCTTCATGGACACAACACACCACATTCTTTGGTTTTGATAGTATTTCAATAGGTACACATTTAATGAGGGTATTTTGCTGCTAGAACTTAACCTTTGCAAAAAAATTCAGCTCATTAAAATATCTTTGTGAAAAACCTACTTCTCCAGGCATGAATGGTGTTACCCAATTATTTATGTCTGTTCAGACCCCAATTTTAATGGTGTTCAAGTGGCTTGTATTGTGTGCTGTACAGAAAGTGTCCTCTCCTCATATCACTGACCGAACCACAATTGTCTCTTAAGAATGGGCTGGCTGGTTGAGATTTTATTGGGGCATTTGGCTTCCTGGGCCAGGGCCAGTGACTGAGCCAACTCATACATCCACCTTCTAAAGTATAATTGTGAAATTTGAAATTCTTAGCTCTTTGTTAATTTTTATGGTTAATATACAGTATCAATTGCCTTCCCCTCATCTTTTAATACATTCATTAATTGGTCAACTCAATCTGTGAGAGGCCTCAATAAGTGCCATTGCCGCTGCCTGGCAGACATTCTTGGTCTTACACAAAAACTGGCTCCTTTAAGTGCTGTGGTACATGCTGCTTCTTTACAAAGCCAAGTGTTGCTCTCTTCACTGATACTTCTCTCTTCTTAAAGGTGTATGAGTATTTTCTCATACATGGTGTTTTCTATTTTGGTTATATAATATATAATATATTCCTGTATGTTGTTTGTATGTTTTGTCTCTGTGTGTTTGTCACATGGTAGAACACCATTAAATGTGTCGTCTTCTTTCTTCCTGTCTATTAACCAGAAGAGATGTTAATATTATGAGAGGAGGTGATTGTTCTTAAATGATTAAATAGAATAACTTCAGAGGTACTCTCACCTTTTTAGGAGATAAACCCTGCCTTTTGTTTCCTTCAATATGATTAACTACAGGCATTTCAGGTATCTGCTGAGCAGAATGAGGACTACCATTTATGTGCAGGAGTTGTCTAACGATCAGGAATAATTACTTTGTACATTAGCCTTCATGGCCTGCATGACCTGGTTAATTAATTTTTTGCTAGGATAATAATAATAGATATATATTTGAAGATATGCTTCATCATTAAGTATCTAATTGACCTCTAATTTAAGGGCTGGACTTGCCTTTATTGTCTGTGGGAGATGGCTGAGCAGCCAAGGGAAAAACTGAGGAAAGTCAGGAGCCTTCCGGTCTCACATAGTCCCTCTGTCTTATGTTGTATCTCTTTGTTAATTGTATTTAGCATTGATAAACAAAAAGCAATTACAGTGCTCCTGTTTTGGCTCTCGTGAATAGTCCCTTTTTTGTGTGTTATTGATCAGGTAAGGGATCTCCTTCCAACCGCCTCTGAAAGGACCAAATAAACCCATTGGAAGTAATTTGATACTTCTGTTGGCACCATACATGTATCTGATACTCTCTTGCAGTGAAATGAGGGTTATAAACAAAGCTTAGAAGTTTAGGATTAGCCCCCAGCTTCAGCAAGCCCTTAAAATATTTTGTAATTCTATCTTCAATCATGAATTAGCCAGGAAAAACAGACGCTCTCTCCTCTGTTCTTCTGGTGTATGCTGTTTTTAATTGCCCACAGGCAGGCTGTTGTGATGTTCTTTGGAAGTTTAAAACCAAGATAAAAATGCAAATCTAATTATTTCTTTTATGTAATCTAATTAACTTTTTAAGTAATGATAGATGCTCCATAGCTTGCTTTAAACATTTTAATAGTGAAATTTCTGAATTATAAAGCATAGGTAAAGCTGCCGTGTACGTCATGACTAGCGAGGGCCTTCAGAGCTAAAAACATAAATTATTATTGTGGATCTGAAACTTTGCTTTAGTTAATCATGCTAGACTGTTTGTTAAAGTTGGAGTGGACCTAGAAATAAGAAGAGGTGGTACCTGACCAGGTCCTAGGAGCTACTGTGTGGAATTATCAATCAGCTTGCTACCCTTTTCTAAATGCGGCTTTGCGGCGAAGATCTTATTCAGCAGACCAGAAGCTGATGCGAATTTCAATGCTTTTCAGGCCCTATCCTTCAGATCCCCAGCACCCTCTAGATGTCCCTCCCTCCTCTGTCTTATCTACTTGTGCTTATCTCTCAGATTCCACTCTGCAGCTCTGTCTCAAACTAGTGATACTAAAAATTCAGGGGAACCAAAGTCTTTGCTACTTTCCCTGTTTCATGAAAGAGGGAGAGTGCCTTACCTCTTCAGAGGCAGGAGGGGACGGTGCAGAGTGGGCAGATGACCCAGGTGGTGCCTGAATGTGGCATCACATAACAAGGAATCACCCCCCATGGAAAAGGTGTCTCTTTTCTGTTTTTTTCTTGATTTCTCTGATTATAGCGAGGGCTCGGTTTAGTGTTAGTCTTTAATACCTCTCCAGGATGTGCTAATCTTTCTTATAGGATAGAGAGGGAGAGATCGTTGTAGTCTTAAGGCCTTTGGAGGCAGTAGTGTTTAACTAGAATTTAAATAAAATAAAGTAAAATAAAACTTTTATTTTCATGGTTATCTGGTGATCTTCTATTTATGACAAGTGACTTTAGTTTTCTATTTGAAGTAGTGATATAAAGTTCCTTTTGAAATAAATGTAATTAAGCAAAAAAAAAAGTCAGTTTAAATAACAACGTTAAGCTAGTAGTAATTGGGTACTTGAATATGGCAAAAATTATGAAGGTAGTTCTTTAATAATGGAATTTGGAGAAACTCTTGCAAGAGCACCACACTAAGGTATTAAAGGTCCCCCTCCACCATGCTTCCTCTTTCACAGAATGTCAAACTTGGAAACCCCGGTCCCCGTGGCTCTCACTCACTGGCAGCTATTCCCGTTGGGTAACAATGCAGTGAGTTTATCGTTAAGTCAGATGTAAAAATAACCCTGAGGAATGCCCTTCCTTTTTATGAAGTAAAGGTGGTAATAAATGGTATGTGCTTTGTTTCTTTCTGCTTTCCAGTAATTTTATTTGGTACAATAGAACATTTCCAAATATATGTCAGTCCCCATTTTTGTGTTTCTTTGCGATTTCTTTGAAACTCTTCCTCTAGTTCAAACCCTTTACTTTACACGGGGAAACTGAGGTGTGGGCCTCAGACTTGTGCAAGCTTAAACAGCTGAAAGCTGTCAGCCAGGAGTGGAGCCCAGCTTTCCTGACTCCTAATCTAGCGCTGGTTTCAGCATTCCAGGTGGTGTCCCGATTTGCCCTTTTTGTGACTTGAATAAATCTTAGTGCACTTTAGTGTCCCAGTTTGCAAAATGTGGATAATGGTACCTAACATCTAAAATCTCATTACATTCCCTTTATCTTTAAGTGGAAAAAAATGGAAGATTTGTTATTAGAATCATTTTATATCCAAAAACTACTGCAACTGTGGGTGGGTACATACCCACAAGGAAAAAGATAAAAAGAACATAATTGGAATCTTTTTGTAGGGTAGTGTGAAATGTATTCATGGCTGAGTGAGTTTTTAGGTATTTACATATAAACTTCTTAGATAGTTAATTATATTACTTTCTGGGGGCTGCAAAGTGATATGAGGGTCATATTGAGATGTTGAGGGTCAGTCACCTTTACTGTTAATACCTTTTTTTTTCTGCAGCCACCTTCTCCAGTTGTCAGAGTGGCAGCCCTTGATTCCAGTGGTTCTCAATCTTGGCTGTACCTTGTAATCACTTGGAAGCCTTTTTAAAATACTGATGCCTAAGTCCCGTTCCAGAGATTCTGATTTAATTAGTCTGGGTACAGTCCCAGATGGTGACCGTTCAAAGCTCTCCCGATGATTCCAGAGGGCAGTCCGGGTTGAGAAATACTGCTTTACACAGTGTGATGCAGATTAAATGACTAAATGTGAACCCTAAATTGTTTGGACTATATAACTATTGTTCTACTTACCTACCTCCCTACCCTTAGGTAGAGTGAAGTTTGGAGCATAACTTAAGCAAATAACCCTTGAGCAGTTGAAATATACTTTTGACTTTGGTCACAGCTATTTTACTTAATAGCTAGAAAGCATATCATGGATTATGGTTCAAACAATTTAAATAAATTTAGTTCTAATAACTTGATTTTTATTTACATGTGGCAAGATATGAATTTGTTGGTATCAGATCTGTGCCTTGGAGAGATATTTAAAATAAAAACACAACATAATTTTTCATAATAAGACCAATTTTTTAAGAAAATAAATTCTCAGATGCCCTTTGACTTCTATTATCTAAATGGAATGAATTTTAACCCAGGAAATCAACCTGTTTTTTATGGTGATTAAAAAATACTCCCTATATAATTGAATATAACTTGAAATACATGAGGAATGTAAGAATGTAAATGCACTTTGAAACTATATTTGTACATATAAGTAGAAGGTATAGATGATAAGATACATTGCTTCAGAGTGTATGTAATTAAAAATTTTTGCAGGACCAGCAGAGGTATTGGAGACAAATAAATCAAGATTTAAATTTTAGTTCTACTACTTATTAGCTCTGTGATTGTTTTGCTATTTACTAGCTGTGAGTTAAGTTACTTAATGTCTCTGAGCCTGGATGTTATAATTCCTAAAAGATGGATAATTTTGTTACCTTACTAGTTGATTAGAGATCATTGTAGAAAGCCCCTAGTAAGGGTTCAATGCATATCCATCACTATCGTTATTGTTGCTGTTCTTGTATACTAGTTGTAGGAATAATTTCAGAGGCCCAAGAGAAACATACATGGACATATTTTGTATCAGCCTGTGTAAGCATGTTTGTATCTATATACACATGCATAATTAGAACTCACAAATTAGTGATGTGAATATAGGATAATCAATGTGGATACACTTTAATCAATTATTATCATCATGATAATCTAGAGGAAAAGAAAGAGCAACAATTTTCTCTGGCTGCCAAATGAGAGGTATTTCAGTTGTCAGTGAAAGGAAAGTAAGGTTTATCAGGCACTCAGAAATGGTTGGCCAGGAATGAGACAGAACTGCCTGGAGATTATTCTGGAAAATAGGGTCAGATTCTCACCTTTCACACTGAAATGCACTTTTCTATTAGGTCAACAGTGCTTGTGAAGTTAGGGAGATAGTAAATGAACCTTTCCAGTTTATTTTATAGCCTTTTTTAAACACACACACACACACACACACACACACAGATGAAGTTATGTGATGTAGCAGCATAAAATGCAGAAGTCCTTCTTGTTTAAAATAAAGTTGTTCATATAAATCTTATGTGCGCCATCTCCTGTAAGTCAAGCATTGGCCCAGCTTTTGTGAATTATGTCTATACTTAGAATTTAAGAAGTTAAACAGTATGCATACCAGACTTGAGAGATGGGAAATAAAAATTGATATACTGTGTGACACTTGATATAGCACAGGGGAATATTTTTTAAATTCTGAAGGGATGTACTGACATAACCATTTTGAATTCACATAAGGTAACCCCCACTCAAAGTTATTAATGTTTAGAGTCAGATATTTTTACTTGTTCAAAATAAAAGAAAATAAATGATGCAAAAGGTGTAATGTCTCACTGGGAGACACTGAATTCATTTTATCCACCACCCAATCCATTAAGAAAATATTAAGGTCGTAACATTAAACAACAAAAGTTAAGGAACTCACAGGTCAAAATAAAGGGTAAAGTCCTCCTGGTCAGGTCATAGCCATGACTTTTATTAAACATACACTCTGGTGACAGATTTTCCTCTTAAAACATATGCAGGTGAATTGCTATGATGGCTGAGATTAGTGCAGGTGGAAAGGGCTCTCAGCTAGGCTGACTTGCCTGTGCTTGAACATGTTGACAAGGTGGATAAACTATTCTAAAGAACTCTAACAGGCCAGGCATACTTTGCACTGTAATAGCATCATTCATTTCCCAGCCACACAAAAGTTGGCTCCTCCTTATACATTTTTTAGTTGCATTCTTCTTAGGAAATCGGGGGTGGGTGAAAGACCAAGAAAACTGATTTTGGTTTCAATTAATTGTCTAATAAATTTGTCCCTTTTCAAAAGTCTTGACGATGTCAAGAACTAGTTACCTAAACAGAAAAACATTCCTTTAGTACTGCAATTTGATAAAAGATGTAGTAAGTGCTAGTTTGGTGCTTTTTAAGCTGGACGTGGCAGAAGTCATTTGGTGATACACAGAGAGTTAGTTAAGCGCAGGGCACTTTAGTGTAATTGAATGGTGTCTGAGGAGGCAGTCGGGGACCTGAAACTTCAAGGAGAAGAAGGATCTCCAGCTGTTGGTTCAGGTATTTGTCCTGAAGGACCTTTTGTCATTCTGTGGCTGGCTATCAGCTCCTCCTTCCCCTTCACTTGCATTTCACTGAGAATCCTGAATGTCAGGAGAGCTCTAAGTTAATCAGGTTAGTAGATGATGGCTTGGCGGGTGGTTTGACAGAACCAATGTGATGGAGAGGAAGAGAGTCCACGTGCATAGGAAGCTATCACCTTGCTTAGTGATGAGAAATTGAGGTTTGAGAAAATAAAAACTACTTCCAAGATTTTCTCTCTACCCTACTCTTTGTAATTCTTTGGGATGCTTGTGCAGGCTCAGGTTTCTAGATTTTATGTCTGAAGGCTCGATAGAGTGGAGACACCATTAGATGACCTGGATTCTTTGTAGGTAAAAAAGCTCAGAGGAATAGGCAAACGTTAGATACTAGTATTCATTACTGGGTTTAATCTTAGAAGATCAGGTAGACCCTAGTGAAAGAGCAAACATATAGTCTACTATTGGAAGAATTATAGCTCTTGTCTGGGATATTTATAATGCGAGGGTGGAAATCAGGGCAAAGAAAAACAAAGTTGGGCTCTTGAAGTCGGCCTCCACACAACATCTGTTTTTCTGTTAAGATTGTCGGATTTTGTTCTGTTGTGGATTGTCAGATGCATCAGTTCGTGACAGGGTGCTTTCATGGACTCCATGTTAGGGTGGAAGTACATCCTTGGAATTCTTAGAGGTGTTTTGTGGAAGGGAAGTGGGTCATTGGCAGTCCGGAAGAAGAGGTCATCTGAACACTATCTTTAGGACCTTGGCCCCCGTTCAATACAGTGCCTCTTCTTCCCAGTAAGACTGGGCCGACTGTAGAGACTTGGGCTTGTGATATACTGTCACCTGAAGTGGTTAAGACTGCAATGTTTAAGGCAAATGTCTTTGTGCAGCAGAATTATAGTTAAAATATTTTTGTTTTAGTTTAGTTTGAAAATTTTTCTATTAGAAAAATTATTAAATTTATTGTAGTTTACCTATATAATGAACTATTATAGACTGTTAAAAATTATATTTAATGATTTGTGATAATGTTTATAATATAAGGGGTGAGAATAAACCCTGGAATACATTAATATAAATACAATATAATCTCAACTACATAAAAATAGGCATTTAGGCATTTACAAAAAGACTGGAAGTAAATGCATTATTTTATAATTAATGTTACTACTATTATTATTTTTACTTTAAAAAATTCGGGCGACAGAAAAGGAGCAGGCATCTATCCTTTTACTGTATGATCACTTCTGGGACAGGTTGTGATCACCAGTAGATCATCGAATCTTGCACTCGACTGTCATATCTGATCTCTGATTGATTAAATAGAGCTTCCAGTTAATCGAAAACAACAAGGTCTCCAGATAGCTGGAAAAAACATGCAGCCATAGATCTTTCCAGTGCTTTCAGGCTGTTTTACTGATACCTATCCCTGCCCCATCTCTTACTCATTTTCCCACTTTTGTCTGGGACACTGAATGAATTCCATAGACTTGTATGTTCCCTTTGGCTCAGGGAAGCCATGATTTCAAGCCCAGGAAAAGACAAGATATGGCTGTGATTGGTTGTTGACCTACTCTCTGCAGAACTTGTTCTCCCTTCTATTAAAGGTCCGTGGTCCCAACCGGGAGACAAACTAGTATTACAGAAATGTAGCGTGGAAGGAAGAAGCCTAGACTTGGGTTCAGGATGTCTGAGCCTTGTCCTTGTTCTGCTAGTAACTCACATGATTTCTGGCAAATTATCCTTCTGCACAAATTCTCATTTTCCGTACATTTAGAACAAGGACCATTGTACAGGTTTATTGCTGAAATTCCTTATGCCTGTGACCTCCTGTGATTCTAGACGATGGGAATTAACTCTGGTCCTTGGAAAGTGCAGAGCAGCAGGTAGTCTTGCCTACAAAGCTTTCGGGCAAATGGGACGTTGGCCACAGCATAAGCCGCGTCCACTTAGCAATGTTTGTGTTTTAAACCATCGAAAGGTTTTGAATTATGAGGTCAAATTCATGTTTTCTTTGTGGAGTATTGTGATGGCTTGTAATGCCTGCCACATGAAATGATAGCTATGGGGGATTTTTAGAAAAACACATTTAGGAAGAGGGCCCTATAAATGCCTGCTTTCAGGCCACACCTAACACATTTCTGTAGCCAACGACAAACTCCTGGCATTAGGGCTGTAGAATGGAAAGGGTGACACAAACTTAATTTTAGTGTTGCAAGTGAAATATTATAATTTTGGGGGAAAATCCTTATAACTTCGCAAAGTATTAATTGCAGGAAATTACAGCATATCCTAGTGAAATATTATGTCAGTGGCATATAGGCATATAACACCTTTTCCTAGTCTCTCTTGTTTTCACCCCAAGTGTTGCGTTTTCATTTGAAAAGAGATGTGTTAAGCAGTAGAACTTTGTCTAACTGTGGGGCTGGTGCCGAGTGTGGTTCAGACGGTCTGAAAACAATTAGGCTGTGAAGGGGCGACTTCTTGGTTCTTCATCCTAGAAGTGGGTTTACTGCGTGAAGCATCGTGTTGATGTGAATATTCTTTTAGCCATTGCCTCATTTCCAGCTTGTTAGGTTTCATCTTCTAGTCCTAATAAATTTTCTGACTACAGTTTATTTATTGGGTTGCAAGATAAAAAATGAGAAAATTTCATTTCTGATGTGTGGTAGAATTTAATATGGTTTTCCGATTTCCTCCCATTTTGTTTGAAGTAAATAGGGTAATTACTCACTAAAATTCTAATATCTTTCAGGGCTTTAGGGATGAATCTAAAACAGAACTATATAATGTTTTATTTAAGCAAATTCATGTTCTTATTAGGCAGTTCACCTTAATGTCATTTTTCATAAATAAACTTTGTTTTATTTTTTCAAGGGTTATTTAATTAATTTTGTTGTACTACCTCAGTCTGACATCTGCATCTGTTAAGGCTGCTGGATGTGATTTGTGGTTCAAAAATAAAGATAAGTTATTATTTGCAAAATGATAAATCATTCAGAAATGATGCATAAAAATGAATGTAAAAGAGTCTGAGGAACTTCTGTTTCTTTTTGTTTCTTTTATACAAGGCACAGGCAGAGTCATCTGTGTTTGCACAGAGCACGTGTGCCACTAGCACGTCTGATTAATATCTAACTGGACGCGAGCGAACCCTGTCCTGCAGAAACCGCTGCCGTGCTGGCTTCGTGAACTGTTTATGGTCGCCATTAACTGCAGGGCTTTGCCATATAGCCATTGTGTAGATCTGGTTTTACTTACCAAGCCCAGATCTGCTTTTTCTCCCCCTGCTGAGCAAGGTGAAGTGCCTTGTGCTACCAGCTTCTTATTATTTGGGGGTTCAAGGCATCTTGGGGATTGATGCTGGCAGCGCTGGGACTCCCAGTGTTTCTGTGCAAAGATCAGCGTTGCTGGAGTAAGTCTTCAGTAAGTTTGCTCTACATACAACACAGGCTAAACAAGTATTTTACTTTTGAATAAAGTAATCATTTGAATAATTATGGACAGATACTCATTTCCCCACAGCCCTACCGACCCTCTCCACTTTGGATAAGAGTAGGCCTGAACTGGAAGGCTTTCCAAGTCTGGTTGTCAGGTCTCCAGCCTAGCCTTCACATTTTCTCCCAGGGGGGGAGTAGGTGTGGGAATGAGGCAGGGGACAATACGGAGATCTCTACATGAAAGGCAACGTTGTCTTTTCTCCTTAAGAAGGATCATAGAATATCATGTTTTCTTTGGAAATGAGAATGTGCGAAGGGGTATTTTGGTTGAGGCTATAAGAACACCATTTCACTTTCCTAGTAAAAGAGCTGGCTGTTAAGTAGGAGTTTTAATCTCCACCCTAAAAGAACATGTTGGCTGTGTATTCCAAAGGGGCAAAATGTACTGAATTTAAATGGGACAGCAAGTCCATCCCATTCTGGTCCTTAGCTGTTTTTTGGTTTTGTCCCCTGACCCCCCTCTGCAGCTAGCCTCTGAATCTAGGTTTAAAAGCAGCTGGGAGATGCACTGGTAATTCACAAAATGGGGGTTCCACTTATTAACCACAGAATGTAGGAAAGAGATCTGGGGAGCAATCTAAGGAGATACTGCCTCTTCATTTATGCTAACAGTGTTTGGGAACATTCTCGTTACCTTTCTGACTAAAAAGGTCTTATTGCATTCTGAAAAGAATAAACTATAGAAAGGTTTTTTAAAAAATTAATTAACTAGTTGTGAAGTTGTATAAGAAAGAGAAAACACTTTGAAAAGTGGTCGGAGCTCTCGTGTATTAAGCGCAGCAGATGAAATGATTTATTGGGTTTTATACACATTCTGTAAAGGGTAAGCATTGCTAACAGAATGAGTGGCAGCCTCTGGGAGCAGAACAGGCCCCAGGGACTAGTCTTTGTTCCTCTGGTCTTGACAGGCATGTGTCTCTGTTAAATGAGAGCTTAATTTCTCTCATATGTGAACAATTTCCAAGCCCAACAAAGGCAGCCAGGACTGGAGCTATTTAAAAGAACAAGCACAGGAGGAAGCATTCTTGAAGAAAGGGGATGCTAAAAGGCTAATTACTCACCATGGCTTAGCAACTATTTTATTTTTCCCTAAGCAAGGTTTATTAACATGGATCTGCCACTTAAAAAAAAAAAACATAAACACACATTAGAATTACAAGGTTATATTTTTATCCTTTGTGAAATAGCCATTTGCTGGTCTCTGCTCATTGAAAAGAGGTGTCCCCATCAGCCGCGGTGGTGCAGATCGTGGAATATTAATTCACTGGCGGGGGAGGGGAGAGGCTAATATACTTTGGATCCTTCCTCTCTCAAGTGGAAGGAATTTAAACTATGTACGAGGCAGCATCCTTGGCGACCCTTTCTTTAGACAGTAACTGCTTACAATGTCGAGGATCTTTATTTCAACATTTTCTGTGCGTGTTTCAAACTATGATTTGTTTAGTTTGCCTCAGTTTCTGGACGCTGCTACCTGGGGAAAATCCCACACTGTTGAAGTGGCGTGTGTAAGAGGCGACAGGTATATCTCCACTTACGTTGTACCTGTTCTCCTAAAAAGGTTTTGTAAACTGGATCATTTTTTCCTTTTTGACTTTACTATAATTCTCATTAGCCCTTTATCTTAATTTTTGACTACTGATCTTTAAATTTCTGTACTTGTCCTTTCAAGCTTGTTATGTCTTTTCCGTAAGGTGTTGACCTGTAAATAAACAATTAATTGTATTTGTATGGCAACTATTTTATAAAGGCAAGAGTACTAAAATATGAGCAGTAATAGCCTTCTTATTAATCTGTTTTGGATGTTTTTATAACAGGACACACCAATTATTTAAGTTGTTTAAAAAGAAGAATTTTAGAAATGAATGGTGAACTTACAATTTCTAACGAAGACACTAAGTTGAATATTGAGACCGTATATTCACATTGGCCTCTTGATTTATTTTAGAACTAAAAATGCGACCTAGGTTCTCTTGATGATCACTGATAATTTTTTGAATGACCTTTGGCAAATCACTTATCTCTGAGACCTCAATTGCCTTATCTATAAATGAAGGATTTTTTCCAAACTCTAAATTTCCATGTTTTAAGACTAAGGTAAAAATGGATCTCTGAAATAAAATACATGAAGTGACTGCAGAGTGCCCACAATAAATTTATTTAAAAATCTCCCACCCCCCCCAAATAAAAACATTATTACAAGTCTACATTTAAGTTTTTTAATATAGAAAAATCAGGACATCCTCAATTAGGGTACCTTGACTGGCACAAAGCCAGATGTGCAATGTTATCATGGCTTCATGGGAAGACAGCCTACCACCTATGACAGGCGCTGTGTGGCAGAGTAGGAAAGGTGTGGCAACTGTGGGTTTCACTTATCGTGCTGGGCAGCTGACAGATTCACTCTTTTCATTGTACGTGTTTATCAAAACGGTCTCCATGAGAGGAATCAGATGATGTCCACCGACATGGATCTTTCTGCCAGCGTACAGACAACTCCTGGAAGTGTCTGAGCCCGGTGTGCAGCCACGATGACCTGACTCAGGAGGAGAATGGAGTGGTATTTTACTTAGAATATGAAACGATGACTGTGTGACGTGGACAAGAAGAAAGTAAAAGTCATTTTCTCCCAGGTGCTTTTTCTTAACATTTTTGCTTGCTACCCAGAAGTACTGTGGTTTTCATAAGAAGCCATACTGGAGTAGAAGTAACACATGCCAAACCACCTAAGCTAATGACTAAGCCATCTTCCTTCCAGATTTGTAGTGCATTTGAATAAGGAAAATGGTAGGATCTCAAGAAATGAGTCAAGGAAAATTCTAGGACCCTTATTTCTGGCATAAATTAATTAGATTAAGCTTGCTTTCCCCTTTTTATTTACAATATTATCATTTCCTTATAAATTGCCTCTCCTTTAATATTTCCTGTTCTTACAAATGACATCATCACTACAAGTCATACTCAATGTCTGCTTTTCCTTCATGCACCATAGAACTGCCAATTCTAGTCCAATTTACCTCCAAATGTCTCATATCTGCTGTTTTATTTTTACTGTTACTAACATGATTGCGGTGATCACTTCCTGCCCAGACTGCTGAAATACAGTCTTAAACTGTCTCTTCACCTTCTGTCTATCTCTCTCCACTTCACACCACACATTCATTACAAAATACTCTTCCTTAAAGCACTCTTTTCATTGTGTTTCTCTTCTGCTCAGAAGTCTCTAATGATGTCTTGCTGCCTATTATTTTGATTTATTTAACAAATTTTCATTAAGCTCTTGTGTTTCTGACAGTCTTCTAGACTTTGAGTATATGGCAATCTACAAAAATCTCTGCCCTGCTACGCTCATATTCCATTTGGGAGGGGGAGACATAAATGAGAAACGTAAAATTATAGCATGTCACAAGAATTGCTATGGAGGAAAAACAGAAAAGGGGAAAGAGAGTAGGAACGAGGCACTCCCACTTTAAACAGTACATTTGGTAATTCTGTATGAAGAAGGTAACATATGAGCAAAGACCTGAAAGAATTTAGGAAGTGAGTCATACAGATATCTGGAGGAAGAGCCTTCTGTGTAGAGGGAGCAGCAGATGCAAAGACATAGGCAGGAGGGAGCAATCTCTAAGGAACATTAAGGGACAAGTATGGCCGGCAGTAGTGGGAGTAATTTTGGGGTGTGAATGAAAGGCAGAAGTGTGGAATGTAAGAACAGAGAAGATCTTTTACATCATTTAAGGACTTTGGCCTTTAAGTGGAATGGGGGCCATCGAAAAGAATGTCGTGATCTGACGGGTTTTAACATGATTGTTCTGCCTACTGTGCTGCAAATAGACTGAATAGGACAAGAGTAGAAACTTGGGAGAGTAAGAGAAGACTGTTTAGGCAGAAGTGTTGGTAACTTGGACCAGGACAATGAGAGTAATAAATCATTAGAGTCTAGGTATATTGTGAAAGTAGAGCCAAAGAGATTTGGAGTGAAAGGGACATAGGAAAGTCAAGGGTGACTTCATGAATTTTGATCTAAGGAACTTTGAAAACGGGGTTGCCATTCACCTAGCTTCTGCCAGTCACTGAGAAAATTAGAGGAAAAGGTATCAGCAGGGGGTGAGGGTGAGGGACTGTGGTTGGGCGGGCTGCGGGGAAAATAAGGTGGGGAATTCAGTTTGGTGTAGAATGAATTTGAAATACCTATTAGAGATTCAGGTGGAGATGTTGAGTAGGCAGTAGGACATAGAAGTCTGGACTTCTTAAGAGAGATAAGGACTAGAAATGTACATTTGGGAATGTCAATGTGGATGGTTTTGTAAAGTTCAAACTCTTAGCTCTGAGTTTCACAGCCCTCTATTAACAGGGTTCCTGCTCTAATTTCTAGCTTTACTTTTCTGGAGCTAGTTAATCACACTTGTTTATGTGTTATCCCCTGAAGATGATTTGTGTTTTTTCATCTCTAAATTATTTGTCATTTATTTTTTTACTTAGAAAAAAAAGTATGACAATTTTTTCTATAGGCCCTCATAACCCTCACATTGACCTTTGCCTTTTAAAAGCCTAGAATTCAATTAAGGTCTAATTCCATGAAAACTTTGCTGATCACCACCACCCCTATCCCTTGCCCCAGCTGGTCTTCCTTTTCTTTTCTGAGCCTACACAGCAACGTGGGCTTTTCTTAGAGCATAAGAAACCTCAGGCACTGTATTTTAGTTATCTGTGCATGTCTTATGCCCCCTACAACATCACAGTACCCTTGAAGACAGAGATCATATTGTTTTTATATTACCAACATGCCTAGTCGGTGCCTTGTGTATGGTGAAGTTTCAGTGACTATTGTTGAATAGAACAGTTGAAATCATAAATAATTTTAATGGGCAAAGGAGACAATCAAAATTATTTTTTTCTTCTTTTCATGTTTATCACTTAAGCAAATATTGTAAATTTTTTTTCTGAAACACAGTGTACTAAAATATTTAGTGTATGATTCCATGAATTAAATGGAATGATGGAAATTTAGGAGTTGGTTTGTTCCATTCTCCAGGCCCTGATTTTCTGACTGAAGTTAACATTATCCAATTTGGAAATGTAATAAGTTAATGAATTGGCTATTCAAAACCTACTTGATTAAATTTAGTAATCTTGATGAAATAAACTGTATACCTTTTATAAATGAAAAAAACAATGTTAGTAACCCTTTTAATAACATTTTTTTAGTGACCTGTTTGGACTGACTCTGATGTTAAAATGTGGAGAAAGAGCAAAAATGACTATAAATGCATTTATTCTACAAAGTTTTATTACTCTTTTCTATCTTTAAATTAGTGAGTAGCTTTTATTTATGAAAAAGTAACACTGAATACTTAATGTATAGTAAGGGCTTTTATAAGTTGTTTACAAACATTACCCCCCTATATATCCTATGTATTTAGTCCTTTAGAATTCTTCATTCAGCATTATTGAACTTTACTATTGTTTTTGGAAGTAAGTAATGCTATGGTTCCTTGGGGAAACTTCAAAAAAGGATAGTAAGAACTATGGTTTTTACACGCTAAGTTTACTATTTGGTCTCTTTTTAAAGCTTCATATTTTTTATAATTCTTGCTTACATTCTGTTAAACCAGAAGTCTTGGGAGTGGTAGCTTTAATTCAATTCTTTAAAAATTTATTAAGTATCTTAGTACTGAGCTGGAGATACCCAAGTGGAAAACATAATATCTCTGCCTTTAAGAAATTCACGGTTTAGTAAGAGAGACATCTAAAAAATAATCATGTCAAATAAAACATTTTTTCCATTTAATAATATTCCTTAATTAGCTTTGTTAACTGATCATTGCCTACGTATTTTACCTTTATCAACATCAAAGGTAAATCCCTTAAATGTGAAGGTGGTATTTGTAGCTTTCAAAGTTATCACACCAGGAAGAACAGTAACACTTACTGGAATGCCCAAGAAAATACACTAAAGTTATTCCTCCAAAGGTGGATTTTTTAGAGCTGTTTTACTATTTGTTATTTTAATAATCAACTATAGAAAAAAACCACAGTTAGCAGTCAAGGAAAAAAGAAAGAAGCAGTTAGTTCAGCCCGCAGCCTGCAGTGAATATCGGCTCTGTGCGACGTGACTGAAACCTAGGGGCATGAGGGCAATATAGGAAATATGAGACACACTGTTTTCTCTCCCAGAGCTCTTAAAGGAGCCAAGGAAGCAAAATGTTCATATATTGAGTATTTTAAAATGTGAGAGCAATCACAGAGCATTTTGTCAGCAAGTACAAAAACTAAATGGCTAAATGCTCCAGGTCCACCGACTACAATGATTCTACGTAAAACGTTACAGACCACGCAAGAGATTGCTTTGCAAACTTATTACTTGCCTTAAATTGAATGTAGTGGTATACGGTACTTTCCAACAAAGTACAGTTAGTTTTATTTGAGAATTTCTAGAGGCTCCACTCTCTTTCTCTTGCAACCAACCTCTTTCAGAAATGGAGGGCCTTAAACATATTAGCTGCTTCTTGTGGTTGAGTCATGAGTATACCTGTCAATGTCCCAAAGATTCACAGAGGACACAGCACATTCCGTATGACCAGCCGCAGTTCACAGGAGCCAGAGGAAGAGTCTGCAGGCTGTTATCTTGCTGGGATTAATATTGTCTTTGGGTTTGCCTTAGAAGCCAAATCCCTGTGGTGTCAAGGCTCTGGGAGAATGGTTTAACCTATAGCTTACGAGGACTTCACGCAAGATTTATTATCAAGATTTCTTTTTCACTTTAATGGAGAGACACTTCTTATCCTGAGATTTGATCTGGAAAAAGTTTGTGTGGGAAGAGTTTTTTCCTCTCTCCAGATGTTGTTCCTCCTCAGATGTTGGCTGCGAAAGCCAGGTTTAGTCCTCCCTTTGGTGGATGATACCTACCCCTCTGAAAGGTTAGGATTATATGTTCTATCCATAGTTGTAATCTTTTTAATATGCTTATTTTCTATCCTTTAATTCTCCTTTTAACCTTTTGTTTTAAAAAATATAATAAAAAGAACTATAGGGAAATAGAGTATTTATGCTAGAAGGGATCCTGTGGATAACCAGATCACTGACTTGCAAGTTGTATTCAAACTAATAAAGTAAGAAGTGTATTTCGCATCACTGCCTGATACACGCATTCGGCACAACACGCATATGTGTATACCAGAAAAAATTTCATTAAATGATTGCCTCACCACAAGGGCTCATTGTATGAGAGCTTTTCTGTTTCTTACTTTTCTTCTCTCCTTTTTTTCATTCATTTCTCTGGTCCTCCTTCTCCTCCTCTTTCCATGCTCTCTTTCTTTTTCACTTTCTCTTGTCTTCTTTTTTTTTTTTTAAATATATTTACTGATTATGCTATTACAGTTGTCCCATTTCCCCCCCACCTCACTCCACTCCATCCTGCCCACCCCCTCCCTCCCACATTCCCCCCCTATAGTTCATGTCTATGGGTCATACTTATAAGTTTCTTGGCTTCTACATTTCCTACACTATTCTTACCCTCCCCCTGTCTATTTTCCACCTATCATCTATGCTACTTATTCTCTGTACCTTTCCCCCCCTCTCCCCCTCCCACTCCCCTCTTGACAACTCTCCATGTGATCTCCATCTCTACGGTTCTGTTCCTGTTCTAGTTGTTTGCCTAGTTTGCTCTTGTTTTTGTTTTAGGTGTGGTCGTTAATAACTGAGTTTGCTGTCATTTTTACTGTTCAAATTTTTTATCTTCTTTTTCTTAGGTAACTCCCTTTAACATTTCATATAATAAGGGCTTGGTGATGATGAACTTCTTTAACTTGACCTTACCTGGGAAGCACTTTATCTTCCCTTCCATTCTAAATGATAGCTTTGCTGGATACAGTAATCTTGGATGTAGGCCCTTGCCTTTAATGACTTGGAATACTTCTTTCCAGCCCCTTCTTGCCTGTAAGGTCTCTTTGGAGAAATCAGTTGACAGTCTTATGGGAAGTCCTTTGTAGGTAACTGTGTCCTTTTCTATTGCTGCTTCTAAGATTCTCTCCTTATCTTTAATCTTGGATAATGTAATTATGATGTGCCTTGGTGTGTTCCTCCTTGGGTCCAGCTTCTTTGGGACTCTCTGAGCTTCCTGGACTTCCTGGAAGTCTATTTCCTTTGCCAAATTAGGGAAGTTCTCCTTCATTATTTGTTCAAATAAGTTTTCAATTTTTTGTTCTTCCTCTTCTCCTTCTGGCACCCCTATAATTCGGATGTTGGAACGTTTCAAGATGTCCTGGAGGTTCCTAAGCCTTTCCTCATTTTTCCGAATTCTTGTTTCTTCATTCTTTTCTAGTTGGATGTTTCTTTCTTCCTTCTGGTCCACACCGTTGATTTGAGTCCCAGTTTCCTTCACAACACTATTGGTTCCCGGTATATTTTCCTTTGTTTCTCTTAGCATAGGCTTCATTTTTCCATCTACTTTTTGAACAAATTCAACCAATTCTGTGAGCATCTTGATAACCAGTGTTTTGAACTGTGCATCCGATAGGTTGGCTATCTCTTCCTCACTTAGTTGTATTTTTTCTAGAGCTTTGAAGTGTTCTGTAATTTGGGCCATTTTTTTTTTGTCTTGGCGCTTCTGTTACTTTAAGGGGCGGAGCCTTAGGTGTTCACCGGGGCGGGGGTAACGCTGGTCACTGTGCTGTGAAGCTGTATGTGGGGGAGGGGCCGAGAGGGAGTAATGGCACCCGCCTCACTCTCCTCCGGATTTCAGTCTTTCACTCTGCTACCCACAATCAAACTGGGCCCCTCTGGTGCTGGCTCCCGAGTGGGTGGGCCTGTGCACGCTCTAGGCCCCTGTGGGTCTCTCCAACAACTTCTCCTGTGAGGCTGGGAGTCTCTCCTGCTGCTGCCCCAACCCCCACGGGCGCTTTCAATCAGAGGTTTGAGGCTTTATTTCCCCCGAGCTGGAGCCCTGGGTTGTGTGCTCTGCTTTGCTCCCCACCGTTTGTCCGTTTTATCTGTGCGCAAACGTGGGGCCACGGGGTGCTACCCGCTGCTCTGCCTGACCCGTTCTCCGCCACTCTGAGTCCGGCCCTCTCGGTTTATCTGCGCGAATGTGGGGCCGCAGGGTCTGCTAGTGGTCGGACTGCCTGCCCCGTTCGTCCCACACTCCGCCAGTCTCGGTCCCCCCACGGCAAAGCGAGTCCTCTCCGCCCCGGCTGCCCGTCTCCGCCCCTCCTACCGGTCTGGATGAATGTTTATTTTTTATTTCCTTGGTGTCGGACTTCCTTGCCGTTCAATTTTCTGTCAGTTCTGGTTGTGCGAGGAGGCGCAGTGTGTCTACCTACGCCGCCATCTTGGTTCTTCTCTCTTGTCTTCTTGATTCTCTTTCTCATTATCTTTTCTCTCTACACTTACTCTTTTCCTCTTATTTCTTTATCTTCTCTTCTTCTCTACCTCTGCACTCTCTGCCATCTCTCTTGTCCTTCTCTTTTTCCCCTTTCCCTTCTATTTTATTATATTTGAAAAATGCCAGTTCTTTTCCCATTAATTGGTCACAAGCATGAAGTGTGGAAAACACTGACCCAGGTCAAACCACTTATTTTTCACTCTAGGAAGCTGAGGCTGATAGAGATGGAGTTTTCTGAGGTCACATGTTATGTCCTGGAAACACCTAGTCATGAACACAGTTAAGTTGAGAATGTAAGACTTTAAACGTCTCCAAAGAAACCAAAACATTCCAGGTTATATGGACATGTAATTAAACTTCTGAACCTCATTCTCTCCATTTTGAAGAATACAAGATATAGCTAGATGAAATCATAAGCAAGAATGTCTAAGTAAAATTTCTGAATTTCATACAGCTTTTGAGTTGACAAATTTGCTATCTCTATGAACTTAAAATTTTGATTTTTCCAAGCAAAGAAAAGTTATTAGTTATGTGTAAAAATTGAATGACTTTAAGGGTCCATTATATATAATTGACAGAATTCTTGCATTAAATTTAGACTAGAAAGAAAAAGGAGAATCTATTAACTTATTTTCATAGTTCCAGGAAGGGGTATGAAGGTGAAGACTATAAGCAACTAGGGTGTGATAAAATAGCTGTAAGTACAGCCACCTGCCAGGGGGTAGTATGTTTGAACAGTGGGTGTCAGAGCATACTAAGGGCAAGGCCAAGTGAGAACAACAAATCTAAAATTCATTATTTTCGTTAAACAATACCAAGCGCCAGGTACTATGGTATGGCAAAGAACAGAAAGAAAGAAGACTGAGAAACATTAATATATGTGGTAGAAACCTGACTTGACTATAGAACGAGCAGCACTTATTGACAATAGAACAGTTGTTACTTTGGGGGGGGGGTTGTGGTGCCAATACAGTTGCTCAACAACTTATTTTTCCTTTGCCCTGCTTTTGTCTCTGTAGAATCCCTCTCTGTGCTTTTTTCAGAATCTACTTTGAATATGTGGTTTTGCGTGTGTGTGTGTGTGTTTGTAATTTAGTTTCTATTGTGTGTGTGTGTGTTTTTTCCTTTCTTATTTCTTTGAAGGTACATCAGTTTCTCAAGCATGGAATTTGAAGTAAATACTGTAAATAAATTTAGTATAATATTTGGATTTAGTGGAACAGCTACTAGAGCCTACTAGCTACTGAAATAATTGTTTTAATATTAAGATATAATATACATTAGAAATAACAGATTTACTGTCAAGTGATAAGTAGTGCAGTCCTCACAAAGTCTGAGCCTGAGAATAAAAGAAAGGAACAGGTGTACCAGTGGTGTGCTGGAGGTGACTCACACAGCAGCCAGTTGCGTCTGTCTTTCCCCAACTCCTTGTTCAGTGACATCACGGAGTAGGTTGAAATCAACCTCTTAGTTTGAGTGAGTATACCGTGGAGGTTGGCAAAGGCTATGAATCATATCTCTGTCTACTTCTTTTTTGAAAGCTGGTTTACCAGCATGTAGCTGAGAGTGATAAAGGGCAAAATATTAAACAGCAAAGTGATCAAAACCTCCGAATTATTAATTCTTTAGTTAAAGGTAGTGGATGTCATTCAACTAATCAATATTATTAGTTTGGGATCAAGAGTTAAAAACTTTTCTGTAGCTTTGCTGAGAATTTGGAGTTAGTCAAATAATTAAAAAGGGAGCTTAGTCCCAGATTTTACTAATTTAGAAATATTTTAAAGTAATTCACTGCCAGAAATAATTAGCTGTCTAGGCTCAGTGTGCTTTTTCTGTAGACTTTAGGAAAGAAGAAAAATTTAGAAGTCTGAACAGAATTTAGCTTAAGAAAATGAAATACTCCCAAATTAATTTTCCCCTTAGTCTATAATTTCATTCCAACAGTTAGTATATCTTCTGTGTTCTTTGATTTGTGAATGACTCTAATATAAAGATTCTTCTTATTATTTATGTTAAAAGTAACCACATTAGAACCTCCATCCCATTGAAGTAATTTTACCATGCTTAGTATAATGCCACAAACTGGTGTTTCAGAGGAGTCGTTACCGTAGCCATGGAGATGCGCTATCCAGACTCTGCTCTGCGGGGGGGGGGGGGGGGGGGGGGGGAGGGGGGGGAGCACTTGCTGCCCCGCCATAGAGTACAGGGAAGAGCCTCCATCGTCAGTCCTTCAGCTTTGCCTCTGCTGCAAAGACCTGGTTAGCCCCAGGTCATTTCCTTCCCAGGGCTCTCCCATTTGAGTAAAGAACACAGGATGTGAAGGTTGGGCCTTTTAGGCCTCAAGCTACAAACTCATTCCAGAGCTTCCTGCTGAGCTGGATGGAATTTAGTTCAGCCAGTATAGTTCAACTCCTTTCTGTGCCCAATCTTGTTTCTTCCTGCTTCTCGTTTACAGGTGTTGCTTTCTAGTAAAATCTTCTACTCTAAACCTTCTCTCAGTATCTGCTTTTAGAGAACCCAACCTGCAGCACCCCTATACAAATAAATATTATAGTAAGGCAGTTTAAAAATCAGATCTTGCTAATACCATTGAGCCCTGCATTTTTGGTATGTTGGTCCCCTTTTATTATCCCCGCCCCCACCATGTCTTTGTCTATGGTCTAAACTGTTACGAAAAAACTTCACTTGTGGTTTTGTTCCACGTTTTAGTACCGGTTCCCAAAATTCTGCCATTTACAAACATGTGGTAATGAAGTTTTACTTATCCCATTACTCTGTTGCATTAAGTAGGTTTTCACAGTTACAAACAGACTTATCAGATGTCTGATTGTTCTGTGAGGCAATAACGGTCCATAGAAGGGAGATTATTTTAGAAGATGAGATCGGGCGTGTTCAGGGTGGTATGGCCGTAGACTGAAGGGAGATTATTTTAATAGTAAATATATATGGTACAAACTTTATTACTTTTAGATGAAACCCAAAATTCTACCTGGTCAAAAAATTTTCAATATTCTAAATCTGTATGCGTAGTTATCAGTTTTCTAAAATCCATAGTTATGTATTTTAGATCTTATATTACTCAGAATACTTCATGAAGGTTTTATTGTCTTATTTATTCTATCAACTCTATCAAATTCCCTTTGTACACTGAAAGATCAAATACGAAAATAAAAGGAAGAAAGCAAAGCATTTTTTAAATGAACACCAATTTCTTCATATAACTGTTTTGGGTAATGGCATGAAAATGTTAAGAAAGAAGATAGGTGGAAAAGATAAGAAATGTGAGAAACAGTAATATTTATCCTAAAGCCTTGAATCTTTAATGAGCTTATCATTATCATTCTCAAACCAGAAATGATTTTTGTCTGAATTAGATAAGTGGGTAGGACAATAGGATTTAGTCACAGCTAAGAACCATCAGTCATTTTGCATAAGGAATTAGAATTGGATCATTTCGGCTAATAGAAATAGCACTAATAAAATGATTTGATGAAGGCCTTTTTTTAAAGGTGTAGACTTCTATAGCATCCTTAGTAGATTGATCCAGGCCTAAAGTGAGCTTCTGGGGACTATGCACATTATCTTTCTCCTGTGAGTGATACACTTACTTCATGTTTTGTGCTTTTTTTAAAGTAGAAGCTGTAAAATGGGTTGATGCCAACTGATGCTAGGCATAACTTTTCCATATTACGGATCATTTTTAAAAAAATATATTTTATTGATTATGCAATTATAGTTGTCCCATTTTCTCCCCTTTCTTCCCCTCTGTCCTGCAACCCTCCGCCCACCCACATTCCCCCCTATCCTTAGTTCATGTCCATGGGTCATACATATAAGATCTTTGGCATCTCCATTTCCTATACTATTCTTACCCTCCCCCTGTCTATTTTGTGCCTACCATTTATGCTACTTATTCCCTGTACCTTTTCCCATATTCTCTTCCCTTCCATTCCCCACTGATAACCTTCCATGTGATCTCCATTTCTGTGATTCTGTTCCTGTTCTAGTTGTTTGTTTAGTTTTTGTTTTTGTGGGGTTTTTTTAGGTTTGGTTGTTGATAGTTTTGAGTTTGTCGTCAGTTTACTGTTCATATTTTTATCTTCTTCTTTTTCTTAGATAAGTCCCTTTAACATTTCATATAATAAGGGCTTGGTAATGATGAACTTCTTTAACTTGACCTTATCTGGGAAGCACTTTATCTGCCCTTCCATTCTAAATGATAGCTTTGCTGGATAGAATACTTTTGGATGTCGGTCCTTGCCTCTCATGACTTTGAATACTTCTTTCTGGCCCCTTCTTGCCTGCAAGATTTCTTTTGAGAAATCAGCTGACAGTCTCATGGGAACTCTTTTGTAGGTAACTGTCTCCTTTTCTCTTGCTGCTTTTAAAATTCTCTCCTTTTCTTTAATCTTGGGTAATGTAATTATGATGTGCCTTGGTGTGTGCTTTCTTGGGTTCAACTTCTTTGGGACTCTCTGAGCTTCCTGGACTTCCTGGAAGTCTATTTCTTTTGCTAGATTGGGGAAGTTCTCCTTCATTATGTTTTCAAATAAGTTTTCCATTTCTTGCTCTTCCTTTTCTCCTTCTGGCATCCCTATGATTTGGATGTTGGAACATTTAAAGTTGTTCAGAGGTTCCTAAGCCTCTCCTCATTTTTTTGAATTCTTGTTTCTTCATTCTGTTCTGGTTGAATGTTTATTTCTTCCTTCTGGTCCAAATTGTTGATTTGAGTCCCAGTTTCCTTGCCTTCATTGTTGGTTCCCTGTACATTTCTCTTCACTTTACTTTGCAAAGCCTTCAGTTTTTCCTCCATTTTGTGACCATATTCAACCATTTCTGTGAGCATCCTGATTACCAGTGTTTTGAACTCTGCATCTGATAGGTTGGCTATCTCTTCATTGGTTAGTTCTATTTTTGGAGCTTTGATCTGTTCTTTCATTAGGGCCATATATATATTTTTTTTGTCTCTGTGCAGCTGTTAAGTTGTAAGTGGTGGAGCCTGAGGTATTCGCCAGGGTGGGGCAACCCACTTGGCTGCACTGTGGTGCTGTATATGGGGGAGGGGCCCAAGAAGGAACAATACCACTTGCTTGGCTCTTGGCTGGCTTTCAGTAACTCCCTCCTCTACTCACAAGCAAACTGGGCCCATCTGGTGCTGATTTCCAGGTATGGGCTTATGTATGTTCTAGGACCCTGTGGGTCTCTCCAACGAACTCTCCTGTGAGGCTGGGAGTTTCTCCCACCACTGCAACTCCCCACAGGTTTTTACTGGCAGAGATTCTGAGGCTTTGTTTCCCTGCACTGGAATCCTGGGTTGCATAGTCTGTGTCTCTCCTCAGTTGTTCTTCCCGGTTATCCACATGCAAATGTGGGACTGCCCAATCCTCCAGCCGCCACCTTGCTGTGAGTCCTCTCCACCCTAGCTGCCCATTTCCACCCATCCTACTGGTCTGGATGAATGTTTCTTCTTTAACTCCTTGGTTGTTGGACTTCCATAGAGTTCGATTTTCTGGCTGTTTGGGTTGTTTTTTGTTTTTAAATTTGTTGTTGTCTTTCTTTTGGTTGTGCAAGGAGGCTACGTGAATCTGCTTATGCCTCCATCTTGGCTGGAAGTCGAGCTAAGGATTATGACTTACCATGAATTTCATCATACCAGTAACTTTCTCTGACTTGAGTGAATCCACTGAAACTGACCCCAGAATATTTAATTCCTCCTCTTCCTTGTTCACCTTTCCTACACCCTTCTTCCTGCCTTTCTATTTTATCTTTGATTTACAGTAAGAGTGGAAAAAGGACAGTAAGAGAGCACAGGACTTGAAAGTACAGGTTGCCATCAAAGGGATAGTTGCAAATGTAAAAAAAAGTAAAAGTTGCAAATTAGAACAAAGTATTTGTATAACCTTAATTAACTGCTTGTTTAAGCTATTTTTAAGAAAACTATTTAATTTGAGGCTTAAAGGAAAAAGACTTTAGAGAAAGGAGATGGCAATTATTCAAAAACATTATTTCAAAGTCTGGCTGTACATTTTGGCCTGTGACCTTGGACAAATCATTTAACCTCTGTGAGCTCTTTCTGTAAACACACACACACATACACACACACACACACACACACCTCGGTAGTTCCAGCCTCACAGAACTGTTGTGAGAGTTGGCCGGGTTAATGTGTAGAGAAGTATTTTGGCAACTGTAACTTCCCAAAAGGAATAGTATTAATAATGATGATGAATAAGTTTATATGGGAGAAAATAATTTCATATCAATATTTATATCACATTCACTAAGATCTTATTCTGTGATTTCTGAAAGAACACTCAGAAAAGCAAAAACAGGCAAGCAATACTTTTTTATCATTCCTGGAAGCCCTGCCCACAGTTTTTCATTTTGTCTAGGTGCCCCCTCTCCACACACATACATATGCACATATGTCATCATTTGTCCTGCCAAAAATATGAAGAAATAGCAAATTTCTCATATTGTTGCTTATACATAAATTATAGTTGTGATAAAGATAAATTAGGACTCAGGATATGCAGAAAAGAAATAACTTCCTGTGAGACTTACTCTTTAGGCATTATCCTAGGACCAAGAATATAAAAAAGAAGTTGCTTACCTTTGGGTGTTCACAGTCTAGTAAATGAAAAGAATATAATGTGCTAAGTATTATATTAGAAGTATTCAATGATTACCACAGGAGTGCTGAGAAGAGGCATCTAATCTCAACTGACAGGTCAAAAGAGGTTTGCTCAAAGAAGTGATATTTGAGTTGATTCTAAATTTTTAAGTAGGAGTAGGAATGAAGCAGGATAGGAGGTTTCTGGACAGAGAGAATCTGTACAAAAGTTCACAGGGATGAAGGACACTGCATGTTGGGGAACTGCAAATAAATTAGTTTCTCAGTAAGGCTAAAGTGTAGTGCACGTGTACAGGTGTGGCAAAAGGAAGCTGGGTTGGGGCTACGTACTAGAACTTCAAGGATCTTGTATGAAAAATTAAGAACAATCATTTAAAGAATTTAAGGAAGGAAATGAAATATTTATATTTCAGAACGAGCACTCAGACAGTAGTGTGGAAAATAGTTCTGGGAGGCTGGAGGTAGAGTCAGAGAGACCAGTTAAGGCCCTACTGGAGTGATCCGAAGGGGAGGAAGTGACAAGCTCTGAGTGGTGGCAGTAAAGGGGACAGCAGAGATGGGATGGATTTGAGTGATGCCGAGGAAGTAAAATCTATAGGATTGGTGGTTGTTTGGATGTGGGAGGAAGAAAAATTTAAATAAATACTCATATTTCTGTGTTGATTGGTAGGTTTGACAGCTCTGTTCAACAGAATTGGTATTTCTTTAATTTCATAGATACTAATTGGGTGCATACTGTGTGCTAGACACTGTCTCAAGCTCTGATTTTATTGCAGTGAACAAAACTGACAAAGTTAGTGGGATAGCGACTATAAATAAATAGATAATTTTATGCAGTGATGAGTCCTATGGAGAAAAATAAGTTAAGGTTAAGTAAGTGTATAGAGTGATGCATATTACTGATTTATAGAGGTTAGTCAGAAAGGCCTTCTTGAGGAAATGATTTGAATGAATTGAAGGAATGAGACATATTAGGGTAAAAAATATTGCAGGAAGAAAGAGCAAATTACACTGTTTGTGGAGTAGGGGTGTGTCTGACACATTTTAGGGCAGCAAGGAGGCCAATAGAGATAGAGTGAACAAAGTGAGGGGAAAGGTAATATGTGTGAGGTCAGACAGGTATGGGGTAGATCGTATAAACATGGAAGATGAGGGGATTGGAAGGATTGGACAAGATAAACGGTTATGTTTTCAACTTTCTGAGTTATCTAGGTAGATATGCACACTAGGTGTTGGGCATGTAGGTTTGAAGCTTTGGAAAGGGGTCTGATATAGAAATACAGATTTAGGAATCATTTTCTAATAGCTGGATAATGAGCTTGTACAGAAATATAAGAGTGAGAAGAAGGTAAGGAGCAAAAGCCTTGGAAACTCAAACATGTAAAGCATTGTGCGCTAGAGCAATGGGAGCACGTGATGGAGACTGAGAAGGAGAAGCAGTGGAAACGACTCTGGTAAACTTTACCAAAAAGTCGGTAAAGGAACCAACGGAATGATCCACACCAGTTCATGTCTGTAAGAGTCGATCATGAAATATTTATTGAGCATCTACTATAAGCATGCCACAATGAACATGAATACAGTAGGGTGGTAGGGTTTTTAGACATCATTGACTTAAACCTTTTGATTTTGCTTCTTTTTTAAATCTTCACCTGAGGAGGTATTTATTGATTTTAGAGAGAGAGGAAGGGAGAGAGAGGAAGAGAGAGAAACATCTATTGGTTGCCTCCTGTATGCTCCCCGACTGGGGATTAAACCTGCAACCTGAACCTATTCATTTTGTGTTTGAGGCAACTATGACCAAGGGCAAGGTGTCATGCTCTAGTTCACATGAGGCAGACTGCAGTCGAAGTCTTTGGATCCTTCTCTTTGTGGTCTGTCCTAGTCCATTCAGGCTACTCTAACAAAAATACCATGCACTGGGTGGCTTAAACAACAAACGTTTATTTCCCACAGTTCTGGAGTTTGGGATGTCCAAGATCAAGGCACCAGCCAATTCAGTTTCCGGCGAGGGCCCACTTCTCGGTTCATACATGACTGTCTTCTCACTGTGTCCTCACATGTCAGAAGGGCTGGGGGAGCTGTCTTGTATGCCCTTAATAAAGGCACACATTCTGTTTATGGAGGCTTCATTCTCATGACCTAATCACTTCCAAGGGCCCTGTCTTCAATACTATCACCTTGGACGTTGGGATTTAACATATAAATTTTGAGGGGACAAAACATTCAGTCAACAGCATGCTCCAATACACTTGAATTTAGAGGAGCAAAGAGCATACTAGATTGGAGGAATTGTAAAGAACTTTCTGGATCTTTGGTCTTAAAAGCTGTGTAGGGATTGGATATTCATGGAGAAGGGAAGAGTGATATGGAGTGAATATTAAAGCAAAGAGTCAGAATGAGCTTGATGTATATAGCATCTAAAAAGATGTCCTTCTGTTCTATGGTGGAGGAGTTTTTCTTAGGGACTAAGTGAGAAAATTTGGAAATTTAGATCATAATAAGGACCGTGTACTTTATGAAGTGGGAAAGCAATGGGGAATTATTGCAAAACTAGTTCAACTTTAGTAAAAGCATGCTGTGGAAGAGGAAGATAGATATACTGGGCTGCCAATAAGTGTATGTTAACATAATAGTTAATGTTTATTAAATGGCTACTATATATTTGGCTTTGTAGTAAATGCCTTATGTGTATTATATTACTTAATTAACACAATAATTCCCTATTTGGCATTGACAAAATGGAGGTTTAAGAGAGGTCAAGTGACTTGCCCAAGGAAAAAGTGGCCAGGTCAGTATTGTAAAGTAATTAACAACAACAGCAAACACTTACACAGTGCTTACTATATGGTGAATGCTGTTCTAAGTCTCTACATACATTAACTTGTTGGACCCTCAGAATAACCCTATAAGGTCGATAATACTATCCCCATTTATGAATGAGAAAAGCAAGGCACTGAGAAGTTATTTGCCCAAGGTCATACAGTTAACAGGAGCTGGGATTTACACTTTCTCTGGCTCTCAAATCTGTGCTTTTAACCACTGCTCACTGCTGCCTCTCTGTGTGAATCTCTGTGAACCCGAACTTCTACCCATTATGTTACCTCCATCTCTCAAAGCAGAATTTTTGACTGAGATACTTGTAGACTCATTTGTCCAATTAGTAATTGGACATAGAAACAGATTAGCCTAGGAAATGTTTTCAAAGGAAAACATTAGATTTTTTTTTTCCTCTGGCCGTCTGGCTCACTCCACAGTTAAGCAAAGAGGGCAATTCAAGGACCGCATACAGAAAAAAAGGAGCAATGGTCTCCAAATGGGAAATTTACCAGGTTCACAGCTTGTAAATGAGGAATGTATGAATAAGAACTAAAATATGTGCAGCCCACACTGCCCCACTACAAATATTTGAACACTCCCTGAAAGACTGGTTACCCAGGAAATGCCTGGTTACAAACTCGAGGTGCAGATTTATCAAGGTAGGTAGATACTTTTGTGCTAGTCTGTGGCTGTTTGTACAGCTATACATGGGGAAATGGAGACAGAAAAATTTGAGGTGTATATCACTAGAATTCTTTTGTTTTGTCATTATGTTAAGCTACTTTGCATATTTTTCATGGGGAAATACTAAGTGGCTTTAAAAAATCAATTAAACTGTGGTTGAAGGATTCAGAACACCATGGTACATAATCCAGAGCTAGGTGATTAGCAAAGGTCTGATTCAGGGATGGAGAAGAGTCACTTAAAAGGCAAAATGGGGACACCTGAGAGAATTATCAATAGTTCATTTCTGTAGGTTCCATACAATTTTAAGTGGGGTTTCTCAGCTAGTAAAAAGATACTGCACAGGGATGTGTAACATAAAGGGGGAGATTGGAGAGCTTTTTGTAATTTATTGCAGCATTTTAATCGGTGGGAGGGGGCATGTTCGCATTCTGTTGTGATGGATGCTAGCAAATGCTCCGTCCTTTTACTTTTCCATTCACACTCTTCAGTTGTGCTTCTTATTTTAATTTTTGTGCATTTGTGACTCCACTTCGCATCTTGATTACAGCATAGTCCTTTGATAATATTAAGGTGCATGATGCATGTTCTTTGTTGGTCTCAAGCTATCGTTGCTATGAATTGCATTTGTCCAACATGGAAATATAGAGAACAGATCACAAAGCTTTTGGTAGTGTTCAGCCACCATAAGGAAGATGAGAATATGGTCTGAGCCAAGAGAAATAAATCACAATCTTATTTTACTTTGACATTCCTTTCTATTATTGGGCATCATTTCCCAAGGCTTTGTGTACAGTGCCATACTTTGTAATCAGAAAAGTAGAGTTAAAATGATTCTTGGTTTAGGATTAATTAGTAAGATTGTTTGACACTTTGCAGAGGAAAGATGTTTGAACTCTATTACATGTCTCTTTGAGATTTTGCACTGTGGCTTTAAAAAATAGGTTTTCCTCAGCATCTTGTCAGCAAGTATACAAGCCAGAGTACTTATTTACATCTTGCTAGCACTGTTTGACTTTTGGGCCACATATTTGCCTTACTAGCCTCTTCAGTTCCATGGACATTTGGGCAGATGTGACAACTAGAAGATTCAAACATATTTTGGTCAGGAGACCAGAGAGCTATAGTTATCACTGCTGATTGTGCCCTGAGGTGCAGTGAGGTAGAGTTCTGATGGGCCCAGTCAGTTACAGTCTCAGATATGCTCAGTTGCTCATATTGTGCTTAGTGGGGAGTGGGGTGGGTTCTCATGTTATTTGCTTTGTGGTGACTTGATATTTTATTTGTCTAACTGGTCCTATCAGGAATAGTTGACCCTTTTGCTCACGTGATTAGAACAACTTAACTCTTTATTTCCCTGTGCGGTACATCTTTTTAGGGCAATACATTGCCATACCAATGTGGGGCAGCTGGCAGTTCACAAAATTTCTCGCTTTCTTGAGACTATGATTTTCTTTTCCTTAAAAAAAGTAACTAATATAACAACCCTGAGAGCTTTGTTTCAAGGCGCATGCACGCGTGTCTAAATTAAAGCACGAAGCTATGAAGGTGAGGGGAACGCGATGCTGTTAACTCAGTCACTGCACATTAAGTAACAGAATCAAGTGTTTATCAGGAACAACTTCGTATGTCCACTTACATTCGTAGTCTGTAATGAGGAAGGATGTTCTTTAAATTTAAATACACATACATTCCAAAGAAAATAGTAATTAGTAGTTTTGTTTGTTTGTTTTATTTCTATAACTACTTGAAGGCCCAGCATCAAATTCCATTGGTGTGTGTTGGGATAGCTCTTTATTTGTTTGGGAAGGAAGCATCTGTATTTCGGTGATCTCTAGCCAGCCTTGGGTTCTCCAGATACAGAACAGATCTGTCTGTGGGTGGGGTCAAACATGCCTGTGACTTTGACCATTGAAAACGAAGGAAAACATTTGTGGTAAGAAACAACAGCACATGCTTGACCTCCAAAGCACACACATCTATAAATGGATAAAAGTGACTATTTAAGGTTGCTTCGAAAAAGAACCACTGTGTCTACAAAGAAAGAAACCCTAATTCAGTGTTTGAAAAAGCAAACTATGTGTGGATGAAAGAACATGTTTTTGTCAAAAACATCTGTGGTGTCCCCTACGATGTATTTGATCCTGGTGGTAAATTAACACAGTTAACTATTAGAGTCAAAATTGACTTTTGACAGCTTATTATGTGATAAATAAGGTTAATTCAATCTAAAAAATCTCAAGGCTGCCTTTAAACTTTTTTTTTGTTAATTGACAGATAAAAAAAAATGAAATCCTTACCTCAAAGTTAAAGACATTGCCTACATGTGTTATCCAGCAGTTGCCATTGGCTGTGTAAATTTTCTTTGTATAACATTTTCATTTTCACCTTACCACTGTGTTTCCTAGAGGTGGTCTCCTCACTGTCATAAGATAATTGCCACATGGCCTAATTTTACAGGGTTGAATTTTTCAGCTTGCTGGACTTTTACATCACTGTACTATGGGCATGATTTATAGAATGTATTGCTCATGTTTTTGAAGATGTGAGAGAATCCATACCCAATTTTATGAGTTTATTTTTTCCCCAAATGCTGAAATGATAAACTATGAGCCAAAGTCCCCCTGATAAAATGTACAGTTCACAGATACCAATAATTATACATGAATTTCTAACTCAGTTGGGTTGGTGAGATTAACTGAAGGCCACAGTAAAACTCTGTAGGGATTTTGTCAAAAGAAGCTAAGTTATGTCAGAAACAGTGAGTGGTATGAATTATTAGGTGATGGATTTAAGAAGTAGTGTCCAAATGTAAATAGTGAAATCATTCCAAGTATTACTCAGCAGCTGTGAGAGCGATAGGAAAGGCTGACATTACAAATTTAGTCATTTCTTAATCACTTTCGTTAGGCTCTATTGTCAGCTCCGAGAGACAAAATTTCATCTTGATTTAAATCCATAATGCTAAGAGTTGAAACCTAGAAATTCTCAGAATCATTTGCTTGCAAAACACCTTTTAGATCATCTTAGATGTTTCTGTGACCCAATGTCATAAAAAGATGCAAAAATACATTACATATGTCATCAAAGGAAATTTTCCATTCCCCATTTGTGTGTTACAGAGGGAATATTATTTACTGTACAATCAAAAAGTATTAATTAGCTGCCTTTGGTTTAAATAAAATTGATTGTTAAGGCAGAAAATGGAGGATAATACGACTCCTATTCTGCTGTAGCCTCCCAATAAAAGAAGCAGTGACCCAGCTCATTAGCCCTTTGATTTAATATATTGACACTTGGGTGGGAATAATTCCGTTTAGTGGCTTTTGCTTCCCAGGGATCAATTTAATTAGTTATAAAATGTGACTTCTTGTCAGGAGCTAGAAGAAATGCTGACGTTAAATAAAGTCATACGCAATTTAAACAATAAAGCTATCGATGCCTGGTTAAAAGTTAATGATGCAAAAAAAATGGCTTAATAGAGACAACCTCAGCAGTGAAAGTGATGCTAGGAAAATTAAGCTAAGTGGATGAATGAGGAATGGTGATGTTGTTGAATTGTTAAAACAAATTCATGGCTGGTCTGATAGCTGGCTAGGTTGTAAGTACATTATCTTCCAGCCTGGGAGACAGAACTAGTCGAAGACTTCTTGCTCAGTACTTCTGCAGTGACAATTTCATGTGTTTATAGTTTTTAGGACTGAGGGAGGGAGGAAATCTTGCTTAGGCTCTTTGGATCAGAAAACTTCCTGAAACCAACTTCACATTTGAGAGGATGAAGTGTTACACCTGACCATCCTGTACAGGCTTCCCTGAGGTAGTCTCACGTGAGTTCTGCTGACCGGGGTCTAGCATCACTGAAAAATATCACCATAGGAACACTGCTGTGCAAAAGATTGTTCTTTGTGTCTAAACATTTGAGATGAACTCTGGGACTGTACTTTAGCCTGGCAACTTTTAGATTTCCCTCCTTGTAGATAATGGTTACTGTAAAAGTAGTTCATCCCAATTTAGAGAAATGTAACCTTCTTCACCTATGTAATTAATTAGTGCCAACTCTTTTAAGTTATTCCTATAATAAATTAGTGTTGTTTTATGCCTCTGAAATGGCTTCACCACAAACTTGAGTGATCTTTGTCTCAGTTTCTCTAGCTTCAATATACTTACGCTAAAAAGCGATGAGTTGGCTTAGAATCTAGTGACTAGATGAATCCCTGAAAGGTTCTCTAACTCCTTAATTCATCCATAGATTTAACATTAACTGGTTGCTTCAATCAAATCAATTGCTAGGGAATGGAGTAGTCAAAATGACACGCTGGTTGACAAAATACACACTGGTTCCTGCTGGTGTGTATACATGTACCACCTTTGCCTCTTCTGGCATTGCTGCTGCTGGGTCATTAACGCCAGTTAGCTAAATAAAAGATAACCACATTTTATTGTCAGACAAAATTTATATCTCACTTTTCCAGCTGTTGCCTTTCCAAGTCATACGCTCATTAGCTGAAGATGAGGCATGTGTTTAAACTTGATGAGTTTTAAAGCACTTTTTTTCTAGTCAAAGGAATACACATGTGTTCTATAGCTAGATTTTGTAAAGCAACCAAAGGAGTGTTTTTGTCTTTTCCAGTTCTGCCCCTGGTTTATCTACAAGCTCTGAAGTCAGTGGTTGCTGGGCGGGAATACAAGAGCAGTGAGCTGGGTTGTGGAGAGGAAGATGAAATGGGAATTTATGGTCTTTAATGCTCCATCAGCCTCCCGTGACCCCCTGTGTAGTGAAGCGCATATTCTCCCAGACTCCTCTTCCTGGAACACACTGAAAAGTTCAAGATTGAAAATCTGGAGCTAAAAGCTCACTGTTCTGGAAATATGTTTATTGGATATTTCTTTCTGCCAGTTCAGCTGCCAAGGAAATTACAGTAGAGTCTACAGTAGACCATCCAAATGCAGGGTATCTATCTAGGAAAATCAGTGAGTAACTTGCCATGTCAGTTAACATAAGATTACTGTGGTTGAGATTACGATAAAACATAAAAACCGTGAACTTTTAGTGAAATATGTATGTTAAAGCGTGTTGGAGCCGAAATGGTTTCGAGTTTCGTTTGTCATTCCGTTTGTATAACATGCGTGCACACGCTGGCCGGAAGGACATAGAGCAGCTGACTTTGAGAAGGGGCATTTTTGAGAAAGAGCTGACAAACTTTATCCAACAAAATGGCTTTCAGAAGCCTCCTGGGGAAGAAGAAACAATTTGGAGGCAAATGAGCATGCTTATGTAGTATTTAGTAAAAACATCAACAGTAGCAAAAATGTAAGAGAACAGAAGGGAATGTTGCTGAGAATAAAATCTGTGCCAAAAACACGTTTTGCATTGGGGGTAAAGGTTATCTTTTTTCCTTAAAGTTGGGGGAAGGGCAATTAACTGAGGACAAGAGGGAAATTGTGGGGGCCTGATGTTAGATAAACTATTTTGTCTTTGTGTTGACATTATATTGGCTACGGCCTACACAGAAGGGATGCCTGGAAAAAAATAAGGAGAGAGAGGCATTAATATTTTTTAGTGTGCGTGGGTGCGCCAGCACTAGAGGGGCCCGTGTTTTCTTAGGGCTCAGATGGCAAAGCTAAGCATTCAGCCTACGGCAGGAAAAAAGTGCCTTTTTTGTTTTCTGACTGCAGAGCCCAGGCATTCCCAGGGGAACACAATGAATGGCCCGTTTTGTCCAACACGGTTTCATAGACATAGATTTCTTGTTTTTTCATAATTATTCTTGCCCGTCATTGGGTGTGCACATGACATTTGAGCGTGTTTTAAAGTCTTAACACACTCATGTGCCTGCAATAAAGTTACTCATAACAATCCCGGCTTTCTCCAGACAACAGAGCAGGGTCTGTTGTTTTCACAAGTCACAGCAGCTGGGAGGCAATTGTGAAGACAACAGCTTAATCTAGCTGGAAAATACAGGAAGAAGAGAGTATACACTAAATTTCCTCCCATATTATTCAAACAATGAAGAAATTTTAAAAAATGCCTATGGGTGGTCTTACTCAATAACTGACTGGCAGAAGGTACTTTACATTTCTTTAGAAGGTTGTCTTTCAGTGTTAAGGGTCTACAAGGTTACATTCATCATATTTGTTAATCAGCTAAAAGGCAGGCTCAGGCAGTGATACACAGCCACATTTCAATGGCTAAAGGCGCTTATTATGGAGCGTTTAAAAAAATTTGTTTAGTAGCAGTTAGTGCTTGTGAAAAGGATACTAAAACCAGGTAGTTATGAAGCAACGGTTAATCTCCTTAGAAAGGTGTGTGAAAGAGTAAAAGATTCATGGTAATTCGCATCTTCATGCCAGGCTGAATTTCTGGTTTGCAGTCACTAGCAAGTGTTAAATTTCACGCCGGCTAACAGAATTTAGGGACGAGGAGAAGTAACTAGGAAGATTTAAATCTGACTTGGAACGTCAGAGTGGTAAGCTGCCTGTGCTTTTCTGGGTGCTGAAGTGAACCAAGTTACTTTTATTTCATGTGGAGGGCAGGAGATAAGAAATGTGAGAAGTACAGTAAGAAAGGAAACTTTTCCGTGTGCATCTAAGCTTTCTTTTAAAGCGTAAAAGAAATGAATTTTAAGGGGGAGGAGCTAAGAAGGATTTGGGGAAGGAAATGGCTTTAAAAAGCAAGGTTGTTAGTGCTGTGCTCAACGGTTTCAAACTCCACCACCCTTTTTCCTTCAAGGAAACATTTTGTGAAAGAACTTCGTATGGATGCTTGGAAGAGAGCTAGGTGACATGAAAGTGTTTGGTCTCTAAGACATAATGCTTTTATTCATATTTTATTAGGAAAGATTAAGCGATCAGGGTGGACAGTTTTACTAAGTGACTCATCTCATCACCCTTTTAGGCAGTCACAACACCTGAATAAATGTGATCTCATTTCACTCCCATTTTTGGAGTGGAAATTCTATTTCCTCAAGAAAGTGTTTTTAATGAAATCTAATTGAGAAATCCAGATGCTGCTTGGGAACATAAGATGAACTTCACTGTCTTATTTCTTTCACTTGCTTCCCGTGTGTGCTCTGACTGGGGATTGAACCCGCAACCTTTGATGTCGGGACAACACTCCAACCAACTGACCCATCCGATCAGGACTGTCTTATCTCTTCATATACATTGAGCAAAGAGGCATTTTTTTCCATATCATTTATTGAGCTCCTATTCTAATTTTCCTTAAATTTATTTTTGGAAAACATTTTTTTGTTATATTATTTCCTCTTTATTTTTCGCATCTCCCCTTCTCTTGGCAGAACATAGCACTGAAGGCCCAATAGCCAGGGTCTTGAATATGAAGTGCAGAAGTCAATCCTTTCGCTGTCTTTGCTGGTGTTCGCCCTGCTAGCCCTAATACCAAGGCATAATTAACTATGTATATACCTTTATTTTAGTGCTTACCACCTAAGCTTAAAATTTTAATAACAGTTCTTATTTATGGTCTTATCTACCAGGCATTGAATCACTTTCTTTTTGTGTATTTTCATTGGTCTTCATAAATATGCAACAATGTAGATTTTATCATCACCATTTGACAGATGAGGAAGTTAAAGTTATACAGTTAGTATTAGAGCCATTTATCACAGTTAGGTCTCTGCAGTTTCAAAACCTGTGACCTTTCTACTATACCATACTGCCCCCCAGTTAAATAAAAGAGAGGAAATACCAGTGCTTAACTAATATGAAGTAGGGACATAAATTTGTCCCTGGCTGGTGTGGCTCAGTGGAGTGAGGGTGGGCCTGAGATCTGAAAGGTTGCTGGTTGGATTCCGGTCAGGGCACATGCCTGGGTTGCAAGCCAGGTCCCCAGTAGGGGGCGTGTGAGAGGCAACCGATTGATGTATCTCTGGCACATTGCTATTTTTCTCCCTCTCTTTCTCCTTCCTTTCCCCTCTCTTTAAGAGTACATAAATAAAATTTTTGAAAAATTAAAGATAATAGATAATTCTTCTTCCCTCTCTTAATCCCTCACTTTCTAATTCAATCACAGAGCCAGTTGAAGAAGGGAGCTGAGTTGTGTGGAAGCCTAGTGGGGGTTGGAAAGTGCCTTTTAAGGGTGATGGCTCCATAAGAGTCAGGGCCAACTAGATGAAGGCTGCCAAATGGGCAGATGGCTTGGGAGGGACATGAGATTGATGGGAAACATATAGGAGGTAGAGAAAAGAAGTGTTTATATATGCAAACACACAGATACAGACACAGACACAAATTCATGCATTTATACACATATGTATGTATATATACATTCATATATATAAACATATACCCAATATAGATATATACAAATATATACACATAATGGGAGTACGGTTTTTTAATTTAATTTTTTATTGAGGTATAATTGACATATAGCATTATGGTAGATTCAGGTGTACAACATAATGATTTAATGTATATTTGGATATACTGTCAAATGATCACCATAATAAGTCACTATACATAGTTACAAATGTTTTCTTGTGAACTTTTAAGATTTACTCTCTTGGCAAATTTTAAATATGCAAAACAGTATTATTAATTATAATCACCATGTTGTATATTCCATTCCTATGACTGATTTTATAATCGGAAGTTTGTACTTTTTGACCCCCTTCATCCATGTTGCTTACTCCCCAAACCTCTCCTCTAGTAATTACCAACCTGTTGTCTGTATCTATGAGATGTTCTTGAGCTTGGTGGCTTTTTTTTTTTTTTTAGATTCCATATATAAGTGAGATCATATTGTTTTTATCTTTATTCTGTTTCATTGATCTTTGTGTCTTTTTTATGTCAGTACCATACTGTTTTAATTACTCTAGCTTTGCAATATAGTTTGAAATCAGGGCATCTGATGCCTCCAGCTTTGCTTTTCTTAGTCACAGTTGCTTTGGCTATTCAAGGTCTTTTGTGGTCCCATACAAATTTTAGGGTTTTTTCTTTATGCAAAAATGCCAGTGGAATTTTGATAAGGTTTTATTTTTTTATTTTTTTGAAGAAAAGAGTTATCATTATGGAACAGAGGCAGATAAGAATAAAATTTGTGGTAATAGATTGAACTTGGAAGTATCGATCTGATTTCATGGTTATATATACGTTGACATAGATGCATTTTGATAGCTAGAAGTGAGTATGAGTATAAGTGTGTATATGGGTAATATATACGTACATATATTTCTGAGTTCTGTCTACTGAGAGGGTCACAGGAGCAAATTGCACCCAGTAGTAACGGACACATCTTGCACCCAGATTTTGGCTTTTAAATGTCATTCTTCTAAGTGCAAGTCTGGAGCAGGGACAATACCAGATACCGCTGGAACATCTTATAATTCTACAAAGTAAAGAATTAAGGAGGCATAAAAAAAGGATGCAAAATTCAGCCTGAAGGGGCAACCTGTGTTCATATCTGGAACAAAGTGAGTCAAAACAAAATAAAACAAAAACCAATGGATTTATTCAATTTAATACAATTAGAATCCACAAATTTGCAGTGATGTATGTATAAATAAATGAAAAATGAAAGACAGAAGAGAAAGCCTTTTTTTATAGTAGAATGCCAACTAAAAAAAGTGCGAGAAATTATGGAAAGAAAATCACTTTGGCCATTTTCATAGTAATAATGAATTCAGATAAGGAACATGAAGAGATGCTACCTACAACTATTAGATAAGAGTTGGATGAGGAATAGGATATTTATATCGTCTCAAAGTATCTCCCCACACAATACCTAGGAAACTGCAAAGGGAAAAAGTATAACAGTATAGTGGGGAAATCTGAAAGATAACTCATTACTCATGCAACATTAACAGCAATGGGATTTATCGATATCATGTCATAAACTACCTAATGGGATTCAGAGAAGAGCTTGTCATCATTTCTGTGATATTTCTCACTAAAATGGATAACCTGAATCTAATAATAAGGAAACATCAGAAAAAAATTTAGGGACAGTCTACAAAATGATCAGCTTGAAATCTTCAGAGCTGCTAAGGTCATCAAAGCCAGTGAGGAACCGAGGACCTGTTACAGGTTGAAGGGGACTGCAGAGACACGCCAACGCAGGGGCCCAGACTGGAGCTTAGTCCTCTAAAGGACATGCTGGGACAGTTGGCAAAACTCCAATCCAGTCTTTGAAGGGTGTTTTGAAGCTCTTTGCAATGTTCCTGAGTCTCTTCTGTAAATTTGAAATTGTTGAAAAATAGAATACTTAAAATAAAAAAATAAGAATTAGCTTTGATTCAAAGAATCTAAGAACAGAAAGTGGTGATCACTGTAATGTTTGGCTCAATGTTGTAATCTCAGCCATACTTAGAGGTTTCTTACAAGGAATTCTTACAAAGAACACATTATTGACCCATTTGTATGCGCTTTTCACTTGCATGTGAATATATTAGCCTTCATGTTTGGAGAATCCTATAAATGCTGAGATATTTGAGCCTAGGCCATGGTTACTGCTACTCCTTACAGACATTGTAATCAGTGTTACTCTTAGTTTCTGAGAGTCAGAAATGTCACTGTTGATATGGTTTCAGTGTTGACGAAGGACATAGTATCTTGTCAAGAGATTCATAATCAACAAATGACGTTGTATAATTGATACATCCTCAAGAATTAAACATAGCTTACTCTTGCACTTCAATAGAGTATTGAGGTTAGAAGAGTAACCTTTTACTGTGTAATAAATGGTTTATTACTTCCATTTTCATACAAGAAATAAAGTGGCTGCCTTGGCCAGTGTGGCTGAGTTGGTTGGCCCACCATCCTGTAGACAGAAGGGTTGTGGGTTTGATTTTTCGTCAGAGCACATACCCAGGTTGTGTGTTTGATCCCCAGTTGAGGTGTGTACAGAAAGGTAACCAATCACCACATCAATATATGGATCTCTCTCTTTCTCCCCCTCTGTCTCTCTTTGTCTCTCTCTCTCTCTCAAAACAATGAAAAGAGAACGTCCTCAGGTGAGGATAAAAACAGTGACCATATAATGTCCACCAATGATGGAGCCAGATTTAAAGTTGGATCAACAATTGGATCTTCTCAATTTTTAGAAAGTTAGAAAAACCTTAATAACCACAGAAAAATCCCAGTTAGTGGTAGTTACTTGGCTGATTAAAACAATCTCCCTTTATATTTAAAGTCATTATAATAAAAAGGCATCAGAATCCCGTGACTTTGAATTTGACCATTTATTAACTCTGTGGGTTTATTAACCTTTCCAAATTGATAAAATGACATAATGATATCTTACGGACTTGTGTTGTGTGGATTAATTGAGATTAAGTGTGAAGCTGTGTAGCATATATTTTCTGGAACATAGTAGGTATTCAAGAAGCAAGAAGTCTCATTTCTTAATCTTCTTTATTCCTAGAAACAATTCTCCGTCTAAGACTATGGCAAAGTCCCAAATTTAAAAAAAAAATTGTCTTACAGTTTGTAAATGTAAATGTAAATACATTCATTTGTGTTTACAGATACCAAATGTATAGTAAATGTCTAGGAAATAATGCATAAGTAATTTGTATACCATTTATATTTTTAAATAATTTCTATATCTCTTAAGTAGTTCGCTAACTACTTAATAGCTCGATTCTTTAAGGTATGCAGTACAAATACTCTTTTCTCATTTATGTGTAAGAAAATCGAGATTTACTAGTTCAAAAGTAAGATAGTAGAAGAAATCAGTATTTCAGCCTTGTCTTTTAACATCTAAGCAGTATATTTTTTTATTATCCAGTATTTCTTAACTTATAAAACCCATGTGCCCTCAAAACAAACAAAACTAACCTCATACAATTTTTTAACATTAACAGAAATTTCCAGTTAGGTTAGATAGTGACAAAAGATAATTATTTTTATCTTCCAAGATGCACACTTTAAATATTTGTGAGTTTTTCCTAGGCAGCGAGAGCACAGAGTCAGTCACTTCTAACACGAGCCATATGCCTCCACTTTGCTCCCCTTCCTGTAAATACAGGAGAGCCGGCATCCCAAATGTATGTTGATGAAATGTGCCGCAGCATGGAGAGCTCTGTACACTTACACCTACTATTTCAAGCCACTCTCTCTAAGAAATTTTCAAGGCTCTCCTTACTTTCCTCTAATTTCTCCCCTTTTCACCCCCCTTACACAATGCTGGCCTGTGGTACCAACCTTGAAAATCTTTGCATCATTAGGCAATATGGCACATTGGTTAAGAGTAGGACTCTGGAACCAGAGTACCTGCACCCTCCACTTACTAGCTGCCTGACCTTGAGGCAAGCTACTAAGCTGCTCTGTGCCTCCTCTATAAAACGGAGAAAATAACACCACCTACCTCATGAAGATGTTTTGAGAATTAAATGGGTTCGTGCATGTAAAGCATTTAGAAAAGTGCCTGGCACATTGCAAGTGTTACATCAGTATTATGTTATTACTATTTTTACTATTATCATTATTATCCTCACTCATGCAATTACCACTGTGGTTTAAAGCAATGTAACAACATGGTAATGTTATAAAGTCTCAGAGAATCTTGACTTTAATGAATAAAGTCTTGGATTAGTATCTATCATTAGGTCTTCTTCAATTTGTATATCTTAATTTTGTGTCTGATAAAATAATTCAAAACCTCTCCTATTAACCTTAGTTATTTCATTGACAATATTGCTCTGTTTTTCAAGATCCTTGTTTACTCATTCTTCTTACAGAAAACCTTCATAGGATAAGATAGACCCAGCTGTGTTTCTCAGGGCCCTTTCTCCTACCTACTCTTCACAGAAGTCCTTCGGTGATTCTCAAGTGATACCTGCCCATTACCCCAGAGCTTACGCTGGGAAAACAACAGTAGCAATGGGGCGGGGTCACCCTTTCCCTCAGGGCATAATGACTCTCCCGGAGGAGAGAGGCTGTGTGCAGTGAAGGGCTCACTCACACACACACACACACACACACACACACACACACACACACACGATTCTGAAAAGCCCTCCAAGAGAAGGTGTGCCTTTTCGCGAGAGCACTGAACCAGTTTGAAATGATCAAATTTAAGCCCAGTGGATGGTGCCTAGTATGTGCTAAACACTTAAACAGTTCACATCATTTCCTCCTCACAATTGCCTTGTGAGGTAGAACTATTGTTTCTCTTTGAATATGGAGAAAACTGAAGTTAAGCAATTTGGTTCATTACTGACTCTGACCTAGATCTTTTCAATTCACTTATTCCAGTCCCTATTCTACCATAACAGAACCCGCCTCTGAATGAAATAATAAACTATTCATTATTTTTTGTTAAAATAAAACTTTAAAAAATGATAGAAATCTATCTTCTCTGTATCCCGCCATTTCGAGAAATTAGCTCCTGGGACTACAGAATTAGGCTGCTTGGGTTTGCAGTACTTGGTGAATTTGGATCTCCTGGTGGTGTAAATTGCTTTTCTTTCTTAGCCAAGAGCAGGTGGAACAAGGCTGTCATTTTAAGGAGTTAGTGTAAATGAAACAAAACCAAACCAAACAAAAGGCAACCTGATAGCTCAGGAGGACCACAGTTTGAGCCATTTCCTGAGAATCTTGTTAAAGCTCTTTACTCACAAAGAAAGGCCTCTCGTTTGGGAAAGACAATGCCTGCAGAAGTGTAGCTGTGCACTCTGGCTGTCACTTACCAGCTATAATGTTGGCTGTATTAATTAATCTTTCTTTAGTTAGTAATCTCATCTGTATAACGGGAAATTAATTTCCTACTTCATAGTACAGTTACAATTTTTCTCACTTTTGAAAAAATCTTTCCTGCTTGATTGATGTATAAATTCCATACAATAAAATTTATTCTAGGTGTTTGATGAACTCTGGAAATTGTATACAGTAATGTATAACTTTTTTAGCTACGAAGTTCATCATGGCCCTTTTGCAATCAGATTCCCTCTGTGACACCCTAGGTTCATTTCATCTGCTTTCTGTCACCATAATTTTGCCTTTTCTAGAATGTCATACAAATGGAGTCTCATACACTGTATACTCTTTTATGTCCAATTTCTTTCATTTAGCATGATTTTTTCAATACTTTCATGTTACTGGGACTATCACTGTTTTTCCTTTGTGTTGCTAAGTAGTAGTCCACAGAATGGACAGGCCGTGATTTGTTCAGTCATCCTCCAGTTAACAGACACTGCATTGTGTTCAGTTACCATGGGCTAGTATGGATAATATTGCAAGTCCATTGACATATATGTTTTTATTTTTATTGTACATATATCTAATAGTGGGTTGATGGTTGGGCTGCATGGCGATTGTATGTTTAACTTTATAATAAAGTGGCTGTATCATTTTTAACTCCCGCTAACAATGTACGAGAGTTCCAGGTGCTCTGCATCCTTGCCAATACTTGGTATTGTTAATCTTTAAAATGTTAGCCGTTCTCGTGGGTTTTAGGAGTATCTCGTTGCAGTTTTCATACTCATTTGTCTGATGATTGGTGATGTTGAGAGTCCTCCTAAGTACTTATTGGTCATTTATATATTTTTGTGTGTGAATTTTCTATTCAAATCTTTAGCCACTTCTTAATTGATTTACCTCATTTGTTGAATTGCAACAGTCCTTTCTTTTTAATACTCTGGGTAGAAGGTCCTTTATATTGTTTTGCAAATATTCCCCAATTCATGGCTTGACTTTTTGTCTTTTAAGTTATGTCTTTCAAAAGATCTGATTTTATCACTTAAATGACATTTTATTATTTTTTTTCTTTTCTGGTTCATGGTTTTTGTGTTGTTTTAAAAATATTAGCCAAACACAATGTTACAATGATTTTTCTCCTGTTTTCTTCTAAAACTTTCCTAGTTTTAGATCATATGTTTAGATGGTAATCCATTTTTAGTTAAATTTTGTGTTTGGTATCAGATAAAGTTTTAGGTTTAGGTCAGCTAAGGTTCTCTATATTGATAATGGTTTCTAGCAAAATCTTCTTAAAAGATTATCCTTTCCCCTTTGAGTTACCTTGACATCATTGTGAAAATCCAGTATGAATTTATTTCTGAACTCTGTTTTGTTCCATTGATTTATATGACTATCCTTACATTAATACCACACAGCAATTATTACTGTAGCATTATAGTAAATCTTTAAAAAATTTTTTCATTGAATTTATTAGGGTGACATTGGTTGATAAAATTACATTTATTTATAATAATTACATTTATTTATAATAATTACATTTATTTATAATAATTACATTTATTTTCATTGAATTTATTAGGGTGACATTGGTTTCAGGTGTATAATTCTATAATATATCATCTGTGTATTGAATAATGTGTTCACCACCCAAAGTCAAGTCTCCTTCCATTACCATTTAACCCCTCTTTACCCTCTTCTACCTGCCCCCATTCCCCTTTCCTCTGATAATCACCATACTATTGTCTGTGTCTATGAGTGGTTTGTTTTCCTTAATCCTTTCACCTTTTTTCACCTAGCCCTGCAACTGCCTCACCTCTGAGAGCTGTCAGTTCATTTTTTCTATATGAGTCTATTTCTATTTTGTTTATTTTGTTCATGAGATTCCACATATAAGTGAAATTATATGGCATTTGTCTTTCTCTGACTGGCTTATTTTACTTAACATAATACTTTCCAGGTCCATCCATGCTGTCACAAAAGGTAAGATTCCCTTCTTTTTCATGGGTAAATAGTACTCCACTGTATAAATGTACCACAGCTTTTTATTCACTTATCTACTGATGGACACATGGGCTGCTTCCAAATCTTGGCTATTGTAAATAACACTGCAATGAACATAGGGGTGCGTATATTCTTACGAATTAGTGTTTTGGGTTTCTTCAGATATATTCCCAGAAGTGGAATTGCTAGGTTATAAGGCAGTTCCATTTTTAATGTTTTGAGGAAACTCCATACTGCTTTCCGTATTGGTTGCAACAACCTGCATTTCCACCAACAATGCAGAAGGGTTCCCTTTTCTCCACACCCTTACCAGCACTTGTAATTTATTGATTTATTGATGAGAGCCATTATGAAAGTTGTCAGGTGATATCATTGTGGTTTTTATTTGCATTTCTTTGATAATTAATGGCATTGAGCATCTTTCCATAAGTCTATTGGTCATCTGTATGTCCCCTTTTCAGAAGTATCTATTCAGATTCTTTGCCCATTTTTAATTGGATTGTTTGTTTTGGGGCTGTTGAATTATCTAAATTCATGATAAATTTTGGATATTAACCTCTTATCAGATGTATTGGGAATATGTTCTACCATTCAGTGGGTAGTCTTTTCATTTTGTTGATGATTTCCTTTGCTGTGCGAAAATTTTTAGTTTGATATGGTTTCATTTGTTTATTTTTTTTCTTTTTTTCCCTTGCCCAAGGAGAACAGAAAAACATTGCTATGAGAAATGTCCAAGATTGTACAGTCTATGTTTTCTTCTAGAATTTTTTTTTGGTTTTGAGTCTTACATTTCAGTCTTTAATCCATTTTTAATTTGTTCTTATGTATGTTGTAAGAAGGTGGTCTAATTTCATTGTTTTGCATGTGTATGTCCAATTTACCCAGCACCATCTAATGAATGGAGTGTCTTTACTCCATTGTATATTCTTGCTTCCTTTGTCAAATATTAACTGATGCAAAGGTGTGGGTATTTCTGAGTTTTCTATTTTGTTTCATTGATCTGTAAGTGTGTTTTTATGCCTCTACCATGCTGTTTTGATTACTATGGCCTTGTAGTATGGTTTGGTATTAGTTAGCATGATTCTTCCAACTTTGTTCTTCTTTCTCAAGATCGCTGAAGCTATTTGAGGTCATTTGTGGTTCCATATTAATTTTTGGTATATTTGTTCTACTTCTGTGAAATACACCATTTGCATCTTGATGGGAATTGTGTTAAATCTATATATTGCTTTGGGTAGTATGGACGTTTCAATGATGTGAATTCTTCCTATTCTTGAACATGACATATGCTTCCACTTATTTGTATCTTCTTCAATTTCTTTTTTTGTGTGTGTGTCTTATAATTATCTGATTACAAGTTTTTTACACCCTTGGTTGAATCTATTCCAAAGTGTTTTATTTTATTTTTTGATGGGATTGTCTTAGTTTCTATTTCTGATAGTTCATTATTGATGTGTAAAAATGCAACTGATTTTTGGATATTCATTTTGTATCCTGCTACTTTATTGAATTCATTGATCAATTCTAGTTTTTTGGTGGGATATTTAACTTCTCTATATAGAGTATCATGCCATCTGCAAATAATGACAATTTTAGTTCTTCTTTTTAAATTTAGATGCCTTTTATTTCTTCTTCTTCTCTGGTCAGTGTGCCTAGGACTTCCAGTATTACTGTGAATAAGAATGGTTAAAGCAAACACCCTTGTCTTATTCCTGATCTTAAGGGAAACACTTTTAGCTTTTGCCCATTGAGTATGATGTTGGCTTCATCATATATGGTCTTTATTATGTGAAGGTATGTTTCCTTTATTCTTACTTTGCTGAGACTTTTTATTGTAAATGGGTGCTAGATTTTATCAAATGCTTTTATTTTGCATCTCTTAATATGATCATGTAATTTTTACCTTTCTTTTTTTGTATGGTGTATAACATTTATTGATTTGCAGATACTGTACCAACCTTGCATTACTGGAATAAATCCCACTTGATCATGGTGTATGATCTTTTTAATGTATTGCTGGATTTGGTTTGCTAATATTTTAAGTGTTTCAGCATCTATGTTCATCAGGGATATTAGCCTACAACTGTGTGTTTTTGTAGTGTATTTATCTGGTTTTGGAATTAGGATAATGATGGCTTTGTAAAATGAGCTCGGGACTTTGCTCTCCTCTTGAATGTTTTGAAATACTTTAAGAAGGATAGGTATTAGTTCTTCTTTGGATGTTTGGTAAAATTTACCTGTGAAGACACCCAACATTGGACTTTTATTTGTTAGGAGTTTTTAAAATTTTTTAAATTATGTTTTATTGATTATGCTATTACAACTGTCCTGATTTTTCCCCCTCTGCCCCCACCCCTGTTGAGAGTTTTTTGATTACTACTTCAGTTTCATTAGTTGTAATCTGTTTATTCAGATTCTCTGATTCAGTTTTGGAAGATTGTATTTTTCTAGAAATTTATTAATCTCTTCTAGATTGTCCAATTTATTGACATATAGTTGTTAGTAATATTTTCTTACAATTCTTACATTTCTTTCATGTCAATTTTACTTCTCTTTCATTTCTGACTGTGTTTATTTGGGTCCTCTCATTTATTTTTCTTGGTGAGTCTGGTTAAAGGTTTGTCAATGTTTATCTTTTCAAAGAACCAGCTCTTGGATTCATTGACCTTTTGTATTGGATTGTTTTTTACTCTATTTTGTTTATTTCTGCTCTGATCTTTATTGTTTTCTTCCTTATACTCACTTGGGGCTTTGTTTTTTGTTTTTTTTTTCCAGTTCCTATAAGTCTAAAACTAGATTGTTTACCTGAGTTTTTTGTTTCCTGAGTTAGCTCTGTAATGCTGCGAATCTTCCTCTTAGGACTGCTTTCTGTATGTCCCATAGATCTTGGGTTGCCATGGTCTCGTTTTCACTTGTTTCAAGGTATCTTTTGAATTCTTTCTTGATCTCATTGTTAACCCATTCATTGTTTAATAACATTTTAGTTGGCCTCCATGTCTTTGTGTGTTTTTTTTTCTTGTGATTGATTTCTAGTTTCATACCATTATGGTCAGAGAAGATGCTTGATATGATTTCAATCTTCTTAAATAATATATATTGACACTTGTTTTGTGTCTTAACATGTGGTCTATCCTAGAAAATGTCCCATGTGCACTTGAAAAAAATGTATTTTATGCTACTTTGGGATGAAATTCTTGGAAGATTTCAATTAAATACATTTGATCTAATGTTTCACTTAAAATCACTGTTTCCTTGTGATTTTCTGTATCCATTGATGTCAAGTGGTGTTAAAATTTCCTGCTATGACTGTATTACTATCAATCTCCCTCTTTATGTCCATCAAGGTTTGCTTTATATATTTAGGTGCTCCTATTTGGCTGCATAAATGTTTACAAGTATTATATCCTCTGTTAGATTGCTCCCTTTATCATTACGTAATGTCCTTCTTTGTTTATACTATTGCCTTTGCTTTGAATTCTATTTTATCAGATGTAAGTATTGCCACCCCAGTTTTTTTCGTTACTGTTTGCATGAACTATCTGTTTTAATCCCTTTACTTTTAGTCTGTCTGTGTCTTTTGCTTGGAGGTGGATCTCTTTTTGTTTTCTTGACATATTTTTTATTTTTCATTCTTAAATAAAACCATCAGGAAAAGGCAACACTCTTGCTCATCACATTTCTTTCATTTTTTAAAATTGTTGTTCAAGTACAGTTTTCTCCATTTTCCTGCCACCACTTTCCCCCACCCTACCCCCCCACCTCCCACCCTCACTCCTCTCATAGACTGCTATATGTGGGTCTTGTTTTCTAATCTATTCAGCAGCCCTACATCTTTTGATTGGAGTATTTAACCCATTTACTTTTAAAGTTATTATTGATAACTATGTATTTATTGACACTTTATTCTTTTAACTATGTTTCTTCTTCTTCTTAAAGAAGGTTGTTTAACATTTCATGTAATACTGGTTTGATAGTAACAAACTCCTTTAGCTTTTTCTTGTCTTGGAAGCTTGCTATTTCTCCTTCAGTTTTTTTTTTTAAGATTTTATTAATTTTTAGAGATTGGGGAAGGGAGAGAGAAAGAGAGGGAGAGAATCATCAATGTATGAGAGATATATTGATCAATTGTCTCTTGCACACCTCCAACTGGTGACTTGGCCTGCAGTCCAGGCATGTGCCCTAAGTGGAAATCGAACCAGCAACTCTTCAGTTTGCAGGCTGGCACTCAATCCATGAGCCACACCAGCCAGGGCTCTCCTTCAGTTTTAAATGATAGCATTGCTGGGTAAAGTAGCCTTGGTTGTAGGTCCTTGCTTTTCATCACTTTGAATGTTTTAGGCCAATCCCTTCTGGCCTGAAATGTTTCTGTTGAGAAATCAGCTGACAGTCTTATTGGAGCTCACTTTTAGGTAACTGTTTCCCTCTTGCTGCTTTTAAGATTCTATCTTTGTCTTTAACCTTTTGCATTTTAATTACGATGTGTCTTGGAGTAGGCCTCTTTGGGTTTATCTTGTTTGGGACTCTGTGCTTCCTGGACTTGCATGTGTTTTTCCTTCACCTGTTAGGGAAATTTTCAATCTTTTTTTCTTCAAATAGGTTTGTGATGCCTTGCTATTTGTTTTCTCTTCTGGTACCCCTATGATGCTGATGTTATTAATATTATGCTTCATGTTGTCCAAAGGTCCCTTAAACTATCCTCATTTTTTTAAATTCTTTTTTCAATTTTGCTGCTCTGACTGGGTGTTTTCTGCTACTTTGTCTTCTAAATTGCTGATTAGATCGTCTGCTTCATTCAACCTGTTCATTTCTACTGTATTCCTCATTTCAGATATTGTAGTCTGCGTTCTTACTGTTTTTTGTAATGGTTTCTATGTCTTATCTTTGTGCTTGGTATCTATTTGTTGAAATTCTCTCTAAGTTCCTTGAGAATTCTTTTTTAAAGTTTTTATTTATTGATTTTTTTTTAGAGAGAGAGAGAGAAACATTGTTTTGTTGTTTCACTTATTTATGCATTCATTGGTTGTTCTTATATGTGCTCTGACTGGGGATTGAACCTGCAATGTTGGTGTATTGGGCCAATGCTCTAGTCAACTGAACTACCCAGCCTTCTTGAGCATCCTTACAACTATTTTTTTGAACTCTATATCTGGTAAATTGCCTTCCTCCATGTCATTTAGCTCTTTTTTGGAAGATTTCTCTTGTTCTTTCATTTGGAAACCATTTCTTTGTCTCTCCATCCTTACTGCCTCTTTGTGTTTGTTTCCATGTATTAAGTAGATCTGTTATGACTCACAGTCTTGGTAGGGAGGTCTTACATAGTGGGTGTCCTCTGGGACCCTGTGGCATGGTCTCCTTGATCACCTGCACTGGGTGTTCCCTTGTGTGAATTATGTGGGCCTTCCTGTTGTAACTGAGTCTTGATTGCTATTGTCCCCTTCACATGTGATGTTGATCCTCAGACTGGCTGACTATGAGGATCGATCCTGACCACAGTGTATAAGCTGCTATGCAAGTGCTGACCATACAAAGTGGACTTCACCTTAGCTAGGTCTTGTGCCTGCCAAGATCTCCCTTTGGATATGCCACTTGTGAAGCTAATTGGATACAATCTGTTGTTATCTGAAGCTGGCTACTGGGTTTGTTGGTTCAGGTGTCTGGTGAGGGACTCTGGTGTAGACCAATGTCAGATGCTGCCTGTGACTGGCCCTGGACAAGTTGTTTGGAGGTACAAAGTGATCCACAGTTTGTGGTTGCCTCTGATTGGCCTGATTATACCCAAGAAAGACCCAGTGGCATATCAAGGCCAACTTTTACCAGCACTGAGCCCACGTCAGCAAAAGTCTCAAGGCACCCTGAGATCCGCCTCTGTCTACCACTAAGCCTCTGTCCACCTGGCTTATCTGCTAGTGGCCTGATAAGCTCAGTCACTGAAAGAGCCTCTGGCTGTATTTGAATTGCATAAGGTAGGTTTCAGTGAGTCATCAGGTATGGGTGAGTGATATTTACCAGATCGATAGAGGTTCAAACTCAGTGCCAGTGCTGGATCTGAGAACACTCAGCAAATGTCTGACAGTATACTGAGTTGAGCTGCTACCCTCCAGGTGCTTGCAGACCTTTGTGATGTGGTGGGGTCTCAGGGAGCCATCAGGGTGAAGTCAGCAGAATTTATCTTGCCCAAACAGATCAAGATTTTACCTTGTGAAGGGAGAGCTCTGTGTTGTTTGGCTGTGTGAGGGAACAATGTCTCCCTTCCTAGAGCCACACGACTTACTCTGTCCAAGATTCTGCCATAAGTCCAAGCTCAACAGGCTAGGGCCACTGTGAGTTGGGTGGGTGAGTTTGGTGAATCTCCAGTTCGGGAGAGGTGCTGACCAGGCTTGGGGGAAGGTAGGAGGAGTGGCCCCTGCCCCAGAGCCACACGGTTTAGTCTATCTCAGATTCTACCCAGACCTCTCTGGGATTGGGCCACCTGGAGCTTGGAGGGTGGAACTAGAGGATCTTTGTGAGGGAGAGGCACCAGTCAGGTTCACAGGAAAGTGGGGGGAATGGGGAATGATCCCCACCCAAAAGCCATATCATTCAGTGACCGATACCCTCTGAGTTTGCCCAGATCTGTACACCCTGGCCCAGGGAGCTGATTCCACAGCAGGGCATCAGCTACATGGGAGGGGACGGCAGGGAGTCTAGAGGGTGGGGCTATTGCATTCCCCCAGGCCAATGCTTTAAGGGCGTGTTCCACCCAAGAAATATGGCATCTGAGAGGCAAGAGAATGATTCAGCACAGGGGTCCCAGTGCTATCCCCTCAGCTTTACTTCCCAGAGCCACAAACCCCAGTTTCTCCTCACACAACTTCAGTCTGCTCTGCCCTCCCTCCACCAGATCCCAGGGGGAGTGGCTGTGAAATAGATATTGTGAGGTGGCCCTTTAGGAGGGTGCCTGTTTCTCTAGCAGATTCTTGTCTCTCCCTCTCAGACAGAATCCCTGCAGATTTTCACAGCCAGATGGTATGTAGGTGCCTTTTCTCGGCTCTGGTGCTCTAGGCTAAGGAGCCTGGCATGGGGTTGAGACCACACGCTCCTCAGGAGGAACCTTTGCAGCTGAGATATCCCTCTGGAATATCAGCTGCTACCTCTGGAAGCAGGGCTAGCCCTTTTTGTGTTTCTGCCCTTCCTACCAGTCTTGGGGTGGCTGCTTCTGTAAATTCTTGGTTTTAAGACTTCTAGTCAGCTAGTCTTCAGTTGGTATTCAGGGTGATTGTTCTATATTTTCGTTGTAACTCCAGTTGGTCCTGGGAGGAGTTGAGTGTAACATCAACCTAGTCTGCTACCATCTTAGATTTCTGTATAGTAAATCTTGAAATCTAACTATAGTTTCCAATTTTGTTGTTCCTTTCAAATTTGTTTTGCCTATTTTTCCAAATAAATTTTACAATTAGTTTGACATTATATTCAAAAATCCTCCTGGGACTATGATCATGTTGAATTTATAGATTAAGTTGGGAAAAATTACTATCTTAACAAAAATGAGTCTTCATTACATGAATGTGGCATAGTTCTACATTTTTAAGGTATTTAAAAGTTTCTCTTTGCATTGTTTTATAGCCTTCGGTGCAGAGGCCTACTATTCTTTGGTTAAGTTTTTCTAAGTATTCTTTTTTTATGCTAATGATCAGTGGAGTTTTTCTTAAAATTTCTTTCTTCCAGTTTGTATTCTAGTATATCTAGTATACAGAAAGAATTGATTTTTTGTTATTGACCTTGTATGTTGTGGCTTTGCTTAATTTACTTATTAGTTCTGGTAGCTTTTTTTTTTTTTTTTTTTAAGATTCTTTACAATTTTCAGTGGTCATGATCATGTTTTCTGCACTTAAAAACAATCTCATTACTTTCTTTCCAAACTCTGTACATTTTATTTCTTTTTCTTTGCTTTTGCATTAGCTAAGAAAGCCAGTACAATATTGAATAGAAGTGGTGAGAGTGAACAATCTTGTCTTTTCCAGATAACAGGTAGAAAGCATGGAGACTTTCATCATTGATTATGATGTTGGCTGTAGGTTTTTCAAATATACCTTTTATCAGATTGAAGAAGTTCTCATCTATTCAAGTTTGCTGAAAGTTCTTATTATGAATGAATGTTAAATTTTTTCAAATGTTTTTCTATATCTGTTGAAATAATAATGTTTTTGCTACCTTATTATCTTATTATAATGAATTATATAGATTGATTTTCAAGTGTTAAATCAACCATGCATTGCCCAAATAAACTCTACTTGGGAATTCTTTATTATCCTTTTTATATACTGTTCCATTTTATTTAGTCACTCTGCTTTTATGCTTCTTAAAAACTAGTACTCTGACCTTCAGGAAAATAACTCAATTTCTATTTTGCTAAAAGCTGTCTTTGTGTTCTGTATTTTGCAAGGAATATGAGAGGAGAAGTTAAAATTCTGTTTCAAAGGAGTTCATGGTCTCCTACATTAAAAAAAAAATACCTGATAGATTTTAATGTATGTTACAGGCATACGAACTTGGGGCTGGGCAGTGGGTGAAAAAGAGGAAGAGAGGCAATCATCAGAGTAACTGTTTATAGTATTGCCAGAGTGTCTTTGTAGAGAATTGAAATTTGTCTTCATCCTTGGTCACATGATGTAGATTTATGCTTAAGAAAAAAAAAATATTTAGACTAAGTTGAGTACAGAAAGGGTATGTTTTTATTTAGGTCCTACCTTAAAGGAGACAGATATACAACTAGAAAAGAAAAATGAAAATTCCTGAACTGGGGATTAGAAGATCTAGTTCTAATCTTAGCTGATTTTGATGAGTTGTATCACCAGGGCAAATCATGTCATTTCTATTAGCCTCACTTTTCTCCTCTATAAAATGTGTGGTTAGGCCCAATCAAAGGTTCTGGACAAAGAAGGAGAGAATGTGTGTATCTGAAAAAGCTCACCATAGCATCTTGTCTATGTGAGAGTCACAGGAGTATATAGTCTCCAAATCTTTTTCCGTCCCTGAAAAGCTCTGAGTTTTTGAATTTGTGAAATCAATATACTTGGAGACTAATGACCTTGTTTGTAACATTGGCTTAGCCGTGCTCACGGTTTGTGACCTTGACAAGTCACTTTTCCTTTCTGGGACTTACTATATTTGTGTTTAAAAGGGAGGTATTGGAAAAATGGTTTTCTAAGGCCATTCTGGTTCTAAAAGTCTGTGGTTCTAAGGTGCAGTAAATCTATTTATATTATACATGTGTGCATATATCAAATATGGCAAAGAACTTGTAATGAGATAAATAACTATGGCTATATCTTTTATGTGAATGCATTCAGCATTCTTAAAAATCATGGAAAATAAAAAACTGAGGCCTACACTGTTAAACGTTTTTTCTAATTTTTAATGGGAAATGTAAATTCTTGAGCATGTGTTGAAATGCTAGCTGTCTTTAGTATCTGCCCCCAACTTAAAACGCAAAAATCTAAGACTTCTATTTGTTTTTCTAGGATGCAGTTTTTCTTTATTATTTACAGTCGGTTGCAAGAAAGCTTCAGGGATGCAGGGCATTAGAGCACCACATCTTTAACTAGCTGGGGCATAATCCGTGATTCGAGTCCCCAATATTTTCTAACCGTGAGGTTTGTTTATTAAGGAAACCCCATGCTGTGACTGAATCAGTCTAATAGAAGCCAAGTTTGAACTTGAACATTCAAATGTATGCCCATATATCTTGGGCATATATCATATATAATGATGTGGGGTCTAGACATCTTTCTGGGTTTGTTTATGTCTGTTATGGATTCCTCTCATTATCCATGCTGTTTGAGCGAGACCCCATGGATTCAGCTAGTTTATTGCATACTTTCTATATTTTAAGACTAACTCAGAGTTCCAAGTGGCGCATATGTTCCAAGTTGGAAGATTATTTTCTCACTTTCCTGTTTTATGATGATGATTAAGGAAACATTAAAAAAAAAGATTTTAGGGAATGGTGACATGTTTGAGAGTGGCTGGCCGTAATCCTTTGGCCATGTTTCAAACAGTTTTATAATCTTTATGTTTATTATGCTACTCTTTCTAAAAAATTTTGACAAGTTTGAGTTATAATGTCTGTTTTCTGATTTTGAAAACCATATTGTGTATCATCTGTTGTTTTATTATTATTGATTATAACATTTAGGATTTAGTAAAGGTATATAAAGACTTTAATCTTTCATTATTACTACTTTTACTGTATACACAGTATACTCAGATTGCTAGATAGCATTGCATAAGTGTACCTAAAGAATAGATTTTAGGTATAAAATCTATTTTATTTGTAGTCCCTATTGTTAATTTGGAACAAGTAATTCATGGTCACTTAACTAGTAGCTTTCATTGTCACTGCTGCTGTTAAACCTCCCCTCTTGACATTTATTTTAAAGAACCTACTATTTATATTCGTTATTAGTTGAAAAGCTGTTTTTTGGTCAAGTGAGATAAAAATATCAAATAACTATAAAAATTTGCAGTAAATATTGAAAGAGGATGGATTGTCATTAAAATTTATCATTATGGGTATTTTTTTGAGGGGATAGTATAGCACTTGCTATAAATATTCATCATTTTCTTAAACACAGAAATATTCAGTGATTAGGTGATTTTATGCCTGTTTATGCTGGAAGGAACAAAAGAAACTTTAAAAACCAAAAGCATAAACATAATTGAACCACTCACTTAAAAGAGAAATTGGAATAGATGTTTTCCAGGGGAGAACATGCTTTCTGTGCAAAAAGGGCTAATGTAACAAGAAGTCATCTATTCTTGATTTCTTTAGACAGCTAGAGCTTTGTGCCTTGTCTAGTTTCTGCGTTTTAAGAGCTTGTTCTGTGTAGCAGAAATAATACAATAAATGGGTTTAACCACATTTGTCTCAGCTAGACAGTCTGCTTTGTCAGAGATTGCTGGTACAACATAAACAAATTATGTGTGTGTAGTGCTTTTCAATGAAAGCCTATCTAACAGAGCTGAGATTGTATTTCAGCAGCTGTAGATTTAATCTCCTACCTGTCAGTTAAAACAGGCATTTCCTGAACCAGATAAGGACTGATTGTAGAGGAGGGAAGTAGTCACAGCTGGACAAGGACCTATTGTTATTGGCTGATAATTTCTATGTAGATTCAATTTCTTATTCTACCATAGAAACTATAATCATAGTGCAGTTGTAAAGGAGCTAGCCTGACCCTTTTAATAGTTAAATTAAGAAGAGCTAAAGAGAATCAATCAAAGCTGGGCTTTGTGTCATTCATATTTGAGAATCTTTATGTGGGACTAAAAATTAATGTCTGTAGGTTTGGTCATCATGATTCTAGATGACGGTGGATGTGCTAATAGGGTAACTTAAAAACAACTTCATAAATTTGTAATTCCATTTTTAGGAATTCAAGTTTTAATGCAAATTAAAGTCAAATTAAGCCTGTGGATACTTTCCCATGTAACATGTCATGGGACATCTCCCTTTTTTGTTTAGCGGGTTTGGGTGGGGATTTCCTTTCTTTCTCTTACCCTTAGAAATGTATAAAGTTAAATTGAACTCTCTCAGAATTTGCGGAGTTGGTTTGGAGAAAATATCTGTCTCTGCATTGGTTTAAGTTATTATAATGTAGTATTCTCAGTCCCACGTGTCCCGAGTCATGCGTGACTAATGGTGGGGCACACTGAAGGACTGGTCCTTGCATTTATACTGACTTGGTCAGCGACCTAAATCCACAACTTTTCAATTTCCAGTTTGAGTTTCCATTTAAAATAGTGCATGAGTTTTCAAGTTTAAAAATGGATATTTGCATCTTAATTAAAATACTATAATTTTAATTAAAGTTTTTATAGCATTTCCCATTTTACAAGGAGCTTTTTCCAAATACCATTTCATATTTTCAAAGTATTTCTAAAGCAATTTTAACACTGGGTGGGCTTTGGAGTTTACATTTGCTGAAGTGTAAAGGACAGTGTGGGCAGTAATTAGGACAAAACTGTAGCTATAAAAGACAGCATTAAATTTTTAAAAAATTTTATTTATTTATTGAATTTATTGAGATGATGCTGATTTACAAAATTATACAGGTGTCAGGTGCACAATTCTGTAGCACATCACCTGTACACTGTACTGTGTGCTCACCACCCCAAGTCAAGTCTCCTTCCATCACCATTTGTCCCCCACACCCTCCTCCATCTCCTTTCACTCCCTCTTCCTCCCATGGGTAGCACACTGGTTTTGAAATTTTCTAAAGCCCACACTGTCTTTGCTTGCTTCCTCCCTCCTCTTTCTTTTTTACTGTTTTTATCCTTCCTTTCATATTTTCCTTTTCTTCCTTCTCAAATCTCTTTTCATTTTTCTTGTCTTCACTTCTCTTTTTTCTGTTAACATATTATAATTAGGACAAACCTAATACTACCTTTGGTTTTTGTGTTTTCTTTTTTTTTTTTTTTTGGTGGTACAGAAAATTGGCTGAGATTTTATATTGTGCTTACCTTTAAATCTAAGACATACAATACTCCTCTTTTTTCTTTATTTTCCTACCATTAAGAATTGCCCTCAAGAGCAATGTAATACTGTGTTTTAGATGGAGTATGATACAAAATTAATTTATTAAAATAGAGCATAAAGGAATATTTGAATTTCTAAGCAGGATATCTTACTTTAGGAATGCATGGAAAATTCAAAGTATTTGTTTCCCATTTTGAATTCTGGTTATTTTTTTTCTGTTGACCTGAGTGGACCAGTATATATTTCCATTTGTTTGGGGGCTTAGGTTTCTTTTCCTTTTCAGCTGTGATTGCACGAGTTATTTTAATCAGTCTTTTAAAAAAATTAGTTTGCTTTTTAAAAGTTAATGTATTTACTAATTACAGATGACACACATTATTGTATTAGTTTCAGTTATACAGCATAGTGATGATACATTTCTATACCTTATGATAAGTCTAGTAATCATCTGCTCATCTTAAATAATACTATTGACCTGTTCTTTGTTAAAGGAAAGGGTATCATGCGAGGTGAATTGCTGCAGCATCTGACTCTACTGTAAATTCCAATTTCATTTGGCAAATATGACATTAGTTTCAACTGCCAAAAAAAAAAAAAAAAAGCAAGAGAAGTTTAATTTAACCAGTGTTTGAGCCGGTTTATATATATTAAATTTTCTACTGTTCTGATCTTTACTAACAGTTGATTTTTTTTCCATAGGAAAGTTGGCAGGTAACTTGAATTACTTTAAATATTCTTATTTTTCCCACACAGAGACTGAATTAAGGATTTACATTTTTTGTTTCTGCCAGTAAGCTTCTTTGATGCCTAAAATTTTATTAAAAGACGTGGTATTTGGGGAAAAGAATTATAGTGATGCAACAATAGCCACTTAGATTTTAATTTCCTATACTCTTCTCCCCTATAGGCATGAAAGAGTGCCAGTGTTTGAAAGTGGTGTGCATCTTGTCTCATATGGAATCACTGGACAGGTTATGTTTCTAATCAGTCAGTCAATCAATTAGTTAATTAATCAGTCAGAAAATTGTTTTTTGCCTTTCATATTTGCAGTCACTGTCCTAGTAGCATATTAAGAATCTGTCTGCAAGATGTTTTCCTTCTAATCGAGCAGAGAGGATTCATAAGATGGAAAAAGGCCATTATTACTCTCCCTTTTGGACAATTGAAGTAGCTTCTAATCTGGTCTCTCTGCTTTCATTCTTGTCCTAATAGAGTCAGTTTTCTTCATGGCAACCAGAGAGATCTTAATGAACCTCAGTCAGATCTTATGCCACTTCTCTCTCTTAACAACCTCCAATGGCTTCCCATCACACTCAGAATAAAACCCAAATTATTTACTGTGCTACGTAAAGCCCTGAGTGATCTTGTCTGTGCCCAATTTTCTAATCTTTCCTCTACTACTCTCTTTGCCTGTTCTTCTCTGGCCTAACCCAATGCAAGTTATGGTTGCATTGGGTCCTTTGCACCCATATGCCCTCTGCCTGAGTTGCTTTTCTCCCAGATAGTCCCATGTAGCATTTCCCTAGGTTGTTCAGTTCTTGTTATTATCTCCCCAAAGAAGCCTTCCTTGACCATCCCTCTCCAAAATAACCCCTTGTACTCCCTATCCCCACCACCTTCCACTTTCCCCCATATAACCCTCACACTCTCATTATCTTAGTTTATTTTTCTTCATAGCATCTGTTATCAACTGGCATTTATTATATTTACATATTTGCTCATGTGTGTATACACACACACACACCTACATATATGCTTATATTCATGTATATGTGGTCTGTCTTTCCTGGAAGATAATGGTAAGGAATTTCATCTACTTCTATGTTCCCAGTGCCTAGATAGAGAGCCAAATATTGAAATGAAAACCACGAAAGAACACAGTGTATACCACGTAAATTTGGACAGAGAGAAAGACCTTTATATTTGGAGAATTTTCATAGAGTTGAATTGGAGCTGAACCTTGAAGGGTAGGTCAGGTTTGGGAAGGCACAGAAGGGATGAAAGATCATTCTTAGTGGAGAGTGAGACAAGTGGTGTGAACAAAGACTTAGGCATTATTGAGAGGAAGAGGAGAAAGATGGTGAAGGGCAGTAGGAAAACAGGCTTGAGGGGTGTGTTTAGAACATCGTGTGGAGTGATTTCAATGTCAGCCTAGGCTGGGGAGTTTGGACCTTATTTTCTTTAGTAGGGACATTTTATTATGTGTCTAAGTTATTTAATATGAACATAGTACTCAATAAAAATACAAAAATTAAGAAAATTGCTCTTATTAAATCAACATGTTAGCTTATCCTTATGATTCTCTTCCGTGTCGACCCACTTGTGCACTTAGTTGAGGGTGGCAGGTATAGACGTGTGTGAGTGCGTGTGAATGAGTATGTGTATATATGTGATTGTGCATGCTGAGGGTAGAGCAGGAGTTGCAGGTGACATTCCAAAATGGCATTCAAGCTGCATGCCATTGACTTACTGCTCTAAAAATACCAGGGTGTGATAAAGAGTAAAAACCATTTTTGTGGCCATAGTCACTATATACACCTTTATTCATTCATCCTGATAAAGGCCCCCTTATTTTACCTCTCTGCCTCTCCTCCCCCTAAATCACATATACAGACCACCTGTCACTGATACCTCCAGGGAGGGTCAGCTTGCCACGGCTGAGCCCAAGCTGTCAATAGCTTGGACATCTTAGGTTTGGGTCTGAGTCCCCACAGGAGGTTTCTTGGGCCTTCTAGCTTAAGATGAAACTACTTCTGCTCTTCACATTAGCTGATGCTTCAATGTTTTCCTTCATTCATTCTGTATTGTGCTACCAGCCTACTGTGATATAACAAATATTTTATTATTATTTTGGAAAACTGTATTTCTGGCTCTTTGGTGTGAACAGGTTATCATTTCTGTCAGTAAGGATTATCATTGTTTATGATGAAATTATTAAAACTTAGAGGCCTCTCTAAATTATATTATAGAAGAATTTTAATAGATATACTAGGAGAGCACAGTCATTAAAAATTATCTTCAAATTGCCCTGGCTGGTATAGCTCAGAAGATTGAGTGCTGGCCTGTGAACCAAAGGGTTGCTGGTTCAATTCCCAGTCAGGGCATATGCCTGGGTTGCAGGCCAGGTCCCCAGTGGCAGGTGCACAAGAGGTAACCACACCTTGACGTTTCTCTCCCTCTCTTTCTCCCTTTCTTCCCCTCTGTCTAAAAGTAAATAAATAAAATCTAAAAAAAATTATCTTCAAATAAATGAGTACATTTAATTTTTGAACTTTCATACCAACTAGTGGACTTCAAAGTCAGAACTGTGGCATAGCAAAAGAAAAGATCACTATGATGAAGTATTTTAGAGATGTTTATTTCCGTTGCCTCACACCGAAGACTGTAAATGATGAAAATACTTCAGATTGATTCAGAAGACCTTAAAACAAAATAATCAGAGTTGTTGTGGCTTAGTTTTTAAACAACATAGAACAAAAATTCTTTAATGTATTTACATAACAAATATTTGTTGAGTCCCTACGCTGTGTAAGAGAGACTTTTACAAAGCCCTGGGGAGGTACAAAGTCCCTGCCTTTAAGTTGCTTGCGCATAATTTTAACAAGACCTGTAGTCAAAGATGTAAACCTGCATTTCTGGAGGAGGAATTTAATAATTGAATTCTGGTCATTGCTAACAGAATAAGCTTGCGTGAAATACTTCGGGGGTAAAAGCCAGATTGCCTTCATTACAGGTCAAAAGTTTATGAAAGGTTTATATCTGAATTTGGTTGTTACAAAGAAAGGAATTCTACATTCTTCACAAATGTTACCATATTTACATGGCATTCATACAAAATTAAAAACAATTAATTTTCATCTTGGCAAAACACTTTGATCATTGTGTATTTAGTGGGGTTTCCATTTGAGGACGACAATCATTAGTCTCTAATATGTTTCATACTTCTGTGGAAATAAGACAGGGTAGAATGAGAAACATTCATCCTCACTAGTCTTCGGAAATATCTGAAGTAATTGACTAGCTCGGTCTTCTGTGATGGCCTGGTGACCACTAACTGTGACTATTTGCATAATAGTCAACTTTTCACTTCTGTGGTGATAACTGTTTGTATCTGATTAAAATTAAGACTGTTTTAGTTCTCTTGACTTTTCCAGAAGTTGCAAAAATTGAGATTTGCTGTTCTGCTTTAACCAAACAAATGCACACATGGGGATAACAATATGCTGAGTTTATGCAGATTTTACAGCACGAATCTGAATAAAATACCCACTAATAGATCCTTAAGGAGTAATAAACACACATGAATTTTCCTTAGTTGCACTTTAAAGTGATTTTAACATACTACTAGACCTTAACAATAATATTTAATTGACAAGATTATGCATTTGTATGGATTGGAAAGGTGGTAGATATCTAATTCCAAATGAATCATAAATTTTACTTTTGCATAACATGTTTTATTAATTTCTTTATGGCCAGGATATTCTACCTCCCTCCTGGTGAGAGTTTCTTAAAACATAGTCAGATAATTTACACACATTTAATTAACATTTGTCATTCATTTTATAAAGTAATCTGACTTTATAAAATAAAGTATATTATCCTCATAAATACCCTCAAAAATTTCAGGGTTGCAGACCATAGGAAGACTATGAAAAGACACTTAAAAAAATGTTGTTGTAATTTAGTTTCTTTTAGCAAATCTTCCCTTTCTCTGTTGACCCTACTCCAAAGTAAGCTGACAAACTGCATGATTTTATACCACTATGTAGGTGAAAACAAACCTAACACCACTACCTGATAAAATAAGGTCATGGGCTTTTCTAAGGTATCCTTATATTTCCAGTGCCTAGCGTGGCACCGAGCAGATAGTACTTGGTGCTCAGTAACTGGCTCTTGAATATTTGAATGAAGACAGGCTCTATTGACTTCTCCTATGCGGTGACAGTTTCTTGGGAGCCTAAGAGGTCATTTCGGATGAGTGAAGCACTCTATTTCAGGGAGTTAGGGGGCAAATGAGTAAGAGATGCTAGGAAGTATGATTATGTTAGTGCTAAATCCACGTTCTTTTCTTTGAAAATTCAATATTTCATCATGTACAAATGAATGAGAGATAGTATAATGACATTTGATTACTAATGATCCTGGTAGATTAATGAGATATTTGCCCATTTTAGAAAATGCAAATAGAGTGAGTGTATACAGTATGCTGGGAATATAAAAAAAAGGATTAACACAAAGGTCAGGATTGGCTCTTTCAGGGCTAACATTTCTCTCTGAAGAGATACCTAAAGAAGATTTTTAAAATATGTGCTGCTAATCTAACAGATTAAGTCATTGTGTTCTTACTCTCAGTGATCATTTCTCTTCTGTGTAACCGAAGAAGGAAGCTGGAGAGTGCTAGCTTGTGGACTAGACTTGCAGGGCACATACCTAGGTTGCGGGTTTGGTCCCCAGTCGGAGCGCATATGGGAGGCAGCGGGTCGATGTTTCCCTCTGACATCAGTGTTTCTCTCAATCTCTCTCTCTTTCTCCCCCTAAAATTAATAAACATATCTTCAGCTAAGGATTAAAAAGTTAACTTTCTTATTGATGTATAATACACATACAGAAAAAATATATAAGTCTAAAGTTAGCTCTTCATTAATATTCAAACTAAAGCATATGACTTTGAAAGATTAAAGCCCCAATTTTTAAAATGATGCATTTAAACTGTAATACGTTGAGTTTGTGCTATGTTTTCAGGGGTTTTCTTGGCCCTTTAGTGAAGATCTAAAAAGAGGGGTGGCAGTAGTACACAAATTCTAGGAAGACATTGCATATTAAAGGTGAATGATAACAATGGCAACAAAGTGATACATTATCCTTGTTCAGGGTGGTGGAGAATGAGGGAGGGAGGCCTGGGGGGAGAGAGAGAGAAGGAGAGAAGGAGTGAAGATCCTGTCATCAACAAACCAAACCAAACCAAACAAAGCAGGATCCTCTTCTGGATGCAGTTACAGTATTTGTACTATGTATATTTATTGGCTGTTTTGGGGAAACATCGGGGAAGATGGAACTCTGCTCTCAAATACTCTAAACAACTTGTGTCCCAGAATTGTTCCTGATGAGATTTCAGTTTGATTATTCTCCTGCTAGAGCTAGGTTCTCCAGGAAGCAGAGATTTGCTATCCTCCATTGGCTATAGCAGCCAGAGGTTTGCTAAATGAGACAAGTGAAAAGCAAACAAGGTGATATCAAGATGTACTTAAAAGTCATTCTTTATGCTATTCTGGAGTGAGAAGAACTACAGTTCTACACCTTCTGCAGTTGCTTAACAATACTACCCTATGGAAACTGGTGCTCAGAAAATTGGTTCTTAGGTCTTAGATGGTTCTCACATCGATCAGTTGGCACAAAATGCCTACTGTGTTCTTCGTCCTGTGATATGAGCAGTAGGGTATACAGAAATATAAATGGCACAGGCCATTCAGGACATTCAGTTTACCTTGGGAGGAATTAGTGAATTGAAGCAATTGTTGAATACTTAGATATATAAATCTCCTTTGCGTACTTAAGACAGGTCAGCCAAGAGCAGTTCAATGTGTTCACCAACTTCATTGGGCTTTCTAAGGCAGACCAAAGCAGAGAGTTAACATTTTAGACAGGTTTTGACAACAAAAAAAGGTTTGAAACTGAAAGGATTTATATTAAGCCACTATTTATTCTATCAAGTGAGACCCTTTCTTCTCCTAATTGTACAGAATTAATTGATGTCCATATTGGGTTCAGCATGCTCTTTTTGACAGTAAGAAGACACCTCCCTGACCTTGAAGGCTTTTAACATAAGGTTTCTGGGGTGTTTATTTCTTTCACTTGTAGAAACTGCAGCTTTTACAGTGATAACACTTTACACAACTACTCAGGTATGCTTTGCAATAAAGAATATGGCCTTTAAAGAAATTTCCCTCTCCTCCCCAGCCTTTCTGTTGTATACCCCACCTCTTCCTCTCCGATTGCTCTTTCTCACTCTCTATTTTGTATCCGTTTTTCCCTCCCTCTGTCATGATTTATAAACATTGGATACATTTCTTCCAACAGATTAAAGAAGCTTTCTCCAATTAAACCACATGAGGAATGATTTTCTAGAAATAAAACATTAAAAAGATCATTTGCTTGCTGTCTTTAATCAGTAACAGACATTAATATTCTTATGATTTTTCCACACAAATTCTTGTTTCCTATCACTAAAAAAGTTAAATAATCTTCATGAAAGAGAAAATGAGTCCCCCCGAGTGTCGCTCTGTTTGCATATTAGCACGTAGCCAGGTCTCTGCCAAGTCACTCTGACCGACTGCTGCAGATGCTCTTTCTCAAGTATTCTGAGTCATATCTTTAGTGCAAGTCTTCAGGGACAAACAATAGCACCTGTTCCTCACAAGCTATCAGGCCAGTTAGCCCATTCATGTATCTTTAATGAAGCTCTGGGGCAGATGGCAAAAAATGGCATCATCAACAACTTAGCACAGAGAAAACAAAGGGGATGAGTGTTGAGGCAACAATGCCATTTCAGAAATGGGAAGAGACAGAACCTAAGTGCTTCACATGCATCTGCTGCTGTCGTGATTGTCTGAACAATGTGAGGAACACCAAGCAATTAAAATGCTTGGGTATGCACCCTATTTGATCAAGAATACCTTCTCCACCCTTTCCAAAAGGGAGCTGCTTTGGAGACGGACTGGGAGTTGACAATTAACGGGCAGTTTTGGTTTGGGGCACGCAGTGTGTTTCTTTCATGAAGCACTGACTGAGCTTCACAAACGATGGGTTCCCGGTTTTCCATTAGTCATTCAAGTTACGTATCTACCAGTTAGTGCTGGCTTCCAAAGCAGTAAAAGTAATGCAGTTTCATACTCAGAGGTATAATTTTGGCCACATCAAGTTTTACTCTTTGTTTTAACAAAATCAGTTTTATTCCCTTTTTTTTTAGTAGGACAATTTAAGTATCTCTGAATTTGTGCTAACAGAAAGCTACACTTTCAAGCAAAAAAGATGCTATTTGAAATTTCGATAACTTCTTGGAAAATACATGTGGAGACTGGTCATTCTTTGATGCAGGGAGGGGGACTCTATTATTTTTTATTCTTTAGTAAAATATTTTGGGGAGTTGCTGTTTCTAATACGACTGCCTTTCCTGGTGTGTCACCACATGGAAAATAGGATGGTGGGAAGGAAGAGGAAAGGCAGGTGTACATGCTTCGGAGCAGGGTGGGGCTTTTCTGTACCTTCAGAGTTCTTTATCTGCCCTAGGCACTGATGTGCCGTGCAGTGAACCCACTTCACAGCTCCTGCAGGAGGAAAGTACGTGTGTGCTTGTGTGTTCTTGTGTGGCCACCGAGCCCTCTGATCTCTCCGCTTAATTTGCCCTTGCTTTCTCTTTCTGCCCCCCCTTCAACCAATAATCTTCTAGGAAGCACAATAAATGGAAAGCTATGAAAGGGGGAAGTTGTTGCTTTCATTCATACTTCCCACCTATATTACAGTCATGAACCTCCTCATAGCAGGGATATGTTCAGAGAAATGCATTGTTTGAGGATTTTGTTGTTGCGCAAACATTATAGAACGTAGTTACACAAACCTAGATGGTACAGCCTACGGCCGTAATTGTATGTGCTATGCTTTAGATAACTGGCAGCACAGTAGGTTTGTTTACACCAGCCTCACACATATGTGCATAAGTCATTGCTCTAACATTGCAATGGCTATGACATCACTGGGCGATTAGGAAGTTTTCAGCTCCATTGTAATCTTATGGTGCTGCCATCATATATGCGGTTTGTCCTTGACCAAAACAGTGCGCTGTGTCATGTGACTCTGTTTCCCCCTGTGAGTGGTGCTGTTGAGGTTTCTATAAAGGTGGTACACTTCCATTACCCTTGCTAATTTTTAAGACGTAATTCTTTGAAAATAGTATCAAACTGGGGAAATCTGGATAAGATTGTTGGATTGTATTAATGTTGATATCCTAGTTTCGATATTGTACTCTAGTTTTTCAAGATGCTACTGTTGGAGGAAACGGGGTACAGGGTACATTGGATTCCTGTGTATTATTTAGTATAACTTTATGTAAATTTATAATTATATTTGCAAAAACCTTCAGTCATATAATTGTTATCACAAAGAATTGTATTCCTTATCTCATTTAGGTCTGCTTAGCAAAAGATGACTTTATGCCTAATATAGTATATTAGGTTATAGACTTTCAGCCTGATTTACCTGGACTTCAATCCTGCCTCCACCACTTTTTCATTGACCAAATTACTTAACCTGCCCTGGTTTTGTCTTTCCCATTAAGTGAATGATAATGATAACAGTCAGTACACCCTAGAGTTTTGAGGATTAAATGAGAGAGAGCATGCAAATCACTTTCCCAGTGCCTGGCATATAGGAAACACTGGACAATACTAGCTGCTGTGATTATTATTATCATTGTTATCACTATTATTATTTTGGTGAGTAGCGCTAGAAAGGAGCTTTTCATCATCTCTCAGCCTATATTTTAATTGGCTACCAGATATTTTGGCTTGTGTTTAGTAAAGGGCATTTTGAATTTTCATATCATTCTTTTACTTAAAATAAGTTAAGGACAATTTTATCTTTCAGAACTAAATTATCACTGCTCATGAATGTATTGTAATAAATCATTGGAATCAGTAACAGTAGGTTTAAGATCAAATGTTCTGGGTACAAAATGGGAGAGAAGATGAAAAAAACTGAAACTAAACAATATAACAGCCATACTTCCAAGCTGCCTCCAACAACACACCTCTGAAACATGAAATTATTTTTAGTTGCAGACCTCCAGATTTTCTCTACCAAAAGCCCGTACGCGTGTGATTTCTCTCTCTCTCTCTCTCTCTCTCTCTCTCTCGTTTTCCCTGTCACTAAAGTCCATGCGATGTAATGGAGAAAGCCCTGGACAGGGTAATTAGCAGTCTGGGACTCTAGATCCCGCTCTGTCATAGGCAGCGTGACCTCACGCTTCTACCTCCTCTAGCCACCTGTTTCCGTGCATAATTCGTGAGCTGTGATTTAGGTTAGTGATTCTCAAAGAGTGGTCCCTGCATCATCAGCACCAGCTTTACCTCGACACTTGCTGGAAACATACACTTCCAGGCCCCTCCCTCAAATCTACAGATTTAGAGACTCTGAGGGTAGGGTTGAGCAGTCTTTGTTGTAACAAACCCTCCATATTCTGATGCACATTAAAGTTTGAACATCGCTGCTCTGGATTATTTTAGTCTAAATCTTAGATAGTTGGACCCAACCCCAGGGTTTCTGACTCACAGGTCTGGGGTGGAGCCCCATGATTAGCTTTGTTAAAGTTCTCAGGTGTTGCTGGTGCTGCTGGTCAGGGACCACACTGGGAGAACTAATAGGTTAGATCAACTCTAAATTCTGCTCCACCTCTGCATCTACCATTACTACTGCTTTCACTATGCCTTCCTTCCCCCTCCTTGCTTACTTTTCCCTCAATTTACTGAAACTGCCTCTGAGATAATAGCATTGAAAATTTCTGACATATCCTTCCTGGAAGATGATGATGGACAGAAAGGAACTTCCCTAAATTATTAGTACACTTACGTTAATATGAAACACCTACAGGTTTTTGGCATTAAAAATGACCTTAGATAATCTACTTAGCTGCACTAAGCTGCATGTGCATAGCATCTCATGTACATAGCTGATTACAAGGAAATAGCTTCTGGCACCAAGATTCGAGAATTAAGGTCTGATGCCTAGTTGCCATTGATCCCTTTCTGATCTGAAGATCTTGGGCACCAATATAAAAATAAAATTGTTTCCATTCTAAGATGCTGCTTAGTGAATAACACTAAAAATCCCAAGGTACCTCTTCAAATGATCCCTGTAGTCCCACCTTTACTTTTTCATGGCTTTCTAGATCCTGGGGATGGGATAATGCTCTGTGAGGCGTGGTGTCTGTGAAGAACATGACAAGCCTCTGCCTGCCAAACTGAATTATTTAGTTGGCTCATGTTTTCTTTTTTGAATTAGAGTTATGGGTAAGATCCACTGTTTCTTCTTTCATCAGTAAATTGATAACTTTCTAGTACTGAATATTCAAACTAACCAAAAAAGGGAGCAAGGACCTAATGTACTAAGGGCCTGTGACGGGCCAGTCACCATGCCACAAGCGTCACTCTCCTTGTCTATTCAGTCCTTGCAATAGCCATGCAAGGTAGTGTCATTAGCTCTGCTTTTTACAGGACGGAATAGACTCAGAAAGGTTAAGTAACTGTTCAAGATCACATAGCCGACAGAATGACAATGTATAGATTTAAGTTCAGCTTGTTTGACAGCAAAGCCTTTGTAGTCACAGTAGATTCTGGATAAATATGTGTTGAATGAATAAAAGAATGACTATATCACATTATCTTAGAAGTATAAAGTTGAAAAGGCTCTATAGGTTATTATCTAATTAGGGTTTTTAATGCATGTCTTTTCAAGAATTTCTAATATGCAGGTATACAACCTTTACTTGACCACCTCGAGGGAAATGGTACACACACCCTCTTTAATCAGTGATTGTTGAATGATTCCTTATTAGAGAATTCGTCTTCGCATTAAATTTGCCTAAAATCCCTTTCTCTCTCTACCTCTCTCTCTCTCTTTTGAGCCCAGTTCTGCCCTTTTTAACTCCTCACAGCTAATCTGGTTCATCTTCCATACACTATTCCTTCAAATATCTGAAGGTAGCATATCTTCTCCATCCCATGCTAAATAGCCCCCATGTTTGCCAGCCACTTCTCAAGATCCATTATACATTATAGCAACTTAATAAATGTTTGCTAAATGAAAGGAGGAGAGGATATATAAATACCATACCTAGACTTCTCACTTTCTTGTTCCCTGTTTTTAGAGTGTGAAGCATCTCTGCTATGTGCTAGGTACATGGTAGTACCATATTTCCAGAAGTAAATGAAATGGTTTCCTTTGATATACTTTTGCACTGAACAGTGGTCACCCACAAAAAGTATTGTTTTATTTTCTGACATAGAGCAGTGCCCTCATTTTTGACATCTCGGATTTGCATCAGGTCACAGTAAACTGGGGTTGAACCACCAACCTAGTCCTTTTGTTCAGGGTTAAAGGCAAGACCTGGGCACCAGGGGATCGGCTTCATTCGAAGGAGGCTAAGTTTGTACTCCAAAGTACGAAACTTGGGCTTACCTCAGCTAAAATGCAAGAAATAGCTGCCCAAAGCTAGTTTCTTTCACGCCCCACTGGCAAGGTAGTAATTGCACAAAGACCTTTTTATTATAAGTTGATTTTCCTGAGAAATGAATTCAGAAAAATACTGTAAAGTGTTTATTTTTTGCTTGCCCTTTATTAACCCGCATCATAGGGCTTTCCCTGGAGAAAAACTGTTGGTAAATGAAACCTCTTAGACCTACACAGAGGCATTTTGCACTATGTCCCTGGCTGTGGGGGGAAAAGGGACAGGACAAGGCAAGTTAGTGCTATTTAAACAGGGTCACCAGCCAGTATATGGAATTTTGCCTAAAGAGAGGATTTAGGAATTTAAATGGGGGAAGGGTTTGGGGTGGTAGAATTACTGGTAAAGGTTGGTATCTTAAATAGAATGTAACGTATGTAGCCCTTTTATGCTAGTAAAGAGGCCAAAAACCCACTTTGAACTAAAAGATCATTTCTGTGAACACACCCTAGTTTTGATCTTTAAATAACAAAAGTCCTGTAGTTCGACCCACAGGCCCTGAAAGCCAGGACAAAACCTTCCTGCAATGCTCTCCTGGAATCAGGGCCGCACGTGTAGCGCGAAGAAGGGAGCTAGGAAATTAAAATGTGATTTCCACCGGCATGATTCTGTCATAGCTCTTATTTTCTTTATATGGAACACAAATACTGATATAGAGAGTGAAGATTTTCTATTTTGCATTTTTGTGCTCTTTGATACATTTATTGAGGTCAAATGAAATTTGATATAGTAGGATTTATTATGAAATGCTCTCTGAATACAACTCCATAATTACTGAGCTACATGGTAGTGCATAAAGCTGTAAAACTGCTTAGCCAGACAGGCAATTTATATGTTACATCGAGGTGTGTATGGCGAAGAATATTAGTTTAATTGGGAGCCAAGATGTAGTAGCCTTAAATCTGAAGAGCTCTCTGTTTAACATAATGCAGTGAGGCTGTGAAATAAGACACCTAAACTGGGGAGACTCGGCTTTTGGAATACATAACAATTAGACATTATTTTCTGACCAAGGATACTAAATACTATTTTCCAAATAAAGCACAGAATGCACAGCCAGTGAAAGGGTAAAACCTTTTAGCACTGTATGGTGTAAGAAGCAACTTATTTCTTTTTTTTAAAAAAAAAGGAGAGAAAATAAACAGAAAAAACTCGAGATAAAAGAAAACCATTTACTACAATTTAGTGGAGGCAGGGGTGAAGCAAATTCACAGTGAGGTTATGTTCTTGGTGTACTAGTGGAATCTAAGAGGAGGGATTCGGTGAATTTCGCTGGAATTTTCTCAGGGAGCGTATTTGGAATGGGGTTAGAAGTGGGTGGCTGTTTGGGCACCAGCACCCCACCAGGAGTGGAAAACAAATACTGCCTGGTGTGCATTTGCTCTCTGTCTGACCATAGGCTCTCTTCTGTTTAGCAGGTTCAGGGTCACATGCCTCCGCTCATGATCCCAATTTTTCCACATGACCAGCGGACCCTGGCAGCAGCTGCTGCTGCCCAGCAGGGATTCCTCTTCCCCCCTGGAATAACATACAAGCCAGGTAAGTAGAGAGGCGTTTAACATTCTTTTGGAAATGCTAAAATCCACATGTTTTTGCTTAGCAGTCACAACAAACACAGGAGCACATGAAAGAAGTATGAATAAAAAGACCATAAAAGCTTATTTAAAAGTAAAATTAGAATTGGAAAGTTAATTGGGAAGGTGACATGATAATAAACTAATTGGTTGCTAAAACTTTTGTTTTCTCTTCTTCCACTTGAGTTTGTTTTGAGTTCACAGATAAATTGCTACTTTCCCTGGGGATTACAGATTTTTGTTAGCTCTCTCTTACCTTCACTGTGAATAATTGTCTTTGGCTAAAGATGCTTTCCCCGCCCCTGAGAGCTTTTATATTCTGGCAGAGTGGTCACATACAGTATGAAATGTTATTATTTGTTGTATGATCTCTCTTGGAAGAAAAGTTAAAACTGGACTGATTTAATTAGCTTACTATTAATAGGTAAAATTCTTTTTGATTTTAGTCTACATAATGAAGCATTCAGTAGTATTTTTTCATTCATCTTTCAACCTCAAAAAACAGGTCACATAACCTTGCAGTGAAATATGTTTTGAGATGATTTAGCAAATGTTATGATTTTTCTTTATTCCTCTGAGTTTACTGGACTCCTGGGGAATTCAATTAAGGACACATAATGGTTTGAAGCTTCTTTCAGAGCCTCCTTGTAAACAGGGCTTTAAATGTTTAAAGTTATGTTGCCAAAGGAATCCAATGTAAGGAGATAGTCAAGTAAATAAAAGTCAACCTTAATTTCATTTGTGAATTCTTTGTAAGTGACCTCAGCTCAGAAGTAGTGACCTTGTTCTACTCACTAATAATTTCTGTGTCAAGTTCTTTTTAATATATTAACCTCCACATCTGAGTATAAGAAATCTGAGTGCAGCAGTTTCTTTGTGTGGGGGATTTATAAAGTGAACAAAGGCATTTTAATAGGCTTAACGCAATAATAAAATATAAATCACTTTACTAAAATTCTTGGTAAGGAAGCTTACTAAATAGCATAGACACAAACCTGGGGAGTTTTAACATCTGTTTTAATTGCTTGTTGCCGTTGATTACTCTTTTGTATTTGGAAGAGAATACTCTTCCTTGTGAGCAAAGGTAGGATGTCTATGTCAAAACTCAAATGATTCAAAGAATAGAGATGTTAAGAGTCTGGCTAACTAAGGACTGACTGAAAATTCTTCAGATACAAAAAAAAATTCAATCCTAGTATTAACAAAGGTTTTTGGACACCTGAGTGAAAGAAAATTGTGTTATTCAAATTGCTAAAAGTTGATTTTTGTAGAGCAGAATTCCTAGAGCAAGTCATATTCCCTATGACATTGGGATTCGTATTAAGGACAGATGTTAGTTTGTCAGAATCTGTTTCTGCCCGTGCAGTGGTTCAGCCCTTCTCTTATCTCTCTGAGTATTTCGGAACTCTTTCTTCATCTCAACTCCCTCTGCAATGTTGATATAAACAAAATTTATTGGGTTATCCGGAATCTGAGCTTGTCATTTCTACAAGTCTTTTAAATTAACTTTATGTGGAAACTCTCTATTTAATTTCAGTGTTTTTAAATTTAAAAATTTTCCACACTTCAAAATCAGGGATGGGCCTTATTTTCTGTTAGACCTAGTCCTCAACATCGTTAACATGTTACTTACCTAATTTTGTTAAAACAATAATGACATTTTTCTTGAGGAAAAATGTTATATAGTCAGTGAAGCTGGACCATTTTTGAAAAACTGCCTTCTTACACAGCATCAATAAGATTACAGTGTGTAACTGAGAAGAATAGAGGGATCGGAACAGCATTGTGCGGGAGTGAGTTCCCTCCATGGGACAGCTTGTGTTCAGTGCAGCATCGTGTTCTGGGGAAGCAGAATTGTATTTATTTTGGTTAAAATCTTTTGGTTAAGGCAGGACAGTGAATTTGGACATTAGGGCAATTTTTAATCACTATCAAGGCTGGTGAAAAAAATATTTTCTGATGATCCCTAAGTTATGTCAGAAAATGTAATTAACCAGAACTCTATATTCTTTAACACGTTGGCTAATGTAGGCTTTATTGTATATACAAATTATACTTAAAAAGGATTAACTTCATATGCTCTCATACCACTAGTATCAAAATTACATACTCAGGAGCCTTAATCTATGCAGTGGTCTTGTCCTTCACTGGAATTGGGGGAGGAGAATACTGTTGGGCTGGAGTCTGGACTAGAGAAACACTTTTGCTCCCAACTGAGCTGTGATGATTGTATGTGAAATATACATGAGACAATGACTGAATTTTTAGAAGAGAATAGTTTTGTCACATATAAAAGCCTTGAAATGGTCACATACCTTTATATTTTGGTCCCCTAAGCAAGAGGCTGGGCAAGTACTACTACCTTGGTCTTTACAAATTACAAACTAAATGGCTCTCTCTTTTTTGTTTCTACCTTCCCATAACCTAAAACAATTCCATAGAGTTTATGCCACCAGCTGATGGAATGATTGTCTTGATTGCTAGAAAGCCAGGCCCTCCTTGGGGTGACATTCACGGTCAAAGTTAACTGTTTCTGGGCCCATATTAAGACAGTCTAAACAACTCTATTTAGGGCTGTGGGCGTTTCTCTTCACACACTTTGACCCACTGCTCTGGGCGGCTCAGGGTACCAGTGTGCAGTGAACACCCAGCCAGCTCTCCCCCCTCGAGGGCCTACTGAGGAGGAATGCTGCCCCCAGGGACTGTGCAGTTTTAGGGGGACAGCTATCACATGGATCTCTATAGAAATAGCTTTATTGAGTTTTAACCCCTAATCCAAACAAACTTTTTAATGGTTCAATAATTAGAGACATCTTTCTGGAAAGGAACTCATCAGGGCCCAAAACACAAACCACTGTCTTTTGGTTGCTTTGCTCTTTTACGTGGCGATTCTGAATGGTGCAGCAATCCAGGGTAAGGTGAATACATTTTAGCACCTATGTTTGAGAAAATTTAAAAAGTGAGCCTCTTTCATCATTGTCAATGTATATATCAATCAAGATTGAATTACCTGTAAAATAAGAACATTGGATACACCAGGGGTGATACTTCACTAGTTATAATATGATAATAGCTAAAGCTTACTGAATACTTTTTGCCAAAAGCTGTGCTAAATATTTTGCATGAATTATTTTAATTCCTACTTGAACATATTTAACCTTGCTGCACCTTATGTTTTTTGTCATCTACAAAAATATGCTATGATTTTGACCACTGCTCAGTGTAGGAGTAAAGATTAAGTTTGTCAAAGTGTATGAAAGTTCTTTCAGAATTCTAAATCACTAGGTTTGGGGATAAAATCTGGCCCTGAAGCTGAGTAAATTTAGCTACATTAAACTACACCCTTGTCCATTAAAAATGTGGCCCCCAAACTGAGACTTCAGCTGAGATATACTGTCCCTCGCCTTGATAACTGGAAGCAATTTATCAGCATACCTAATGCTTCTTTTTAAAAAATGTGTTAAAATGTAAATACTATAATAATTATCATTTTAACCATTTGTAAATGTACAACCCAGCAATATTAATACATTTACAATGTTGTGTAAACCATGACCACTATTTATATCCAAAATTTTAATCATCATCAAAAAATTCTGTGGCCATTAACCAATAATGCTCCCTATTTCCCACTCCTAACCCCTAGTTACCTCTATTCCACTGTCTTTCTCTATGACTTTGCCCGTTCTAGGTACTTCATATAAATGGAATCATACAATACTTATCCTTCTGTGTCTGGCTGATTTCGTTTTCAATTCATATTATAGCATATATGGCATAGTCATTCCTTTCTATGGCTGGATAATATCCCACTGTATATACACGCCTGTGTGTGCGTATTTTGTTTGTTTATTCATTCATCTGGGTGAAACTCAGACTATTTCTACCCTTGGGCTATTGTGAGTAATGCTGCTGTGAACATGGGTGTGCAAATATCTTTCCCAGTTCCTACTTTCAGTTCTTATGGATATATATGTAGGGGTGGAATTGTCGGGACAGGTTCTATGTTTAACTTTTTGATGAACCACCAAACTGTTTTTCACGGAGGCTGCACCATTTTATATTCTCACTAGCAATGCAAGAGTTTCAGTTTGTCCACATCCTCCCCACACTTGTTATTTTCCATAAAAAAATATAGGTATAGCCATCCTAGTAGGTGTGCGGTGATATCTTATTTTAGTTCTGATTTTTATTTTCCTAATGATTAATGATTTTGAGCATCTTTTCCTACACTTATTGGGAATATGTATCTCTTCCCTGGAGAAATATCTGTGTAAGTACTTTGTTGCCCGTTTTTGAATTAGGAGGTTTGTTTTTTGTTGTTGAGATTCAGAAGTTCTCTGTATATTCTAGATATTATTACCCCTTTATTAGACATATGATTTGCAAATATTTTCTCCCATTCTGTGGGTTGTTTCTTTCACTTACTTGATAGCATTGTTTGATGAACAAAAGGTTTTAATTTTGATGAAGTCAAATTTATTTTTACTTTTGTTGCCTGTGCTTTTGCTGTCATATTCATGAAATCATGGTCAAATCCAAAGATTTACGCCTACATATTCTTCTCAGAGTTTCATAGTTTTAGTACTTAAGTTTAGGCCTTTCATTCATTTGAGTTAATTTTTATATATGGTATAAAGTAAGGATCCAACTTCACTCTTTTGCATGTGGGTGTCCGGTTTTCCCGGCACCATTTGTTGAAGATGTCCTTTCCCCATTGAAAGGTCTTGGCACACTTGTCAAAAATCAGTTAATCATGTATGTTAGGGTTTATTTCTGGGCATTTTATTCTGTTTAATTGGTCTATATATCTCTTCTTATGCCAGTACCATATTACTGTAGCTTTGTAGTAAATTTTGAAGACAGGAAGTATGGGTCTTCCAACTTTATTCTTCTTTTTAAAGATTGTTTTAGCTTTCAGGGTTTCTTGGAATTCCATGTGAATTTGAGGATTGGCTGTTCCATTTCTGTGAAAAAGATTGTTGGAATTTTGATAGAGATTTTACTGTATCTGTACATAGCTTTGGGTAGCAATGATATCTTAACAATGTTAAGTCTTCCTGTTCATGAACATGGATGCCTTTCCATTTATTTAGGTCTTTTAAATCTCAGCAATGTTTTATAGTTTAGTGTGCAGGTCTTTTTGCATCCTTGGTTTAGATTTATTCCTAAACAAATGATTCTTTTAGATGCTATTGTAAACAGAATTGTTTTATTAATTAATTTCCCTTTGTATTGTTTATTGCTAGTATATAGAAACACAATTGATTTTTGAGTGTTAATTTTATACCCTGAAGCTTTGCTGAAATTGTTTATTAACTCTAGCAGCATTCTTGTGGATTTTGGGGGTATTATATATATATGATCCTGTAATATGTAAATAGAGATAGTTTCTTATATCTTCCTTACCAATTTGAATGCCCTTCCTTCCTTCCTTCCTTCCTTCCTTCCTTCCTTCTATCCATCCATCCATCCATGCTGGCTTTTTGTCTAGTACCACTGGCTATAACTTCCAGTACAATATTGTATAATTGCAGTGAAAGTGGGTATCATTGTCTTGTTCTTGATCTTAGGGGGAAAGCTTTCAACCTTTTACCATTGACTATGATGTTAACTCTGGGTTTTTCATATTGTCCTCTATTCCTAGTTTTCTGAGATTTTTTTTGTTATGAAAGGGTGCTAGATTTTGTCAAATGCTTTTTCTACATCAATTGAGGTGATCGTATGGGGTTTTTCCTCTTTGTTCTATAAATGTGATGTATTACATTGATTTTTTAAAATGTTGAACTACCCTTGCATTCCTGGTATAAATCTTACCCAGTCATGGTAAATAATACTTTTAATATACTGTTGGGTTCAATATGCTAATAGTTTGTTGAGGATCTTTTTATCTATATCTACATAGGACATTGGTCTGTCCCCACCCTCTCCCCAATGTCTTTATTTGGCTTTGGTATCAAGGTAACGTTGGTCTCATTACTGAATAGTTAGGACTTGTTTTCTCTTCTTTACTGTTTTTAGATTTTAAGAAGATTTGTGTTAGTTTTTCTTAAATGTTCAATAAAATTTACTGGTAAAACCATCTGGTTCAGGACTTTTTGGGTGGCTTTTTGATTACTTACTCAATCTCTTTATTTGTTTTAGTTCTGCTGATATTTTCTATTTTTTCTTGAGTCAGTTTAGGTAATTGTGTCTTTCAAAAATTTGTCCATTTCTTCTAGATTTTCTAATTTGTTGCTGTACAATTGTTAGCTAATGCTTCTTTTTTATTCCTTTATTTCACTTAGCATTTATTACCATTTGTCTATATGCATATAAACAATAAATTTTATGTAAACAAATGAAATGTTTATGTTTATATAAAATAAATAAGTGTAATATATATTCTTATTTAATTTTCATAACAACTTTAAGATGTAAGTGGCATTTTTTTTCCTATTCTGTTAAAAGGAAAAAAACTAAAACTCAAATAGTTGATTAACTTTTCCAAGCTTTCCCATCTAGAAATTAGTAGAGATAGAATTGATTGATTTGATATTCTACACTCTTGCAGACATGGTCTAAGTCAGGGGTCCCCACCCCCCAGGCCATGGAGCAGCATCAGTCTATGGCCTGTTAGGAACAGGGCTGCACAGCAGGAGGTAGTGGCAGGAAAGCAAAGCTTCATCTGTATTTACAGCCACTCCCCATTGCTCACATTACCACCTGAGCTCCGCCTCCTGTCAGATCAATGGCGATAGCATTAGATTCTCAAGGAGCATGAACCCTACTGTGAACGGCACATGCGAGGGATCTAGGTTGTGAACCCCTTACGAGATTCTAATGCCTGACAATCTGAGGTGGAGCTGAGGCAGTGAAGCTAGCACTGGGGAGCAGCTGCAAATACAGACTATCATTAGCAGAGAGGTTTGACTGCCCAGAGACCATAATAAATCGATTGCTTGCAGATTCATACTAAAACCCTACCAGTGAGTGGCAAGTGACCATTAAGCTGTATCTGGCGGCAGGCTAGAAAGCCATCCTGCAACCCCTGGTCTGTGGAAAAATTGTCTTCCACGAAACCAATCCCTGGTGCCAAAATGGTTGGGAACCACTGGTCTAAGCATGCATAACACTAAGAAATGTCTAGTTTCTGTGGGGTTTTTTTGCTCTGGAAAAAAATGTGATTTATATGTATGGTATTATCCAAATGACATGTTGTAAAGCTAGGATTTCTACCTCTTCCAGAACTAAAGCAGAGGTGCTCAAATACCTGATTAAATCTATCTACTTGAATTAAAACATCTGAGGTTTTTCAGATTAGTACTCTAATTTTTAAATAAAAATGTTGAAGTCCAGGAAGAAAATACGTTCAGCCATATAAACTAACTTGTTTTTATGGAGATTAAGATGATTTTAACTGTCCCTCCTACATATATGGAGGCTATATCATTGGTGAACTATCATTAAGGCATAAACTTTGAGTTGTTCCTTGTAATGTGGGTGGACTTATATGAGTTCATCCATCCTCACTTATTTCATAGCTATTGTGACAAATTCCATGGATTTTTATATATTGGTCATAGGCCTAGATGCATCCATGAAATAGATGAAGAAATTAAGATTGATACTTGATTCATAGCTTCTTTAAAGGCATCAAAAACAATGCAGCTACTCTTAGAAAAAGTCCTAAGATGAAGACTCTTCCCATCATGATCTCCTCTTTGATGAGTAGAGAAGGAGAATTTAGCAGGACAAACAAGAGCACAGTGATCTCAGCAATATATGCCACAACCCTTGCCATCGTTTTTTATCCAGGTGTCCTCAGAACAAATAGAAGGTTTCGTTCTTCTCTAGGATTCTAAAAATGTCACCCATTACCTACTGACTTTTGCTACAATGTGATGTCTCACAAAAATAAATTTAGATTGATTATGGCAATTTCTTAGGATACCTAGGAGCTGTAATATTTTGCTAGTCTGAATACATACATCCAGGCAAGATGCAAAGCGGTATGTCCAAGTCTGTATTGGTGATGGTGATTGAAATATTTGTATCTTGTAGCAAGAATGATGACAGTTTATGAAAGTGAGGTCTATATATAAGTTATTTGACAACTCAGGTAATTTACCACCCTATGACGCCTCCACACAATAACCTGAGAGATAGTTAGGGATGCGCTGTGTATTTTTCTTCTGTTTTGGAGGGTGTAAAATAAGGTATGAGACTTTGAGCTGGTTACTGAAGAGTCTTCTCTGCTCTTCCCAACCTCTTAAATGATTTCCTCAGTAAGTTAATATCTGAAATGAATATCTCAGAAGACCACAATCATCCCAGTCCCTTGTTTTTCTGAAGAATCAAAGTAAATGGGCAGAGTTTTACCTATGGGATTTTTGACTTTTTTTTTTAAGTGGAATTTTTACCTCAATTACACAAACTAAGAGTATTCCTGTAGGAGGCAGATAGAGTCTAATGGGTCCTAGCTTCTTAGTACAAGCTCCCCTGTCTCTTGTATTTAAGTCGTAATAGGTTTTGACTTCATTTCAGTTTCCCTGAAAATTAAAAAATATCATTTCTGTCATTCAGCCACTCTTGCTGTGGAGCTGCTTTGATTTCAAAGAAATGTTACCTATTGTGACAAATGAAACTACTGTTAGGCAAATTTTCCATAGGTTTTAAATCCTGTTTTGTTAATCCTCAGGTAAAAATAGTCAATTGGAAAATCTAGGAGGTGGGAAAGATGGACTTAGAGAATGAGCACTCTCCCCCAAACTGTCTCTCGGAGGCTGTCTTCTCACACTAGCGGTAGCAAGAGCCAGATCACAGCACTGCCCGAAGCCAACCTGTTCCAACAGGCTTCATCTTCCTTTGTACAGATTTAAAAAGAATGGGTCCTCACGTAAGCATTTCAAATCCAGAGACAAATTTGAAAAAAATTGCTACAACATGTTGACTGATTTCTTGCCAAGTCAGCCACTGAGAACTTTTTCTTGATTGACTCTCACACAGAGAAAACGAGAGGGGGTGGAGGAGAACACGTAACTTCATTATAAAAAAAATTAAACTTCACAATACCCTAAGTTTCTCTCCCTCTTACATTTTTCTCTTTTAATCTCACTCTTTTCTTCACCCGTATCTTCTCCCTTTCTTGCCTTTTCCTTTCTCTCTGTCTTCTAATTATTCTCTGTTGCTCTAATGTATTCATTTTTACTTTTAGTATCGATATATAATGATATGTTCTGGAGAAATAGCTTTCCAAAGATTATATTTAGTAGTACAGATTCAAACTAGCAGAAAGGTTAAGAACGTTTTAAAAATATGCTTGTCACAGTGGAGAGAAAGCTGTTTGTAGCCAGCAGGTGAGCTGGAGAATACTACAGGGTGTGGTAGAAACAGTAATAAATTAACTAGCAAGCCAAAAACTATAAAAAACCCCCAGCTATTTCATAGCATAGAAGCATGACAGCTATGAAAAAAGGAGTGCCCCGGGGAATTCTTTTAGAGTTTGATTTTTTAAAATATGTTTGACATGAAAAATGTTTTAGTACAAATACAGCAACTGGTATTAAACTTACAGGGGGTGGGGGTTGTGTTTTAGAGTTAGTATGAATAATGCATGATATTTAAAAAAGAATAGCTCTAAATGTTCCGGGAGGCAGTCCATGTTGATGGTTGGAATGGTGATTTTTTTCCCTATTTTTGAAGCATCATTAATTCAGCATCGTTTTGTGATTTTTTTTAACCTGATAAGATATCCACCAAAGAAATACTATTTGACTTAGATCAGAATATTCTTTCATCAGATAATTTAGTTTAAATATCAAGAAGATCAGTAGAATTATTTAAGCATAAAGTGACAGTCATTTACTGTAAAAAATAATTTGGCCTAGTTATCTTTTTTAAAAAGCTCATGTAGCACTGCAAACCAAAATCAACCTCATGGAAGGGGCAAAGCAAGATCAGATATTTTGAACATTACTCCATAGGAGACCCACACAATATAGTGCTAGTGAATGCATTGTAGCAGCGCTCCATACGCAATCAGAAGCCAATTGTTACTGGACTGTGTACGAGCCCACACTGTGCTCAATGGTCTGATGAGGTATTATGGATGTGATGCAAAGAGACTGTGTAGATTAGAAGCTAACAATTTGTTAAAAGTGAAAGCAACTTAACATTTACATTGGGCCGGCTGAGTAGCACTTCACGTGGCAAGCCGGATGAGTTCCAAGGAAGCAGGGGCTTCAGGAAGGCTCCAGGTATTAGTGTCCATGCCGAAAAAAGTTCTGTTGCTTTCCATTTGACTACATTTATTACTGTGCTTCTTTCTGTACCGTTTTTCCATTAGTACATTCAGCTTTCAGTGTGGAAAAGTTCATGCAAAACAGCATGATTATTATAAATGTCAAAAATGTGTGGAGGAACAGCCTATTGAAATACAGCCTAGAGATAGGACATAACACTGACTTTAAATAAGTAGCCGAAGCCAAAGTGATACTCCATTAAATCACTGATATTGTGTAATTTTTCCACAAGTATTAATTTTGACTTCAGTCACCACTATCACAATACATTCCTCATCACTTTCTCTTGGTTCTTCAGGTCGCTGCACATAGTCTGTGTTCTTAGGGCACAGGTGGTACTTCAGTCTCCCTCCTTAGGAGGGGTCTGGAGTCAGAAACACAGTAAAATGTAGCAATGAGGTCTGCCGAACCATTCTCAACCTTTTCCAGACTTCTAATGCAGGTATTCCATGTTAAATGTGTGGCTATTTAATCAAATCACCAAGAAGTAAGTGATAACTGCCTCTTGGGCATGATTCTAGGATCCACCTAGAATCTAGAAGTTAATCCAGAAAAATCTTATTTCCACTCCCTTGGAATACCAAGCATTTCACAGAATGTAGGCAGATAAGATTCACATTTTTAAATTTTTTTCTATTTTTTATAAAATAAAGATTAGGGTTATGGAGAGTCAATAACAGCTCATAATCTTTTTTAGACTCTAACGCTCTGCCTTGTCCACTAAGCCAAACTTTTTGTTGTTCTAATACAAAAGCCTTAATGCTTTCTCAGTGAACTGAGTGTCAGCCTGGCTTGAAGATATTTTTTTACTCTTAAAAAAATGATGTATTACAAGATTTGTAATGGAGTGAACATGCTTGAATTGCACATTTAATTTTTTTAACATCACATTCATGTTTTGCCAGTTTGCCTACCAGCTATCTGTTAACAGAAAGTTCCAAGGCAGCACTGCAAGTCTGTGCCCAACTAAGCCTTTTGTTTCTGCAGATGTTTGGGCTTAGAGCAATGTCGTAAAGCTCAGGCAATCCAAGGACCGTGTTTGTACTTGTCTGCTGCGATTCCCTGTGCATTGTCTAAACCTGTATGCATTGTTCTTTCCGACAGGTGATAACTACCCCGTACAGTTCATTCCATCAACAATGGCAGCTGCTGCTGCTTCTGGACTCAGCCCTTTACAGCTCCAGGTATGTGCCAGAAGAAAAAAATGTGGGATGCGAGCCAGTACTTTAGTGGAAAACTGCTAACCAGCTGTATGCTAAATAATGGCCTGAATGTTAAATAATTTTTTAAGCATAGCCTAGGAGGATTAACACCTTATGTACTTACCATACTGCAAATAGAAAAGTGCCAGTTTCAATATTTTTAGAGGAAAAATGACATGATGACTTAGTACTATATATATTCTCTATCAGGTGAGTTAATGGTTTTATAATTTCTTCCTGGCTAGTTGTTATTGGCTACATCTGCTTTTTTTCTTGTCAATTTTCACCCATGTCTTATGCCAAAGTAGCTTTTACATATAAGCATCAAAACAGAAAATGATGTTGGATATTTTCAGTCTAGCAGCTCATAGAAGAGGGGGTTGTTATTAACAAATTACTTTAGCTATTTAGTAAAATGTAAACACATTGCTCCTGAGTGTGTGTGTCTCATCTCATCCTCTTCCTCATCCCAGGTTGGAAGTCTGGGCATGGTGTCTGACCAAGTTCTGGACTAGTGTTCCTTACTTAAAAGCTGCACTTGAGGGGAAAGTGTTTAAGAAGTCGAATGAAAAAAATCATTTCCACCTATCTTCTTCACAGTAAAATGAAGGGTTTGCAGTAGGGCTGGGTGGTCTTTACACCCTTCTAGCACCTGCTATTTTAATGGGAAATTGACTTTAAATATGAGTGCCTATTTTAACAAAAAGATTATATTAAAGTGTGGATTGAATTTAAATAATTAGAAAAAATATGATAATAATTTTAATTTTAACACAGTGGAAAGTTTAAAGATAGTATTTTATTCTTATGATTTACTGTGATTATTTCGAGTTTTCTGAAGTAACCTAGGGAATGGCATCTGGCTAGGCATTTTACTTTCTTCTTTGCTATTCCCTGCACAACTTCAAATATAAAAAATGTACAAATATTTTGCCATGAAAAAAACAACATTTTGAGCATTTTCAATTGGGTCTGCAAATAAGAATTTCTGCAATACTTTGAGGAATGTTATAATTAGAAGCTTTATCCAGAAAGCATTGAAGATGTTATTGTTGTGGACTGCCTAACAGAACCTAGAAATTTTGCCTTATAGGAGCAACAACCCCGCCTCTCTTTCAAACCTTGACCTTCTTCACTACTAACACCAGCATTTACTGAAGTTGGTAAAATCTAAGAAGAAGCCTCGCTAATAGGAATCCTAATCTATCTCTCCTTTTTTGATGGCTATGCTATAGAGTGCACCCTTGAGTCAGAGGCAGAAATAAGAACTGGTGCCATTGTTTGATCTTGTAACCAAGTTTCTAAGAAGGAGCATCTGGGTCCTAACCCTTCTACTTTCTATTCTTTGGTGTGCTCATTACCCTGGATTTAGAAATATGTGTACTGTTTCATGAGTTCTGACAGTATGTTTTGTCTTTTTTTTTTTTTCTGAATATGCTACTAAACAGAAGGGTCATGTTTCCCACCCACAAATTAACCCAAGGCTAAAGGGCCTAAGTGACCGTTCTGGCAGGAGTTTGGACACCTTTGAGCATGGTGGTGGCCACTCTTACAGCCACAAACAGATTGAGGTATGCATACTTCTGTTGGTGCTTCACTGGGTGGGGGACTGGATTGCTCAGTCATATTCTAGGCTTTTTTAAAGGGTGGTAGATACTCAACCTAAACACTAAGACGTAATCATTTCCTTTTTTTTTTTCCATTCCTAAGGAGGCTCATTTTTGCTCCTTTTCTTTCATAAAAAAAGGTAAAGGTCAAAACAATGCCCCTGAATTAGGTTGTTAATTGTTATATATGTACTCAGACAAAATTTTTACTTTGTAAGTGTCCTCAAACCACCTTTATTTCCCTTATTCTTTTACTATTTTTATGTATAGTGATGTATAATGTTTAAAAAACACTTAAACATTAAAAAAAAATCTCATTTGACCATACAACAACCCTGTAAAGTTGATAGAATATAATCCTGCTTGTACAGACAGACAAGAGAGGTTCAGAGAGGTCAAGTTATTTAACAAAGGCTACACAATATTCACAGAGTCAGAATTTTCACCCGGGATTTCTAACTCCACCTGATTCAGGTTTCCTAATTTAGTTTTCTCAGGCTGAAGCAGAGATGGGAGCCTGGGCCTAACTAGTTGCTTTTTACCCCACAAATTTTGATAGTATTTCTTTCATATTTAACTTCCAATAGAGCTCTTTGTTGTTTTGTGGAGTATTCTTACTGGTTGAGAGAAGATAGCTCATATGACTCTTTTGAAAACCCAGTCCTTTTCTTCTACAGGGACCTAGTCACTCTCTGCTTGCACACTTAATTTCCCTCCTGTGTCATCGGTGTCCCTCTCTGGGACTATCAGGTACTGGAGAGTTGCCGGTTACCTGTTGAATCACACACACAAAAAATGGGGGACAGGTTACCTCGGACTGAAACACACGTTAACTTTCTGGGTTCGATGTAATACTACATTCTGTATTCTAACCTAGGATGGGGAACTCAATTAAAAAAAAAGGAAAAAATAATTACAGCTAGCAAAAGTTGTATATTCAGCTCCTATTGGCTCTGCCAGTCTATACACATCAAATACTATATGTTTAACAAAGTGTCCCTTTGCCATCTCTGCTGCTTTGGAATGTGCATTTTTGGGAAATGGTAAAGTTTACTCCTAAGGAGAAAGAAGAGGACAGGATCAAAGGCCACCTTGGAAAGAGCCTAAGTAAGGGAGGGTTCCAGAGCTTGCTGCCCACCTTCCTGTTTCCCTTTCACTGTGATATGAGAAGTGTACAGGGGGTTCCACTCACATGTGACCAGGCATATCCTCTCAGAGTGTCTGCTGCCTTCTACGCAACTGGAATGGATCTCTTTTCTAAGGCTTTTGGATGGAGAAAAGGAGCCATATTTCTGGACATTCTGAAAATCTACTATGCCTGGGGTTGATTGCTGAATAGAGAGATAAGGGGACATTAAGAACAAGCCTTTATGTGTGATGACAGTTCACAAGCTTACCCTCGCAGGACAGATAGTTTGTTCAACTTTAAAGTGCTTGAAAGAATGTGAAAGCAGGTGGCCTTGGCACAAATGCAAGACTTCCTCTCTTTGTTAATTTTTACTTTCTCTTGATGAGTTGAATTCTATCCCATCAACCTTCTCTTAGCCAATTTCCTACCCAATCTTTTTTTTTCTAATTTTTCACAAGTCCCTTAAGTTGACTTCTTTCCCCCACAAATCACTGGCCCGTGATGCTGTCAAATCTGGCTTCTGTTGGGCTTCTTGATACCATAATGTCGTATATGCAAGTGCCAGGTCCTGGTGGTGCTCTGGCAGTGCCAATCTAGAAGCACAGCATACGCCGATGCCTGTCACTTTTATTCGGCTAGACAGAGAACCCAGTGAAGCAGCAGTCCTCATAGCTTTGTAGTTTAAGTTTGGGCTGTTTTGAGATTTCCTGGGCTTTTGTTTATGCTTGCTCTGTTTTCTTGCTTCCATTTTTTGCAACTTCTCCCTACATGTCAGGAAACGTTTGTTCTGTTTACCTGTATCCTATGTGGGTTAGAAAAGATTAGCCTTACTTGAAAGGCAGATTTCCCAAACTTTCCTGGTATTAGAATAGCATGTTTATTTGGATGTTTATGCACATTCAAATGAGCCCAGTAGACAATCATATCTAAGCTGCTGCAGACATTAATATTTTAAATCTTGAGCAAGAATACAGAGAAAGTTTAATAATATCTTGCTTTATTGATTTTAAAGTCTGCTTTCTTTTCTAGCGAAGGTGTTCTCTTCTTTGACAAGTTAAAATGTGGCAGCTCGGTCAACAGTCTTGATCATGATAAACTGTTGATCCTAAGGAAGCATTACCATGTGAACTGGTTTCATTTCTAAACAGAGATTTTTAGTAAGAAGAGCCCACAGCACATACACACCACTGCCACCCACCACTTCCGCACACACACCCTGCTGCACTGCTCAGAACAAGTTAACTCGTCCTTCGAAGCTTGTCACATCTCACATCAGTAAGCCTGGGTAAATCTCAGCAGTGTTTATCTCAACACCCTGGAAGCCTGAAATTGTGTTATCAGGTAGAGAAAAGGTATTTAAAGTGGAAAGACCCTCCTTGCATTAGTGTATTTCAGTTCTCTCTTTCTCTAGAATGAGGAAGATGCAGGGAAGGTCTTTTGGTTTTTTCTTTTTTCAGTTTTCTGTGCTAATCTAAGGCATGGTTTTCTCTGCCTCAGGGGCACAATATTAGAGGAGAGCAGGCCAAAGAATGCTATTTTTAGTTGAACAGTTCAGCAGATGGAGTCATGAATACTCATATATCTGAACGTTGAGGGGCTTGAACCATTAATTTTGATAATGTATTTAACCCTGGGAACAATCAGAAACTGTAACTCTAAGGTTACAGTTCTTTTGACCTTTCGAGAACAGAGGACATTTGCTATAGTAAACAATATATTATATTGCTACTTATTCCAGTTCTCTATCCGTATAAATTTCAGGACCAGTTGCCATTTGCTTTCCTCAGCTATGTTAGCATTGGTGCTCCAAGTAAGTCGAAAAGAATGTTAAGGAAGGGGGACCAGTATAATGAGGCAGTCATGTAAATATGCCCTTTAAATAGCTAAGATGTTAGATTGTTTCTGAAAAAATATTGTCTTAGAAACTAAGCTCTGAATGACTTTTTTTCCCCCAAAGGAAAAAGTGGTTTCAGTGTATTGATTCATTGTATGTGATGACTTTCAATATGATAGATCCTTAAGGTGACCTTGTTTAGTTTAGTTTAGTTTAGTTTTGTTTTTAAACGGGAGTAAAGTTGCCTTATAGTTGTGGCTTATATTAAACAGTCTGGTACTGTGTTGTGCAAAGTGATACACCTGTCTCGTGCCTTCTTGTTAAATGATACATGCCCTCTTTAGCAAATACAGCAGTTAAATATCACACAGCTTAAGAATTTCTAATTAAAATATCTCCACATGTCAGCATATTGGTAATGTATTATTTTAATCCATTTATTTTGTTTATGAAACAGTGACATATGTTTAGATTGTGAAATATATGAGCCTTAAAAATCACTTTATTGAAGAAAATTAATTCCTACGATACTGTCTCGGTAACGTGCTCACTCGCCCAGGCACTGGCAGCACTGCCAGTCTTAATGTTGGGCAGACACACTTACCAGTTTTATCGGCGTAACAGTCTTGGAAAAAAGCACTAACAGTTCTTTTTCTCGGCTCCAAATGATAAGGCTTTCGTTCTTTACTTTTTTTTTCTTATTAATTCAAACCTATCCCCCCAAAACACTTTTTGCTGCTGCTTCTTTTTTTTTTTTTTTAAATACAATGAAGGATGGGACTGAGTGTATGTATAAGGGATTCTGAAAGACCAATCAAAATTAAAAACAAGCTAGTTACCTTTTCAAAGTTAGACATAGTAATTTGTTTGTCAGCAGGGAGATGTTTGGGTCAGCCCGGAGATAAAGTGGCTGTCAGCAGTTATTCCTACAAGACAAGTAATCTCACTCAGTGTGTTACTGACAGATTGCTCACTTCTCTGAATCACTGGGGAAAACAAACTTAATATTGTTACAGGCAGAGTTTCTGTCTTCATTAGCCGCAGAGAATGATTTTTATCGAGCATTCAAAGCCTACCAAGCTTTAGTTGGAAGATATTTTAACAGATGTGTTCTTATAATGATAGTATGGGTAGTAGTATAAATGAAAGGAATTAAATATGAAAATTAAAAATATATATAAATGCATTTACACTTTTATTTGATGGGCAGTATATGTTTTAGGGGAGATTTGAGGAAAAGAGTATAATTGGAGCCTTAAAATACTAGGAAAACCTATCAACCATAAGTTATTCTTAAATGAAACTATTAAAGCCTTGGCAAGTTTGCAAAGATGGACAACAATTGAAGTTTTTGCAAAAGTAAATACAAATACATATTTTATTTAAATGATATTGTCAATTTTCATGGTACGGATGGAAAATGAAGAAGTGCCCATCAATGTTGAGAATGCTCTATCTCTATTTCAGTTGCAGTCTGAACCTTTATGGTATTTTACTTAGATGCTCTTCCTGGCTCCACCCCTATCTGCTTGTTTGCAATGGTAAATATGCCTCAGTGCTATGGAGGAATGAGAGGGTGAGTTAGTTTTGCTGGGTGGGCTGCAGAGGTTGTGATTTCTAATAGACAATTGAATAAAGTGTTGATTAGCATGACCTCTTACTGGCTACCCAATGGAGAAAAAAAGGAATGCACTGATTCAAAGCTTGTTTGAAGATGCCAACCATGAGGCTGTGCTCTGAGAAGAAATGCTTACTTTCCCTTAATCAGCCTTCTCTCACTGTCTTTGATGTGAAGAGTGTGGTACAACGTAGGAGAACCATTATCGCTGGGATTAGATGAAGTGGGGACTGATGGAGTGAGCTCCACTTTGGAATCAGTATGTTGGATTCAAGTTTCTACTATTATTTGCTATATTGTCCTGTATTGGTCTCAAATTACCTTCTTTTTATAGTTCATTCATTGCAAAAAATGGATATTTATTCTCAGAGTTTTTATGAATAGTAAATGGAATTGTGAGGTATGTGCTAGAGTTCCACACCAAAAAAAATTCATCATCAAAATAGGTAAACATTTGACAACATCCCAATAAGCAGTCAATTACACTCACTTTGCTGCCTAAAGTGCTTCTGATAGGTAACTCTAATCCACTAGAATGTAACTCACTGAATTTGGGGTCTGTTGTCTCTTTTGTTTACTGTTGAACCCCTAATATTGCCTGGTACAGTATTTGGTAAAATGAATGAATTAATGAATTTCATCTTTGGGGACCATCTGGGACTCAAACTTCTTTGAAAGCTGCTTTTTGGGTTGTTGGTTTTTTGGGGGGGTTTTTTTTGGATATGGTCAGACAAGTGCTCTCCCTTTAGGAAGAATTATTTTATGTAAACAACTTTTTATTCCTAGGTAAACTTTTTAAGAAAAATTGTAGGTACTAGATGAATCCTGACAGAGGTAAAAGAAATACAGGCAGATCAAAGAAAGATGCAGAATATGAAGATATTTCCTATTATTTGGAACTTTGTCTTATTATATTCAATGAAACACTGTTTATACCTACCCACAAATTAAAACATTAGATAAAGTGGATTTCCTTTCCGAAATTGGATTTTCAGTTGATTTTAAGGTAATGCCTAAAAGGTGAGAGAGCACGGCTCTCCTCACATAAACCCTGTTTTAATCACTGTATTTGAGTAATTTGATTGATAGGATGTTCAGCTATATTCACAGAGATGGTTTAGTAGAAGCCCTGGAACTTGGAATTACAAAATCAGCACAGTCCTCTATCTCTGCTAAAATAAAATTTCCACCATCATTTATTTGGCTCCAGCCTCACTAATTTATCCACTCAATGGGGAGCTCCCAGGGCATGAATACTTGCATTTAAATAGACTGTATATAAATGCAATGTTTTGTAAAATATTGACAGGTATTTTTATTCCTGTTTTTACCAAACAGGAGTTTTGAGGTATTATCTGGTTGGTGCCATGTATCATATATATGTATATATTATAATGAACTACTCTGAAAATCAGAGAGTTGGTGTGATTAAGGATATATTGGAAGGTTACAAAGCAAAACATTCTAGTGTTTTAGGAAATGCTTCACTTCAGCTACCAACCATCAATAAGTCAGGATATGCAACATTTAGGACATTTAAATCAGAAAAATATGTGATAAAATATTTTGACATGTAAGGTAATAGAACAAATGGAGCAGAACAAAAACATTTTTAACCACTTTACTGAGGTATGATTGGCATACAGAAAGCTGCACATATTTAATATGTACAGCTGGGTGAGTTTGGAGATAACTATATATATCCATGAAACCATACCACGATCTATATTGTAAAAACAGTCATCACCTCCAAAAGTTTCTTCCTATTACTTTTTGTGTAATAAGAACATTTAACATAAGTTTTCCTCTCCTGGTAAGTTGTTAAGTATATCCTAATAGTATTAACTATAGGCTCTGTGCTGTGCAGCTGCTCTTTAGGACTTGCTGATTTTCATAGCTGAAGCTTTGTGCCCCTTGTCCTGTGACTCCATTTCCCTCCTCCAACTTCTAGCAACCACCGTTCTACTCTTTGCTTCTAAGAGTTTGACTTGTAAATCCTTTATGTAAGTATTATCACATAGTATTTGTCCTCTGTCTGGCTTGTTTTATTTAGCATACTGTTCTCCAAGTTCATCCATGTTGTCATAAGTCTTACTTCAACCTTTTTTTGAGGTTGAATAAGATTCTCTTTTAGGTACATATCACATTTGCTTTATCCGGTCATCCACTGACGGACATTGGGTTGCTCCCATGCCTTGGCTATGGCGAATGATGCTTCGGTGAACACAGGAATAACGATACTTCTTTGAGGTCTTGATTTCAATTCCTTTGGATATACACCCAAATGTTTCAGGTCTTACATTTAAATCTTTAATCCATTTCAACTTAAGTTTTGTGTATGGTTTAAGGTAAAGGTCCAGTCTCATTATGTTGCATGTAGATATTCAGTTTCCCCCACACCATTTATTGAAGATACTGTCCTTACCCCAGTGGGTATTCTTGTTACTTTTGTTGAAGATCATTTGACTATATATGTGTGGGTTTATTTCTGAGCTCTTTATTCTGTTTTATTGACCTAGATGTCTGTTTTATGTCAGTATCATACTGTTTTTATTACTGTAGCTTTATAATATATTTTGAAAGCAGGAAGTGTGATGCTTCTAGCCTTGTTCTTTCTTTCATGATTGCTTCGGTTATCCAGGGCCTGAATTTCTTCTTTGTGGTTGCATATGAATTTTAGGTTTTCTTTCTATTTTTGTAAAAATATGCTATTGGAATTTTGATGTTACCTTGAATCTGTAGATCACTTTGGGTAGTATGGATTTTAATAGTACTCATTTTTATAAACCAAAAATATTACTTAATGATATTATAATTAAAAGGGATTGAGAAGCTGCAGTTGGATGGATTCCCATTATAGACATACCCTAGTGGAAGGATAAAACTTCTGACCAGTAGAGCTAGCAAATGGTGCCACTAGGACATATATATATCCTCCTAGATCATGATTTTTGGTGCTTCGTCAGTGATTTCCCTAATGCTGTGGACCTGGAGCAGTATGACTAAAACAAAAACAAATAAATGATAGATATGTATAAAAGTTTTATTACTTAGAATGTAGGCAGGTGTTGACTATTTCAAACCCTACAAAGTGCAAACATACAGAGCTCATTTGAATCAAGTTTAAAATAGAGTTGCATTTTCAGGATATATATCAAGTTTTCACTCTAATTTGCTTATTCCTTTAAATTAAAGGAATAAAATCTTGTTACTTTAAATGATACTCTTTAGCTTTGAATATGATTGTTACAATGACTTAACACTTTTTCTGTGTTAGAGTAATACCAAAATCTTTTTTTAAAGGGATCTTACAATCATGCTCAGGAAATTTGAAGAAGTTTGTATAAAAATACAAACCACAAATTTAATCATTCAATTATTCAATAAATACTTGAATACTTGTTTAGCGTCTATATGTGCAAGGTACTATTCCAGACCAGTGGGCCGCGACTGGAGGCAGTGTTGCCCCGTAGGGTTCGGTTGACAATGTCTGGAGATATTTTTGATGGTTATGACTTGAGGTGAGGATAGAGATGGAGGTATCACTTGCATCTAGTGAGTAGAGGCCAGGGACACTGCTGAATGCATAGGATAAACCCCCATAACAGAATTATCCAGTCCAAAAATCAGTAGTGCTGAGGCTGAGAAACCTGTTTTAGAAATATCAGTCAATAAAGCAAAGTCTTTATTCACATGGTATTTACGTCCTAGCGTGGGAAAGAGAAAATAGGGCAAAAAAGTATAACAAAGACTTGGGATTACAAATCTTACTCATCTTAACAGAAATATTCCTCCCACCTACCTGTCTACCTGAACTTGGGTGGGCAGATTTTCAAAAACTGAGATCTATTTGATTGTTTAGCCTTTGTTGTTGATTTCCTTTTGATCTTCAAAACTAAGACTTTATTCTAGCCAGTCGCTTCTGGGTAGAACAGTCACAGTTCTCCTCGGGCTCATCTTTTCAATTACATTAAGCTTATCATACACTTTGGCTTTTAGTAAAGGAATATTATATCTGACTGTTGCAGTATATAAGTCTATCTCTCAGAGTGAGGTAAGTATGAACTTTGGTGGGGACCTGGGAGCTGTTCATTAGTTTTTATAGGATGCTATTGAGATCCCATAGGACGAATGGAATTATTCTTGGCAGAGAACCTGTATTTGCTATGTGAATTGGATATTACAAAGAAAGCCTGAATTTCTTTCTAAAAACAAAACAAAACACACATAAGAATAGTGTGAATATTATATACAGGGTCTGACACAAGTAAGGCCTGCTTGAGTGTGGTTGGTAGGGTAATAATATGGGTGTAATAATTTATAGTTTTAATTTGAACATGTCACCTAAAATGTCATATGGTATGCTTGAATGTGATATTGTTATGTTACAGAATTACATGCTTATGATTTTGTAATAAAAGATTTTGCAATAAAAAGGGGGCATTATTTGTGCTGGACTCTGTATGTATACATTTATACACATATATACATATACGTACATACATATAGAATATATATTATATAATCTTTTGCAGTTTAATAAATAATTTATATATAGGCTTTACAATAAGTGTGCTTTAACATTACTGCCATATTTTAGAAGAAGAAAGTGAGGCACAGATGGGTAAGTGACTTGGATTGGTATACCAATCTATTAAACAAATTAGGACTGTAATAGATGGTTTAAGTGTATTTTAAACTTTATTTCTCGACCAGGATTCTGTGCTTTAAACTGTGCTAATATGTAAGAAGGACAGCTCTTGCATAGCTTATTCCCCTCTTACTATAATATTCAAGTAAATTAAAAGTAATTCAATTAGATTATAAAAGGGAAAAATTTTGAAGTCAACATGACATTCTCAGGATCCCAAAGAGTTTGTGCATTTTCCAAATTTCCAGTTAACTGTACATAAGAAACTCCAAGCCTAAGGGAATTTAACAAGGGTAAGAAGAACTGGCATGAAATCTGTCCTTATTCTGTAGCTTTCTTCTGATGAAAATGTTTCTGCTGAATGCCAGAGCTCTGTTCTTTTGAGAGTTTCTGGGGCTGTCTTATAACTTTAAAGTTTTGATGAGTCTCCTGGAGTAGCTGGGGAGCGTGTCCTTGCCCATCCCTAGCCTGTGCCACACTCTGAGCATGCTCAGCAGGTTGCATGCCAGCAGATGAAGCAGATGTTTGACCATACTGGAATGGAGCGCCTGCTGCATCAGGAGCTGGGGATTCCTCTTGACATCTGGACGTGGCTGGGTCCTGGGTCGAGATGCCTGCCTCTGGCTGGGAGCTGTGGGGCAGAGAGCATAGAGTCTTTGCTGCTCTTTAAGTGATTAGTGCACTGAAGCAGCAATAATGTTGAATTATCGCTTGGCTGCTTTCTTCTCAGGAATCTTGGGACAATAGGAGAGTCAGGAAGGAGCATTTACAGTAAAGTCATGTTCAGAGAGACAAGACTAATTATAGAGTATTAAAGAGCTTTATTTTAAATGATTTAATTTACAAATAGCTCTGGACAGTGTATGAAACTTTTTAGAACCATAAACCCAGTGGCTTAAAGAGACTTACCGAATTTAAAGTGGCTGGTATAGAACCATTATTTCAGCAATTTTCCAATTTTAGAGTTTGGTCAAGTTGTGCTACTGAAGATACAGCATTTGCCAAAAAGAGAAAGTATACTAATGTGTAACTGCCGGAGGAAAATTCTCTTACTTGAGGGGAAGGAAGACTTTTTGGTAAGCGATGGACTGAATTATGCACTGGCTTTTATAGTTACACTTTATCACACTGAAAACTGGTCTACGTTTGCTACCCAGAGCTGGAGCCATCTGTTACACCAATTTCCTTTATGATATGTGTTATTTAAGCACAATGGATGTGGAAATGGGTAGTTTAAAATGTATTTTGCGATAAACAGTTGTCACATTATGTTGCTTTTCCTCTTAAAATTTTTCATTAGTGAGACCTCTGTGCTCAAAGAAGTCTTATAAACAAATTATGGCCGTTTGTGTTCACAGTAATATATTGGAGAAGAACGCTATGCTGCTCTCACTTAACCTCTCGTATTCTAAGGGGGTTATATTTAATTAACACTGGTGAGGGGCTGACCTGAGAGGCTATGGAAAGTGATTGAGCTGCATTTTCCAAGCTCTGCTCTAGTCAACTGGGAGAGAATTTAAAAAAAAAAAAATTAGGAAGTACTATTTTCTGAAATTCCCTCTAACTAAGCTGTATTTCAACGGACCATTTAATGCTCAAATGGACAAAGGTATTACCTCAGTCATTGAATTGTGTCAAACGTCTTCTCAGAGGCCCAGTTCAAAAACTCTGTAGGAAAAGTGGTTTAGCATCACATTCTCAATAGATTATCACTTGGTCTGCTTAAAAAGAAAAAAACAAATAAATTTAAATTTAAAAAAATAAGAAGGAAGGAGAAACGCCCACTGTCACTAGATGGAGTGGAGTGAGTGTCCCAGCCAATACTCCCATGAGAGGATTGCGCTCGAGTTCAGGAGCTCCTGGGGCCACATGTAATAGAGAAAAAAAAGTACTCCTCTCTGCAGTGCTCCTGTTCACCTGCTCAGAACATTTTCCTCACGTCCCAGAAGTGTTTGCTCCAGCACCCAAGGGGCAGTCCCCAAGTACTACATAGTTAAATCTTTAGCTTAGACATAGCACCAGTGAGAGAGAAAGAGCAAGAGCAAGAAGCCTCGTTAGATAGTAGAGGCCTGGGTGTCACTTCTCCATCCATTTAGCAATAATTTTAATAAAGAGGCATTTCTTATTTGCAGAATAAAGTAGTCATACATAATTTCATTTATATCCAATCATACCATTCCTGAGTTTAGATCCACCTCTGCCACATTTCCTGATTATGAATTACTATTACCAAACACAGATATACCTCATCATGAAACAGGAAACTGGCTGTATTGCATCAGGTGACGATTGGCTGCCATGTATTGGAACAATACGCTTACCTTTTATTTAGCAGCCAGCTTGCTCTCTGACATGTTTTTTCATCTATACATTAGTGAATGGGTTGGAGGTTTCAAGAAAGCAGTGCTTGGTTCCACAAGACCTCTTCGGTTAAAAGAGCTATGTGAACTTGAGCTAATTTCCTCTGAACCTCAAGTCTCCTCATCTGTGAAACAAAGAATGGCACCTCCCATATTGTGAATATTAAAGGAAGTAATGTAAACAATTACCTAGCACTATGCTTGCTACATAGTTAATATTCAATAAACATCATTTCTCTCCACACCCTTATCACTCTTATTCATCCATTAATTTAACAAATATTTTTCAAGTATATGCTATGTACTTGAGTTAGTCTACTAAGCAAGCTTCGCCTTTTTAAAGTAATAGTCTAGGAAGGAAATTAATTAAATGAGCAATACTTCAAAGTGATAAGAACAGAGAGTGTAGAGCTGATCAGTTGTTACTTTTGTGTGTAAATATGCTCATTAATTGACCGAGCTGGTGTATAGAGGCTCTTTGAAATCTTTTTGTCCTAATACCTATGCCTGATAACTGCTCCTGAGTTCCAAAAGCATGAGGCCCAGTGCAGTGCTCTTTAGCAGGAAAGTGACAACCAGACAGCAACTAAGGCACTTTAAACTGGACTTTCTTCTAAGCAGGAAAACATACCACCATATTGAAAGAAAAGCCTTTACAAATAGACAATGAGATTGTTAAACTGCATAGACTTCCAGAGTGAAAAAAGGCCCTTGGCATCCTTGAGGGTCAAATCCTAACCCTTCCACTGGTTCCATGAGCTTTGGCAAATTAATCTTCCTATATCCAGATTCTGTGGGATTAGGACAAATACCCCCATAGGGCAGTTGTAGGGAATAAATAATAAAATGCTTGTGAAAAGTGATTTACAGACTTTCAAGTATGCTGTGAATCATTTGCTTTTACAGTTAAAGAGACTGAGGCCAAGAGAGATGGATTAACCTTACCTAAGCCACACAGCTTGTACATGACCTGGGTTAGGATGCACAGAATTGTAGGGCAACAGTGTCAGGAACTGCATTTGACTGTATCTTGTAAATAAATTTTGGATGAATTGAACTGAATTAAAACAAATGGCCAAGAGGACAGTATATCTATGAGTTTTTGTAGAGATATATTTTTAAAAAGTGAATATACCGACCAAATGAAGATTATCTTTTAAAAAAACAAAATAGCCCTGGCTGGTGTGACTCAGTGGACTGAGCACTGGCTTGCAAACTGAAAGGTCATGGGTTTGATTCCCAGTCAGAGCACATGCCTGGGTTGCAGGCCAGGTCCCTAGTAGGGGGCATGTGAGAGGCAACCAGTCAATGGGTCTCTTGCACATTGATGTTTCTCTCCCTCGCTTTCTCCCTCCCTTCCCCCTCTCTAAAAATAAATAAATAAATAAAATATTTTTTTAAATAAGGCATATTAAAATATAAGACCATGTAACAGGGCTGGTAGTGGTGACTCCAGAGTATAAACTAATATTAATTTATATGATAATTATTACATGAAAAAGGACTAATTATTTCATTAGTTCAGCCACACATTAATTCCCTGAATGGTTATTAAGTGCCTGCCGTGTAGTAAGCCCTCTCTTCTATTAGGGGGATACTAAGATCCCAGTAGAATTTGATCCCTGCCCTCCCAGGGCCCACAGTCTAGTAAGCAATGGCCACATAGATGTGTTTCCAGAGTAAAAAGTATATGGGAGGAGGAAGTGTTAAGCTATGCTTGGGGAAACACCGGTGACCTTCACAGGTGAGATAGTGTTAAAAATTGATTATTGAGAGTGGAAGTGTATAAGTTTTATGGGGGAAGGAAGCAGTATGGCAGAGATACAGAGAAGAGAAAAAGCACTCCAGACCAAGGAGGACACAACTGGCCTCTAGGTGGAAAACAATAGACAGTGTGGCACATTTGGGAAACCACAGTCCGGCACAGGCAGCATGTACAAGAGCAATAGTAGGTGAGACTGGAAAGGTAAGCAAGGGGTCAGATCGCAAGGTACCTTTTACTCTACATTTGGGAATTTGCAATGCATGTGGTAGACATGATTTTATTCACACCATAAATGGCAAAGTGGTATACAGTATAGTGAACAACTTTATGATGTGATATTCCTCTATTAATTTGATCTCTAGCTTACATTTCCCATTATACTAGATTTAATAGTTAGGGAACTATGTTTGGTCAGATTCATAGTCCCTTTAGTACAATGGTACCCTGTGGCAAGTGAAACTGTGCAAATAATGTAATGATACACACAGAATAAACAAAACTGTTTAAGGCTGAAGGAAAGCCAAGGTTCAACCATTACCCTGGGATTTGGGGAAGTCTCGTAACCTGCAGTTTGTACTAAACCCAGTCGTATTTAGCACATCGCTTCTCAGTGAATAGGCCTTGTTGCTATATTTCAAACGAATGATGAAGCAAGGAGTAAAAATCTATAAGGAAAAGCTGTGGTTCTTCTAATTGTTAATGCCTTGCAATTATGCCCCTTTCTGGAATAATAAAACGTTCCTTGGCAGAGGTCAGGATCTCTGCCGCTGACTTATTTAACAGATCCTCTTAACATCTGTCCTGCAGACTGTGCACTTTATTAGCCGACAGGAGACCCAACAGACTTCGCCTGCTGTGTCCCCTTTTCACGTTCACACAGCTGTGGATTAACTCAGGCTTTCCAGAAGAGGACCGGCCAGAAGGGACAGTCATGTTATTGGCTGATTCCAAAGAGATGGGAGAAAAGAGCAGAAACAAATGTTGCCCTGGTACAATTCAGTGTTTTTAGGGTGACAATTACCAGTCTGTTTTAAAAGGGAATAAAAGCAGCCATTTCACTAAAAAAGGAAAGTCTATTCATATCTGTGTGGGAACCTAATCAGGCTCTTGTTTCCAGTGACGATGACTCCACAGTCGCACCGGGTCTGCGACAAGAATGCTCCTTTTGTGTGCCGATAATGTGGAAGCGATAAAATTTCCTTTAAGAGACGTATGTGTTTACATCATGAGATGTGTTATTTGACAAAATGCTTTGTTCTCCTCATATTTTCCATGCAGAGTTTCATGCTGGGTTGTTTGGCTGGAAATCTTTGATTAACTAGAATTAGTTGCTGAAATAAAATAGACACTTTTGTTTTATGAGTCCCCTTGCTGAGCTGTAAATTATAGTAAAACATACAAGGAGTGACAGAAAGAAGTGCTGATTTGAACCTCTGACCCACGACAGGCACAAAAACATAAGATTATTCCTTCAAAGGGCTGCATAGACACATAAATATTCCATGGTCCACTCGGAATTATGGCCTCTTAACAAAGTAAAGCTGTGATTTTACATCATGTAACGTGAGTTTTCTAAGGGTGTTACAGTAGGCTTAGAGGAGATATTGAAATCCCGAAAAATCCTCCCTAAATTAGGACTTTCAATGCTCAAAGGTTTTTCTGTGTAACAATGGACAATGCAAACAAGAACAAAACAAAGTTTCTGTTCCCTAAATGAATAGCCAAGAGTGGTTTCCCTTTTTCTAGCGAGGTGGCACATTTTATAAATCTTAAGGCTTTCTCAAGGCCACATTGGGTCTTAGTATGAACATCTTAGTCCCTACATGGGGCATAGGCTTTGGGCGCTGTCCCAAAAGAGTGGGCTGAGGGGAGACTCTGAGACACTAAAAGAAGAACAGAGACTCTGTTAGCTTAACCATGACCCATTTCAGTGGATTGGTGTCCATTCTGCTCAGGATTTTTTGGGGCGGGGGTGGGGGGGGTGCGGGGAAAGTGTTAAATAATTATATAGGGTATTTAAAAACTTTTAGTTAACAGGATATCTTTCTGGGGCTTCACTGTAAGCAAAGTCCACCTACTTCCTCAGTCAAAGCCAATGACGATGCAGGTGTTAACTAACCTGATTGTGGCAATCATTTTCACAGTATGTACACATACCAGACCATCACACTGTCCACCTGAAACTTACACGTGTTGTCAATTATGTCTCAATAAAGCAGGAAAAAAAAAACCCTATCCAACCGAGCCCCGTGATGGTGTTTCAGTGGTCACTTACAAATGCTTTCATTACACTGCTCGTCGTATTGTTTTCTCCCTTTCCTGCCTGTTCTTGCTGTGAGCTCCTGAGAGACAGCATATCTTCCTCACCTTTGTAGTCTTAATTTTTGCTAAATTAAGTCAAAATGCCAAATGTTTTTCTGAATAAGATCTTCGGAGTAATGTCTCTTAAAAAGAATGCACTGATAAGAGTAAGAGTCTGCAAGTATTAAGTCTCCAGAGTGTTCCCTCTTCTTAGTATATTATGTGGATTAATTAATTTACTCCATACAACAATCTTTTGGAGTAGATATTATTACTTCTTCCCATTGTAAGGGTGTGGAAATTTAAGGCCCAAAGAGATTAAATAACTTGCCTGAGAGCACATAGAAAATGGGGGGTCTGACTAAAGAGTGTCCCCCCTCACTCACTGTGCTGCACTGCCTCGCAGAGCCGCATGGGAACCTCCCTTTCCCAGCTTCCTTCTTCAGTCCTTTATTTTAATCATTACCCGCATCGCCTGCTATAAGGATTTCCCCAAGTGGGTTATTGAGATATCTATCATATCTCAGAATCATATCTCATGACAATAAAGCACCTCGAATTGCTATTACACACTATTTGAATGACTTTTACTATGGCTGCATATAAGGTATCATTCCTTTCTGCTAATTAGGAAGGAAGCTGTGGGCATTATGGTAGGATACAGATGGTGTATTTACATACTGTAAAATACGAAGAAGTTCTCCAATTGGCAGTACTGATAAGTTTAAATAATGACAGTTAGGGTAGGTGGCTCTGAAATAGGGTAACCTTTTTTCCAATTAAAAAATACAGAAGCAAATACAAGAGGAAAGTAAGAAGAGAATGTTTTGTGTTGTTTCTTATTTATTTTACTGGGTCACTTAAAAGTTACTTCAAAATACACCCTTATCTCTCTTAATATTTATCAGAAATGTATAGATCACATAATATTATTAATATGGAAGTTTTGTGTAATAAATCTGTACATTTCATCATAGTATGAATTTTGTTCATTAGCATGATTCTTGTGTTCATGAATCCAAATTCTCCTGAGAAATTAATAACCAAATTCAGTTGTAAAACAATACAAACATTTTCAAAAATAAACATATTTATTTCCAACCATCAACATATGTTCTATTGATTTAAGTTAAAAAAAGGCATTTAAAAATATTTACTTTTCATGTAATTTTGTTTTCCCAAATATATATTTTTTAGCAATATAAGCAAAAACTTTTTTTCACTGCATCCTTACCCATACTTGTCTTCATCCTGTTGTTAGGAAGGCTTTATTATGGATGGAAATCGAAGGGCATTGAAGCTGGGCAGTTGTAGAATATTTTTCAAGCAGTAGCATCTGGTTTCTTGGCAGTCGTCATGGGCCAAGGCAACGCAGCCCTGGCGTGTCTCCAGATTTTCCTGTGGGTATTGCTGAGGGATTTCCAGGTCTGCCATGTTGTTGTCATTGTGTTTCCTAGAAACCCAGAAACTCAGAATGGAATTCAGAGTCCGTTAGGCGGTACATAAGGTCTGCATGGTCTGGCCCCTTGCTAACTTTTTGACACCTGACTATTACCCTTTGCCCAGCTCACTCTGCTCCAGCCACACTGGCCACTGGGCTATTTCTCACATATTCCAAGCACAAGCACACCTTTGCCTCAGGGCTTTCACCTGTCCTTGCCTCTGCCTGGGGTGCCATCCCCAGATAACTACATGGTTTACTCAGTTGTCCCTTTCTTTTAGTTTTCCTGATATCCTCTATATTTAAAAATCCCCTCGCCCCCATATTCATATGCTTGGTCACTTTATAATTCATAGCACACATCAGCACCAAAATTACATATCTATGTGCTTATTTATTTGTCCCCTGATCCCTACTCGCTTTTCCCAAAGTCATTGCTCACTTCTCTTTTCCCAAATAGTACCTAGCCCACAGTGGCCACTCAACAAATAATTTTTCAATGAACTTGAACCAAAATTCACTTTTTGATTACAAGGTAACACTACTTTTAAATATTGGGAACCGGACATATATTCATGTATTAGAAGTAACTGATTTAACTCAGCACATGTACCCAAATACATAAACCCGTTGAAAACTTCCCTGTAGCTTAGTTTATGGGAAATCACACTTACATTTCAAATCCAACTTCTGGACTCATTGATAGTTTGTACATATTATCGGTAGAGTCAAGATGCATTTGTTTCAGGTTTCCCCGAGGAGCTGTGGCTTTGAGACCAGAGAGTTAAAGGAACGTTACAAATGCAGGCTGCGCCACTTGGAGCACAGTCAGGAGCCGGGTCTCTTCAGCTTTTCCTGCCCAGCTCTTGGAAAACTGTCCGATTCATTCCCCTCATGCTGATTTCCAACTGACCTCATGATCACTTCGCCAAATATCTCGCTTCAAGAATCAAATTACTAATTGTTTCAATGGCTGAACTTTTTTTCCTGTAAATGAAGCATTATGTGTTTACATAGTTTATTTAGGAGCCAAAAAAAAGATACTTGGAAGAAGCAGAGCGAGACTGAGTTTTCTTGTTAAAAGTACTGGGGGTTGCATTATTTATTCTTAGTGACTTGCACTGTGCAGCTATGTTCCATAAGGCAAAGCTCTTATGAGTGCATTCCAGTATAATTGGTGCAATCCAAGAATGAATTCTGATGTTGTTTTTTTTATAGCAGACGACTGGGTGCTCTGTTACCTGATGGATTCCATTTTTAAAAAATTCTCTTCATGTAAGGGTAGGACCTTTGACCTGAGCCCCTCCCCTATTTTCTTTTCTTTTTACAGCATCTCTCCTCTTCCACACTCCACATATTTCCGCCATTCCCCGTGCCATTAGCACGAGTCATGGCAGAAGAGCAAGCCACTTCGTGCTTGGTGAAATAGGCAAGAGGATCTCTAGCCAGGAAAACTCTTTCTCAATTCATTTTTCTTTACTTGACATTCTTGAGCTTGCCGCAGGGGATAATGAAATGAATTAAACAGGTCCTGGCTCTCCAGTGGCTTATAGTCAATGCTTGTCCCATTTTTCCTCTGGTTGTTGTGGAAAAGCAAATGGCAGAAATCTCAAAGGAGCCGAAATAGGTCTTCTCTCACCTGAGATAAATTTTTGGCCCTTTCTGTGTATTTGCATAAACTTTAATTTTAAAAATCGGAAAACACCTTAACATGATTATAATTACCTTAATCTAATTACTATGGTTGCATTTTAAAATGTGTACATTTTAAAACAAATATTAAATAAAATTCTAAAATGTAAATCATTCTCGGGTGCCCAATGATTACTTTTCAAATGCATATTGGGTAAAATTCTCTTTTAAATCCTAGGGAAATGGTAGAAAAACTTTTGTTTTTTGCAGTTCAACCCAAAAGCTGTGACAGAATGTACAGATTCTGTTTGCAGTCACATCCCTAAGAGAACAGAAGACAGGGGTAAATGAGTCCACCTGTACGCTGGACGGGGAAACTAGGGAGCCTGGCTTCTAGGTGTTATTCCAGCTATTGCTCACCAGTTGGCATTCTTATGCAAATCACTTTTTCTCCCTCTGGACTTGAGTTTTCTTTACCGGTAAAGCTAAGGGTTTGGATTAGATGATGTTTATAATTCTTTCTTTTGCTGACACTGTGTTATCTGGCACTTCTTGCACCCATGTGCTATAAGTTCAAGAAGACAGGAACGAAGAAAGATGACCTCCATTTCTGGGGTTCCTTTTGGAGAGGATGTGAGGGAAAGTATGCGAAGAGAGGGTGTGGGCAGAAATGAGAGCAATTCCAAGTAGATGGAGACAAGAATGAAAAAGATGCTCAGAGTTAACAGAGCATCTGTTAAATGTCAGGCATTATGTTAGGTGCTAGGGACATAAAAACAAGTAAGACTCAGCCCTCCCCTTAAGAAACTCAGAATTTGGTGGTAGAGAAAGACAGGAAAAGAAAAAAAATAAAAGAAATTCCAGAAAGTACACAGAGATAGAGGATGCGATATGGTGGGAAAACGAAGCAGGCAGTGGTCATATAAGGCTTTACGGAGAAAGTGGTTTTTGAATTGAGACTCAAATGATGAATAAACTTATGCCGAGAGGGATTAATGGGAAGGGAGAATAATATGGCAATAGAAAAATATGCAGGAGGGGCAGGGAGACTGACTTGGAAATTAACCCAGTATATGAGAAGTGGGCGTGGTGGTTCTTCCCCTATTCCATCTCCCACCTCCTATCGACAGCCAATTTTCTTTGGTGTCAAATATTAAGGGTACAGCTAAACAAGTACCTTCTATGCTGAAAACAAGGACTTCAGTTCTTTCCTTCCATAAAACCGCAGCTATATTTCCTGGATCATTTTGTTGACATTGGAGGTTTATGAGAAGTAAAAGTATTTGTGATCTCTTTCAAATTATTTTTAAGCTCTCTCCCCCACCCCTCCTTCAGTCTGTAATGACTTGTTACTGACACACTTTCTTCCCTGTGCTGAACAAGCACTAAATCAGACTGCTTAATTACCCCTGTCTCCGTTCCACCTCTCACAGCCCAACTTGCTCAGCTTTGTAGGATGCCTTGCCTGGTAGGAATGGTTGTCTGCATTGTTTTGAGAAGGTAACAAACCCCAGGATATCTCTGGAGAACTGAGCCAGGCTTGGGGCCTAGCGTCGGGCAGCATCGATCAAATAAATAATGACATTTCCCTAAGGATGCCCCCCGCCCCGCTTGTTTCTTTCCAGTAGAGTCCCCCAGAGTAGGGCCTGGTGCGCAAGAACAGAATCTGAGTTAACCGGGGCTAGGCCTTGGGTTCCCAGATGTTGTGTGGAACCCCAGCAGACAGAGTGATGAATATAAAGGTAAGAGTTGAAATCTTTCAGAAGTGTCTGTGCATCTCTTTTTACACAATGGCATTTTCCTCCCTCTTCCTTTCCTCATTATCCACCAAGAGGCAAGTTACATTTGAGGGAGAAAATTTCTTTCTTTTTCTCTGGGCCAGATTCTGACAAGCCACTTAAACATGCCCTTTCTGACTGAAATGACAAAACACAGGAGAATTTACTCCAAAGAAAATCCAGTGTGTGAAGTTGTGTCTTCTTTTTTACTGTTGGTTTTCCCATACTGGAGCATACTGGCGCCAATGGAAAGCTCCTGTTAGTATCCATTTCATCACGTTCTCACCCGTACTCTGCATAGTGTTTTCACTTTGTCCATCTATGAAACATGTGTCACTGGGTTTCTGTGGACCCCTTCTCTTACGACTTAGAGCTTGGTTGGAGAAGGGAGTTGTTTAGCTCAAAACTGTGCCTTTTGCTTTTTCAAGGTGGCTGGTGGTCTCCATTTGAGGATTGTGAAATGCCGTTTTAGAAAAAGTAGCTGTCGGACATCTGGAAATACAGTTTGCTATTTGAGAGCCCAGAACAGCAGCAAAGCCAGGGTCTCTCCTCTCCTTGGACAATGATCCTTGTCTGTGGCGAGGGACAGGAAATAGGCTTCATTGTGATTCACTATATAGCTTGTTTAAAATAATTGAATTTTAATGTCTAAAGACAGAAAGCACATGCGCTTAGAAGTGACACTTATCCTAAAATAGATAATATTTCCTCTCTTATATGATTATTTGGAAGGTTAAATAATAAGTGTAAAATACCTAGCGCAGTCCCTGAGTTAGTGTTCAGTGTGTTTGTTGAATTGACACACAAGTGCGTGGGGGTGATTGGGTGACTGCCGCACTGGTTTGTGGTTATGGGAAAATAATGTGCTCCTGAGAAGAAAAGGCCTTGCTCGTTTTTTTTTTTAAGTGCTCTCCATTGGAGATATTACGTGATTTTATCATAGAAAGCAGGCCATACACGCACACACACACACATTTCATGTTATGGTAAATGTCAGACACATTGTGACACCACCCATAATAATTTGACATGAATTTGGCTGTTCTGGAGGAAAATCATGCCTCTCTCCCCAAATACAACAGTGTCATAAAATGGCTCTCAGGTCCTGACCGTAGACAGAGTGCGTATTCGAAGACACCCAAGTATTTTACCACGAGGCTGTTCGGTTTGTTAGACCTACTGTTTTGTGTTGAATCTAAGCAGGCTTGGTTGTTAAAGGTGTCACTAGGATCCAAATGCAAGATAGGTTTTCCTTTAAGGCTAGTGTCAGGGCGCAAAACTCTGGAAACATTATCAGAGGCATATATTTGTGGATTTGTGAGACCTTCTTAGGACTCTCTTAATCAGACTTATTTAAGAGACTGGAAATGATTCGTGGTGCAACGTAGAAATCTTCTTTGTGTCTTGGTTTCGGTTCGTTCCTCTTTGCAGATTCTTGTATGTGGGGGTGGAGCCTGAAAGTATTAGTGCGGCTCCAAGGCCCTCCCCCTCTCCAGCCTCTTCTCCTGCCGCCAGGCCATCTTGCCACATTGGTCTTTTTAAAGTCCCTCGAAAATGTTACCTTCTTTTCTACCTCACAGCCATAATAATTGATGTTTCTTCTTTCTAAAATGTTCTTTATCAACCTTTCCACCTGGATAATTCTTACTTAAAATACTACTTCCTTAGAGAAACTGTTCAGATCCTCCAGACTAAGTTAAACGCCCTTATTAGATGGTCTCTTAACATTCTGTATTTTTCTTTCTCAGCATTTACCTTAACCATAATTTATAGTTACTGTCTAAGCATTTATGTAATATGTTTCTCTTTCTATCTCCATTAAGGCAGGGATTATTTCTGAGTAGCTTGTTTTTAGCAAAATGTTTAGTTAATAGTAAGCATTTAATAAAGATTTGTCATTGAACAAATTCATCAATGCTGGAAATGTACTTGAAAGGTGCAAAGGTGGTTCATCATACATCCATTTGTACTTTTAATGATAACGTTAGAGCGAGAGCTCGTGCCCAGTAGTGACGTGATCTCGGCCATGCTACTTCAGTTCTCTAGACCTCAGCTCATCAGTGGGACGAGGAGGTCAGACTAGACTAAATGATCTGTTAAGACCTTTTCAATTCTAGGGGCTGAGTATGTCAGTGTTCCACTTACCAAAATTTTAGTGCTGACTACTTTATTAAAACTGAACTCATAAAGTAGGTAGAATAGTTTCAGCCATAAAGTAGTAAAAGCATTTCTGAAAGTGCTCCTATAAAATGTGAGTGATTTTATAATTTTGAAAAATATTTAGCTACGCTTATTTTCACATGTATGCACTGTATTTATTTTATATCTCTTGGATAAAGAAACAATTCAATATCCTAATCACTGAACATTTTTTAAAAATTAAAATGCAACAATCTGTATTTACAAAAACAGTCTTCACCAAAGTTTAAATGTTTATGGGAATTTGGCTAAGCTTGTTAGAAACTTTACTTCATTGTTGATTTTTTTAAACCCTAGCTGTGTTTGGAAATGAATATTATTATCATCATCATTATGACCATGAACTACGATCTGAGAATCCTACATGTTGTAAACTCTTATATGATAGTCAGAGTTTAACTTTTTAAAAATGATTTTATTTATTTTATTTTTATATATAAATAAACAAAATTATCTCTATAGAGAGGAAAAGGGAGGGAGAGAAGCATCTATGTGCCAGAGAAACATTGATCGGTTGCCTCTCACACGCCCCCCGACTGGGGACCTGGCCTGTAACCCAGGCGTGTGCCCTGACCGGGAATCAAACTGTGACCTTTTGCTTTGCAGGATGACGCCCAACCCACTGAGCTGCGCAGGTCAGGGCTCACCTTTTTTTTTTTTTTTTAACTGTTGGTCTGTAGAGGAGTTTTCTAGCTAAAACTATTTATTTGAATAATTAATATTTTATCTTCTTTCAAAAAAGGATACAGCAGCATTTAGAGAAACTTTAAATTTATAAGTAACTGGACTGAAGAGAAAAATTGGCAGTAGTTTGTAGTCACAGCTTAAGCAGTACCATTTGTATTAGACAAGTGTGACCGGTCAGGGAAGCTGGCAGTTACTGAGCAGCCGTCTAGTCAACAACATCTTAGCAAATGGCTTCAAACGATCATGTTTTGTGAAACAATATAATTTAATTTGTACTGAATTTATTTTTTTAAACTCCACATCATAAAATTATTCATTACACAAATAGTAAGTAGAATCATATACCACTTCTGTTGCCTCATTTATATAGAGAGAATAATTCTGCTTCCTAACATCCAGTGATTTTTACATACTGTATGTTAATTCGTAAAATATTGACTGGTTATCTTTATTTGCAAGGCATTGTTCTTGAAGCTAGGCATTATTCTCGATGTTAGGCATTCAAAACTAATTAGGCTGATCAGGGCTTCAGTACACTTATAGTGCATCAAAGATGATAAGACATATGTGCATAACTAAACACAAGGTTAAAAAATGTGATAAGCATCACAAGGAAGGTGCCAGCCAGGTGTTAAGGGTCTGTATCTTACATCTCCAGAGCCATATGCTTGTTTCGAGACTTTGAATCCTTGTTAGCGACTAACATAGGCCCTTGCATATAGAGCATATTCAATTGATGTTAGGTTAGAAGGTGAGCTGTGAAATTGTTTCTAAACCTGTATCTATTTAATGAATGGGATTCTTTTTATCCAAGTCAAACCTGAAGTCTTCTGTCTGAAAAGCATGATACTTATATCTAAAATAATGTAGTTCATTAGACAGAATGTGAACATTTTACTTTCATGAGTGCCTCTGTCTTTACATTTTCTGGGCTTTATTTCAAGTCTCTTTCTACTAAATCTTATCTGGTAGCCCACCGTTCTGTTTACCCAGATCTGTAAGTTATGTGGGATGTGACCATACTTCTCTGTGCCTCGAGTGTATAAGTAACCACAATTCTCAGGGAACTCCTAGGCATCACAGCTCTGAGGCCTCTCAGAATTCATGGCGTCTTGCCTCTTTCAGGTACAACTCACTAGAAAGAATAAACTAAGTGATTATCAAAGCCGTAGAGGCCGTGATGAACACTACTCTATTTCTAAGAAGCAATCGATCTGAAGGATTTCTGAATTTAGTTAGCTTTTTAAAAAATGAATTTGTTTCCAAAGGCTTGTTTTTCTGCTTTTTTTTTTTACTAGCTTATGTTTCCTGAAGGATTTGAGGTTGAGTAAAATTGCCTTTCTTCTGATCTTGTGAATTATTGAGGTAAAACGAAGGCATAAATGATGTTTAAGGTCTCTTGCCTCCCTAAGATCTCATGACTCTTGAATACTCCACAGTAGGGCGTACTGGTCGTGACACCAGCTGCATAGCCGACACTTTTCCGATTCTCCAGCATCTCCACTCTTCACAGAACTTTGCTTCACTGGCTTCCCTGAAGCAGAACATTTTCAGAAGCTTCACTTGCCCCTCTTTTGAAGACACCTGGCTGAATTTCAAAGGAAAAGGGTACAACATAGTAAAGAGGAAACAAAAAAGGCCGTCCCCTTACCCCCCTAAGTGTTAGCAGTCTGACTGACTCTTTCTTATGAACTTTTCTTGCCACTGAGTCATCGCACACACAGAATTATGAAACTTTAATTTCTTTAGAGGCTTGTTATATTAGCAAAATTGTTCCAAAGAAAGCAACAATCATGACATAAGCACATCTGGCTCTTGCAAATTATTCTTTATTAAGCTTTCATTTAATTGCATGTGCTGAAAGGTCTGTTTTTGATTACTGTTGTTTTTTTTTATTTGTCCATCTGAATGATAGTAATGCTGGAAATTACATACAAACCACCTGTTTTTTTCTCCCTTACTAATGTGGTAAAGTTTGAGCTATTTTCTCTGAGGTTGATGAAACTAGGAAGCTTTCTATTCATTATGATAGAAATATGACTATCGAGGTAATGGCTTAGTCTCGATGATAGATAAGAAGGAAAGGAAGTATTTGAATGAAGCTTTCATGAATTAAGTGGTGTTAAAATTGAGGTATATGAGTTCTCTGTATGGTCAACCAGCAGATCTATATGTTCACATATCACCAGTTAATAAATTGACAGTTCATCATTTAATCTCCTGTGCTACAAGAAAGAAGCTTGGTTTTTATTTCATTATTATTAATTAATTAATTATTTACAAATCTGGCTGTGTTCTCTTGAGGATTATGCATCACCTAGAAACAAGGCCGTAAGGAAAGAGTGACCCCCACTGGGCTCAGGGACCTGGAGGGCAGCACTGGTACCACCCAGAAGGGTCAGCAATCCTGCAGAAGTTTGGTCAGCACTGAACAGTAGTGGTGTTCTTGCCGGAATCCCTGGGAAAGTCCAGATTAGTTTCTTAGTTCATGAATATTAAAATTACATGAATGGACATACCAACTTTTAAGGAACTTTTTATAAATATTTTAGGCCCTGGAAAGAATCTTTGAGACCATTTAGTTAAACTCGTTTTTTGTACAATTGAAGAAACTGAGGTCTAGAGCAATCGAGTCCTTTGTTTAGGGCCATGCAGTTATTGCCACAAGGACCAGGGACAGAACTGTGATTCCCCTACCAGTACTCATTTTTTCTGTTACATTATTTGGTCTCTTATTCTCTGCTGTAAAAAAGTGGTGAAAGAGAAATTGCAAGGCTGTCAGAGAAATAGCTCTCTAACAATACGGTAAGTTTTTTTGAAATGCCATTTCAGCTGCATTTAAAGAGATAATGTTTGTCTTCCCTGTTTTGCAGCAGCTCTATGCCGCTCAGCTGGCCAGCATGCAGGTGTCACCTGGAGCAAAGATGCCATCAACTCCACAGCCACCAAACACAGCAGGGGCAGTCTCACCTACCGGGATAAAAAATGAAAAGAGAGGGACCAGCCCTGTAACTCAAGTTAAGGTACTTGCTTTGCAGGATTGTGGAAACAGTTTGGAAAAATAGCTTCACAAGAAAGGTAGTGAACCAGGCTGTGTCGGGAGTGAACGGCAGGAAGCATAGCAACATAACAGATCCCCCAAATGCTCGTCTTTATGGTAACTTCCATGATTGAGCACTGAGAAACAGGTGTCTCCCTTTTGATAACAATAGTGCCATATTGTGAGATCTTCACCTAAATCTGCAAACTCGCTTCTCAAGAGTTTTTCCCCTTTGGATTCTAGCTTTTATTTTTTAATGTTCATTGGCATGAATGGCCGTGGTTTTATTACCAGTGTTTGTCATAGACTTGCGACATTTCTCTCTAAGTTTCTTAAACAGGTGGGGAGCCAACGTATAGTACCAGAGAAGGAGGATCTCAAAAGATTAGATTTTAAAAAGGGAACAAAAAAGAAAGAGCCTAGTGCTGGACTTCATGTGGTTTGTTGATAAAGGTCTCCCCTTCAAAAATAGTTCGAAATGTGGGCTCTGAGGAAAGAGTGGTGTTACGCATAATCGTGCTTCGATGCCGTATAGGTTGTGATGAGATAAACAGGCTCTCCCAAGTTACGGCTAGGACGTGACAGATACCTTTCCTCACTGCTTTCCAGTGCCTTAGACTGGGGCAGCCAGGAGGTACTTGGCGACTAAGGGAAATTGATGACCCATTTCAACTTTGTGCTGCAGCTGGTACCTACAGGTGGCATTGGTTGGTTTTTATGATTGCCTTCCTTTCCTATGTTGAATTGACAAATTCAAACAGTTTAGAAAAACAATTGTTTATATAATTGACATCTTCTTAGAGGGGCATGCTAAGCACAGATGCATTATTGTAGTGTGCCCAGAGTACTGCACTGGGAAAAAATTTGCAATTCTTGAAGCTCCACATGGAAAATATCTAAAGCCCAGCAAAGAACCATTGAATGCTACAAACTCACTGAAATTGTTATATTTTCTAATATTTGCAGATAGAAATTTTGAGATTTCAGAAAGGCCTCTAAAAAAATATGGATCCCAAATACCAAAGATAAGAAAAGTAAACGTCAATATAAAAGACAGTTCCGCCTGTGCCCCAAAGCCTTTTAGATTCTCCAAAGAAGTAGATGGACGTTTACGCTCCGTTGTTAGAAATGCTGAGATATGGCCGTGTGCTGTTCACACTTACTGAAATCGCGTGGCTACGGTAACAGACTTTTTGTGTTCCAAGAGTTTCTATTTGTGAATAAGAGTCAGGACGCTACAACTCAAACCAAAGCACTCTGTTTAACTACAGTCGAGTATGAGCATATCAAACATCAGTGACTTGAGGCACTGAGTATTAGATATTTTAACATGAAAAAGTCATTTCGTAAGTGAGTTGGCCAAATGGAACTGCACCAAACCAAGTCTTTACTGGATGAGTAAAATGTTCCCTGGTTAAATTTAAGTTTATATCTGCTTTTACCATTCCAGCTTTGTGGGCCAGCTGAATTTTATTACTCACTTGACCACATGCAAATTCTTAGGGAGTTCTCTATATAATTTGACCTGACTATATTTTATGTTAATAACAAAGGAAGCATTCCTTATATGTACTAGATTGTTTATTGCATGGGTAAAAATATATAAAGACAGAAAACAAATGTTTTAAATTTTAAAAATAGCTCCTATCTATTATTGAAGAAGTTCCGAGAACAATCTTGTAATTTTCTAATTGAAAGAAATGCGGTCACTAAAATATCTCAATGTTCTGTCTGCAGTCATTGCTTTCCTTGTGCATATAGCATGTCCACATCACAAAGGCATAGTTTGCTGATGGTAACAAAGATGAACACCAATGGTTTTACGTACCTCCTTTCACCCAGAATTTTCATTTGCTATAATTGTCAACCTCAGAAGTCAGAATGTTTCTGTTCAAATATCAGTTCTACTCTATTTATCTTCCATGTCATGTTGGGAAACTTAACTTTTTTCAGCCTTAGTTTTCTCCTCCCTAGAATGAAAGTCAGTATTATTATGGGTCTTCAATGAGATAATGCATCCTCTAGTGTATAGTGAGTATTCCATAAATGTTAGTTAGTACAGTGATTGTGATGATAATAATCTAAAGGTAATGAAGATGGTGGTGGTGGTAGAAGGGCTTGGGACTGAAGTGCCTAGCTGGATACCAGGAGATATCCAAACAATCTACCTAGAGGGTTACCATTTTCAACCACGGTGGAGGAACAGGGACCAGATTTACTCCGCCAGCTTCAACAGCTAAAACTCAGGACAAAATGTATAAAACAATGGTTTCCAGACATTTACAATAGGAATACAAGACAGTGCTCTCTGACTAAAGAGAAACAAGTGAGGCAGGCACTGTAGTTGTTTCAGCTCACTATCTAGAGGGGCTTCCTAGGCCGTAGTGCAGGGAGGGGTACACACGGAGTTTGGCAGCCTCCCTGGGGAAAGATAGAGCTCAGAGTTTAGGGATGCTAAGGTAGATGGAATTTGTGGGGGAGAGTGCCAGAGAGGACAGAGCTGCACCCAGAGAGAGTACTTTGAAGATCTACAGAAGTTTCCCCGAATTTAGCTGAGTATTGATTAGCATATGCATGTGAGGAAACTACCTAATATCAGGGGAAAATACAGGAATAGCAAACAAAACAGTTAAAGATTCACAAAGGACTGAGAATGGTTTATATGCCCATTAGCCAGAGTGGAAAGTTCTGATACATGGCTCAGCGAGTAGAAGCCCCAGAGGGGTGTTACCTCAGTAGTGGGGCCAAGATATCCCTAGATTAAGAGTGGCTCTGGACCTGCTTAACCAAGCTTAAAAGGATGTCTAAAATGGATCAAATTGTTCTGTGTCTCAGAACAAAGTTTACAGATATCTAAAGAAATACACAAACTCCAATGCCCAACAATGTAAAATTCACAATATGTAGCATCCATTCAGTAACTATCAGCCTTTCATATTAGCTAGAAAATTTAACAATAATGAGGAGAAAACTCAATCTAGAGAAACAGACCCCAAAATGACACAGATGATAGAATTAGTAGATAAGCCAGTAAAAACAGCTATTATAAGAGACTTACAACTATAGCCAAGTGAGGAGATAGGCAAATCTGCCCCCTAAAAAACACCCATAGAGTTTCTGTCCTGCCAGGGCAGGTGTGAGGACCAGTGGCAGGTCTGCCACAGCAGAAAGGGATTCACATGATTCGGAATCAATAGGTGCCTCCAACCCCAGTGGCATTGTTTGTGGAAGTAGAAATTATGAAATTATAAAAATAAATAAATTGGAATATGTTCAAAGCTGAATAAAACCAGATGTTATAAACTCCATATGTTTAAGAGAGGTAGAGAAACATGTGAGAATTATAAGTGAAGATATGGAAGACCTAAATGGAATGGCTGGAGATGAAAAACACAGTGTTTGAGATGAAAAGCGCACTGGGTTAGTACTTGATTGAAGTTAACGACAAATTAGACATTATGGAAGATTAGGGATTTTGACTGCATAACAATGAAACTGTCCGAAATGATCAGCACAGAAAAAAAGACAGTGCGGTGGGACACCAGTGGCCTAGTGTATGCAGCTGAAACCCCGGGAGGATAACGAAGCAACAGAAAACTCTTTGAAGAAATAATAGCTGACAAATTTCCAACTTTGAAGAAAACTCTGAACTAATATCTGAGAAGCTCAGTGAACCCCAAAATAAAGAAACATGGAGAACACTAACTAGATACCTAGCATATTAATCACTATTATTTAGATTTAAATAAAGGAATTAACTAGTTTAAATATCCTTTGAGTTCAGAGCAAAAGAAAGTAAATTGTAATTAAGCATATTGGATAATTTTGACATGATAATACATATAACTGTATTAGCTAAGAACCTATCCTATGTCTAGTTGTAAATAAAAGAACATTGCAACATAGATGTGTCCCATTACCCATTTCCTACCATGACAAAAACAAAACAAAACAAAAACATGGAACTGTAGGGCATCGCTACATTAACAAATGACTTACTGTCTCTGACAGTATGGTAGTAAAGGGCCCTGGGCTTTGCAGTCCGATAAACTGGAATTCGAATTTGAGCCCTCCATGTATAGCTTTGGACAATGATTTTCTCACTCTGACCCATCTTCCTTAGTAAATTTAGAATAATCCTGCCCACCGTCATATATTTATTGAGAGCGAAATGAGCTAATGTGTATGAAAATGTCTAGCACAGTGCTTGGTACATAATGGCTCCTCTGTTGAATGTTATATATATATATATATATTTTTTTTTCTGGTTCTCCTTCCTGAGTAGTAGTTTCTGGCATCTGTTTTTGTTTCCTCTTAAACAATGACCATTAACACTGGAAGAGACCCTAGAGATCAGCTAGAATTAGACCCCCTTTCTTTCCCTACAGACGAAGAATGGAGCCCCAGAGAGGTCACAGGTTTGCCAAAGAGAATGCTCTATTTCCAAGCTCTACTGTGTTTTAAACAGTAACATTCAAAGCAAGTTCTCTGTGCCTCCTCAGAAGCAAAACAGGAATTAACATTTGCTGACAATTTTATTTTAGAACACAATAATGCAGATCTTAAAACTGAACATTTAAATGAATATGCTCATATTACAAATAAATTTCTGGCATGATGGAAGTGTTGTTACGGGTGTTCGATGGCAGGATAAATGAGACAAAATAGAGGCAAGGAGCTTAGCTTTCAAGCTTCTGGTTAAACTAGAGTTACAAGCAAGATATTCGAACACTGTGCTCAGTGAAGGACGGGCATCTTAAAATAGACATTCTGTAAATATATGGAGCGGAGATATAAAGAGACATCACTTTAGACATGAGAAATAAATTGCATATAGCATGGTATGTAAAACATAATTATAACGTGTGTGAGCTCTTTGCAAAAATTAATTTTAAACATGAGTAGAGACCAGAACATAGACCATGAAGAGTGCCCACACCCAGAAAGCCACAGAGAAGCCATGCTGTGGCATGCGGCTCCCCGGGCAGAGGGCCAGGGGGTCAGAAGAAGGCCTTCCGTGTTTCCATTTTTAAAGTCCTTGCAATTGTTTGATTTAAAATATATATTAAAAAATTAGCTGCAGAGCCTATTTATAGTTCCAAGCAAGAACTTTTTAGAGAGAATAACACAAAAGCACCACAGAGCTGCTGAAATTTTAAATAATTCTTTGTAAATGCCCTAGGTTAATTTAGATCCCTGAAAACACATTAGGAAATTAAGCTGTAATGTGAGCTAATTCAGATTTTAATTTGGCAAAAAAGAATGATCCAACTACACAGTTAATGTAAATAGAAGCATAACACAGGGAAATTAATGAGGTTTCCTTCTGATGAATCTTCAAGGAGGTAGATAATTAGCTTCTTTTGTTATGATTGTAGGAGAATGTGGCATTGTCTCTGAGGTGTAAAATAACTGTGGCTTACTAAGTGATAATGTGCTTCATTTGTCTTTTTTTAAAATAATTATTTATGTTAAACTCTTGCAGGATGAAGCAGCAGCACAGCCGCTGAATCTCTCATCCCGACCCAAGACAGCCGAGCCTGTAAAGTCCCCAACCTCTCCCACCCAGAGCCTCTTCCCAGCCAGCAAAAGCAGCCCTGTCAACCTGCCCAACAAGAGCAGCATCCCCAGCCCCATTGGAGGAAGCTTGGGAAGGGGATCCTCTTTAGGTAAATGGAAAGGTCAACACCAGGAAGAGACTTATGAATTAGGTAAAAGAAAGCAAACCTGTTAAGTGATGACTGATCCTTATTTCCAAAATGTTCCTTAGTCCAAGAGGAAAAAAATGTAAATCTGTTCTACTGAAACATAACCCAATTTGGTGTCTGGGGTGATTAGAACTTTTGGGAAAGGCCATAATATAAATTTTGCTGGGATGGGTTCTTAGGTGATGATGGGTGAGATCTGGCAGATCAGAGACTTGTGAATGTCTGTGTTTGGTCGGTGCTTTTTGCTGCTAAAGTAACTCTGGGCAGGAAGAGTGACCATGAACCCTCCAAGGGCCCAAAGGGACCCTGGCCTCAAGCTGCCTGCCCAAAGTTCAACATTCCTTTGAAATTTTATATTTCCTTTTTAAGATGAATGTGAATTTTACATCTAACCTACTAGTTTTCATTACAACAAATATGAGTGACACATTTCAGTGACATAACATGAAGCAAAATTGGAATCTAATAAGATATGCCATGGTGATGCTCTGGCTTCTTAAACTCACTGACACACTGCCAGGTATCTCCAGGAATATTCCCCCGGCCAAGGTGAGAAGTATAGCAGAAAAAACATGGCTTTTGGCACCAGACAGACTTGGACTAAGAGCCTTTACTTACTAGCTATATAATCCTGGGAAAGTTATTTAATCTTTTAAAATTCAGCTTCCTAATCTTTAAAAGGGGAATATGATTACCTAGCTCCTAGGTTGCTATGAGAATTAAAAGAGAACAATGCACATGAAGTGCATAACGTGGGGTCTGGCACCCGAAAGGCACGAGGTTCAGAAAGGCTGCGCTGAATGAATACAACACATTTCCATACACGTGTGCACTGGCGCACTCACTGGGAGAGCCCTCGTCAGCAGCTTTGTCGCTTTATTGTTACTGCACTCTTAAGTCTCTTAATGTTTAAATGAAGACACAGAAATTCAGCGGGATTAGGGACCAGAACTAGCATTTCTTCACCATCTTACCTTCCTTGTTATTGAGGCTTGCAGCCCGAAATGCTGATAATAATTAAATAATGGGTAAATGTAGCTGTTTTCAGTTTAACATTTTTGGCTCTTTTATCTCATTTGTTTTTTTCACAATAATCCTGAGTTAGGTGGTATAGTATTACTACCCTTATCGTATGTAAATTGTGGTTCCTACAGGTAAGGTGACTTGCCCACAGCTATGTAGCTATGTAGTCAGCAGGGCTCAGACTAGAATCCAGGTCTTTTCACACATAACTCAGTGCTGTTTTTGTGAACTCACAGTTGGAATATTTGCTGAACTGTGCTGAGTCTAAATGTGCCTTCCGATGAGGAGAGGTAAATCTTCTTCACTGCCATGTGCACATCGGAAACCACACAGTAGCCTGTTCTCATTTTGAGTCTGGATGCCTCTTTCGGGGGCCCGGAGGTTTCCAGCCCACGTCGGTGGTTTTGCAGTGGAAGAGAGAAATGAATCAGTTCCAGCGTATGAATGTGATCCCTGGATCTTTGATTGTCAGATCTTGTGAGATGAGGAAAACCCCAACCTAATTAAATACTAGACCTGATCTTGAAATGGCCCTCCTACAATCCACTCCTGAATTTGGTTGGGAACACACTTGTTTGCTCTGCGGAGCATTGTGAGTGATGGAGATGACTATGTCACTAGCCCTGTTCTTAGGAAGTTTATACTTCAGCAGAACATGTGTCTCAGATCACGAGCTAGCAATGTTCCGAAGTCATAGCTCTGTGCTCCAGACAATACAGGACAGATGTGTTGGGGTTTGTTTTTTTTTTTTGTATCAGGAAAGCTCCAGAGCAAAAGATAGAGGTTTCTATATCCTAAAGACTTACTGGCTTTAAAATATTTTCCATAGATAGCCTTGGGAATGTTTTCTAAACTCAGACACATGCACATGTATGTGTGCACACACACACACAGACATGTGCCATGAAACGCTCACATCAGGATACAAACAAGTGGATCATGTGAAACTTTACCACAGCAGCTGAAATCTACCAGTCAGCAAGCAATTGTCTTCTTTTCCTCTAGAACTGGAAAAGCATATCTAAAGAACTGATTTTAACTTAGAGTATAATGCAAGACATGAAGGAAGATTAGTCAGTTTAATTTTGAGTTTTTTCCCACTGCGTTGCATGGGACATAATGAAAGTAAATATTTATTGTCACTTTATTTGAAGCGTTGCACTTATGTGAAACTCATTCCCACTCGTACAGGCTTGCTACCATGAAGACAGGAAGCTGAGAGCAGTGGGTGTGCGGGCTGGGGGCAGGGAATGGGTTGTCATTCTCTTGGTAAATAACTGAGGCAGCATGATGAGTAGAATGCTTCATTACCCAGCCAGTGAGTGGGGAATGGAGTGTGGTGTATTCCTTTCCAACCCCTCTCTCCTGCAGTGGACATACGAACACAGAGATACACATGTCACTAAAGCACACATGTAGCTTTGCTAGGCCAGAAGCAGCTTTCCCAAGTTAGCACACTAAATATAACGAGCAGCCTGAGAAGATATCTCTGTCCCTCTCCCACCCTTCTTCCCCACCGCTGTCCCACTGATTGATAGATATAGCGAGAACAGATAAATGTATACACATCATTGGAATCCAGGAACCTTCATCTGTGACAGAGCCCAGATAAACTGAAGTGCTAGGGTATCCTCCAAGAGCTAAAAATACCAACACAAAACACCAAAAACAATAGCAACAAGTTTGTTGCCCTGGCTTTCTGTGCTCTATGCACAGTATCGTGGTTTTCTGACTAGCGAACGTGCCCCTTCCTTGTTTGGGAAATGCAGCATTCTACAGGGGAGTAGAGAGCAGCAGTATTTTTTAAACATTCTCATCTCACAAGCCTCTGATAATGCATCCTGTGTATGCAGATATCCTGTCCAGTCTCAACTCCCCTGCCCTGTTTGGGGATCAGGATACAGTGATGAAAGCCATTCAGGAGGCTCGGAAGATGCGAGAACAGATCCAGCGGGAGCAACAACAGCAACAGCCACATGGTGTTGATGGGAAACTGTCCTCCATGAATAATATGGGGCTGAACAACTGCAGGAATGAGAAGGTAAAACTTGCTCGCCTCCTTCACTGGCTCTGCTGGGCCCATTGGCTCGTTCTCACCTGGCTTCTCCCAGGCTCTCAAGCAGCAACCTGCAGACAAAGATGTGTGCTCCAACTTGAGGGCTGTGTTGTGTCACATTCAGGAATTACTGCGTGTGAACAAACCCGTCTTTTCCCACGTATGTGGGATGCTCCCAGGCACCCAACCTGCCTGCCTGTTGGTGCCTTCCTGGCCCATTCCAAAAGATTTAGAAATATAATAAAGGGGATATGTGAGGTTATTAGAATAAGAATAAGAGAAAAGAATATTTAAAAAGGAGCTAATAAATTACTATGACTCACCATCGAATTTATTACGAAGATTCCTATCAGCTGGAGCAAAAAGTATAAAACAAAGCAGCTTACAAAATGCATTCATTGACTTTTTTTGGTTCAACAAATATTTATCAAGTGCTTATTCTATAATAGATACTGTTTTAGGCACTGGAGACACAACAGTAAACAAATCAGATAAAAATCCCTGCTCTCATAGAGCTGACATTCTAATAGGGGAACAAAGATGATCCAAAACAATGTTAAATACATAATGTAGTGTCAGTGGTATTAAGAGGTGAATAAATGCCGTGAGAAAAACAGAAGCAGGTTCAGGGAATAGGGAGTCATGGGTTTGCTCTTTGAGACAGGGTGGTGAGGACTCTGAGAAGGTGACACTGAGTAGAGATGTGAATAAAGTCACAGTGCAGGCAGGCTGGCGAAGAGCAGGAGGAGGAACATCATCGGCAGTGGGAACAATGAGCACAGAGGCCCTTAGAGTGTAGGAGCAGCAGCCAGAAGCCAGTGTGGCCGGAGCAGCATAAGAGGAGGGAAAGCGTGGGAGGGAGCATGTTAGACCTTGCTGGCCCTGGAAATGCTTTGCATTTTACTCTGTGATGGGAACCCTTAGACAGGTTTTGTCCAGAGCATTGACAGGATATGATTTACCTATAAAAACATTATTTTGTCTAATGTGTGAGAACGGACTACAGGAAGTTGAGAATGGAAACAGGGAGACCAGTGGAAAGGCTTTCGTAGTGCACTGGGTGGAAAATTCTGATTATCTGACAGATGAATGGTCCTTGCCACCCTTGGCTTGTTGCCGCATCACTCCAGTTTCTGCCTCCCTCTTCATTCACGTGCCTGTCTTCTGTGCCCCCATGTCTTCAAATCTCCCTCTTCTTAGAAGGACATCAGTCTTGGATTTGGGGTCCACCCTAATCCAGGATGACCTTATTTTAATTTGATTATATCTGCACAGATGCTATTTCCAAGTAAGGTCCCATTTTTAGGTACCAAGGGCTAGAATTTGAATACATCCTTTTGAGGATACAAGTCAACCAGTTAGTGAGATACAGAGCCATTGCTCATGTTGAATCAACCTCTCATTCTTATCTATATTTTCTAGCCACACCAGGAGACAGCTGGGGGACTAGGGGCTGGAAAGGGGTTTGAGGGGATGGGCGTATGGTGGAACTCTCAAAGCATATCTGCAACCAAATTTCTCACCCAGATTATGAAACTTAGCTCTGGAAGTATTGACTTATAGCTTAATAAAAAATTAAACTTTAAGTTTTCTCTGCATTGAGTTTCTGATGTTAACATTAAATATATGTGTGTGTGCGTGTGTATGGTGTGTGTGTGTGTACTATTTAAAATTAGTCATTATTGGACAATCTGACTTGATTGATCCTCTTCACAGAACTTTCAGATCAGATAGGAGAAAGGCCATCCAGGGAAATGGTGGGTCTTTTGAGGCCTATGAAGCCATAAACATTTCTATACTTGGGGCTCGTCAGGCACATGCCAGGCCCTGGATATGTTCAGTCAAGTGCCTTGTTCCCCATTAGCGTTCCATCCTTGCCAGTGGGCTCACAAGGCAGAGCCTGACTGAATAGATGGCCAGGACCACAAGAAAAGACAGGCCTTGTCCCCAAACCTCTCCTCTGATGCGAGAGATAAGCAGAGTCATTCTTTTGATCTCAGACACTGCTTTCTGCTCAGTGAAAACCCAGTGAAATAACATATTTAATCTCGATGTAAATAACTTTGTAAGATCCTTTTTAGGGGCCTGGGCAGGTAACAAAGTTTTGGCATAAGGCTGCTGCATGGGACATCGGGTTAAAAACGAGAATAGGCATGCACACCACAGGCCATTTCCTACTTTCCAATTTTGTCAAGGGTTAGCCCTAAAATTAGTTTGAGAAACATGCCAGTGACTTGTTTGAGTCTTTTTATTTATTTATTTTCAAGTGGAAGTAATATGTGCTTACTGAAAATTCAGGTGATACAGAAAGATATATGATAAAAAGCTAGTCACCCTCCTCACCTTGTTAACTACCATTAATGATTGAAAATTTTTCTTTGAGTAGTAACAGCCATTAGTGATTCAGAAATTTTCTTTGCATATAAAGAAAGTACTAGTGAATTTAAAAATATTTATTCTCATGTGGAATAAGAGTCACTGGAGTGTCACTTACCCACTCTGTGAGGTTTGGCAAGTTGGTCAGCCTCTCTGAATCCCAGTTTCTTTGTCTATACTATGAGACTAGTAATCTGGGTTACAATGGCATAAGCTTATGTGTCTGTGAATATACCTAGCGCAGCTCCTGATACAGAGTAGGAACTTTCTTACGTGTTTTATACCTTTTAAACTAAATCATGGGTGGTCTTTAAATATGTGGAGCAAATATACTATTTTGTCACAGATATGAGATCCTCACAAGACAATGGAGGGTCAGCAGAAGGAAACAATAGGGTTTTCAGATGTCGGCGTGTTGGCCAACTCACATACTTAAACTCCTTTCCAACTGGGTTGATGCACAAAGCTACGGAAACTTCAGATTTATTAGATTAGATCGGGGTTTCTCGACCTCGGCATTATTGATATTTTTGGCCTGGGAATTCTTTGTCATGGGGGTGCTAATTAGGCCTCCCCCTATTCTTCAGATGCCAGCAGCGCTCTCCCTTTTGTGACAACCAGAAATGTCTTCAGACATTACCAAATGTCCTCTATTGGGGGAGGGAGGACAAAATTACCCCTAGTGGAAAACCCTTGGGCTAAATAAAATATATTTAGAATGAATACATTTCAGAAACTTCATTCCACAAAAACCCCCAAATTATTTCATTTAAATAGCCATGCTTATTGTTAAGAAAAATAATTTGCCTCTGATGAATGTCATCAATAAAATAGTTCTTTGAAGAATGCATGTAGAAATCTTTGTTGAGAATATTTTCATAGAGTTAAAATGGAATGTGTGTAAATGCCATTTGGTTCTGAGGAAAACGAGGAATAGATTGAGCATTGCTGCTGCAACTCGGCCTTTCGGGGAAGCCCCTCTGCTGCACGAGGCAGGCGTGGAGCAGCAGCGTCCCTGTCCACGTGCACTAGCCCAGCAGCGAATGGGCACTGGACCCGTCTTACTTCCAGCAGTGAATCTCTCTATCTGGCTCCGTGACCCAAGACTGTTAAATCTGTATCATCAACTGGAGTTGAAATTCCAAGTTAAAACACTATTAACTTCAAGTACAGGTTAATTTCAGGTATTTCTCACTGACTTTTCTTAATTCATTTTGGAGGAAGAAGTCTGAGGTTCTGAAATAACAGCACCTTATTTCACACTGAAAGACAAGGAAAGAGAAATGAGAGATTAGGTTAGATGGAAAATAATGGTGGTAAATCTGAACTTGACCTAACACATATCACAAATATAACTGAGCCTCTGAAGGGAAGCAGCACAGTGGTTTCTACAGAACCGGAAAACCCTGGCTTCCCAGTTACATGGAGTTGTCTCAGTAGAGGACTTTCCTGGTGGAATGTGGAGCCCTGGAAAGTCCCCTGCGTTCAGGGGTGTGTTCACAAGCTCTCCCTCACGTACGCGATCTCGCTCCCCAACAGTGTCACTCTTTAGAACATACATTTTGTGGCTTTGTAGGCTTTGTTTAGTTTCTAGAGTTGGTGTCTATTCTTGATTATTAGGTTAGTTGCAGCCAGAAGAATAAATTTAGAACAAAATTAAAGGACTCCTGTGATGGTAGCTTTGGCTTTCTTATAATCAAAATATCCATCTTAATTTTATGAGGTCCCATAAGACACTACTTTTTATTCCGAGGATCAGATCTTCTGAAGTCAAAGAGGGTAAATATATAATGTGCAAGAAGATTGATAATATGGATTGTGACAAATTCGGTTTAACTGTCTTCAAAATTGTCCACTTTGGAATTACCTCAGTTTTCCTAAATATAAAGATCTATCAGTTATACTTATGAATTTGTTCTTGTAACCTATAATTCAGTTTTAGAGACTTTTTCACAGTGTTACTGCCGTAAACCCTTTCAGTTTGTTAAGCATACCCGGTTACTCTCTTACTTGGACGCTCCTTACAGACGGGGTGTGCCACAGATCCAAGAAGCAGGGGATGAGATGGAGATTCGCAAGCAGGGTTATTGGGAATTCCCTTTCTGCTTGCTGCCCATGGAAGGGAAAGGACAGAAGCAGGATTAGGCTGCAATGCAGTCTCAACCAAGACCTCAGCCAGCCCCACAGGAAACTTGGAGGCTGCCAGGGCCATTCAGAATTGCCCCAAGCTGGGTGGAGGAGGTGAGCTTTTAGGCACTTGCGTCAAACAGTTTTGGGATAAGGGCTACTCTGGGAAGCGGACATGACCTTATGTCAGGTGACTCCCTTCAGCTGGGTCAATGCTAAGCAGCTTCTTTGCAGCTGAGGGAATGAATCTTTCAGTCCTAATGGGGGAATCTGTGTAGTGCATCACAATGTCCACTGTAGAGTGTTTTTGTGATACTTGGTAACGTTACATGTATATAAAACATACTTTGTGTATATATATATATATATATATATATATATATATATATATATATACACACACAAATACGAGCAAGCATTTACTACATAGGCACAGGGGTGCTTGTGGCTTTACAACACATAAAGAATTGCATATATGTTCATATGTATACATGTTTACCCATGGTACATTTCACTTTATTGGGTAAATCCCTATTTTGATGCTTTAAAATGAAACATTGTTAACTTGCTCAGCCAGAACGGCACCAATGGAGCTGTTCTGGTTGGCTGTGTCACAAGACATTTAGGGTCTGTTAAATATACAGACTGCGGGGACAATAGACTGTAACATCGCCTCAGGAGATGTTATGCTCCATCATTTCAACAGAGCTTCTGTGCGTGGATCGGGAGAGCCTTGCCAGCAGAAGTCTGAGTTACAGCCCGGGTTTTAGCTTTCCACGTCAAGAACACCAGCCATCTCTGTCCCTTAGTACCATCGCCACGAGATTATTTTATAGGGCAATTGTTTACCGGGTCTTCTTGTTTTGACATCTCTAAGGTAGAGAGTACTTTAGTAGTCAAAGCAATACACAGCAGAATTTTAAATAGGATGCTTCTAAAAGTCCTCAAGGTAAGTTAGAAGAGAGGCAAGACAGGGTGGGCCTTCTTAGGGTTAAAGTGTGTTCTGTAACTTTTCTGACCTTCTTAACGTTTGAATGCTGATTTGGTGGCTGGTTAGAGCAATTTCCTTCATAGGTCCTTCATAGGTATTGTGCAACTTGGGAAGCTGGTTATTTTGCTCATTTTAATAATCTTGAGGAGCTGCTCATAAATAAGCAGATTGCACATCCATGTACATGTAGCCTGAACTGTCCCATCATCTTTGGAGAATCTCTTAGGAAAAATGCTTGACCTCGTTGGGTGTCAAAGTGAGCTGCTGTGGACACTATTATCATGCTCTGCCTGCCTCTGAAGTATATTTGTGGGATTAAAACTGCACCACGCAAGAACTGGGCAGGGCCTTGCATTTGATCTGGTCCAATTGTTTCAATTCACTGATGGGAAAACTGAGACCTAGTGAAAGCAAATCACTTATCCATGGTCACATAGAGGATGCATGGCAGAGTGGGAATCAAATATCAGCTTTTCTAATTCTTAGCCAGTAATATTTCTATTTCTAGAATAATATCAGATTAATTTATTAATTTTCTATGAGATCTTTAAGGCTGTTACATACAAAAGTACTTATGCTGGCAATCTCAACCCTTTGATGGAATAAGGGTAAAAATAAACAAAAACTATGAAGCAAAAAAGCATTGAGCTCCCTTCTTCCTATAAGTTGTAACCTTCCGTCTGGATGGGGCAATCTTCCCTGTCATGATGTCCATTGGTACTGGCTGTGGGAATTTACCAGTCAGGAAACGGAAAATTGAATGATGTCGACAAAGAGGCAGAAGTGGTGGCTAGACTTGGAGCAATATTGGAATTAGAGGCCATGGGTTTTGGAGTTGATTAACCCTGGGGGTTCAGTTTCTAGGGTTAATCTTGGAAGTAGCCTGTGCTGCTTTCTAACAGTTAGTTGCTTAACCTCTGTGAATCTCAATGTGCATAACTATAAAATAATCATTCTTTTGTTGAAGAATTGTTTTGAGGAAAAAAAACATATGAGCTCTGTCTGTAATAAGTCCAGCCATTGTTAATATAATGAGGACAGTTTGTGTGACATCAATATAACGTGGCAGCCAAGGAGAGTGGACTGGAATGCACATGTGTGAACACTGACAACTTCACGTACTGCTCAGTGCGGGTGGTAGACGCTGTTGAGTGTGTGTACTGTGTGGCTGTCGCATTCAAAATGAGCAAGCAGAGCAATGAATCTGCATCAAGTTTTGTGTGAGCTTGAACATTCCTCTGCAGAAACTATTCAGGTGATTCAGAAGGCCGCAGCTGTGGGCAAGTGGTGATTGCAGCTTCATCATAACAATGTGCCCGCTCATGCATTACATCTGGTGCAGTTTTTTGGCAAAACATCAAATCACCCAGGTGACTCAGCCCTCCTACAGCCAGATTTGGTGCCCTGCAACTTCCGGCTTTTCACCAAACTAAAATCACCTTTGAAAGGGAACAGATTTCAAACTATCTATGAGGTTCAGGAAAATACGATGGGGCAGCTGATGGCGATTTGGGAGAACTGTGTGAGGTTCCAGGGCGCCTACTTTGAAGGGGACTGTGGCATCATTGTCCTGTGTACAATGTTTCTTGTATCTTGTATCTTCTTCAGTAAATGTCTCTTTTTCATAGTACCTGGCTGGATACCTCCTGGACAGGCCTCGTATGTAAAGTACATATCTAACACAGGAGATACTCTACTAATGTTAGGTCCTTTTTCTCTTTAAGACCTCAGAGGGATTGTCAAATCTGTTGTTAATTTTGTTAAATTTTCACTCTTTGCTACTCTCCAATGATGAAAGGGTTAACCTATTGTTTCTTGGAGCCAAAATGTCTTAAGATAGAGTAGAAGGTTAGTAAGAAGCTAATAGATACCTTCTTACAAAATCCAGATATGCATTTTTCTTTTTCATTCTTTGAATGACTTGTATATACACTAGCTTCCTGCTAGGATCTGGCCACAGCCAACATGATAATATTCCAATTTGATTACATTATTGCACTCAGGGGATTTTGTCCCTACTAATTTAATATATACTTTAATATATTTCCAGAAAATCAGAATTTCAATCTACGACTTTTGAAACTACTTAACCTGATTTTTGATAACCGTATGCATTTCTCATGCCAAAATTATATTTTTTCAATCAAGTAAATAGGAAAATAATGATCCAATCACTGAGGCACCATGTAAACTTGCTCCTATTTATTAAAAAAGAAGTTGTTCATTTTTTACAGGCATAAATTCTTGCTCCTCACCCAGTTTGCAAAAAATTGTCAGCATTTTACATTGGTTTAACATTGATGTAATATCACTGCCCCCTTTTATTGCAAATGGAAATCATACCGGACGTCTTCTGCTTCACATTGTCAATTGCCGCAGCTCCTTGTTATTTATACAATTGATTCAGATATTCGTTGTTGCGTGACAGGATACGTTCAGACAGAAGATCAATATAACCATACAGCAATAAGTGAAAGGGAATTGTGAGCAAATTATTTAGCAAAGCGTGTGTGGAATGACGCAGACTAGTGAGGTTCTGTTGTTTCCAAAGAGTGCATAGTGCTGATTAATCAAGAAGGTTGTTTTTATGAGCATTTGACTAGCGTGCTCGGCTGCAGCGCCTCTTTCTGTGTCAGCCTGTTCCCAACGTAACATCAGCTTGTCCTGTGAGGGGGGTGGGCACATGAGACATTTTACAGTCAAGGGGAAATTCTAATTTTAACATCCTCCTTTGCAAAGCAGAGCAGCAGTTGGTTTTTAAAAAACATTTATGTATTACTTTCCACATCATGACAAGAAATATTTTTGTAGTGCTTCTATGTTTCGAAAATATTATTACATGTATTATCTCTCTTGAACCATTCCAAATCAGGGGGTGTGGTAATACTATCCTTGTTTTGCAGATTAGGAACGCAAGTCCCGCTCTAGATCACTTTATTCCAGCATTCCCTCTCTTCGCCCTCTCAGTTGTTCCCTGCATCTCTGTGAGGTCAACAGGGCAAGTTTACTGAAAATCTAAAAGAGGACAGAAATCTGAGTTATCCACATCCATCTGAATGAAGGGAATGCTAAAATCATGAGATAAAGAAGTCTACCTAGACACATGCTTCACACGTATTTCTTTGACAGGGATTGCCATTTTATACTTGTGATAGTTTGTTTCTAAAGTAGTATGCACAGATCAAAATGCTATGAAATTAGAAAAAAGCGTGTTTTTATTAATTTTAGATTTTACATTTGAACCAATAACACCGGGTGACTACGCAGTGCTGTGTATAGGCTCCTGGCTGAAGATAATCATTAAGTTCCTTTTATTTCTGTTGTCAGGGCTACTTGATTGGTTGCCTAGCTACTAGTTTAAGATCTAATTCATAAAAACAACAACAAACTTGTTTGGTTCCTTTCTTCTCTGCACGTTAAATGGAAAAAATGGTGAGAATTTATAAAGGTTTACAAGGTTCAAGATACTTTCCAGGGCTAAGGGTGGGAGAAAGAGCTGTAAGAATGTTAGTTTTGTTTGCAGGTGTCTTAAATTAAAATGCCATGCCCAGCGAAAGGATCTCTTAGTGCAAGGGTTGACATTAGATGCCTCACAGTTAACTTCGCATGGAGAGTTGTTGGTTTGAGTATGTATGGCGCACACTCACTAGTAACGAGGGCTGTATAGACCTAACCACCCAGCGTGGTGGGCACTTTCTAGCCCTTAATCCCTCTGCATCTGATCTCCTAACCTGCTTCATCAGCTGGTCTCAATATTTTTGGTCTCAGGGCCTCTTTACACTCTTAAAAATTATTAAGAACCCCAAAGAGTTTTTATTTATGTGGGATATATTTATCATGTGAAATGTAAAACTAAAGAATTAAAAATATGTATACAGTTATTTGAAAGTAATAAACTCATTATATGTTATTACAAATAACATTTTTGAGGATCAAGTATAATCTTCAAAATAAAAAAAATGGTAAGAAGAACAGATTTTTTTATTTTTACACTTTTCCACATCTCTTTAGTGTCTGGCTAGGTATAATAGAAAGACAGGTGGATTCTCCTATCTGCTTCCGCATTCGATCTGTCGATGTATCATAGGCCATGTGACTTCTGGGAGACTCCACTGTACTCATAAAAGGAGAGGAGTGCAAAAGGCAAGCAATGAGAGGATTATTATGAGAATATTTTTGGTTTACTGGACCCTCCGAGAGGGCCTTGGTGATGCAGTTCACATACAGGGCGTGCGTGTTTTAAGGGCATTCACCTTAGCTTGAAGAACAGCCACCAGTGATCAAATATGGGAACGCTTAGAAATGATTATTGGTTTTATTCTATTTGAATTAAGGAGAACAAGTTAATTAAATTATACTAACTAAATGTACACCTTCCTCTCAACATAAACAATTTGGGCTAGTTTGCAGTGATACATACATACACTAAAACAAGATAAAAACTATCTAGAGAGGAGATAATGGGCAGGAAAAATGAAAGGTAGGAAAATAAATAAAGTAAAGCTGGGACGAGGTAAGTACACAGAAATTCTGTCATGCCTATTTACATAATTGCTAGAGACGACTGTGAGCTTCCTGGTGACCAGGCAAAAGGAAGTGTGGCACAAGATCCACACCGTCTCACTCTATGAGCAAAGCAGTTTTCAGGAGAGACATGGGTTTCCTTCTGCGGTCCTCGTAAAAGCTCCAGCCAGACTCCAGAATGTTTCCATGACATTCAGTTCGAGAACTGTGACGATTTTATAGGGCTGTTTCTTAACAGAACTTGTCGTTTATCTTTTGGACCTATCCATTTTTTCCTGGCTTCCTTTGTCGTAGAGTATTGTACCTGACAGTGCCTTCTTCTTCATCCCATGGACACTCATATTTTCAATCCCCCCCCATTTTAATTAAGTACTTACTATATACAAAGCACAGTATTGAACATGTGTATGGAGTGGTAGCCAGTTCAACCTCCTAGTAAAAATATCATCATCCGCATCCAGGTTGTGGATGAGAGCAAAGATTTGAAGTTAGAATGCCCGAGCTTCTCTAAGAAATGGGAATATTCGTAGTTTCTAAGCACAAGTGGTCATTGTGGAGATTTAATAAAATAATCCATGTACCAGGCCTTGTACAGTGCCTAACGTATAATTAGTAGAAAGGCAGCTTGAAATAGATCATTGCCCTGGCTGGTTTAGATTTATCTTTATAGATAATTGTGAGCCATTAAAGGTGTTTGTGGATGGGGCACATTTCATCCGAACTGCATTTTAAGAAGAATATGTCCCTTTGAAGAAAGAATGGCAGAGACCTTTAGAGAAATGTGGGTAAGGGAAGAGAGTGTGTTTTGGAGTCAGACTGACCCGGACTTCAGATTCTGGTTCTACCGCTCACCAGCTCTGTGACCTCACTGAGCCTCAGTGTTCTCACCTGTGGTTAATAACACTTAGTTTCCTGGTCATTGGGGAATTAATCAGGGACTGTGCACCAGGTCCTAGAGCCATGGCTTTAAAAAAATCCATCTCCTTTTGTAGGATTTCTGAGAGCATTTCTGTAGGTGAAGCTCCATTTGAAATTTATTTATTTTTAAAATTGATTTAAGATACAGAGAGAGAGAGAGAGAGAGAGAGAGAGATTTGTTGTTCCACTTTTCCACTTATAACATTATAACATTCACTGGTTGCTTCTTGTATGTGTCCTGACTGGAGACTGAACCTGTAACCTTGGTGTATTGGCTACTCGGCCAGGATCTCCATTTAAATTTCAGTTAAATCTGCCTTAGTTTCTTTTGCATTCTTACCATTCCTGAGCCCGTCCTATTGCTGTGGAGGCAGACCTTGCCAGTGGAAAGAACCAATATGCAGAGGAAGGGTCTGTCAGAAACCTAGTGTCAAGTGCCTTAATGCTACAAAATCCCATTTAAGAAATTCATAAAATATTGCCAAAGAATCCTCAACCTCTAAAGTAGATAAGTTCCACCTAAATGGCCTTTAGAATCCACTCAATTTAGAAATATCTGAATGGTAGAAAATTCAAAACACATGTTGTCAGGACTTTTTCACTTAAAAAATGCACATTTAAGGGTGGGGGAAAAGGCAGAAAACTGTACTTGAACAACAAAAAATGTTAAAAAATGCACATTTAAGAAAAAAATATATAGTTATGATTCAATTCAAGCAAAATGATAGGTTTGAAGTCATTGGCTTGCAGAGAAGTTTTTAAAGGTAAGATGTAGATCATTTAAGTGACAAATCATATTTTTAAAAACCTACTTGATTTCAGTTGAAAACACAGCTTTAGGCAGGCCGAGTAGATTCTCAACTATTTTCCTAAGTTTTCACAAAGCTCCGTGAGACAAACAAACTGCCTCCTAAGTCTAATGATTTGTCTAAATTCTCATTTTTAAGCTTCTCAGAGAAACATAAGCCACCAGTTGGAAACACTCTGTATTATTTTACTTTCTGCCTGCCTTTGGGGAATGGGACCCTGACTTAGGAGGAACGTGCTTTGCTTGAAAGCTATGTGGACTTTCTCAAGACGTTGGCATTCCATTCCACAGATGTTGGCTTCCATACATCCTGAAAATTTTCCTCAGGGACCTTTGCCCTGGGAATAATGTCTGCTCTGTCCTTGGGTTTGTAGGGACCCCACAAAAATCTCTTAGCTGATTTCTCTCCTTTCAGAATCATAATGAGTTGCTCCGAAGATGTTTATGGTGGTAACTTTGAAGCATCGTATGGTCTCAAAGAGATCAACACAGTGCTGCTTATATTGTTATATTATAATCTTTGCTGATGGTGATGCCAAGTGTGACCTTATATGTGGTAACTTGACTAGTGAGAATGTTTGGTTAAATGGAACATTGCACTTTCCAGGCGTGCTTCTCACACAGTAGGTACTCTATAATATTAGCTGATGTCAGTTGATGTCGGTAACAAACTTTTCTGTACTTATATTTGTGGATGTGAAAGTCTAGAGTCTTACAGCTGAAAATTTTTAAAGATGTGGTTAAGCCTTGTAGCAGGGGATGAGGTGGATAATGCTCTCACTCTTTCCCTAAGAGCTTTCTTTGCATTTGTAGTTTTAGGAAAACAATAACAATCACTAAAATCGCAGTCTTTCTCATTGTTTTAAAAGCACTTTTTAAGATTTATTATACTTAATCCCAACAGCCATCCTTAGAGGCAGAATTTTTATCATTCCTCTTCGACAGATGAGGTTCAATGAACGCGACTCATTTGCTGACATTCACACAGGTAGTGTCAGTGTTGAGGATCTTCCAAGTCCGTTTTCAGATCTCACTGCTAACCCACAGCGGCACACAGACGTGACCCCGCCCCCAGTACGAACCTCTGCCGCTGTGTTCTGGTGAGCCTGAGCGTGGCACAGATCCTGTGCCAGCTGTGACTCTGCATGCGTGTTTGTGTATGTGTGCTGTTTGTGTGCACTTCTCTGAGTGTTTATGCGTGTCTTTCTCGTGGGGGGTGTAAAGCTGTGTGGGAGTCTGTCTGTGTGAGTCTTTACTTTCTGTGCATAAATTCTACCTCTGAGTCTGTGTGTGTGTGTGTGTGTGTGTGTGTGTGTCTGATACCAGTGTGCGTGTGGGCATGTATCTGTCTGTCTGTTTTTGACTCTATCTGTGGGCATTGTCATCTGATGTTGTCTGACTCCGTGTGCATGTGTGAGTGTGCCCATGCATTTGTCAGTATCTCTTTCTGTCTCTGTGTCCATCTGAATGTGTATCTGTCTGTCCGAGTTGGTGGTGTGTCTGTAAGTCCGTGTCTGAGGGTCATGCCTCCGTCTCTCCCTGAATCTGTGAGTCAGCATTCTGTGTCTGTTGATCGAGGTATGTATGTCTAATGGTGTGTGTATGTCTCTCTGTGTAAGCCTCTTTGTATGTGTGGTACTCTCTTCTGTTTGGGGAGTTAGGTATGAATGCACTTGATTATTTTCATTTTCACATTGTAGGTATATGGCTGTGTACGGAGAGTACCTATGAAAACTTTGCTCATCGATGTATTTTGTGCATTATTTCCATCACTGTTTCCCTCTCAGAATTGTCTTAAATCTGTTGTCAAAAATGTACCATTGAGACCTCTCTGACAAGTCACTTTTAGCTAAGATCCGGTTTGCCATTTTTGACGTTTGCAACCAAGATTAGAATGTCCCCGAGTGTCTTCCCACTATGGATGGAAATGCTTGCTTTTATTTTTGGTACAACCCTGATTTGCCCTTTATATATTTTTATAAATGATGTCAACAGCATTGTTTCTAAAATAACACAAAGGGTGTCTTGTAAAACGCATTGCCCAGTAGCTTCAGTTCCCTGAGCCTTCTACTCTGCACGTCTTGCGGTTTTCAACAAAGAAGATCACTCTGAATTTTCTCCCCATATCGAGGGTCAGTGTGAATTTTATGAAAAGAGAAACCATAAGTTTTGAATCCTGTTGCCTATATTGATAGTAAAATATTAATGGTAACATTAATTTCAATTTTCCCATCTGTAAAATGAGAACAAGAAGGCAAACATCTTCTCTAAAGAAACATTTTAGTGAACTCTTACATTAAAAATTATGTCAGTTTACCAAGACCTTTCTATTCCTTTAAGAAGATGAGTTCTCTAAATTTAGTAACATTCCTACAAGGGAGGTGATAGCAAGTTTAGTCTTTTTTGTTCTAGCCCATTAATTTGATTGTTGTAAAACTATTTCCCCAGGTCTAGGTCAAATGCTGGTAATGGAAGAAGGAACAGGACCCTTTGAAATCAACCATAGCTAGGTCCAAAACTCAGTTTCACAGACTGATTGGTGATCTTCTCACTTCAACACCGCAAGTATCATTATCTGTGTTACCTGGGGCCTGTAACTTGTCTGCGCCTATGTAACTCACTTGGAAGGTAGAAACGATGAAAATACCATATAATATTGCAGGAAAGTTAAATGAGATAATGTACATGAAGTCAGGTAGATGCAAACAAATATTCTTCTGGACCCTTTGTTGACTGCGATCATATGATGTAACTGGACATTATACAGGAAGTGTTCACCATCTGGTGTATGGGGGCTGTGGCCAATTCTTGGGAGTCAGAGAAATATTGATTAGGCCCTTTCTGCCCTGAAGAAAAATATAGGCTGACTTGGGATACAGGACCAGTGCATATAGATGGGAACCTGACAACATGGAGTCCAACTGCTGAATGAGCGAAGGGAGCTGCCACGCTAATTAAGCTCATGAAAACCAATGACAAGTGGAAAGAGGTTCTGCAAAGCAGCAAAGTGCCTCAAAGGAAGGACAGGTGGGGGAGAGTGTCAGAGAAGAGTGAGTCTGGGTGAAGCACGGGTCCTCTCCTAGGGGGATAAATGACTGGAGGGTGGCCTTTCATTCAGGAGGGGGTTAGGCTCTGGGTTAGAGAGGGGGCAGTTCAGACACTGGAAGCCATGAAGGCCTGGCTGCGAAATGTAGGGCCAGAGTTGGGGTGTGTGTGTGTGTGTGTGTTTGTCTGTAAGAGAGAGAGAGAGGGAGAGGAAGAGACAGAGAAAGAGAGAGAGAGAGAGAAAGAGGGAGAGAGGAAGAAATAATGATGTTAGTGGTGACTAAGATAAATTGAGTGTATTTTTCCATGTAAATAAGCTTGCAGAAAGTCAACCTGTTTGTTACATAGAAACTATAGAAGCAACTCCTAAGTGATATCTTCTCAGTGGAAGGAAACTCGAGTGGTATAGGATTGTAAATCTAAATTAAAATTTGAAATAGTTCACATTAATTTATAGTCATTTGTGGATGATGCTTTTATATAAAAATCTCATTTGATATTCACAAAAATCCTATGGGAGAGATTATTGTTACCTATTATTATTCTACATTACAGATTTAAAACACCAAGAATCATGGAGGTAACTTTAGGTTCAAATACCAGCTCTTCTCTGTGTAAGTTTTATACTTCCAATGTACCATATTATTAGGTTAGTATTATAATTATTAAAGAAAAAGCCTATGTTTTACTCTTCGCTATTCCCCTAATGTGGGGCCTGAAGGCTCAGTCAGTATTCATTGCTTGCTTGCTTGTGGCTGGAAACCAGACGGTGGGAGAAGTCATTACTCTTGCAGGAATAAAAACGTACTTTCACTGAGTCTGTCTGTGCTTGAGTGTGTGTCTGGCCTTTCTCTGACAGAAGAACTGTACATTATAGGAGAGTTGATTCTTGTTAGACCTTAGTTAGAATAATTTTTATTTATTTTTTCATTTTATTTAAATTATTGGGGTGACTTTGGTTAATAAAATTATATAGGTTTCAAGTGTACAATTCTGTGATGTGTTATTTGTAGATTACATTGTGTGTTCACCACCCAAAGGCAAATCTCCTTTCGTCACCATGTATTTGACCCTTTTTATCCTTTGAAGGCTTAGTTTGTACCATCAAAGTTAGAAGAATTTTGAAGTCTCTTTTCTATCCTGTGACTCTGCCTTACTGCCACTTTCTCTTCCGTCTTCTCTTCTGGAGGTGGTTGATCCGTTTCCTAGTCAGCACTTCTCTGCCTCCTTATGTACGAGAGTTTATTTCTTTCCTTTTCTTTCTCTGGAACATTCTTCTTAACCTCCTCCCCCATCTCTCCCTGCTCCCCCGCCCCTTCTCCTCTTCCTATCTTTTCCCGACTCCGTTTCCCTCCTGAATTCCAGTCTCCCACTCTCCCTACAGCCTTGCAGCCCACTGCAGTGAGGGTGCAGTCTGACCGCTGATGAAAGGTTTTCTCCAAGGCCTTGGAGCTGGAGGGGCAGCGGCAGTCTCTGCACTCTCCTGTGGCCGATATCTAGTGTGTAAAGCCTGCATCTTACCACCTAGCCCACTGCTGCATATAGGATCTCCTGAGTGAGCATCTCTACTGACGGGGCTCCAACACTTCACAGAAGAATCAACCATACAGGAAGGGGGTGGCATAGCTTAGGGGGGCTCAGAGACAACCAGTACGAATTTATTCAGAATCCAATGCTGATTCTAGTGTTTTAAATGGCAATGCACAGTCTTAGACCTAAATAGCTATCTTCAGAAGTTAAATTTATAAAATGAATACTCTTTGACAGGACTTTGGAAGCCAGTTGGATCCTGATCTTCCTCATTTCATGACCTGTGCCTAAAACTGAGTCAAGCCATGTGGGTTCAGCTGCACAAAAGAGTAGGAGGGATTCAGCTTGGGTTTTAAATCCCGAGACCTGTCCTCTGGGTCTCTCTCTGACTCTTCCTACCTGTGTGAACTTGGAGAAGTATCTAATCTTACTGAGCCTCAGTATATTCTGTAAAATTTGGATAATTATGCCTTACCAATGACTAAGTGTGTAAAAGGACTTTATGATTTTTTTTAAAAAGATTTTATTTATTTATTTCCAGACAGAGGAGAAGGGAAAGAGAAAGAGAAAGAGAAAGAGAGGGAGAGAAACATCAGTGTGTGGTTGCCTCTCGCATGTCCCTTACTGGGGACCTGGCCGGCAACCCAGGCATGTTCCCTGACTGGGAACCAAACCAGTAACCATTTGGGTTGCAGGCCTGCGCCCAATCCACTGAGCCACACCAGCCAGGACAGAACGTTACAATTTTTAAGATGCTGGTGGTCACCCAGGCCGAGTAGGGGCCCTTTTCATTGTGTGTGGAGCAAGGTAACTGAGTCAGTGATTTCCTCTAGGAAGTCACGTTTTATGCCGTATGCTTCCCGCCTCCTGTTTTGTTGGAATTGGGTGCACTCAAAGCTGCCTTAGGCTGATAGCATAAATAAGTAGCATGTCATCATGTTTTCCTTTTTTGATAAATAAAGCAATTTTTTGTTTATCATCTTTGTGGGTGGTGGTGGGAAGGAGAGGACGTAGAAAGGAAGTGAGGTCTATTTGAAGTAAATCAGGTCTGTCATACCACAGATCTCTGGAGTTTATAGGAAGCATTTATTTTTTTCTCAAAGAATTAGCTGAGGACTAAGAATTAGCTAAATGTAGATAGATTTACTGATCAGCACGGTACAGCGAGATCAAGGTGCTCTTTGAGTTAATGAGTTTCACCTGGTTTTGTAAAAACTGGTTTTCCAGAATCATTTCTATAAACAGAATTGTAAAAGGTAACTTAATGAGATAAAAATGATCTATAGGTGATATTTGAGGGAATATTTCATGCTGATTTTTCTTCAAGTGAAACTATGCTAAAGAATAAGTAAGGCTTGCAGTGAAATCAGTTTACACAGAAGAAAAGGTGTGTGTTCATTTAGAACAATAGAGACAATGGACTTTAAAACAACTTAAACTACAAAGGGTGTGTGCTGTACGTCTATTAGCGGGTGCTAAGGGGAAACTATTATGTCAAACCAAACAGTACCTGAATAGACTATATTTGTGTTCAAGCTGTATGTTCCTTTTGTCTGAGCGATCTAATAGCCCAGCCTGTCATATCACGTTAGCAGAAGGGGGACGCGCCCCACAGTTTGTTACATGAATTAGACATTTCAATTTGCTAGTCCTGATGCAGGCAAGAAGGCTGGCCAGCTCCTTTAGCAATGTTTTTTCTATCCTTTTGGTCACTTCATGAATGAAAAACTAACATTTTAGTAATAAATTCAGATATGTGTTATTTAGTCAGTGAAAAGAAGATTTAGTCTTTCTTTAGGTTGTGCTCTCCTTTCTTTTAAATATATGCAGTAGAGTAAAATAAGAATTATAATCTTAAAACTTTGTACCTTGGATATCATTATACTCATGATCTTTTCTTGTTATTAATTATTCTGAAAGAACCATTAAATATTATACAGATTTAAAAACTAATAAATATGATGTCCTTATGGCAAATTACTGGTTCTGCCTTTTCTCTGAGGCTGTGCAAACCCATTGTAGTTAACTCTCACTAGACGGTCTTTGGGCCTGAGTGAACGACCTCTCTGCCTTGTGTGCTGCGCAGCTGAATTTTCCAGGTTTGTCCTCATGCCGGCAGGAGAGGGAGAGTGGCAAAGAGAGCCGCTGCCCAGCGTTAGGAATAAGCATGTGCTTGTTTATTGGTGGTTAGTAAGAGAGCCATTGGAGGTGTCACTTCTGTTTCAGTTAGAAATTTTTAACTGTAGTCTAAGCACCATCCCTCACTCTTCAGGAAAGACTGTTTAGTTACATTGGAACCCTTACTTTTAGATCAGGGGAATCAGTTTCCAAATTTTAAAATCTTTTACTATTTAATTCCCAAACTTGAATTTAAGACTTAGTTCTAATTTATTAGAACAAAAAGCTGAAGATCAATTTCTCTCTTTGATAAAAAAAGTTGGTTCGGGCTTTACCTATAATACACTGCATTTCAATGACTAATTTCTGAAGGTGAGGATGACAAATCTTTTTTCTAATACAATAATAACAAATAATAAACTCTCCCCAAAATATACACGTACTTTCAATGGAAATATTTCATCTAAGGTCAGCTGCCATGAGCAGGTGATTTTTGTTTTCCATTTCCGCTTGTGGACACAGTGAAGGGAATAAAAGCACTTGCACCCATTGCCCCCTTGTTTGCCAGCTCTCTGATGGCAAACGGCCGATATGTGGCGAGCTTATACACACCTCATTTACGTGACATGCATTATGCACTCTATCTGGGATGTTCGCTTCTCGGGACTGGCAGTGTCGTCTAACACACACAGTGATCAGCACATTTTTTGCGGCTGCAATAATCAGAGGAATGCAGCGGTAATGTGGGAACAAGAGGAAATAACATGGCACAGTGATGTACCCCTCATTGTTCTGTGTCATCCCTCCTAACCAGTTTGGATTCCTTCGGAGCCTAACAAAAGGGCCAGGAATTTAATAGAGTAGAACATGAAACTGGGTGCAAAGGGAATGCATCTCTTCCTGAGCTCCACATTCAGAGAGAAAGGGGAAATATCGACTACACAGGGAACAGACTGCCCTGAGAGCTCTGTGGGTCTGTGCATACGCTTATGTAATCTTCAAAGAAGATGTGCAGCCTTTTACAAATGTGTCTAGCCTCATTTAATCTCAAGTAAGCATTTAGACACAAAAAAGCCAGAATAGGAAATTAACTAAATCTTCAAAAATATGCAAAACATAAATTTCTAATAAAATATTGTCTGCTATATTAATAGCATGCTGTTTTACAAAATTTATTCTTAGCATATTAACCTCTTCATGGTTTTCACACACGTACTGAAAGATGATAATCTCATAGCAGTTTTCACCCATTTGTTCCAGATTGTAGCAAGAATCCAGTCCTCTGAGTGTTTTACAAAGCAGTATGCATGTTCCTGTTCTATAACAGTTTGCAGCGTTCCCAAATAACTCTCACACACGAGTTCAATAAATAATTGGAAGCCCAGATGTTTGGAACGGATATAGCAGATACACTGGAGCTGTATTTCAAATACAGCTACTTTCCCTTTGTCCTCTCATCAACTCCACAGCGTCGCGCCCTGCCATTTTCAGTTCTCTTCTAATTAAACCTAGACGAGCATTTGGCGTGTGCGTGCTCCCACACGTGCCCCTCGCCGGGGCAGCCTGTGGAGGCTCCTGTGTTATTGTTGCTGACTTGAGACATTCCGAGGGGGAATTTTACTTCTTCAAACTGCACTAGAGCATTCTTTGTCCCCTCAGTTCACCTCCTGATAAGGAAATTGCTCATATTGAGACAGGATTTTACCACTTCACATAGCAAATAACTAGACGTTCTGTGTAAGCTGGCTTGTTAGCCTGAGCCACACTCGTTTCTGTGTCCCTCCGCAGTGCCACTAAAGCAGGCTCCTGTTCACTGTTTGATAAATACATCTAAAAACACATTGGGGATCAGTAAAAACCAAAGAATATTCTTGAATTTGTTTTTTAAAAAGACCTTTCTGCTTTTCTGGAACTTAAGAAACATGTGGAAAATTCTAATTTTATTTAAAACAGCTTTAGGTTATTAAATTAAAATTTTTGTTGAGATGTATTGAATAGGTCTTTCTCTATGAGCATTTTTTCATTGTACAGCTAAAAAGGATTCTTTGTAACCTATATGTCTTGTTTCTACCTTTTTAAAATAATTACACTAATTCCTGAAAAATGCTGTGACATTATCAGAGAAAAGTTGTTGTTTTCTTTTTTTTTTAAGAGATAGAAGAGTATTATGGCTACATTTGGGAATTTTTAATTTGTATCTTATTTAGTCTGGTGTGCAATGTGACACCAGTTAATTGTACGTTATTTTGCGGTAACTACATGTTAACTCTGTTGGAAGTAATGGTAATTATACTGTAATTGATATCAGTTCTCCCACATCTTTGGGAAACCATGCAATTAACACATATCACCACAGTTGGACACTATCTTTTGTCCTTTGTAATGTTGCCATGTTGGAGTACTATTTTGAACAGGGTCCTAAATGTTTTCTTCTTTTTTAAAACTCATTTTCAAAATTTCAATTTTAAAATGTTTTTGAAAATTTTCATGAAATGAAACAGTTTCTAACTTTTAATTTTACTTGATATTGTAGAAAACTTTTTCCAGAAATTATCAATCATAGTCTTGGGTTATTTTTATTTATTTTTTATTTGAAAAAATCTCTTGTGACTTTCCTTGATCCCATTAGTATTGTACTTCCTGTTTCTTAGAGGAGGATAACAGTAAAATATGCAAAATCTTGACATCAAGGAATTAATAAGTTTAGTTTCGTTTTGTTTTTTCTTTTTTGTGAAGAGAGGCCGTCGTCTCACCAGCAACGTTTGCATTTATGTTACTTCACTTTCAGGCAAAGAGGGATGCAGTTTGTGCTAGCGCCACCATCACGAGTACCAAAATGAGGGACACAGAAGCATATTTATGCCACATTAGATTTGAATGTTACCTCTGATTGTGCCTGCCCCTTTCCTTCGCCTTCCCCTGCCTTTGTATCCTTCCCTCTGTCACTTTTGCCTGCAGTGGGGATGGAACTTCAGGAGTAGAAAACGAGTGCTTTTCGGCTAAGTATGACCGTGGTGTGGTAGACTTATCTGACAAATGGGTTACCTGTGTGCAACTTCCTTGAAAATATGAATAATTGCTCAAAAAAAATTTATGACTCATCTGTGGTGCAGTGTAGGTCTCAGGAGCAAAAACGGTGAGTATCATAGAATCATCAGATTTCAAAGCTGGAAGAAACTGAAGAGAGAGGTTTAGCTCCCACATTTTATAGGTGAAGTCGTCAGGGACTCGTGTAGCTTGTAAAGGGCACGTGTGATGCAGAGCGGTCCAGCGGAAGGAGCAGGAGTCTGAGAGTACAGAGGCTGAGAGACACGTCCTGGGTCTGTCACCGGTTGGCTGTGGGACCTTGCGTGAGGGTCCTCACCCCTGTGCTCTCCCAGTGCAGAGGCCTTTATGTGCCTTTCTGGCACCAAAACTTTTTCATGCCCCTATATGTTCTTTTTAAGATGTATGTTGTTTTTGTAGCATACATATTTCTTAAAATTATAGCAAAATCTCTTAGGTGATTTTGATATATATATATATGTATATATATATATATATAAAATTTTTGAGATATATCCTTTTAATTTTTAAGATATATATATCTCAAAATGTTTTCCCATTTTTTTCTGTGTGTTTATATTTCTGAGGATAAAAACAATCTTCAAATTTATCAGTTTAACAGCTAAATTTGAAAGAGAAGGGATAGATTTGAAGAAAATATTCATCTTGGTAGCTTTGATGTCTTTCACTTGAATAAATTACACCTGTGTTTCTACAAACAATGTTTGAAAAGTACACGTTGTAAATTAAATAGGTATCTGAAATCAAGTACCTAAATTTTGAGCAGACTGAGTTCCCGAGATAATTTTTAGATGAAGACATTTGCTTAGCTGGTCATTAATTTTATTGTGATGCTTGTTGTTCATATGATAAATGTTAGAATAATAAAATCTTGCTGGTGGTTTAAGTGGAGATAAAATTTTCCAGTTTTTAAATCACATGTTAAGTTTTAATAGGAGTTTGTATAATTTTACAATGGAATTTTTGTGAACTTGTTATTGAAACAAATAGTTACTCAGAGGATATTCAAGAATGAATATGCATCATGCCTCTGTGCACAAATGAGAAGTTGGAAACCACATATAAGCAGAAGCTGGGCTGCCACACAACTGGATTTGCTTAAATCTGAACACTTTATAACTCTACTTGGGAGCTGCAAACTTATAAATAACCTTGCAATTGGTTAAAACCATATTAAAACCATATGAAGGAGACAGAAAGCATTTGGTTAAAGGGGTTCACTAACCACTATAATCCTGATGAAACTAATTTAACTCAGTGGCTCCCAAGACTAAAAGGGTCTCATATCTTCAGAGTTAATGCTACTTTAACACTGGTCATCTGATGGTCAGTGGCAAGAGCCCAAGAGTATGATATGGGATGCCGTCCTTGCCAGGGGTGTGGAGTGAGAACTTGCTTAGTTTGGTGCGCTCTTCAAATCCTGAGGGACACATGCAATATATCATTTGAGAATGGTTTTTAAGCTCCGTCAAACATAGCCACAAGAGCTCTACAGATATTAGTTCATTTCGGCAGGCATGTGCTACATGCTTCTCTGCACTTACAGGGCACAGACCTCGCTGGAGGTAGAGAGGGTCAAGAGACACTTTCCCTCTCCCAAGGAACTTACTGCTCCATGGCATGTATCCGCTCCCCAACAGGTGACCTGAAGAGCTTACGTCCGTCTTCGCCCGTTCTGTATGTCTTGCCTCAAGTATGAATCTTCTGGAATTTAAACAACTTTTTTTTGCCAAGCCCTTACAAGTCTTCCCTTTAAGGAAGAAGTTTCTCTTTTGAAGATCCTGGATAGATAGAATGATAGATGATAGATAGAATGATAGATGATAGATAGATAGACAGATAGATAGATAGATAGACAGACAGAGTTGTCAGTAGATAGAACTACTACTAAATCCTAACACAAAGCTTCCAGAGGTTGTTTCTGAGGCTAGTAGGACCACATAGCTGACATTTGTTGCCTTATTACTTGATGTTTTTTTGGCCACTGATGACAGCCTTTTAAGACATAAAAGGCAGAAGTTGCTATTTATTAGTTTGCTAGGGCCACCATAGCAGAATACCACAGACCGGGAGGCTTAAAAAACAGAAATCTTTTTCTCAGAATTCTAGAGGCTAGAAATCCAAGGTCAAGGGGCCGGTGCCAGCAGGATTGGTTTCACTTTAGGCCTCTCCCCTTGCAGATGGCTGCCCTCTTGCCGATGAGTGTCCTCACGTGGTCTTTCCTCTGTGAGCACACGTTTCTCACGTCTCTCTGTATGTCCTAAACACCTCCTCTTACCAGGATACCCATCAGATAGCCGCCAACAGGCTTCATTTTAGCTTAATCACATCTTTAAAGGCCCATCTCCAAACACCGTCACATTCTGAAGTAGGAGGCCAGGGGTTAGGGCTTCAATGTAAGAATTTTAAGAGGACATAGTTTAGCCCGTTGCAGCCAGCTTTGCTGAGCTTGCCTATTCCTAAACTCCTGTAAATTATTTGCTTTGCAATTACAGTACCTTGACCAAGCGCTTTATGTCTCTGTTCATGTGGTTTCATTTACGTTATCTTTCCCAGAGATGCTCTTCTTTCTTTAGAGGAATTAAACTTGAAATTAACATGATTTTGGTTAAGTTTATTCTATTGTCCTTTCGTAAAATATTGGCATTGTTAGTTAATTCAAAGACTGGTTTGCTAATGATGGATTGCTAAGCAATGTCGGAGGGTGTGAGAAGAATACTGGAGGTGGTGGTGGTGGTGGAGACATTAGGGAAGATTCTTGCCGGAGCCCTTGTGAATAATGGTAACCAAGCAGACTCTCTGTATCTCAGCACAAAGGTAACCCTGACCAGGAGATCGCTGTCTCGTTCTGCTGACACACACCTTCCTTTGCACTTATCTACCTTTTAATCATCTAAATGTCATTGTTTAAAAAAAAATCTGAAAATTAATTTAAAAGTAAAATTAAAAACAAAGAAGAGAGGGAAATAACTTTATCAGAAATATTAGGATTTGGCAACCAAAGTACCTAGTATTTACAAGCATCATGAGAGGCACTGATGGTAGCAACTGACGATATAAAGATTAATAAGACATGGACACTGCATCTTAAGGAGTAAGGTGGGAAAATGTAAACAAACATATAAACCAATAATTGGGAAACTTTTTCTATAAATATGGTGTGATGACAGAATACCATAATTTCTGCCTGGAGCTGGTGGAGGACAGTCAACAAAGGATTTTGTCCGGAAAAAATGCTTTAATTAGACCTGGAAGGGACTAAGGGAAGGCATTGTAAGAGGGAATAGTGTATGCAAATGCACAAGGGCATAAACTATCATCGCTGATTGAGGACACTCCGAGAAGTTCCATCTTACTGGGACAGAGAATACACACGGAAATGAGCAGGACCTAAAGCTGGTGAGGAAGCAGGAGTCGGACCCTGCAAGGTTACGCACGCTATTGAGAGAAGTTGCATTCTCCTCGTGCTGATGATGGGGGGCATTTGAGAGCTTATCAGTAGGGAATAACAAGATCCAGATACTACATGGTTACTAACGTTGAGATTTAAATTTAGTTCTTTCTTAAACATTTTTAAATTTTCTGCTGTTATAGTTGTCCCAATTTTTCCCCTTTTGCCTCCCTGCACCCAGTCCACCCCCCACTTTCATAGTCAATCCCCACACTGCTGTCCATGTCCATGGGTCCTTCATATATGTTCTTTGACTAAAGCTTAGTTCTGAGACACTTAGCAGCCAAGTCAAGAAAGAGAGCATCTTTGGGTGCACACTTGCACTGTTGGTACAGGAGAAGGGATGTTGGCTTTTAGGTCAGGGCACTGTCCTCATTAGTATTTAGCTTTGAAACACTCAGCAAACACTATGCAATATCTTTAACAGAAGTGGATATTTTATGAGTTGCTTCAATTTTGCAAAGCACTCACACATCCAATCTCTTATCTAATCATCACAGCCCCACGGCATGTGCGTTTTCTTTTCCACTTTACAGTCAAGGAAATAGGCTCAGAGAAATCATATGGTAATTAAGTTCGAGTTATGATTCTGAATTCACCTCACACAAACACCTATCTAAATTTTGGTTAAGTGACAATGAAAATATTAAAAAATTTCTGTGCCTCGCCTTCTTTTTCTCGTGTGAAATTGATAGCAGTAGCAGTATCTTCCTTGAAGTATTGGTATGAGGGTTAATATTCCTTGGGCAGGGCCTTCCACACAGTAATGACTAGTAAAAAACACTCTTTCCTACCTCCCCTCCATGTGTTTGTGCTGTGGAGTTGGAAAACTTAGGCCTAATTCATCAGTCCTAGCACAATTGTTGTGTAATCAAAGGCTAGAGAAATTCAGTTTTAGCTGACAGAATATGACTTAACAGAGGTTCAGTAATGAATCTCATTTCACCCAGGCAGAGTATTATCACAATTATTGATTCTGGGACCATCAAAACATCACTATGAAAGTAAACCCCAGTGCCTCCAAATGAATTCCTTCCGAGAAAAGAAATCACCTTTTAAAAAAGCATACGTGGTTACTTTCTGATAGAAAGCCTGCATTTTTGATCCTTCATTACATTACTAAGTATATAGCAAAGGATGTAAAATAAAGGCCAATAAAGTGATACAGCTTGTAAGTCAATAAAAAGGAAACCACGTGTGCGCTTAGTAGTACTTACTTCTTGAGAATCATGTCATGGCAAGATATGTCCAGAGCATGGACTTCGAGAAAGTTTTTCAGAATGAGATACAGGCTCTCTCGATTTATACTTAACATTATTCTGCTTTAAAACAAAATAAAACAAAAACATTTTTTTATTTTAAAATGTGTACTGTTTTTTAAGCCAAGCATTTATGGTGGGAGGTGTCCTCTTTTGCCAGTGTTTCGCAAAGCTTTGCAAAGATGCACCTTTAAGCTGCAGAAATTCCAAGTCAGACTCAAAACCTTTTTTTTTTTTCTTATTAAGTTCTATTATCAAGCTGTATTCTTCTACTTTGTTCTTCTAAAATTGCTTATTTCCCTCTTTCACAAAATAGTTACAATATTTTTTCTGGCTTTCTTTGTTTTGATTATTCCTGCCCAAAGTGGTATCACCAGTAGAGTGTGGAGTGCTGAGTCTGAATATCTCTTCTATAGACTTGAAATACTAGAAAGTTGGTAGTTCTTGCCCCTTTTGGACACTCACTGGCAAAAGCTATTTTTGATTTATGTGGCCTTGTAAATCAGTTATGTGGCCTTGTAAAATCCTGCAAATGCATTATAAGAAATATAGAAAAGGCATAAGACACGATCCCAGACTTGAAAAATATTTTGATGTTGTTGGAAGGGACTTGGAGGTGCATATGAACCAAAGCTCAATTCCTTAACATAGTGTATAGCTTGGGGCTAATTATGTAGGGAGACTAAGACTTTTTATATATCAGAGAGTAGGTAGATCAAAGAGTTTATAGAGTTCATGGACAATTTGGGTGTTTAATATGAATAAAACTTGGTAAGGAAGAAGAGAGAAGAAAGTAGTATGCTAGCAGCCAGGAGGAAGAGAGAACAGGTGTGATCTTGGTATTGTTATGGGAAGGCAAGTTACTGTCCACCCAGCACAGAGGGTGTATAATGGGAGAGTTGTAGGAAATTGAGTTTAAAAAGTCATGTGGGGCTTTGGCTGGGTGGCTCAGTTGGTTGGAGCATTGTCCCATATAGCAAAATGTTGTGGGTCCGATTCCCAGGCAGAGTCAGGGCACATACCTAGGTTGTGGGTTGCAGTGCGTATGGAAGGCAACCAATTGATGTTCTTTCTCTCTCTCTCTCTCTCTCCCCCTCTCCCTCTCCCTCTCCCTCTCCCTCTCCTCCTCCTTCCCCGTCTCCCTTCCTCTCTGTCTAAAATCAGTAAAAATATTCTCGGGTGAGGATTATTAAAAAAAAAAAAAAAGACAAGTGGTGAGCAGTGTATGAAGGACCTTGAAAACCAGGTAGAGGACTTTGGATGAAATGCAATAGGAAATAGGAAGTTAGGAGACAGGGAGTGGAATCCTGCAATGGGGAGTGTGGGCAGACAGACTGGGGGAGAGGAGCAGTCTCAGGGATCAGGCCGACCAGCAAGGAGGCTGCAGCTGTGATCCAGGTGTGCAGGCGTGAGGGCTTGTGCTAGGTGAGGTTTTGATGATGGGAGGTCATGGAGGACAGGGCCTAGAGCAAGAGGCTCAGTGAAAGGAATCTGGAAGCCTGGCATAGAGGGGCAAGGAGAGCAGTGGGACAAACAGCACTGCGGGGGAGCTGCCTTTGCAGGGAGGTCTTCGCTTTTAGTGTAGGTAGGGGTTTTCCTGGGTTGGAGAGACGCTACAGCTGGAAGCTGGGATAAGATGACAGGACTTCTTTTGAGTGGTGCTTAACTTAAACAAAGCTGAAACTTTGAGGAGCGATAAGATCTGTTGTGGTGGCCTTAGAGAATTTTTATTCATAATGCAAGTGTTTGTTATTTCTCTTAGAAAACTTTGCTTCAGGAATACACAAAAACATGCCTGGTGGTGCTGCAGTATTAACTTTCCCTGAAAAATTCCTTATTATTACAAATCCGAAAGACTTTTAAAAGTCTTTAATATTTAAAGACTTAGTATTTTAGGATGCAACAACAAAATTCTTATTTACTGAAAAAAGATTGATATGGAAACCCCATGTAGGAGATAGGTGGTCCTAAATTTGAGATGATATGAGCATAAAATTTTCTATTTATTAATACTATCTTCTACATGCTGTATAGAAATATATAACGTATATATTTTACAAAGTATGCAGTATTTGTATAATATGTATATATGCATCCTATAAACAGAATATTTGAGAGACACTGTAGAGCATATTAATTATAATGTATTTTACATGTGTAAGTAATATGAAATAATTAATTTTTACCCATTTGAACTACCATGTAGGGAATAGCCCCCTAGGAACATCTTCTGTGGCTGTTATGAAAGACACCACATTCAGACATTCTTTAGAAACAAGCTTTGAATGAAGGTTGGTAAAGTACCTCTCATTTAGAGCATTGGAAGGAAATGTCATGTCGTTGTCCAGCCGTACCTACCTGTCAAATGAAATATATTTGTTCGTTAGAGCAGCAAACAAAAAGCCTGTCTCAGCAAGTATGTGCCATCTTCCACTTTGGTTTGTAGAAAAAGGGGCCGAGGGGAAATCCTCTGCGGGGTGGTAGAGGCTGGCTGGCCTTGGCCTTGGCGGTCCAGTAGGGAGGGTGTGGGTGGAGTCCTCACACCGCACACCGTGCTGTTCCTCGGGAGATGGCTGCATTCAGTCATCTCCCGCACGGTCTGAAAAAGGTTGTCTCGCTGGCAAGCAAACTGTTATTTAAGTACACAATCCACTCTACTACTGAAACAGTTTTGCCAAACTTATCCAAGTATTCTAACATGCTTAAAGATGGTATAAATATCATTTATGGCTAGCAGTTTTCTTCAGACTCTAAGGAATGTCTTCCTGCTGCCTGATCTAAGTGTCCCAGTTTACATTATGGCCTTTACTGCCTCTGTTTGATGGAGTGATCAGTAAAAATTTAATGACACTATAAAATAATAAAAATGTCATTAATTTACCGCGGATCTCGGATGCAGTGGTTGTAAAGTTACATTAATAAACAGAATATTTTTTACAACAAAAAGCATTGTTACGTGGGAACATATAAATAACACACATAAATTTAAGAGCAATTTCACTGTTAGCGCACACATTATTATGGAATAGCCAATAAGTGTATAAAACATAGTATATAAAATTTTATTAAAATATACTGTGCACATCAAAAATTCAGCTTTTATCTAAGTGCAAAGAAAAGCCATTATTGTGTGCTTACTGTTTCATTGCCGTTCTCTCCCCATATCACAATTTTACGTTCGTTGCCAGTAAGAGGAAGTTGATTTTTTTCCCTAGATGGAAACAAACCTCTGTTCTTTTAGTTATCTGGAATCCATCCTCTGTCTCCCCTGATGCAAAGACGAAATGGATCAATCTTGCCATGGCAGGAAGGGCAAAGTTGCTAATTTAATGCAAAGTTAAAAATAATGCCTGAGGAGTTGAATGGTTTGTTCAGTGACTCTGGAAATAGGGATAATAATGCGGCAGTCTCTCTGTCATCAGTGAGGCTGCCCCGTCATGGACTCTGATGACATGTGAAGATGATGGATACCTCAGTCTTGGGGCTTGTAACATTTAACATTCATCAGCTCTCACTAAAGGGGGCTTTATCATTTAATATCTGTATTTAATGCGCAGCATCTACTCATACATCATAATTTCAAAGCACTTAGCCAACAGTCCTACAGCAGAGCTGACTTTAATTTTTTTCAGTAACTTTTATGTTTCCTGCATATTTGTGACTAACAACGTGTAAGTGTCTGATCACATCGCTGTTTGTAAAATGCACATTTCACTGTCAACATGAACTGGGGAGTTTTCTTGGGGGGTTGAAATTAAGTTAGCATTGAGGTGTTTTGCTTATATCTCTAAAATCTTAACCTGGGAGCTATGTATGTTGTGAGAGCTAGTTTAAGTGCATGGAAAATTTGGAGTTAAGAACTTGCCACCCACAGTCTGTATTTGTTCCATACAGGGGCATACCCATTGGCACTTAATAGCTAGAAGTTGAAGCCTATTGGAACTAAAGTATCCTTGAACTTCTCTCTGTGCCCACGTCCACATCCTGTATTTTCTAGCTCAGGTTCAACCTCACTAGTAAAATCTTTGCTTAGCTCAGCTGCCCAGAGCTAACTCGTAGACATCAGGCCCTCTTATCTTATGGTTATGCGACTGGAAAATAAATATTCTGAGCTATTCTTTGAAGAAAAGAAGGAAATCTTCTGGGAGACTAGGTAGAAATTTATATGAAAGGGCATGGCTTTGCAGGGTCCAACTTTAATCTCAAACACAGGTGCTTAATATTACCAAATATAAAATGCAGCCCACTGCCCCAAACAATTTTTATCATTGATTTAGTTTCTGACTATTTAACATGTGTTTCATGGAATATTCTTCCTTGACTTCTACCTGGGCAAAATATTGATATTTTATAAGGAAAGTATCTCTGCAGAAGAATTTTTTTTCAATGAAGTCAGGAAAATGTATGACTTCAGAGACACCGTGAATGTGTTATTGAATGTCTGTTATGATTAAAAACAGACTGATACTGCTGAATTGTGAGTGCACTTCATTTTTTTATAAAAGAAAAGACATTATCATCATGTAAGCTTTGTTGTCTTAGGATTTTACAAACCGCGGCATGTAATTTTCCCTCTTCTCCTTCCTTGTCAAAATATTGATATTCTTTCAGGAACTTTTATTTATTTATTTATTTAGTATTTTACGGAGAATATTTTCCAGTAGAATCAAAGAGAATGGATGACTAGAAAGATAACTTGAAATATGCGTATTGATAGGGAGCATGGTCTGTTGATTTTCAGGGAAAGTTGTTTTTCTCCTATGAAAACACAGTTAAAGGTGGTTCTTCCAGGAAGATTGCAGGTGTCACATGAAAACTCCTTTCGCATTTAACACAAGGAGAGCATTCACATGCAAATATTTGAAATGTGAAACAATGTGATAAAACAAAGGTTGAATATTTTGCTTTCCCCAGTACTGCTCATCTTTACTTTAATTCTTTTCCTTTACATCAGGACAACTAAAAGTGCTACTTCAAAAATAGAAAGTGGCTGATTAAAAGCAGCTGTCCTGCCTCCGACAACGTGTGAAACTCCCACATGGCTTGTGGTCGCTTTTTGTTGTGGTCTGCCTCTGGGTTAATTTGTTCTTGTGCGGCACTGTTTTCACATAAGGAGGTATTGGGGAACCATACCTAATTTGCTTTTTATTTCCATTCTGCTCTTTATAAGTGTCATATTTCAGAGGTTTCCCCACATTGTGACTAGTCAGTATTACCCTGTTGGGGAAATTCATGATTATAATTTCGTTGCTAATCTTTCATAGAAATGGTGCTTGAATAAAGCAAGGTTTATGCTGTGTTTTCTTCCAACACAGATTTCAACATATTCCATGATGAAGGGGAACTGGAAGGCTTCCTGCACAATTTGACTGATGGGAATTAATTATAGAAATATAATGATATTCAAAAATAATCATATTAGAAAGCACAACGTAGTGAGACTGTATAAATGAGACACAGCCTCTATCAAGTAATTGTATGTTTGCTCCTTAAGAATATTTCCAAGTTTCTAAACATCTTACAGAAGAGAACACTCAGAGTGTTTCCATCTAACGCCGAACATGCTCAGTACAGAACTAGGTCACTGAACAATGGGCTGAACAGCAATCGGCACTCTCCTGCTGCATAATGCATTCAGTATAACATGCAGAAACCATTCCCGGAGCTGCAAGCTGCTATTTCATGTCTGTAAATTCAAGCTGACATGACATTTAATATTGTTTCATAGTAATGAACAACAAGGTTTCATTCATTCATGAGCACAACACAAAGCCAAGTTTGAGTCTGGAGAGTAGAGGCTAGAAGGGGACACGCACTGTGTTTCCGTGGATGAGAACGAGTCAGTGATGGTCAGTGAGCCCTCTGCCACCCGATCCCAAGTGCTGCGGAGGGCGGGTTCACTGTGCTGTTTCCAGGCCCTGCTTCTAGAACAACTGGTGAACAAGTAGAACACCTTTGGGCTTCTCTCCAATGGTGGCACTTTCTTAACTCAATGGCTGACTAGGAGTAATATTCTTTTCATGTCCCAGGAAGTTACAGTTGAAACTCCTAGGCAAAATAATAGTGTCAATGCCATCATCTAGTCTGCCTGCTTTGAAACATTGGCTTTGAAATCCTCTTGCATAAAATCTTGACTTGTATTTTCCCAGGAATACCAGTGCAAATTATGATCTCTAAGTTGGGAATGTGCCTCTCCCATTAAACAGCAGTATGTATATTTTAATGGGAACCGTTCTTTCAGGTCTTGCACTTTTGGTTCAGACTTCTCAGTTGCACCCCTTTAGATTGCTAGAGCAAGTCCAACAGAGAGGAGGTGCAGAGTGCAGCATGGGCAGGTTTCCTGTCACAGGTCTCTGTGGTTCAGAACCTGTCCACGCAGTCAGGCTTCAGTGGAATCTTCCTGAGAGATCCTCAGAGCCCAAGATGAACAGAAATGATGTTTGTAAATCCAAGTTTTGCCCAGTAAGCAAGATAGAAACTAGAAGGAAAAAGTGGCTGCTTTGGAAGCTAGAATAAGCCTCTAATTTTTCTTCCCTCTAGGAAAGAACGCGCTTTGAGAATTTGGGGCCCCAGTTAACAGGAAAGTCAAGTGAAGAGGGAAAGCTGGGCCCAGGTGTCATCGATCTTACTCGGCCAGAAGACGCAGAGGGTGAGTGGCCTTTCTGTAGCTCTTTTCTGCTGCTCAGGGTGTTTCTGAAGGTGTGTCTGAGTTAGACACGGGATCTTTATGTTGTTTCTTGGGAGTGCCAGCTTGGTTTTCTTGGCAAAGCAGAGGAAGTGCTAGTCTTCATTACATATTATAGCTGAGTACTTTGAGCTGCAGCTCGATCCTGCATTGCTGCACACAGCAATCCAAGCACTCCACGGTGCCGTTTTAGTCTTAAAATGAAAGGACCTGCTACGTTCCAATGAACACCAGAATTCTGTTTCTTTCACTTCACTACATTCTTGTAAAAAAAAAAAAAAAGGACAAACATACAAAATAGGAATTTTTTTAACCCCAAACAAGTGATCCCCAGTTACTATCAAACCATTTTTGGATATCAGTGATGGTTTGAGCAGATCTAGCATAAAATGAATAATGGCTTGGGTAAAGCCCAGCCTGGGTCTGGGTGCTAACCAGTACATTACTCAATCCTTTTTGAAAGTGTGGATGGAAAGACTAGCTTCGCTCTGTGTGTTTACCCACAACTTTATCAATGCCTGTCTGCCTCTCTCCCCCTATTGTTTGTTTGTTTTAAAGGCACAAGCAGTAAATCAGCAGAAATTGCTCCCCAGAGGCAGGGGAGCAATTTATGGGTCTGGTCAGCACTTCAGTAGTGATGTTGCCTGGTTATTTACCATGTTACCACAGAGTAGGGACCGGTCTTCCCGTTGTTCGTTTGGCAGAATCCCTCCCAACAGACAGGGAAGATTAATTTGCTCTCTTCAGAATAACACAATACTTCACCTATCTTGGGTCCTGGCTAAAGTCCTTCTTTAGCTTCAGGGGAAGAATCTTTCTATTATCCCTTTTACTGGCAGTATTTCTTCCAGGACCTAATCCCTTGAAAACACATGAAGACGTTTCATAGCAGCATCTGCAGCAGCGTAGTGTCTAGTGGTAGCTGCGGGCCACCCCAGGCGGTGCGCAAATCCCTGGCATGAGCAGTACGAGCTGGGCATTGTCAGACATTAGGAAGCACTTCAAAGTTTCCAGAAGGCAAACTTTTCATACCAGTAGGAGAGACTGATGTTTAATAATGATCCTGGGGACAAGTATTAAAACGAACTCTGATTAGTATATGTGTATTTGTGTATGGGGGGTGGGGTGGAGAGGGGGAAAGGAAGAGGAGGAGGAGGAAGGAGGGCTCAAAACCAGAAATATACTGTCTTCTATAAAAAAATATATACCAAGAGTACATTGACAATCACATTTTTTTAAAGATTTTATTTATTTATTTCAGAGAGAGGGGGAGAGAGAGAGAAACATTGATATGTGCTTGTCTCTTGCACACCCTCTACCAGGGACCTGGCCCGCAGCCCAGGCATGTGCCCTAGACTGGGAACCAAACTGGTGACCCTTTGATTCACAGACCAGCACTCAATCCGCTGAGCCACACCAGCCAGGGTGATCACATTTTCATAGGCACTTACAAGTGCAGGTTTTTTTCTAGTGAAGATTGAGGTTCCTTGGCCTAGGGACCCAATATTCAGGCCTGGGCCATCTCGATTTGGTTGGAAGATTATACCATAAAGTAACTAAATCTTTGACCATACACAATGAAATAATGTTTTCCATCATGTTAAAGTATTCAGTCTGGTCATTTTTCAATAAACTAGGAGTTACAGAATTCTGTCTTTACCCTTGTTCTAACAGAGTTTTCTTAATCTGTCATTTATCCTTCTTCATTTGGTTTTTAACTATATAACGGGTATTAATATAGTAAGTTACCTTTTAGTAATACTAATAATCTAGTTGATGATATTATTTTCTGGGTTAGTTAAACATTATTGTCAGAGTTCTTAACCATTGTAAAAGGAAAAAAAAGAAAAACGTAACTGTAGAAAAACATGTTGTATAGAAATACCTTTGGAAATCCCACTGAATACCAGATTGTCTGGATTCAAACCAACTTTCTGGTTATTTTTTGGGAGGGAGTAGGGGCAAACATTTATCAAGTACGTATAAGCCAGAGAATGTGCTAAGTTTTTTAACACACATTTTTAAAGTTAAACATCATACAGCTCTGTAAAAAAGACGTTATTACTTTTCCATTTTATAGAGGAGAACGTTAAGGCTGAGAGCAATGAAGTAACTGACCCCGGGTCACACAGCTAACAAGTGCGGAGCTGAGAGTTGATCCCAGGCAGCCTCAGTCCAGTCCCCGAGCTCATAAATACTGTGCTATACTGCATGCCCTGTATATACAGAGAAATATGTGGTGCCTTCACTTTCCTGAAGTAACTTCTTATGACCTTCCTCAGAATGGCCCATTTCCTCTCCCCTAAATATAGCAAGTCACGCTGTATACAGCTCTCCTGTTACTCTGCCGCACATGGCAGCAATGCCTGATGAGTGTAATCATAGAAGGGCTATCGTGGCCCAGGAGCTTAAGGAGCCTGTGCAAACCTCCCCTCAGCAGCTTGCCCAGGGTTGCCATTGAGACCTCATGTGCTTTTGGGGGACTGCGAGTTCGTGAATGGAGTCAAGTTACGTGCTGTGATACCAACAGCAGCGCAGTGCCTTTGTGAGGACTGCCGACTGCGCGGATGGGTAGCAGCCTTCTGCTGACTTCAGGGTATTTCCTGGCATCCGTTCAAGTGTGAGCTGATTGCAAATCCTGCTGGAGTTACAGTTCCCATTAAAGGCAGGGTAGATAACAGGTACTCATAATCCTTGCTCCACTTTGCTCCCCTCCCTTAGCAGGAAGAGTAAGAAGGGACTAAAGCGAAAGAATAACTAAAAGATTTATAAACTCCTTCTATCAGTTTGTGGTCCTAAAAAGCAAGCAAGCGAACAAACAAACAAACAATTATTTCTGGAGTGCCTACTGTATGCCAGTCCCCAAACTAGACACTGGATAAACCAGAGGAAGCAAAACAGATATGTTTCTGACCGCTTGGAGTTGAAAGTCTAGTGAAGGAACGCAGAAGATTTAAAGGAAAATGCATACACACACACAGACAGACAGACAGCCATAATTATCACTGAGAAAAGCACTGAAAAGATCCAGACTTCTCTGTGCCCCACAGGCACCGATTGAGGGCTGCCTGGGTAAGCTCACGTGATGGGAGAGCTCTGTGGCTGCTGCCTGTGAGGATGTCCCTTCACAGACCATACGTGATCACGTCCACGTTTCCTCTGGCTTTCAAACAGAAAAAAAATTTTTTTTAATTTTCGGCTTTACCGAGATGTAATTGATATGCAACATTGTATAAATTTAAGGTGTACAATTGATGATTTTGTACACAAATATACTGGAAAATGATTAGCACAATAAAGTTACTCAACACATCTATCACCTCACATAATTATCTTTTTTGGGGGAGAAAATTGAAGATCTACTCCCTTACCAGTTTTCATGTGTATAACACAGATTGCTAACTACGTCATCATACTGCACACTAGATCTCCAGAGGTGACTCATCGCACAGCTGGAAGTGTGCACCCTTTGAACAACATCTGTCCACTTCCCCATCCCCAACCCCGGCAGCCACCATTCTGCTCTGTTTCTGTGAGTTCGGCCTTTTTTGATTCCACACATAAGTGAGATCATACACTATTTAGCTTTTTCTGCTCGACTTATCTGACTTGACACAATGCCTTCAAGCAAATGGCAGAATTCCCTTTTTCATGAACGAATCACATTCTAGTGTATCTATATCATATTTCCGTTATCCATTCATCTGTCAATGTGCACTTGCGTTCTTTCCATGCCTTGGCTACTGCGAATAATGCAGAACAGCAGTCTTAAGGGGCTATGTCCTCCCTCCACTTTTACCCCATCTTCCTGTGGGGCTTCTGAGGTGACTAATGTAAAGTCAGCCTAGGAGGTAAGACCCCGTTCCAGCCGGGCTTTCCTGGAAAATGTCTGCCAGTCACGAAAACGCCAATATCACTTAGTAAGCAACTTGTGGACCTGCTCTATAGCTCTGAACATGGAAGCAGCAAGGGAAAGGTCACCAAAACAGGCAGCTGTGCATGTGTATTAACCACTCATCAAAATCAAATGACAAAACGATAAGCCAGGAAAACAGAAATTAAAAATATAAAAGGCAAATGCCTTCAAAATTTTATTTTTAAAGTCCAGCTGTTATTTGGCTGGAATATGACAAGACAGCATTTCTTCTTCACCATGGTATTTATAAAACTACAAATTCATTGGTGCGGGGGGCTTAGGAAACACGTCTAAGGTCTTGTTACGCTTGAAGCAGTTGAAGGCTTCATATGTATTGAACACATAAAATTTGCTAGCTCTTCGATGGGACATGTAAGGAAGAGAGGACTCGATTAGTTGAGTCTGTCACCATGTAATAAGAATGACAAACAGCTGTTTAAGTTTTTATGGGCTTCGCATACGGCATTTCCCCTCTCCTTGTTCTCCTTAGGCAAGAGTACAATTCTTATCCCAACTCTCCTGATTGGTTGCAGAGTACAATAGGAAAAGGCTCTGGTCTTGATATTGGGAGATTTGGATTGAAGCTATTTTGCTAAATGATGGCAAACAAGGGACTAATTCCTCTGGGTTTAAGGTTCTTTTCCTTCAAAAGAGGTATGTTGAATTTCACTACGTCTCAGGTCCCTTCCAAATCCAAGATCGCTACTAGGGTCTTCAGAAAGCACAGTGTATTTTTTTTATAAGAAAGGTGGTCTTTCCACAATAACGTCCGTGTAGGGGTTTTTTTTTCCAGAGAAATAAAAAAGGAGATCAATACCTTCGAAAGTATATATGAGCCACTTGCTGAATCAGGTTTTCAAGTCCCTTGATCTTTTCTTTTTGTTGATGAGATCACTTCAGTAGCATTTCTCAAATGCCTTTCACAGACGGGGGTGGGGGGGGGCTTTCTCTCTCCTCTTCCCCCAGTGACATGAATCGTGAATCGTGGCTCACCTTCCTTTCTATATTCTTTCCGTCCTGTTTTTTTCTCTCTCATACCTGGGGTCTCTAGAAGGATACTTTTTGTCTTTTCATTTGTTTTGCATAATAGTTTGGGTAAGAAAACATTCTTGTAACTCCTACTTTAATTCTCAAAGTCAATTATCACGTCCCAGCCTCAGAGGGAGGCTGCACCTCATTTTGATGGCAGTAGTGCGAATGAGCTCTGAAAGGGACGAGCAGGACTGTCCCCGGGCAGATGTCCAGACCCTGGGTTGGAACTGTAATGATGATGGCCTCCACGTATTAAAAACTTGCACTGATTTGAATGGAAATGGAGATGTGTACCGAGAATAGCCACTTTTAGAACTGTTTCTCTCAGATTTGCTTAGAAGGGTTTTACAGATTTGTACTGAATTTGTGAATTGGATCCCAGCCAAGATGGCCTTAACCTTTCTGAAAGCTTCATTTTTTCTTTTTTTTCTTTTTTTTTGGTAAACTTCTTATTGCTTCTAAGTTTTACATTTCAGAATAACTTTGTTATTGTCAACTTAAGCTCTCTGTTTATAGACAAATAACAGAGACTGCAACTTTTCTTCTTTTTTTTTCTTAAAGAAGTGCACTTTTTAATATGAATGCCTTCTCTTACAAATCCTGCTTACCCTTTGATCCGTACTCAGGAACTCTTTGAAGCTTATTTCACTCCTTTTACTCTCCCTGGATCCTTACCCCTGGTAGAAAGGGAGAGTGATACAGGGCTCATTCAAGGCAGCGGAGGCAAGCTGCAGTATAAGTCAGGGTGGGATTTAAAGGCTACAACTGTTATACTTGGAATGTAAAAGTCGTAATTGGCCCAACCCCACCTGAGTACAGTGCTTCACATTGCAACACCTATGTTCTCAGCATCTCAATAAAGGAGAGATCATCAGATTTTTAATTCCAGCCAAGATATCCCTTCTTACATTCCTGAAAAGTGTTCATCTTACTTCTGTTTAAATGCCTCTAATAGTCTAATAACAGCAAACTGACTACTTCCTGAGAAGTTCATTCCAATTCTAATTATTAATTCTTTGCTATTTATAGCCCAAATTTGCCTCTACTTCCTGTCACTTCTACCCATTGCTTCTGGGCTGACTTCTGGATTCTAACATAATAGGACTAACCATTTTCCCACATATCACCTCTTCAGATATTTGCTCAAGGACTAGGAGACTTAAATTCTAGTTGTTTCACCCTAAGCAAGTCACTTCCTTTTCCTGAGTTTTCTCACCTGTAGGTGAGGAATTTGGTCTAGGAGATTTTTAGTTGACAGTCTTTTTTAATACTCTTATTTTATTTCCAAGTAATTGAAATCATTTACCTTTAAGTCAGTTAGATTGTAACAAGTATCAGTTAGGGACCACACCATTTTTTAAAAATAAATGAAATTAATATATATACCATGGGTGAGATGTCTTTGCCCAAGAAGGTATCCAGGTACTAGAATCTATACCAGGAACACAAGGTGGGAAATTGTACAGATTGAAAGCAAAGACACAGGTAAATCAGAAGGGAGCACTGGCCAGAGCTGTGCTGTGGGCTTATGGGGCTGGCCTTCCCTAACTTCCGGAAAGAGTGTTTCCAGGCATGCTGGAGAACTGCATAGGCAAAGCAGGCGCCCTGGAACCAGCAGACTGGGGCCTGAGCCAGGATGGGTAGCCAGGGTGGCCTAAAGCATGGTGAAGACTGAGTAACAGCCACACAGGCTGGGCGATAAGCAGAGTTCACAAAGCCCTTGGCTCCAGACTAACTCTGTTGTATGAGTACCACAGAAATGTATTTTACTGTGGATATAAACAGTTTTAGAGGATCCTGTGCACCAGTTTATATCAGCACTATATATAAAGTGCAGCTCACTTAAACAAGCAAATAAACTTCTCTTAAAGATATATATTTGCTATGTCTTAAAAGCTCCCAAATAACTTTTAATGTTGGTAGAAAACAATTTCCATTGAGCTCTCCAAGTGATGGATAGTCCTGATGGGGCAAGAGCGTGGAATGTCAGGATTCTTGTATGACTCCATTCCCTAATACTCCATAAAGGGAACGCAATCTGCTTCTCAGAGGTGCTTAAGCTAGAAAGCCTAATCAAAGACCCAGACTCTCTTTAGTGAGGAACCTAGCCCTGCCCAATAGCTGGTTTTTCACTGGCCTGCCTTCTCTAAAGAAGTGTCAGTGACAGTGTATATAACCACCACCACCACACACACCCACACACCCCCCCACACACACACCTGTTTTCTGACTGAATATCCTCTATCCTGGAACAGAAATGCTTGTCTATGCCATTGCTGAATCACAGGTGTATGTCCCAGTCTCACTACACCAGCTGGGAGCTGAAACACTAACACTACCTACCATGGACATTAGACCTAAGACAAGAGCAGCACACACGTGTTCCCAGTGGGACTGTAAAGTCAGTCCATGCTTCATCGGGTGTATGTATGTCGGCTTCACGTACCAACACGTTAGAATAAACCCTAGCCGACAGAGGTCTATCTCTGTGTTTGGACTGACTGTATACCTTTTGAAATATGGACCTCGTCTAGTTCCTTGTCCCAGAATCCTCTTCTCTTGGCAGCAAGAGCCACTTCACTTCCCATCTTCAGGTTATGGAATTCAGCCCAACCTTAAGTTGGTGGGATTTAAAGAACTTCATGCCAACTTGGAGTGATCTTTAAATTCTGTCTGCAAAAGGTTAGAATTGGATTTGAGACCAACCTTTCCCCCTCTTCTTTTCAAGTTTTGATAACTGTGCTTCTAACTTATTCCAAAAAGTCAAGAATCCATTGGCATTTGCATTAGACTGTAGACTATTGTGTTTAAGAGTGGCCTGTAAAAGTAACTCTGAATTAGAACTTAATATGGACGGAAGAATTTCATAAAAGTTTTAATATATTCGACCATTTAAAATTTATACTAAAATACAAATTTGAGCTTACTGGTATATCTATACCTGGATAAATATAGATATATATGAGGTCTGTCTGGAAAAAGTCCAGCCATTGTTAATATAAAGAGAATGACTTGCATGACATCATTGTAACCTGGCAGCCAAGGAGAGTGGACCGGAATGTGCATGAGTGAACAATGCTGACTTCACTGTACTAGTCAGTGGGGGTAGTAGATGTCACTGAGTGTGCATGTGTACTGTGTGGCCATTGCATTCAAAATGACTGAGTGAGCAAAGAACGAATCTGCATCACATTTTGCGTTAAGCTTCAACATTTCTCTGTGGAAACTATTCAGATGATTCAGAAGGCCACAGCTGTGGGCAACTGGTGATTGACAGCTTCATCACAACAATGCTCCTGCTCATGCATCACATCTCATGCAGAGTTTTTTGGTGAAACATCAAATCACCCAGGTGACTCAGCCCTCCTACAGCCCAGATTTGGTGCCCTGTGACTTCTGGCTTTTCCCAAAACTAAAATCCCCTTTGAAAGGGAAGAGATTTCAGACCATCAGTGAGATTCAAGAAAATACAATGGGGCAGCTGATGGCAATTCGGAGAACTGTGTGAGGTCCCAAGGTGCCTACTTTGAAGGGGACTGAGGCATCATTGTCTTATGTACAATGTTTCTTGTATCTTGTATCTTCTTCAGTAAGTGTCTCTATTTTCATATTCCATGGCTGGATACCTTCTGGACAGGCTTTGTATATGTGTGTATATGTATACACATTATATACATATATATTTTCATGGCAGAGAAATCACTTCATGTTGCTTTTAATATGCGCTCACTTTTCCCTGGGAAGATTGGTTCTACATGGGACAAAATGAAAACAGTAATGCCAATCCGTGCTGCAGAGTCGTAGAACCGTTACTGGGGGAGAAAGGAAAAAACAACTGTCAACAATCCCTGAAACTTCCTTGCCTTCCATCTGTTACTGTCTCGTAGTCAATAACCCAAACCCTTTGTTATTCCAGTGAAAGCTGATTCATAAATTTACAAGATAATAATCTTTCTCTCTCTCTCTCTCTGGCTCACACTGAGCAGCATGCATAGTCTGGTTACAGTTCCTACATGTGGGAAGTGGGAACATGTAAGATGGTTTTCTTGGCTGGGTCTTATGCATTTTCAATGCATTTTAGCTTTGTATCATAGAAACCTTTTTGAAATACATTTTTAGCTCTTGGAAAGAAAGAAGGCCCCATTAAGTAGTAAATTGCACTCCCTGGCTGACTTGTGGGTTCATTTGATCATTACCCTAACGAACCGGACTGTATGGTATAGGAAACACCACCCAGGTGTGTGTAGAAACACTAGAAAGGGAGCAAATATGTGTACGTGAGCCGCCTGCTATGTTCTTGGTACTGGGATAGACGTGACGTGCTACTCCTTCGTTTGCCATTGTTGTTGCTGCTATTGCTAAGGGCAGTTACTGTTTAGTGAGCGGCTACTGGGTTCTGATCACTGTGCTAGGAAATTTACATTCCCGTTTAATCCTCACAAGGATCCTGCCAAGTAGAAATATTAGCTCTCGTTTATAAGGAGATAAAACTACAGTTTAGAGAAGGGAAATAATTTACCCAGGGTTACTTAGGAAATGTCCAATCTACAATTCAAATCCAGATCTGTGTAGCTACATAGCAACTGAGCCACACCGACTCCCATTTTTCTCCAAGATGCATAGATGGAGTTGATTGCTTTTGTTGCAGTTTTCCCTTTTGATTTTCATTAAAAAGTAGAAAAATAAATGAGAAGTAGGAATCTGTAAAAAGATTTTTTTAATCTTTCAAACTATAGAAATATTAGGTACCTTTCGAATACTTTCATCAGATTCACAGGGCAAAAAAGTTTTGGTGGACCATTAAATTGAGCTGATTACCCAAAATCCTTGCGCCACCTCCTTCTAATATTGTCTATGTTCATGTCCCTAACATAATAAAAAATTAGTTTCTACTGCACCCATGACCTGCATCTCACATTTTAATAAAAGGGAGATTCCCTCGAACAAATGAAAAGAAATGAAGAGAAGAGACCAGTTAAATTAATTTTGATTAAAGTGTTTAAAGCTAAGTCTGGATGCCACTGGAGCAATTCAGTTGACTGCTTTGAAAATCTATGTTGATGGCAAGTATGAAACTTTGGGGACAGTTACATTTGAGTTCATATGATTTTGCCATTTATTAACTGTGAGACTTGGCCAATTTAACTTCTCTAAACCTCTGTTTCAGGAATATGGAGTAGATGGTTTTTGATATTCTTCTCACATTAACATTTTCTAATTTCATGAGCGTATTTTATCCATTTCATGACCCTGCTGTTTAGGGAAGGTCCCATCACATGCCTGTTTGAGTATGTGCTTCAGTTCGTATATATTTACACACACCCTATGGCATTACTATAACTTTCAGATTTAATATTTCCAAAAAAGCTCAGAGTTGCTTTACCATCCTTTCAAGATTTCCCTGAATTAAGAAGGCTGGGATTTCACAATTGTGTAGTATAGCAAGTCCATAAAAGAAATTTAGAACCAATGATCTCTGAATCCCAAACGGCTATGGGTACAATTTCCCATCAAAGCCATTTTTATTTTACAGAGGGTTCAAGTAGGCAAGGTACTTAACAGAATATCAGAAATAAAATAGGATTTATACAAAATCTGATTGCAGAAATTCCCAGGTTCTAATGTAACATGTAGACATCTGAGTCTCTCTCTAAAGTTTTTACTCTCAAAGATGTCCATTGCTCTCTACTGTGACATTTCAGTACTTACCCTCTGCCAGCTTGGGTTCCGGACCCTGGGGAAGCAGTTAGGATTAAGACACAATTCAGTCCCTGCCCCTTTGGGATGCGCAGTCTAGTGAAGAAGTTAGGCACATTCAATTGGTAATTTGGATAAACTATAGAAAAGGTTAAGGTATAGGTAGGCACAAGGTGCTGTGGGAGCCTAAAATACTTAGCCCATTCATGAGTCTATAAATGAATGATTGCAAGGTGGACAGGAAATTCCAGGAAAAGGAAAAGCATGAATTCTTAGCATGAGACAACACATTGTATAGAGAACTAGAAGTAGTTCAGTATCATACAGCAAAAAAAATTGCAAGTAGAGTGTCAGAGATGGAACTGGAGACTTAGGTGGGCAGGTCAGAAACAGCTTTGTACACCATACTAAGAGTTTGGACTTTATCTGTGGGGCATTAGGGAGCCATTGAAGACTTTTAAATACTGGAGTGGTTTTGTCAGAATTACATTTGTGATGGATCATGCTGGTTACAATTAGAAAGAACCTTTTAAGTGGGGACTGGGAACTCAAAACTGGAAGACTATCAGCTAAAAGGCTCATCAGTCCAGCAAAGACAGTGAGTCCAAGGCAATCGAGTGATAAGGATGGAAGCAAGAGGATGGATTTAGTGGTAACTTCGTTAACTAACACTGAGATTTGCTTCACCTTGGTTTGTATTTCTTAATTTCATGTAGAGTCTATGGTAGTGTATTGTGTGGGATGAATCCAGAAGCTGCTGAGCAACATGAATTATTCAGTCTACCAGCATTTCACCAGCCTCTGTGTTCTCCATGGGAATTGACTTGAATCTGAGCCTGGTTCTCTGAAAACTTAGGAGGCCAGACCTGTTATTGTCTTATTTCATTCACAGTAGTCTCTGGTTCAAACGTAGATGATGTCTTTTTGCCTGGTTCAACAGCCTGTAAGCCTTCCTCCTGTGCATACAAACGCCAAATAGACAGTAAGTGGAATGTTTGGTGTTCTCTGTTACTTTCAGATCACTAAAAGAAAGAATCACATAAGTTATCCCAGTTGCCCTTGGAGCCTGGTGTTGAAACAATATAAAGGGCTCTGTTTAGCTATCTGCGTAAAGCACATATAACTTGAGAATGAAAAAAAAAAAAAAAGTAAACATGGGCACCAAAGCTGAAAGCAAGAGACTCTTGAAAATACAGACTGGTATATCACTGGTTAGAATTTCCTTCATTTTGCAAAGCCACGAGCCACATGCATCAGCTCACCACAAAGTCATTAAGCCTTTTTAAGCTCAGATGAAAAACATTAACAAATACCACAAAAGGCTTTAGTATAGCCCCTTTGTTCACTCACATATGGCACTTTATAACTCCTGCGCCACTCTGGTCGTGTGTTTGTTTAAGCTGCCTCCATCAGGCCGGTCCTGAAAGAACAAAAGACATCTTGAGCAATCCTAAGCAGGAAATGGGCTAATCTAAACATGGTTTGTGACACTTTAAGTAGAATAGAAGGGGGAGGGATTCATTAGTCATTAATGTCCAATTGGCTCCATATGGATGTTGCAATAATAAAGCCCTTTTTTCAGAGCAGTAGCAGAGTTATTGAATTAGAGGTTTATGTTTCCTTAGAGCTGACCATAGGGAATTCCCTTTTGGTTCTTCTTGTTGATCTTCTAAGAGAATGGAGTTTCCAATAGGAAAAAATAGAAGCCTTCTCCACAGTAACACTTGCTCATAATCCTGCAACCACGGAATGCAGTCATTTAGCATCCTTTTAATCCCTGCTATAATTTCAGTCCTTAGTGCTTTCTTTGCATGCTCTTGCATCTTGGGCGGGGCAGTATTTCGATGACCAATTAGATAGTGGCATGAACTTCATAACTAGTAATGGGCTCCTCTACTGTGCCTAGTGGTGCAGGGAAATATCCTTACGGGGGGAATGCAATGTTCCAAGGAGCAGTGGGCTTTGAAATTTAGACTTATTTCAGATTACTGAATACTGACTGGCATAGCTTCAGTGCAGGAGAAATGCACCAGACTGAAAGTTAGACCTACGCGCTAGATCTGGCTCTGCTTCTTCAGTTAGCAGCTGGTCATTTCAGAGAAAGCAGACACAAGCCTCGGAGCCTTGGTTCTTCATTTATAAAACGGGACAAATATATCTACCCTCCTACCCATCTCAATGGATTATAAAGAGAATTAAAAAGATAATGTATTTACTAAAAGCACTTTGTAAATATTATTATATGTAAAAAAATGATAAAACTGAAGCTGTTCTACTTTGGGCAGGGTTTTTTGGAAAAAGACAGCAATGCAGGGAAAAACAGAAAGCAGCAGGAACAGAGGATGGACTCCATAAAGCAGCCCCAGGCATGAGTCTACAGGAGCTGAGCAGGGCTGTTGAGCACAGGACACTGTGCATACCACTCGTTCATAGGGTTGCTGGGAGTCACAGCCGACTCAATGGCATGTAACACGAAATTACTTAGCACACCTCATGTTCCTGTCCTGTAAACTGATATCTGGTCTAGTATAGTCAAAAAGGTAAACTGCTCTTTAAAGAATTACTTTGGTACTCTGATTAGTGACATGTGCTTCCAAAGTGCCCAATGGAAATTTTTATGTTGTGTTCTTTCTTTCTCTCTTTCTTTTTCTTTCTCTTTCTCTTTCTCTTTCTTTCTTTCTTTTTTTCTCTTTTTCTTTCTTCCTTCCTTCCTTCCTTCCTTCCTTCCTTCTTTCCTTCCTTCCCTCCTTCCTTCCTTTCTCCCTCCCTCCCTCCCTTACTCCCTTCTATCTATCTTTCTATCTATCTATCTATCTATCTATCTATCTAGTCTATTCAGCAGATTACCTGGTATAGATAAGTTCAATAATTGAGGTAAGGAGGAAATTTGTTTTTAGTGAAATTAAATAACCTTAAGGTAAAAACAGGAAAGTGAAAATTTGCCTCCGTCTTTCCCCTACATTGGAGAAATGAAGAATCAACACCTTAATCAAAGTACCATAGGTAATTCATCTTTTGTTTCTGTGCCACTGGTTTTTATTCTTTCACCAACCTCTAGACCAGAAGAGCTATGTCACCCATATTTTGCTTTTGCCTTCTTTAAATCATGACATCTGTCAGTAGATCATTCTTTGCTAACTTATCCAGCTAATCTTTTATAAAAGGCTCAGAGAACAAACCACGCTCTCCACCCCTGGCATCCCTTCTTCTCAGAAGATGAACACATCATTTCCCTAATGATTAAGCCTCTTGCTCAGACATGAAATGTATTTTTCTGTGAAGTAAGTCACTAGGATAGCCAAATTAGTTGTTTGGTTTGGTTTGGTTTTGGTTTTTTAACAAGAAGAAATCAAATTTGAATTCCAAGCAGCCTTCTTATAGTGAAAGTAAATTCACATTCTGGCATGGCCAGGAATGCAAAGTTTGCAGAACTTCCACATTCATAGACAGATAGCTGTCAGCCATGCCTACAATAGAGTGAATTAGACCTCTACAATATTAAGATAGATTTGGTAGGATAAAGCTGGTGAAAAAATCTGACTTGTATAATATTAATATACCCTTCCTTCCTGTTTATGCCCCTTTCTAAAATTCTTTCATCTTCTACATTTTCGTTTCTGATACATACATTATCATTTATGATCTATTAACCCAAATAAGGTCCTATCCAATGTATCTAACTCTTTCCGAAACCCCACAGGAGAAAAATCAAGTATTCTGTTGGTAGGCTGACATAGTCTAAAATACTGCGATTGTCAAGCAACCCAATGGTATATATTCATGTCTCTTTTCATCAATACTCATAAGCTATTTTGCCCTTTTTAATAATTCTTTTTGGAAAAAGAGATCTTTTTAAGTTCACAATGTCCTCAAAATGCCACATACTCAGGTCCATGAAGAAAAGAACCTTCCCAAACAGGTCACTTTTGTTTGGTTGGTTGTTTTTCTGTTTTATTTTCATCCTTTTATTACATCTTAAAACAAAACAACTAAGAATTAAAGCAGTTTTATTTTGAATAGTAGTATCTTTGTTAACTAACTACTACAATTTGTTTATTCTTCAGTTATTTTCTATCTTACGAATAAAACTGCTATGATATTCTTATATAAATCTATTTCTGGAAGGCAGCTATGCTCACCACTATACCACTAACGCTATTTCTGAAAAAAAAAGTTTTCATTTGTTTTAAGTGAGCATCTAGGAGTAGAATTGCTGAATGTTTTTTTCTTTATAATAAACTGCCAAACTGTTTTCCATGATGGTCACTACCACCAATACATTAGAGTTCTGGCTGCTTCATATCGCTGCCCGCATGTAATGTAGTGAGCCACTTCAGCGGGCGGGCAGTGACATACCATTGTTTTAGATTTCCTGCGTGCCAAAGACATGTATTTCCATTCCACGTGCTCGTTGGTCACAGGTGCATCTTCTTTTGTAAAATGTTTGTTCAAATCTTTTACCCAGTTTTAAATTAGATTGTTTATATTTTTTGGTTTTGCTTTTGTTTTTGTGAAGCTCTTTATGTGTTCTTGATACAAGGTCTTGTTGGATGTGTGCATTGTGAATATTTTTTCCAATCTGTGCTATGACATTTTGTTTCTTTAACAATGGCTTTTGATGAGCAGGGTCTTAGTTTTGATAAAATTTAATTTGTCACTTTTCTTGTCTATTTAGTGCTTTATGTGTCGTATCCAAGAATCTTTTCTTATTCAAAGGTCACCAAAATATTCTCGTATGTAGTCCTTGAGGAGTGTCATAGTTGTTGCTTTTGATTTTGCTGTGATTCATCTCCAATTAAATGTTGAGTGTAGTATGTGATAAGAGATCGAGGTTTACTTTTTCCACATATTTACCCACTTTCTCTAGCACTATTTGTTGAAAAGACTCTCATTTCCCACTCTAATACGTCAAGTCTTTACTGAAAGTTGACCATGTATGTGAGGGTTTAATTCTGGACTCTCTCTTTTGTTTCACTGATCTGTTGTTTATGCTTTACTCTGGTTTTTAAGATGTCAGAAAGTAATTTTTTTACTGTAAGTCTTGAAATAAGGTAGGTAGTTTGAATCCTTAAACTATCACATGTGACTGACAAAATGGGTCATTCGTATATGTTCTTTAACTAGGCCCTTCTCCTTCTTTCCTCCCTTACCCCCTCCCCTCCCCTCTGCTCTGGTCCCTGTCAGTGTGTTCCTTGTTTCCATGCCTCTGGTTCTATTTTGCTCATTTGTTTTGTTCATTAGGTTCTACTTATAGGTATTTGTCTTTCGATGCCCGGCTTATTTCATTAGCATAATACTCTCCAGTTCTATCCATACTATCGTGAAGGATAGGAGCTCCTTCTTTCTTTCTTCTGCGTAGAATTCCATTGTGTACATGTACCACAGTTTTTTGATCCACTCGTTTACTGATGGGCACATAGGCTGTTTCCAGTACTTGGCTATTGTGAATAATGCTGGTATGAACATTGGGGTGCATAGGTTCTTTTGAATTGGTGTTTCAGGGTTCTTAGGGTATAATCCCAGCAACGGAGTCACTGTGTTGACTTTTTGTTTGTTTGTTTGTTTCTGGGTCACATTTTCCTGGTTTGTTGAACAACTAGTAATTTTTTATTATGTATTGTACATTATGGGTTATAAATTGAAGAAACTCTGGTTTCTATTATTTTCCTCTATTAAGAACATTAGCTTTTGTGCTAGAAGACAGTTAAAGTACTTGCTGATCCTGCTGAATTTGTGGATTAGCTAGAATGCAAACAGAAAGTTGGTCTTAATTAGATTAATGTGTCAGAAGATACTATGAAGATACTAGGCAGACTGGGGAGTGTCTTCATGGAAAAGCTATGAGAACTGGGATCTCACCCAGTGAAGTTCCTTTCTTTCTAGGATAGAATCCTCTCTAGTTTCTTCTTAATTTTGGTAGATCTCAAGTGACTTCAAGTGGTGCTTTTTCATATTTTTCCAGTTTGTAATTTTTATCTGCTTGAGGGTTAGTCTGATATAAACTATTCTGCCATTACCAGAACTAGAGCCCAGAAGAGAATCTTTTGTGCCAACATTTTGTATATATCACATTGTGACTGACAAAATGTAAGTTTTAATGGGTTTGTGAGGCGATATTTATTCATTTTATTTTTCTCTGTTCTTTATTATCAATTCACTAGTAATCATTGAGACTATTCACTGGTAATTTCCCATCAAGTTTCCATTTTCACTTCTTATTTGTTCATGTCACTACCATGCTTAATTACCTGAAAGAATCATTGGCTTGGCATTCAATGGTATTTAGCAATCTGGCCCCTACTTACTTTTCTAATTTCATCTTTTAGTAATTCTTCTATTTTTTTTCTGTAAGTCCAAGCCATAGCTAGCTTCTTTTTATTCCCTAAAACCTACTGTGCTTTTGCTATAACTTTGTGCTTTTGTTCCTACTGCTTCTCCAGCCTGGAATGCTTTCACACTCACACCTGCTGGTAAATTCTTACTCTTCCTTTGAGATGCTTTCAAGCACCACTTCTTCTCCGAAGCCTTCCTTGTATTCATCTCTGTCCATTCCAGTAACATTAAGAGCTTCACTTCTGGCATAGTATTTAAAATTACCTTTGTTAGGACTTATACTGTTCTGTAATTTTCTCTTTATGTGCCTCTTTCCCTCACTGGACCAAATTCCTTAAAAACAAGGCCCATGTGTTATTATTCTTTGTATACTGGATCACAGTGCTGGGTACACCTAAAATGTGTCAGCAGTGCTTGCTGAAGTAATGCATAGATAAATGATTACTAGGCACATTATAGAATTAGCTGGTAATCTCTGGTGAGACTGTATACAAAAACACACACCAAACACTTACTGGTTCACTCACGCAACTCTTGGAATTTACCCAGGAAGGGGGCCTCTCTAGGATTAGTTTAGGACCATTGCCATAGGCTATGATGGTTAAACTGGACACACCTGGAAAAACTCAACTTTCTTCCCTTTAACTCATTTAAATCACAGATTCCTAAGAAGGTCTTTGCCTTGCAATTTCCATTTTCTCCCCATGCTCTATCTTTCTTTATCTAACTGAAAGTTTGCCTTTATACCAACTGTGATATGGGAGATGACAGATGAATTAATCAATCCAAGCCCCCTTGGTGAAGTTGGAGAGAGCAGGAGTTCTTGGAGCACAGGCTACCAGTGTGCCTAAAGTGGTTCTGTTGACCTCCTTGGGCTTTCAGTAACTGTCATTTAGAAATGCGTTTGCAGGTAATTAGACTCTCAGGTCAGCTGGAGAGCAGTAGTCTTCAGGTACATAGCTCTGGTTCTAGGCTTCCTCCACCTGCCTTCCATGAGAGGACATGTCATGAACAGTGATTCCCCTGCTATTAAAAGTAAAAGAAGCTGCCTCACAGAATTGTGAGACATTCTCTAGGACAGCTCTGGATTCTGACACAGAGCATTGGCTATTTTAGGATAAAGTGGCTTTTAAAAAAGAAAAAAAAACGATATTATTTTTGAAAATGAATGAAGCGGTATGAAGCCCCACTTGATATACAGATTTTAAAGTTAATTAGAACAGCCCTGGTTGGTGTGGCTCAGTGGATTGAGTGCCAGCCTGCGAACAAAAGGTTGTCAGTTTGATTCCCAGTCAGGGCACAGGCCTGGGTTGGGGCCAGGTTCCCAGAAGGGGGTGTGCAAGAGGCAACCACATACTGATGTTTCTCTCCCCTTCTTTCTCCCTCCTTTCCCCTCTCTCTAGAAATAAATAAATAAAAACTTAAAAAAAAATAAAGTTAATTAGGACGGAAAGTAGATTTTAGGCTTCAAATATTCAGAATAATAACATACCTTCTGAAAACAAATTTATAGTGTTCTATAGGATTTTCTTTATCTGTTTAAAAGGGCTCTCATAATACACAATCTCCATTTTTTAATTTCTTTTTCAAATATTATTTTTAAAATTTTATTTACTTATATTTAGAGAGAAGAGAAGGGAGAGAGAAAGGGAGGGAGAGAAATATCAATGTGTGGTTGCCTCTCGCGCACCCCACTCCAGGGACGTAGCCTGCAACCCAGCCACGTGCCCTGACAGGGAATTGAACCAGTGACCCTTTGGCCTGTGCCAAACAGGCCTCATAGGCCTGTGCTCAGTCACTGAGACACACCAGCTAGGGATCCATTTTTAAATTTCTTAATTTAAATACACAAAGCCAGTTATATGTATTTCTACTGTTGCAATAATAATTCCCTAACCATTTTGTTTCATAAAGCAAAATTTGGGAAAAATTAAAGGACACTTTCTAAATATTCTTTTGATTTAGTGCCCTCTTAATACTGTCTTAAAATTCTGACTCTGATTTGATATCACGTCCAGCTTTAAAATGGTTTCAAACTTTGGTCTCCCTGGGTAAGTCTCTTCATTCCAAATCTTGGTTCGCTGACGGCACATTCCTAGTTTTGCTTAGGATGCCCCTATTCTTTTCTCAATTAACTCCCCTTGGGAGAGAAAGGAGGCAAGAAAAAAGAGACGTCTGCATGAATGACCTGGAACATTTTCTATTTTCCCTTTCTTAATTTGTATTTTTATACCACATACTATGCCTGAATTTATTTTATGAGAGCATTTCTCGTGAGTCCTAGAGACCCGCTGTGCAATGCGTTCAGTGTCAGTGTCGCGAAGACGGGATGTACCGTGAGAGACAGGGGCCAGGTCAGTGGAGGGCACTTGGTGGGGTGGAACCTGAACCCTGTCCCGTGGAAAAAGGGGAATTTCAGTAAGATAGAAGAGAGTGGGAAGGCCATGCTAAGACTGTGGGATGGGCTGAGAGGGAAAGAGATGGGGCTACATGCACATATCTGGGAGAATCAATTAGTATGGAATTGAACATCTACTAAAACCAGAACCTAGAAATCTACCCTGATCTCTATTAGCCTGTTGGAGATTGAAACATCCTATGTACAATGAAAATATGTACTTTTAAGTGACTACATAAATGGAAACTGACTATTTGGTTTTGCTAGAGGTGGAGAGAAACTTAGAACAATAAGAGCCCGTCTGAAATGTTAATCACCTGTGGCACAACAGTTAACTTAGAATAATAGTGAAACGTTTTTGCATATGGCTTTCTCCACAAGCATGTCTTCTTTTATGTGTATGCATGCAAGTATATAAATTGCTGAATCCGTGTCAGTTGCAAAGTAATGGCAGCGAGGGCATCATAAATTACCGTGGTGATCCTCAGGAGAAGACACTGTCATATCTGAATGAGTGTTTCACTTCGTTTTTCATGTGTTTGCAAACGTGTGTTTTTAGTCGATTTATTGCCCTGTGTTGATGGATATTGTCAGCTGGAAGCTACACTACATTTCACTGCACAATAAACATGGCTGTCAAACCCATATAAAGTGAAATCAATTTATCCTGTATGGTCAGTGCATTTTAAATGAAATTAATGTACTGTGGGTATGGTGGCAAAAAGGTAGCATATTAGTTATGCATCTTGGGGTCTGAGTCTTTTCATGTAAGGCATCATTCTGTCTAGTAGTCCTAAGAGAAGGCCTGTTTATAAAATAGGTTATTTTCTCACGGTCTTCAGAAAGTGGCCTCTCCGCTCTCCTTCGTGTTTAGAAAAGAATTAACAATGCCGTCCAATTCGGACCTTTTATCATCCTGTCTTTTGTTTGAAACAAATGATGCCCATATTTGCCAAATAATAGTGCACTTTAATGTTCTAATTTATTCCTAGCTCTGACACAAACAAATTTCTACATAATCAAGGTATCTGGAAATAGAATAGAAGGGTCAGAGATTGATAGGGTCATGTTGTTCCTGTATAATCACTCCACTGAGCTGAAAGGATTTACTTTTTCCAAAAGTAGAAATGTTGGTTCTAATGTATATTTTGTTTCTAAGCTTTTGGAAACAGGCTTTCTGCTTTCCGCAGTAGAAGCCCTGGCTTGCTGTCAGTCCAACGTTAGGTTTCACGAGAGTCGTTCTCAGCCTCAGAGAGAGATTTGGTAATTGCAACATTGGAAAGCATACATCAGTGTGTCATGCTGGTGCGTGAAAACAAGCAAGAGCTATGTTTACTCTTTCAGTGGATTTATTCAGTCATTCATTAATTTAACATATTTTACTAATTGAAACTCTACCTGCCACATGCTCTGCTAGAACCTAGGAAATCAGCAGTGAACGAGAACCAGTTCCTGCCATATTCTCAATGAGCTTTCAATCTAGGATGTCACTAGAGTCACCTTTCTGGAAACTAGAAAACAATATCAGGAATTTAGACATAGTTTTGTAGGGGCGTGTTAAAGAACTACCCATAAACAGCAGAAAGATATATCAGGACCCTTGAAACACATGCCTGTTAGTCTACTACTTTGGCATATGAGTTGAAGTCCAAACTATCTTTTACGTAAGTATTTATTGAGTGTCTATTATGTGGGAAATCCTGGGAATACAAGAATGAGCACAACATGGACACCAAATTTAGGGGTCTCAGATTCCAGGGGATGGAGGGGAAAAATTAGAGATAGATAATCACATAAATAAGTAAGTCCTTTGGAGCATATAGCATAAAAGAAAGAAAGAACACAGCCTGGGGAGCATGGTTGCAAATGCTGTTGCTGTAGCCTTCCCATCTGTCTTACCGACTCTCCCCCAATTCACAGGCTAATTCTTATTCATTCTCCAGGCTCAGCTTAGCCATGACCTCTCCTAGGCGGCACTAGCTGACTGTCCTGTCTGGCATCCTCTTGGAAACCTGCTTACTTCAATACTGCAACCACTTACCCCACATGCTGTGATCATTGTCTTTTGGGGTCTGTCTCCCCTCTGAACTGTGAGCTACTTAAACACGGGGGGCTGTTTTATTCACCTTTCTATGCCTAACACCTGGCGTAAAGCTTAACTCACAGCAATTGCTCAATTAATATCTTTATTGAGTTAATTAATTCATGAAACACACCACATTGAATAGGCCTTGAAAGATGAGTGGGAGTTAGTGTAAAAAGGCAGGAGAAGGGGTTTCCTTTCAGGCATCGAGAAGAGCACTGGCCAAGGTTAATTCTGTGAAAGAGAATTCTATTTGAGGGAAAGAGACAGTTTGAAGTGGCTGCAATTTTTGGCAAATGGGGCTCTGCTCTTAAGGGGAGGAATGACAGTGGTATAGCTTTGCACAAGGTAATGCCAGTCATGGCTTCATTATCACCTGCACGGGTGGTTTTTAAAAATGCACTCGGGGTATAAAAACATGCAACATTAATTCTGCCCAGTGTGTCTTTGAGGCCTGTGTCAGAAGGGCCTGTAGAACTGTCATCTGAAACTATCTTCTACTTCCAAGATGTCACTTAAAAAGAAGAGAAGGGCCTAGGGAAAGAGCTGAACCAGGCGGTAAGCTGTGTTACATGATCCAGATAATAATGCTTTGCACCCATCTTGTTCTTCCTGCCCTGACATTACAGGAAGTAAAGCAATGAATGGCTCTGCCGCTAAACTACAGCAGTATTATTGTTGGCCAACAGGAGGTGCCACTGTGGCTGAAGCACGTGTCTACAGGGATGCCCGCGGCCGGGCCAGCAGCGAGCCACACATCAAGCGACCAATGAATGCATTCATGGTTTGGGCGAAGGATGAGAGGAGGAAAATCCTTCAGGCCTTCCCTGACATGCATAACTCCAACATTAGCAAAATTTTAGGTGAGTGTAGCCGCTGAGGCTGATCCCTTACCCCATGAGTATCCCAGGAGTGAAAAGCAAGGGCAAATTTGACAGCTAAGGGAGACTGTGGTCTGCAGAAGTTAGATACAGCCCTTCAAGCTGCCACAGGAGACTTTGTCACTACTGCTACATCTGCTACCCCAGAGTGTGCCACCTGGGTTTGGGAATTATATCCGCAAGGTGCCAGGGCAGGACTGACTAAAAACTTCTTGTAGAAACACAACTATTTAGAATATGTGTTAATACTCTGAATTTGGCCACTCTGAGAGGTCACTGCCACATAGCAATCTGGGAGACAAGCTCTATCTCCTTTTGTTATTCAGTCTTTTTAACTCATAAGCTGCTATGAAACCCCGGAAACCCAGAGCCGACAGTGTTCTGCTTTAGCATTCTTGGTGTCCATGTCCCTCTGAAAGGACCCATCAAGGACTTAGAGGTGAGCCTCCAAATCATGTAAAGTTCCTGGAGTGTAGAACAGTGCCCCTAATGATGACTTCAAAACTTGTAAAATAAAACTGCATTTACTTTAATAAGAAGCGACTAGTCCAGATTTCACAGCAGTGAGTTGAACACATTAGACCACAGGGCAGAGGCCCATTTTGTGGTGAATTGCCAGAGTGATTCTCCCGTTTCTCAGGATTAAACTCAAGCCTTGTTCTATTAGTGTAAAGCTTGCCTAGTGCATATTTTACAGTTTGGAATTATTGTGCTCAACATATTGAACATATTTTATTCAACATGCAGCATTACAGTCAACATGTTTCCTCTTTAAAAAGAAAAAACACAGAAGGCACTGTTCTGTTTAAGCTGTCGTGATGTGACAGAATCTCAAAGGGAGCCGTTAAAGAAGCTGAAAAACATTAGAGACTTAAACTGTGGTTTTCATTTTTTAAATGTTTTGTTCAAAAGCAATAAATATTTAACCTGAGTGAATATCAGTGATCTGGACATATACAAATACACATGTTTTGTCACTGTATAAATAATTTAACTTGATTCTGAGACATTTTGAGGCAGTGACCTCTAAGAAAATTTAAAACATACATAGATCAAATAGTGGCGAAATGTTAAAATACAAATTTCCCTTTTTTTCCATTTTGACTTTTGAACTTCACGATGGATAGTAAATGTCATTACAATTAAGTTTATTTTTAGAGTCTCAGAGATATGCATAGTGGTATTATTCCTTCTAATTTAAATACCTTTCAAACCAAAGTGTTCCCAATGTATATATTAAAATTTTTTTTTCTAATTAATAGACATTCAAAAGAAAACCAATGTTGCTCTGTTCTTAAAGCTTGATATCTGACTTTGACATTTTTTTTCCATTTTAGTAGCAGCATGAGTAAGCTCCCATATGGGCACAGAACTTCTCTGTTCCCATTTTGGCAGCTGCTGGGAATTTATATTATTGGTGTGCATTCTGTGAAAAAATTATTAAGAATATAGTAAGTGCATTCATTAAAATGTAAACTTCCAAGCACAAGAGCACCAAAACCCCTCTGTTGGCTGGGGCCGGAAGCTGCTGGAAGCCCGCAGAACACCGAGCAGCTTGTCTTCATAGACGTTCCCCACAACTTTCACACACTCAGGAGTGAACGGGGATGGATGTGCTATGAGCGCAGACCAGGATATTGCTGGCTATGGGGGATATTTGTACAACTTTTCCATTTGTTTATGTGTGAAAAATCTCCACTGAAGAATAGCTAACATCCAGTCAGCACAGCTGTTACCGCTTTATTCACCAGCGAGACACAAAAATGCAATTTGATACATGTAAAAAAACACATCCCTTCTTCATCAAGTGTTTAGATAATTCTTTATAAACAATATTAGAAGAGTGAATACTTTTCCTTCTTCCTGTATAAACCATATTAAAAATTTTTGTACTTTTATTGGTACAGCTTTGAATGAACGTTTATAGTACTTGAAAACGGTATATGTAATTCCAACTGTACCTTCCGGTTCTAAAGCTACAACTTCTTAAGTAGAGTTTAGGCTTTTTAATTACCCTAGGCCAGGGGAGGCAGTGTGCTGCACAGTGGGTTTTTATGCATGGAAGGACATCACATCCGCTGACATCTTCTCAAAGGATAGCTTTGCTAGAGATGCTTGGAATGAGAGAGAGGTTTGAATTTCTGGAACGAAGAAAGCTTTTCTCGAGACTCCTGTCACACTGAAAGCACACTTAGGAAGATTAGATTTTTAACCCTCTTGAGAGGGATGGGCAGATGGGGGGTGGGGGGAGACTTTGCTGCTAGAGAGAATCTTTAAGCAGCAAAGACATGTTTTAAAACAATACACTTACTGTTAACGCCAGACTTTAAATTATTGAGAGAAATAAATGCATCACCTGCAAAATCAGCCTTTGTTCTATAGTCTAAAAGACTAGCTGTGAAGCTCAGTGGTATGTGGTAATAGGAGCCATTCAGAGCCCAGGTGAGTGGAGCAGCGGGAAGGTAAACCAAGCTGTGTTTGTCAGGAATATGTTGCCTTCCCCACTTGGGGACTTAAGGCTCTTTTTATGTCTAGGGTCTCGCTGGAAATCCATGTCCAACCAGGAGAAGCAACCTTATTATGAAGAGCAGGCCCGGCTAAGCAAAATCCACTTAGAGAAGTACCCGAACTATAAATACAAACCTCGACCGAAACGCACCTGCATTGTCGATGGCAAAAAGCTCCGGATCGGGGAGTATAAACAACTGATGAGGTCTCGGAGACAGGAGATGAGGCAGTTCTTTACCGTGGGGTAAGTGCTCCTGAATTGGGCCGTCCAGGCTTTCCCTCCCCAGGAGGAAACCTCAGACTGGCTATGGGCAGCCCGTTGGGGAAGGAGATTGGGGAAGGGAGGAGGTGGTCATCTGCGCAAGGCCGCAGGCACACAGTCTTGCCGCGCAGCTCCTGCTGGAATCCAGGCCAGCAGCAGGTCGCTCCCAACGGATTGCCCTCGTCCCTGTCGCCCAAACTAATCTGAGATGCTCAGTGCCCACACACAACGTTTCTGGTAGTTTATTTGAACAGACACACAAGGAGGAAAAAATAAAAACTAAACTTGAGAAATCCCCAGAAGCTTTCCAACTTCTCTGGGTGGTGCTTCTGACTCTAATCACAATAGTCTGCTTTTGTTGTGGGATCTACCACAAGATAATTGGCCTTGACATTGGTTAGAGGACCTCATTTTTGGCATGAGATCCAGAACTCCTGTTGCAGTAAATTATTCTGTGGTGGAAACAGTAACAATGTGGATTTTCTTGCTTAAATCAAAAACTAGACATGTTTTTGATATCTTCAAGTCTGATTTCATGTCATTTTGTTTAAAAATTAGGTAATAGATTTCTGGTATAAATTTCAACTTGGCTGACTGGCTGTCTGCATTCAAGAGAGGCCCCTTGAAACCACAGTAGTCAGGATAAGTGGGGATGCAGATGCCTGTAGGTTCCAGCACACCCAGACCTAGAAGCACGGGGAGGGAGGTGGGGAGTGTGGGGGGCGGGGCTGTTCTGGAGGTACCTGCCTGAGGCAGCTGGGACCAGGCTGGGAAGGCACTTGGGAAGGAGCCTGAGAGAGAAAAGTAAAGTAACGAGGAGGCTGTATTCACTGTTAACTGGACAGAGAATTGTGGAGCTGCGCCATGCCAGGCTAAGAAGAAGAAAAGAAATCCATGTCTTAAAGGAGAAGTAAAGAGCTAGCTAGTGTTAACGACACTTGAAAAATAACCTCATGGAACAAAAGGTTGGCTTCTGCATCATGTATTTAGAAGCATAAATGTAATTTGGAATAGTAAATAGCCAGAATAAAAACAAACAAAAAAAGGCAACGAAGGCAGCCAGGGCGTGAGTCCACGTCACACACTAGAGTGTGTGGGGAGGGGCACGGGCTCCGCAGTCTGTGAGGTTCAGACGCCGGCTGGCTGTGCCGCCTGCTCGGCCGTGATTTAACTTCTCGAAGCTTCTGTTTTCTCATGTGTAAATGAAGCAAATAATAATAATACCTATCACGCAGGAATGTTGAGAGGTTCACTGAGGCAGTGCTTGTGAAGAGCTCTATATAGTGCTTACTTAGTACAAAATCAGTAAAGGCGAATTCCTGTCATAGTTACTATTAAATATATTAAATACGGATTTACTATCTTAGAAAAACTTTATATGATATTACACTAGATAATCGTGAATTTCTTTCCACTGTGGCAGACCTTTTCAAGGTAAAGAGAGGCTTAAACCAGTTTATAAGGATCCCAATCTAGTGACAGATGAGACATGCCAAAATAGGATTGTCAGATTCCCCCGTAATAGCATTGTTTGCATTTTTTAAAATAATGCTTTTAACACCAGAAGTATAAGGCAGTGTAATTGACCTATTCACGTGCTAATTAGAGGATTTATGAAAAACACCAATTTTGGTGCATTGTAGGAAGTATACTCATATGTAACAAAATGCAAATTTAAGACTATGTGATAAATGTCTTCTTTCCATACTGATCGTGTGTGGCTGAGACTGTATGTAATCTCTTTTGAACAGAGAATGGAAAGTTTAACTTTGAGATGCTTTGCGATTCCCGCCCCTCTCTCAGTCATCTCCCTGTGAGTCTGCTGATGCACAACGGCCTCTTCCACCGAGGTCTCAAAGTGCCGGTTCAGCTCCTGGTACTTACTAGAAAATCTGAGATGCAGTAATTCTATTCGATTTAGATCCCTTTACCAAAGGGTACTTGAAACAGCTCTGGATCAAAATATCTCAGCACACAACTGTGCTCATGAAATAATAAGATAAAACTACTCAGTAGCATGTAGCACTTATTGACTGACAACTGTATATTGTAGAGCTGTTTTAGATATACAAATCCCGTAATCCTCTAAATACGATAAAGACTCTGGAGGCTTCTAGCGGCCTTAGGCTGCTGAAAGGTGAAAAAGAACAAAGGTTTAAATCCAGTTCTCTGCCTCCATCCTGCTGCAGGACTGAGGACTTGTCCTGACCACGTGGGCCTCCGAATAAGCCTCAGAGCCCTATTTTGGCACAGTCCTGAGTATGGCTGTGCTATTTGAGGAAGAGCTTCTGGAAGCTAGAAAAAACAAGATCTTTGGTTGTGGCATATAGTGGCATGAAAGCAGTTTAAAATCAGGAGAGTAAAGACCCTGATTTGGGTGGTGGAGAGGGGGTTCTTTACGGAAGGATCCCATTAGGCTAGGGAAAGGGGCTGTGGGTGTGCAGGCAAGACCAGTGGGTGTCTCATCTTTAACCCTCAGCGCTGAGTACTCTCTCCTGCCCAGCTTGGTAATACTTGCTGCATAAAGCCAGGTATTATTTCCACTTTAAGAATTGTAGTCTCTTTTACGTAGTTGTGTTTGATAGATTGGTAACTCCCTGGGGTTGCTCTTTGGAAATTGATCTTCAATAGATGTGAAGTTATTATGAGAGGGAAAAACAAACAAGAAATTCAAACATTGCTATTGACTTCTTGAGAGAATGATGATAAGATCAATATTTATAGCTGATTTTTGAAAAGACCTGCATAACTTTCAAGCCAATAACATTTTGCTCAGCATTGTCATGCATTTTACTGATGATACAACTGAAAGTTCAGTGAGTTAAAATTTTTACTCAGCTATTATGATGAATTTATCAATTATTTGAAATGGAGATAAGTTAGTTCTTACCTTGGATTTAACCCCTTTGATTGACAGCTTAAGTATCAGAGTTTTGGGATAATTCTGATAAGAGTATTATTAATGTTGAAATGGTATTCATTCGGATACATATAGCTCCAATGTTGTCTTTTCCCAAAGAACTATGGCCAAATGTACTTCCCTTTATTTGAAGGTCATTCAATAATTTACCACGAACTAATAGAGGATTTTGCAGGTATTATAAGATATTACATTTGGGGCTAGTTTTTGAATAATAATCGTAAATTATTGACTGCTCACCATGTGCTATATACTACGCTCAGTGAATTAGGCAGACTATTGCAAATAAACAGATTTACGAAATCCTCACAAAAGGGTTAAAAAGCACAATGTTCAGAGATGTTAAATAACTTGTCCAAGGCCACACAGCTAGTGCATTGCAGAGCGGAGATTTGAACCAGGATTATGTGGATGTGAAACATATGTCCTTTCCACCGTTACACATACCTCTCAATCAGAGCCTACAAATTGCTTAGAGGTTACACTGTATAGTGAGTAAGAACATCAATTCTGGAGCCAGACTGTTCCAGCTCAAATATTAGATCTGTTTCTTCCTGGCTCCAGGAACTAATGCATAGCCCTCTGTATGCCTCTGAACTCTCCACATGCCCTTAGGAAACTTATTTAAATTCTCTGTATCTCAGTTCCCTCATGTATAGAATGGAGATGACAATTTTACCTACAACCCTTCTGAAGACTGAATAGCTATTAATATATCTAAAGTACTTGGAACAGTCTCTGGCAGATTGGAAGCCCCAAATTAAAGTAGACATTAGTATTCTAGAAAAATAATGCTACGTGCCAAGTATATATTTTATGTTATAAAGAATTATAATGTCTATTGCCTTATGCTATAAGGGATCTGAACATTTTCTCTTTTGATCTTTCTTCTAAAAAGGTCTAATCAGACCTATAAGATACTTATAAATATAATTGGTTTGCATAGACTAGCCATACTTATTTTCAGTACTGGCTTTCTGTAAAGAAAGCTGGATTAGAATCTCCATAAATAAGGTAAAAAGCTTGCTCTCATCTCCATTCCTTACTGTATGGTATCAACTACAGACATGTGTAATGATAGGGTTATCTCCCAATGAAGCAAACTTTGTTGCCTTCATTTATAGATGCTGCAAACAACAGAGCTTTGCCAAAAATAAAAATGTATTTCCTTTGCAATCGGCCAAGCTAGACTGTACTCTCTAAATATTCTTATGATTTGGAACCATGCAGCTATGCTGGACGCTATCAGGGCCAGCTCGGCCTCCGTGAGGGTCAGCTCGTACTCTTCACTTGGGCTGGGATGGAAGGGTTTTTAGCCATCTCTGCTCATGTAAGCTGCATGTTTACACTTTTACAAACATCTGCAACTTTGGTTTTGATGTGCACATTCATTATTTGTAAAGCCCAATACTTACCAGCTATTCCTGTTTGTGAAATCAGCAGTGTTTGAATTTTGACTTTGCAATTGATCTGTAAAGGAAGGAAAAATGCTTTTTAGGAAAGTAATTTCCAATAGAAAAAGCTTGAACATGATGGCTGGATCTTTCCATTTTGCTAATAGATTAGTCAGTCAATTGGTGGGGGCCTGTTTGAAACTAGCTCTGTGCCAAGCACTGTACTAAATTGATATGACACATGAGGCATTAATACTGTACACAGGGAGCTTTCAGAGAATGCTATAGTCAGGGAAGCCAGGCACATACATGAATAGATCAGCAAATAATAGTTTGTTACAGACACACAGATGCATTACATAGTGTTGCACATAATGTATAATAAAGTTCACATTTTGATTTTATAGAAAGAACAAGTAAAGGTCAGAGGAAGAGAGATCACTACACATTAGATGTGATCATAGGTCATCCTAGAGGAAGGGGACCTGAAGTTCGGTTCTGCCAGGATGAAAGCAGGGATAAAGATTCCTGTTTTAGTGTGAAGGAGGACATGAACTCATGGGGGCAGGGATGTTGAAATGTTCAATAATAAAGGAGAAAGCTAGGAATTCCCCTGGCAGTGAAGGAAAGTAAGATAGATAGGATGGAGCAATATTTTGGAAACCCTTGGAAGCTAGGCATCTCCAGCTATTAATTAGCTACACTCACTGAACTTTTTAGTCTCTTTTTATACTGATAATGACAATGAGCTGGCAGGACCACGGAGGCAGTTAGCTTATGATTTTGCATCCATAGGCTCTGGTACCTTAGAAAAGGTTTCAGGAGTCACATCATTCAAGCAGCCAGCCACTGCAGGAGCCCTCTCTAAGTTATGCTTAGGCTCTTTGGGGCTGGAGAGCTCACCACTTCCCAAGAGAGCTGGTCTCTTTGCGGAATGACTCCTGATGCTAGAAAGGTCTTTTCTCCTGACTCAGCCTTAATATGCCTTTTTGCTACTTTGTAGGTTGATTGTAATCCCTTTCTTTGGTCTGTTCTAGAACAAATCTCTTCCTTATTTATAAACACAACCATTCAAGCATCTAAAGATGGTTATATTCACACCCCTTCTTCACTACCTTCTCTGTCGTATATGTAGTCTCATTACTTGTTTTCTTTTCTATGATAGGTTAGCCAGCTTTTTTCATTTGTTTTTCCTCTTACTCACTAGTTCATTCACTCATTCATTCATTCGGTCAGTCAGTCATTCCACGAATTCAACAGATTTCTATTGGGTGCTCCTGTGTTCCTGGCTTTGTCTGAGATCTGGGGCTATGTTAGTGAAAAATTCCCATCCTCATGAAGCTTTTATTCTAGTGGGAGAAGTCAGGCAATCGACAAGTGAATAAATAAATATTCGATAGTAATTAGAACAAGGTGTAAAGGAGGAAAGTGGGTAGGGAGTTTCAGAGGATGGGGTGCAATTTTAGAAAGAGCAGCTATAGAAAACCTCACTGAGCAGATAAAATTTAAACAAAGACTGAGGAGGTGATGGAGCGAGCCATGCAGTTATCTGAGAGAAGAGCTGGGCAGAAGAACAGCAATTGTGAATGTCTTGAGGAAAGGTTGGGATCGGCTTATTTAGAAATTAGGAGGCCAGAATGATAGGACCGGAATGAGGAGGTGAGAATAGTAACAGATATAAGAGAGGTAAGAGGGGGTCAAACTGTGAAAGGACTTTTGCCCATCGTGAAGATATTTAATTTGACTCTGAGTGAGATGGAAAGGCACTGAAAGGTTACACACGCAGAAGAACTGTGATCGGACTCAGGTTTCAAAAAGGTCACTCCGTCTCCTGTGTTGAGTATTGTCTGAAGGGGCCACGGCCTGAAATGTCCAGGCTCTTACAACAACCAGATTAGACTTGATGGTGGCTTGGACCAGGTTTGTAGGGGTGGAAGTGGCAATAAGCCAAGAGATTCTGGGTATTTTACTGAGAGTGGACCAATAGGATTTGCTGATGAGTTGGATATAAGGTTTGAGAGAAATATACCAAAGATTGTCTCAAGCAACCAGAAGACTGAAGTAGTCATTCACCAAGATCACAAAGACCACTAGAGGAGCAGATACTCAGGAGAATGATCAGGAGTTCAGCCTTGCACCTGTAAGGCTGAGGTGGCATTTGGATATTCAAATCAAACAAGTTTTATATATGAGTCTGGAATTTAGGGATGTAGTGCTTACTATAGACGTATGTGAGAGTTGTCAGCACACAGATAAAATTTAAAACTATAGAACTGGATAAGATCAGCAAAGAAATGAATTTAGATAGAGAAGAGGTAAAAGGACTGAGTCCTTGGGTACTTTCACGTTTAGATGTCAGGGAGAGGAGGAGGAGGCATCAAAGGGACTTAGAGCAGCTGATGAGAAAGGGAGAAGACAAGGAGAGTGTGGTGTCTTGGAAGACAAGTGAACAAAGTATTTCAGTAAGGAGAAAAGTGATCTACTGTATCAAATGCAGCTCATGACATAGGTCAAGTAAGGTGAGGGCCAAGAATGGACTTCTGAATTTAACAATGTGATCATTGGTGTGTGACCTTTTCAAGCTCTGTCTCAGTGAAGTCTCGGGAGTGATTAAAGTTGGTTTAAGGAAGAATTGAGTAGAAGAAATGGAAAGAGTGAATATATGCAATCTTTCAAAGACTTTTGCTTTGAAGGAGATTAGAGAAATAGAGTAGTAGCAGGAAGGGGGTATGAGTCAAGAAAGAATGTTAGTTGTTTTTTTGTTTTAAAGCAGGACAGATTATGGCATGTTTATGTGCTACTAGGAATGATCCAGGAAAGAAGAAAAATTGATAATGCAGATGGGAGAGAGAGTTGCTGGAAAGAGGCCCCCAGAAAGCAAGAGCAGACAGATTCAGTGCACAAGCAGCGTGGTTGGTCTTACACTGGAATATCCATTGATTCAAAACACAGGAAGGCAGGCAGAGAATTAGGAGTACAGACAGAGGTGGCGGATAAATGTGATGGTGGGAGTTTGTGAAAAGTGTCTTCTGGCATTGGCCAGGTGGCTCAGCTGGTTGCACTGTTGTCCCGTACATCAAAAAAAAAATGTTGTGGGTTCAATCCCCACTCGGGGCACGTACGGGGGTGGGGGTGGGGCAACCATTCAATGTTCTCTCTCACATCAACATTATTGATGTTTCTATGTCTTTCTCTCTCTCTCTTTCTCTATCCCTCCCCACCCACCCTCAATCCCTCTCTCTCTAAAATCAACACACATGTCCTCAGGTGAGAATTTAAAAAAAAACAAGTTCCTTCTGAGTACTTCTAATTTCTCCATGAAATGGGAAGCTAAGTCATCAACTGAGAGTGAGGATGGGGGAGGAGAAGTTGAGAAGGTATGAAACAATTATCTAGCAGAGTAGAAGAAGGAGTGGTCAAGGAAAGAGTGCAATATGATGGCTGAACAGCCCCAGAGGTCAATTTCAAGTTCATGCTCATAAACTTATAGAGACTGGTAAGCATGGCATCGCGCTTTCTGCAGCCAAGTTCTGCTGTGTGGGAGTCGTCACAGAGTAGGCGGAGAGTGAAGAGTTTTGCCACGCAAGAGTGTAGAGAGTACCTATGAGAGAGTGATTAGCTACAGAATTTATACTGAGTAAAGAGTAAGTGAGGACATGGGGAGGGAGAGGAACAGTGAAAGTTGATCGGAAGGATTAAGGAATTGCAGCTCCTTGGTGGGGGTGAGTGGGAGAATTGCTGAAGTGCGGATTAGAGGACAAAACTAGAATGATGTGGTGGTCAGAGTAGGATGTTTGAAATTGAGATTAAGGAGAGGTTGCAGTTGGAAATGCCAAGGTCAGCTGCATGATAAGAGTGAACAATTGATACGGAGAGGCGGCCAGACCTTCACAGTGGAGAGTAGGTGAGAGTCTGAGATAGCAAGGCTTCGGAATGATCACCTCTGTGGATAGTGAGTCATCAAGAATTAGGCAGGAACGATATTAGAGAGAGAGCAACGGTGAGCCAGGAGCTAACATCTTTAAGGAATGCGGGGGCATGTCCAGGCAGGAAGTAGGTAGGTCCGTGGGTGACAGAGTCTAGTATCATTCAGCCCCCCAGACTTTTGACTATCACATGTGTTTCACTGCAGAAAATAAGATGTACAGGTGTTTTGTTTGTCTGTGGTTCGTTTTTAGTGTCCCATTACCAACTGAATGCCCAAATACTGTTAAACATGTGAAACCCAGTTTTAAAAGGCTTGATTCTGACTCAGCTCGCTAAGTATTTTCTGGTAGTGTGAGCTTGCCTATCTTGCCCCGGGCTGGATACCCCGGAGAGAATCTGTGACCAGGAAGGGTTCGGCTCCTGGCTGTGGTGTCTGTGCGGCCTTGGACAAACAACTTAACCTCTCTGAAACTTAACTGGTTACTGCATCTGTGAAAGAGGGGAAATACTATTTATCTCTCAGGCTTATTGTGAAGATTGAAGATGATAATGTGAAAGCAACCAAGCATTGTCCCCAGCACATCATAGGAGCTCAATTCAAATTTTATTTAACAGAGCTAAAATCTAGACATTTTGAGTTAAAATTACTGCAAAAGTGACCATCTATTCTTTGTGGTTAAAAAAAAGTCCCATGTGAAAATGAAGTATACTGTTTGATAGCTTGTGTATTGTATGTAGAGTTTGTATCACAGATTAGCTCATCCAGTTGAGAAACCTGTAAAATGGGTTACTACTGCAGCAAAAGATTTTACTCTACCCTCATTATGTGATTAAGGCAAAAATATTTTTATTGCGATTATCCAAATCCAGTAAAATGTTTAATGAGGCATTCACTGCCTTGGGCAGGTTAGCATGAAATTTAATTTGTGTTAATTTGCCCAAAACTTAGGAAGCAGAAGTACACTGTGTTTAGAATTTGGTTCTGTGAGAGGGAGACCACTATTTTATAGGATGTTTCTACACGTGGACTGAGATCCCTCTCTCATCTTCTCCCTTCACGTGGTCAAAAAAGTCACCTTGAGTATCACAGAAAATGGATTGGCACCAGGTGGAGTGCAGTGGGTCTCAGGAATGTTTATGAGACAGAGGAGGATGGGCCTCTGTGTATTGAATACCTATAAAGGAAGAAGTGATAGAGTCAAATCAGGTGGCCCAGGCTCATATTCTGACTCTGCTGGTTATTGAATCCAGGGTCTTATATAAGGCCTTATTTTCTTCACCTGAAAAGTGGGCATAACCGTACCTCACTGGTTTGCCGTGTTAATCGAATGAGGTAATATGTGTGAGAATATTTTATGTAGTACGTGGGGCAAAGGTAGGTGTTCATTACTGTGCCGGCTAGTGATTGAGAGTTTGGTAAAGACAGCCCCCTCAGGCATCCCGCAGAGCAGTTCCAGGCCTTCGTCGTCGTTTCTCCTCCGCGGGATGGGAAGTGTGCAGGCCTTTCTGAGGGAATTATGCTCCTTTGGGACATGTTGAAGAATAGCTACTTCTTCATCAATTCAGGGCATTTTCCTTTCAGACTGAGGTGGATAGAAAGCTTCGTTGGTAATGTAGAGGGTCAGTAAGAATCATGTAAGTGATGGGCTTGACCTAGAGCCACCAGTGTTAGAAGGTGAAAGGACCTTCCAAGGCTCCCCTGACCCCAGCCTTTATAAATATATGGAAACTGAGCATCAGCAAGGATAGTTACAATGACATTTTGAAATAAACTTACATTGTAATTATTTTCTGTAAGATTGAGAACACTTGGCAAACACTTGCACCCATGAGAATATTGTTTCAGTCACAGTTTCCGAGCTAGGTGGCAGGTCTTTAATTCCTTTGACCAGTTATAATGACCGAAGGGAAGTTGAGAGACGGATAGCCATGTCTCCCTGCAGAGGCAGAGGCGGTCTTCAGAAAGGGGCCGGTGAATGTAATTGAACTAGAGCAGCGCTGTGGTGGAGTGATCTGTTGTGAGCAGGCCTTGGCCGCTGCTAGGACGGAGGATGAGGCGATCACTGTGTATGATTCTGCTGAGAGGCAGAGCTCTCACGCTCTTCCCATCTGACTCCCCCAGCCGCAGCTCCAGCGCAGAGCCTCAGGAATAATGACGTCCAAGATGATCCTTCCTTAATTGGGAAAATAGGAGCCCCTTCAGGAAGCTTCTTCCCTACCAGTTCTGCCCTGGAAGTAAATAGACAGCGCATGGGCACTAAATATACGCTTTGTTATATCTGACTCTGGGACCTACCAGAGCCTTTCTCGTCTTGGTCTTTCCTCCGTATGGTTCTCAGACCACGGTGGAGACACAGCCCTGCTTCACAGTCTCGTTAGAATATGTCTCATGTTACCAGTTTATTTGTTTTAACGTTCTGGGGGAATCTTTAAAAACGACCTCACGTGTAACATTATGGAATTAACTACATTTGTTCCAAAAGCCAAGTGTTATCCAAGCTTTGCAGTGTTATCAGAACCCGCTTTTATGTTACAAAACCATCAATAAATTGCTCCATGGTATTGCATAGCCCCCAACCATAGCTTCAGGGAGAATTGCAGGCCTCCTCCAGGGAACATCTTTGTCACATTTAGCCATTTGTTTAGATGTCAAACAGGCCCCGAGCTTTGGAATGTGTGGGGGGATGAATCTCAATGCCACCCAGAAGAATACATGTATATAGACATTTCCTCCTGTTTTATTTTATTTATTTTGAATCTATACAGGCAACAGCCTCAGATTCCAATCACCACAGGAACAGGTGTTGTGTATCCCGGTGCTATTACTATGGCAACTACCACACCATCACCTCAGATGACATCTGACTGCTCTAGCACCTCCGCCAGCCCAGAGCCCAGCCTCCCGGTCATCCAGAGCACTTATGGTATGAAGACAGATGGCGGAAGCCTAGCTGGAAATGAAATGATTAATGGAGAGGATGAAATGGAAATGTATGACGACTATGAAGATGATCCCAAATCAGACTACAGCAGTGAAAACGAAGCCCCGGAAGCTGTCAGTGCCAACTGAGGAGTGTTTGTTCGCCGCATTAAAATACTCTGACATTTCACCTCCCCTCCCCCAACAAAACGTTCTTAACTAGGAGCCCGCATGCATTTGTGGCTCCACAGTTACATCAGCAGAATGGTCTTAATCGTTTTGTAACGTGTGAGACAGATTAAGTTTTCCCTGATTTTTCATGAACTTGAGTTTTTTGTCGTTATTGTTATTGTTGTTGTTGTTTTTTTAATTTAGGTGAAGACATATTAAATATGAGACACCAGGACTTGAAAACTTATCTCAACCCATAGCTGTCTTACAAGTCTTATATTTTTGTCTTACTTTTTTTTTTTTCCTTTGGATGTTGATAAAGGTTTAAGTTACTGTTTTAGATGGGGTTAAACATTCTCACTCAGGTATGCTGTGCCGGCCTACAGGTTGTGAATGTGTTTTTATTCTGAATTACTTTAGAAGACAACTGAGGATTTCACGTTGTGAAACAGAACAAGTCCACGGCGTGTGCAGCTGCATGTAGAGCATATTCGAAAGGCCTCGGGATTCCGTGTTTCCATGTGTAGAGTTCAGCTTCGAATGTGCCAAACGTTCTCATCACTTTTGAATCTTAATATTTTGAAAGTCTTAAAGGAGACACTGCAAAGTCTTAGACAATCTTTGGCATCTTAAATTTTTTTTTTCCAGAAAATGGTAAAGTACTCAGGAATCTGGAGACAAGATATTGTAAGGAACGAACAAGGTTGCCACAGTGCATGTACCCAATCGTGTTTGCCTCTTGACGTGCCATCAGCGTGTGACGCCACGTGGCGTTCGCACACCAGAGCGATCACCACACCAGACACCAACAAGGTGGTCTTCTCTGCCTGAGACCACCTCTCACTACATCCATTATCCCTTTGCCTTTAACCCTGACATTCAGTCTTAACACATTTTCTCTTAAATAATTTATTCATTCCAGAATGTCAAGGGTCCACTTACTATTTATTTAAAAAAAAATTGTTGGTGGCATTAATTTAATAATTTTTGTTTTTCACCGTCCTTCCCCGAAGAACCTTTCAGCCCTTTTCACCTCCTTGTCCTGCTAGATACAAAAGATGTACATAGTGACTTTATGTCCCCAGAGCATCTGGAAGCATTTCTGAAACAAGGTACTATTAAATACATACATGGTTGTTTTTATACATGAGTGTGTATCTGGCTGCAGGGCTGTGTGTTTGGATACAGGTGCAGAGTCTTAATCTTCAACAGCTTTGCCTCTGTGATTTGCCTTGACCTTGAATCTTTGGCCAGAATTTCCCCCTATGTCAGCCCAGCAGCAAGTGGTAGGATCTAGCTTGGTGGCATTTCCCCTGAATGCCATTCAGCATCAAGGGTCAATGGTGGCGACTTCTGGGCAGGAGAGTCCTGCAGCCAAACCTAAAGCCCAAGGCTGTAGGCCACAGAGGCGGCCACAGCGATGCCGTCATTGGCTGGCACCTTTATGCTGAGCTGCCTTGTCCCATCTGGCCCATCTAGGGAGTTCTTTGCAAAATCCCCAGGATGTAAGAAGCCATATGACAGCCTCAAAGAAAAGACACAGGCAGGTAGTCGTGGTGCATTCGCAGAGTGGGAGAAAACCATAGGGAAGGAGGAGGAGAGGGAATACATTCCCTAGAGGGGATGTTCCTACCATCAACTCTGGGGAACACATCACTCCTGGGGAAGCAGACGAGTCCCTCTGGCTCACACCGTCTGTCGGTGGCCATGTGAGGGGCAGGCCTCCCTGTGAACAAGACCAACGGCACTTGTCACACAGGGATTTTCTGGAGATGTGCTGATGGGCTGGGAGGCAGCGAGGTCCCCACCTCCTAACCACAGGGAGCTCGGCCATGCCATTTTGACCTTCCTGAAACCAGGACTGATTGCCTACAGGTGGGCGGGGCAGGGGCTCACCCAGAGTGGTTCAGTGGCGAATGTCTGTGAATGGGACAGTTCACCTCACAGGACAACCCAGAATCTGATCACCAGGACATAGGAATGGCCCCATCGTATTTCTTGAGCCATTTGGTCACTTGGAAGAAAATAGTGTACCTTCATATTTATTGACAGAGTGTTCAAGGCCATATCTAATAGCAACAAATAGGTCTAGGCAAGATATCACTGGCTACGTCATTAGCTGGGAGTGCTCTCTATAAGCTGACTAAGGTACTGATAGGAATGTTTTGTTCTTAATATTGGTTGGGGATTGGAACTTTGGTTTTGTACATTTATTTCGAATGAGGAGGAGGTCATTTTTCTCAAAACATGAGTATTTATTATTATTGTCTTACTGATTTCTTTTGAATATGTGCCCCTCCTCCTGAGTTCATTCTCATGGTTTCTTCTCCCCTCTTTGACTTTGGCCTTTGCCCTCTCCCACTCCTTTTTTCTTTTGTCGCTTAGGTAGAGTGCTGTACGGCTAGCATTGTATTGTATGTAATTAATTTTGCACAAAGGCAAACATTTAGAATAGCAGGTTAATTTTGTTGTTTTATGACCATGCCAAAACAATATTCTGGGCTGGTGGAGAACAAAGGACTGTTCTTTAGGACTGAAACTTGATTTCACTTGTAGTAAAAACAAAACAAAACAAAACAAAAAAACCCAACAAAAACACACACACTCACAGATGTTGTTTCGTAAGTGTTATAAGCACTGGATATAAATGGTATTTTTTATCACTTCTGACTAATGTGAAACTGTTGTACGAAAAACTACATGAACAAAAGTCATCTGTTTCGACTCGTGTGGGCTTGCCTCACAGTTGCCGGATTTGAGTCATTTTTATGTCTTGTTATTTCATTTATTTATGCAAAATACATGTGTGTATGAACACTTTGTTTTAGCTCCAGCTCTGCCTCACTACTGGGGCTCAGTTACTGCTCGCCATGTTCTCAAAAACGAAAGGCTGTTCAGGAACGATCTGATTGTAAATGTCCCTTTCCCTGGGTCAAACAGTGATGCTGTATTTGAATCTAAATTCTGCGCACAGGCAGTGTATTCTATTTATTAGCCAAGTGTGGCTCTAAATATCTTTGGGAATTAAGAATGACAATCATAGGGATCACTTCATTTTATTTGCAGCGGGGCTTAAACAAAGTTTTTACGACTTTACCATCTCATTTTAGATTTTTCTAATTGTGTAAATGTAACATAGAAATAGAATTTATTTTTGGTTCATGAATGCTTAGTGAGATATAAGTTATGTATTTCCTTTTTGTTCTCTCTCCATATGTGTCAGTCCACACTAGAAGTTGACGCGTCCCTGTTCCTTGTGGGGATGGTGACGCACCGGCCACGGGAGACAGCAGCGCTGCCTCTGGAGCCCGGGCAGCAGCACCCTCCCCTCGAGTTCTCATGCAGTCAGAATCCGCTGTCCACACACCCAGACTCGGACGTTTTTTCTTAGAGAAAGTCAGTGAATCGAGCACACCACGTTCCCAGTACAGCTGGGAGAGAGTCCATTTGCTTTGTGAATCCACATATATTGCATAAGGTCGTTCGTTCTGTGACCATTTAATAGCAAGAAGAATGAATGTGGCAATGAAAGCAAAAATCTGCCTCTGAGATTGGCCATTAACAAAAGTCCCACCATGCCAATTAGATTAAAGACTACTAATACACTTCTTTCAGTGCTTTTTTATTTCGTAGTATCTTCAAATCAAAAATAAAAATTATCTCTATTTCGGTAAAGAACTTGCAGGATTAGGATTTTTCCATTAAAACAGGGACACTGACAGACAATCCTATCCTAAAAATGGACCACAAAGAATAGGAAGAAAGGAGTAAAAGAAAGAAAGAGAGGGAGAGAAAGAAAAAGAAAAGGGGGAGAAAGAAAGTCAATCTGTGGACAGAACAGCCAGGCAGGCAATCTCTATTTCCCTGGCAGACACGATGCAGCATCTTTTCCGGGAAGGTACGAGAGCTTTGTTGTTTTCATAGCTCAACCTGTTGGGAGCACATCAGTTTGCTTCACTTGGTATTTGATACTCCCCAGCCTTGTCCTCAGGCCTGATTTGATTTGCCAGGGTCCTGACGCAGACTCCCAGGCCAAGTTCTAAATTCAGGCGTGGGCTCACAGTGCTATTGAGCTTGTCAAATTCTGGCCTCCCCTGAACATTAGCCCCACTGGGGCCTGGGTATTTGAAAAGGGTGTGATCACTCTAGGGCTGAAATTAAAGGCTGCTTTCTTTTCCTTATGAAGCCAGGCTGCTTCTTTGGAGCACACCCTCCCGAGCCAGGAGGACAGGCACTAGCTGAAAGCAGGAATTGTTTCGAGGAAGTCCACCCACCCCCAGTAGGAAGGCAGCCTGGTTACTTGAACACCACAGCGGAGGCTGCTTATCTCAGTTTACCAATTTTGTGAAGAGGTGACCTCTACCCTCTCATTAGGGAAGCAAAAAGAATCCCTTAGTAGTTTTAGCTCATATGAGAAGTCCTGTACCAAGTGCCAACAACTGCAAACAATGCAGCTAGAGGAATGTATTGGAATTATCACCGGGTCTTCCTTTGTTGTGAGAAAATGACACAATGTTGCTGTAACCTTGCCTGGTTTTGTACACGTTTGTCTAAGGACTGAGTTGGCACTTAAGCTCACTTCTCAAAGTATAATAATATTGTATGACCTCATTTGTCCTTTTACAAAAGCACTTGCATCGTTTCTTTAAGTCGTCTGCCCCCTGACGTGTTTTCTCCCTTAATAAACAACTTCTAGCTGTTATTCCTGCCGATTATGTCCTCTTTCCGATGCCCTATACTATTGAGTGTAACCCTCTGCTGAGATCACTGAAAACATTGATATGCAAACACACATTTCCTTTTCACCCTGATCCCATCTTTTCCTCTGGGGACAGATTGCTTTCCCAAAGCTCATGAACAAGTATTCGAAATGCTGGTGTCTTGGGGGTGGGGCTAGAGATGGGTTGGGGAGGGGCAGGCAAGTGACAGTGCAGACACTCTTGTCATTGGTGTCCGTGGCACTCTGAAAGCTTGAAGGCAACTCAGTGACATATCTCACTCAGTAGCTTCTTATTCCTGAAGAACCACAAACGGAAAGTGAGGTCTCAGTGCTGGTGCTCTTGGAGTGTGGGGAATGTGCAAATATGTAACTGTTTTGTATGCTGCACATTGCAGGTCTGCTCATGTGCATTCTCCGTTTGTCTTCCTTCGTCATACGTGTTTCTGCTTTTTTTGAAAGTGCAGTCTTTATTGTACCCTTCTCCAGCTTGTAGCAAGTTAGAATGCTTAGCATTTATGTTCATGCATTATTGTATTTGCCATGTAAAATTTTTATTACCTTAGACAAGCTTATAAGCTGTTACTACATAACTTATCTTACTGTAACTCTTTTATTTCCCAACATTGTAATTTGTGATGTATATTGTGAGATTGTATTCTATGTTAATTTAATCAGCACAATTCACTGACATGCTGGACTGACATGCTGGCTGCTGTTTCAAAGTGTAGAGTTTGTGTAGGGCTGTTGGGACAACTGCAACTCGGTTGTCCAGGTACTGTGCTTTGGCTCCTCCAGCAACACTGCGGGTGCGGCCCCTGAGGCGCCGAGGGCATTGAATGCGCCCTTGAGCAAATCTTAACTGCAGATTTCCCTTGTAGAAATTCTATGTATAGTGCAGGTACCTACTTGGCCCATGGCTGGTAACTATTTGGGCAATTAGAAAAATCAAAAACCATAAAAACTAGTGTCTATTGCTGCTTTGAATATGTTTGAAAGTCTGAAAATGTAAATAGTTTATCAAAAAAAAAATTCTTGTACAGTCCAGTGTAAAGTTTTTAAATGACCTTAAGGGTTGCCATCACATCTTTCTCACACTCTCCTCTTGTAATGGAAAAAAAAAAGTTCGCTAAGGGTTAAAGAAGTGGGGAAAGCAAAGAAGCTCTTCAAATTTAAAGGAATGAATCATTGTCCTTGGCTTTGTTGCATACGCCACCTTCTTGGATTTTGTTGTGCAGTATTGACGTGAGACAAAACTCAGCATTGAATAATCTTTCAGTGGTACCTTTCAAGTCTCCTCCACCCCCCACCCCCCGCCTCATAATTAAGGGAAAAGACAAGATTGAAAGACACACTGTCTTTATCTGTCTTGGTGTATGTTGGCACCTTAGCTACTTTTTTTTTCCTTTTTGCACAAGGTGCTTTCCTGATATGTCAAACACGCCATCTTTGGGTGATAATGTATATGCCGTGACGGGGCCGAGGCCCCTCAGGGGAGTGTCTATAAGAACTGCCTATTTATGCTCATTTACCTCAAGACTGTCCTCTCTACCCTTAATCTAGTTGTCATCACTCCATCTTTTGTACTGCTGTTGACACTTACAAATTAAAGATAAATTTTGTTTTATGACCTCTGTGTCTGGCCTTGTCTGTGCCCTGCAGACCGTTCCCACCCTGGAGCGCGGCAGGCCCGAGGCTTGGCCCCCGGCTCACTGCTGGAGCCGGCAGGGCTCCGCTGCTCCCTGCCCTGGCTGCTGCCTGGCTGGGAGGCAGGCCTTGCTCAGGGAGCCCCCGGCCCCTAAGCCTGGAGAGACTTGCCTGCTTTTTTCACGGTGGAACACATGCGGCTGCAGCAGGAAATGCTTATGGATTTAGATGGTGGGAATAGGAGCCAAGGTGGATTTTTGTCAAGAGAAGATGAGAAAGAATGTCACTTCCTATTTGCCTGACTCCTTCATGAGTGAAACAGTTTGTAAAAGCTCGGAGGAGCATCCCAGGGTATGAATGAATCTCGAGGGCCCGCCTCTCATCTGACACTGACTTCTGCAAGCCTAGCAGCCAAGAGTAGGAAATGCCACGCTTCTGGAACCTTTGCCTCCCCTGTGGTTGGGCGTGGTTGGCTGATTTCTCAGTTACTTCTGCCTCAGAGGAGGAGAGCTCCCATCTCGTTGTCTAGCCAGGAGCTGGTCCGGGAGCAAAATGATATCAGCTTTTAGGAGTGTGAGGGATGCAGGTGGGGCAGTGGGCAGAAGGGAGCCGGGCCCATAAAGGAGACTTTCCAGCCCAGCCCAGAGGTTAGTGACCAGCACCTGGAGAGTGAAATAAAGGGTATGAGGGGGTGTGGACCCAGGAACATCGTTTTTGCTATTTCTTGTGAAAAATACCTCATTAGAGAAAAGCCAAGGACTTGTAGAACTTTATCACAGTCAAATTGTAAGTTTGATGCAAGCTTAAGTCCCTGAGTCCTGGAGGCCTACCATTCCACGATCCTCCCTGTGCCCCATGGGCTTTCTCCCACCTCCCCACCTCTCCGTGGGCTTTTAAAAGCCTAGGTAAGTATAGGGCATTGCTTTGGAGTCACAGCATGCCAGCTCTGCCATTTGCCAGCTGTGTGACCTTCCCCAGGTAACTCCTCTGAGTGTTCTCTGTACAATGGGGTCATGATCCCTACCCCTCAGGGGTACTTGGGGGAATTCCGTGAAATGGCATGTGTGAAACATGTGGCAGCAGGCCCGAGCACTCGGTGCAGGTATGAAGCCTGCCACTTCTGATCAGAGAATGCCTGAGCCGGGGGAGTGTTGGTGTCTCCCGATGAGCAGCGGGAGGGACTTGTCTGAGGCCTTAGTTCAAAACCTGGTCACACATGTGGCTCCCCCAACCTTCCTCCGAGCCGGGCTTTCTCATTTCCCGTGTATTCCCATCACTGCCTTTGGTCTTGTCTCTACAACACAGAGCCAAGCTGTCCCCTCTCTTTTTTTCCTCTCCTAAAACCCTCTGGCTTTCCATAGCTAACTAGATATAATCGAAACTTCCTACCAGCCTCGCGCTCCACTGTGCCCTTAACATGTCCTCAAATTCTCAGTGCTTCCCTCAGCCTGCAGGCCTGTCCACGACCTTGTGGCTCTCGCTTCTTCTTTGCTCAAATTAAATTTGTCCCTTTTTCCATTTGAGAAATTCCCACTCTTTCAGATGTCACCCAGATATCACCACTTGGTTAGTGATAGCTTCCCCGGCTTCTCAGCCAGTCTCAGGCTCTCCCTTGGGGGTTCCAAGACACTTAGAAAAGGACCTCCATGATCACATTTACTTACACGGCAATAATTTGTTTCTGCGTCTGTCTTTTCTGCTCGATGAGCTATCGAACCAAGGACTGTACCTTGGCCCCCCCAGCTCCCAGCTCAGTGCTCGGCATATAGTAAGTGTCCAGCACTTGTTTCTGGAATGACTGTGGCACTTGGGCTCTGTGTGTGATATAGCCTGTGAGTACTGGGGTCTTTGACAGTGGGGACGAGAGAGTCTGTAGGGGTACCCTGGTGCTACTGATTTCATTTGGAGAGCATTATTAGTTGAAACATCTCTGTTCATTTTGGGGGAGCCATTTCAAGTCTGTGTGATGGCTTTTCCTGATCAGGCATGAGGGCATTAAAAGTCACCAAGCTGAGAGGATGAAGCCCCAAGTCTTGGTTCATTCCTGACATTACCGGAGTGTGGTTTCCACGGTCCAGAGATCCCCGGAGAGCCCAGCTGTGGGCAGGAAGCTCTCTGACGCACCAGGGCACAGTGGCCCTACGCACAATGGTAAGTGAGCAGCAAGCATTCCAGACAGGACACTGATGTACAGTTTTGTTTTGTCTTTTTCCTCTCAGAAGCATTCCACTTATTTCTGGAAATGTTCCAACCAGTCAAATTCCATATTCATATGAGAGAGAGCGAGAGTGAGAGCGAATGAGTGAGTCACCCACAATATTTGCAGTAGAATTTGACTTACATTCTCGGCTTTAGAAGCATGTCCAAGAAGCTAATGTCTCTAATCAGCAAAATACCAGCCTGTTCCCCTTTGGTAGTATTCTACCTGTATCGATATTTCTGTCAACATTACTATCATCAATAAAACCAAGGAAGTTTTTAAATGGCAATAATCAGTATAGGAGCCATAAAGTATATACAAAAAATAATTTAGCATTTTTCAAGCTCAGGAAATAATAGTTTGATGTTCTCACACTCCCTGATATGACCTATACCATCAATTACACCCAAAAAGTTAGGCTGAGAGAAACAACGTCAACCTTAAAACAACCTGTTAAGTTTCTGACTTTGGATTAACTTTAATCAGCTCATGAGAACGTATCATAAACACCCAAACCAGGTCTAAAGAAACAACAATATTTACCATATTCTTTTATTTGACTCATTTATAATTCTATTTTTAAAGTATTTTTACATGTTAATTTTAATAAAAACTGTATATCCATTGTGTTATTAAAAATAAATAAGTGCGGCTGTATCCTCACCATGAAAAGCAAAGAGTAGAAGTTAGGGATGTTTTTGCAATGGAAGAAGCCCGATAGTGCTAATGAATAACACAGGCAGGCAGGGAAGTTCGGGGAAAACAGTTATAACATGATCCTGATCCTTAGACAAGCCGACTGTCCTCCGGTAATGTGACATTACACTGTCCCCATTCACCTCGAGTTAGAATATATTTTATGGCAAAAAAGTACTCTTCTATTCTCTGCTTGGGTGAAAGCCTCTATGAAATAATTTAAATGCATTTGTTACACATGAAACATAATTCAGTTAGAAAAGGCACTTGTTTGTAAACCCTGGATATAACAGCACCTGATAACTACACGGGTGTGAGGCCCTGGAGAAATGACAAGTAAGTTCGCAAGCAGCCTGCTCTCCTTCGGCCTGGGTCTGGGGGCGCCTTCGGGTCCCCACCCGCAGAGGTAACCTGGGCCTTTTAATATTTACATTTAATTTCATATTTAATTAAAATGTTAATTTAATTTATATTAATTCTCTTGCAGAGAATGCCAGGAAGGCAGGTAGTTGGTGTGCCGGGGGATGCCAGCCAGGCACGCCTGCCCTGGACAGAGCTATGGAAAAGACAAGTGGTCTGGACCTTCCACTCTGTCAGATAAGACATACCGAGGGATAAATGCGGCAGCTATAAATACCGCTCACAAAACTGGATCATTTTTCAGGCTGTTGAATTTCGAATGCCTGCCAAACAGAGTGTCATATCTGGGACTCTGTTTTTGCAACTCTACTGCAAGGAATGGCTAAAGTCCAATTAATTTAACCAAAAAAAAAAAAAAAAAGAAAAAGAAAAAAAATCTAGGATGTAAGGACCAAAGGAATTAAATTATCCAATCAAATCTTGGAATTGAAATTAATTTCACAAATTTTAATATGATGTTTGAAGGAAATGCAATTTAACACTAAATTTTAGTCAACTCCATAAGGATATTCTAAAGAAATACAGGAGATGCTTAAAAAAGTTAAATATTAACTAACCTTTCTATTGCAATCCTGTGGGGCAGACCACTCAGATATATGAATCAAATTTTCTGGTTAGTCTTCTTGGGGGATAATCAGAAAGTTGAGGACACCTGGAAAATCTCCTCTTCAACAAAACAAAAGAAAAACCCACAAAGCTTTGGAGAGATCAAAAACTGCATTATTTAGATTTCATTGATTCTAAATGACAAAAATCTAATTTAAATGGTTTCTGTAGCCAAAAGGGATTTAGTGGCTTACATAACTAAAAATGTGCAAGTATAGCAGGGCTTCAGGCATGGCTGAATACTGGCATTCAAACGGGGCAGCGAGACTTGATGTTTTAATCTCTCCACCCTTGCTCCCAGGTAGTCTCTTTCCACGAGCTATTCCTCTGCAGCTCCAGACTTATGTTCCCTCAGTTTTAAGTTCAATAGGAAGGGAGTTTATAGAGCTGCTTCCTGGTTTTCAGTTTGAAGAATGAACACTAGATTTCTAACTCTGAGTCCTCACTTTGCAGTCGGAGCTCACAGATGAGACATGTAAAAGTTTATGGACATTTTCTCTTTCCTGCATGAGTTATTTTCCCTGTATTTTATTTTATCCAGATTCTTTCATGTATAAAGTTGTCTGTGTAATAATCACAACTTTAGCTCTTCCATTTGTTTGAATATCCTCTTTACTATGTTCAAAGACATTACTCACTTATGAATTTTATCTTCTTGAAGAACCATTTTCTGTTCCAACATGGATCAGTTGTTGGAGAAGCCTATCGTACAACTTTGGTCTTGGGCTCCCCCTTCTCCATCATACTGCATGTTTCTCCTATGTTCGATATGTTGTGCCCTAGATTCTGTCTTTCTCTTTCTTTGTTTACTCCTTGTTTTGATGGAGCACATCCTACAGGTGCTTCTTGAGGAAAGATATCTGAGAGGTACACTTTTTTGAGACTTTGTCTAAAATATATTTTGAGACTTTGTCTAAAATATATTGTGAGACTTTGTCTAAAATAATAATTTGACTGGATAGAATTATAGGTTGGAAATTATTTTTCATTATACTTTTGAAGCTATTGCCTCATTGTCTTCTTCTACCTTTCAGCATAGCTGTTGTAAAGTCTGATGATACTATTCTGAGTCTTTCTTTCTCTCTCTCTTTCATAAGTTGTAGGATCTTGTTGTCTCCATGTTTTGAAATTTCGTGGTGATGTGCATTGGTGTGTGTATCATGTATTTATTGTACTGTATTAGGTATTCAGTGGGTGCTTTCAAACTGGGAATCTATGTCTCTCAGTCTGGAAAGTTATGATGAGTTATTTCTTTGGTGACTGTCTCTTCACAGTTTTCTCCAGGTCCTTTCAGGAACTCAGAGATTCAGGTGTTGAACCCCCAGGTCTGGTCTTTTAATTTTCTTTTTTCTTTTTTATTGCTCTGTATTTTTGCTCTGTGTTTTTGAGAAACATTCTCAACTTTATCTTCCACACAGCAATTGAGTTTTTCATTTCTGTGTCATATACTAAATTTTCAAGTAACTTTCTTCATTTTTCAGAAAATTTCCTTTTTATAGCACCCTGATTTTGCTTTATAGAGGCTGAATTTATCCCTCTAAAAATATTAATAATCGTTAAGATTGTTTTCTTCTCCTTAAATAGTCACGATTTCTTCCTAATTGTTTCATTCATTCATTTAACTAATATTTATTGAACATTTACTATTTGCCAGGCAAATAGGAACTTGGGGTAATTCTGGAAACAAAACAAAAATCCTTTTCCTTGGGCAGCTTACATTTTGGTTGCTGATTTTGTTGTCTTTCTTTAGTGAAAGACACTTTCTTTAGTGTCTTTCTCTGTGAGGGAGGGCTCGCCACTTATTACCTTTACTGGAAATGGTGTGGCCGGCCTGCTTCCTTGGAGAACCTCTGACTTCTGATTCTCCTGCCTGGTAGGGCTAAGCCTGACTGCTGGCCCTCTGAGGATCGAGCAGGGAAACATACAGTATGTTAACTTCCATTTGATCCATCATTTTCAGTGGCTGGTGTCTAGAGAGTCGCTGCTCTGCCCCATAGAGACCATCTCCAGTCATCTGCTAGAGGGGAGGGCCAGTCGCCATGCCTGTGCAGCGCTGGGGAGAGGGGGCGTCCACTTCCTCAACAGACTTGCAACCAGTTCTGTATCGGCCTCACCTTTCCTTTCCCTTCCAGGGATATCAGTGGCCATTCCCGAGCCTGTAGACACTGAAGTTTAGAGGGTTCTGCTATGTAAGTCATTTCACTGCTGCGGTTTCCGACTGCTGGCTCAGCCTTCGGCTTTCCTGGACCTGCTAAATCAGTTACATTTCAGCCCGCTTCCCGCCATCTAAAATTTTAATGCTTAGGTCTTCCCCACTGTTCCCTTTGTCCTCTGGTTTTATGGCTTTAAAAACATCCCTCTACAAATATTTTAGTGATGTTTTAGGAGGGAGCAGAGCTAAAATATATGTGTTCAACCTGACATTTTTAGCTGTCCTCTGAATCCTTAGTGGATTTTTTACATGGTAAAGAACTCAAGGTTCTTTTCTACCTACTGTGGGCCAGACACTGAGCTAGGTGATTTCTCCAACATGACTGAGCTCAATCCTTACAACAATGAATTTCTTGGAAATGGAAAGAAAGGATCAGAAAAGTGAATTAATATGATGATGATGGAGTTGATTCAATGAAGGAATCTCTGGTTAAACAATTTTCTGTGCCTCAGACTGGGCGAGATGCAGAGAAAAAATGAGCCAGTGTTGACATTGTCACCTGAACCTGAGACTTGGGAGCGCTCTAGACTCTTCCCCTCTCCTCCCTTTCCCGGACCGCTCTCATCACCTCAGCATCCCTCAGCCACACCCTCCCCTGCATTCTGGTTAGCCCTGCCTTGTTGGTCCAGAGCTTTGAGGCGGCTTTTCTGGACCCGACAGTAATGAGCTATCCAGACTTCATGCTTCTAAGCCCACCAGCCCATCTGTGGCCAAGGTGGTCTTCCTAAACGGAGAATCTGGTCACATTACTCTTTTGTGTAAAAGCTAGGAGTGGTGGACATTACTATCGCATGCCAGTGTCTGGCACAGTCGCTGCTCTAGTTTGTCTCTGAGTCCTCAGCACTTAGCACAGGGCCCGGGATCCCAGTTAGCATCCGTGAATGTTTTTTTAAAACTGAACTGAGCAAAATAGTGAAAGCCATTGTGAGCTTACATTACACCTCTTACGTGGATTGGGATCCGCCAGGATTTCAACCCCAGTCTGATGATTCCAGCCCTCCAGATGCCTTCCCTGCTGATTTCAGGGGCGGGGCGGGGGGGCATCCCTAAGGTGCTTACGTCTGTGGTCTCCTCCTACTCCCTCCCTACAGAACAGAACAAAGCACCTAGCCTGCTATTTTATTCAAATACCAGAAGAGTTGGAAGGGAAGGAGCCATAGCCCCTTCCCGTTGGCCAAGGTAGGAAATCCCCTCCCCCAGCCATCTTGGGGTGGCCTTGGAGGCCCAGCAAAATTTTATGAATCTTTCAGAGTTGTCCAGGCATTTAACCTTCACCATAGAAGCAGCTGATAGAGTGTTGGGGGAGGGGGTGGGAAAGGGAAGGGTAGAAAAAAGTTTATTTGGTCTTACCCATATAATATTAGGTGGGAATTTCCAAGAAATTATGTGGCAATGACGTTATAACTTTCACACGATGGCTGGAAGCAACATTATAAAAATATTACCTAACACGACTCCATATGGACATATGAAATTTCATTCCATTTTACACATGTAATTAAGTGGCCCACATAATGAAGTACTGTGTGTGCAAAGAGGGAGATGTCTTTTGTAGGTGAAAGATAGCTGGGGCAGAAACAAGACTGGCATTTTAAAGGGAGAATAATCGAGCAAGGGTGGCTGAAAATTATTGCACTTCATTCTATAAACAACTTAAACTTGATGGACTTTTTCCCCCTTACAGCTAGTCTTCTGGTTGTAAGCAGGACAAATACATTCAATATTCTGCTGTTAAAATACTCTCTTACCCTGTTTACCAAAGGTGGTGAGTTGAAAAAGTCCTGAGCTTGGAACTAGGTTCAAATCCCAGATTGCCACTTACTAGCAAATGACCTTCAGTAAGTGGCTAAGATAGTGGTACCCACACTGTGGTCTAAACCAGTGTCATTATTTGAGGGCTTGTTATAAATTCAGATTCACAGGCACCATCTCAGACCTATTGAATCTGAGTCTCTGAGGGTGGGGCCCAGGGATCTGCATTTGAACAAGCCCTCCACATGGTTCTGATGCACAAGAAGAATGAGAGCCATTCAAATGATCAAAGTCCCAATTTCCTTTCCTGTAAGTGTTTTCTTTATGACAGAAAACCCAACTCCAAGCAGTGGATAAAGAACAAGAATTTAATGATTCATATAATCAAGATCCAGAGGTAGAAGTACCTTCAGGTAAGGCTTGATCCAGCACCTCAAACAATGTCACTCAGGATCCCTTTGTTTTGAGTTTCTGACATTCTGGCATAAAGAGGGCTCAAACAAGAAATTCTATTGTGGTTTAAAGTTATAGTTTTGCATACCTGAGTTTCAGAACTAACATTTATCTTATTTACATGTTTATTGAGAAGTTAACTGGTGCCATGTTTCACGTGGGTTTTGAGACACGATGTGAGGCCACTCTGCATCCACCAGTGGCCACTGGCTCGTCGTTCTCCAGAACGTTGTGCTACATCCTGCTTCTTTGCTTTTGAACATGTTGTTAATTTGCTCTGAATTACTCTCCTTTGTAAGAACCATTGGGGGAACTCCCATTTATCATTTAGAAATTACTTGGGCGTGGACTATTTTCTTTTTTTCCTGTTTATTGATTTTATTGGGGTGACATTGGTTAATACAATTTTACAGGCTTTAGGTGCACGATCCCACAATGCATTATCTGAAATCTGTGTTCACCACCCCAAGTCTCATCTCCATCCACCACCATTTATCCCTGCTTCACCTGCCTCCATCTTCCCCCATTCCCACCTTCCTCTAACAGTCACCTGTTGGGAACCACCCTGCCTGCTTTCAGAAGCTATAACCCCCCCACGGCTAAGGCTGAGTAAAAAGACCTCAGGACCATAAGCCACTAAGGAGACAAAGCTTATCTTCCAGGCAGGGGGCCACCTCTGCCTCTTTACCTCACCCTGCTTGGCCCCGGGCAGATTACTGGTTAGCCAATGACAGGTAAGATTCCTCAAGGGAGGGGCTACCTAAGATAAGCACGGTCTCAAAGGGGCCACCAGGGAAGGACTTGGGGGACTATAAAAGGGGGGTGATGGACCCTCACCCCTCAGCTTTGACATAGCCTGAGTCCTCATTCTATCTGTAAGAAGTCTCCTAATCTCTTGGCTGCCCACATCCCCCACTTGACTTAAGCCTAAAACAATGCCGGAGGTGGGTGTGGCCCTGTGCTGGAAAGGGTGGTTCCTCGGGCAATCAGGCCTAAGAAAGAATGCATAAAACCTTGTGAAAACTGCTTTGCTAAATACCCTCAATTTAAATGATAAGGGTCCAAGCATAAAATGAGTTTGTTTCTCAAAGTTTTATGGCCCTTTAGCTATCTGACCCTGACTCAGAATAAGCCCTGATAGTTCTTTGAATATCTATTCCTTGATCATTACTGCTGACAATGATTGATGAGCTTTACCTGTATTCCTATGCAATTGAACCCAATAAAAGTCCATTGAGGAACAGGCTAAGGCCCTTCTCCTTGGAGAGATCAGCTACCTTTCCTCCCCAAGCAGATTATGTCTTGGTAGACTTATTCTCATCCATGGCGGGTGTGGGGGTGGGGCACTGCTCTGTGGGCGGAGCCTCCCCACAGTCACGACACTATCGTTCACATCCAGTAGCTGTTTCTCTCTCTCTTCTTTTTGCTCAATACCCCCCACCCAGTCCTCTAACCCCCAACCCCACTCTGATAGCTGACAGCCTGTTGTCCACCTATGAGGCTCTTTCTGTTTTGCTTGTTGGTTCAGTTTGTTCATTACAGTCCACAGATGAGTAAAATCATTTGGTATTTGTCCTTTTGTGACTGGCCTATTCCTGTTAGCATAATACTCTCCAGGTCCATCCATGCTGAGGGACTATGTTCTAAAGCTTTCCCAGCTCCCCTGCCAGCAATCATCCCTGCTATTTTGTGTTCCCAAGGCCCCTACCATGTGCTCTTTCTCTGCCTGGTGTCCACGTGGTCATTATCTGCCTTCCCACCAGGACAGTGAGCTCCTAGAGGGCACAGCCATCGCCTCATCATTTAAAAAGCTCTAGCACCTGGCAGAGGGCCCAGCACAATAAAGATGCTCAACAAACCGTATTGACCAGAGCTGACCCTTCTCAGAACTGTGAGTACCATAGAAGGCCAATCCCAAGCTCCACACCACGCAGGACACACTGGAAGGCACAGGCCGTGAGTCCCCACACTGCCCTGGAGCCTGTACGGAACTCACAAAAGACCATCTAGTCCCGAGTCAGTTGGAAGAGGCTCCATGATTACCTAAAGGAGAGCAGTGCTGCCCCAGAGAAATTTCCGCAGTGAGGGAAACCCCCGCACATCTGAGCGGACTCACCTTGTAGCCACTAGCCCCGGGCGGCTACTGAGCCCTTGACATGTGTGGGGTCAGTGAGGAGCTGAAATTGTAGTCAAAAAAAAAAAGTTCACTCACTTTAAATTTAAGTAGCCACACGAGGCTAAGAGCTGCCATACTGGACCCTGCAAACGCCAAGGACAAGCGAGAGCGATGTGGTGGGGAGGGAAGTGGCGGTGTTGTTCTGGATGCAGCTTGTACTAGCGCAGGTCCGGGGACTTCACGGAACTCTCGTCTCCTTCATCTAAGTTTGCGATTTTCTTTGATTGATCAAAAGTCAAAGAGACTGTATGTAATGTTTCCTGATTATCCCTCCCCCTTTCATTCTTGCTATTTGTAGCTTTTGTTTTCTTTGTTCTTATTCGGTCTCTCTCAAAGTTTATCAATTGTATTGATCTCTTCAAGGAACCAGCCTTCAGTTTCATTGACTTTTCTCAATTGCTTGTCTGTTCTCTATTTCAGTGACTTCTCCTCTCATCTTTGTTATTTCCTTCCTTCTAGTATTACTTCTTTTGTGATAAAAGAGCTTTTAAACTTTTTCATATGCTGTTCCCTCTGAATGGAACCCTCTTCTGGAAATCGTCCTGAGTGCATCCTTACCTGTCCTTCACAAAGACTCGGCCCTCCCTTTCTGAGGGAGGCCTCTGCTGCCCTTTTCAACACCTGTCCCATATTCCTGCAGCGTCATGAATCTCTTCCTCCCCATAGCACTCACCACTCATCACTGTTGTGACTTCACATTTGTTTTGTGACTCTTTGATTAATACCTGTCTTCTGTACTCACTATAAATTCTCTGGGGCCAGAGAGCCTGGCTTTCCTTTCTTCTTTGTGCATAGACGTGATCTTTCTCATACTTGGCTCAGACAAAGACAAATGGACAAATTTATAGTCTCAATATTGGCACCTTCACCTGGATTAGGTCGCGAGCATTCTTTCTGAGGAGCGGAACGGGCCTGACCACTCCCACTTTGGTCAGCACAGCCATGCGATGGGATTACCAGCAGACAAGGGAGAAGGGCCATGGTTAGCCATTGGCTGGACTTCAGCAGAAGAGAAAGACTGTGCTTGGCTGAACCCATGGCAAGTGTTTGGCTGTCATTTTGCCAGCAGGAAGGGGAATAAAAAGTAAGTTCTTTAGAAACCCAGGAGCGAAATGTTTTAGGGCAGTGGTTAGCCAACTCCAGCACCCCAGGACTCCCCTGGGAAGCATTTTGAGACACCAACTTCTCTGTGTGTGTGTGTTTGGAGACTCCTTCCCAATATCTCTGTCTCTTTGGACTGAGAACCACTTCCCTGGTCATAAAGTGTCCTTATTAGGGAAAAAGCCAGGTGCATCAGGAGAACAGATGTCAGCCCAGGTGTGAACGTACTGCATGTTTCAAATAGGTTCTCTTCTGGGCTTTTAAGGTTACTGCATTCAAACGTTATTTATTTTGATGACTGAGTTTGGGGGGCACCCTCTTAAATTTTGAACCAGAAGTAAGAACCTCCTCTGCCTCACCCTGGTCCCGGCCCTCAGGGAAGTGCAGGGAAGCTCTGTGTCAAGAGCCCAGCATGGTATGGGGTTCAGAGCAAGCTTCCGTGAGATGCAGCTTCTCAGGTCGCCGTCACAACTTTGGTGGGACTGTGTGAGCGCTGCAGTGGAAGCTCTAAGACGGGAGTGCTGATTCTGCCTTGGTGAGCAAGAGGTGGTGACATTTGAGCAGGTCTCAAAAACACAGTAGGAGTGTGTCAGGCAGAGAGAAGGGAAGGGCCGTCCAGAAGAATTTTATGAAGAATAGCAAGACATTGTGTATGGCTGGAACCAGGATGGGTGGAGGGGCCCTGTGACAGATGAGGAGACTCAGGGGGCGCATCTGGCCCAGGTGGGCCTGGAAAGCACAGTTAAGGGCCTGGAGCTTTGTCCAGCAGGTGAGGTCCGGCCAGAGGCCTTTAAGCAAATGTTCACCACCTTCTGCAGAGCACACTGCCCTAGCCTTAGTTCCCAAGGCTGTGCGATGGAAATCATGACCGCCTCTGGGAGAACCGAGTGGAATGGTGAATGGTGAAATTTGGAATCTCTAAAGACCATGCCGGTGTCTGATTGTATAATAAGATTCCCTCACACTCCGTGATTATTCAGTCCTCCTGCCTGATGCTGAGACGACCTCTGCAAACACGTTCTTATCAGATGGGGGAGCCATTATAATGACCCTGAAAAATCGAGTTCACCCATCTGAGAGAGGGAGGAGGGGACAGCTCCAGTCCAGCCCAGGCTCTTCCCTGGAGCATCCTCCCCTCTGCATGTGTCGTGACTGTCTGCAGCAGTTACACCTGCCACCCCACTGCCATGGGCTTCATCACCAAGGTCCTATTCTTATGGCTCATGCCTACAGAAACAGCCAGGTAGTGCAGGGATGGGGTGGGGTGGGGGCAAGTCCTCTTCGTTTCTAAGAAGGGAGACACCACAAGCTGCCTCAGTGAGAGTCGAAGCGAATCATCACATCACGGGCACAGCGAGCACCTGGAGCCAGTGCGTTGGCTCCCACCAGCTGTGCACAGCCGTTAGTGTTGCCAGCACCTGCACTTCGGTGTTACTCCCGTTCATTCAGCTGTTTCACACATGCAGGCGCTGCACACTCAGGTGCTGCATTGCTCGTTCAAGTGCGCACCCAATAGATAAGACGTCCTACACTGGCTCAGTGCCACCTACACTCATCGCCACCCACATTCAGGGGTGGCCACATCCTATGACTGGGGGCAGGGAAGTAGACAAGGAGAGGACCTTCATTATCTTATGGAGTCATTGTCCTTTCTCAGGGAAGTTCCCTCAGTTTGGGGGGCTGAAAGCCACCGTCGGGTTTTTCCTTCTTTTTTTTGCTTCTTCTTGTTCGGTCACGAAACAACTTCCTGGGAATACTTAGTGTTCGGGGGGTAGGGGGGGGTGGGGGGGGGAGGGGTCTGATTCCCACCTCATGGATGAGGAAACTAAGTCTCGGACCCATGAACTGCCCTGTACAAGCTCATAAAGTAGAGAGGAGTCTACAGGTTTTGCCTGCCTGTCATGCCATCTACCCTTCTTCCAGTTACAGCCCCCATCTTCCTAGGGACGTGCTCTACCACTGCCTCGCTCCCTGTGTACCAGGTTTCTCATCTGTAAAATGGGAGTGGTTATAATAGCATCCAGGCCCAGACAAAGGGAAACCCAGGAAAGCTGATAATTCTATGTTCAAAGGTGTGCCCTTTAAATATTGGTTCTAGATTCATTTTGTGGGGCGTAGTTAGTAGATGGGGTAGCTTAAGAGAGGATTGTGAGGTTTTCGCTAGACAGGAGATTCTGGGCCCTGGCTGAAGCTCTGAGAGGCTCTGGCCTCCGGCCCCTCTGGTTCACTCAAAGGGGTGTGGGAGGCAGGGCACTTGGGTGGCAGAAGAATCAGCTTACACTTCTCTCTTGGTGCAGGGACCTGCCTTAGCATCGCATTCCTGTGATGGTTTACTCTAACGATGTTTTAGTGCCCCTGAAAGACTGGGGCCCTGGGTAGTGGCCTGGCTGATCTTCCCTGAGACTTGGTTGTGTGAGAGTTAGATAAGAAAATGCATGAAAAATGCAGAGTGACACTGGGCACGTAGTAGATGCTTCATTAAAAGAAAGAAAAAAAACAACAACAACTGGTAGTTGAGCCCCAACTGTAATTCTCCAGCCCAGTGCTACTGATTTTGGAGCTTGCTTTGGGCGGGCTCTGTATTCTCAGGCCCCCCAGAGCCAGTTTGGCTTTGCCCCCCACCATGAGGAGACCGGGTTGATTTTCCAAACGGGAGACACTGAGCCCCCAGCGCTGACAGCGATCCTGCCTCCCGCCCGAAGGTGGATGGTTTGGCTGCCGAGTTCCCCGAAAATTGGTTCCGCATGTTGCCGACATCAGGCCTGAACGTTTGCTCAGCACACAGCCATGAGGGCCCTCCCGGGAGGCTGAAACCCCACACCAGCCCCACCATCCGCCCCCCACCACAGGCTGCCAAGCCACTGCCCACAGCCAACTCCCAGGGCCAAGTGGTGGGAGAGCAGGGCACTGCCACGGGCAGGGGCGACCTGGAGCTTCTCCTGACCCCCCAGGCGGCTGCCCCGGCGCCACCTGGTGGCTTCGTGGAGAACTGCACCAGCATGGCAGCCTCAGGCCTGGGGACTGGGGATGTGTTGCTGCAGGGCTAAATCCGCAAAAGACTGTCCTTCTCCCATTCCAGGAACTCCCCAGGGCTGGGGAATGCGGTTCCCAAGGCTGGGCTATTTTTAAACGTCAGCATCCGCCATGCAGATGCTCTGTTTATGGCTGATGTTCCAAGCCTATGAGAGGAGCTGTGCATTTAACCAAAGGCAGATGCAGGATGGGAGCAATTAGGGTGGGCTGGGCCTGTCTATTCCCAGGCCTGGGCAGCTGGGAAGGGAGAGGGCCCGCGGGCCACCCTGAGGCTGAGGTTTCTACTAGTCAAGGAGACTGGGCCCTGGCTGGTGCCTGATGAATGAGCTGGGAGTGTGAGGGGGAGAGGGAAACCCTCTTCTATCCCTTTCTTTCTTACCATTGTCAACAATCTTTGCCTAGCAATAGCTCCTTATAAGGGGTAGGCACGATTTTTCCCATTTTGCTGATGAAGAGGCTGAAACTCAGAACCTTTAAGATACTCACCCCAGGTCATCTAGTTTTTTCGAAGTTTTGGGGGATTTTTTCTGACAGGAGAATGTGACCAGATAGCCCACCTCCCATGGCTTCCAGTCACTTTGGGGACTGAAGCCCTTCAGGAACAGCGCAGTTTGTCCCATGAGAGCCTGGGCCTGCCTTCGCAGCTGGTCATCCTCTGCCCCTCCCTCTCTCCTCGCTCTTTACAAGTGCAGGCCCCGAGTCACCACCCTTATGAATGTTTCCATGGGTTCTTTCTCTTCATTCTTGCCACCACCTCCGTGGGCCCTGATCTCAAAAAACCTGTAATCGGATTCCAGGGCTGATGACCCCTGGACTCAGGTTATCTTTGTCCCTCTATCTCTGCCACGAACCACGTGGCCTCACAAAATCTTAGCAGTTGTTGAATGAGCGCATGAATGAACACATGAAAGCTCCGTGCTGCTCAGCACTGTGCTGAGCGGAGCAGGTTCAAGAGAAGGAGAAGGTGCTGTATGAATTCTTGGGGGCCCTAAGGTCTCCTTTGTGAAAAGACCGTCTCAAAAAAGGCAAGGCATTGTGAGTGACTTGCCAACCAGGCCTAAGGGATTGGGGCAGGCTTGATGGGGAACATCCTGGAGGAGGAGGAACGGAAGGGTGGTGATGAGCAAGAGCAGAGTCTGGAAAGAGGAAAACCATTGGGTGGGGGCATCAAGAGGAGATGCTGCTGCTGGGGGCAGGGAACACAGCAGGAATCTCCAGCATGAGATTCAGCCATACCAGTCCATGTGTTCCCACAGGCTCCTGAGTCAGTCTGGTCAAGGCAGGCTGTGCAAAGCCTCAGCCTCCCAAACCCATCCTGGGATGCAGGACTTCAGGGTAGAAGCAAATCATGTCTGGATGAGGATTAATGGGAGTTTTTCTACACTCTGTCTTCATCACTGACAGCTGCCTTGGTTTCTCTGATTGGCCCTTTGGTTTCATCAGAACCAGGTCCTGGACTGAACCCCTTGTAGCTGGCTTAGTGCCAAGACTGAGCCAAGCCTGTTAGCCTCTGCTGTCTCTTCACATGTGCCTGAGCCTGGCCTTGAGTGGCTGACACACTGCCCATTATGCTGACGCTCAGAGCTTCTGATGCCTGAATCCTCAGCAGAGCTTGGCTACAGCGCTGGCCCAGGTGAGCCTCCATCTCCTTGCTGGTCCTGGATCTAGCTTCTTTCCTCTTTCTCTAGTCCTCTGGGGCTGGCATTGCAGCGTGCTTTGTGCAGTTTGCAGTGTGCAGTGTGCCTGAGAGTGGGGGCCAGACTCTGAGAGGCCTTGAACACCAAGCCAAAGGATGTGGATATTGTGTAGCGGCCAGTTACGCAGCCCTCATTGGCTCCTGTGGATGTGTTGGGTGGGCCTATTGCAGACAGGGAGGCAACTAGAGGCCTGAGTGAAGGGTGAGTATGTTCTGAAGGTCGGAGCTCACCCTGGTCAAGTGTAAGAGACAGGGATGACCTATGACAACATCAGATCCATGCCCTTCGCTGCAGAGAGGATGCCACCCTAGACCAGTGAGGATGGGACAATTGCCCAGTGTTATACAGCCCATTCTTGGTGCCTTCTACAAGTCAGCAAGAGTCTTTGCTTCTCAAGAAGCTCTCTAGAGCTCCTTCATCTCTCCCTAGGAGGCAAAAGCATCGACTTTGGATTGAGGCAGTTCTGGGTCTCTGTCCCAGCACTAGCTGTGTGAGCCTGGCCAGGTCATTAACCTCTCTGAGTGCAAGCAATTTTACCTTTCAGATAGAGACCATGCCATCTTCTCACAGGACTTTTCAGAGGATTTAATGAGGTAATAGCCATTAATATGCACAGGATAGCACCTGGCACCTAGCAGGGGCCCCCCCGCTATTTCTCTGAAACATCTTTAGCTACTGGAGGATCCCGGGATCATTAGAAAGAGGCAGCAGCTAGTTGGATGGGCCAAAAGGGAGCGGCCCAGAAAAGGGGACAGGAGACGGCCAGGCTGTCCAACCAGCCCTGGAGTTATCTCTCCAGTCTGGAGGCTGGAAGAATCCACGCGTGGGCACTGGACCAGGCTCCAGGCCCAAGAAGTAGCTCTGCACCATGTCCTGTGGCCTCTCGAATCCCTCCCCAGCTCTGCCAGGAAAAGCTCCAAGACCTTTGAACTGGTCAGACCTTGGGCTTCTTGCTGGGGCTGGGGAAGCAAATATTTGGGCAGCCAGTGGTTGTGTTTGGGGCTGTCTGTCCTCCCTGCTGGATCAGCATGTGCCAGGGGTGCCCAGCTGGGAGGGCAGCGCCCAAACCATGCGTAGGCGGTGGGTGGACGTGAAGGCCGCAGATCCCAGGCGCCTGCAGCGGAAGCCCCTGGCCGAGGACGGAAAATGCCACTCGGGCCGCACAATCCATCCTGTTGTAATCCCCAGAACTGGCGTCACTGGGGCCTGTCCAAAAACTGTCGTGCAGGGGCTGAACTCATACTTGTGTGTCTGCCACGGGAGCAGGGGGAGGTGGTGGGGGCCGCAGAGGCCCATAAAAACAAACCCAAACGTTTCATTTGCTTTCTTACTTTTTTGTTACAGACCACTTGGCTGCCTGTGCCAGCTGGGAGCCGGGGCCCAGCGAGAGCGCAGAGTTATGGGGCAGCGCTAAGTGCTCTGTTTGCAGGGAACTGCCAAAATGTTAGGACAAAGTGGTAGGTGTTTGTGCTGCAGATAATAACTGATGGGCTCCGGGGCGGGGAGGCGGACGCCTTGTTATTATGGCCGCGGCTCTTCTGAGAAACGCAGCAGCGGCCTCGAGAGAGCAGCGATATTTTTCTGAGCACACAGGGCCGGGCCTGGCAGTTAATGGGCACGCGGGGGCCTCAGGAATCAGTCCCAAGAGGGAGGTGGAGGCCGGCGGCTGGTGTTTATCTGATTCTTGGGGTTTTCTCTCACTGGCCAGAAAAGCCCATTCCTCAGAACGTTCCAGAACCCACTGTGCTGTGAAAGGAACAGAGGCCTGTTTGGAATGCCAAGTGCCTGGGTGTCCCGCTTCGGGGAACCCGAGGAAGCTGTCATTTGGCAGGGCTCCGTGGCCCAGACCCAGAAGGATGGACCAGGCTCTGCCGGGAGAGCGTGTTTTCCTGAGTGTGAGGGTCTCCCGGCGGGAGTGAGACCTGGCTTGTAGTGTCTGGAGGCAAAGCACTGCTTCTCCTGGAGCTGTGTCCCTCTGTGTCACTTCTGACTTTCTCAGGCAGGGAATGAGCCAGCCCACAGCAGCCCGAAGGTTCTAAGGAGCGGCGCTGTCTCGCCCCTCGCTCCGTCTGAATGTATGTTTTGTGCGCATGCACCAAAGACCAGGTTCAGCTTATCTGTGCAATCCGTTAAGTATTGATTGACTGATTCGCTGATTTTGTTGGGTGCCCATTCCCGGCCAGGTTCTTATCTGGACGTTGAGGATATAGTAGTGAGTAAAACCGGAAAAACATCCCTGCCCTCACTGACCCCCATTGTAGTGCACGGCCATGATCACAGCGTAAGTGGATGCAGGGGCAGATAACGCGTCACACCACGGGAGAAGCTAAGGGGAGCAGTGGGGCGGGTAAGAGAGCAGATCGCCACGGAGTGGTGGAGCCGGGGAGACAGGAGAGGCCGGGGCTGGAGTGGGGACCAGCACACCCAAAGTCCCTGCAGCCCATGGAGTTCACGGTCAAGGTGGAAGAGGGGTAAAGGAAGGTAACTTTTGCCCAGTGCGAGTGCTGGAGAAGACGCTGGTCAGTCAATACCGTGGTGTGAAGCCATGTGGAGCAGCCATCACCAGGCCCTTGGGGCCGAGGAGGAAATCGAGGCTCAGAGTCAGTGCTGGTGGGAGTGGAGGACTGGGATGGACTGACTCCGGGGCCCACCCAACTCTAATGCCCGTGGCCACCCTCCCCGCTGAGTCTGTGTGTAGCTTCAGTTCCCTCATTCCTCATTGGCTTTTTTTGAACAATAAATAAGAAATTTCTCTCTATAAAATATATATAAAGCCCTTAACGTGATGCCTGGCACAAGAGGCCCCGGTAAATGGCTAAACTAATGTTGTCATTCTAATTTTCTCCTAGGCTCAAGGACCCGGTGCCAGAGGCTGCCTTTGGCCCTTGTCACTGAGCAGTCGCTTCAACAGGGCTCCGCAGCTCTCTGTGAGGGGCTCCTGGGCCCCTGGTGCTTTCTCCCCAGCACAGACCTTACCAGCTCTGGTCTCCTAGCACCCTGAATCTGCCAGCGATGCTGACCAGCGCAGTCTCTCAGGGAGGGTGAGGGACTCCTTGTACCCCAGCTCTGAGCTTTGGGCTGTATTCCCAGCAGTCTCAGCCATTGCCTCTGTGGACAGAAAAGCATGTGGTGGCAAAGACTAGAGAAGAGTCCTGGTACTCATTTCTGCTCCCAGTGGGTGACAGGTGGGGTGACTGAGGGCAGGCCTATCAGGGGCTGGGAGTCCTGCTGGGCAGACATGCCTCTAGCTGTGAGGGAAACCCCCTTTGCTGATGCTCTGTGTTGAGGCTGCCTCTGCCTTTAGCAGCTATCTCAGGCTTCTCATCTGAGAGCAGGAAGCAGGTGTTCCCCATTGCACTGGAATTCATCTGTGTGAGACCCTGTCCATTTGCTGAATTCCCTAATGTAATGTCTCCAAATAGAGCCTCTAAAAGTCATCACAAATTCAAAAGGTGTGCCAATCAAGACCACCACTAGAAAGACCCCTTTAGCAGCCCCCCTGCCCCCAATTTTCTCATTCCCCTGAAGTGTGGAAAGAGAGGGATGGTGCGGTAGAGATGAAATTATCCTCCAGTGTCTGTTCCCTTTTCTCAGCATTAGTAGAATTTTAAACTGGGAAATGGCTGCTCAGCTAAAGACTATGTACCTTGTATCCTAGCCTTCACTGTAACTAGGATCTTTTCATGCCAATAAGTTCTGTCCAGTGGGATGGAGGGGAGAGATTGTGTCTTTAAGGGGGAAGGGTGAGCCCTTGTCCCTCCAGCCTGTTTCATGTAACCCAGCAGTGGTGGCAGCCATTCGGACCATAGGATGAGACTAACACCCAAGGGATGGCAGAGCAACAGATGGAAGAGTCCTGGGCCACTGGCATTATGGAGGCACGACATCAAGCCTGGGTTGCTTGTTATATAAGGGAGAAATACAGTTCTTCTTTAAACTACTGTGAGTTGAAGGGTTCATTACAGCAGCTGAACCTCTATCCTACTTAAGACAGATAAGATTTATGGGTCTCTTGGCCATCCCCAGTGTGCTAATGTTCAAAAGAGGCTGCTGAGCCAGAGAACAGACCTGACTTTTGCAATGAAAAATACTAATGCTGCCAGTAAGCATCTCTGCACCTCGCTGCCAGCACATCTCTCCACATCTAGCACTTCAGGGAAGCTGCAGGGGGTACCTCGTACACGAGGCTCCGAACCGTGATTTGTTCAAGATCACATGCGAGTGAGTGACAGAGACAAAACCAGAGCTCAGGGTGTCTGATTCCTAATCTGTCCTCTTTCCCCTGCAGCAAAGCTTCCTGTCCATCTATAAATCTATAAATAATGTGTGAAATATGTGTGTGCGCGTGTGCGTGGTGTAGGGAGGGGAGGAAAGGAGAGCTATAATCCTGCTCCAGTCTTTAAATGGGGACATCAAAGTAGCAGGCTTGGGGCTGGCTCCTTCCAGGGACAGCTGGAGGAATTGCACTTGCTGAACCCAGCCTGCTGCCCTTTGCCCTCTGGCCTCAGCCTCTGCCCTCTGGGGCTTCTCAGAACAAGACTGTCCCCAAGACACCTTTAGGAGCAGGTTTTCCCACAGGGAGTTGGCGATATGATTCTGCAGGGAGCATTTCTAGGGACCCAACAGTGGCTAGGAGGCCTAGAGATGAGTAGATGGCCCAAGTAATCCACGAGGCCAATTCTGGCTCCTTCATCTGTGAATGGGCGCTGGCACTTTCCACTGCACTGGGTTTCTGCGAGAATTAAAGGGATAATGCATGTCAGAGGGTGCTCTGTAAGGTACGAGCTGTCCAAGTGCTCATGAAGTCAGTTAGTAAGACTAGAAAGTCAGGGGCTTGTCTGGTTTGTACTGGACTCAGAAAATTGGAAGTAACTGATGTGTAACTACAAAGGGCGTGGTCCCCTGCAAGTGTCCTGGCTGCTTTGCGTGTCTGGGCAGCGTTCAAGTGTGGTAGAATGGAGGTGGGAACTTGGAGCCTTCAGCTCACTAGGTGACCTTGAATGAGTCATTTAGCTTCTCTTTGTCTTTATTTTCTCATCCACAAGAATCAACTGACAGTAGAGCTACTCTGGGATGATCATTGCTTTAAAAAATCTGTTAGAATGCTTAATTCAGTTTATATATTTTCTAAGTTGTTGAAATAAGGTTTTTCTTATTCCTGTGTTTGGATTTTTATATCTCTTTTCATGAGTGAGATTGGCCAGAAGTTTTCTTTTTTCCCTCCTATTCTTTCGTGGTTTTGGTAATAATATTATACTTCAGAAAATCAGTCTGGGCGTGTGGCAGAATGCTGGACGAAACTCCAGCTCTGAACTCTACATTTTCCTGGACACGATTGTATGGCCAGACACTACATTTCCAGCCTCTGTTGGGCTGAGTGTGGCCTATCCATGTGATTAAATTAGCACCGATGCAATTTGAGTTTAAAATAAAATTGCTTGTCCTGGACTCTTTCTTTTTCTGCACACTGGCAGACAAATGTGCCCATGACCAAGCTTCAACTGGGTAGAGGAGGACAACATCCTGAGGAATGATGAGGCATCAGAATGGAACAGCTTGCAGTCCCTGATTTCCTGGGTAAAGCAGACTGCCTAGCCAGCCTGGTGGTGGTGGTGGCGGTTTTGGTGGTTTGGTTACCTTTTTGTTATTTACTTATATACTAATAAAAGTATGCACAATACTTTGCACAATAAAAGTATGTTTGAAATGGGTTGAGAACTACTTTATGTCTTAATATGTGGTCTGTTTTTGTAAACACTTTTATTATGTGCTTCAAAAGATGTGTACCGACTAATCCCTGGGTATAGAATGTTAGCTACGATAGGTGGTAAGGTTGTTCACATGTCTGTATCCTCCCTCAATGCCTGTCTGCTCAATATGTCAACAGTGAAAAAGATGTGTTGAATTCTCCCACTATGAAGGTAAATTTTTAAATTTTCTTCCTATATTTCTAACAAGCTTAAAGCTATATTATCAAGTGAGTATAAGTGAATCGGTTTTTTTAGAACATCCTGGAAAGTAAACCTGTGATATGGTATTGACTCCATTGCTTTTTGTCTTAAAGTAAAATTTGATTTCAATATAGCTACCCCAAATTTATTTAGTTAAATGTGATCTGGTATATTTTCCCCTCTTTCTACACTCCAGTACCTTTTTGTGTCTTTATGTTTTAGATCACTCTCTTTTAAATAGCACATCCTTATATTTTTCATCCAGTCTGCTAAGCGTTATATTTTAACAGGTGACTTTAGTCCTTTTGTATTTGTTGTGGATATATTTGTGTTTGTTTCTTCTTTCTCCGCCTTGTCTTTTCTGTCCCTCTTTCTCCTTTATTTTCATTGCTTCTTATGGTTATTTTTGGTTTAACTTTTACAATTCTTTTTTACTTCTACATTTATGTCAAACATTTAATTTCTAGTCTTTTAGTCATTACAGTTGCTTTTTACCTGGTGCACATAACATCAGTAGACAATACCTGAATGCTTCCCCTCCGCAGTCTGAGAAACAAGGCAAGAATGTTGGTACTTTAATACACGGACCCATCTCCTGCCTGACATGACATTGTCATGAATACGTTAGGTCTGTCCTTTTTTAACCTCATAAATTATATATTCTTATATTGTTATTGCTTTGGGGATTATTATATTTTCCATAGAGACAACCTCTGATTTGTGTCCACCTACAAGATTACCAATTTTTTTGGTTCTTTGTCGCCCTTCTTCAAAAATCATCTCTCTTCTTCCCGAAGTACGTTATTTAGAACTTTTTAAAAGAAGGTCAAGTTACTGTAAACCCAGGTTTTTATGACTTTATTCTACTGTCTTCGGTTACTGGGGCGAGTTTTGCTGTCACTGTACTTGTCAGGCCTTTGGGGGTGACCTGCCTTTGCCTCTGACTGCTTTTAGGATCTTTTCTGCCATTAGTTTTTCTGCGTGCTCACTGGGACATTACCAGTGCAGATTTGCTTATTTGGCCTTGTTTAGTATATGCATGTTTCTGCATATTCATAACTTGTCATCAGTTCTGGACCTTTTCTCAGCCACCACTTCTCTGAATATTGGCCCTCCTTCCTTCCTGCTGCTCCTTCTCATATGTTCTGTCTTCCTGGCTGAACCTCATCCTCACAGATTGCTTCAGCTCTGTCTTCCAGACCACCCATCCTCTATTCAGTCGAGTTTAATCGGCTGTTTAACCCAGCCACTAAGTGTTTAACTTCAACAATTCAACTTTCATTTCTAAAAGTTCCATGTTACCCATTTTTACGTTTGCCTGCCTATTTTTGATAGTTTCTTGGTCCTTGCACACTTTTATCTCCATATTTCAATTCTTTCTTCATTCAGTATAGGATTATTTTATGATCTGTATATTACAAGTCCAATATCTAAAGGTTTTGAAGGTCTACATCTATTTGTCATTCTTCTGACTTTCACCCGTTTTACATGTGTTTGGTAATTCCTATAGCAAGCTCATTTTGAATTGAACTTATCTGAGAATAAAGTCAGACCTAGATTGGGCAGTTAATTTTTCAGAGGCGAATGATATATATTCCTGCTGATAGCCAAGGAGCTCCAGAGATCTGGATTCACTTTAGCCCCCTTCAAAGGCCCCTGATGAAAGTCAGAATCTTGGCCTTAGGTTTCTGACCTTACCTTCTACACGAGGCTTAGTCTTCTTATCACAGTGTGGACAGTTGCCCTCAAGGAAACCTTGCCTTTCACCCGTGAGTTGTAATTTTCTGATCTTTCTTGCTCCCCCCACCCTTGTTTGGCCATGGAAACTTCCCTGACTTCCCAGGGAGCCTAGTGATGCATTAAGGATTTTGTTTGTTGGAATTAGTGCAGGATCCAGGGGGAGGGCTTTTCAGTTTATTGGGGCCTCACTGCCGGGCAGAGAAGCAGCCCACAAATTCTGTACTCTCACTGAGCCCTTTCGGTGGGGGCAGGGAAGGCAGGTCGGCCAGGGCATTTGGAGCCACGTGGGCTGGGAAGAGGGCAGGGCTCTGGAATGCTGGGTGCTGCAGACATGGGTCTTACCTGAGTGGACAGAGGCACTACCTGGCTGAGATGAGTACTGAGGGAAGGATTGGATGCCAGGCCTGAAAGGAAGGGGAGGAGCCGAAGCAAGGACATACCACAGGGGTTGGTTTTCCTGGAACTGGGCCAAGATAGAAAGTCTTTGAGGTGATGGGGGTTGTTGCTCATGGGGATCAACTTGCGGCACAGGGCTGGGGTGCAACGTTGGTTTAAAGAGGCAGGGGCCAGTCGTGCAAATGCACCTCTATAGATACAGAGCAGACCAGCATGGCACCTTTCCATTGGGCATTTGATTAGCCTGCGGGCATCCCCAAGCAGTGCAGTAGGATTTCAGAAGAGACTGAGGTCAGTGTGGGCTGGACAAGATATACCATACTTTTGCCCCTGTACACCTTGGCACTATCTGTTCCCTCTGCCTATGATGATCTCTTCTCCATTTCTACCCCGTCGGACTCCTATACATCTTTCACGGCCCCACTTGATGGCAAGGCTTCGGAGAACCCCCCCCAACCGTCCCAGGTTGCTGTTGACTCCCCACAGTGCTGGCTACCACCCTCTTTTCTCTGCTTATCACAGTGGTTAAAAGTATCTTCTACTTTGACAGCTCATCACTGGGCTTCAAGGAAGAAACCAGCCCTTTGTGTCCCAGCCTGGCTGTGTGGCCTGGGGCCACGAATGTGGGCTCTGTACCCAGAGGCAAACCCCTCTGCTTGCTGCTGGGTCTCCTTGGCACACTTGCTTAACACCTTGGGCTGTACCTCAGGCTCCTCAACTGAAATTGGACATACAATAATACTTCCTCAAAGCATTGCTACAAAAGTTATAGAATTAACACTTGTCAGGTACTTGGGGCCCTTCCACACTTAGGAGGTGCTCCGCTTGTGTTGTCTGTTACCATCCTGCATCAGCACTGAGTCAGGGAAGCACATTTCTGGCTGGGATTCCAAGTTCTATGAAGCTGAAAACCACTTGATGTAGTTTCAGTACAAGGAGGGGCTCTCAGGACTGCTGGGATTGCAGGCCACAGAGGGTGCAGGGTCCACCAGCCCCTCCACAGGTGCCTTCTCTCATCTTCAGCTTCCTGCTTGTGCCTCACTCTCCTCTCTCATCACCACTTGCTTCTGCTGCTCACATCTGGGGCTGTGTGGGACTCTGGTGTGCTCAACAACGCTGACAGGTGGTAGAGCCCAGCATCCCGCCCTTGGAGCCAGTGGATTGAGTGTCCCAAATCCAAATCCTTAGGGAAACATTCTTATTGTCCAGCTTGCCTGAGGCGCAGCTCTGCAAAAGTAATCTGACACCTGGAGAAGAGGGTAGTGTTCACGCAGTACTCAAATAGTGCAGGGAGGAGGGAGGAGAGAAGAGGCTCAGTGCCAGGACCCCACCCAGGGAGAGGAGAGTGGAGAACAAAGCACCATGTAAGCTCTATCCCTAGACCTCTGGGGGTGGTCAGTGGGAGCCCAGAGCTGGGAGGCAGGCTTGGGTGGACCCACATCAGGGAGGAAACCCCACCCCCAGTCCCTTGTGTTGAGGGCTCCACCAAGGCCTTTGCCTTGCCCAGGGCTCCACCTTAGGCCCACCTATCCCCACCTCCAGCTTTAGGGCTGAGAAACTCCTAGTTCCCTTGGAGGGACAACCACACAGCATGTGTGAACAGCTGTGGTGACAGCTCCATGACTTGTCACAGAAGCAACATCCCTGACACTGCCACAGCCCAGGGGCTGCCCTAATGCCAGTGGCATCATTGGCGTCCCCCTGAGCCTCTGGCGTCCAAGCTGCTGGAGATGCTAACATGGCCAACCCCGGCTCTGGGCCCCACTCCCCCAGCACTCCAGCCTCTTCAGATCCAATTCCTGTTTATGGGAGGCTGCCCCGGGCATACACTGCCTGAGGTTCGTACATTAACCAGCAGTGTTTATGACGGTGATGATGATTTCCGTCATTCAGAGGAGCAAAGTGAGAACCAGAACATGAAGGGGTTGCCTGAGGTCACAGAGCTCATAAGTGGCAGAACTGTGATTTGGACACAGTCTCATAAACACAAGTTCTGTGCTTTATCCCATGCTGCCTCTGATGGGTGAGGACTGGAGGCCACCTGCTCTTCATAATCACCTTTTTCAGTGCATTCATTAAACAGAACACATTTACTGAGCAAGTACTGTATGTTAGACATGAGACATGGGCATTGTGCTAGATACAAAGGTAAATCAAATGTGTCTTGCCCTCAAATAGCTCCCATCTATTCATTGCCAAGGTTGAAAAGGAAATGCATAAAATCCATAACAAAAGAGCCTCAGAGTAGAACTGAGTGCTCATCCACACAAAACAAACTGAAACAAACCGGTCCCTTCTTCAGTGGCTCTGTGATGCTCAGGATCAAGTCCAGACTCACTCCCAAGGCTCCCAAGCCCTGTCAAGGTCTGGCACCACCTCCCTCTCCTCATCTTCAGTCACTCTCCCTCCATGTCCCAGACACCCCACACTGCTACTAGTTCCCTCAAGGTGACTGTTTGCTCTGTTTTCTTTGCTTCAGCACCTGCTTCACCTGGAATGCCTTTTGTTTCCTTCCTTCCCTTATAAACTCCAGTTCTTTTCTCAGAGACCACAGCCATGCCTTTGGCTATGAAGACAGCACTGCCATTGCCTTGTAGAGGCAGAAAACCACTCCCTTCTCTGATCCTATCCATACCTTGCACAGTGATCTGTGTGGGTGAAAGTGGAGGACTCCAAAACATATGTCTACCCAGAATCTGGGACTGTGACTTATTTTGAAAAAGGGTCTTAGCAGATGAAATTTTGCTAAAGATCTCAAAGTGATATCATCCTGGATTAGGGTGGGCCCTAAATCCAGTGACAACTGTCTCCATAAGAGGAAAGGTAAAGAAGAGTTGACACAGACACAGAGGGTATGGCCATGTGAAGATGGAAGCGGAGACTGGAGTGATGTGTCCACAAGCCAAAGAATGCCCAGGATTGCCAGTAGTTCAAAGAGAGAAGCCACCAGAAGCTAGGAGAGAGACATGGAATGGATTCTCCCTCAGAGCTTCTAGAAGGAATCAACCCTACAAACACCAGGATTTCGGACTTCTGGCTTCTAGAACTGTGATAAAATGGCATTTCTGTTGTTTCAAGCCACCCAGTTTGTGGTAATTTACCAGGCCAGCCCTAGAAACCCAGCAAGTATGATCTGCATAACACTGAGCACATGGCACAGGCCTGTCCCACCCACTGAGCCGTGAGCAGGATCTGGGTCACCTCCGTTACTGCATTCCCAGCATAGCGGTCTGTGACATACGTATAGTTGGTGCTTAACACGTGCTTGTTGACTTGGACTGGCAAAGGAAAAAACTAATCTATTAGAAGGGACTTAAAAGGGATCTGCTTCATGGAGTCAAACTTGGCCAAGTACTAGTGAAATGTGACCTGTTAACATTGGCCTGTAAGGACAAATTTAGATTTGGTGGATCAATTAATAAGTGGTCCAATGTCTCTGGCCCTGAGTCCACAACAAGATAGATATGTGATGCCTGGTTGCCCCTCATTAAAAGATTTCAAGTAGAACAAAGTCTATTTAAGAAAGGAATAAGTGGGTCTCACAGAAGCCATTTTTTCCACGGGCTGCACACTTGTCAGTGGTAAGGTAAGGTAAGGTAGTTTGTTCTGAGCATTTACATGGAGAAGTGGCTCCAACAGAGGTGAAGGCTGAGAGCCGTGGAGGCTTACTGCAGGCATTGGCACTTGGGGGATGCTGTGGTGCCCTGACACTCCTTCACCTCTCTTCTGTTAAATGATCCTTGGAATGTCCTTCGGGAAATTCTGTCTCATCAACTTTCAACTCTTCGGGGGTGGGGCTAACACCACTTCCTGGCATTCCTGAGGCCACAGTGATTGGTTCAAGGATGGGCATGTGAGTCTCACAGAGCTAATGAGATAAAAGACACTTTTGCTGAGAATTCTGGAGCAAAGATACGTGCTTTTCCACTTTGGATATAAACCTGGCTGCCTGTAGGTCAGAGCTGTTGCCCAGGTTGCTACTGTGAGTCTAAGAAGATGAGGCTGAAACACTGAGTAGAATGAGTCCTGCTGAAATAGTTTGAGCTCCAGTCAAGTTGCAGCTGAAACTACCCTTACACTTCTCAGTTTTTTGAGCCAGTTAATTCCCTTGTCTTACTCTACTTTGGGCTGGAGTTTCTTCCATCTGTAACCAATAGAGTCCTAACTATTATAAGAGTAATGTGGTGGGTCCGGTTACTAGCAAATCCAGGGAGATGAAATAGCTTCATATGAGAAATAGTATAGGTTTTGTAGCTGGGGAGATATAAATCAAAATTGCAGCTCTATCAATCAGGTGTGTGACTCTGAGAAAAATATTTAATTTTTCTGAGCTTTGGTTTTCTCATCTCTGACATGGAGGTAATGCCTGCCATTGGGGTTTATGGGGACTAGAAATAGCATATGCAAGTCACTTAGCATGGTGACCGACAAAACATACCTTCCATGTGTGGTCCCTTAAGAGGGTCCCCTCTCCCTTCTTTTGTTTTATTTTTGAGAGACAAACATTTATTTATGCATTCATTGGTTGGTTCTTGCATGTATGTGCCCTGACTGGGGATTGAACCTGCAATCTTGGCATATTGGGATGATGCTGTAACCAACTGAGCTATCTGGTCAGGACTAGCACCAGTTCTTTCTTTGTTTACTCTTGCAATACCAACTATCTTCTGGACATTTGAGTGGTCCTCAGAGACATTGCTACATTTTTTGATTTGAGACATCCCAGATTGTTTTTGTTAGATTGTTGATTTTTTATGATTAAGAGTAATAAATGCTCATTGAGGAAAATGAGAACATATAGAAAAGGAAAGAAATAAATATCACCCATAGTCCTATGACTAAGAGTTAATCATTATTACCATATTCAACACTTAGTTTGTTTATAACACATGTTTTTGGTTTGACAAAGGTTACACCTTGCACATTTCTTTGGTATGTGGTCTTCAGAGGTTATCAAGGTGGTCGTGGAGAAATCTGCATAAAAATCATGGAGCTTCTTGGGAGAAGAAGAGAGGATGGAAATCTGCCCCTGTTCCACAGGAAGGCTGCTGCAGATGAACCACCTGAGATTCATGGGCAGGGAAAGGACCCTCCAGTGGATTCTGCTGCAAGTACCAGAGACTCAGACCAGCAGTAGCTTAACAAAACAGGAAGAGGAAGAAGAGAAATTATTAGTTCCCCCTCATGTACAAACCTGGAGGTAAGCAATGCATGACAGATAAACTGTTTCTGCTCCTCTTACTCTCCATCCAGCTCGTGCTTTTGCATCCCTAGAATGTGGTTCTCATTTCAGTGATCCAGGATGACAGCCAGAATTCTAGACAGCATGTCCACATTCCAGGCAGCAGGAAGGAGGAACTAATGAATAAAGAGGGGGAAAGCTTCATCCCAGCTACCTTTAAAAAAAGGTTTAAGGAAGTGGTTACCCTTCTGTTTGATTACCCTTCTGCTATTGGCCAGAGCTTAGTTTCAGGGCCAATGGAGCATGAGAAATATAGTCTTTATTCAAAATACTAAAATAAAGTTATGGTACTATGAAAAAAGGGGGAACCTCAGGGGAAATGCCCCACAGTGGTAAGGGTGGCTGCACTGTGGCCCTGGCTCCACATTGGAGCCCATACTGCCCTGGGGGTAGATTGATGGTATATGGTATGAAGCTGGGTCAGAAGCTCAGCCCCAAAAGTGTTCTCTGAGATTATTGGTTTTGCAAGTAAAAAGCTCAGGCCCAAGTGGGTGCCAACCACAAGTAAGAGGCCTTCTGTTTTCATCTTTTCCTTTTCTTTTTTAAAAAGATTTTATTTATTTACTTTTAGAGAAAGGGAGGGAGAAAGAGAGAGAGAGAAACATCAATGTGTGGTTGCCTCTCATGAGCCCCGACTAGGGACACCTGGCCCACAATCCAGGCATGTGCCCTGACTGGGAATTGAACCAGCAACCCCTTGGTTCCCAGGCCGGCACTCAATCCACTGAGCCACTACAGCCAGGACTCATCTTTTCTTTTTCTTAGTGCCTTCTATCTAAGGTGCATCACAGCCACAGACAGGGCAACATATGTCTGTGTAAGACCCTGTAAAACTGCCTGATCCCAAGAACACGGATGCCTGGGTCTCCTTCTGTTTCTCCCTGGATGGCCCTGAGGCCGTGCTTGGGTAAGCAGTGATGCTGGGTGGAGCTGCGCAGGCTGGGGCTTGCCCTGAGTACACTTTGAGTGAGTCTCTAGCTATAACAAACACTGACATACCAGCTCAAGGTGACTAATGGTGACGAGGGATGGCCAGGACTGAATGATAGGTGTGAACAGTCCTGAAAAGAGATTATTCCTCATTCAGGACTGGGGGATACAGCAGAGTCTCACAATGGGGAGATAGAAGCTTGGAATGTGTTAATGGGATTGGTGAGAAGAATGTGATGGTATAGAGAACACACTGAAGAGACATGGAAATATGTTTTTCCAAACATATGTCATATTTTACTCTTTTAAAATGTAATATATGCAGACCTTTTTTCTTTAGTGTGTCTTGAAAATAGTTTCTGAGCTTCTTTTAGGGGTCTATATCTTATTTATCTTTCCATTCTTGGCTGGATGCCTACCTATTTCAGTGCCTGGCAAGTGGCAACTAGTTAACACATATTTGTGGAGCGGATCTGACATTGTCACATAACCACCATTGTTATTGACCATATAATATCTTGTAGTCTTGTTGTACTATAATTTATTTAACCCTTCCTGGTTTTTAGATTTCAGGCTATGTTGATATTTTGGTATTATATAAAACACTGTGATAGACACCTTTGCACTAAAGGCTTTCCATCTTTAAAATGATTTTGTTTATGTAGATTAAGCAAAGAAAGATTCCTGGAATAAAGTTTAAATTAAAGACACTTTCTCAGGGGTTCCTGGATCTTAGGAAGAAGGACCAAGGGAGATAAGGAGAGAAGGAAATTTCTTAGTGTAACTTAATGTCTTACATTTTTAAAAAAGAGATTCGGAGGAATCTAATGTCAATCTTATAGTCCATGCTACATAAAAATGTTTTCATCTTCATTCAGTGGGAAATAAGATAACATAGAAATACACAGAGTACTGACAATAAATTTTTATACCACACCTATAACCATATTCTTGCTCTACCACTACTGTGGTTCTGGGGAGAAATTGAGCTCTCTTGTGATTCTCTGCCTCTCAAAAGGCAGGAGGTGTGTGAATAAATAAAATCAAATTAATCTTTCTTCCTAGAAGATACACCCACTGAGGAAACTCTTGTGTTGGGTGTGGGGTGACTTTGTCATTCGTTAGCCTTGGACTTGGACCTGTGAACTGGCTTGATGGATGGAAGATTACAGAATGTCTGCCTTGGAGTGATTTGTAGTTGGCAAAACCCAAGAAACTGAGTTTTCATTCTGTTGCTTAATAACCTCTTTCTAGCTCAGTGATGTCCTCTGGTCACGGTTCATCACCCACTCTTCCAGGAGATGAGTAGTGCAGGGTTCAACTGGACAGGACCACAGACAGTCTTGTGAAGCTACGTTGGACCTACCACAGCTCGTTGGTGGGTCAGAGGGGACTCCTGAAATGTCTCACTGCAGGGAGTTCTTCCGTGTGCCCATTGTGCAAAAATTTGAATCTATGATGAACAATCGGCTTTTCCCCACCAACTGTCCACATTCACTTATTAATCCATTGCAGTGTGCCAGTCAGTGTGCTAGAGGGGACAGGGAAGCCTTTCTTCTAAGAATCATTTGCTGATTGATTGATCAGACATTACTAAGTACGTCTTTTGAACTGGGAGCTGGAGGCAAAAGAGGAAAACAGAGGCTCTACCTTCAAAATCTGGCAATCTGACAGAGGAGCCAAACATGAGAATAGAAAAGAACACTCAAATATTATTGGGCCTCTGATGAGAGAGGCAGACCCAAGAGGACCCAAAGGAGGGAGCACTTATTTTAGTCTTGGGATGTGTAGAGGAGGGGAGCCTTAAAGGCTCCATCCAGAAAATGATACACAACTTGAGATTTGAAAGAGAAGTTGGCATTTACAGGGTGGATGGAGAGGAGGAGGCAGATAGCACTGCAGCAGAGTGAGCAGCCTGGTGAAGTTAGGTGCCTTGAAGTATGTCTGGGGCATGGGAACGATGCTGTGGGGGGGATGATGAAGGCAGGACAGGAAAGGGAAGGAAGCTGGGAAGATGGAGGAGGATCTTGTGGGCCCAGCCAGGATTTGGGAGAACAGGGATTGGTAGGAGCAAGACTGAGCCACACTTGCTCTTGTTCCAAGTCAATGAGAAGTTGCAGCAGCCTGTTGGGCTCTGGCAAAGAAGAGGGGTTGGGTGGGTGGGCGCCCCCAGAGCCAGTGATGCCGGCTCAGGGCAAGAAGGGGGTCAGGTCCCTGCCTCTGGCAATGGCTGCAGAAGGAGGGTAGGGCTGCAAGAGGAGGGCAAGTAGGGCAGGGTGAAGGGCCAGTTCTTGTGGTCTGAGGGTCTGATGGGGTATTCAGAGGCTGCAGGCAGGTTCAGGGCTGGAGCTCTGTAGGGCTTTTGCTTTGGGAAAATAAAGGAGTGACTCCCTGACTAGCCTCCCCCAACCTGGCCAGCCCTCCTGGATTTAAAGTGTCCCTGCAGGTCACTGACTGGGCTACCTCACTGCCAGATTCCTGCAGCCTTTTTTAAAAGGTTATGCATGGACTGAGGACCTGAGTTTAAATTCCATTCCTATGGCCTACCTGACTTCACTGAGCCTCAGTCTCCTTATCTATAGAATGGGAATAGCTGCAAAGTGCTGTGATGAAACTGAGTGATTAAATGGTAAGTGGTCTGCAAAGAGACCCAGCCTGGTAGCCTGAGAGGCACTGATGGGGTCCTGGTATCAGAGGGGTGGCATGAGGCTGGGACAGGGCTGACTTCTTGGAGGTCAGCAACAGCTACCCCTCTGCCTGCCCCACCCACCCTGGAGGGCCCACTGGTGAGCAGCTGGCCATGCCAGGGCCTTGTCTGGGGGCTGCAGGCTGTGCTGATTGAACCACCTCCTTCTCTAATCAGGCCACTGCTGTGAGTGGAGTAGCTGGGCCTGGGATGCACTTGGCTAATCAGCGTGCATTCTTAGCTGCTGCGGGTGAATATTTTAACTAGGAGATTTCCTCCCCTGGGCTGATTGAGGCACATCCATGTACCAGCCTGGGACAGGGGCTGCCAGGGCAGAGGGCCAGGAAGCAGAAGAGGCAGGCTTGTTTTTAAGGAGTCTAGGCAGTGAAGTGAGTTCCAGGTGAGTGAGATATTTATCCTTTATAACTCAGACATTCAACTGCCCAAGCACTCTGTTTGGGCCCACCTACGTGTAGGTAGAACAAGTAATAAAGACCAGTTATTTACCCATCCACTCATTCATCCATCTCTTCTTCTATCCATCTACCTACCCACCACTTTGATCCATGCATCCTCCCATCTGCCCGTCCATCCATCCAGCCATCCAGCCAGCCATCCATCCAGCCATCCAGCCAGCCATCAATAATCTGAGTCCTACCATTCTCTGAACTGTTGTGTGACTAGAGAATATCCCAGCTTTCCCACCCCACTCCTACCCTGATTTTCCCTGAGGGAGTACTTCCCTGTGGTGGTTGTGGCTTGTCCCCTCCAGCTCCTCAGTTGTCCTTGCTTCTCTGGGCCCCTCCAACCCCCTAGAGCAGTTTGCCCCAAGCATGGACAGAGCAGTCTTCCCTTCTCTCCAAGATCCCCATGATGTAAAGTTGTCACAGGTAATGGATGGTATTGAGGATATTCTAAGGAAATTGTGGAACCAAGAAGGAAAACTTAAAATTAAACTTCCTACAGCAGAGTTTGAACAGCCATTATCTACAGCCCGTTGTAAGGAGCGCTTTCCTGCCCCTTTGTCCCTGGTCCGGGTGGCTGCTGGCTGTGAGCAGCGGCAAGGACGGGTAGTGCTGCTTCCACCCAGATCAGGGTCTTTTCTCAGCTCTGGGCCCAAGGCCGGGAAACTTCTACCTCTCACCCATCAGGAGTAATAAAACAGAACCAAAGGAAAAACTACCACTCTTCTAACATGAAGAAAAAAGTCAAGTACAGATATAGGCCCTTGTCCATGGGGCGGATACTTAATAATTGTTTTGCAACTAAGTTTGACGCTGAATATCCTTAACCTACACTTTCAGATGAATTCTGGGACCTTGTCTTTATAAAAACCAAGAGTCCAGTTAATGTTTGTTTTTCTTTTTTTCCAAGAAAAACGTAGTCTTTCAAACCCAGGGAGAAATGGCCAGGTCTCTTAGATAACAAAACTGACTAGACCTTTTTGCTTTTTTCCTGGTACCCACTCACACATCCACTTGTCCTCCGATCCAATGCCACTTTTTCATTGACACAGCAGATTTTATTGTGCTCCCTCTAAGTTTCAGGCTCTAAACTGGGTGTGGACAATGTAGCCATGAATAAAATAGATGCAGCCTGTGTCTTCACAGAGCTTACGGCCAGAAGAAGAGATAGTAAATAAATATATAATACTCATTTCAACAGAAATAAGTTCTGGAGAGGGAAAATGCATGCAAACCCACTTCCATGTAGCTACCTATTGATGTCTTCACTTGTCTGTTTTTGCTCATTGACGCTTCCAGTCATCAACAAACACTGACTCGACACTTGTCATTTGTTTGGCACGAGGCCAGGTGCTGGAGACTCAAATATAAAATAGACCTTGACCCTTCCCTCAAATCATGCACAGACTGACACGTGGGAGGAAACAGAAAACTATCTAACAATGATGCAGAGGGGCCGATACGGGAACAGAGATGCTCGCAGATTGAGGGCAGCCAGAGGAGGAAATAACCGTTGTGTGGGGGGCTCAGGGCCAGGCTTCCTGGAGGAGGTGTCATTTAATCAGGACCTGGAGGATGGGAAGGAGTTGGCCAGGCAGCAAAGAAAATGAGGGCATTGAGGGCCAGGAGGAGAGGAGGCAGTGAGATCTGGGGGCTCTTATGTAGTGGGGTTGAGTTGCTAGTGGCCAGGAAGTGTGCACAAGGAGAAGAGGTGGCAGATGAGCCAGAGAGCCAGGGCAGCTTCCCAGGCTCTCAGGAAACTTCCCTGGAGAAGAGCCTGACAGCTGTTCCTGCAAAGGGGACACAAAAATGAAGCTGGGACTGTGGGAGACACGGGGCGAGAGAGGAAGTGGCTGGCTCTGCCTAGAGGAAAAAGGAAGATTTTCAAGGCCTTTGGAGGCCCCCAACCTCTGCACTTGATACCTGCTGGGGTGTGTTTGGCTTCTATATGAGAAGCCTGTTGCTGCAGGGTAAATTCTCCCTGGTTGTCTGCACTTACCTCCCAGCGTGCTAATGAGTGCAGAGCTTCAGGAGATGCCAGAGCCTGCTATTTAGTGTTTGTTGAGTGGAGCAAGGCTAGGCGGAGGCTCTGCCAGTTAGAGGCAAGGATACCAGCGCTGGCTCTGCCACCTGGCTCTGCAAGACCAACCACAGGCTTGGGGAAGGAGCCGGGGTCAGAGCCGGGGCCAGGAGCTCCATGTGAGAGGAAGGCGAACCTCTTGGACTGGAGGCTAGGGAAGGCAATGTTCTGGGTATGGCATGTCAGTTCCTTGTCAGAACTCTCGGACGTGTGCAGCAGAGCAGCTCATGTGGCAGGATGGCAATAAGAAATATTAACTTTGGCATTTCGACTCTAGGACCTTTCTTCTTCTGGGCTGCTTGTCATGAAAGAATGCTTGCTAAGGAATGTGCTTGTCCACCTGACATGAAATTAAAGCAAAACAAAACAAAACCACAAGTTCCCTGTGTTGGAAAAGGGAAAAGCTGGAGGGTGTATTAGGGTGAAGTCTAAGTGGCTGAGACAAAGAGGGTTAAAAATGCAGCATCATAAATAAGGCGGAGGCCATTTCACTCTGTCCTTGGATAACAGTGGGGTAGGTTTGTAGGCAGTCTGCTTCACAGAGACTCTCAGGGACCCAAGTACCCTCCATCCATGGCTTCACCATTCCTAGAATAATAACCTCAGATGCATGGTCAAATGTGGATCACACACACGTTCATGTTCCTGCTGCTAGAAAGAAGAAGAGTGTACTTGTAGGCTGTATTATTCAGCAAATTTTCACTACTTTTTGGTCCCTTTCCCCAGGGGAGTAAACTTCAAGCCCTAGGTCCAACTCTAGACCTTATGAGGTATCATGAGTTTCTGGTTGATCCTTTGGGGGCTTCTGACCTTAGCCTTGAGCAGAACCTGCCCACGGTTCTGTCCCTGGAGGCTGGGTGCCAGAATGAAATATGTGAATCAAACCTGAACTTTTCCTTCATCTAGGAGCCAAGTAGCTCCTCAGAGACCTGTAGACCTGTGAGCAAGAAATAAATACTCACATTTGTTTGCCATTAAGTTTTGGGGTAGTTTTGTGCAGTGTTATTGCAGCAAAAGCAGATTGATACAAAGTATAGATCATGAGCAATACATTTTCTTTTAAGCAAGCATGAGTGAAGTTTTAAAATTCAATTAATGTCCCATTTTATTAATCGTGTGACCTCACCTAGCTGCAAGGGAGGCTAGAAGTGTTATTCTGTACTTGGGTATTACTTTGCCTTGTTTAAAAGAAGATAAATGGCCCTGGCTGGTGTAGCTCAGTGGATTGAGTGTGGGCCACAAACTAAAGGGTTGCAGTTCAATTCTCAGTCAGGGCACATGCCTGGGTTGTAGGCCAGGTTCCCAGCAGAGGGCATATGAGAGGCAACCACACATTGATGTTTCTCTCCCTCTCTCTCCTTCCCTTCCCCTCTCTCTAAAATTAAATAAATAAACTTAAAAAAGGATAAATTGCTGATAAATTAACAAAAGAAGATAAATTGCTAGTAAATAGAATGAAAGCATGTGTCTACACAAAGACTTACATGTGAATATAGCACTTAATTTGTAATTGCCCCAAACTGAAAACAATTCAAGTTATCTATCATGAAGTGAACAGGTAACCAGATTGTTGTACACCCATACAATGGAATACTATTCAACAATAAAAAGGATGGTACATGCAAAAACATGGATGAATCACAAAGTAATTATGCTGAGCAAAAGAAACCAGACAAAAGGGCATATATATATGATTCCACTTACATAAAACTTTAGAAGATATAATCTAATTTAAAGAGGTAGAGAGATCATTGCCTGCCCTGGGGATGAGGGATGTGGGAAGGAGGGAGCATGGAAGGGGTTGCAAAAGAGCATAAACAACTTTTAGAGGGATGGATATGATCATTTTCTTGACTGTGGTGATGTTTCCATAGGTGTGGACATGCATCAAATATGTGCAGTTTGATGTATGCCAATAATATCTCAGTAAAACTGTAAGGCAAACATAAAATCTCTTACTCTGAGAGGAATAGAGAGTGAATTTTGGCAAACAACTAGCAGTCTCCACCACAGAGGGTAGAGGAGATGTTTAGATGCCAGTGGGTGTTTAGATGAATGGTTTTGGGTCCCCCTGGAGCTAATTCTTGCTCTTTCATAGAGGTTTCTGGATTGACAGTAGGAGGGACCTATGTCTCATCCTGATAGAGCTATGGGAGGCAGGAGACTTGTAGGAGCTCTCTGGGCCAGCAAAGAAAGAGTGGATGAGATGTGGCCACACGTGGGGAGAGGGTGGTGGTCGGGGTACAGAGAGCTTGAGACAGTTCTCTCAGTCTCCCCTTGCAGTCTTTCTGGAAGACCAGGGAGATCTTTAAGAGCTCTAGGAAAGGTATCTTAATCCAGACCCTCTAAGAAGTAAATGCCAAGACAAAAAGAAGTAACCAACTGCACCCCAGCCCTCACTTCCCTGGGCCCCAAGCTCACAACATTTGGTCTTGGAGTTTGGGAGGGGTGCTCAGGGTGGGAGGGACAGGAGAAGGGGGCTCACCTTTGTTTTGTACTTGTATCAAGACACTCAGATTTAATTGAGTGCTTCTTCCTCTGAAGCGGACAGAGAAGCCTTGCCTGGCCCAATTATTAGCTCCTCCCATTGTAGACAAGGCTCTTTGTCATGCTCTTGATTTTGGGCTTGGCCAGAGGCCTTGCTTTGGCCAATGGCATAGTAAGAGTTATAGTGTGCAAGCAGAGGCCTCATAAGCACTTGAGCATTGGGACTTACACTCTTGCCACTTTTGCTCCTTTATCCCCCATGAGAACATGCCCAGGGAAGCTGCTAGAGAGCCATGGAAGACAGGCACAGAAGACCACAGTCATCTGTTAGGGCCCACCAAGACCAGCCAGTCTCCAGCCAAGCACTGACTGGCTGCAGATGGATGAGTGAACTCAGCCCAAATCATTGGATCCTGGCCCAGATTCTCACAACTGTCTAGCCAATCCATAGACTCCTAAGAAATTATAAGTGGGCATTGTTTCAGGCTATGACATTTTTGAATAGTTTGTTACAAACAACAGCTAATTGATAGTGTCTAAACCTCTGACCCACAATCCCATCTTGATTTGTTCACTCAGCTGGGAATACTTATACCAGCCCATACCGTCCCCTGTTTTGTCCCACTCCTAAGCTCTGGGGATGTCTGGAGAGCAGAGGCCAGAGAGGGCCTGGCCCCATTTGTGCCCCCCTCACTCCGCTTGGGGAAACATGAGCTAGTGCAGAGGAAGCTGGTGTCATGAAGAAGCAAGGAAGTGAGAGGCTGCAAATTCCACTCAGGGAAATGCACAACTTGATTACTACTCAACATTTGCAGTACCCAGATACTCTAATTAAGAGAAAAGGTCAATAGGTTAAATAAGTAACTTAATCAGAAAATTATGCAAAGTGCTACCAGTCAAACATATTACATAGCCCTTGAGATCGATACCATATGCAAATCGATCACCCACGATCAAGACAATTCAGCAGCTGGAAGGTAGAAGTCAGTCAAGGAGGCTCAGGAGACCCAGTCAGAGCTGGGGTATGTTGGGTACCTGGCACCCTGAAGTGGGATGGGCGCACATGGTGGCTCGGGGGGGTGTGACTAGTGAGGGAGGTGCAGTCTCTGCAGTGGTGAGGGCAACATGGCATAGAGCGTGGTGTAGGGGGCCCGTAGACCTGGGCTGGAGCCCAGCTCTGCTTCTGCTGAGCTGCATGGCCTTCCGTGGGTGAGCTATTTAACCCCCCTGAGATTCACAACAAAATAGATGCTAATACTGGCGTCTCAAGATTTGGGGAGGATTGATTATCAGCCCTGGTGTGTGTGTGTGTGTGTGTGTGTGTGAGAGAGAGAGAGAAAGAGAGAGAAAGAAAGAAAGAGAGAGAGGGAGAGAGAGAGAGAAAGAAAGAGAGAGAGAGAGAGAGAGAGAGAGAGGGAGAGAGAGAGAAGGGTTTGTGGTATTATGGGTCCAATGAGATTTCCTTCCTCTCCACCACCTGCCTTCCTTCTTGCCAAAACCCTACGGCCAGGACACTTGATCAGAGACCAGCAAAAGGCCTTTAAATCCATCTAGGACAGTGGTCCTCAATTTGTGGTGGTATTTGGCACATCTGGATACAGTGATGGTTGTTCTAACCTGTGGGGGTGGGGGATTGTGCTACTGACATCTAGAGGGTGGGAGCCAGGGCTGCTTCCTAGGCCTCCCGTGACATACAGGACAGACAGTTCCCCACAACAAAGAAGCATCCAGCCCAACATGTCAGTAATGCTAAGGTGGGAACCTGATTTAGAGGATTGAATGGTTTGTGAGAGAGAGTGGGGTAGCTGAACTGGCCAGAGCCCTCTAGGATGGTAAGAGGACCTATTGACAGTGGCCTGCCAGGACTTTGGTATCCCCAGGAGACCCTGAAGAGTCCCAGTCCTTCGGCGGAGGCCCCCAGGAGCCCCTGCCCCAGGCCAGTGAGAGGAGTAACACTCAGAGAGGATGGCGTTTGCTCAGAGCAGTCCTGCCAGCTCTGCTGCAGAGGGACCCCACCAGCTGCTGCACAGCTCTTCCTGGCCTGGAGACATCAGGCCTGGCCGGGCCCTGGTTGGGGGGGAGGGGCAAGCCATGTGGAGGACTGCCTGGGTCTGGCATTTCCTTGCAGCCTGAAGGAATGCTGTAGAAATGGACCCTTATTTGGGCTTGTTTTTATCCCCCAGAAGCATTGGAGCTGCCTGGCTTTTCCCAGGCTTGCCCTCTGCTCAAGGGAGGGAAGTGGGACTTTGGGGACTGACTGTCCCAGGCCCGGTGTGGAGAGCAGAGCACCCATCCCCCACCTGGGGTACAGAATGGAGGTCCAGAGCTCTTGTCACCCTTCAGGAAGCCTGGGCTGCTGCTGGGATCTTTGCAAAAAGAAGGGTGGGTGTTTGCCTCCTTCACCCAAGCCCCTGATGGATATTCTCCCTGGGGGTGGCTGAGCTGGCAGACCCAGCTGGGTCCTTGAGACAGAAGGGGCTGGAGGAGATCAGCGAAGGGTTCCTTGGGACAGAAGAGAGAGTAGGGGACAGAGAGAGCAGTGAGGGCATCTCTCTTCCTTCCAAGAGATCCCTCAGTGTCTTGAGTCTCTTTCTGCCCTCTGAGGTCAGAGGGTGTCACTGAAGACCAATGCCACTGACTCATGTCACGGGGTTCAGGGCCAGAGAGAAGAGCAGAAAGGATGGTGAGGACAGTCGGGCATCTTCCTTTCACCCCCCTTCTCATGACATCAGCCGTCATCCCAGGCCTGCAAACTTCCCTTGCTTAGTTCTCGAGTCTCCTGGATCGGAGCCACCACAATGCCCCGCCCAGTGGTACAGCTGGGGGAGCCAAGGCCCATTCATGGTTGGGTTCTTGACAAAGGCCATAGGGTGGGTAGATGGCAGGGCCACAAATGGAGCCTGGGTCCTCTGACTTGAGCCCAGTATCAGAGTGTGACAATCTCACAGCTGCCTCTGCTCACCCTTGCTTTGCCCTTCTCAAAAGCAACCTTCCAGAAAGGACACTGTATTAGCTATCGACTGCACTGTAACAAATTATTCCAAAACTAAGTGGCTTAAAATAACAAACATTTATTATCACGCAGTTCCAGTGGGTCAGGAAACAAGACGCAGCTTAGCTGGCTCCTCAGAGGGTCTCAAGGTCTCTCCCAAGGACGCGATAGGGATGCCAGCCAGAGTTGCAGTCATCTCAGGCTCGACTGGGGGAGGATCTGCCGCCAAGTGCATGCACGTGGTTGTTGACAGACCCTGGGTCTTCCCTTGCTGTTGGGCAGAGACGTGGTTTCTCGCAGAGAAGCCCTCTGCACAGGAAAGCTCACAGCATGGCAGCTGGCTTCCCTCAGAGGGAGGGCCAGGGAGAGAGCAAATGAGAGAGGGAGAGCAAGGCAGAGTAGAATTTGTTGGTGACCTAATCTTAGTGTGATGTCCATCACTTTTACATGATTCTCTCTGTTAGAAGTGAGTCACAAGGTACAGCCCACACAGCAAGGGGGAATTACACTGGGCATGAGTGTAAGAGGTGGGGATCGCTAGAGCCATTTGAGAGTCAGCTTCCGACAATTGGAGAGGGGGCCCACTGGCCCGATGTGGATGTGCCCTTGGCTTCTCCCCTCATTTAATAATTCATTTGTTTCCAAACTCTTAGGAGAAATCCCAGTAAATAAGATGATTTAAATGGAGCTGGAGCTGGGGTGGGATGCTCTTCTCCCCTGGGTGCCCCCAGCTCCGGGTCAGGAACCTCAGCCTAGATGAAGTTCAAGTTTCTCTCCAGTTGTAGGACCCAGATGCTGATGGCATCAAGTGAAGGCAAAAGCATCTGGTTGTGGGTTAGAAATGTCAGATCTAAGTCCTCATCTTAGGGACTCCCAGTCAGTCACTTATTTCTCAAATTTTCTTACCTATAAAAGGAGCCAGGATGAAGGATTTCTTTTTTCCCTCTGTATAATAAGTCACCATATTTATTTGCCTGGTCCTCCTCTTCCTCTGGAGACACCCCTTCCCTAGTGTACATGGGCCTGAAGGGTGTAAATCACAGGGACCTTCCTTTTCTGGATTGGGGGATTTCATGTGAGATATTTTCCCACTCTGGAGACCAAAAGCTCCCCCATTTCTGCCTTCCTTCACCCTTCCTGGAGCCCCATACCTGGAAGACACCTGTACTTCAGGAAAGGGTTGTTGCATATCACATGCCCTCCCTCACATCTGGATGGAAGGAGGAAGGGGGTAAGTGGAGAAGGTGCTGGAAGCAGGCCTGGAGGTCTGGCAACATGGTGGGAAGGCCCATGTGGGAAGTTGACTTCTGGTCCAGCCCAGAGGCCCCAAAGAAGGCAGTCTGTGTCCCAAATGGCCTCCTCTCCCAGGGTCCACCTCCCAGATTTGCTTCTTCATCTCAGCATGACAGCCTGGCTCCCCAGCCTTTGCTCAGTCTTGGCACTTCCCGCCTGTCTCCTTACCCAGACCTTCTCCTCGGCCTGCCCTCAGCTGCACTGCTCCCACACCAGCCCCACAGGCTGGACCAGTGTGTCCGTGGTCTTCAGAGGATGGCAGGGTGGGTCCTGGGAGCGTCTGGGAGCTTGTGGGCCTGGGCTCCCACCTTCAGGCAGAACAGTGCTGCCAGTCTGGGGGCTGGGAGGAGGCAGTGACAGCCGCCACTTGGGTCTCAAATTCATTTCTAATTCACTTTCCGTCTGAAGTGGTTTTGAGGAAGTACAATATCTGAAAAGGCAGCTAATGTAGACTCTGTAAATAGTACATCCCCAGGCTGTAATGGAGGGAGAGGGAGAGAGAAAAAGATGGATTAAGTGCCCACCTTGGGGTTGGAAAAAATCCTTTTGATCTCCCCACTGCACAATGCCCTATTACCTTGTTGGCTTGCATCAGCCAGAGAGAGGATGTTTCTTATTGTGATTGCTGCAAATTGGCACCTGTTTCCTGGAGAGTAGCTTTCCCCTGAATTAAGTAGAGTGCCCGGCTCCATCCTGGGTGATAAGGACTTCCTATTAATAGGTAATGTCACAGTGGAGCCACCGCCCGTCTGCCTTGGGGACCCCTAGCTGAGCACACTCTCTGAGCTCAGCCTCCCAGGCCATCAGGGGCCTCTTCACAGAGGCCGGCCTCATCTTTCCCTTCCCAGCGCTGCTTCGCTGCTCCTGACAGATCTTTCAGGTGGCTGTGGTAGGGCACAGAACCCCTTGGGAGATGGAGTTCTGACCTTTGAACTCTCTCTCCACCCCGGGCCAAGCCCCAGCATCTCTTACTTCATCTCCTGGATTAGCCTCTGGTATTAGTTTCCTATTTGCTTCTGTAAACTTGGTGGCTTAAAAGGATACAAATTTATCTTACTGTTCTGCAATTCAGAAATCTGATACAGGTCTCATTGGGCTAAAATCAAGCCCTTGGCGGGGCTGCATTCCTTCTGGAAACTCAACCAGTTTCCTTGCCCTTTCCAGCTATTGCAGGCTGCCTGCATTCCTCAGCCCGTGGCCCCTTCTTGCACCTTCAGAGCCAGCAAGCATGGCTCCAGTCCTTCTCACTCTGACCCCTCTTCTGCCTCACTCTTTCTTCTGCTGGCACACAGTAGGATCCCAATGAATATTTATTGAATGGGTGAATACTGTATTTTTCGAACTATAAGATGCATGGGACCATAAGACACACCTAGGTTTTAGAGGAGGAAAATAGGAAAAAACCCCTGCTCCACTGCTGCCCACCCCCTCACAGCGAGCCAGGTAAGTGACATTCAGACTGTAAGACGCACCCCCATTTTCCTCCCAAATTCGGGGAGGGCAAAGTGCGTCTTATAGTCCAAAGAATATGGTAATTATAGTCACCATATATTATGCAGAGAAAAAAAAGCAAAATGCAGAGAATATGTGTAATTTGTAAAAAAAAAAAAAAATCCTATACATTTGCATGGCCATACATATGTTTGTGCAAATAGAAAAGCTCAGGAAGGACCAAATTTATTATAGTGGCAACTCCGGGAGAGGGAAGTAGATGGGGATGGGGAAGACAGTGACTTCCCCTTTTTACTTCAGATATTTCTGGTTGCTTTTTTTGTTGTTGTTGCTGGTGGTGGTGTTATAAGCATATACAACCTTTTTTAAAGGAAAAAAATTAAACTAAATACAAAATTATATTTCAGTTGAGTATAATCATATTCCACAGAAGCTGGATGATAATATATTTTTCAAAAAAAATTACGCCTCCTAAATGCCTCCCAGAGGTGTCCTTTGTGTGCATGCAGACTCTCAGCCTCCTCACCTGGCCATGCCTGGCTGTGACTGGCTCTGACCCAATGGATGAGCCTTCGGTCAAATCTGAGCACGCCACCTTCCTCCTATGTCCCAGCTGTGGCTCTTCCTCACCTGGAGAGCACAGGCCGAGTTCCTAGGCCCATGGCATCTGGGTGGGGGGAGTGGGACAGGGTCATGGTGGGTCGGCGGTGCTGCCCGAATCCGGCTTGACTCTCCAGCCTCGTCCCTCATATTCTCCCCACACCCCGTGTAGGAACCCAGAGCCATGGCCCTCTGTTATTTCTCCTTTGGAGGCCTTTGTGGTTGATATGCTTTCCACTGGGAATGCTCTTCCCTACCATATCTACCTGTACCTCCCTGGGGAACGTCTCTGCATCCTTTAAAGCCTAGTTCCCCTGTGGAAGTGTTCCTTCTGCCCTTCCCAGCCCTTCCCTGTCCCCAGCAGAGTTGGTCTCTCCCTTCTCTGGGCATCAAATGCAGAGGTAGTATGAAATGGTTCAGGGAAGAGCCTTTGGCTCCACCCTGCCTGGTTCCAAATCTCAGCTCAAGTACCTACTAGCTGTGACTTTGGGCAACTTAAACTCTCTGATCCTCAGTGTCCCCATCTGTGACATGAATGATGATACCCACTCAGTGGGCAGTGGTGCCCTTTAAATGGGATGACCCATTTGAAGCTCCCTGCTCAGAGCCCAGTGCCCGCTAGGGGCTCAGGAAATGCTAGTCCGAAGGACCACGGGGCACAACTGGTGGGCCAGGGCACACAGCAAGGTGTTCTGGGGGGCCAAGGGAGCTTTGAGGGGGAAGCAATGTCTGAGCTGAGCTCTAAAGAACAAGGGGATTGCTCCAGCTGGTGGGTGGTACCACACACATCAACCACACACAACGGGAGTCCAGAAAAGTGGAGTCATGGAGGAGAGAGCGTGCCCAGCGGCCCAGAGGACCAGAGCCCTGGGCGTCCGGCCAGTTCCCCGCTGGAGGGATGTGGGGACTCACAGCCTTTGTGTTACTTCAGTCCAAGCTGTTTGGGGTTTGGCGTGAACACACAATGGTGGCTGAAGAGGTGGCTCTGATTTTCCCCTTGAGCTCTCAGATGTCTTGAAATTGGTCTGAATAATTTTTTCCCCTCAAATTGTTCTAAATGTTCTGTTTCTGGCCTGAGTGCTTAGGTTTCCTGTTGCCTCATGGAAAGGGTTCTGGGGCAAACTTGGAGGTCTTGGTGAGCTTAGTGAATCAGGGAGCCCTATTCAGGTGCCCTACTTCTCTGCCAAGCTGGGCTGGAGGGAAGGGTGGCTGATGGGTGCTAAGGAGCTGAGCTCTGAGGCCCCACTGCTCACGCTGCAGCGAGCGCCTGTGGGCAGGCTGGGCTGCAGGCCCAGCGCGAGCCAGCAGGAGCTGCTGGGAGTCCAGCCAGCTGAAGCCTGATACCTGGCTCCTGGTTCCACGGGTAGCTGCCCAAGAGGGTGGGATGGAGGCGTGGGCCCTCTCCAGCAGCCCAGCCTGGGGGAGGCTCTGTGCTCTGTTTGTGTTGGCTCCCACAAGCAAGACTGAGGAGCTGCTGATAGCATCTCAGGGCCCGCCCAGCTTCCAGGGAGATAGGGCTTGTTCTTCACTGGCACGGGTGAGATGGGTGGGCTCCTACACACACACGCACACACACACGCATGTATGCACACATGCACACACACGTACACACATCCCACTCATTCACTGGACCCCTTCCAAAACTTGCCTTGAAACAGAAGCCCACATGACGACATTCCAGTGAAGGAGAAGGCATTTTAAAGGAAGGGGCATGTGGGGAGTAGCATCAGACTAGGGGAGGCAGGGAGACATCTGAGGCAAGGTGCTGCTTGCTGGATGGCCAGAGCTTTGAGGAGGGTAGGGGTGGGGGCAGGAATACTCTGATTATAGAAAAGTCTTTTGTACTCTCAGCTAGTATGTACTTCCCAGAGCTCTGTAGGTCTTAACTCAGAACTCTTACTGCCCATGACATCCAGGGCCACCATTTTGTGTTGCACAACTCCAGGGGGCGCTGTTCACACTGAGTTGTATGAGAATCATGTTGCCTTGAATTCATATGCTACAAATGCACCCCCTGGGGCTGTGCAGAGAACATTGGGAGCACCTCACGAAAGACTACTGTGGGCAAGGAAACCTCAGCTCGCCCTGGGGTTCCGAGCCACCCTCGGTTCAGATGCACCCTCAGGGATTTGTTTTATTGGGTATTGTGCAGGGACAGCAGGTAGAGTGGGGACAGGGGTTGTCTCTGTTGGTGCTGATCACTGAGGGACAGTACTGAATTCTCTACAGGGCTACGTGTCCATGGGTGCTTTGGAGCAGTCACTGTCCCTTCATCAGAACCTCCTGTCTTCCTGTCCCTCATCAGACCAAACACACACAGGCCTATGATTCAGACCTGGTTTCTACTTGGAAACACAGAAACCGCTTTGGCTAATTTGGGTAAATGGGTATTCATTAAAGGGCTGCTGGGAAACTGGCAGAAGCTCTGGGAGGGCCAGAGCTCCTGCCCTGCAGCCCCCCCTACCTACCCCCAACCAGGAACAACACCCAAAATCACTTGGCAGGACTGACCGGGTTCAGGGATAGTCCCACGGCCATCGCCGCTGGGGGCTGACACTGAAGTCGGCACTCTGTCACTGCTTGCCCAGGGTACAGGATGTCCCAGAACCTCAGCCCCTGGCTCTTCTAGAACCGGGGTATGGTGGCTGTTGTGCCCTCGATGAAATGGGTTCCAGGCAGCATCTGCTTTGTTGCATCATTTCCTTTCAATTCAAAGTTTGATGGGGGAGAGTTGGGTCAACATAGTAAGGTCATGACTTGACCTTTGGCTGCAAGGAGACTGGGAAGGCAGAGGTCAAGCTTCCACACAGAGAGGAGGACTCTGCCCCCAGCCAGGACTGCAGGGTGGGGAATTCCCCTACTACACAGTGGGACAAGGGTTGGGGGTGGTGGTATTCAAAGGTGACAAATGACCACTGTAGAGGTGTGCAGAGCCCATCTTAAAAGAGCAACACAAAGGTCTTTTTCTTTTCTTTTTGTCTCCCAAGGGCAGGAACAGAAGCCTGGGATCCAGAGAGCCCTCAGCTCCCCCTCCCTTCAACACAACTCCTTTGCCAAGACCTGCAGCCAGCGTCCTTACCTCCTTACCCTGGAAGCCACCTCAGTCCCAGGAGAGGAGGATCAGCCCAGCCCTCCCTACTTTAGTCTCTTTTCATCTAAAAATATTTGAAGCCCTGGATGGTGTGGCTCAGTGGATTGAGCACCGGCCTGCAAACCAAGGGGTCGCTGGTTCAATTCCCAGTCAGGGCACATGTCTGGGTTGCGGGCCACAGATGAACATTCATCTTTCCTGAAGATAACAGAGTCGGTTCTCAGGTAGAGAAAGGCTATTAGCGCTGTTAGCTTTACTTTGACCTTCTCTCTGTGCACTGCCCTATGCCCAGGGTGGACCCTACCTTCCCTGATTGGCTTACAGAGGGAGAGGCAGTGCTCTGGTGGGAAATGAGTCACCTTGTGTTGGGGGACATGGCTTGGGGCACATCAGCTGTGGAACTGAATACATTGGAACACACAGCCCTCCTCCACCCCCACCGAAATGATCTTTTCCCTCAGTTGGTCTCACTGTGCTACCACACAGAGGGCTTTAAAAACATTAGTTTATTTATCATGTTAGAGTGGAAATGTCTTTGTCTTTTATTATAAAAGTAATTCATACTTTATAAAAATTCAAGCACTATATAAATCTATAAATTAGTGATGTGTCTTCTTATTTGGAACCCCACTTAGATACCTTTGTTAAAAGTTTTTCTTTTTAATCTACACATATAAATGCACTTGCATGTATATCTAAAGATGACATCAGTGTGAACATGGGAAGGTAGTACAATCAAGTGTTGATTTAAAAAGCCAGTTTCTAGTTGGTCCGAAGGTTGTGGGTTATTGTTAAGCTGATTAAAAAGCCAGTTTCTCTTAGAGCCTGCACTGTTTTGCACCCAATTTGGGGTGAAATGGAAAAGGCTGTCTAACCAGATGCCCAGCCTTGACAGGGCTGCTGCAGGGAGTAGTGTGCTCCCCGTCACAAGAGGGGTGCTAGCAGTCAGGCACAGAGCTGGACCTGAGGAGCAAGTCCTGTCCTCTCCGCACAGCTGTCCCTGGGCCCAGTAGCTGGTGGAGCAAGGGATTGTAGCCATGGTCACCCCCCAGGCAAGGAGGTGCAGAGGAAAAAGGGCACCCTAACTTTGAGGGGCCTGAGCCCAGGTCCCCCCACCAGACTGACCTGGGGAAGAGCTGCCCCTCCCTGGGGATCCCACATAAGTGGCTGGGCCTATTGGCAACCCAGAGCTATGATATCAGGGGGCATGCACAGTTCCAGAGGCTAACCTGGGCCAGGGCAGAAAGTGGGGGGAGGGTTGGACTCTGCTTATCATTAGAGCGTAGCTGGCTTCCACCTGGGACACATTGAATGAATGTGCTGAAGGAATGAATGGGGACACGCCACCTTGTTGGTATCATCCTCATTGGCTCTAACTGCATTTCTGAGTCTCAGGGAAACTTCCTACCCCGACCCACTTCAGGAAGTGGATCCATCCCTAGGGTCTTACAGGTCCTAGCCTCCTGAAACACCAGCTTTCTGAGGAGAACAGCCCCACTGAGGTTGCCTATCCTGTTAGCCCCCAGGCAGGCCTCTGATCTATGATCGCAGCTCTGTGAGGAGGGGCTTTTTCAGGCCCAGCTTCCCACAAGGGACAGAGCAACATGCCTGTAGAGAGTGAGCCTGCTCTCCATGGAGGTGTGCGGGCAGATCAGCGCTAGAGCTTGCAGGGCCAACTCTGCCCTGGTGGGGAACCCTCTCTTCATCGTTCAGGGGTGAGATGGTGTTGGAGGAAGGGCCTTCCTCGTAGTCTTGGAGCCTTTAGGTGAATTACCAAGGTTTCCATTTATTAGGAGAGGGTCTGTGGACCCTCGTCCTCATCCCTAGTCCCCCCTCCCTGTTCTGCTCAGCAGGGGTCACTCTCCATTACCCCTCCACCCCTCACATCTCTCTCCCCTCCACACAGTTCCCAGAAGTGGGACCCAGGCCGCCAGCTGCAGCTTGTCCAGGTTCCCTATCGGATTATGAAGCTTAACATTTTTGTGAAGGAAGAAGAAAGCCTTTCCTCTGGGAAGCGATAAGAACATTCCATCCTCCTCTGGCTCCAGGGAGCCTGGGAAACAATCACCAAAGGAGGGAGACTCCCCAGGGACAGGGGCATGGCACAGGGCAGGGCTGCCCTCTGCCGGCTCGGCTTTCCCTTCCTCTTCTGCCCCTTCCCCTCTACAGGGGCCTCATTTTGTCTGTGGTCAGCCAAGGAGACCCTCGGGCTCTGGGCCTGGAGAGAAGGGCAAGCCTTAGGCCCCAGAACCTGGGCCCCTTGGGGAGTTGGACTTCCTCCCACAGCCTGCCACTGCCACTGGGAACCTAGGGAATCAGCTCTCTTGATGGCAGGTCATGCAATCTAGAAGTTTGGGAGCTTCCACCAAGAGGAACACCAAAACAAAAAGCCCTGATGGGGGGTCACTAGCAGTGGGAGGTGGACCTGTACCTGGGGATGACCTAGAGCCTATGATATGTAAGGTGAGAAGAAGAGTGAGGCACTTGATGGGTTGGGGCTGGAGAGAGGCTCCTGTGGTTGGCACGGTGATAAGAGCATTGCCCAGTCTATGCTCCTTCTGCATACACATCCACCCTCTGGCCTTCCTCCTGTCTTTCCTCGCTCCCTTTCAATAACAGCAACATTCACTAAAGCCTAGTGGGTGCCAGCTGGGCTCCTCTTCATCCTTTGGTCAAGGAGGACACACATCTGCCTTAGGGCCTTTGCATTTCTCTTCCTTGAGCTTCCTTTCCTTCAGAATCTGGGCCCCTTCACCTATTTCAGGTCATTTTTAAAAGTCACCCTCTCAGGGAGGTTCCTTTGCCTCCGTGCGGCAATCCTCCCTTCACCCACAATTACCATCCCTTCTCTTAGCACTTACTACTCTCTGATGTATATTTTACTTATTTTGTCACACTTCTTGTCAGTCGCTTCCCACTAAAATTTAATTCCCCTGAAAGCAAGAACTTCCCCCTTGCTTCAGAGACTCGAAGAACCCTGGGACAGGGGAGGCTATATGACCCAGAGACCTGGAAGGAACCAAGTCCAAGTGACTGCACCAAATGTAAGGGGGTGCAGTAGGGGGTAGGATTTAAAGAGAAGTTAATGAAGACACTATTTACAAACCATGTGCATGGTTAAGAGAAACCAACAAGGGTGTGAAGCAACCTAAAGCTGACAACACTGATGTGCTCGCTCGCCTCAGGTGAGAGAGTGCTGGTTACCAGCAGCCTGGTGGGTAGAGCAGGGCCATTGCCAAACTGCTGCTCAGCTGGGCAGAAGTATCCATCTGCTCTTGACCTTTGGTCTCCTGAAGCCAAAGTCACGCAGTCCATGAGGGCAGCCCCCTGGGACCCAGAGTGTGGTAGAGCTGGATCTGGAGGAGCAGCTAAGGAGATCCTCCCCACAATACCTATCTGACCAATGAATAAATGAATGCCTTTAGGAAACCCACGTGTTGATAGAGAGGACACACTTACTCTTTCCTGCATTTCATTCATTCGTGTGTTCATTTTTTATTTAAGGCATAGCTGTTGAGCATTGGGTGGGTGTTAGGATCCGTCTGATCCATCAGAGACTAGAGCAGAGATAGACCCAGCCCTCCCTGAACCCACTCCAGGAGGGGCTTGCTGGAAAGGTGGACACTGAGGGCAGGTGCTGGAGGCGGAAGTGCTGGGGCCCCACACACCTTTCTGCCTGCTAGCAGTGTGCTGTGGGAGTGGCTTAGAGCACACCTGGGTTGAGGGGCATTGGGCCCAATGCAGGGTAAAGCAGGCAAGACATCCTTGGGTTCCTTGGGGGACCTGCTAAGTCAGGTCAAATTGGGTGGAGGCACTGGGTATGGGGAGACATCTTTTGTCATTTGTTTTTCAAATTACCCTGGGGATCTGGAGCTTGATGTGATGAGGAGGTCACAGAGCAGGGCAGCCTGCAGGCCCTTCAGTCCTGTAATCACTCATGCTGGGGAGCTGTCACTGGGCCAGGGCATTAGCGCTTGACTGAACTTAATGTATGTGATGACCCTATGAAGCCTTCATTACTATTTGACTGTTGAGGGAACTGAAGCACAGAGAGGTTAAGTAACTTGCCCAAGGTCTCACAGCTATTAAGTAGTGGAGTTGGCATTTGAACCCTGGTAATATGTGTCCAGAGCCTGTATTACCATCACTTATGCAGGGACCTTTGATGGAAAGTCTGTAATGGGGGAGGGCGACAGTCCTCTGAAGAAGATCTAGGAAGACTCTTGGTAATCCCCATGGCCATCTGGGGAAGGGACCCTCTGCATAACTAGAGGGAGCGGACTTGCTCAGGGACCAGTGTGGACTCCAGGTTGGGTGTTTCTCCTGGCCAGGTGAGGCTGAGCTGGAGTCCAGGGCTGAGCTGGAGTCCAGGGCTCTGGAAGCCAGCCCTTGCCAACATGGCAGCTGGCATCATCAAAGCAAGCAAGCTGAGAAGGCGAGAGAGTGCCAGAGAGATGGAAGTCACAGTCTTTATAATTTAGCCATGGGAGTGACATCCCATCACAGTTTGTTGTGTTCTGTCACGAGAAGCATGCGCCTGGGTCCTGCCACACTCAGGGGAGGGATTGCACAGGTGTGAACACCAGGAGACAGGGTCCCTAGGAGCCATGCCAGAAGCTGCCACCACACAGCCCTGTTCTCTTTTGGCAGCTCCCAGGTCGTGAATTCCTGCAGGGCAGCTCACTGTGTCCTGGCCACAAACCTTGGTGGGGATGCATGCATGCATTCATCCACTGATGTGTTTATTCGACAGACATTTATTCTGTACCTACTGTGTGCTAAATCTTGATAGCTGAGGTCACAAAACTAAATAAGGTGCATTTCCTGGCTCCTGGCTCCTGAGTCCCCACACGTACATGTCCTCTTGTTCATGAGAGATAGGGCTGGGCTTGCAGCAGAATGCCAGGTGTTGGGGGCATCCTTGAGGGCAGTCGTCCCCCTCTCTTTAGGAGCAATATGTAGACAGGTACTTTTCATGGGCCTTGGGGAAGCTGCCCACTGGATTATCTGGAGTGGGAAGAGTAGCTGGGACGCCCACTCAGCAAGCTAGGGAAGAGAGTTGTTTTGGTTTTAAAGATTGACATTTTAATAAACTGCTCTTAATTAGCTGCACTTTGAAATTCTGAGTGGTGCGCTCTCCATCTTAAAGCACAGGGGCGGGCGTGTTCTCAGAGAACGCGATGCTTGTGGGTGATCTCCCTTTTTGAAACAAACCCAGACCCTCCAGTCACAATTTATTTTTCATTCTGAAAATGATCTTTACTGTAAATGTTGCTTTGGTTTGAGCGAATTAGAAATCCTTATTACACAGGCAGGCACTTCAAACAGTGCCCAGCTCACCGCACCGGCTGTGGCATCAAAGGCTCGGCTGGAATCTCTGATTACCACCCAGGCTGGCGACCGCTCGGGAGCAGGCGGCATCTGAAGCGGGCCCCTGGCTCCTGGACCAGTGGCTCAGGGAGCCCCGAAGCCAGACGGCCTCCATGCCAAGCTCCATGCATCCCTGATTCAGGGGCTTAGAGGGGAAGGAGAATGGCATAGCTGACCTTGACTGACCACCTACTATGTTCCAGACACATGCTAAGAACTTTTATGTGCATTATCCTATTTAAAATTTCCAATAGCCCCCGCCATAGTTGTTGTAAATGTTTAAGCAAGCTCAGTAAATAAATAAAACCCATTTTTCCTCCCTTATTCTGGACCAGTTGAGGAATAAGATAAACGTGCAAGGCAATAAGAGACCAAGTATCATGCTTATTCTTGATACTAAAACTGATACTGGAGAAAGTGACTTGTATCTGCAGGCTAGTCGCATTTCTAATGCTGCATCTTCCCGAGGCACATACACACCACAGGCAGGAGCCACAGATCTCTAACGTGTTAGGAGAGCAAAGTGCATGACCTCTGCAGGGGAATCAGCTCCCCAGTAAAAGAGAGAGGAGCTGATGGAAGCAGGACCACGTTAGTCTTACCACACTGACCAATCAGATGATCCCTTCTCACTTTTGGAGGCTGAGTGAGGGCAGAGAGACGGATCTGTGGGCCCCTCCACAGTGAGGAAACAGAACCTCCCCTTTCCCTCCTCAGCCATCTGAATTATTTTCTTCTGCACATAGTGAAGTGAGGCTGAGGTTCACAGCTGCCCAGCTGGTAGGAGGTGAAGCCAAGAATCACACGGTCTAATTCTATCTTTCCCTCTAGACCCTGAGCTCTTCAAGTTCAGGGCTGTGTGTCACCCACTTAGTGTCCTTAGGAACTGGCATGGGTCTAGCTCAGGGCAAGCATCAGGCAATGTCTTTGAAGTGAGCAAAGCAGATTTATCCTTTCATTCAACATTTATTGTCTCTGCTATATGTTAGGTGCTGTTCTTGCTGTTGATGACATAAAGCTGGTGTGGGGGAATGGCGACTCCCTCAAGAAAACCATGTTCACATCTTAATCTCTAGAATCTGCAAACCTGACCTTATTTGGGAAAGGGGTCTTTGCAGATGTTATTAAGAATCTTGAAATGAGATGGATCATCCTGGATCACCTGGATGGGGCCTAAATCCAATCACAACTGTCCTTATAAGAGACAGAACACTAGGCCATGTGAAGACGAAGGGAGAGATTGGAGTGATGTGGCCACAAACCAAGGGATGCCTGGAGCCTCCAGAACCTGGAAGAGACAAGGCAGAATTCTCTCTTACGGACATAGGAGGGAGCACAACCTGGCTGACAACTTGATTTTAGACTTCTGACCTCCAAGACCATGAGGGAATAAATTTCTCTTGTTTTAAGCTCCCCAGTTGATGGTAACAAAGTGTCACTGGTAAAGGGGTTCTTGGCCTCACTTCACCCATCCCACGACAGAAATCAAGAGAGAAGGCAAAATAGATGTAAAAGAAGAGGTTTACTGGAAACAAGGTGAAAAGAAAGGAGAATGGGAGGGAGCTTGAGGCTTCAAGGGAGAACACACTGATTAAGAATACGACTTTCTGAACTGCAGCCGGGCTCTGGCCTATGTAGGGCTGTGTTCTTCACGCAGGCACCACTGGGAGCTGGTACCCACAGGTACAGGCACAGAGTGAAGCTCTTTGCTTCCCAGGTTCCCACCTTTGCTTTCCAAGTTCCTGCTGTGGGCTGGTACCCACAGGGGCAGGCACAGAGTAGAGCTCTTTAGGGTGTGTGCCTGAAGAGCAACGAAACTTATCTAGGAGAGCCTTAAAAAGATAACTGGAAAGCCTCCCCACCCATTGAAGGGAGGCTCAGCCTGTCTCAAAAGTACCACCTAGGCAGCTCTAAGAAACTATTGCTCTGGCATTGGAAGATGAAAATGTGCTTTTCTTTCTTGGACATTATTGTACGCAGCATGTTACTGATTAAGTACAAATATGTGAAAATGAATAGCTATGCACATGGACCCCTCATACCACACCGGGCCATGGAGACGTGGGGGCTGAGAATCTAGTTGTAGGCTGGTTGGTTTTCCCTGTGGCTTTGGCTGTTGACATCTCTTGGTGTCCAGAAAGGGAGGACAGAAAATTGTCCCACCTCTGCCTCTCCGTGATGTCTACTTTCCCTCTCACTTCACAAATGGAGTGATTGAGCCTTGGCAACTTTCTAGGGTAAGTGCTAAAGCGAGTGTTTTGAGAGATGAGAGAACCTAATTGTCTGCTCATTACCCCAGTAAAGGTTGTAGTGGTCACCACGCTGCTGGGAAGCCTCACTGCTGATCATTATAACAAGCACTGCCACGACTGGCCCACGGCTTACCTGTGGTCCCAGGTAGGTTACCTAAACTGCTGCTCTCTCTCTGTGCCTTCATAGATACATGTATTTTGGGTGGGATCATTTTTCAGAATATTTCCTGGGTCCATCTTCAAGCATGGGCTCTGCCTGCTGTGGATCATCCATCTGAAACCTATTGGCTCCTTCATGGTAACCTTGGACACACATCATATCAATATACTTTTAAATACAAATGCAATTAATTAGGGGCATTGGGGACATAAGGATTGTATTGGAGCTTGAATCCTTCCCACTGGGCTGTTCACACACAAGGAAAAGGAACAAACCCCCTTTAACATGAGCTGGGCCAGATCTACCGCCCGCCAGTGCAGAGGCCTCGCAAGGCAGGGCTGGAACATTGGAGGGACTTCTGTTCCCTCCTTCGCAGCTCAAATCTGAACTGTACCACTGTCTGAGGCAATGGGTGTCCTGTAGCACAGAGCTACCCAACAGAGGCCCCACAACTGTCACTATTCTGCGATGATGCTAACGTTCTTTATGAACATAAATCAGTATTCTGCTTCCTTCATCAAATAGTCTTGCTGGGAAAAATATCAGCTGAACTAAGCAGTGAGTTTAGGGTTGTAGTCAGTTCACATTCTGGCACAGCTGCCAATCTCACTGCAGACCAGTAAAGACCAGTTCACAGACTGACAGTGGTCCAGGGACCACATTTTAGCATCATTGTAGTAGCACATGTAAGAAATGTGGAGAGAGAAGCTGCTGATTAGAAAGGCGTCCCATCTAGCTGAGTAGCATGTTTCTTCCTGGCGATAGGGAGTGAGGAAGAGGCTGGTCAGAGGGATGAAGAGAAGGATGTGAGCTGTCCTCTCCCTACAGACATTTCATTTGACTGTGCTGTTAAGCCTTAGCAACAACAATGAAGTGAATTCCTGGCCATTGTACTGTGACTCTTACACGTTGTTGGATTTCACAATTTTTGATAAGTGTAACAGCAGGAGGCCTGTAGGCATCTCCCAGCCTTCCTGGAAAATGTGAGGTTTGTTTCCAGGGCTCTGGGATGCAGGTTTTTAGATCGGCAGGGCCCCAGGAGAGGCTGAGATGAGCACACCCAAACCAGCTCTTCCACTGGTCAGAATCTTACTGTTAACTGACTGGTGGCCAGAGGGCCCAAGAAGCAGGAGAGAGGCCTTGGTGGGTGCCCCTGGCCACCACCCAGAGTGGTCTGCGTTTGAGGGGTTGGGATGCCTGGGCATGTATCCTGGGAACGTACCGAGGACACTCTTGGGGTAGGGGGTCCTGTTAATAGGAGGGTCTGTGGCAGGCCAGGCCATCTCATTGGGAGGTGGAGAGCAAGAAGAAAGAGGAGTCCTGGAATCGCCTTGACCTCTCTCACCTGTGTGCCCTTGAGCTAGTCTTCAAAGGGTGCTGGAGAGGACCCAAAGTGTCAGCCTGCTGAGGAGTGAGGGTGCATCCTCAGGAAAGCCTCAGGAGGAGCTGGTCATGAGGGAGTCCACTTATACTGATTCCAATACAACGCTTGTCTCCTAGGCTCCTCTTTTATGGTGGGCTCTGTAGGTGGTCCCAGAGCCAAGTAAAGCACACCCCGCCTGAAGCAGCACTAATGAGGGCTAACACTAAGTGTTGACCACACGCAGCGCCTGTGCCCAGAGTTGGATGCACACTATCTAATTTAAGCCTCCAGGACTCCTTAGAGGAGGTGCTGTTTTATTATCCACCTTGACAGTTTCAGAAATTGAGATTTGGTGGCTTAGCCTGTCAGAGGTGTCCCAGCTAGTGATGGTGGAGCTAGGACTTAAACTCCACAGTCAGGCTCTAGATTGGTGACTTTGACCATGGCCGCCCATTTGCATCACCTGGGGAGCTTTGAAAATATACCCATATCTAGATCTCTCCGTAAACCAATAAAATCAGAACCTCGGAGGGTGAGGCCGGGTGGTGGTATTGAATAACTTCACTCCAAGGCGGCATGTGTTCAGCCAGGGTTCAGAACTTCGTCTGCAGAGCCTGTGGGCTCAGCCATTGTACTGCACTGCCGCAGCCCTGCTCATCCCCTCCGTGGCCCCTGACGCCACACATCGTAATAACTCCTGGGCATTTGTTTTTCCACACTGAGCCATCTGGCCCCAGACGGTGGCTCTCACAGATGTCTCTGACAGAGAGGGGACTGTTACAGGGTCATAAAAGTGGTACCTTGCCATCAGGGAAGAGTCAAGGACAGCATCATGGAGAAGGCAGGAGAGTTTGGAGAAGGGTGATGGGTCTGAGAGGCTGCTAGGAGCTCAGCAGGGGCCCCTAGTCTTTATTCATTCATATGAACTAGATTTCCTAGGTACTGGGGAGCCATGGAGGGATTTTGAGCATGGTAGTGACCCCATTAGAAAGCCATCCCCTTGCTGAAGTGCAGGCAGTTCCTGGGGGAGTCTGGGAAACCCAATTTGCTGAAGAATTCTTGGAAACATCAGATTGTAACACATTACCAGGAAAAAAACCCAACACATCTTTTTCTGTCTGCCCCCCCCCCATCCACACTAGCAATGCCAAGGTCCCCCAGCCCACACCCTATGGGGCTTCACCTCTCTTTTCCTTTGTCCCCTGTTTCTTCTCAAGAAAGCCCTTGTATCAGCCATGCAAACACGTGGACATTTGTGCTTCAAAACCTGCTTCCGATGCCATCATGAACCCTCCCAGGATAGGCTTTAAGCCCTTCCTCCTGAGCCCTCCTATCCCATGTCCACAATTCTAGGGCTGTGCCATCACCCTGCCATTGCAATTCTCTATGGGCCTGGTTCCAGGCCAGGCTGTGCGCTTCTTAAGCAGAGTGCCTAGCACATGACAGGGCTTAAGTCATTATCAGATTGAACTGTTCTGCAAGGTTAGGAATCCTGGAATACAAGAATTTTAGGAAATACCCCTAACCTCCCCTTGTAAACCCTTTTCTCTATGTCGTTGATATCCGTCACTGTCTTTACTTCCCTGGGTAAGACAATTGTCTCAGAAGGTCGCTTCTAAAAGACAAAAGGATTACCTGGCAGTATCCATAACTTCCTGGCAGCCATTACAACAGAGTCAAACCCAGCATTTCAAATTATTTATTCTAGGGTCTGAAAAATAATAGACATGGATCTGGTAAGTTTTGATGCCCGTGAGAGAGGAGGGAGGAAAGAGGCCTAGGCTGGAGGGTGCAATGTTTTGTGAGGGGTGGGACCCAGGTGGGTGTGTTACTACAGCTAGGGGTAGTGTCACAGTGGGCTTGGGGGCTGCCAAATGGCCTGAGGGAGGCCGCTGGCTGTGTGTATGTAGAGGAGAGAAAGGCTTGAGGGGAGGACAAGAGGCCTCTGATGGGGAGGGGAGAGGGAGCCGGGTAGGACTCATCAAGGGCTGGCATCATTCAGATGGGTCGGGATCAGCTGGGCTTAGTATGTGGACTGTGTGTGCGTGTGCACGTGTGCGAGTGTGACCCACCAATTCTCCCCCACGACCGTGGACAGACTCAGGCTCCCAGGGCCAGCCAGAGAGGAGATTACTTTCTGGTTTAGTAGATTAAATGCTGAGGTTTCTGTGAATTAAAACCCAAAGCAGCTTTGGAATGTTTTCACTATCTGCACTGAGAAAATGAAATCTTTTTCATCTGGTAACACAGGGATAATAACGCCCAGATCCCTGGGCTACAGTGAGGATTAAATGAGATCCCGCATGTCAAAGCCGCAGCCTGTGCCTGGGACACAGCGAGGCCCCAATAAATGGTGGTTCTCAAGTGAACCGAGCTCAGAGGATCTGGTCAGGGGTGAGCCCGAAATAAGAGAGCTTTATTCCTTCAAGATAGCAGCCAGCGCCCTTTTTCTTAGTGTCATTTTGTCTTTGAGCTTCCAGTCCTGGGACAGCTCAAGCTCAGGGTCAAATGTGGGTTCATTCCCAGACTGCCACGTCCTGGTATGGGGTCTGCAGCAAGTTCTTTAATCCCTCTGAGCCTGAGTCACCTCATAATAATAGGATTTATCTTATAGGGTTGCTGAAGGATTTGGTGGTCTTCTCTGCCCCTTCCTCAGCTCCCAGCTTCACCCTTAACCTTTTCCAGACTCTTCCCAAAAGAGTAGCCAGATAAGTCCTAGAAACTGAAGTCAGAGCTTGTTTTCCCAAGCCTGTGGCTCTGAGTGTTTAGAAGGAAATCTGGAGTCCTCACTGTGGGCTGGCAAGCCCTACATGATCTGCCCTCTGCTACCTCTCGTCTGCAGTCTGATGCCCCTCAAAGCACTTTGCCAGCAGCCAGCTTCCTTGCCATTCCTATGTTTCTGCCTCTGGGCCTTTGTACCTCCTGTTACCTCTGCTGAAATGCCTTTTCCCCACTAATGGCATAGCTTCTGCATAGCATTGCCTCTGCACTCAGTTAAGCTCTGCTCAAATCTCTGTCACCTCCTCCTAGAGACTACCCTGATTTTTCTCTCTAAACAGCATTCTCAGCCCTTCTCTATTCCCTTATCCTGATGCACTTTTCTCTATGGCACTTGGCAGTGGCTGACATGGTCTCATATATTTATCTAGTTTTGCTCCCTGGCCAGAATGTAAGCTTCAGGAGAGCAGGAATTTTGTCTGGCTCCCTGCCGTCGGCCCGACAACTAAATAACTGTTTGCTCAATAGCTATTTGGTAAAGGAATAAGTGAATAAGTTAGTGCCTGCAAACCTTAATTCCCACCACACAGGGAGCACTGGGAATTATTAGCCATGGAATGAAATGACTTTGAATTTGTAGCCCTAGCACTCAATTCTGGCCCTGTTTTCAACTTACTGTGCAAACTCAAGCCCTTCACTTACCCTCTCTGGACCCCAGGGAGAGCATTGGGCAAAAGGGGATACCAGTTCCTGCCTTGGCTGAGAGAGATCAGGGGTCATGAAAGGGTCAAGCTGATAAGGAGACAGTTTGCCAAGCAGAAGAAGCCCCAGGAATATAAAGTAGAGGCCCGGTTTTCTCTGAAGAAAGCCAGTGATTTCTCAATATGCTGCCAGCTGGGCTATGTCAGGTGGTCATGGATAAGGGGGGAAATTCCCTTTGACTGAAATGGTGAGATTTTACTGAGGCCACTTGGTTTTGCTTTCAAATAATTTCTTCAGGGCTCCCAAGTGCCTCTTCTTTCTTACTAATTAGCAGTCTACAGAACTTAAAGGGAGACTCTAATTAGGGAGAACTTTTGTATCATTTACTAGGGAAAGAATGAGGAAGGGGCTGCCTTGTGGGCCAGAGAGAACCTTCTGAATCCACAAGAAGGCCTTTTGGCTCCAGGCTCCGACTTGAGCTCAAGAGAAAAAACTGATACCACAGGTCAGGAGGATGGATCTGTCATTTGAAATGGGCAACAATTATTATATTTTAAATATAAATTCTGGAAAAGTACACAGGTCTGGGGCATCTGGGGTGCCTGGGGATGGGTCTGACTCTTGCTTGTCGAAGAAGTGCAATTATTGACTTTGCCACTAATGAGGAATGTAGAGTTTACAAGCTCAGGGCAAAGGGAGAGCAGCGGGAACAGCCTGAACTGGTAGAGAAGATTCCAGAAACTGCTCTGCTGTACTCTGACTCTGAGACCACCAGGTCGGTGGCAGGCCCACTCACTCCCAGTCCCTCTGGATATCTGTGAAGGTGAAAAAATGTTTTAGTTCTCATCCTAGTATTAGCTCAGTGTGTGTCAGTAGTGGAGGAAGGTTGCCTAGAGTGCTGATGCCTTGGGTCATATTAACATAGGTAGAGTGTGCTGAATGAGGGAGGTGATTGTCCTACCAATCTCCATATTGATAGCTCCAATAACATCAGGGTGTTTGGGTGTGGCCCCAATAATTGAAAGAGAGTATAGACAACGTAAAATTAAGCGGAGAAGTTGATAGAGTGGTATGATTATTTTTTTAGACCACTACTTAATTTACGGTTAAGCAGGAGAATCACGAAGGGTAAAGGGAATCTTTATGGCCATGGCATTGAATAACCAAGTGTCTATGAGCAAGATCTTGGAATTACAGGTCTCTGAGTGGAAATCCTGGCTCCATATTGCTAGCTGTGTGGCCTTGAGCAAATATTTTCCTCTTTGCCTCTGAGCCTCAGCTTCCTCATCTCTAAAAGAGGATGCTAATGTGTTCTATCACACAGGGCTTTTGTGAGGGTCAATTTGGGTAATCTATTATGTAAAATGCTTAGCACAGAGCATGTGCTCAACAAATAGCAGCAATTATAAGTATGATTATGCTTGCTCTGAGAAAGCAAGAGGCATCCTGGGAAGTGTACAAGGAATGGGATTCTGGAAGGGGCTCCTGCCTGGGAAGGCAATGCACTAAATGGCCTTGGAGCTTTGAGTGATGGCACAGGCAGTGGCAGGGAGGTGAGTCCTGATGTATGGGGCAGCAACTTTCCCAGGCTGCTCTGCTTCCTTGCCCTCTGCCTCTGCCAGGAAGATGCTTGTGTGATACTTGTATGTGATGTTTGTCCTGTGGGTGGGAAGGTGAGGATTGCTCTTAGATGTGGTCCCTGAAAGCCTTCCTAGGATCCAGGATGCAGGAGACAGTGGCTGGAAGGGTGTTTGGGAATGACGTGGTGATGCCAATGCAGGACAGACCTAGGGGCTGCTGACTCCAGTTCCAGAAGCAAAGGGTCTCAGACTCTCTTGTCTCCTTTGGTCAGACCTGGGATCAGCAGCCCAGCCAGTGGAGTTCCACTGGGGGCCAGTGGGACTCCAGAGGAGATGTGCTCCTAAGCCCCATCTGCAGGGGACTGGGCTGTGGTCCCAGCTAATGCAATGAGAGGGATGTCATGGGTCAGGCTTACGTGTCTAAAGCCCTGATAATGCTCCCTTTATGGGATTGGAGTCAGCATCCCCCAGGGAATCTTGTTCAGGGTAGACATCATCCAATGTCATTCCCAAACACCTGGTTCCCAGGTCTGGTGGTCAGTGATGGAAGGTGGTCAGGGAAGGGAACAATGTGTTAGGCATTAGACACATATTATCTCATCAATTTGTGAGATAGATATTCTCATCTCTACCTGACCAATGGAACAAATGATCGCAAAGAGGTTAACCAAACTTCCCAAGCTCACACAGGCAGCAAGAAAACTGACTTTGGCACCTGAGCCTTTGTGACTTCAAGATCTGTGCTCTCTGCTCCAAGACTTGCTTTGCGCCTGAAGGAGATCACTCTTGGGTAGATGTCAAGCATCTAACCAAGGTCTAGGTTTGTAAACAGGACAGGAAAGCCCACTTAAGAACAGGACTTGAGTGAGTGAGGTGTCAGAGATTATTCCTGTCCACCGTTGCCCTAAGTAAAGGTTGGTATGGAAGTCAGAGGCTGGCTTCCTTTTGAAGGGGTGGTCAGGTGCAGGGGAGTCAGTGTGGGAAGAGCTTGGGAGAGCAACACAGTGGCCGCTTCCTGTTGTCAGATTGCGCCTGTAGTGGCGAGAAAGGCCGCAGCGCCGACTTTGACTGTGGCAGCGCAGACGGCACAGATGGGGAGTCAGGGCAAAACATTCTCACTGGCCCTCCACCAATTTTCTCTGTGGCCTTGGGCAAGCCACTCACACTACCTCCAGGGGTGTGTCTGGCTCTTATGTTCTGTACCAAGGCCTCCCAAACTTGAGAGTGCCTGGGAGTCATCTGGGGCTGATTAAAAATTAGGTTCTGTTTTAGGGAGATTGCAGATGGGCCTGAAAATTTGCATTTCTAACCAGCTTCAAAATGTGGAAGATGAGGCAGATGCTGCTGTCCCATTCTCGTCCTCTGGACTCTGAGGCACACTGTAGACAGTGTGAGTCCAGGTGTTTTTCTTCCCCTGTGTACAGCCCGAGTGTTAACACACTGGGCTTGTGCCACAGGGCATGTCCACCTGGCCTCTCAAAACTTCCTTCAGGAAGTCTTCTATGACTTGCTTCCCACACTCAACTCCTTCAGGTGCAAAATGGTTAAGAACATGGATTCTGGAACTTGATCTGCTGGGGTTGAAGACTGTCTCTGCCTATGTGACCTTGGGCACATTACTTAACTTCTCTGTGCCTTGGTTTCATTATCTGTAAACTGGGGATGGTGAGAATGCCTATCTCACAGGGTTGAGGAGTAAAGGAGTTATTATTTATTTACAAAGCTCTCAGCGTGAGCCCTTTATAAATGTTAGTTCTCCCCATTATTTCTGTCATCATCACCATCTCTTTGCTCTCAGTTCCCCACCAGCCCTTCTCGTTAGCCTCTGACCCCAGTGCCCAGCACAGAAAAGTTGTTTGGGAGTCAAGTGGGGAGCCTGTGGGCTGGGCAGAGCAGGGCTGGCTGCTTCTCACGAGATGCAGATTTATGGCCTGGAGGCCAATATGAGGGCTGACTGAGGGATTCTGCTGGGATTACCAGCTCCTCTCAGCAGTGCTGACCTTTTCTCCTCTTATCTGGGAGCTGACAGAAAACAGAGGGTGTCCCAGTTCCAGCCCCACCCTGCTCTGGGGGCCACGGCCAAAGCCTTTGTGTCCTGGGCCTGTGCCTGTCTCTTGGATTTTGCTCAGAGGCAGCCTTCTCCCATAAACCAAACCTGGGGAAGGGGGGTCTGCAGGCGTGGGGGCAGCAGTGCACTTCAAAGCTGCCAAGACAAGGCACTGACCAGATCTGTTTCATCACGGCCTCTCCTGTCTTCTCGCCAAATGCTGGGGATACCATGCCTGGCCAGGGGCTCGAGGGGTCAGTGCCACACTTTGATAGAATGCAGTCCTCTCTTCAGACCCTGGGCTAAAAAGAAAAATGCATGCACCCAAAACCAAAGCTCTGCTGCCTCACATAAAATACTGCTTCTTAATTCCAAGCGTGGACAACTGCACCCATAAGACAGTTAGGGCCCCGTCCATTGTTTCCACTTTAAAAATGTTTTTTATGTCTCCCATTTTGTTCACTTGGTTGCCTAAGGTGTAATTGCACTGCTGGCCCGGGCTTTGTTTCCTCACCAATGGGGTCCCCAGTTTTGTGCCTTGATATTAAGAACAGATACTGAGAGCTGAATGGGGCATTGTTTCCTGGCCAGATCAGTAGCTGCTGCTGCCTGCTTTTAGCGAGTGAGCCGTCCAAGATTGTCAGCCCAACCTAGACCACGTTGTGGCTTGCTTTGATTACTTGCTTCCATCAAGCCCAAATCAGGAACTGATCATACACGTCCAGGTTTTCATTTGCTCTCCCTCCCCCTATCTATTTTCCACAGTTGCAGGTTCAAGGAGTGGGTTTGGGAGTGGGTAGCCTATGCTGATTTTTAAAAAGACTGTGTGTTAAGGGGGCTGTGCTGGAGGAGCTGGGGGCACCCTCTGAGTGCTCCCTGGTCATACCTTGCAATCAACGCAGAGGCCCAGCATCTAGGCATCTTGTGCAGATACATCCCTGATTTGTGACCAGTATAGGTTCTACAAACTTTCCTCAGTGAATAAGGAACACCCATTTCCCCCCAGAACCCAGAAATCACTTGATATTTTGCTCTTCTCACATTTTAACTGGATAGATCTAAATATAAAACCACAGCATCTCATTTTAAAAGGATTTAGGAAAATGACCTACTGGTTGCTTAAAAACTTTGACTGCAAGTCTTTATTCTCCTGCCCCAATCCCCCACCGCCTTTCTCTGCTAGTTCATCGTGTTTGCTCGTAAACGCCAAAAGCCCAGATAGAACCCGTTGAGCAGCGGGACTCAGCTAAAGAACAATGACAGGATGTTGGCTTGCAAAGTGTCAGCATTTGCCAAATAAGTTTATCCTTTATTTATTATTTTCATTGTGGCTTAAAACACGCAACCCTCAAAGCCAAGTCTCTAAACTGAAACGTATGCCAGGCCCGCCTCTGCTCGGAGTCCACAAGGAACCCGGAGACCTTTCCCTTCGCTCCTCGCCAGTGACTGGGACCGAAGACAGTATGTTTTGAATTTACAGAGAGATCTACTGCTTTGGGCTCAGTTTTAGTACTTTTAAAAAGCAATCAATAATGGCCAGTTTGTAATAAGAAAAATTTATGAACTGACAGGCAAAATGTAATTACAGAGGGGATTCCTTGAAAGAAAAAAGAGGTGATGTTAACAGACATCCCGACAATCTGTTTGCACTCATTTTCATTCATATAAATGATGATGTGCTTCTGGGTGGAAGCAGTGTTCTCCAAAGGCTTCCCGGGAGCCTGGGCAGGTCGCTGCCAAAGTTCCCACTAACGGAGGGCAGTGAGTCTTTGCATTAACTTCTCATCGTTACCCACTGAATGGGCTTTCCACAGGTATGACTCTGACGGTAACGCAGCAGCCGTTCACACACCTCATCTTCCCAGTCCCTGAGGAGCTTGTGCACTTTCTGGAAACCCGGCGATGTAGCAGGCAGCTGGGGAGTCTCCGTTCCTTCCACCCATCACATTTCCTTGCCACTTTCTCCTTTCAGTCACTGCTGCTGAGGAGAGCCAGGGGACTTCTTGACTGTAAAAGGTGCCTTCTGAGAGGGAACGCAGAGATTTCTGGGAACACAGCACAAGTTGCCTCACCGCTGCTTCATCCTGATTGAACACGACATCAAGCCAGGGGCCTTTATACATAATAAGTCTCAACAGAGGCTTGGAAAGAGATAATAATGAGATCTGAGACCTGTGCATCATTTTCAACTCAAAGCACTTTTGATACCAAAGTCCCTGTTGACCTTCGCAGCCGTCTTAAGGGACATTTATTATTGCACCCATCTTACCGATGAGGAAATTCAGGCTCAGTGATATAACCTGACTTCCTTACTGCCACACAGCTTAGTAGGACTTGAGCTAGGTTTTGGACCCCCATGTCTTGAGCTCCTAAAGCCTGTGTTCCTTTGAACATCCCAAGAATAGAAAAACCAGTTCTTTTCAGAGGAACAAGGAACAGAACTGACATTCTTGTTAAAGAAATACAGTCCAGTGAAATTGTACTTCAGTTTGTTGACTTTTAAAGGGAGACCACGGGTGCCAGAGGTGAGAACTGTTTGACCGTTTTGCGTCTGTGGCCTGTGATGGTTTTCCAAGTGCTTCCACATCTTCACTTGATGTCATCGGCAGCTCACCACAGCTCTGTGGGGGAGGCGGGGAAACGTCCCCATTCTCACATTGTGGAGGAGAAGCGTGAAGCCAGGAGGCTAAGTGACCTGCCTGAGGTCAGGGAGGGCACCCTTGGAAACCACAAGCTCCTGACCACAGCTCAATGACCTAGAAGGGGATTCTTTTTATTGCTTTTACAGAAAAACCTCAGCACGCTAGAAACAAAATAGTGCAGTCCTTCATTCTTTGTTCTTCTTTCCTCTATGCTTACCTCTTGGTTGAAAGTCAATGGTCACAAATCAAGTTGAGATCTGGGAGTCCGTGGAAGCAGGCAACATTCATAAAAAGAACAGTAATGGCAAGGTCACCCAGGAGAGGTGCTGGGGCCAGCACAGCCCCGCCACAGCCCGACCCCCATCCTGATGTTTAGTCCTAGCCCTGGCACAGTGGCCTTGGCAACGCTGAGGTGTGGAAGTGGATGATCCCATTTCACAAAGGGTTTTGGTAACAAAGGTGGAAATAAAAGGAGTCCGAGCCTTTGGTTACCTGAAGATCCAAACACACAGCATCTTGCATTTCTCTGGGCATGACAGCCAATTGCAGGTTTGGGTACGTATGGCCCTGTGCACTGAACCAGGCCAGCAGTGAGTGATGAGTGTGGCTGGAGGCAGGCTGGGCTGTGGAGGGGGAGGTTGGGATTACCCAGTTGGCCTTATCAGTTAGGAATCTGGTTTGGGGTTCTCCATCCCTATCTCTTGTTTGTTTATAATAAAGCTGCAAACCCTCAAACTTAGTGGTTTAAAATAACACTTTCTTCTTGTTCCTTTTGGGTGTTGGGATCGGCCCCAAGGCTTTGGTTTGGGTTAAGGTCTGCTCCCTGTATTTTTCTTTCCTCCAGGGCCAGGGGACCACCCAGAGCAAGAGCCATGGTGATGGCAGAAGCACAAAATCCCAGCCAAGCTGCTCAGCACACAAAGGTCTCTTCTTGTGTCACATTTGCAAACATTCCACCAGCCAAAGCCAGCCATGTGGCCAAGCCCGACCTCTGTGGGCCAGGAAAGTCTGCTCTGCCCACTCCAGTGAGCCCGGAGGGCAATGAATATTTACTGAATTATCCAAACTATCCCACCATCTGCCTGACTCCAGCATCCTATTTCTTAATTGACTCTAACTCGGAGGGAGAAAAGAGTTGTGACTAACTATGTAGAAATCCCCCTGAACCCTTTAGCTGAGAGAGACTGAGACGTGGGAGTGAGGGTGGGGGGTGACTTAGAGGAGGGAGACTGGGCAGTGCAGCTCCTCCCTGTGAGGGACCCTGCCGTGGAGCTGGGGACAAGCAGACACTCCTGGGGAGGAACCGTAGGACAAGAGGGCAGGGCATTGATGAAAAACAGAAGCACTAGAGCCTGAATAAACAGGATCCATGTCCTCTGCTCCTTTGTCACTGAGCATGCCGCTTACCTCTCTAGTCCTCGGTTTCCTACTTTGTACAATAAAAGGAGGATGCCAGACGGCTCAAGGAGGGAAAGTGTGCAGGGAGAGGAGGCAGAAAGCAAGGGCCACTTGGTGAAAGAGTTTGGCTCTGAAGGGAAACGCATTAGTATTTGAGAAGGTTTGGATCTCTTTATGGGAAGGGGGTGCTAGAATAAGTTTGTCAGTAAAACAGGAGGAGATAGAGAGGTTGAATGAGGATGGCTTCTAGGTCAGCTAGTTAACATTTCCCCCATTTCCTTAAAGAAATGTTTATTGTGCTGTACCACACCATGTGCCAGGCACCGGTCTAAATGCTGGGACTACATCAATGAATAAAACATCTGAGAACTGCTGCCTTCTTAGTGGGATGGGGGGATGGCTGATATTTATTAAGCATGTGCTATATTTTAGGCACTGTGCTGGGCTGGACTTCCACCATTGCAAGATGAGAACCATTGCATCTACTTTGAGGATGAGAATACTGAGCCCCAGAGTGAGTAACTTCCCAGTGGCCATCTGCAGCCTGCAAGAGGCGCAGCTGATACTGCTTGATCCCAGAACCTTTGTGTTCTGTTGCATCTCCAGGCACCAAGATGGCAGTTTGCAAACAAGCCTCTGAGACTCTTGGAGGAACGTGGGAGACTAGAGAGAGGAGATGACAACAGCATGTTAAGGTGATTTACAAAGACTAGAGATGGGGCAGGGGATGCATGTTGATGGGAGCAGAGGCACTGGGCTGGTGGTTCCAAGGTGGGTGTTGGAGTGTGGGTGACAGTCCTGCCTGCAGGGGCAGTCCTTCCTGGCCTGTCCAGAGGGGCAGAGTGACCCTTTCTTAAGAGTTAGAAAGCAGGGGTTGTTTTAGAGGGATCACTGTGAGCTGCTTCATCCGTAAAGCCCAGCTAGCTCTCATCACTAGTGTCAAATGCCTAAAGATAACAGGGCTGAGGCTTGCCTGAAATCAAAAAGAAATCAGGAACAGATGTTAGAAAACCATTTTTTTTTTTTTTTTACTTTGAATGTGAGGATAAGCCTTGAGATTATTGGCAGAACTCTGGCACATATCAGAAACAATTAGCTGCCTGGTGCGAGACTGAATGGAATCCCCAGCTTCCTTTTACTCCCTTCCCAGATCAAACTAGACATGCTTCAAAGGACTGGACATAGGCTTCCCAATGGATAGATGGGCCCCATGCTTGCTATTCTGTTTGGCCTTCAAGGCTCTTGTTTTGCTCCTCCCAACCCACTGTCTGCTTTACCTTTTCTCTCTAATCTCCCCTACCCCTCACTAATCATGCGAGCTTGGCAGGTGCACACATACACACTCATACAAGCAAGAGACATGCAACTTCCAATCTTGGCAACTACCTCAGGGTTTATAAGGGGGTCATTCCCAACCATACAGGGATAGCCAGAGACTTATAATCCTCTTTTTCACCAAGACTCCTCAAAAAATTCTTTCTGTGCAATTTACTCTTAGTTATTCCAACTGAATGGGCTTTTGACTGGGCCCTGCTTTGAAAGTTCCATGAGTAGGGTATCAAAGAGACTATTAATTGAACTCCTACTGTGGGCTAAACACTCTACAAGCATATTCTGACTTTATTCAGGGTCACTCTAGCCTGTGAACCTAGATGAAGTCTCTGTGGTTGTTGTATCCCATGTTTCATTGGTTCCTGCCCCATCCTAAAGAACTCCCTGGTCCTGTCTAGAGGACCTTAGGATGGTCACCCAGCAGCTCCTGAACCAGCTGATTGGCTTTTATGACCATGCAGCCTGTGTCAGAGTCTTCCTCACCTGCTCTCCTGCCCATGGCAGTTGTTAGAGCTCTGACATCAGTGACTGGGGCCAGGTCCCCAGATGCTCCTCAATCTGCCATTCTTCAGAGGCTAGAATGTGACTGCGCTCTACCTAGGACTTCCTTTCCCCCACCCCTCCTCCCATTTGTGTTTCTTGGATCCCAGACTGTATTGGTTATAAACCATGTTTTATCAACACCTTCTGGAAACGTATTCCTCCCTTTTCTGCTTGCGGCTCCTCTCTTTGCAGAGCTTATACTAAAGTTCCTTGGGCTAGGCTGGGTGACCAAGATCCCCAACAGATATCATCTTGTCATTACCGTCCATGTTTTTGCCCCTACCTTTCTCCTGCTTACATCCCCTTCTCTCTATGCAATGAGAAGCCCATGATCTCTGCCCCATGCCTTTGGACACACCAAGATGTGTCTGACCCTAAGTCTCCCAGTAGTCTGCACCACTTAATCTCAGGATACATTACATTGACTCTTCTCAACAATCCTTTGATGTTGAACACATAATTTTGTGGCCCAAATCAAGGGGTGAAGGCTGAAAGTGACTGAGGAAACATACCTGAACTGTGCTCCAAAAGCCATGGGTCCTAGACTTGGTTTTGCCACAAATCCTGATGTGACCTTGGGCAAATGGGATCTCCTCTGTGGCTTTTAAACACCTACTGATGAGCTGGAGGCAGCAAGAAAATGGTTCTCCAGATCTGCTTTCTGCTCCAACAAGAGTGATGCCTAGTTCCAGAACAGACGAGGAGGATGTTCTTGGCAGTCTCCTCGCTCACCTGGCACCTGACCATGCACTTCTTGAACATCCTCAATAAGTACATTCAGTGATTAAAGAATGGAGTCAGATCAATACCTCTCTTTGCTCCAAAGGCTTTCTGCTCCAGTTTGAGAGCCTTGTGGCTGGCTCTCTGCATTACACCGTGGCCTTGCCCAATGGATAGGGTGCTGGTGCCTGCCAGACCATTTCTCCTTGTGCTATCCCTTCCTTCTCTACACTTCAGCCACACTGGCCTCTGTGTCGATCCTTGACACACAAGACACAGTAGCCCCAGGGCTATTCCCTCTTCCTGAGACACTTTTATCTCAGATACCTGCAGAGCTTGATCCCTCATCCTTCTGGTCTTTGCTCAAATGTTAACTGATCAGTAAGGCCTCCTCTGTAGCCTCTCACACCACAATTCCTATCTTCTTTTCTGGCTTTATCCCCCACCCGCAGCGCTTACTACCATCTGACATATGATATATTTCACTTATATTTTTGAAACATTGTCTGTCGCTACACATTGGGATGCAGGGGATTGGGTCATTTGTTCATTTTTGTGTCCCTAGGATCTAGAGCCTGGGCTAAGATATCACACAACTCCAAGAAGCACCCTTCACATGTAATATAATGTCGATACAATGTAGTGGCTCTACCTAAAACAGTGCCTGGCACATAGTTGGCACTTAGTAAATAAAATTTTGTGGCAAGAATAAGCTGTCTGTTCTTGGCACAATTAAATCTCTTGGAAGTAGAATGCAATGTCTATACTTGAGTTTCCCATTCAAAGGGAATAGAGGCATGAAATAGGATGATACAGCCTTACGATTTGAATAAAAACTCCCCCTGCCCCCCACAAAGATTTAGGCTAGCCTCTTCTCCACCCTCACCACTGAACCAAGTGATTTAATAATCAGGGAGGATAGCCTGGAGGCCTATGAGAGTGATGGCTGACACAGAGATTCAAGTTTATTAATTGTCATCGTTGGAAGACATTCTCATGGGTCGCTTGCATTTCTGAATGTCCTGTGAGCAGAGGCACTGACTGCCTTTATTCCAGACTCTCTTTTCAAGGATGTTTGTATAGCCAACAGCCTTGATAGACAAAGATAATGCCTCCTTCTGGAACAACAGTCAGAGAGGATAGGTGTCCATTATAAAAGATGTGGGTTCCCTAAACTGAGGGTTGCTCTCCTGTGGTGCGCTCCGGTACATGTGCAAATGTCATCTGGCCCACTTGTGAGAACTGGGGCTCTGGGAGACAGTGCAAATACTAATACTCTGGCTATTCTGTTGGTGCCTGTTTTCTTCCATCTTGGTCATCCAGTCCAGTATTCGTGAAACGTAATTTGTTAGTCCCAGTAAGATAAAATCTAAACTCATCACAGTTCTTGCCACTCATTCATTCTTATTTCCATTTAACATTTTAAATATCTTTTATTGAGTTAATTACAAAACAAATACCTCTTTGCTGTGAAAATTTTAAATAATGCAGAAATGTAAAAAGTCTTAAAAAGCAAAAAGCTCTTTTTCCCAATCCCCTCTCCCCATAGACAGCCTCTGTCAGGAGTTGGCATCTATCTTTCCAAACTTAGGTGGGCACATACATAATCTCCCTCGGTCACATGCCTGCTATCTCTCTCTCTCTCTCTCTCTCTCTCTCTCTCTCTCTCTCTCTCTCTCGGACTCACATTCGCACTCACTAATTTAATTTGAATTTCTAAATTAAGGCAATTGCACTTGAAAGGCTATAATGGGCACCCCTCTGTGTCAGCACATACAATATTCCCCCTCTTTTTGAACAACAATATATTTCTTCACCCTGTGGGTCTGCACAGGCCTGACTTCTATGGGTGGAGCTCCTGGGCAAAGCAATGGAGATACATGAGATGAAGGATGCCCTTATCTGCCATTTTGATCCAGGCATTTTGATATAAATATTTAAATTAGTATTATGCTAACTGATGAATTTCTACTATAAAAATATTTTCAATCCCCAAAAGGCCTTAGGCGAATTCAAATCCTTCATTATTTTTTTGTAATTAAAACTATTAACTAAACAATCTCTATTTTTTATTGCAATTATAGGTTACTAAAATAACACTTGTTTTTATTAATTCTTTTTCCATGAAAACTTTGCAATAGAGATCTGATTAATGGATCAGTTTTTGACACATGTCAAATTATATTGATTATAGATTTGACTTTAGTGAGTTTTCTTCCTAGCTATTACTTCTATCGGGTTCAATTTCCCTGGGTCAAATTGTATATATCTATATGTTAGCATTTTTTATCCATTGTCCATTTTATTTCATGTTAATTATTTTAAAAAGTTCATTAATACTTGAATTAGAGACTTCATAATAATTATTTATAGCAAATCCTGGAGAGCTGTGAGCAATCACTCTTGGTGTTCCTGAATGGCTTCTGGCCCTGGCCTGGTCTATTGTACAGCTCGTCCAAATCATCTCTCTCTTTCCCATCTCTGTGCCTATGGCATGTCCCTCCCGTGCCCCTGTTTAGGCCAGTAGCAAGTGGAGGACACAACATGTAGAACCAACTATCCTTGTAGCCATATGGTGAGGCCAAAACATCCTGCTTTTGGTACATGAGTATTAGACATGGTTCCTGCTCTTTCTAGGTGTGCGGTATGGGAATAGGAATAGATACAGAAGAGAAGAATAAATCACTTGAGCTAGGGCTAACAGAATCAAACTCAGTGCTCTGAGAATATAGAGGAATATTCAACTACCCCTTCTTGAAGAATTTAAGATGGCCAACAACCATGTTCACCAGCCCACCCTTTTTAATATGTAAATGGATGTTTTCACAGAAAATTTCAAGAAAAAAGTTGAAATATAGATTAGGGAGAAAAGCTTTTTTGGTTAACTTGCAGTAAGCTAGAACTTTCCAATTACTTACAACCCTCCCTCCCTGCCCCCTGGCCCTTCCCTGAACACTCTGGTTAATCAAGGTTGAGCGGTAAGCCCCAGGGGTCTAAGAGAGTGCTCTTGAGCTTAGGGAACACTTGGCTTCAGGGACAGGAAGACAGTTACCTGGTGCTGTGTCTTTCAGACACAACAGGCTAAGTCATCTTTCTTTGTCTATTTTTCTAAACTGAGGATCTATTAACACAAAACCTTGCCCAGTGCTGGGGCACAGTGGGCTGGGCTGGAGAGGCTCTGTGTGCCGCTGAGAAAGCTTTCAAGGCCATTATCTCCTGGGGCCCAGCAGGAGCCAAAGTGGGTGTCATTAGAAGCCTCTAAAAAGCTGGTCTGCATCCCACCAGAGACACACACAAAAAGGTTAATTACAAAGATGAGCTGGCTAAACAAAGGAACAAGACAAGCAATTGTAAAAGGAAGAAAAAGAAAAAGTAAAGACAAGATAACTTGGGACCAAATGGTAGTTCCTTAAATATTAAATGCAATGGGTGCAGTGGGAAGTTTTGGGGCCTCTCTGTAATTGTGGGAGCCACGAGGAAAAAGGAGCTTTTAGAACATCATTAAGGTTGGAATCTTCAAACATGGCTGGTCCCAAATCCTGCAGAGTCAAGAATGGAAAGAAAGAGGTCCCCCAGCTGAATTTCCAGGAAGGATTCTTTTGATGCGCCTCACTGGCTCCCTAATCTCCTCAGATGTTTAAGGAAAATACTGTAAATTTCTCATCTTTTGAAATGAGCCAACTTAATAAGAGTCAATCACTGCATTGCCTCTCCCGGTTTGCTTATATGTGACACTTGTCATAGGGAATCTCTTTTAGCAACCACTTTATCTATGTCCCTAGGGCAGACCCACAAGAGAGCACAGCCTGAACCTGCAGACTGAGTTAGGTACCAGCACACAGGCCCAGAATGCAATTATTAATGGGTCATGTGCTGTAAGCAAATCAAAGACATAAAGAATATCAAAATAAAAAAAGATTTAGTTTTAGCCCTGGCTGGTATAGCTCAGTGGATTGAGCACAGGCCTGCAAATCCAAGGGTTGCTGGTTTGATTCCCAGTCAGGGCACATGCCTGGGTTATAGGCCAGGTTCCCAGTAGGGGACGCATGAGAGGCAACACACATTGATGTTTCCCTCTCTCTTTCCCTCCCTCCCTTCCCTTCTCTCTAAAAATAAATAAATAAGACCTATTAAAAAGAAAGATTTGGTTTTAGCTCTCAGCTTTGCCTTTACTAGCTGTGAGAACGTGAGGAGTCATTCATTCCATCTCTCAGAGCCGCCATTTTCTTCTTTGTAAAGTGGGTATAATAATATCTGCCACAAAGGGCCAGTCTGATGACATAATAAAATGACTCCAAGTCTAAGCTCCTTTTATTGCTTTCAGTGATGCCATGGCACATGTACTAAGGGAGCTCATTAAAAATGGTGATGAAGCCCTGGCTGGTGTGGTTCCATGGATTGAGTGCTCGCCTGTGAACTAAAGGGTCACTGGTTCGATTCCCAGTCAGGGCACATGCCTGGGTTGTGGGCTTGGTCTCCAGTAGGGGGCGTGCAAGAGGCAACCACACATTGATGTTTTTCTCTCTCTCTCCTTCCTTTCCCCTCTCTCTAAAAATATGTAAATAAAATCTTTTTTAAAAAATGGTGATGATGGTGTCCTCAATAGGGATAGTGATGCCAAGGATGGGAGCACAATCTTAAGCTTAGATTTAGCCCCCAAAGTAGGACATAATGCAACAGGAATCTTGACAATCAGGATAAATAGAGACACATCTCAGACACTGCGAGTTTGTTAAACCAGGAAGTTTGAGAGTGATTATCTCTTATTCAATTATCTGCTGAATGTGATTGTTCATACTCATATCGATTATTGATTGTATAGGTGGGAGCCTCTCTCTGGGAAATTTCTCATGGATTGGCCAAATAATTAATATCATGGCATATGTCAAAACTGCTGGGAAATCTGAAATACAAATAAACACTTTTACCAGAAGTTATATTAGATTTAATATTTGATTAAGAGCTTAACAGATATTTGACATTACATGGGTAGGCTAGATATAAACCTTGGGATTTTCTGTGTGACTTCAGTCTGCAAGATTCATTTGCAACCCAAGCATTTTCTTTTCCTAAAGACATCCATGCACACAAGACACCTTTGCTCATTCCCTCATTCTGGACATCTGTCATAGGCTCTGAGTTTCTCAAGAGGCCAAGGAACTTGGCTTCCCTTTGCCTGAAGTCAGCCTCTCTCCTCTCAGCTGCCACCTCCCATCACACATGTGATGTCCTCTTGTGATGTCCTGAAGTCTGGCCAGTTGCGTATTGTAGTGGATTGAATGGTAGCTCATAAAGATATGCCCACCCAGAACCTGTGAATGGGAACTTATTTGGAAAAAGAATCCTTGCAGATGGAATGAAGTTAAAATCTCAAAATGAGATCATCCTGGGTTAGTTCGGTGGACCCTAACTCCAAAGACAAGTGTCCTTAGAAGAGACAAAAGGGAAGACATGGCCAGAGAAGAGGAGACAGCATATAAGGGCAGAGACAGATAGGAGCAATGCAGCTACAAGGAAAGTCGACAACCACCAGAAGACAGAAAGGCAAGGAGGATTCTCTCCTCGAGCCTCCAGAGGAAGTGTGGCTCCCCCGCTGACACCTTGATTTTGCACGTCTATCCTCCAGAACTATAAGGATAAACTGTTGTTTAGAGCCACCTGGTTTGTGAGAATTTATTACAGCAGTCATAGGAAACTGATACACCAGTCCAGTTTGCTTTCTCCCAGGCTTGGTTCTCTCCCACTCCTCCCTCCAGTATTGTCTGGGAAGGGTAATTTATGTTACAATGGGCACATCATCCTGTCTGTTCCACTTACTTTCAATTTTCCTGTTTAACTCAACAAGTTGTTCCTCTCCCAATGTTCTATCTATTCATCTAGTTTTCCAAGTCCACTACTTTCTCTATTACGTCCTGTTGTGTACTTTATTTTTTAATATTTGGGAGCTCAGATGTATGCCTCATCTTTTCAATCTGAACATACTCATGCTTAGGATACTGGTGGCAGGCATCGTCCCCTCCCTGCGCTTTTATCATAGTTGGTCATCTAGAGTATTCTCTCTTTTTCTGATTTCACTTCTATAGACCTTGCTAACATCTGCTCACCTGCTTGCATTTATTCACAGATGAAGAACTCACCAGCCCCAGGGAAGCCTGTCTGGCTAGGTTCTGTCTGTCTTTGAGGATGGAGAGTTAGCCAGATACTAAGCCAGACCTGCTTTCTTGCCTGTAACTTCACCCACTGCTCTTTTCCCCATCTGAAATGACACAGGACAAGTAGGCTTCTGATATTTGCAGAGTGTTGGCTGTCATCATCCCTAAGTTCTCTTGGTCTCTGGGTGAGTAGCTCCATTTCCTGCAGGTAGTCTGTGCTGAATGTGTTTTCTGGTCCCTTCCAGACCAGACACAGGGCATTCTCCTCTGCAGTGCCTTCTCTAGTCTGGGTACCTCCACTGCAGCTCCCCTACCCCCATGGATGATGACAAAGGCTCTTCAGCCCCTCACACCACAGCCCTTGGGGGAGGGACTGGCCAGCCATTCTCTCTTGCCTGTTTGCCTCCCTTCCTTTTGAGAAGAGTCTGTGCCCCACTCCTTGTGATTCTGATAAGGTTGATCAAAGGTGTCAAAATTCTCACTGCAGGGAGAGCACCTCATCCCCCTGAACACAGTATGGGGGGATGGACTCTTGCAGGGATTCATTTGTGATCAAGGTTTGTTGTTATCCCGTAAGCCTTGAGGGCCATCTTTCCTACCTCAGCCCTAGTAGAAAATGCTGCCAACACAATGGAAAATAATTGAGAGAGAAACAGAGAGAGAGGTGGGGGGAGAGAAGGAAGAGAGAAACAGACTTCCTGGTGAGGTACCTGGAGTATTTGGATTCACCTATGTTTGATGCTAAATCACATCTGGACTCTTCAGTTATGTGATCCTACAAATCCCATCTTTGCTTGGACTACTTTGACTTGTTTTGCTGCCCTTGCAAGCAAGAGTCTTGACCAATGCATCCAGTCCAGCCAGTGTTCACCTAACGGCCACCTAGGAAGGACTGGCTGTGCCTGGTCGTGGGCATTGCCAAACCTCCTTGCTTGCTTCTGATTCTGCCTTTTCTGAATGCAAAGTCATGCATTCCATCAGGACATCTGAACAACTGCTGTCTTCTTGTGTCACATGAGTCATTTGCAACCCAGCTTCCAGTCTGGGTGTCCCACCCTTTCCTGCTCTCAGGCTGCATCTCTGGGCTCTACTCCATGAGACCTCTTGTGCAGAGAGGAGTGTCCCCATGCCATCGTCAAGATCCTGTCCTCCTCAAGCCTGAAGGGAGTCTGTTTGGCCTGGTCCATGTCTCTTCATTCCTCAAATGGAAGCCACACTGCAGAGGCCCCAAGAGAGCTTGTGCATGCAACGTAAAAAGGACTACCTTCCTTCCATCCAATTTAACCAAAAGAATAACAGTGTTGAAAAACAATCTTTAACAATCAATGCTGTGATGAATTATGCAGCAAATCATAAGCATCAGCCCCAAATATTATGTGTACAGGAAATGGTCTTATATAGCTAATTGTTAACTGGGAAACTCTTTCATTAATTCAAACAGGTCAACATTTTAAATGATACTGTCATATAAATGCAGTGTAAAGGTTTACATGCAGATCACTCTAAGGTATTCCTTTTTTGTGCGTGCGAAGCCGACTAATGCTGCATTATGTTTTATTGTGCAATAAAATTATGTGCTAAAATTATGCTCATAAATGTACGCAAATGTAAACCAAGCTATTAGTTATGTTTTCACAGATAAAAGTCATTAGCATAGCTATCAAACTCTTCTCCCATTTGAATAACAGCATTATGTCTGGAGTCTCTGGCTGGCTCGCTGGGACCCAGTCTCAGAGAGAAATAGTGTAAATCTTGCTGCCTGTTGGTTATGTGGGAGCAAGTATCCTGACCTGACTCCCGCCGGTAGAGGCCAGGCCAGCTCTGTGTCAGACCCGCCTGAGTCACCGGCTGAGAAAGGACCCTTCCAGCATCTCTCTGCCTCTCACATCCCTGAGAAGTCATTCTTAACACCTCCCCACCTACTTGCTGCTAATTAGACTTATTGAAAAACAATTGCACATCTTTTGAGATTTCAGGAGGCTGACAGCCTCTTTAGCAACAGTCACAAGGAAACAAAGTTTCATGTATAATTCATGAGGTGCGTGGTCATCCTGGTGGGAAATTATCTCCTGACAGGCTTGGCGGTGGTGGTGTCCTGTCAGAATGGCCTACAGTGTATAATTAAAATCTGAACAGTACAAATTAATGCTGATTACTTTATAAACAGTTTGAAAGCTTGAATTCTGTGCTCTGTCTTGCAAGAAGAAAACAGATATTTCAGAAATGTGTAGATTTCCACCCCCCACCCCCCCGATAGTTCTGCTGTGGACCCTCGAATAGATATTACAGTTAACATTCTTTATCCTCCAATTTGCTTCCAGGAAGCTCATCTGTACTAAGTTGGAGGCACCAAACCAAAAATTTGGCAGGTGCTAAATATCCATGCTGAGAGCGTCTGCCCCACTCCTGTAAATCCATGTGTGTCTGTCCAGGCTGATAAAAGCTCTAGCGTCCACAAAATGTGAGCACTATGGGGGCCTGACCAGGTCACTTAGTCACACCCTTATTTTTAGAGATCAGGTGACTGAGGCCAGTGAAAAGAGTGACTGGCCCTCGGCCAAGCTGAGCTACGAGGAGATCAGTTAGTAGCTAATCCAGAGTTCCTTCCAGGGCCTTATATTTAGAACATCCACAGCAGCGATATTAAAGTAATGTTTTTGATTACTGCCCATATACCAGGCACTATGCTCAAATCTTGCTGAAGTCTCACAACATCCTCTTATTATCCCCACTTTACAGATGGGAAACTAAGGCTCAGAGACATTCAGGCGCTTGCCAAGATGTCCCACACAGCTGAATAAATCAGCGACTGGTGGTTGGATCACGTTACTTTCCCTCCACCCTCACAGACGCCAACCTTACGCAAATGCCTCCATTTTTGTCTGAATTGTTGCAACCATTTTCTAAGAAGCCTGTCTCACTGCTTCCAACTCTGGTTTCTTCAAGTGGATTTTCCGTGCCTCAGCCAGAGCTAGCTTTTAGAAACATAAATCTGTCATTTCATCTCCAGCAAAAAATAATCCGCTCAACAAATCTCAACTTAGTTCCTGCCCTTTGCCAGGCACAGTGCGAGGAATTGGGTGTGTGCTGGTGACTAAAACAGACATAGAATCCCCACTCATGGAGCTTATGGTTGGGTGGAGGGGACAGATGACAGCTCCCCATTGCCTAGGGTCAAGATTCAAATTCCTAAACCTCGTTTAAAAGACCCAACAAACCCTGGGCTCTTTTATAAAAAATTATTTTTCACTAACAGTTGACATACAATGTTATGTCAGTTTCAGATGCACCGCACAGTGATCAGACATTACATAACTTACAAACTGATCACCCCAATAAGTCTAGCACCCACCTGGCTCCCTACAGAGTTATTCCATGTTACTTATTATATTTCCTATCTTGTACATTACATACCCATGACTATTTTTACAACTGCCAATTTGTACTTCCTAATCTCTTTCACCTTTTTTGCTCAGCCCCCAACCCCCTCTCATCTGCCAATCATCAGTTTGCTCTCTATATCTATGAGTTTATTTCTGTTTTGCTTGTTTGCTTTTGTTTTTTAGATTTCACATATAAGTAAAATCATATTGTATTTGTCTTTCTCTGTCTGACTGATTTCACTTGGCTTAATACCCTCTAGGTCCATCCATGTTGTCACAAATGGTGGGATTTCATTTTTTGTGTGTGGCTAAGAAATATTGTATTGTATGTATGTACCACATCTTCTTTATCCATATATGTATCAATGGACATTTAGGCTGCTTCTATATCTTGGCTATTGTAAATAACACTTCAATGATCATAGGGGTGCATATAGCTTTTCAAATTAGTATTTTGAATTTCTTTAGATAAATACGCAGAAGTAGAATTGATGGGTCATGTGGTAGTTTTATCGTTAATTTTGTGAGGAAACTCCATATTGTTTTCCATAGTGGCCGCACCAATTTGCAATCCCACCAACAGTGTACTAATGCTCAATATCACTAATCATCAGGGAAATGCAAATCAAATCCACAATGAGATATCACCTCACACCTGCCAGAATGGCTATTATCAATAAATCAACAAACAAGTGTGGCAAGGGTGTGGAGAAAAGGAAGTCCTGCTCTTTTTCTCCAGCTTTACTTCCAGCAATCCTTCCGGCTTCAGACAAGTTTACAAAAACAAAGAAATGGGTCTCAGCTGGATTTCTTCATTGCAAAAACCTGTGAAATTGAACTTCACGCCCTTCTGTCCTGTGTGCCCCACAAGAACACAGAGCTATACACCTCTTTTTGTTAATGGAAGTAATATACACAGTCTCCCATTACATCCTTCCTGGCTGAGCCATATTTCCATAGAAGAGGATGGTGTAATTGGGTTGAAGACGCACAGGACTGAAACAGATATGGGTTCCAATTCTAGCTCCGCATTTTAGTTGTTGACTGAAGTTGGACATGTTATTTTCTCTTTATAAGCCTTAGTTTTTTTTATTTGTAAAATGGGCTAATAACAAAGGTACTTGAACTTTAGCATGCGTTAGAATCACTTGGGCTTGTTAAAACAGAGATTGGTAGATCCCATTTACATGGGGTTCAGTAGAACCGTGGTGGGATCTGATAATTTGCATTTCTAACATGTTCCCTGGCGATATTGGTGCTGCTGTGCAAGGAACTGTTTTTGGAGAACTATTGTCTTATGGTGTTTGTGATTTTTCTTTCTTGTTCTCTTTCACTGCGGTGTAATAGTGCATACATCTTAAGTGTACAGCTCAGTGATTTTTTTAAAAAGATTTTATTTATTTATTTTTAGAGAGAGAGGAAGGGAGAGAAACATTAGTGTGTGGTTGCCTCTTGCACGCCCCCTACTGGGGAACTGACCTGTCCCACAACCCAGGCATGTGCCCTGACTAAGAAACTAGCGGCCCTTTGGTTCACAGGCTGGCACTCAATCCACTGAGCCACACCAACCAGGGCTCCACCTCAGTGATTTTTTACATATGTGTACCCCCTTGTATGCGCCACTCATCCCAAAGTATTTCCAGCAACCCAAAAGGATCCTTTGTGCCCTTTCCTAAAGATAACCACTGTTCTGATTCACAATACCATCTGTCAATTTTGCTTATTCTTGAATTTTATAAGTGGAATCTTATGGTATGCATTCTTTCTGTCTGGCTTCTCTGTGTGGCTCAATATTATGTCTGTGAGAGTTTGCTCTTTTTCATTGTCATGTAGTTTCCTGTTAGATAAATAAGCCATTATTATTTATCTATTCTACTGTTGACAGAAATTTAGGTTGTTTCCAGTTTAGGGCTATCAGAAGTGAAGGCATTGTGAACATTCCTATAACCCTCTTTTGGAAGACTGAGACCTTGTTTCAATTAGCCATCAACACAGCTGTGGAATTGCTTGGTCATAGGGAATGTATTTGATTGGCTTTAGTCAGTGCTACTAGTTTTCCAGTGGTTGTACCAATTCACACTCCCATGAGCAATGTATGGGCTTTCCAGTTGTTCCACATCTCCAGCTCTTCTGCTCCTAGGCAATCCAGAGTGAGTGTGGGGGCCTGTGAGAAGCCATACTGCTTCCTCTGTTGCCCTGATCTTCATGGTCTCCTCAGCCAGTGTAGGCATTCAGCCCATGCTCAGCCTTCCAATCTGGTCACCAGATTCAGGTGTGATCTTGGTCAAGTCCTTCTGCTTCTATCTACCTTTTCTCATATATGAAATGAGAATGAAGGTAATTGCTTTCCTTGAGGTATTTCTGACAACCAAATAACATGAAAAATCCTTTCATGGCAGAAGCCACACAAGTGAAGAGCAATTAACTATGTTTGGATGAATGCATATAGCCTGAGTATCTACCCCCCACCTCCAGCTTTTTTTGCAAGACTGTGCTAAGCTAGCCAGTACCTGCATTTCTTTTCATTATTTTATTCTCTTGACCTGCAATATGCATGCTTTAATAAGTGCAGACAGACTGTGGGAACTGGCCTATTTGCAGACATCTGCCTCCTTTTCTGCAGAGGCCAATGGTGGCACAGCCTGGTTTGCCATGATGGCAAGGAAGTCCCTGGCCTGCTCCAGGCTCAGGGAAAATTCTCCTTTTCATTCAGACTGTGGCAAGGGACTGAGGGCTGGTGAAGGCAAGGCTAGGTTTTTTTTGGCTGTGTTTACTGATTGGCGATCTCAGAACCCTTTAAAATCTAGGAGGGAAGACTATTTGCTTCATAAGAGGGAGCACCCAGGTGGAGAGAGAACTTGAATGCCAGAGCCAACATGAAGGAAGTTCTGGTGTTAGAATATCTTTGGCTCCACTGGTGCCAGGAATACCACCTGTGTAGCTTGTTCCGGAAGTTCATGGTACAACTCTGGGGCGTGACATTCCCATCCTATTCATTGTAGATTTGTATATTTATTGTACTTTCTGGCACATGGCAGATAGTAAAGTACCTCAATAAAAGGATGCCTTGTTCTAACTTGTACAAAGTATCTCAGAAGCTGGTGATGGTGCTGATCAGATGTTGAGTCCCTTCACTCATTCCCCAGCTGTGGAATTCACTCCCCATCTCTCCTCCTAGCCTGATGTGTGGTTGTTCTTCCCCTCAGGGCAATGCCTGACCCTGGTGGGCCAAGCTTAAGGGACTGGGCTTGGGTACTCCTTGGCCAGAGCCAACATCTGCTTGTGGGGAGAATGGTGTCAGGGTCCAAACAGACTGAGTGAAGTTCTCAGTTACTATGTATGTATGTATGTATTTAATCCTCATCTGAGCATATATTTATTGATTTTTGTAGAGAGAGTATGGGGGAGAGAGAACAGAGAGAGAGGTGGAGAGACAGAGAGATAGATAGGTCAACATGAGAGAGAAACATTGATCAGTCACTTCCCATAGGTGCCCCGTCCAGGGATCGATCCTGCCATCTTTTGGTTTATGGACCAAGACTCCAACCAACTGAGTCACCCAGTCAGGGCTACAAGGTTTTTAAAAACCTTTTTCTGGGGAGTAAATGCTAGCCAGCCCCAGCTCAAACCCAACTTCCCCAGGAATAGGAACATCTCACTCCATGCATTCTAGAAATGTGGAGTGAAATATTTGTCCTTCTGCTTGGAGTTAGGATTTCTTTTGGACTTTTTCCATCCTAGCTGTGTGGAAAGATCTTTGACCAGGGAACTAAAACCTGGGTTGTAACCCCCTCCTCCTTACTCCCAACCATGCACAATTCACTTTCCTTCTCTGGGATGTAGTTCTTTTAAAAAACACACTCATCAATGGGAGGGTAAAGTGTCGGATCCCAAATCACCCCTTTCTCTATTAAATCCCATCCCAGGTGCCTGGTGTACTTTTTTTTTACACCTCCAATTCTCAATTTCTTTTCTCGGGCTTTATGTTAGAAGTCCACCGCTCGTCTGGTTCCTCCCATATTGAATTCTTTCTCTGCCATTACTTCTCTTAGCTTCTGACTTCATGTTAATTTAGTCCAGGGTGGGGGTGAGGGTTGGGCTCATGTTTGTTGCACAGACAGCTTCTCCTCAGGCTCTGCCTTGTGCAAATTAAATCCGTGCTGTCATTTTTTATATTCCTTGGCACTGAATACTTACCAGAAATTTAAGTGAAATCTTCAGATTATTTTATCCTTTTTCCCCCCTCCCCACCCTTTAGAGTGTGAGATCTTTGGCATACCAGCAATATTTAAGTGCCAGGATTTGTAGTTACAAAGGAGTGTGTGCCTTAGTGCCCTTAAAGGGGGCAATGAGAGAAAGCTGTAAAAGGGGAGGGCAGGGTATCTGTTCTCTGTCTTAGCAAGTGAAGATATGCACACACCTCAGCCCAGGAATGAAGATTAGACACTGGGAGAATTTACTGAAGGGGAGGAATGCGGACTTGCAAAGTCTGTCTCCGTGAACACATTCAAGCACTCCTGGATGCCCGCTCCCTGTATGCTTGGGGCTGTGCATCCAGAGGTGAGCAAGACTCAGAGCCCCTGCCCTCACGGAACTTACAGTGGAGGTCGGGAGAAAGAGGTAAACAAACACATCTCGTAGTTCTAATTGTTACAGCTGTGGAGGGGTGGGGGGAGCTTTTTAATAAAGAGTTGAAATTTAAAAGGTATAAAGAGATTGATACACTTGAAGACATGAAAAATTTGAAGTTCTGTATAATAAGAGACAAAACATAAACAAAGTTTATGATTAGAAAATATTTACAACATCTGTTAACACACAATGGATATTATACTGTGTTGTATACTATGCTACAAATAAAAAAATAGGCAAATGGGCAAAGAACATGCATGTTACCTATTGCTACATAACAAGTTATCCAGACATGACTTAGTCTTCTCCTTTTTTAATTTTTTTTTACATGACAAGGTTTATTTAGGAAGTCACAGGGGTAGAAGAAGTAAGCCATGGAAAAAGTGAGCCAGCTGGGCTGTGTGGACTCAGGAAACAAGTTACAGAGGCAAAAGAAGGGCCCTTGGTGCTTACAAGAAAGAAAGCAAAGAGACACACCTAAAAGTTGAAGGCCCAGGCGTGGGATAGGGAGCGCATGCTAGTGGGGTCTTCTTGCTTGAGGTCTCCCACAAAGCTATGAAGGTGTTGCCTGGGTCTGTAGTCATCTCAAGCTCCACTGGGGGTGCTCCACTTCCAAGCTTACTAATACGATTGTGAATGGAATTCTGTTCCTCAAAGGTTGTTGGACTGAGAGCCTCAGTTCCTTGCTGGCTGTTGGCTGGAAGCCATGTTCAGTTTCTTGCCATGTGGGCTTCTCCCCAGGACAGCTCAAAATGTGGCAGCTTGCTTCATCACACTAAAGAGCCACAGAGAAAGAAAGAGTGCTAACAAGGTAGAAGTCTCAATCTTTCCAAACTGAACATTGGAGGTGACGAACTATCATCTTTGCCATTTTCTACTCATTTGCCTGTCACTAAGTCCTCAAGGGAAGGGGATTACACAAGACCATGAATACCAAGGAAAGAGGACCATTGTGGACCATTTAGAAGTCTGCCCACTACAGGATGTAAATGGGTAATCTTTGTACAGAGAAACGGCCTATAAACTTATGAAAAGATGCTCAGCTATTTCCTCCTTCACTGATAATGAGGAAAATTAAAGTTAAAATAATAGAGAAATCATGCTTTATCCATACATAAAAATATGAAAATTAAATCTAGTTTTGGTAAGAGTTTGGGGATACAGGTATTGTTATACACTTTTTGTAGAAGAGAAAATGAATATTGAATATGAAGGTGCGCACATAACTTTTTGCCCAGCAAAGGAACTTCTAAGGTGCTGAAGGCTCATGTTCAAGAATGCTCATTGGAATAGTGCCTGTGATAGGGAAAAACTGGAAATCACAGGCATGCCCAGTTATAGGTTTGGCTAAGTAATTATGAGACATCTAACCTATAGGATTCAAGCTAGAGATAAAAAGAATGTAGTACAGCAGGTCCTCAAATAAGGTTGTTTGAACAAACAAATAAGGTTGTTCAATATCATTTTGTTACACTATTGATGAGATGCCATAGAACTTAACTCTTGTTTACACTGATTAGTCTATGGTAAGATTGGTTTTGTTATATATCACTTTGCTGGAGTTCCAAGGACATATCAACAATGTTAAGTGAGAACTTACTGTGAATGTAAAGGTCTACAAACCACATTCTTAAGTAAAGATAAGAAACTGCAGAATACTTTGTGAAAAAACAAAAGCACACAACAAAAAAAAGCCATTACTTTTCTTTTTTTAAATAAATTTATAAAACATTTTATTTATTTATTTTTAGAGAGAGGGGAAGGGAATGAGAAAGAGAGGGAAAGAAACATTAATGTGTGGTTGCCTCTCACATGCCCCCTACTGGGGACCTGGCCTGCAACCCAGGCATTTGCTCTGACTGGGATTCGAACCAACAACCTTTTGGTTCACGGGCCCATGCTTAATCCACTAAGCTATACAAGCCAGGGCCCATTATTTTTCTACATGCACATATTGAGTGTTGATAATGTATTGACATTGTGGAAGGACACTGACCAAAGTGATGACAGTGGTTACCTCGCAAAGGAGTTAGAAAGGAGAAAGGATGGCTAAAGGAGGTTTTCCCTTCATCTCTATAGTCTTACATTTTACACTAAGAATGTGTACATGCATTATTTGTTTAATTAAAAATTAACTGAAAAGAGTGGGTATTTTTGAAACATACAATTACCATCCATAGAAATAGTACTATTAGAGAGTTATCTTGAGAATCAGAAGTTCTTCCCCCCTGGAAAAGAGAGCAGACTGTAGCTGTAACCCTTGACCTGGGCCCTGCATGTTGTTAAGGGATATAAACCAGATGAGGTTACAGAAACTAGAAGCTGGACCAGCCTCAGAATAAAGAGAAGAAAATCTGATAGGCAAACAAAAATGGAGAGGACTCTGTGAACTTTTGGATCTGCTCCCCACACCTCTCTGCCATTTTCTTCTTGAGGCAAAATATTAAACAGGTTAGAAATGCCATATGTCCTACAGGTCTGTGGGCACCTTTGCTTGGGATCAGCGAGAACCTCAAGAAATAATGGTGAGATCAGATGGGTTTTCAGACTCTCTCCTGGGCTATAACATCTGCAAGGCTGTCATTTCTGGTGAACTGTGGTTAACAAGCTGGAATATTTCCATTAGTAAATAGTCACTGTCAGGTGTGCAGATCTCTTCCCATCCATACCCCACACCTGGCACCTTTACCTTCTCCTGGAATCAGCAGGAGGAGGAAATCTCTGGCATACCAGGGGGCCCAGGACCTTGCCTGATAGGCCAGCATCAGCTGTGATTGGCCAGTGCCAGGCCATTGCGAGTGTCAATTAGATGTCTATGTTTCAGAAAATTTAGGATGTGTGGCATGAGATGGTAAGGATGCCAACCTATGTAGAATATTCAAAGAAGGAACAGGGTTAGTGGACATGATAATGCCTCTTTCCTTCTCCCCTTTAGATGTGTATCATGAGGGTGATGGGAGGAATAGAAGTGGAAGGAAGTTAGAGAACTTGTTGCAATATAGGGGCCAATGGTATTTTTTTTAAAGTGCCCTCTGGTTGACTTAGTTTAGGTGTATCTATGATAGATGCCATGCTATTAGCAATGCATCCTAACATTCCTTAGTGTGGGCCAACACTGAAGAAGGGCGATGCAACATAGGAGTGCTGCAATGAAAGCATGCATGGAAATAAAGTGCTATGGGAGCCCAGATGAAAGAATGGGTCAAGGGAGGCTTCCTGGAGGAAGTGATGCTTGAGCCTATTTGACTTTTGGAGACAAATTAGAATTAACCAGCTGAAGAGAAGAATGGGTATTTCAGGTAATGAGAAAAGTGACCGGAAAACAAAAAGTCTTAAAAGAAAGGTTTAACATGGCTGAAAAAAGTGTGGCTCATGAACTGGGAGGAGGCTGGGCATAGGGGCCAGAACAGGTAGATGGGAGACTATAGTGACCTAATTAATGCAGGGAGAAATGAACCTTGCTAAGCTTAAACAAAAGTGCCCCGTTTCCTACCTATTCCATGCTGCCTGGAAGCATCTCTTTATTCCTCATTATACTCGATTCTCCTTTTCTAAAATCAAACTCTGTGCCTTACCTCGCTTCCCCACTCCCCCCCCCCCCCCGGAAATAGGTTGAGTTTTGCACAAAAGCACTAACAAGATGGGAACCTTAAGTAACAACTGAATATGAGTCTTCTCTGGCAAAGATGTGACCCATGGCTTCCAAATGACTGACTAAGGATCATAAGCCCTCGGTTCTTGACACCAAGGGGCAGACAGAATTCACCTGAGACAGATAAATAATTATACACTGGAGTTCTAGGTCTGAAAGGGCTTGTCTCAGGGAAACAGATGGTCACTCGCTGCCATCCCAGATTCAAAATCCTAGAGGCCACGCCATCAGGCAGCCTGCAGATGTCATCTTTTCCTTCACTCTGTCCCTATACTGACCGGGATGCTGGCAGGGGATGGGACTCACCAGGCTCTCATGAGACTGGGGAGTTGTGATTTGTTCCTTCCAAGCAGAGTTTGGTGGTATAAATTCTGACTGATTTTGTGTCTGTTTAGCTACTTTAATGGTTAGTGGCCAGGATACTGAGGACAACGTGTTGTTCACATCTGCAAAATGAGAAAAACAGTAACCTTGCAGAGCTTCTTTGTCCGTGCCCGGGACCACATGCTGCAGGAACAAGCTTATTCTGTAATTTCTAGCTGCCATCTTTCCTGCGGCTCCTGGGGATAGAGTCCTTTTTGCAGGAAGCCTGTGCTTTTGGCCTTAGACAAACCTTGTGGTAGAGTTTTGGGTCATGTAAAGGGGACACCCAGCTCCTGTCCCCAAATGGTGAGCTCAAGAGGATGAGAAGATAATCTGTTCTGTACTAGGGATGCCTCTCTGTGGATGGTTTGCTGGACTGGGGCTGACATGGCGCTGGCAGGAAGGAAAAAGGGCTTGTTTTATTTGCTTGTTGCTTGTTCCTCCTCATTGCTGGGAGAAAGTGGAGGTACTCAGGTGGAGCAGTACCCCAGAAGATGACTTGAATAACGACAGCAGGACCAACAAGGAGATGAGTGGGCCATTTTTCTCCACTCTTTAATGAATCTAGTAAAGTTTTGAGAGGTGTATTTCAGGTAGAAGCCCATGGTCAACGGCACTTCGTGGCAGTGGGATCCCTCTGATGTGGTAGTGAGCGGGGTGCAGGGGTTAAGGAAGAGAGGGTTAGAGGGGCTTCCCCAGTGGGAAGCCAACATGTGGTCGGCTTCATGGCCATGAGGCCCAGTGTCCAGTTGAAGGTTGTTTTCTTTTTCCTTTTCTTTTTTGTCTTCTAATTGTTCTCAAATCCTCACCAACATTCTGTAAATGTTTAGTCCTTCCTGGTCTTACTAAGCATTGAAAAATTAAGTCAGAGTCAAAGTCTATACTGGGGGCAAAGAGTTCTGGGGAGAATGCAGCTGTGGCAGCAGGAGGCAAAGTGAAGGAACAGCCGGGGTCAACCCAGGGGTGGACAGTGGGCCCCAGCCCTGCAGGAATACTTGGGCAGGAATGCTAGAAGGACAAATTTCCTGGAGACACTCAGGAACAGGACTGGAAGTCTGAAGTTGGGAGTTGTATTGTTCAGAGCTGATTCATTGTCTCCTTCCCACTCTGGATTCTCGGATGGACACAAGGGTCAAAGTGCAGTGTCAGAGGTGAGACACCTGGCATCAGAATGAAAGTCCTAGTCTACATGTTAGTCTAGATGTTAGCTGCCTGAAGGTCTGCCAGACAGACCTTCCCTGAGCTGTGTGAAGGAGGGCAATGCCTTTCCTGACAATAGGAGGGATTCAATGGCCCTGACCATTGAAGCCACCATCACCTCCTCAAAGGGATAGATGGACCAAGAGAAGTCACATTCCTGCCAGCTCCCACTTCAGGCAAACTACCCCATCCTGGGGAAAGATCAAGAATGAAGCAAAGGGCGCAGGTTTATTTCTCACACCTAGTGGGGGCGGTAGAGGGAGGAGAGTGCAGAATAGTTCCCTCTATATGTATTAGGATTAGGATGATCCTTGAAGGACAGAGAACCTGGGAACCTGTACTTACAATGGTAAACACGCACGCAGGACTCAACCTGGCTCTGCTACTTATCAGCTGTGTGGCCTTGTGTGTGTTACTTAACATCTCTGAGACTCAGTGTTCTCATCTGTACAATGGGAGGGTGTGATAATAATATCAATTTCATTTTTTGTTTGATAGAATCTGCATTGTTGTAAGGATTAAATAATTTAGTACATGTAAAGTTACCAGCTTAGTGTTAACTCATTGCTGTAACTCTTGTGAGTGCTTAAGTGCTCAGCACAGCTCCTGGCACACAGCCAGCAGTCAGAGGTGGGGGTTGAATCTGCCATTTTATCTTGGGGGTGGAAATCAACACTAGGTAGCCTGACCCTGAGTGGTAGTGGTCACTGGGAGGAGCAGTGATTCTGGGCATGGCCTACTTTTCAGAGGAAATATAATAAATCGTTTCAATAATAGTGTTGGGGGAGAAATTCCTTTTCCAAGTGAGGCCGGTGATTTACTCTCCAGTTGTGAGTATATAACGTTGCTAATGTAGGGTGTGTGACCCTAGCTCTTCTAAACTTTCAGTGCCTGTGGCTTTCAGCAATCCCTGCCCTCTCCTCCGGAGAAGGGGCCTGTCTCTCCTGTCCCCCTTCAGCCCCTCCCTGCAGCCTCGGGTGGAAACTGAACTCTCGGAGCCCCTGCCAAAGGGAGGCTGGGCTCGGGTGGCCCACTTCCTCACAGCGCAGGACGAGGCAAGAGGCCAAGGCGATTTCCTCTCTTTTACTGCATCATAAAAATGCATCTTATTCTGCATGTGACACCTCCCCAGTGCTCATGTCCAGGCCATGATTAGCAGATAATCTCATAAAGGCCTGCAGTCCAGCTGCCAAGACCCACCTGTGGGAGAAAGAGAAGACCCTGACAAAAAAACCCTTCTCACGGCCTCCAAGGCACTCTTGAAGTGGCTCCTTTCCCATCTGGGGATAATCCCAGCCCTCCTGCTCCTTGGTGGCTTGGCCCCCTGGCCACCGTTGTACCGTCTGAAAGAGAAGCCTGCCCCTAACCACCCAGACTCTACCAAGGACAGGACCTACCTTCTGACTAAATCACAGAAGTGTTAAGCTGAGAATGTTGGCAATTGTCCAAACCCTTTCATTTTTCTGATGGGGAAAATGAGGCTCAGAGACACCGAGTGACTTCCCCAGGGTCACATCACCAAGGGATGGTAGAAAAGAGATTGAAATCCTGGGCTCCTGACGCTCGTTTAACAGAGCCATTGTCTTCTACCCCATGCTGGGTCTCTTTCTTGGCCGAGTGTTCATTGTGTCAGAGCCACCAAGAAATACCTGCTGAGGTGGGGCCTGTGCTCCCAGGTGACCCTGGCACTGCCCTTTTGCCTGTTCGGCTCAGGAGGGACACCTGGAGGGGCAGGGCCACAGCAGAGTCCCCCGTGGAGCATGACTCTCCATTAGATCTGTGGGAGCATCCGCACAGTAGTGTGCCATCACTGTGAGGCCTAGACGGAGTTAGGGATGGATGTAGACCTTGCAGGTGACCAGCACAGGCCACTCTTCTTCCAGCCCAGAGAGAGCACAGAGCAGAGGAAGTGGCATAGGCTTGGGTGTGGGACAGACCTGAGTTCCAGTCCTGGCACTGCCACTTTCTAGCTGTGTCACATTTGGCCACACAATTCATCCTTCTGAACCACGTTTAAAACTAAAAATAAAAATTGCTGGCATCATAAGCTTTTGTGAGGATTAAAAGGGATTCTTCATAGATAGACCTAGCATAAAGCTTGGCTCGTGGTAAGCACTCAGTCCACAGTTATCATTACTATCGTTATTATTACTGTTATTATCTCTACGTACAAAATAAGGCAAACCTCAAATCACAAACCTTAAATCTGTCATCAAAAATAGTGAGGTTATTCTTGCCCCACAGGCTTAACCAAAAGCTTATGGAAAAGCACCTAGTGTGTTCTCCAGCTGGCATTAGTTTCCTTCTTTCCTCCTGGCAAGTCCAAGAGGGAGTCCTGGTGGACAGAGAGAAATGCAAGTTAACTGAAGGCTAAGTGAGGCTCAAGTTCTAGAATTCCACTATGGGTGCTAAATACCCATATCGGTAAAATCTATAGGTAGATCATGATGTATATGCTGTCAGTCTTTTTCTTTCTTTTTAAAAACAAAGGCAAACCATTCTATTTGATTTGAAAAAAGATGCATGCTTGTTATAAATAACGACACAAATAGAGAAAAGTTTAAAGATAAAAGTAGTAAGATAAATCCCAAATGCTACTACTTATCAATAACCCTTATTGATAATAAACACTATGTGTTTATCTTTGTATTCATATACATAGATAGGAAAATGGATATCTAAAAATAGTAAAAATGAGATCACAACTTTAAATTCTATTTTTAAATATGAAGTGTTACCTTTCACTTTCCTGGAATTTAGCAGAAGAAAATATGGTGGAGTATAACTTCAGTTTATTGAATACACGCTTCTTTAGTGCTGGATAGTATTTCATGGAAAAATCCTCTGAAGGTTAATCAAACTGATTATCGCCAACAAGGGGCGGCAGCTGTCATTTCTTTGTAAACTTCGCGTTTCAGCGTGAGTATCGATTGAGGTTGGGTTGTGGCAAATAAGGACATCAGCAGTCTCACATCTCTTCCAGCTCTCCTTCCCACGCAGTTTGAATTTTGTTAATTAGATGATTATTTTTACATTGTTCAGATGTACGGCTCCCACTGGCAGCTCTGTAACTAGACTAGCTCCCATATTTTATGCAACTCTTTAATTCTCTTCTATGAAGTGAAGTGGGGTGGAGATAATAAACAGCAAAAGAATAATACATATGGTATATTAGAATATTGTACACGCTATCAAATAAAAGCAAAAAGGAAGCAAAGAAAAAGAGATCAAAAATGCTGCCGTGGGGTAGGGCACATATGGCCATAGTGAGTAAGGTAATGAGGGTAAGTTTCACTGAGAGATATTGTTTAATATTAGTATAAAAGGCAAATAGAATCATTGCCTACCACTAGTGCTCTTCATGGTGTTTCAATTCTCACACCATTTTCTTTCTCTCTCTCTCTTTCTCTTCCTTCCTTTCCTTCCTTCCTTCCTTCCTTCCTTCCTTCCTTCCTTCCTTCCTTCCTTCCTTCCTTCTTTTCTTTATTGGCAGAGTGCCGTGGTCACACAGTTTTGTTCAAGAAGGGCTCACGGGTGCTGTATTCCTGGGTTTCTCAGGTTTGAGAAAGTCTGTTGTGTTTTCACATTTAACAACATTCTTGTGTGGCTACAATATCCTGGGGTGCACTTTCTTTCTCTTAAACTGTCGTGAATGTTGCTGTGGGGAAGACTGAAGCCAGTGTGATTTTAACCCCTTGGAAGGGTTTGCTGTTCCTGACTGAAAGTTTGAGGTATCATTTTTAAAAACTAGTATACAGAGTACAGCACAAATAACACCCTTTTTAATTATAAAACCTTTTATTGCAAAATCATAAGCATGTAATTCTGTAAGATAATAGTATCACACTCAAGCACACCACATGACATTTTAGGTGAAATGTTCAAATTAAAACTATAAATTATTACACCCATATTATTACCCTACCAACCACACTCAAGCAGGCGCTACTTTTGCCGGGACCCTGTGGACCTATTTTGAGCTGTTTGTATTACATTTTCCTGCAACATGGTATGTCTTTCAATTTGTGTATTCAATTTTTTTCTTTATTTAAATAATTTTTAAAATTTTACCTTTGAGTTTGGATGCTTCGTATCTTTTATTTAGTAGGCCTTTAAAAATCTGTTACCTTCTCTATACTTGCTTCAAATATCTTTGTTTTAATCTACGCTTACTGTGATTATCTTACAATCTCATCCATATAAGTAATTTATTCTCAGTGGAATATACCTGGTCTTTGTCCTAACTTTTGTATTTGTTCTATAATGATGTGGTTTGGGTCCTTGATTTGTTTCCTTAGATCCTCAATCTCCCTCTTTGTTTTAAATCTCATTATCTTGTCTTTCAGCCCATCTGTTTCTGAATTTATATTCTTATTAAGATGTTCTATAGCATGAAAGAACTGAAAAATGTCTTTTTGTTCTTTTGCTATGATTTTGTCTAGGTTGGTTCTTTGTTCTCTCTCTATTCATCCTTTCTTCCTTCTTCCTTCCCTCCCTTCCTTCCTCCCTTCCTTCCTCCCTTCCTTCCTTCCTTCCTTCCTCTTCCCTCCTGCCTCCTCCCTCCTGCCTCCCTCCCTTCCTACCCCACCTCACTTTTTTTCTCCTTTCATAATATGTTTGTACAGTTCTTTCATAAATAAAAGAGGAATTTTTATGATGCTATTTCAACTCACCAAAATAACATTTGTAGAAGCTCATTATAAAGTGTCTGATTCCATTTCCCTGCTTTAGAAAGTACCATCTGGGGAATACATTTGAATCTATGTTTTGTTGCCTAAGACTCTGAAGAGCTGCAGGGCCTCCATTTCTGTTTCCCCTGCATGCAGCGTGGTGGGCTGAGCAGTGGATTTAAACAGCGGACATCATGGGGCATCCTGACTGGCTAGTAGGTTTGGACATAGACCAATGTGGAAAATGCCAGGACCAGAAACTATAGAAGCCCAAAGAAACTGACTTGAGGGAAGTAGAATTCCAACTTTTGGCATTTAAACTGCAAATTTAGAATTAATATCTACAGTGGCTGAGACAGCTTGTGTTCCGGAGACAGACAAATAGATGATTAGTCCAGCACCTACAACTTACTTTACTGGCTTTGTAACCTTGACTCTCTGTTTTCCTATCTGTAAAAATGGGATATTAATTGTATCTTTCTCATAGAGTTGTTGTGAGGATTAGATGAGATAATTACCTCAGTGGTGGCAGCATTAATAAATACTAGCATTTTCTATCATAACCAGTATTACACGAAGTTTTGATATTGATATCAGAGAATGTCTGATCAGAAGTTGTCACTGAGCAGCAGAAGTAGGTTTTAAAAATGACACGAAGTTAATTTGGCATCAGCCACAGTGTTTAAGGCCGTTGGTTAATCACTACAGTAGGACCCTAGACTGTGGCTGGGAGGCCACGGAGCTCACCCTCCCTCCTCCGCAGTGCTACCCCCTGGGAATATGTTAAAAATGCAAATCATCAGGCCCCATTCCATACCTACTGAATCAGAAATTCAGGAACTGAGCCCTGGAAATCTGTGCTTTCACAAGCACTCTGGGGGATTATTCCGATGTGCGCTGGAGTCTGAGAACCATTCTGCCTTCTCCTGGTGGGCTAGTGTGTGGGGAACGGAGTGGCCAGCATGAGAAAGGGCAGTAACCCTAGAGTGCTTTGGTCAACGTCTCAGAAGCATGAAGTAGACCGTGACCTTGTGGCCAGAATATAGACTGAGCTGTGCCTGTTCATAGTCAATGAGCAGTTTAATAGGCACAGGAATGACCTATATATTCCTCTAAAGACACCTCTGTATTATCTGTGCAAATGTGGGCACTCCTATGCTTAGCTATTGTTTTAGTGAACTATAACTTTGCTTATGGAGTGATAAATATAATAAAATAATTTGACACCCATAGTTTTGATAAAAATCTGGGGCTCACCATGAAACCAGAGTATCCTCTGCCATCTGGTGGCAGCATACCCCATTGGTTTCAACGGCAATAGTTTCAACCCGAAGATCTCAGAGAGAGAGAAATGGGGAGATTTTAGGTCCCAAGAAACGAGGAAAAGGTTTCCCATCATATCCAGTCATCATGGCTCCTTCTCAGAGAAGTAAGTGGGGTGGGGAAGAACATGGATGTTAGAGTCAGACAAAATCGGGTGAGAGAAACCTTTGAAAAGTTACTGAATATCTCTGAGCCTCAATTTCCTCATTTTGAAATGGAGATGATAGTATACTAATGCTTCTATCTCTAGATTATTGCGGTGGTCAAATGAGGGAATTGGTTGAAAACAGCTGGGCGTGTTTGTAAAACAGTTATGAGCTGCCCAGATGTGAGTTGTTTATTATTTATGTTCAGAACTTGTTCTGTAATTGTGGAATGTCATGTTCTCTCTTGGAGGAATTCTAGACATTAACAAACAGGTGGAGAAAGTATTTGGTGTTTGGATTTGACTTCAACATTTTTAAAAGAAGGACCTCGGAGAGGGAGCTTTTGCCCTAAGATTATCCCAAGTATGATTTAGGAAGAAAAAAAACCCCAACCAACTCTGCCCCACTGATGTGGCGGGGCAAGATGAGCAAGAATCCTGGACATAAGCCATCCTGTTGCATCTTGTCCCTGTGTTGTCTTGGCTTGAGGAAGGAAGGACAGAAAGAGAAGACTGAATGGAAGATTGCAGAGACAAAGGTGGGAATGAGAATAGGGGGAGAGTGAGGCACGAAATGGAGGGCAAGACAAGCAAGCCAGAAAGAGAATTCTAACAGAGAGGGAAGAAGAAAAGAGTAGTTGGAAGAAAGCAGGTTAAAAGAAGGATCAAATAGAGGGAAGAAGGAAGAACATGTGCCTTGCTTGGTACAGCCACCCTAGTGGGGTCTGGGCCTTTCCCACAGGCGGCACTTTCTGTGAGTCAGCTTTTGCCACTGAAACACTTTTTTCTTTAGGGATCTCGTGCTTTTGTACATGAGAAGTGTTTGGATCCAATGTGCTCAGTGAAAGGGAAGAGTCATGCATTGCTGGAAAAAGAGACCAGATGTCTTTGAAATCATCTAAATTGTCTCTATTTTTAAAAAAAGTTACTCTTTCCATTGCTGCCAGATCTGAAAGTCCAATTTGCCAGGATAATATATCCGGTGTGGGTAAAGATTTCCAAACTTGGAGTGTTTGTCGCTTAGCAACCTGCAGGCATGAAGGGCCCACTTGGGCTTGGCCATTGAAGCTTGCGGGGACCCAAGGTTCACTCAGCAGTGGGAGACGGGCTGAGAAAGAACATGGGCTCACTTAAGCCTGGAGTCCACTGTCTCTGCCCTTCCAGATTTCTTCCCAGTTATTTGAAGCTAATAGAATGTAAACAGAGGAAGAAATGGAAGCAGAGAGAAAGGGAACAGCTTAAAGAGAAAAGTTGAAAAGCAAAACACAAATTGTGCCTATGACTAGATCCTGGCCTTCAGCATACATCCAAATAACTACTTCTCAAGTGGTTTGGTACAGGGATACTTTCATTCTTTCAAAAAGGCTATTTTTAATATAATTTTTTCTACACACATTATCATTATTGCTATTTTCTCTGCTATTGCTTAGGAAGAATGCTTTCAGTCCCTACATGGTGGGTTGCGCATGCCTCTTCTTAGTGGGCAGGCTCTAATCAGAAGTTTGAGGCCTCGCATTTCAAAGGAGACTCGTCCATTCACTCATCTATGTTCTGCTGGGGACTGGAAAATGAGGGGTAGTTTCCCTAATATCCAGTCTTGCTCCTGTTGGTAATTACTCTGATCTTTGGCCCAGTTTCCATCTTCCTGCCCCTACACAGTTTTTGCACTAGCAAAAATGTGCCTCTACAATGTGCACCTGTGGTCCAAACCTCAGCTGACGTGCATAATCCTATCTTGTAGCCGTTGTTATTGGTTCAGGGGCAGGCCTGTGCCTGCCTTCTGCTTATTGATCTACAAGAAGAGGAAGTTGCTGCTGCTGGCTAGGAAAGCTCATTTGGAGAAGATTCTGGGTGTGGCCCTCTATTGTCCTCTCTGGACACTTGCAGCCATTTTTTGGGACCATGAGAGACAGACAGTCTTCGGGTGAAGTTGATTCTATGAAGGGCAGGATAGAGAGGAAACAAATGAATAAACAAGCAAATTCTTGATGGCATGGTTAGGTCACTAAATCAAACTCGTCCTGAAGCCCAGCTTTTCCTTGCATCTCCAGTTATATAAACCAATAATTTTCCTTAATTGTTTAAGCCAGTGTAAATTAGGTTTTCTGTGACTTAGAATCAAACATTCCTTATTCATGCAGTAACACTTATTGAGCACCTACTCTATGCCTGGCACTCTATAAAATGTTTTTATGTGTATTATTCTCACTAATCCCCATGGTAACCTGGCAGGGAAGGCATAACATCCCCATGTTTCAGCAGAAGACAGCTCCAGTTCTAACACGGGAGTGGGCAAAAGTAGGCTCACAGTGTGAGTATGTGAAACAGAGAGTTTAGTTTTGTGTCACTATTTATTTATTAATCATTGTATAATTTATTTGTATTACAACTGTCAATCTCCTTTGGCCCACCTCTTTACTGGAGTGGCTTGTGACAGAAGCAGAGTTTTAATCCAGGGCCACCTGACTCCTGACTGTAGGCTCAGCCCTGCACTTAGTCTCAGCTGACAGCAGAGAGCTCTGCTCAAGCAGAGATGGGAGGGAGAGCTGAGAGCGAAGGTGCCTGTGAGCTTGGAGCTGACAGGATTGATGAAGGCCAAGGCGAGGGCCTAAGTGGGCTCTATAGTGAGTTTAGATGACCTGGCTTGTTCAGGGTCCTCATGTGGCAAGGCATCCTCTGATACCACGTGACCCCGCTTTTTGGCCAGGCCACAACTTGCTTTAAATGCCAGTGACCTGCACACCCTGAGGAACAACTTAATGACAAATACCCATCCTTATAAACGTTTGCAAAGGCTTATGAAAATGTTATTTTAGTTAACTCATGTTTCTTCATTTATTGTCTCCCATTCAATCTCCCTCTTCTAAGTTAAGACGAATCAACAAATCCCTGGAAAGACAAGACCACTGGGATATGACGATACTGGTTCATGTCCACTGTTCATTCTGGGCCAAGTGCTTTTCTAAGTGCCTTCCCTATGCAGTTCACATGTTACAGGCAGTGGATTGCCACCTTCCTGTTGCAAATGCAGACGTGGAGGCTCAGAGAGGTTAAATAGCTTGCCCAAGGTCACACAGCTAGATCTGTGCCCTCAACCACTGTGCTGTTTTGCTTTTTCACGTGGTCAGAATGAACGAAATCTCCTGCCAATGTTCTTGGCAAAGAGGATATTGTAGGTTTAGTGACAGACTCGGCATGCCTATCTCTAAGTACCAGAAAAACACCATTCAGTGTGGAGATTAAGTATGAAAATAAAAATAAAGTGGCTATGAAATTGTGAGACTGAGTTTTCAGAAATACAGTGCACCTTATCAGGCACATTACTGCCATAACTTTAAAAGTGATGCTCCACCCCCTTGTAAGACAGAAAACCTGAAAAGATTACATAAAAAATTTTGAAAAATAAAAATGATGAGAAGAGACTAACAATGGCAGACATTAAATATAGCTACAGATCAGCCCTCACTGGTGTGTCTCAGTGGATTGAGTGCCAACCTGCAAACCAAAGGGTCTCAGGTTTGACTCCCAGTCAGGGCACAGGCCTGGGTTGTGGGCCAGGTCCCCAGTAGAGGGTGCATGGGAAGCAACCACACAGTGATTTTCTCTCCCTCTCTTCCTCTCTCTCTAAAAATAAATAAATGCAATCTTATAAATAAATAAATAAATAAATAGACTACAGACAATTCGAAATTAAAACAGCATGGTCTGTGAACAAAAGTAGACAAATAGATGGAAAAATAACAAAGATCTTCAATACTATTATTAAGTAATACTAGAAGTAATATTTCATATGTGGAGGGTTTGGCAAAAGTTAGTACCTACAAACATATTAATTTGGATTCTTTCCTCCTATTATATGCTAGATTAAATTGCGAATAGCTTAAAAAGTAAAATACAAAAATTGAGGCCACAAAATATCTAAAAGAACATTTAGTATTATGAATAGGGAAGGCTTTCCTAAATATGGCATCAACAGCAGGAACCATAAAAAATTTATAGATTTTACTATATAAAAACTAAATATTTCTGTATGGCAAATATGCCATAAAATATATGAAAGACAAAAGGTTCACAACCTGAATATATAAAAAACTCATAAAATCAGTCAGATAACATGGTGAACATAGCAATATAAAAATGTCAGGCCACCTCCCTAAGCTGTTCGTGGAGGTGTAAATTCGCACGCGAAGAGACACGATGTGGTGAAACACGTCAAAGACCTTAAACACTTGACCCAGCAATTCCCCTTCCGGAAATTTATCTTCAGACAGTAATTGGACAGACGTGCAAAGGCATTGGTGTAAAAGATAATCATCGCAACATTATTCACAATAATTTAAAAAACTGAAATTAAGGTAACTGTCTGGAGAATAGGTTTAATACATGATAATAAATATCCATTCAAAGAATTTTTAACCATGATTAATGAAAATGATATAAATGTATATTGGTTGACATCAAATTGCATTCTTTTCTAAAAATTTTTATTGTTATTCAATTACAGTTGTATGCCTTTTCTCCCCATCCCTCCACCCCAAACCAATGAAATGCATTCTTGATCTATGGTTAAGTGGAAAAAGGCAGTTACTAATATGTATAAAATATGATTATATTTGTGTATAAATATAACTCTGTTTCTCTATCTAAGCATTAAAATGCCCAGCAAGCTATTCACCTAAAAAATAAATGTATTTGATATATATGCATATATAATTTTCTGTTTTCCAATATTTACTAAAATAAATATACATTTCTATGTGATAAACTCAAATATATTATCAAATTATTTTGTATGTATCAAATATTACATAATAAAACAAACAAAAACTGAAGGTGTGTTGATAAATATCAAGAGCATTTTTTCCCTTTTTCTAGCCTGAGTGACCGATGATTTGGCCCATCAGGTGGCGAGGAAGAACCCAGGCTTGGAAACCCCGCTGACCTGGGTTGAAATCTCAGTCATTCTAAACCAGTGTAGTAAGATTACAGACACATCTCCTGACCTCCCGAGACTCAGTATTCTCATCTGAAAATGAGAATAATGTTTACCTGGCATGATTATTATGTGAAATAAATTAAAATGACAAAACGACTTGAACATACAAGAGTCTTAATAAATTGCAACTAATATTTTCCTCCATGCACAAACGCCTCTCTGCATGCCTTCACCAACAACCCCGACTGCTCGTTCCTTCCCGACAAAGGCTCTCACCGCTCTCTATGCACACCTGCTCTGCTTTTACCCACTTAGTGTGAGCTGCCAGAAGCCAGGGATCAAGTGTGCCCTCCTCTGGGTCTTAAGTACTTGGTTCAGCACTTGGCACATAGTAGGGGAACATGAAATATTTGTTGAGTGGATAGAGTGAATGAATGGAAATTATAATCAATGACAATATTGAAATAAGTAAACATTTTCCTAAGGGGACAACTGTGGAGGCCCAGACTCACTGGATATGTATGTTAAGAGGCATTTTAAAAACGACCTGAATACTATTTTGAAATCCCACTTCAGACATAAGACAGCTTATTATAAGATATAGGATATATCTTGTAACAATAGCAATTGGAAATATTTATTGAGCACTTAACTCTGTGTCTATAATACCTATATATAGTGCTTAGCATAATGCCATATATTTTATACATAGTATACATGTGAACTTATATATATTATATAATATACATGTAATTTCATTTATGCCTTTCAAAAGATAAATAAATGATGAGGAAACTGGTGGTTGGAGAACATAAATCACTTGCCTCCAGTATCTAGAAGTAGCAGAATCAAGGTTCGAACTCAAAGCTTTCTGGCTTGAATCAGCCAGAATGTCCTATGCTCTTAACTTCCTGCAGAAAGGTGTTTGGAAGACTTCATTGAGAAGAACGATGGAATGAATGAAGAATGTACTGTAGCAGCTGGACCAATGGACCTCAACAGTACTTTAGAGAAGCCTACAGTGGCAGAAGGTGATGGGGAGGAAGAGTTCTATGCTGAGGAGGTAGGAGGTGAGACTGATGGAAGTGAGGAGGCAGGAAGTGACAGGGAGAAACAAGACTGGCTGCTGGACGCAAAGATGGAAAATGATTCCGCTGACCCCTGGGGCCTGACATTTTGGGAGACAGCATTTTTACAATTTGGGCGTAATTGTGAAGCAGGTGAACCTATGGCATAACCAAGGCAAGGGTGAAGGTTTTGCCAATGGAATTTTATTTAGTTTTACAGTTTTAAAAGACCAACCTTTATTGAAATAAGTTTATTGATTTGTTGTGTTGACTGAAAGCAAATCGACCCTCCAGGAAAATGTTGGCAGGCGGAAGAGATCCTTTACTTCCCTTCCCCCCAAGCCCTAACCTTCTCCCCACCCCCAAGCCTTTTCGGGTGTTTTATTTCTGCTAATCCTTGCTAAGAAGTAACTGGTGAGCAAGAGGTTAGCTGGTGGGGTCCCAAGGTGTGACCTTTCCCAGGGGCATTTGCATGTTAATAGAGGATACTGGGAACTCAGGAACAGCCCCCAGGTCTCAGATGAAAGAAGTCCTGAAGGTGGGTGAGAGAGGTGGGCACAGCCCCCAGAGGCCCTGCTGCGTAGGCCATGTTGACTGGGCCTGTGTGGATGGCTGCTGGTCTGGGCTTCCCTCCAGCTGCTCTGACAAAGAAGTGGTTTGGAGAAGAACAAAGCGATTGTGTTTAGCCCCAGGCAAGTGCACCAATGCCAGGGCTCTGTGCACAGTGCTCAGCTCACAGTCTGGGCTTACGAGGCCTTGCTTCATGGTTATATGTTGAATAAATGAATAAAGCCCTTCCCACCTCTCTCCTACACCTTTAGCCCTGTTGCCTACTAGCCCCTTAAGTCTAAGAGCCCAGGCCCAATATCCAGGCAACTTCTTTCTACTGATAAGAACATTGTCCCCCCAAATTTCTGCCCTTTGCATTTTGTTATTTTTTCCTCCTTTTATAGAAAACCTCAAAACTTGTGCTGAATTGTGTGACCTCACTGACCATGTTTCATGTTCCTCAGCGAACTGTGGTTAAAGCCATCCCCTTTTTAGCTATGGCCAAACTGCAGAAAATTCCTACATGGACATGTTCTCCTGCACGCACACACTTCAGGGTCCTGGGGAAGGGAGTGGGGGACAGGAAAGGAGCCAGGAGGACAAGACTACTTTTCTGTTTGGCCAAATTCATCAAAAATATCCAAGCCCCATATGGAACATTCATCACTAATTAAATCCTAGCACCATAATTCAGAGAAAACAATTACAGCATTTAGAATTTTTAAAGGAACTATTATTGCTGCCTTGGCCCTTTTAAAAATTATGCTCCCCAAAGGACAAAATGTGATCCATTAATATGTATGTATTATTACTTTTTTTGTAAGGGAAGATTGCTGATGCCTGTGAATATGGAAGCATTTATCGGTTGCCGACAGCCTCTTAGTTGACTTGCAGTTTTAAGTGCAGTATTTTCTAGAATCTAAAAGGCTATAATATTAATTACCTTTTGGCTTTTAGCTGGTGGCCTGCCAGTTTCTGTCCCATGTTCTCTTCTTTGACCTGGCCACACGGGTAACTGGTGACCCAGTGAAGGGGCTGGTCGGGCCAGGAGGAGTCACGACCGTTACTGGGAAAGATCACATAAGCATTTACTCAGTTTAGGGCAATTTCTCCCATTTACATTGAATGTGCAGAAATCAGTCCTTGCTTTTCATTTTCATCTGAGGGCCCCGGGGTGTTGGGTCCTCGGCTAGCCCCTGAGCGAAAGTCATTCAGAATTTCTGAGTCAAGTCTGTGATCCTTCCATGTCAGGTGTCCCCAGCTACACCGGGATCTGGGTTTGTTTTTTTTCCCTCTCATTTTTATCCTTCTTTGTCTTGATAATTTACCAGTTATAGAGACATGAGTTAGCTGGTTCTGGCACCAAGGACCACAGCTGGCCTCTGTCCAGAGGTGCTGCGTGGTGGATGTGCGTGTGCGTGCGTCCACACATGTATGTATGTGTGTGTGCTTGAAAGTACACACACATATAGGAAAGCACGACTCAGAAATTTCCGTTCGGCTCCCTGATCAGTCTATTGTCACATGCATTTGGCATTCATTACCCATGAGCCTCCGGCGCCTCTGGTCCTGTGCCCTGGCTAACAGTGATTTGGTTTATAGAGATCATATGGCAGGGAAACAGACCTTGAAAGACAGAGCTCTGAGAAGCACATTTGATGAATTTCCTATGATTTGAGTCTGGGTTTATTCTTCCCTGTGGCGGGGCAGACACCCCAGAGTACACACAGCCGGCCTGGGAGCCCCGTGAGGAGTGGAGGCTGTGACAATAAGCACACTGTTTTTTTTCTTCACACGTCTGGGGTTGCATTTCCTATCTGGGAAAAAAAGAAAAGGGAGCCTTGTAAAGGATCCAAAATCTGGGCAGGAAACCACACAGAGTGAAGGTTGCCATTGTCATTAGCAATTAATGTAACCACCAGGGCTGGAAGGAGAAAGCCCTGCCAAGGCAGCCGGTGATGGGGGGGAGGGTGCAGATTGTGGTGGGGAGGGGGCTGCTCACCTCCATTCACCAGCCAAGGTTGGTTGGAGGAGTGAGCAGGGCATCTCCCAGGCCCTCCAGAGAGATACTGCAGTGCTAATTTTTAAAAAATTTTCAGACAAGGTGCCAGGACTTGATAAGCTATATGGTGTTTCTGCCACCCATTTTCACTTTCTGGGGCTCCATGTTCAATTCCTTAGTCCCCTTGATAAAGTGATTTGTTTTTTCTGAGCTGTTGAGATTCATTCCTATAAAGTATTTGTTGAATGCCTTCTATGTGCCAAGACCTCAGCGTCCCGGGCAGGAGCTGGTGCTCATCTGTAACACGCTGACTGTATGTACTAGGCACACTGCTATGTACTTCCCATCACTGTCTCCTTTAGGCATCACGACGCTTCTATGAGCTGGGTTTTCTACTTACACCATTGTACAGTTGGCACAGCCGAGGCCCAGGGAGGTTAATTAACCTGCTCCGGGTCATAAAACCAGTACATGAACTAACTGAAATTCGAACCCAGGCAAATTTATCTTTTCAAACCTATGCTCCTCTTCCTTGCTTTATTTCCTATAGGAGCCTGCAGTTGAGGCAGGGTTTTGTCAAGTCAATCAGTGATTCAGTGACAAGGTGATGTGGGCTAGGATAAGGGTAAGCTTAGGGTCTCTGAAAGTCCAGGGAAGAGAAACCTAATCTATCCTGGGAGGCATTCAAGGAGGGCTGCCTGGAAGAGGTGAGTTTGACATTCCTCCTGTCCTCTCTTGTGTCCCAAAGTTATGTGAACTTAGGGTGGCCAGACTAGTTGTCAGGTAAGGGAACATTCATGTATTAGTACGTATGCAGCACTCACTATGTAAGTGCTGGAATGCTTTGCAGGTCTGTCCAGTCACTAAAAATGTCTGCTTCTTATGTCCTTCTCAGTAAAGTCTTAACTGCCAGCATTTCTTCTACACTTTAGAGGGATTCAACTGCACTCCTATTCCTCCTTCCCCCTCCCTGCTTTGTCTCTCTCCCACTTCATCCCTCCACTCTCTGCCTCCACCCTCTTTCTCTTTCTTTTCTGGTAGTTTAACAAATGCCACTTTTCATTAATGTGACCAAAATGTCATCAAGTAGTTTAATGCTCTTTAATGTCCTTGTATCGTTTACGTTTTGCGAACAGTGTGGAAATGAATCCCATCTGTGGGTTCAAGAACATCAAAAAAGTTGGACAGGTTATTTAGACGCGCTACTTCACATTGCATTAGCGTGCACAATGTCAGGGGGCCGGGCCAAGCTCGGCCTGTCCGGGCTGCTCCCACCCCTGCCCAGCCGGGGAAGGGCAGATCACTTACTTCTGGAACTCAGTCAGTCCTGGGGATGGGGTCTGGAAGGCTGCCCAGAAGCCCCAGGAAAAGTGTGAAGCTTAAATAAAAAATGAGAAATGATTCAGGAAAATCTCTCTCTTCCTTTCTGGAGCCAAGACGCCCTAACAATAGCTTTTTCATCACTTGGGTGAGAAGCTGGTTACAATGCTGTCTGACTTCTTCAAAAATAATTAGCGTCTCTCTCTCTCTCTCTCTCTCTCTCTCCTCTTCTTCCTCCTCCTTACCTCTCCCTCCCCCTCTCTTTTCTCTTTCTCTCTTCCAACCCAGCCTCCAACCCCAGTTCCCCAGGGAAGAAAGCTCTGGGGCCAACATTAGCTGATAGTTTGCATGAAGGGAGCTATAAACCAGAAATGACTGGAGAGCATCATGTTCAGGGCTAGCAGAGTTCATAGAAGCAGCTCTCTGGGGTCCCTGAGAGGGTCTCAAAACACAATCAACACGGTGGTGATTCAGGGTGACCCCTTTGCTACACCCCTTCACCAGGGTGAGCATCCTGGTGAAGGGTGCTGATGTAGTCACCCCACTTGAATTCTGGCTTCTCTACTTTCCAGAAATTTGGTCTTGAGCGGGTAAACCCCTGTGTCTCTGTTTCCTTACTTGCTAAATGAGGCTAATAATTCTAGGAACCTAATTAAATGAGCGAGTGCACGTGAAGCATGTAGACTAGTGTCCAGCCACAGTAAGTACTCAGTAAAGGTTCACAGTCTGCTGTTCCAAGTGTGACTTTGTCGCCCTGAGCTTGCCACCTCACCCCATGCACACGCTGTGCCTGTTCAGGTTCATGCTCTCAGGTGAAGTCAGGTCCTTCTCTCCCAGCCAAGCCTCAGCCTGAGCACTTACCTTACCTTCCCCTGCAAGCACAGAGGGGAGGACAAAGCAAGGGACCTTGACTCCAAAATAGCCTGACTTTTTTCCAGGTCTGTGGAAACCCCTCAGTCTAGTGCGTTCCCTGAAAAGAATGCAGGGAGGGAAAGGGTGTGGCTTCTTATTTCAGAGGGGGGGGATGCTTCTCTTCTTCCCCAGACACGGGACACTGCAAGAGTAGATTTTTAATTGTTAATCATTACAGCTGAATTATAATCCACCTCTCTGAAGGTTCTAATCCCTTGCCAGTATTATAAGACCCCTCCCTTATTTTGCATTTGCTCATACGAATATCTTTCAATTGTACATACAAACATCACCAAATAACTTCTGATTATTAATTCATAATTTTCAAGACAGGATCATTCTGTTTTAACTTCTAAGATAAACAAACAAACACATTTCCTTAATGCAATTACCAGAAAGACGAAGTGCTTCTAAGTTCTTTATAGATGTACGGCCGTCATCCTGTTGGTCATTCATGCTAAGCCAACTGGGAGAAGTCTGACAGGGCCCACATCTGGAGGTTTTTGGAGACTTGTGAGCACAGTTAATACCAGCCACTGCTCTGCACTTGGTGCTGAGAAAGCGGGGCAGGGGGTGGGGGGAAACACTGGGTTTTAAAGACTGGCAGGCCTGGCTCTAAGATCTGAACCATCCCTTTCTTGCTGTGTGTCCTTGGACACGTCAGGCAGACTTGCCCAGCCTGAATTTTCTGTCCGTGCAGAGTGAGGCCAGTCAGTGTGCACCTTGTGGTGTTCTCAGTGTCGTGTGTCGTGATGTTAGCTGACTTCAGGCCTTTCCTGACCTCCTGACTGGGTTAAATGCCAGAGCCTTCCTTGACCCCTCAACTACGTATTTTAACTCTCACTGCACTGTTGTTGGCTGGTGATATAGAACTATATGGCTAAGAACATAGACTCAGGAGCCAAACTACGTGGGTTTGAAACCTACCTGTGTCACTTGCTGGCTGGTGACTCTGGATGCAAATAGAGTCTATCTCAAAGGACTGTTGTAAGGATTGATTGATTTAATACGTGTTAGACCCTTAGCCTACTGCTTGACACATAGCAAATGCTCTGCGTACGTACATCAGCTATTATTCTCTCTTCGATTATTTCATACCTCTTTTTAGTGTTGTGCTAAGAGTTCTGTGAGGACATAGCCCACCATTGAGCACAGTGCCTGGCACCGGGGAGACTCTAATATTATTTGTTGAATTGCACTGAAGTGAAATAAAGGATGTAAAAATGCTTTGTAAACCACCATGCAACACATTTTTTAATATTAGCTCTGGAAGGAGTTTATTAGATGAAGTATCTCTGGGGCTGTCTCAGAATTGCTCCTACTGTTGAACATAAAAAATTTTGATCAGTTGACCAGTCAGTTTATGAATCATCCCTGTTTTCAGTCTTCCCTATGCATTCAGTTCTCTTCTTCCTGGTTTGTGCTGAGTCGGTCTGCCAGAAAAAACCTGACGGTTTGCTAATATATTCGACTCACCTAATGTTTATTAAGTGTCCCTTGCAGGGCAACCCCAAGCTAGGCAAGGCTCAGACAGGAAGCAAAGCAAGACGCATTTCCAAGCTCACATTCTAGATGGGGAGGTAGATGTATGAATTCAGGTCTGGCCTCACGTAGCACCCTATGCCCCTGACCCATCCTGGCCTTAAGTCCTTCATCAGGATTTTATATATGGTGACTGAGATAGGCAAGCTCTTTCTTATTGGGAGGTGGTCAAAGGCTGCCTAAATATAAGCCTGGAGATGACTGGAGGCCACACTTACTCTTCCCATGCTGCCTGGAGCCCATCTGGTTGTAGCAAAGGAGGAAGACAATCCACAAAGTGAAATGGGGTGGGGCACGAGGGAAAACTTTGGGGGTTCTTTGTTATTGCAGCAAAGCTAGTTCACTCAACTAAAATAAGCTTCATCTTCCTTAAAGCTTTTTATGATGCTGTATACCAGTGACCGAAATTCCCAACCTCTGGAAGGCTTAGGAAATGAGTTAAGGGATTCCAAAGCTTGGGAATGTGCAGGAATCTTAAGCAGGGCTCTGTTTGTATCTGTCTTGTTGTTGACATCCTGGTGCCTAATGAGGTCATTTGAACATCTGTAGTGTATCTGCCAAGAGCCAGTTAACTGGAAATGACAGTAGTCACTGTGAGCAGAGTGTCTCTTCCCCTTTCTCTCTGGGATCTGTGCTTTGGGGCACTTGGTCACATCTCCCAGGGCCTTAGGGCCCAGACATCAAAGGGATGGATGTAGTCAGCAGCCGTCCCCTGTCAAAACATTCAACATGTTAACTTGCTGGGTCTCAACCTTCCTGATACTGAAGACCTCCTGTAGTAATCCCTCCCCTTGAGTCCTAAAAGATCAAGTCTTCAAATACAAAGCACTGGTTAAGTGACAATATACTTATTTGCCCATTTCCTATTAATTCACCTTTGTATTGATCAGATAACACTAACAACATGGAATTGACATAATTTCAGACCAAAAAATTTTAGGCTAGGTTGGTTTAATGATGGAAGGAGGGGGGTTATTAGTTGGTCTTTTATTTTTAAATAAACCATTAATGTTAAACCTTTTAAATAATGAAATAGCCAGGAATCATTACCTTTGAGAACCTTAAAAATCTGAGATCTAAAACTGCCTTATAATCTGCCTTGATGCTCACTTTAATTAATTGATACTTGAGGGACACGGGGACCTAAAGTATAAGACCGTCTGCACACTCACTGTGTGACAGCCGGGACCAGGAGCTTAGTGTCTTAATACCTTTTGTTCATCTCCAAACCCTGAGGTAGAGCCATAGGAGTGACTCAGCAGTGTGCAGCTTTGGGATTCTTAGGACAGCTCGTAGCTCCTGGGGATGAGTTGCCAAGTGAGGCCAAGAGCCTCAAAGACAACCCTATTGACCTTAAGAAGAGCCTAGTGCCCCATCCTGACCAGACTCAGTACTCAGAAGGAGCCAGGGCACAGCTGCTCTGAAAGGAAAAGCTTGGTCTCCCTCCCGGGTTGTGTGTGTGTGAATGTTTGCACCAAGGAGTTGGTTTCCTCATAAATAGTATTTTCCTAGGGGTTTTCACTGTTTCCATCAACACAAGTAACCAGGCAACTATGCTGTGACATAATGGAAAGTAATGTTGGAAGGGACCATAAATCATCACTTCAGGGATGAGGACACTGTAACAGAGAGGAGTTCTGAAGTGCCAGAGGTCACACACCAAGTAGGGGAAAGTCAACATCTCTCCCAGAGCTTCTGGTCCTAAAGCCGGTATTCTTATAGCTTATGGAGTGGCAGAGTCAGTTGGTCCCACAGAGACTAGCTAGCCTAATTTCCTCATTGTGCACATGGGGAAACTGAGGCTCGGAGAAGGTCTGCCCTGCCCAGGGTTACAAATGGTTAGTAAAAGAATTTGGAATAAAACCAAGGTCTCCTAACTGCAATTCCAGTGCGCCTAAGGAATTTAAGTGACTATCAGTGATGAATGGAAAATTAGGGACTCATTCATTCATTCAACCAATCGACCAACCAACTGAACTTCATTCCTCATTAGAAATAGAACAATTGGCCCAGAGTCCGCCTTCGGCTAGTCTCATTGGCTAGAATTTATTCCATGCTGAAGCCCAGCCCATGGGTCAGGGAACTAGAACTGATCTTTCCTCTCCTCCTTGTATCCTTCCCCCAGATGTCTAGGAGGCATCTCAAACTGAGAACGTATCAGCCCAAGCTCTAGATCCTCCCACTCAGAAGAGCTCCTCCTCTAGCGCTCTTGATCTCAGTTAATGGCACTCTATTTTACTCAGTGGTATCGGCCCCCAAATTTGGGCTTGACCCCTACTCTTTCTCTAACTCTCCCCACCAAATCCATCAGCAAATCCTTTTGCCTCTGCTTTCAAAATAGTTCCTACCACCTGGTTCACTGTGCTCACTGGTCACCTGCTTCATCTTTTGCCCTGCTTAAGTCAGCTTTCCACATGTGGTGGTAATGAAAATCAGATCAATTCTGTCCTATAGTGAAGAGCTCCCAGTGACTTCCCATCATATTCACGACAAAATCCAAAGTCCTTTCCCTACTCACAACACCCCAGTCACACTGGCCTTCTGGCCAGTCCTCAACATGCAGGTTTATCCCTGCCCTGGGACCTTTGCACCTGCTATGCCCTCTAACTGGGATGTTTTACCCCTAGAGATTCACAAGGCTGGTACCCTCTCTTATTTATGTCTCTCCTCAAATATCACATCTCCCTGTCCCTTTATGTGTAACAGGAAGCCTGTGTCTCTCTGTTTTTTATCCCTTTTGACCTGCCTTTATTTTTCCTTATAACACTTATCACAGCTTGGCCTGACATTGTATATTTATTATATAATATATATTGTGTGTTTATTTCCTATCATCCCACCTAGAATTAAAGCTTCATGATGGCAAAGACTTCAATTTTTTTTTCATGACTTTATCCTCAGTGCCTAGAACAACAACCAACACAAAATAGATGGTCAATAATGTCTGTTGAATGAATGAATGAATGAATGAATGAATGCATGGCTTAGACCTAGGAGGAGCTACCCCCTGAGGTTGAGAATGGACCAATTTCTTCTAGAGAAGGGTGCATATGTGAGCAAAATTGGGGTCTACTAACTCAGGGAGAAGAGAAAGTGGATGTTGACTAGATGACCAATGGTGTCTGTTACACTGAGCTTGTTCGATTTCTGTGATTACAGAGTAGCTAAGAGCAGATTTAGGTGAGCTCAGCATGTCCCACTCTGTTTTGTTTAAGAAAAGCAGACAGCAGGAGGGTGTGTGCTGGCTTGCTGGGACTTGGCCAGGGTGGGAGCACAGGGTGTCTATTCTGTGGGTCCACAGCAAAGCCAAGAAATGAATTGTGACTTCCTGGGGCAGCAGGAACTCGAGGCTGGGCTCCATTTGTTATCTCTGCTGGTGACAGGCTGGTCCCCAGTGATGTCATCTGAGTATCTGCAGGCATCTCTGCCAGGAGTCCACTAACTGGAAATGACATCAGCTACCAGCAAAGTGACTTGGGCGCCCAGTAGACATGTCCCGCTGATTCTCTGTCTGGAGCTCATCTCCTGCCTACCTGGAAGTCTTCTGGCTGGCACTTTGGCAAACAAAGAGGCATTTGAGAGGGAATTAAGTTGACTTTAAAAGATAGCCTCAAAGTGTTTCCCAACACATCGATGCTTACATTGAATTATAGGTGCTAATAAAGCTGTCAGAGCCTTGGCGCAAGAACCCAACTCAAGCCGAAGGATCCCTGGGAAATATTGAGAATACTTCTGGGCCTGGCCCAGCTGGAGGCTCACACACACACTACAAGGCAAGGAAAGGGCTGAAATTAGCCATTCCAAATGCCTTGCCGACTAGCCCAAAGGGCTTCCTGTAGTCTTAAAGCAGAGGCAGGTTTGCTGAAGTCCTCTGAGTTTCATTGCATTCTGGGACCGCACTGATCCTTTCCTTTCAAATACTCAGTGAGGCCATCACACCTGAGTAGCTACGAGAATTTGCAGTAAAGAGGAAAAGTGTTTAGAATGTTAGGGAAAGAGACACACACTGGAGCACTCCTCCTGGGACTTACCTGAGATCAGGAACTTTAGTAACTGGGATTTTTTGGTTGTTGTTGTTCAAAAGACACACAGGTAAGTCCTAGATCTCACATGGAGCTCTTCTTACTGGGAACTTATTATATGCCAGGCCTTATACCAAGTTCTTTACCTTCATGATCTTTTAAAAGCATCTTTATGAAAAATAACACAATAATTAATAAATAATATGACAAGAATAAAATGTGTGTTTCTTATACTCACAACTGTAAACCTACTTTTGCTCCACCCTGCATTTTTTTGAGAGCCTATAACGCTTGGCCGTGAGCCAGATTCTTGGGATACCGTGGGGAACAAAGACGGACAAATACTGTACCCTGTCCCTTGGGTTGGTCACGTGACAACAGTCACTAACAAGTACAGATGCAGTGAATATTACGAAGTCTGGGGTGCTGTAAAAGGAAATATTGGGACACTCTGAGTCTGAGGTGTCAAAGGAGACTGTGTTGAGGAGGTGAAATTGAAGCTAACAGCCAAAGAGTAAGTGAGTTTTAAGGAAGGCAAAGGGTACGCCATAAGAAAGTGTTTGTGTGAATGCCATCGTTTTAGTTTCCTATTGGTGCTTATAACAAATTATCACAAACTTGGTGACTTAAAATAACTCAAATGTACTCTCTGACAAGTTCTGAAGGTCATGAATCCAAAGTCAGTTTCACTGGGTTACAGTCAAGGTGTTGGCAGGGTTGGTTCCTCCTGCGGGACCCAGGGAAGAGCCTATTCATTGCTTCTTTCAGCTTCTGGTGGCTGACAGCATTCCTTGGTTTATGGCCTCATCCCTCCAATCGCTGCCTTGTCTTCACACTGCCTTGCCCCTTCGATAGTCAAATCTTCCTGTGGTTTCAGTCGGGGCCCACCCAGATAGTGCAATGGGCAATGGCTACAGTGACAGTTCTGCCAGCCATGGCTACCATCAACAGCTCGTCTGGACCCAGGCCCTTACAGCATCCCAGTTTCTTTGAGATGCTAGTAATAGAAGTTCAAATCAAACTGGCTTAAGAATAAAAGGGGACTTTTTTTTTTTACTTATAAAAGTAAAACATGCCAGGAGGCATTGCTTTCAGGCATGGCTGAATCCAGGTACTCTAATAATGTGGAAAATTTGTTGTGTTTCACTTCTCAGCACTGCTTTTATTTTGTATTGACTTCCTTCTTAGGTGATGTATTTCATGACAAGACATCCACTATCACTACCTGCTCCCGGCCAGCATTCCCTCCAAGTGCAGTAGAAAGAGCTCCTCCTTTATAGTAAATAGATCCAGCAAAAGTTTCAGCGTGAGTCTCATTGGATCTGCTTGAGTCACATGCCTATCCTTAAACCAAAACCCCAACTAGCAGGCCTAGGAACATATATCTCCCCTGGAGATTGATGGGGTGGGGTGACTCTTACCCAAACCAAGTGGACTGACAGTGGGAAAGTAGGAACTCCTCAAAAGTAAATTTAGGTACTGTTACCTAAAGAAAGGAAATTAATGGTGGGCCCATAAAAACCCAATAATATCCATTCTTCTCACAAACCCCATGTGTTTTCAGTCTTTGTACTTCAACCTGCCTGATCCCTTCCACCTGAACCATCTTCCCTTGACACTTTACCTGTAGAGATCTTGTCAGGGCCGGATTCGGTTTCTTCTTCTTCCAGGGAAACAACTTCCTTTCCTCCAGGACAGACTCCATCATGCACTCTGCCCTGTGTCACTCCCTCCACAGCTTTCTTTACACTCAAGAAGTTTCTTTTATTCATTAGTGTTATCTGGCCAGTCCTTCCCACCTCTCCTGACTGGGCATGGCCTCAGACGACTGCGTGGAAGCTTCTCCCCTGGACTAGGCACAGAAGAGAAACTCATGATATTTGTAAAAATCAATAATTCCTGTTAGAGTCATAAGAAAAAATATTCCAAGGACACAATAATAATAGTTTAGTAATGAGTTGAACTACGATATCGAATACTTCTCACCCCTTCCTGCTGCCTTTCCTGCTCCTCTACCCACCTCCCCTCAGGCAGTCTCCTTCCATAAAACTGGAGACTGTTTAAGGGGAGGCCTCAGGGAACACTCAATACAGTCGCAGAGCTAGTCTAGTATCCTGAGTACCCTGACAACCTGCTCAGGAATCTTCCCTTTCTGACCCATTTTCCCTTTTTAAAAAAATGTTTGTGTGATCTCCTGGCAGTCTTGTAAATAAGGCAGCAGGTCCCGTAAACATCATTTTGGTCAATGTCATTTTGTTAATTAGCCCATGGTAAGATCGGTTTCGTTATACATCATTTCACTTAAGTTGCAGAACCTATTGAGGATGTTAAGTGAGGACTTACTGAATTCATCTTCTGTTTTATGATGCGAAGACTGAGGCTCAGGAAGATTAAGAGGCTTGCCTCTCTCCATGTTTCCTTTTTGTAATCCTGCCTTTTATACTCCCCTCATCTGTTCTTCTTAATACGTGTACATCTTTTGTTTTAATTTTATTTTTTCTATTATGTTAAGAGTGTTCAAGTCTGTCACCTAGAAACTTTTGTAATGAGGTGGGGTATTAAAAAAATGCTGATATGTGTCATTCTCTCAAGGACACACGGGCCTGGAACTGAGATCTCAGCCTCTCCATGGCCTGGGCTCCCTCGACTTCCTGCTCCTAGAATGTCCCCACACAGTGGGGCTGCAAGTGGAGGTACCCCTGAGGAGGGCTGGGGCAGGGGGTAGGGTTACACTTGGAGCAGAGAAACAATATGATTCACTTCCCATCAGCCCTCAGATGCCTTTTTCTTTCCCCACTAGACATGAGCTCATGGAATTCTGTTTCACGTTCCTTTCGATAGATTTTCCTTTTCCTGGAGTAAGGTTAAATGGAACCATCACAGGGACGCATTCATCAAGAGCAGCCATTGGGTAGTAATAGGATAATTGTGCCGGGCCTGGTACCACCGAGATGATAACTAGTGTTGCTTTAAGAATGTGCAGAAGCCACATGTACGTTTCAGGGCAGCCCCTTTGAAAACTTTGGCATAGGTCCCCAGCGCTGTTTTCCTTCGCGCAGCGTGATGTGAGAACACTGTTACAGTGCGTGCCTTGTTTAAGCACAAGCCAGGCACTGTGCGGCCTGGGAGGTGGATTTTGTCCCAGAGGACGGCGGAAAGCCTCGGCAGGGATGGATTCAGTTCCTCCAGGCTCAGTGCATATATATTATGATAATGTGTGTTGCCCACAAACTCTGTGGTTATCATACCAATGTAAGGAGCAGCTGGATGTGGAGGAACAAGTGAATGTTTTGATTATTCATATTCTTGATCTTGACATTAAAGGCCCTTTGCATTTGGGTACAGTCTTCCTTTTCACTAAGGGCTTATATATACCTTACGTCAAGAGAGCAAAGACATAAGGTATATATAAGCATGACATATATATCATTGTACGTACCACTTGTGATCCCGTGGGAGTGACTGCCTGGAACGCTGTGCTGAGAAGGATCCTGAGGCCACATCTTGACTAGCAGGATAAATCTCCGTGACTGATTAGTGAGGTCTGCCGTGGGTGAGGGCGGCAAGTTAGCAGCATACACATCTGCCGTCCCCCAGCTCCCCCAGCACATTTGCTTTATGGGGTACACTAGGATATTGTACCTTCCTGCCTTCTCCTATCTTCTTCAATTTGTTAAGAATCTTTTTATGCGTGACTATCTGTTAATATTTTTCATATATTATTGAAAACGGCAGCCTTTCTGTAAAGCTATTGTCCTCCTAAGCAGGCATATTTTCCTATCTTCACCTTGCCTTCAGCCTTTGCTAACACTCTTAGTTACATACCATTTTCTAGCTTGAATTAGAGATGTATGTACCTGTGCAACCTGATTTCTCCTGCAGGCCTGTAAACTCCTAGATGGTAGAAATCAAATGTGTTTTGTCTTTAAAAACCCCGGCCAGTTGTTCAAAGAAAAGCTAGAATCCCAGAGTGGGCCTAACTTCTTTATCCCAGTCTCCACATTTCACAGATGGGAAGACTGAGACTTAGGAGAGGTTAGGAGAGTTGCTGAAACTCTCACCGAAAATTAGAAACATTGGTTCTAATTCCAGTACTCAGACTCCTGGAATGTTAGAATTGGCAGGATTCTCTGCAGCTGCTTGGTGAGCTCCAGGGGCCAGGAAGCTCTGAGTAAAAGGACTGCGATGTTCTAGTTCTGTTGTGATTGCTTTCTGGTCAATCTGACTTTATTGTGAACCACAACAAATTAGTTTCGGAAATAAGCTAGGAGTGAATAGTGAACAAATCAAAATGAATTGGTCCTCTCCATTCACTTGTCCATGAAAATCACTGACATTATTCTAGGTCCTGGGATAGAGTAGAATACAAAATGAACAAAAAGCCATGCCCTTGTGGAGTCTAGATCCCAGGAATGTGTGTGTGTGTGTGTGTGTGTGTGTGTTTTGTTCTACTTGTATTAACTCTTTAAATCCTCACACACTATATATGATATTAACAGTATAATCATTTCTATTATGCAAGTAAGGAGATTAAGGCCCAGAGAAGTTAAGTGATTTGCTCAGTGTTGCACAGCAAGAAAGTGGTGGAGGCAGGATTTGAAATCAAGTATTCATATTATTTACAGACAGAAAATTGAGACTCAGAGAAAGTAAGGCACTAAGCCAAGGCCACACAGCTGATAAAGGGGCCAGGTTGGGCTCTCTGACTCTCATATCAGGATCTTTCCAGGTCACCAGTCTACCTTTCTTTCCCAAGCGATGGGAAGGGGTGGGATAGACAGAATGTATGGTACAATGGCCGAGTGAGATCTGAGAATACGCAATTTCTCCCTCAGGGTAGACACGGCCTGTTTGTTTCTTACCCTGGAGAGATGGTGGAAGGGTGGGGACCAGACTTCTAACACACCAAATATTACCCTAATTGGCTCAAAGGCCATGATTGTATCAAGTTCCAGAAATTATGAGTGAACCAGACAGTTAGGCTACTGCAGCTGGTTGGCAAATTATTGGCTGAAGTGTTGTAATTATTAAACGCAGCAGAGAGAGAGAGAGGGAGAGAGAGAGAGAGCAAGAAACTCCGACACTTAGTCCAGGATAATTGATCCAAAAATTATGAGTTCCAAGAAGGCCAACACTTGCTTAAATTTAGATTTGGACTCGACTCCTGTCACACGCACACAAATGACTACTGTTTCCTGGACACCCACTCAGCACACACAATCAGCCCCTCAGCTCTGCCAGCCCACAGGAACAAAAGGGATTTTGATTCTGATTATTTTTAAACTTTAATGACAAATCCTTTCCTTCTCCACATTAAAAAATAAAGGCTGTGCGTAGTACCATTAAGGGACTGCTTGCTGCTGCTTGATTCTCGGAGGCACTTACGTTGTTTAAATTTTAATTTCTGGGTTGAAATTTTTATTGAAAACATCACTATCTTTCTAAACAACAAAAAAAGTTTCTTCTCTTGTCACTGTACTAGTTTGTTCTTTTACCCGCTCTCCGTGCTCCTCCACAGGAGGCACTTCTGCCTCTTCAGGGCTCAGGGCTCCTGGAAAGCCTGCACTGTAGTCCGAATTGGAGATTCCTGCCTCGTACCAAAGGTCTTTAGTAATTTCTTTTCCTTTTGTAAATGAGAGTTAGTCTTAGGGTAGGCTGAGGGCTTAAGTTTGCAAATCTTTGACCACCTGGGGGCATGTCCCTCTAATTATAATGACAATTAGGAGGATGCCTGTGTTATAATAATAATAATAATATTGATGACGCCTGGTTAACTGCACTTCCCTGCAAGCCAGGCCCAATTCTAGGTACTTTTCCTGAATTTTTCTCCTATGTCCTCCAGCACACTGCAGGGAAGCCGGTTTTATCCCATTTTACAGAAGGGGAGACACGTTCTGAGAAATCATTGCATCAGGGAAGGGGAGATATAATCACTTATTGTTCTAGAATAGTGTTGGCATTGACAGATACCACTAGTAAGTCACATGTGAATGGCTTGGCAAGATCCGAAGAAAAACGTCTTTTTGTTAGGTGCTGGGTGAACCAGAAGTCAAGGGAACATTTGAGCTAAACGTGGGAAGCAAGGTAGGATTTTGACATGCAGAGAAAAGTCCAAAACGATGTCCTTAGTAAAGACAAGAACACTGGAGGTAGGGTTCGGCTTGTCCCATGGGAGATGATGAGGAGCAGAGTTACAGGCAAGCTTGAGGGATGCAGTGCTCAGTTCTGGGAGGGCCTTAAATATTAGCCTAATGGTATTGGTCTTCCTCATGGATAGAGAAGTAATCAGAGGGTTTTAATCAAGGCAGTGACCACATTGGAAATGCAATTTTGAAAGATCACTCTAGCAAAGGGTAAATGGGAAATTGGAAGACAGGAGGCAGGGAAACCAGAGAGATGGCTGTTGGAAAAGTCTTCCCAGCCCTATTTCTTACCTTGCCATGCTCTTGGTGACTGGCCTTGAGTCCCTGACCTCCACCTTGGACTCCCAGTTGTCCACTGGTCCCAGCCTTCCCTGAGATAGCTCTCTGCTGCCCCCACCTGGCCCAGGCAGCCCCTGTCACAGTTCACTGGCAGGGCCCGGCCCAGAGAACCTAACACACATGTTAATATCACTACTAATCACGCAACCACTACTACTGCTAGCCAAAATGCAGAGCACGTACTATGTGCCAGGTACTGTTCAAGTCTTTTACATGTATTAAGTGCTTAGCTCTCGCAGGAATTCTATAAACTGGCTACTTTATTACTTTCATTTCACAGGTAAGGAGAGTGAGGCATAGCTCTATTCTGTCCCCAGCCTGGTAAGATGTGAGAGTTATGCCAGAAGCCTGACTCAAGTATGGGGCTTCTGCATTACAGTCACTTCTGTCCAGATCCTGTAAAGCCCAAGTGGGGATACCTGCCCTTGAGGATAGATGAGGGTATGGCTGCTTCAGGGATGTGACTGAGGCTGGAGAGGGCAGGAGGGGTAGGGGTGGAAAGAAGAGAGCAATCAGGTCTAGGATCGTAATGTCGAGAACTGGGGCCAAAAAGAGAGACAGAGCGTCTCACAAGCAATGAAGGCAGGAGACCTGGGAGACAGAAACAGAAAAAGCAGAAAAGAGTGCGGATGATACCAGAGCAAGGCCTCAGGCCCCCAGGGTGGCTGGCATGGGCACCTGAGGCTGGCCTTGTGTGTGCGTTGGTTCTTACTGTTCAAAGTAATCTTTCAGAACTGACATCATTCAGGGGTTAAGGTTCTGACTCTTAGGAGATTCCTGTTAAGAAAAGCCCACTGGCATCTTTGGAGCTGAGAGCAGGGCCCTGAGGAGGCCTGGGACAGACAGGGTAGTTTTTTATGGGAAGAGGCAGGGACAGGGCACAGCTGGCAGTCAGCAGGAGGGAGCAGGCCCACAGTGGTGTGAAGGAGCCAAATGCTGACTTCTCTTACTTCCCAGTTTTGCCTGGGGCCAGCCCTGGGCGCAATGATAGTATTTCTTTAAAACAATTCTCAGGGGGGGCTGGTGTGAGAAGGCAAAGAGCACCTTTCCCCAGTTAAGTATTTCCTGTCAAGTTAAAGACTTCTCTGGAATCAGCTGAGCTTGTGAACATGTGCGTGGGAGTGAAAGCTGGGCCTGTGGGTGTGTGTACTCATGCTCGGTGTCACGGCCTCCTTAAGTCCAATATACCATCTCACTCTCCCGAACGCTTACTGTCTTCTGGCTGCTGGAGAAATGTAGTCGCAGCTGCGCCCCTCCCCAGACATGCTAATGAAAGGATGTGAATAAGAGTGGGAAGGAAACCATTCGGGCAGTGTTACTCAGATTATTGTTGGCAAGAAACAGAGACCATCTTAAACAAGAGAGGTTTATTGTAAGGCTATGTGTAGGCCAGAACTGGAACTTCCCTACGCTTCAAGCCAAGACAGCCTATGGACCCACTTCTCTCTTAGTCTCTTTCTCATGGACTGTGAAGTCCTGTGATCATAGCATCTCATCTGCTCCAATCAACTCTCAAGATCAAGTGGACAATTATGTGTGTGTGCTACAGCCCTAGTTGTGTAGGGAGTCTGTTGGACTGGCATAGCTAATTACCGTTGGTCCCACTGGAAGGTGTCCTTCATGACACTTTTATGTGGGTCCCGTCTGGCCAATGGACAGGCCACTTTGGATGGGATATTCACCTTTGAGCCAATCATTGGTCACCTGGCACTAAGAACGGCTTATGGCTGCTTTCCTCAGCAGAGGTGCAGACGGGTTGTTTGTGCACAGGAGTGAGCATAGAAGGTAGGCTCAAGCACCGTAAAGACACGTGAAAGAAAGGGAAGCATCTGATTTTGGTCCCCATACAAGTCATCCTAGGAGTCGAAGAAGGAAGGCGGGAATGCAGAAACCAGAAGGACATGCATAGAAGCATAAAAAACATTATCTGGAACCACAAAAGCCAGAGCTGAAACATTCCAGGTTCTTTTTAAGAGAACCTGGTCAAATGTCCCTAAGGTGACAAATGGGGAGCCTGAGCATCGAAGGAGGAAACTGACCTTGGAAGCATAAATCAGTTCTTCCTTAATTTCTATGCTTTCTTCTCTTCTCCAAAGCACCTGTATAGAAGAGATTTCTCAAAGCAGACAATTTAATGGGTCAGCCAACCTCTTTATACATAAAGGACAGATCTGTGCCATTATGGGGATTCACACTGAGAAACGCTTAAGTAAAGACCTTGTTAAGGAAGGACACTTGAAATACATAGGATTAAGAGTTAAATGTACAAAAGATCAAACCACAAAAATGAAAGAAAAATTAAAATTAAATTTTTATTAAATATCTGAATTAGGAATGGCTTTATAATCTTAAAATCAATACACATACCAAAGGGAAAGATTGATATATTTGACTATATAGAAATATAATGCTTCTGTATGAGAAAATTAACATAAACAAATTAAAGTGGAAAAACCGGGAAAATTGCCACAAATGTCAAAGGATTAGTATCCTTACTATAGTATGGAGATTTCATAAAAATCGATAAGAAAGACACTAAGTTCTTAATGGATAATGAGGAGAGGATATGAAAATGCATAGAAAAAGAGGAAATATATGATTAATAAACATTTGAACAAAGTCTCTGCTATACTGTTCAGAGCAGTGAAAATTAAAACAGCAACCAGATGGTCCTCTCCCCCACTTTGCTGACCCAAATTAGTACCAATTACAAACAGTACCTGGGGCAGGTATGAAGACAATGAAATAGCCACCCTTCTACACTGAGGAGGGGAGTTTATAACGATAAACTTGTTTTGGAAGTAATTTGGGAATAGGTATTTGGAAATTTGTCATAGAAAATAATCTAGAATTCAAAGATATGTGTTAAAGTGTTCTTTATCACAATGAACAATTAGAAAGACCTGTGTACCACCACAGAGGAACTCTGAACTCTCCATGGTTCCTCTGCACGCAAGAACGTGCCGCCATTAGGGTATTTCCAACAACCTGTGGAAACGCTAAGGTTGCCGTGTTAGCGTTAAACCTGTGCACACTCCGCACGAAGCTGAAAAAGGCACAGCGGAGAAGCAAGCATGCCAAAATGACTGTGTTTCCTCTGCTCAATGAACATTCTGGTCATTCTATTTTTATTTTATTCTTCAATCAGAATCAACGTGTATTATTTTTATAACAAACAAAATAAATCAGAAAAAAATGGGTGTGGAGATTCATTTATACTCCAGTGGAGGAAAAGGGACTGAGAGAGTGAGGGAATAAAGGTGTGGTTCCCTGTGAGGAGTCATCTTGCAGTTTGGGAAGGTCTGATCCCACCGCTAGCTCTGGGGGTGGGCCCTGATTGGTGTAAATCAGTCAGTATAACCCCTCCTCCCCACCTTGCTACAGGTTGGTTTTGGTAACCCAGACACAAACCGAAGAGACTGCGGTAGGTGCTGGGGATCCAATAGAGTGAAGCTAAGCAGTTTGAATTGGTGTCTATGGGAGAAGGGTCTCGCCAAGGAAGGATGCAGTCCCACTGCTGCCAGTCGCTGTCCCACAGACCTTGCAGCCTGTAAGGAAAGCCAAGGCCAAGAGGAGGGCAGAAGCTGGGGGACACAGAGGGACAGTGCTGCTGCTCCCCCACCTCAGACCTTTTCTACTAAGTGGACTTCAAGTGCATTAAGTCGGCCAGTCTGAGGTTTTTGGTTTACTTTTCATAATGTTACTTACGACTGTAAGAATCCTTGATTCAGGGAGGCATTCAGAGATGGCTACCCATAGACAGATTATAGCAGAAACAGAATGGAATGTAGGAAGAGGTGAGGGCATGTGTCTGACTTCACTACTGAGAGAAAAGAGCCTGAGAAGGAGGCCTAGAAACCAAGATGAGTCCTGGAAACAAGCAATGCAGCAGAGTGGAAAGCCCTTTACAAGTGAAGTTCCACACAGTTCGAACTCAGCCTCCTCACACCTATCTTATCTGACCTCATCTCCAGGGTCCTGCTAAACCTTCCAGACCTGAGGAAGAAAAGAATGATGTTTCCCTAGCGCGGCGATTTCCAACAGGTGTGCTGCAAGAGTTTTTATTTATTTTTTTAATGAAGAAAATGACATTTTATTTAGCAGTCTGAGGTAAAGAAGTACAAAAGATTTTCACACACACACACACACACACAATGAAAATTAAGTCGAGTCACTTAACTGGTTAAGCTCCAGCTTTAAAGAAAACCCAGTTCTGCATAATGACTTAATTCTGTTGATTCCAGGTATTTGCAGGCAGAGATCACCTTCACTCATATTTTCATCTCCACTATCTAGCAGCATGTCTAAAATTTACAAGTGTTTGTTGGAAATGGAGAGGCCTATGCCACAGGGACAGTTAGAAATTCAGATTCATAAGTACTATAGTTCTTATGAATTTGGAGAAATGAATTTGGAAGCTGGCATAAGAAAAATTAATTTGGAAATGAATTTGGGAGCTAGCATAAGAAAAATCCTGATCAGTTTACTATTGTGGGATACTCAAAGCAATTTTCCCTTGTGTTCATACTAGGAGGTGGAGTGGAGCTGATTGGAGCCATCCCAGAATCAGGGTAGCAGCTTAGAATTCTTTTCTAAGTGTTTTATTGCCCTGGAATAGCAGTAATGGTGCAGAACATTTCTGTCATTCACTGCAAGAATTTTTAAAACATGCAATCCCTGACTATTTAGTCAGGAGCACTGACCTCTTTTCCCTTAGATTGTCGAATAAAAAATAACAACAGCCAAAACAACAAAGCCATCTGGTGTAATTGAATCAAAATTATACCAATTCTTTGTTAGACTGGCAAAAAAAAATTAAAGTATTTTTTAATGTGCCGCAGAAGTTTAGTAATCAGTTTATGTGTGCCATGAGATGAAAAAGGTTGAAAGTCGCTGCCCTAGAGGGATGTTTTTTCTCTCTTGACATGGTAAACAAATCCTAGATGGTCTCTGAGAATTGGGAAGTGCTCTGCTGGTCTTCTGGATGAACCCTGATGCCACCAAACGCACAGTGCTTGCAACACATGCCAGCGTGCGCGCTCTGCTGACGACTGACTGTCCAAGAGCTTCCCATGGGGGATGAAGGTAGGGAAAAGCTTTGCAAGATCTGTGTAGTCCCTGAGTTTCAATTTGAAACAGAAAATCGTTAGCTTGAGATTTGAGGAAGAAAATCCTCAGCTCATCTAAGCAATTCTCACTTTGAAATTAAATACAAGTTGCTACCCAGGTTTTGCTGGAGTTGAAAACGCAGGTGTGCATGAGTGCACCCCAGCCCCCTCAACCCCAAACACTAAAACTGTGATTTTTGCATTTGATACTAAGGTTTCCAGGAGATCTCTGTGTATCTGGCAGGTCTTGTCACTCTACTCAGTCTCCCAAATGACTTCAACTATTCATTTAATCATTTATTCATTTAACAAATATTTACTGGGGACCTGCTGTGGGCCATCCATTATGCTAGGGTGGAGAATGTAAGAGTAAATAAAATATGTTAAATATATTTATTTAGCCAGTCTTATACACCAGCACCATAGTAAGCACTTGCATTGTATTATTTATGGCACTTCATCCACTGACACAAGCCTATAGCTCAACACTATTATTTATTTCAATTTTACAGATGAGGTGACTAAAAATTCAGTAGTTAACTTTCCCAACGTGGAAAATAACCTTGGGAAAGAGGTGGAAACAGTCTTTAAACCAACAGCTTATACACATATAATTTACATTATGCCAAAGGGAAGACATAAGTCCAAATAATGAGTTAAATTCCTATGGTATCATATGTATATAGCGCTGGAAGCTGAGAAGGTGACTACTAATTATGATATGAGGAAGGTTTGAAAGAAAAATGGTCATTTCCTCTGAATCTTGGCAAATATGGAGAGAAATAGGAGGTACAGGAGATGAAGTGTATGCCTAGCAGAGAGCAGAGTTGAGCAAAGATGTGGAGATGAATGAGCATGGTGTGCCCATGCTTAGGGAACACCCCAAGTTTATTGTGACTGGAGAAACTAGTTTAGTGGGACAGCAACAGGAGAAGGGTGATGAGAAAGGCTTTATTTTTCAAGTTAAGGAGTTTGAACTTGACCTAGCGAGGAAGGGGAGCCAACAGAAGTTTTCAAGCCAGGGGTAACAAGATCAGATTCATATTTTAGAATGATCTCGTAGGTAGCCTGTGTGCCAGGGGGATTGAAGAGGGAGAGACCAGATGTATGGAAACTTGTTGGGAAGGACTCTAAATTCCTGGCAGTGAAATGAAAAGGACTTGAGCCATTCCAACCCCCACCTCATGATCATAAGAAACTAGTCTCAGCGCAGAGTTCTGTTTTTCTAGAGTTACGGCTGCAAACGGAGCCATGTAATATAATAAAGAGGGCTTGGGTGTCAGACCTTCCTGCCTTCAAATCCTGGCTCTACCTCCGACCTAGTAATGTGTGACCATCAAACTTCACTTTTCTCATATATAAACTGGTAATAAGACCTGACTCATAGGATATTGGGAGTATTAAGTGTAGTAATTTATGGAAAGTGCTTAGCATAAAGAAATTCAATAAATGGTCTTTCCATTCCCTACCCCTTCATACGAAGAAATGACAGATTGGTACCCAGAGATTAGAAGACTTGCCACATACTGACAATTTCCAAGAGTGAATAAAACATTTAGCCTTCTGATCCCATTTTTATACTACGTTGATTTACTAAATTGTTTATTTTTTAGCACTTTTTTCTACCACTCCAGTTATATTAGCCAGGATAGACTAAGGTATGTTATAGTAACAAATTAACTCTGGAATCTCAATGCTTTGGTAACATAAAATTTTACATTTTAGTCATTTTACATGATCAACACCAATCATTGGGGGACTTTACTCCACACAGTCATTCAGGGACCCAAGTTGATCAAGCCTCCAGTCTTATAATTGCACGCTCTGGAAAGCAGGATCTGCAAGGGTTCTGCAGAAATGGAAGAGAGAGATGGAGGAGGTACACAGGCTTTTAAGTACCTTGAATCAGAAGTGACACATGTCACTTCAACTTGTGGTCTCTTATTCTGAAGTAGCTACATGGCTCGTGGCGAAGTGCAAGAGGAGCTGGGAAATACAAGAAAGGACATGGATATTTAGAGAGTATTAATTGTTCTGTTATACTAGTGATAGCCATATACAGTTTTTTCCAAAGTGTATATTCTTTGGGTTAGTCTCCAATTATCATTGACACAGGCAGTCAGTCTTTCTTGTGTTGGTTTGTGTTGAAGTCCTTTTCTTCAGGGTAACTCACCATTGAAAGTTCTCCTGCTCCAAACTGTATGGATCTTCCAATAACAAGCCTGGAAGAATTTCAGAAAGAACTTCCAGGTCAACCTTTGCATGGAAATTCAGTTGCCTGAATTGATAAGTGACCCATCACAGAGATGTCCAACCCTCAGCCCAAGATGGCTATGAATATGGCCCAACACAGAATTATAAATTTACTTAAAATCTTTTTTTTTTTTTTTGCTCATCAGTTTTCATTAGTGTTTGTGTATTTAATGTGTGGCCCAAAGCAACTCTTCTTCCAGTGTGACCCAGAAATGCCAAAAGGTTGGACACCCCAGCAACTAAAGCATAAATTTTTGTTCTGACTCTTGATGCTTTAACAAATGAGTGAGAAGAAAGCTTCTATCGGTGCTTGGCATGGGTTTGGCCAGAGCATAGATGGTTGGCTCTTGGAAGATAGTTGTCTCCTAGCCCCCACCCCACATAAACTTTGAAGGTAAACAAGCCTTTTTGTGTTTCAAAATCACTATTCAATTTAGGAACCCAATACATTCTGTACCACAATCATCCATGGTATCCAAGTCCTACCTTAGATGTAATGATCCATGAAAAAGGGTCAGGAATCTTTAATAATACTGGGTCTTCCTTTGAAGGAAAACTTGATCCATTTTTGTATTATGGTTCACTCATGGGTACAACATCTCTGGGGCTAGGCAGGACGAAGGTGGAATGCTGTGTGCAATTGCAAAGACTGGGCTTGAAGAATTACCACTTACAGGATTTATTGAGAAACAGTCCCCTGGATCAAGATGGCCTTGTGGGAGTAGAGTCACCCAGGGTACACTCTCCCTTGGAGGATCAGATTGCCCTGTGCCAGAGAAGAAATAAACCACACATTGTTCCCCATGCACTGCCAGTGCCAACAACAGGGAAGTGGGCTAGTGCTCTGCAGCAGCACCAAGTGGCAGGGAGAAGCTTTGCCAGCAAGGAAGGCAGCTGAAGAGCAGACACCAGAGCTCTTGCTCTGAAGTAGATAGATGTTCTATAGACCCTGTTAGACAGGAACCCTTGCGGTTCACAGATAATTGGAACATAGAGTTCTCAAGAGCATGATGCTGAATGCATTATCTATCGGGTGTCTAGAAGCTCTAGCTTATTTGAAATTGAGTTTTGAGAAATGGATGAGATATGAAGAAACCTGGCCCTGAGTTGGGGAGAAGTTCATACTGATTATATCCAGATGGGAAAGCTGAGACCCACACAGAAGGCTTACCTGAACTAAAACAGTGAAAAGTGGCAGAGCTAGCTTCATACTGAAATCATCTTGCTCCTAGTGTAGTGCTTTTGCTATGGAACCAAGCTGCTCACAGCAAAATCTTAAAAATCTAGAAAGTTTCAAGGTATAACTCTATCTTCTTTTCTTCTCTAGTGTCCCCTTTTTCTTGTTTCTTTTCCTACCTTTCTCAACTTTTTTTTTTTTTTTTGGCTATATCTGATTCACAGAGCTACTCTGGACCTGAGCAGGGATAGACGTGGGAAGGATAAAGGTAAAGAACATACCATGGGAATTTACGTATATCTGAAAAGCAAAATTGGAGCATTGACATCAGAGATGCCAAATTAATGCAGATGAAATCACTGGTATATCTGATGCCATTGTTCAAATCTGGCCTCATAGGCTTCCCTGAGTCACCAGGGTCAAGTCTTGGTTCAAGCAACTTTGCTTACACAGTTCACACTCGTCATATCAGACATAGGAAACCATGTACATGGAATGAGGCACATGAGAACACTGTGTGAAAATCATTTAACCTCTCTGACCCTAATATCATTATCTGGAAATTGGACATGCTTATAACTATTTCATGGGATTAAGCAAGACAATGTAATATTGTACCTCTTAGAAGGACTTGATAAGAGTGACAGATGCTTTAACAACCCTTGGTTTCCTCCTCCCTTCTCAGGCTCACCCCTGTTAACAGGGAATGCCAACATGGGAAGAAACTAGGAAGCAGAAACCACAGGCCTCTTGCTGCACTCTTGCCAGCCCACCTGGGTGCTTGGCAAATGTCTCAACACTTGACACAGCTAATTCTGAAAGTCAGATACTATGATAAAGAAACGTGGGAGGAAAAACTATTGACCTATTTCCTGGAGAAAGGAAAAAATTCTGCCAAAACAAAGATGTTTCCAGAGAGTGGGTTGGTTTTGATAAATAATTAACTTGGGCTGGTTTCATTGTGTCTGGAGGAGTAATTACAACAGCATGTTCACGCCCCTGGAGTTCTGTTGTCACATTTTCCACGATAAAATCTCCTTTGAAAAACATGTGTTCAGAAACTTGACTATAAAATAGTGCTCTGGTCTGAAGAATGCCATGAAAACTTTCACAGTTTTTGTGTAACATTTTTAATTGAATCAAAAGATGCTCTACTGTTTCCAAGTGGCTTCAATTAAACCAAAGTAAATGAAATTGTATTGCCTTGGGAGGCATTTCATAGCAACCCAAAGGGCAGGGTGGGGGCTTTTGTTGCCTTATTGAGAATATTGCTCCATCATCTTATCAACCCTGACATATATCTTTCTCCGTGCTAGGTGCTGGGGCTGTTTGGCAGGTAGGTATAGTGGGAGCTTTCATTTGATGTTGAGCTCAAAATCTAACCGAAGAGATGATAGTTTATGATGTATTAGAAAGAGCACTGAATTCAAGATACTGATTCAAATTTAAGTTCTTCCCAGTGAAATGTGGGCAGAAATAATGTATGTCACTTCCTGGCTTGAGCCCTGAGACATCCTGAATGGTTCTCCTTAATTAGTTATCCACACTCATTTTCTGGTCTCCCAATTGGATAGAGAAGATCAAAAAGAGAACTCTAAGATGGAACCACTAGCGAAAAAGAGATTTGATTCTTGGATCACTGTATGACACTTCCCTTTAAATATCCAACTGGACTATGATGTGAGTAAGAAACACATTTTTTAAAAGCCAGAGATATTGGGGCTGTTTGTTATAGCATTTAACCTACCCTGACTAATACAGACTGTGGGAAACAGGAAACCATGTAGGAAGTGGCCAGGGGATACCCTTAATGGTGGAATAATAGGGGTAACTTTTGGTATGAGCATGCCTAATATCCGATTTGAAGTCATTAACTGAGCCATAACAAAAAACCCTCCTTCATCTCAGCCCTGTCCCCAAATCACAAGTGTTTTGTGAGGATCAGATTTTAGTGAAATTTCATAAAAAAGGATGAATGTCAAATCTGAGTTGATACAGAAAAGAAACCACACCCACAAAAGCAGAAGTCTCAAGGCAAATATGACTAAAGTACATAAGTCCTCTGGGAATTTTCAATAGACTCACACAAAACATGAAATGAGATTTTGACTCATTTTTGTCTAGACTGTAAGGGGACAGGGAGACTCATGCTGACCTCAGGGTTACCGGGACTTTAGTTTCAAAACAAACCAGCAATCTAGCTAGCACTGAAACCTAGATCTCCTGCCAAGCCCTGCTCAACTCCCAGCCTGGCTCCCATGTTGCCACCTTCTTCTCTGAATTTCCATGACCCTCTCAGACCACAAGAATGCCATGTTCTGGGGAATCTTGTTTGTCAAGAAATCCAAAAGCCCTGCATCCTTTAGTGACAGGATTAGAGCCTGTCTCCAGATTTTGGATAAATGAAACAATTGAAATCTTTGGAGCAAGGTAGCCTAGACCTCATCCTTGGGATACAGCTGCTTATGAATCAAGGTTGGGTTCTACGAAATTCCTGGGATAGATATTTGTCTATTTTCTTAAACTATAGTTGAAGAAGGTTAGATTGGCTGTGATTAACCACCATGAATTCATGCCAAAGGACGGTGGAATGATTTGCATTGGATCAAGTTTGTCCACAACTCTCAAATAATACATATTTAGATGTGAATTTTAGATTCAGAGTCTTCTCTTTTGCTACTCTTTGGGGAGTCTTGCCAGGTGGATGTGTTAACTTTCCAGGCCAATGGCTGAAATTCAAACCATTGTTTTCCTTTGGGGTTTTTGTCAGTCTCCTGAAGTCTCAAGGCTGGGGATTCGCGATATATCCCCTGTGCTGTTCACAGTTCATGTGCTCTTAGATCCAGGATGATTTAGTTACACATTAGAACCCAACACCTTCCTGCCCCTGCAGCCCAGAAACCAAGGCTAACAGTAACTCTCAAAAATCTAGGTTTATTATTTATTATTTCATGAACTTCTAGCAGTGGGAGAGTACTGAGAGATGGTCTGATACAAGTTGGATACTTAACAGCTGAGCAAAATGGTACCCAGAGAGGTAAAATGATATGAAGAAGGTTACATGGTGAGTCTGAGTTGTAGACAGAAGCAAGAATTGGTAGTACTTTTTTTAGTACACTTAAATTTTATTTAAGTATACTGTAAAGCAGTACAGGTTCAAATGAAGAAGAAAAAATGGAAGGTTTTGGAATTAGAGTATGAAAAAGAAATCAATGGAAGACAAACCAAAAAGATTTATAAACTTCCTTCTTTCCAAATGAACACAACAACAACAACAACAACAACAACAAAAATGGAAGCAATTACAGCACAGATGAAACCATTAATCTGACACTAGGAAAGTAGCCCAATCTCATAGTCTGAGTGTTGTGAAACAGGGTTTTCAGACTCAGAACAATTTGGACAGAATTGAAAGACAACGTCTGGCATTGACACACCACTCCCCTTAGAAAAAAACATTGCAACAGAACAAGAAGTAAGGGGAGGAATAGCTGGCTTTTGCTGTTATTTCAGATTTAGATTGATGAAGATTAAGGTCGTTCCAGGTGTAAAAAAGGGGATTACTGCCTGTTGAAAAGTTTTTACCCATAGTTGATTTTTAAAAACCCTATGATGCCTACGATGGAATTGTTGCCAGGTTTTCCTTTGACCCCTGACATGGCAAATGGCCTGAGAGGCATGGAAGACTCATTTCTCAGATTCCTTGTTATGGGCTGATCCAACAGCAGCAAACACAGACTCAGTAGGGTGGGGAAATCAGTGCATGGCTAACCCAAGTCAAAGCCTATGAGAAACAAGGGCAGCACTTTTTTATAGCCAATTAACCTGAGAGGAGAGCAAGCCCAAGTCCAAATCTCACCTCTCGTTTGTTCATGAGACAGGGAACTGAATCACCAATATGGTGGTACTATCCTCAGTTATTTCCAAAAAGTGTAGAAAAAGAGAGCAAAGATAAAGTTCTCTCACTGTGGTTACATGAAACCTCAGATCCTTGTCCACACCCTTTGGGCACTTGCATGACTGGAGAAAACAGAAAAAAAACAAAACAAAACTAAGACATCCAGTGCTGCAGCTAATATTCCAAGGAACAGATTCACACAGTGTTCAGGGCAACAGGAAATCCACACTAACCTGGGAAAGGAGCAACTTCAGACACATTGGCTCTGTCCAAAGAAGAGTGAAAAGAATCCCCTGGAGTATGAAACCACAACAAGAATTAGCAAAAATAAGTAAGTGGAACATAACAGAAAAATACAAATAAAGTAAATATTTAGAGAAGACATAGTAAAGAAAATGCAATAACATTTTAGTTGCAACATAGACTTGCAAAAATGAGAGATATATTGATAATGATAGTCATGCAACTTATTAAAATAGAAAAAAACTGGTAAAGAACAGGAAAAATTAAAATGAAAAATAATATACTGTAAACTGTAAAATATAGCATTGGCTTCCAAAAACCAAAATTAATATCTGAAAATATTGTCAATGGTGTAGACACAGCATTGAGAAAATAACAGAAGAGAAATAGGAAAAGGTGAAAGTATTCATCAATACAGTAACATGATAGGGAGAATAGACATTGAGGAGCAAAACATGATATTGGAAAAAAGAAAGCACTGTAATGGAATAGAAATGTGACTCTAAGACCTAAGAGAAGAAAACTTTCTAGATTTGAAGGAATAACTGTTTTTCTGTTTTGAAAGGCTCATCTTATTCCAGGAAACTTAACAGAAAAGAAAAATTCCTCAAATATAGTTTAGTGAAGCTACTAGATTTCAAAAAAAAGTAAAAAATATATCTTAAACTTCAAGACAGGTTACCTAAGGGGAAATATAAAATAAGTTGAGTTCAGGATGCTAGAAAATAATTGTACAAGCAATAGGAATTCCATAACTAGTTAGGTTGCCACCAATGGTAAAACCAACAGAAACTTATTATCAAACATAAAAGGTCTTGGAAAATATTTTACCCATGTACTTTTTATGAAAAATCCTCTTAACAATGTAGCTGAGCCAGGGGATTTTTAAGAACTGAAACTAAAAGCTCAAGAATGGGGAAATCTGAGTATTTTTATTGAACATTAAGTATGATAAACATATAATTATGCTTAAAGAAATGTGGTAATTATATTTAAATGGTTTGCAAATGTTATAATTTTTCAAGAAAAATAAAGTAATGCTAAAATTAGAAACAAAACAATAATAACAAGATCTCAAAAATAACATTGTAATAGATTGGAGGGAAAATCCTAGAGTATCCAAGAGTAATTACATTTCATTACTTATTTTATCATGGGGGGAGGAGTGAAATTGATTACTGTCCATAGATTTGGTTTTAAAAAATATAGTTTAATTTTATTTATAAACAGTAATATAAAAATCCAAAACAAATTAAATACTTGCAATTCAATGAGATTAACACTTTTTTATTGGGCTTCTATTATGTTCATGTTCTAGAAATATAACAGTAAATGTAACAGATACATTTTCTGTCTCTCACAGAGCTTATATTTTTCACCATGATAAACAACGGTTTATTCCAGGACAACAAACATGGATGAATACTTACGACATCTACTTACATAATTCTGAATCACGAAGAGGTTTTCGGTTGTGCATGTAAGGAGTTTGGACGTCACCACTCTGTCCTGAATAGACTGAACGACCACAGCTCTTAAGGATCCCTAAGAGAGGTGAGGACCCAGGGCAAACCATTGACCCCAAGATTGGTGAGACGGACAGGCTAACACAGGTAGTAATAGCTTACTGGAGTAGAGACTTCCAAGGGGAACCCTCAGTGGGAACCAATACCTGGAACCAGTGGTGAGGATAACCTGAACTGTAATCAGCCAACTGCCGGCAGCTACGTATGGACCACACTGATATTGAAAAATTCCAGGGAGAGTTAAGCATAAGGAGTCCCTGCAATTTTGTGAGGTTCACCTCTAGGAGCTCCATCAGGTTCCCACAAATACCAGAGAAAAATCCCCTCATGCATCTGGTGCGGGGATGCAATAAGGAGCAGAGCATTCTGTTCTTCCTTACAGGGCCTGCTCTCAGCAGAGACTTGTTGAATTGAGCCTAACCTGCTGGGGTGTTATCAGAGCCTAACTGACCTGGGGAAGAGAAATACCCAACTCCAGCTCACTCTAGCCATCCTTTCCCCCCTAAGCAGGAAATAACTGAGGCATGGGCTCACTGAAAGGCTGAGCTCTAATCATAGGACTATAGAACGCTTCTCCTCTCCCTCATCATCGCATTATGGTAGGCCTAATTCCAACAGGTCTTTTTATCTGGTACGTTAAGTCTGGCTATCAAGAAAAAAAAATTATAAGACATACTAAATGGCAACAAACACAATTAGGAGAGACCGAGCAAACACCAGAGGCAGACATGGCAGAGCTGTTGGAGTTATCGGAGTGGGGATTTAAAACAACTATGATTAATATGCTAAAGGCTCTCATGGATAAAGAAGACATCATGAGAGAAAGGAAAATGCTAAGAACCAAAAAGAAATGCTATACATATGCACACAGACATGTACACAGAAATGCTAGAGATCAAAACCACTAAAACAAAAATAAAGAATGACTTCGTCAGGCTTATTAGTAAACTGGACATAACAGTGACAAGAGTCTCTGACTCAAATCAGAGGAAGAGTTGACTACAGTAGAAAGACAGGAAGAGACGAAATGATGCTGATTTTGAAGATGAAGGAGGAGGCTATGAGTCACACAATGTGGGTGGAAAGGCAAGGAAATATATTCTCGCCTTGAGCCTCCAGAAGAAACACAGTCCTATCAACACCTTGATTTTTGCCCAGCTGATTCCTATGTTGGACTTCTAACCTACAGATCTATCAAGTAGTAAATTTGTGTAGTTTAAGCAGCTAATTTTTTAATAGATGGTTATGGCAGCCATACTAATACAAAACTAATACATTGACCATCTCCATTATGATTGTGGAATGCTGTGAATATGAATATTACAAAGGAAACAGCAATCACTGCTTGTAGGTTATGTGGTTCTATAGATGGAAAACAACAAACTGTTGGAAAATATCAAGTGTGCAGACAAGAGAATCATTTACATATTAATGTAAAAAATAATAGCTTTCTTATATTTAACAATAAACAGCACATAAAATACAGTAAAAAATCCCAGTTACTGTAGCAAAGGCCATGAAATGTACAGAGAAAATACAACAAAAAAGTGCATGGTGTCTCTGAAAAAACTGATATACGATACTGAACAATATAAAATAACATGAAAATGCAGTTATTTTCTCTTCTGACATAAACAGTTATAATATCGTAGAGAGTCTCTAAAATTACATTTAGCAAAACAAAAAACAACTTACCCACTGTCTTAGCAATAAAAACTTGTTAAAATTACTCTAAAACACATCCCTGGAAGATTAACTATGTAAGATTAGGAAAGAAATACCATACATAGTATTTTTTAAAACTATAAAACTATGTTAATTAAAACAATGTGCCATTACTTTAGGCTAGAAAGATAGTTCCATTGACTATAACTAATTAGTTCAGAAATAGATTCAAATAAATATAGGAATATATTTATTATATGATAAAATGGTATTTCAGATTAGTAATAGGAAACATACTTTAACAAATAGTGTTAACAGTGAAAACAAAGAAAATTGTTTACTTTGTTTTATATAAAAATTAATTTTAGATAGCTGTTACATTTAAATATAAAAATTAAAGTCATGAATATTTAAAAATAGTGATATTATATTAAAATATTTTCTTAGGGACAGAGAGGCCATCGCACAAAACTCATGAAACATAAAGGAAGATATTGAGTACATTAAACATTTCCATATAAAGAAAAATATATAAAGTCAAATTCTAAAATTAAACTGTGAAACATTCTCAAGAAAAAGAAATGTCATAAAATCCAATGTTAAATTGAGTAAAAATACAGGCAGTCATTGAGAAAATAATAAATATGAGTAGCCCATAAACATCAGCAGAGATATTCTACTCTACCTCTAATAGCATAAATGCACATAAAACCTATGATATGCTTTCATTGTACAACATTAGATCAGTAAAGTGGGAAATAGAGCTGGTACCCAGGCTTGGCAAGAAGGTAGGGAATGGGAACATTCAAGTATAAGTTGATGGATGTGAAAGTGAGCACAATCTACCCGGATGACAGGGTACCTAAGGATTTAAAATGCGTATGTCTTGCAATCCTTCTAATATAAATTTATTTTATGAAGATAATTGAAAGAGAATTCAATTTTACAGGCATGTTCATTGAAGAGTTGCGTACAACTGTGAAATAATGGGGAAAAATCCAAATATCCACAGAAAGTGAAGTTCATAAGTAAAGTTGTTACATCTATACAGTGGAGTATAGATAAAAAATAATTATATGGATTTACATCTAACTAATGGTTTCTAAAATTTCACTAAAACCTATTTTACCCTTAAAAATGTAAATGTTTATGTAATATTTTTGAGTGAAAAACAGAGATCTGATATTGAGGGATTCAAAAAATGTTTATCAAAAGCCTGATGGTAGTTTTTCTGAAGGTGACAGGTTTTGTTGATTATTCATTAGTTTTTCAGATTTTTGTTGTCTTTAGTATAACTTCATGTAATTCAGGGTTTTTTACAGTGAAGGTTCACTTACTGGTTTCGTAGACAAAATTAAACAAAACAAAAAACACCAACTTTAATAAAATTCGTGAAGATTTTAAAAAGAAAAACACTTCAGATGCCTCATTGCAAAGCAATGATTCTGTTAAAATCATTTTGTGAACAAAACATTTCATTTACTTGGAACCATCTTAACAGGAAAAATGCTTAATTTTCTCCTAACAGATTTCCTGTTATGAAAATATTTTAAAGTGGAAACAATTTCTTTAAGTTATGAGTTGAATTGTACAAAAATTTATGCTTTGGGCTAGTAAGACTGCTGTGTAATTTAGAATCACCCCCCCCCCCCAACATTTCCATTGGTATCATGATGGAGAGGCCACTCTCTGGCCTCCTAAATGTAATTGCAAAGTGGACTAGCAGATTTAGTGATGTGATATAGGGAGCCATAATATTACTGAGGTGAAACAAAACATATTTTCATTAATTTTGCTTTATAGTTAAGGCAAATCCTGCTCAGAAGTAACGTGCCTTGAGCACAGTCAGACAGGGAGCCAACGACAGCGCTGAGACTGTACTGCAGCCGTGATTTGCCCATTGCGTTGCTCTCTGATGTGTTTCTCCTAGAGCGTGGGGTTGCTTAAGAGGCCTCCTAAATAGGGAAGGGTCCATGTAGATGAGATTCAACCAGAATAGCTCTGCTTTCATTGAATTTATATATTGAGCTTCCAGCCAAGTTTGAAAATAGATCTACTAGGTCACACTATTCCTCCCCAGCAGTTTTCCCTATGAATATAAATGAACCTCAATAGTGATCCAGCCCAAAGAACTTTCAGACTGAGACTTCTTGTCATCATTTGTCCACAGTATCAGTGATCATAATGTTATCATTTCTGATTTTCTCAGAATCCAGCCTAAAGTCTTGGTCTGATTGGCCATGGACAGCTGATTAAATACTCCTTTTTCTCTTAGTCTTTCTGAGTTATTGGGAAGAGTCTGCCTATAGATACAGCACAGGTCACAGATCTTTAGAGGGCATCTCTGTGGGTGTACATGGGTTTCATATGCGATGAATGATTCTACCCACGGTAGCTGAGAGGAAAATGAGTGCAGGTCACAGAACTTGTCCATAGTTATTGTTCTGGCTCACAAGAAAAAGGAGGGAGGACTGAAATGAATAAAATCAGAAAGGAAAGCAAAAATATTTACACAAGTGTAACTACATAAGACTAAAAAGCTTATGCACAGCAAAGGAAACCATCAATAAAATGAAAAGGCAACCTATGGAATGGGGGGAAATATTTACAATTGTGTATCTGATAAGTATTAATAGTCAAAATATACAGAAAGGTCATATAACTCAATAGCAAAACACAAACAATCTAATTTAAAAATGGATGAAGAATTGAATAGACATTTTCTAAAGAATATTTACAAATGTCCAACAGGTACATGAAAAGATGCTCAACATCAATAATCAGGGAAATGCGTAAGAAAACCAATACGAGATGTCACTTCACACATCTTAGAATGGTTATCATCAAAGAGACTAGAGATAACAGGTGTTGGAGAAAAGGAACCTGTGTGTAGTGTTGGTGGGAATATAAATTGGTGCAGCCACTATGGAAAACAAGATGGAAGTTCCTTAAAAAATTAAAAATAGAACTACCATGCAATCCAGCAACCCCACGCTGAGCCTATATCCAAAGGAAATGAGAACAGGATCTCGAAGAGATACCTGCACTCCCACATTCACGGCTGCAGTATTCACGATAGCCATGACGTGGAAACTACCTAGGTCCCGCCCATGAATAGATTAAAAACAGATGTGGTATACATATACTATGCGTGATGAAATAGGATTCGACCATGAGAAAGAAGGAAATCCTGCCGTTTGCAACTTCATGGTTGGCTCCTGAGGACACTGTGCTAAGTGAAATAAGCCAGACAAAGAAAGACAAACACTGCAATGTGTCACCTGTATGTGGAATTTAACAAAACAAACCCAAAACATCAAACTCATAGAGGAGAGAATTCAAAAGTGGTTGCCAGAGGCTGGGGATGCAGAGGAGATAAAAAGAGGTTTGTAAAGGATACCAATTTTTAGTTATAAGATGAAGAATTTCTGTGGATCTAACGTAAAACATGCTGACTCTAGTTGATAACCCTATTGTATAATTTGAATATTTGTAATAAAAAAAATATTTGGCCTGGAGCAGATAAAGTGACTTGCCCAACATATCATTTGGGCAGATGGCCATAATGAAGAGAATCATATCCTCTCTCCCTTTTATGAAATCAGCATTTTTGAAAAGGACTGTGAGAGTTAATAGATAAAGCACCTACTGTATGTCAGGCAGCACGTGACATCAGTGTGTTCACTGAAGGCATGGTTTATAATTCTCTACTCATTCTGCAGCAAAGAAAATATCAGACCCAGCACCCTTTAGAAGAGGCTTGAAAAGAAGCGAAAGTGGGGATGCACACACTTTGGTTGGAAGTGCTGGAAACTACAAGTCTCAGACAGCACACAGTCCTTAACACCCCGCACCTCTCAAAACTGGCATTTAGGGCCATTGTTTAAGGGTAGTGCGTGTTATTTCTGGTTCCATTTGTAACAGGGGTTTGCAAACCATGGCCTGTGGACCAAATCCAGCCCTTGGCCTAGGTTTGTAAATAAAATTTTATTGGAAGGTACCATGCCCATTTTTTCCTATTGTCTATGTCTGCATTTGCACTATAAAAAAAATCGTGACAGACAGTATTTTGCCTACAAAGCCTAAGATATGTGCCATCCATAATGTTTGCTATCTGCAAGTCCTTATAGTAAAATGTTTGCTAATCCTTGGTTTATTGTACTTGTTAGCTTCAGCACTTTTAATTGAAATTTCCCACTTTCCCAAAGCCTGAAAATGAATATTAGTTCTATTGCTGTTTTTTTTTTTTAAACTTTTGGCAAGTTGATTATTTGTAGACGTAAATATTCTGGCACAGTTTCTAGCACACGTGAACCTCTATGTATATGCACCATAGTGCTGGAGTGATTTCTTAGTTTTCACACCCTTTTATTAAGGGTTGCCTGTGGCTGTGGGGGAGGGGTGGTGTCCTGCGCTCTCCCTACACATTCCAGTTCAGGGGAGAAAACAGGAGAGCTGTGTGGTCCAGGGCTCTGTTTTTTTCTTTTTTGCTGTTGCCACTGGCAGACTCATTAAGGACTAGTTAGGGTTGGGAAGCAGGTGTCCAGACAAGAATGAGTCTTTGGCTTTATTGTGTAGAAGCCCTGAAGTCTGAAAATATTAGGTTAAAGCAGAAGTCCTAGGCCTATTTCCAGCATTGCAAAAGTCCACCATGAATCTCCCTTTCCAGTAGTGAAAACCAAAGAACTGATTTTGTCTCCATTTTTGCCCTGCGCTACATACAAGGACGGTCTTGGTGAAGTAAGATATCCTTTCATGGCACTTATGTTGATCCCAGTGGTTGCATATTTATAGGTTTCTTTTTCTTGGCCTTGATTTTCCATGTACACTTACATTTCCCTACTTTTTCATTTCACTTTATTTTTATTTCAGTGTTTGCACTTATGCTATAGGGTCACTTCAAACACTTAATGGAGAGAAATGGGGCATGAATGCATATAAACAAATATTCAGATAAATAAATAAGCCAAAGGGAAATGTGCACTTGCCCAAAAGAAGGCCTAACAGCCTATAGATATGTCAAGGTTGTACACTGGGGGGTGGAATTCCTTTGTTGTGACTGGTAACCTTGGTTATTGTACGTGGATCCGAACTTCTGATTGTCTGCCACTGCCACTGTGGAACCCTCTGAGGTCCTTAGGGGAAAACATGAAAAATAGTCCCTAGCAATGAAAAGCTTGAGCACAACCATGTTAAAAATGTCTTACAGACCTTGACCATGGCCACATTGTGGATGTGTTTTCCTTGGCACAGTCTGTGAGCAGTTACTTTGCAAATGTATGCAAGGGAGTGATACAGCTTCTTGGAGGAATGAGCCAAAGCTCATGAGGATATTGGAAAGTTGAAAGGTGGTATTTAAAATTTGGGGCAGAAGAGTGTATGTCTAAAAATTATACACAGAACTGGCTCTGGGAAATAGGTGTGATGTTGACGAAGATCGTCCCCACTGCTCCTTGGCCCTTATTCAGAACTTTACCCCACCATCATCTTCTGGGTTTCTTGCTGTCATATCTCAGCCTAAATTGACTCCTTGTACCTTTGAATTGCCCTTCCTTCTGCTCCCCTTATGAAAACTTATCTATCCCTTAGAATTTTGCTCTTGCTTGAGCTAATCTGTTTTTTAAGATTTTATTTATTTTTTGAGAGAAGGGAAGGGAGGGAGAAAGAGAAGGAGAGAAACATTGAGGTGAGAGAGAAACAGTGATCAGTTGCCTCTCATATACACCCTAGCTGGGGACAGAGCCCACAACCCAGGCATGTGTCCTGACCGGTAATCAAACCAGCAACCTTTTGCTTTGTGGGACGACAACCAAACAACTGGGCCACACAGGTCAGGGCTGATTGGGCTAATCTTATAAGAGAATCTGCATTAAGTCATACAGAAATGAGCCTCATTTGTATTAAGCCACTTCTTCCTGAGAGATCTACTCAGAAGTAACCCTTGCAAATTTCAGTCATTCTGACAACCAAAATAAACTTGGGTGGAGTGAAAGTAAGAGTAAAAGCCAGCCATCACAAGACCTGGCTTTTGTACCAGCTCAGTCCTTGATTATGTAGCTTAGAACAAATCATAGAAACTCTTTAAACATCACACTGCTAATCTGTAATATGGGGTTAAGAATCCTAAGTGGACAGAGTTGCTATGAGTGATGTATGGCTTGACTATGTATGTGAAAATATCTCACACATGCTAAAAATCTGCACAAATATGATACCATTATTATTACAAATAATTACATTTTTCATTCCATACCACTGTGACAGTTGTTACAAGGCTATTGTGAAAAAGTGGAAGACAACTCTAAGTGATGTTTTGAGTTCATCTCTGAAGGGCATCCTATTATTTGGTATTTTGCAAGTCTCTAAACAGGACTGCCATAGACAGGACAGATGTCACTTTCTGCTAAGCTTTTAGCCAAGTGTGGGGTAGATTATTGTATGGTTACAGAGGTTCCCAGCTATTTGAACAATTTTATTAAAGTAGGAAGTAAAAACTAATATTAAAGTGCACCCTCTATGTAACAGACATTTTTTAGGCATTATCTTAGGATTGTTTAACCCTCATAACAACCCTGAAAAGAAAAAATTAAAAATCATGACATGAGGAACCAAGACTTGGGTATGTGAATTAGCATCTTCTCTCCAGTGCTCTTCGCAGCATTTCAAAATCACCTGTGTTAGCTTAGAGGCCAGTCCCTCATTCAGGGGTGTCCAACCCACAGCCTGCAGGCCACATGCAGCCCAGAACAGCTGTGAATGTGGCCCAACACAAAAGAGTAAGTTTCCTTAAAAGCTTTTTTTTTTGCTCATCAGTTTTTGTTAGTGTTTGTATTTTAAACATGTGACCCAAGACAACTCTTCTTCTTCCACTGTGGCCCAGAGATGCCTCAGGGTTGGACACCCCTGCAAGTGGTGAGTCTCCTGGCCCACGTTAGCTTTGTCAGGTCATGAATATCACAGGCACAGACGGCAGAGAGCTCAGAGTAATCCCAGAGGCTTACATGATAGGACCACAAGTCAGAATAATATTGGAAGTCCAAAGTAAGGGGCCCAAAGTACAAGATGTAATGTGACAAGATGAACTCAAGTCTTTTGTTTACCTTTGAAAAATCAGTCGTCCAATTATAAGACTGAAAAAAATTGTTAATATATAGGTACGTGTTGGGGGGGTGTCATAAGCAGTTTAGACAAAATAAAAGTCAATAGAAACCCAAAGTATGTTGTGATTGCTAAAAAAGCTAAAAAGCTGTATTTAGAGAAGTAGCTCAAATTAAAGGAGTGATGCTGCACTGTATCTGTATTGAGCAAACACATACTAGCTGAACTGTATTCAGATCTACATTGTTATTAAATACTGCTGGTAAGCAAGAGATCATGTAGTGTTTGGCCGTGTTGAAGAAGGCATGCCAAATTATTTGAAATAAAGAGCAGATCAGGTGGTTATATTTAGAAAGAGCAGAAGCAAGAATGTACTTGCTACTTTAATGTATGTGGATGGTTGTCACAAGGAAGAAGAATTAAGCTCATCGATCAGATATCAGAACAAAAACTCACGGGGGAAAATGTTAGAAATGCAGAATTTGGCTCACATAGAAATAACTTTCTTTTCCTACTTTTAAAACAATGAGGTTTGCTTTTACTGAAATTAAATATTTGCTCAATATGGAATTCTTACAACATACAAAAATAAAACTATAAAGAATGATTAAAAATGAACCATGACCATCTAGAGACAACTGCTGTTCATACGAGGATTGACGTTGTAAGAACTATGCAAAGTTGAGGGAGTTTTGATGGGGGGTGTTATAGTTTGAGAAGATACAAAAGGAAATGTCTGATGGACTGTTCTAAATGCTGAGTGAGATTCCATTCTTTATGACTCTATATAAAACAAATTCAGGCTTTTTAATCCACTCATCTACTGATAGGCAGTTGGGTTGCTTCCAAATCTTGGCTATTGTAAATAATGCTACAGTGAACATAGGGGTGCATATACTCTCTTGAATCAGTGTTCTGGGTTCCTTCGGATCTGTTCCCAGAAGTGGAATCACTGGATCATTAGGCAGTTACACAGTGGAATACCGCCTGACTACAAAAAAGAAGGAAATCTTACCTTTTTGCGACAGCATGGATGAACCTGACTGTATTCTGCTAAATGAAATAAGTCAGTCAGAGAAAGATAAATACCACATGATTTTACTTACATGTGGAATCTAATGAACAAAATAAGCAAACAAACAAAATAGAAACAGACTCATGGATGCAGAAAACAGACCAATAGCTGTCAGAAGGGAGGAGGTTGGGGGACTGGGTAAGAAAGGTGAAGGGATTAAGCAAGAAACAAAACAAAACAAACAAAAACAAAAAACACTCACAGACACAGACAACAGTATGGTGGTTACCAGAGAGGCAGGGGGTAGGGGAGGTAGAAGAGGGTAAAGGGGGATAAATGGGTGATGGAAGGAGACTTGCCTTGGGGTGGTGAACACACAATACAATATACAGATGATGTATTGTAGAACTGTGCACCTGAAACCTGTATAATTTTATTAATCAATGTCACCTCAATAAATCCAATATAAGTTTAAAAAAGAAACAAATTCAGGCTCCTGCACACTTCCCAGAAAGTTTATTTGCATCATTTCCACAAGGACCTTCCATAAGCTGACCCAGGGTCAGGACAAGTGTTGAGCATTCCAGAAGGTAGGATGTGACCAGTGTTGGGAGGAAGGGGAAAGAAAGGACTGTTTTGTGTGTTTTAAGTCACACATGGTGATAACTGTCAGCTTGATTATATTGCATTAACACCCAAGTTTAGAACCCTATAGCATTTTGGCTTTAGCCAAGTTTATTCCCCTCTCAGCATCAAGACTAAGAATTCCACGATGGTCCACCCTGACGGGAGCCAAGCATGGCTCAACTGGGAGTGGTCCTGAAGTCAGAGCAGACAAACATCATAGCCGTTCAGGAGGGGATAGGGAGGTATTGGGGGAAGGAAGCTCATGGGATAAACAAGTTAAGGGCTTGAAGGGTGAATGCCAGAGTTAGCGCATGAGTGAGAGCCACCATCAAAAACTCACAGAAGCTAAAGCAGAAGCAGAAAAGGAGGACTCAAGGAGGATATCTGGGCAGACCACTTAAATTCCTACAGAATATGTTTTATTAACATGAGACTGTTCCCCCTCACCTCTCTCCCAATAATAGAACTTTCTATCAGGATCCCAAATTCTAGTACTAATCTGTAAATAGCAGACATGAAATGGGAAAATGTAATTTAGAGCACGGATTGAAGAAAAGAGTCCTTGTAGGTGGAACTGGTCTCATATGGCTTTCTAAGGACACAGGAACATATGTGCTCACCCCATTGGCTTGCGTACCACGCCAGATTCTGGCCTTTGAATATAATGTGGGTGCTGGGAGGTGGAAGGCACTGAATGGTCACCCCTTCCCTCCCCCAAGGCATAGCAGCATCGATATCAAAACAGCACTGCAAACACGTTTTCCCAATTCAGTCTTCACACAGTAGTTAAGGCGACTAATTCAAACTCTAGAAGAAAAACCAAAAGGAAAGACATTGACAGAAGAGAAAGATTACCAAGGGTCTCGTTAGCCTACATTTAAATTTTTCCTCCCAAGGCTTAAGTAGAAATACTGACTTTAAAACTCCTCAGAGTTTAAACTTTTACACGGCATATTTATGGTTTTGTTGTTATTATTGTTGTGGTTTCCTTATAAGCAACTTGGGGTCAAAAGCCCTAGTAAGTGCTTTTCATTTTACCTTTGGCTTCCGCAGTAGTTGGCAGGAGCAGGATCAATAACTGGCTGGCCGCTTAGAAGAGAGGGTGGTATTTACCCTGGTTATCATGACCCATGACTCCTTTGGAAGGCTGGGCATGCACCCGATGATGACCCGCGATGATGTCTGAGATACACGTAAGCAGAGAAGCTTAGAATCGCTGATTCAGAGTAGCTTGTGGTTTCAGAACTGTGAAGTCCTGGAATCTCAGATTGGGAAGGGGTGTTGACGGTCAGGTCATGCAGTATCCATCCCAGCCCCTCGCTTAAAAAGAATTACAGTAGGAAAGAGAGGGATGAGGGGTCTAGCCAAAACGCAGTAGCTCCACCAAGAGAGATTTAATCCATTTCACTTAAATTTAATTTGTAACTGCTTTGGATTGGTAACGTTGTTGCTAACAAAAGTCTAAAATATAACTTAGTTTTTGATTCCAAATACTATTAGATTTCTTCATTGGCAGAGTGCTGGATTTGTTTTTGTTGTTAAGTTTTGTTTTAATGGCTAAATTAAAACATGGTAATTTTTTTAAACACCAGCTGAAGCTTCAAAACACTTACAATAGTTTTTAATAATGAAGAGAAACATTCAGCAAGGTAGACTACTTAGCAAGCGCTGGAAGCCACATGCCATTATAAAGATGCATGTCTGGTTTGGCCGAAATCCTGCCTTTGTCTCCAGAGCTATTTTGCTGTAAATTTAGAACAGAAATACCCTTTCTGGAATAAAAATGTAGCTTTGTTGGCTACAAGTGCATGTTTGCTGCCTCACAATTTTAGAATTAGACGATGGACTTATTTAGTAGACATTGGAGGCTAAAAAGCAAAAGCCCATAATTTAAAACATTCCACTCCACCACAGTCCAAGAAAAACATGGACCGGTGAACAAAACCAGCAGTATTGTAATAAGAAAACAACTAGGTGCATTTTTTCCAAAACCTAAAAACCAAGAATCTAAATGTATGAGTTACTGGCTAAAAATTCCATTTTCATGTCTCAGTTTTGAGCTAGAAAAACAACCTAGACCTGATAAACACCATTTTTTAAAAATGCACAAGTCCTACTGCAGCCGGAGGTGTGGACAGCAGCCTCGCATCCATCTTTATATACTCAAGGGCACTTTCTGTTGCCTGGAGGGATCCTGTGCTAAAAGGATTTTACTTTGCAAAGATTCATAGCCTTCCAGTCAGGCCTGTGGTGACTTCTGAGGCTCCCTCCCCACAAGTTATTTGGCAATGCTGTTAAGGTATTTTATTTTCCCCTAAACACTTTGAATATCTGTTCGAGGTCTACGGAGTTTTCCAGAGCAAATGATGTGGTAACTTTTAGTCGTGCAGGTGGGCTCACCCAGGCTGAGAGGCAGGCGGGACTGGCATGTCTTCAGGAAGAGAGCTGAGGCCGACATGCCTGCCTCTGTCCGAAGACAATTGTAAATGGGAGTCAACCAACCAGTGCACAGATGGTGTTAGTATTTGGGGTGGAGGGTGTGTGTGTGTGTGTGTGTGTGTGTGTGTAACACAGAGAACAGGCACCAATTCCTGGAGATAGCTGAAAGTGACTTGGAAACTACTGACAACAAATACAAAAGTCTACTGTTTAAATCAATCTACCTGAGTTAAAACTTTGATTATATATAACTGGCCTGGCGTTTTAGACAAGGCTACCATCAGGGAAGACAGAGGAATTCCGGTCCTATTACAACGTGAGACATGGTAACAAAGTGATGAGGATGATAAAGCATTTGTGAAGAAGGAGAAAGAAGAAAAGAACTTTCTGAGAAGAGGAACTTTGCTGAACTTTCTGTCATGAGTGCTTGGTCACCCACCTGTGGGGACCTCAGGCAGCACCATGCAGGTGACAGACAGTTGTCACACCTGAGTGAGCATATCTATCATTGGAGTATATGTGACTTCAGAATAAGCATCTGTGGTGCCTGGAGAAGTATGCATAGGGAGTTTGAGTACAAATTTGAAAAGTAGGATAGAATGGCAATCATAATTTATATCATATCCCCCAAAGAAAATTTCTGCTAAAGAGTTTTGACAGGAGGAATGTGTGGGGACGAGGAAAGTGAGGGGACCCATTTGGGGACCCACTGATGGTCTGTATTTTAACATAGGCTGTCTCTTTTAATTCTTGTCTCACTGCTCAGGGAACAAGTCAGGCTTAGTTTTCTTCCCTTTGAATCCTTTTCTTTCATACTATTGTTGAAAGCAAAAACGAACAGTCCGAGTCACTTGCCATTTAAATAAAAGGGTGTTTATTACCTTTAACCAGTTGTTATGGCAAGAATGCCGTACGTGTCAGTGGTGGCTAAGTTCCCAGGTGCCCGGTTGGCTTTTCTGGCCTCCAGAGAGTTCCTTTTCTGTCTGCACTGCCTACATGTCTGGAGCCGGGCCCTCTGGAGCACAGCCAGCGGAGAACCACAGGCTGAGCCACTGCTGCTGCGATGCACACCGAGTCACGTGCTTCCTGTCTCCGGTGACCCCGGCCGTTTTCTTCATCACTCAGTTTGGCTTCCTCAGAATTGAGTATTACAGGCAGAATCACTCCTGTTCTTCTGCTACCCATTGGCTGCTTCAGGTGGGGGTTACACTCACTCCTTTGTCTGCAATGGGAACAAAGGCAACAAAGACTATCACTGGCTAGAATGTAGGCTGCTCGAACAGTCTTGGGCTAACCCTCGGTCACCTCATGAGTATGGGGGAGATGTAGGGGTGTTGATGTAACATGTTCTTTCAAGACCTCCCCCTTATCTCCTTTGTCTGAAGACAAACCACAGCCATTTCTCTGGCCATGCCGTCTTGGCCATTCAGAAAGGAGACATAGAATATTTGGGAGCAGTAAGGGATTGAAACTGTCCCGATGGACTACGACACACACTGCCTCAGGACTTCTGCAAAGTGTAAGAGCCTTGGCCATGTCACACAGTTTAATTACAGCTAGAGATGAGAAGAGCGAAATGCATTTGGAGAACAAACTAAAAAGTGATGTCAGGCCAACAAGCCATGTTTTGCTTAGAGATCCAGCTCCTTGTGACAAAAGCCATTTCACCAGCCATCACCCAGCTCCTAAGATGAGAGATCTACTAGTTTTCAAATCCAGATCCCCTAAAAAAGTGGGGAGCTCTCTCCCACCTGTAAAAGAGTTCCTGTTTACTCTACGAGGACCCAGCTCTTTGCACAATAACTGATGACTGGCAGGGCACACCTATTGCCTGATTTTTCAAACTTTAGTAAAATCAGTTTGATCACATTCCTACCAGGGACGTACACAGAGTAGTGAAGACAGACAGTGCTTTACTTAGGCAAGTCACTTCTTTCTGAGTCTGAGTGAATAGGACTAAGGGACTTTATAACTTACTCTGCAGAGATTATTTATCCAGATGCCTTAATAAACTGACATTATTTTTGCATGTCACTTGCATACCTCTACTATAAAGAATAAAACTATAGGGCTGTCTCAGTAAAAGCATTTGATATACACAATCCCATTTAGTCTTCTCTCCTGAAGAGAAGCTATTAATTTATGCCTGCATAACAGACTAGGGAGCTAAGGCTCAAAACAATGAAGTGACTTGTTCCAATTCACACAGCTATTACGTATGTAAACCTAGGTCTGATGTTAACAGGCATGCGTGTTCTACATTCTCACACAGAAGTGGTTGAGAGGGTGGCACTTGGACTGTTCACTGTGACTGTGACTATTCAGCAATACTTAACATTATATTAATACACTGCCTTTTAGACTGTAAGCTTCATGAGGGCAGGGATCAAGGTTAGCTCATCCCGCATCCTCAGTGCACAGCATAGAACCAAATACAAAAGAGGCAGATTAATATTTATTGAGTTGAGGAGTAAACAGATATTTTGTCCTGCATATCAATCAATAAATCATATACTTTATTATGTTGTTAATAATTATGGCCAGACATATTTCTATAGCACTTTAACTTTTCAGAGACTTCTTTAATCTTCAGAAAGTTTGCCTTAGGAGGACAAATGGAAAGTTAAGGACTCAGACCCTGGGAGTATACATTGGCCTCCTAACCCTGTGACAAGGAGACAAACCTCAAAAAATTGCTTCCGTAGCCTTTCTGCACCATATGTTTCAGGTTCTCTGCAACAGACCTGGTTGCTCTGTCTACTCCATGGTCCCCAAAAGGACATTCTTACTTGTCAACTGTGTGTCCTGATTTTTCGTGTAGAAAATACGGTCACCATATGCATGTTATAAAACTTGGGTCCCTTGACTAACTTCACCCTCCTGCGCAGGTATGGGCAATTGTGTGTGTGTGTGCTTCAGGAAAGTGCTGATGCCAGCTCTTTGCATTGAACAGACACAGTGAGTCTACTTAAATTAATAGCTTAGTTTTCCACAGAAAGATGATTTCTGTGACTATGAGACAAATGCATTTTTCAAAGCGCATTTGACTCATTTCTCTAATGTAATTGATATATGCTTTTTATTCAAGGTGAGCATTTTCTGATTTTCCAAAAATAAAAGTTTTATAATGATCCTAATAGAGATCCATGAATTTAATAAAATATGTTTTCACATTATGTTGGATTTGTCATTTTACACATTTCCCAAATCAGATGGACCAAGTCAAATAGATGTATTTGATAAGCATGATTATCTGATTCCATGGTTATCTCGGATAAATTTTAGAGATAGAGTATAGAAGTCACTGTGTAGAAAGTCAGAGTAGAGACCGTTCCTGGTTTAGGATCTAAAACAACTTATTCTGTTACTCTGGGCAAATTCCTGCCACTCTTCGGGCCCAGTGTTCTCCTTTGTAAGTTATGTGACTGGTCTAGGTCAGAGGTTCTCCAACTTGGCCCTGTGAGCCCCTGAGGCTCTCAGAGGCCTGAAGATCTGCCTTGGAAAACTCCCTCCCCAGCCCTGACTTTATGCAGAGAAGCTCAGCACATATCTGTTATATATATATACCAGTCCACTGTGTAAAATAGTGTTTGGGGGGGAAAAAGTTCTATAACTAAAATAGTTTTATGGTCTGTTGGTGTCTGTATTTCCAGCTCACTTCATTAAAATGTCTCTGTGAGGTATACAGGGTTTACCTGAGTGGAGAAGAGGTGTAGGCATGTATATAAGGGTGACTAGGATAAAAAAATCTTTTATTATGACCTGCTTGAGAAAAGGAGGCAGTGGTTAAGAATGTTGTCAGGGTGGGGTAGAGTAATGAGTTAATCATCCATCAACTTACAGACCTTCGACAGGAGGATCAAAGTGGTCAAGGTAAAGTTTCAGGCAGGGGAGATGTCTTTAGTTCTAAGCCCTGGTCGAAGAGAGATGCTGACTCATTAGTCACAGGGCTGAAATGGACTTTTAAGTGCATCAAATATAGAAATATGTTTGCTTGTTGTAAAACTTGCTGGTCCCCTAGAACATGAGCCATGTTTTGATATTGTCATATATATATGTATATGAATTACATGGGTCTAAAAAAGAAGTTCTAGAAAACTGGAGGAAACTGAGAGAACTTTATCCCTGAGATGATAAATCCTTGATTTCTTAAGTTGTCAGGTCCATCTCTCTGAGGAAAGTCTGACTAAGATTGGCAGAATATTTGTATGATCAGCCTCTCTACATACCAAAACCCAGAATGAGCCTTGTTACATGCAGCTCATTAGTCAGTGGGCCTGGAGGTTATTTGTGGCCCCACGCACCCGCTGCATTGCTGATTTACCATTATTACTGACACATGGATTTATTCAAACTGGATTTCCTGTTGTTATAGTTGGCCCACTGAGTAAATTTTCCTTGACAGAAACTCCAGCTTACTTTAAGCTTGGGCTCATCACATTCATTTGAACATCTAAAAAGGTTCTTTGGCTTTTCCCTTAAAGCAGGGTCAGTCCTTTTTTCTTCTCTGTCCCATTAGTCTGTATTGCTGAAGTCCTAGTATGCCTTAAGTCTGTCCAACTTATAACCATGAACATCTCATGCTGAGATGCTCAGAAACAGTAAGATTTTGTCAGGAATCTGTAAGCCTAGAGAAGGGTACTTTCCTGGGGCAGGGCCTGGCATGTGGAGCTGTGACTGAGAAGGCAGCTCAGTGTCAGCCCTGGCATATTGTCCATAACACCCGGTTTGGTGGCTCCAGCAACCTGTGCAGCCGCCCTGACCCCTGAGGGCCACTATGGCTGGAAGTGAAGTTAACTTTCCCATATTTATTTCCTTTTCAGTTCTTGGCCCCACACACTGTGAATCCATCATGCTCTCTCTTTATTAGTGCATCTCTAGTCTTGCCCCTGTTGTGCCTCTATTCCAGGAACTTTTGATCTCTCTCCAAGGACTAGAAAGCATTCCAGACATTCCCTAGAGAAGGGTCAGCCAGAATTTGAGCACGTTGGGGACAGTGCCACATCACCTTTCTCTGTCTTCTCCAAGATTCTGCTCCCTGAAGTGAAGCTTCACCAGCAGAGCCCATGACAAGTTAGTTTATTTCCCCAGAATGTGCCATAACAAATCTGTCTCCCCTAGGAGAGGTGGTGTGACGGCCTCATTACACATTCTGACCTTCAGAGGCACAGGCCACCCCCAGGCCCGTCCCCCACCACTGACCTTCTTTGCTTCCTTCCCACCTCTGTGGGTCTTACAAGAATGGAGGGGGAGAATGTCTGAGTATACAGTGTCATTTCTGCACGTAAAGTGTTTTTGTTCTCCAGTGGGAGGTCCTTCGAAATAGGGTTGACATCCTCTTTCCTATTTCATCCACTGGTCTAACTAAGCTCGGTACTCAATACACACAGTTGCTTGAATTAAGAGAACACACACCTGTGTGCTTGTGCAGAGTTTAAATAGCACCTTCCAAACCATTATTTCATTTTGCCTTTCACAATAGCTGTGGAAATCAGGAAAGGTTGACTAGCAGGCTAACCTCAGCTGGCAAGCTGAGATGGCGGGGTCTTTCTCTCCGTCTCCATGCAGTCTGGGACCTCTCCCTCTGCATGTGGCCTCTACACTCGGTTTTTCCAAGTGCACTTTCCTGCAGGTAGCAAGATTTCTTCTATGGCAGCTCAGGGCTCCAGAAAGTGTAAAAGCGGCCACCAGGTATTCTTAAAGTTAAGTCCCAGAACTGCCACCGCATAATGTTGCATTCTATCCATTAAAATGAGTCACAGACCAAGCCAGATTCAATGTGGGGGCAGGGGGGACAACACCAGGGCATGAATACTGGGAGGCGTGGCTCATTAGGGGTCATCTTCTTTGAAGACTAGCTACTATGAACTGTGGTCAATTTCTTCAGTACAAGATTGTTAGTGATGTGTTACTCTCACAGTTTCCTGGCTAATGAGAAGAATGGCCAGGTGAATCAGCAACATAAGGTTCTCCCTTCTGGGTAATCCTGGAGTCCTGGAGTTTAAAGGGTGAGACTAATGCTTCTCAAGAGAATTCTCTTAAGTCAGAATCATGCTCTCAGGTCCTTCAGATGAAGGTGAAGATGACCCTGGGCTTGTGTCCTAGGTTACTCGTAATGAATAAGTAGGCCATGGTGCCCCTTATGGACAGCATATTTGAATGCACAGCCAGAGATGAGATCATGGCAAACATGGATCTGCCTAGGCCTGTCCTTCTGGTCCTCGGGTTATCCCCTGAAGCCGTGACTGTCTATCGTACAGAGAGAGAGAGCAGGAACATTTCAGTGAGGAGACAGGGCTGGGTTTGTTTCCATGTTATTATCACTTAACAGCTAAGAGAGCTTAGTCCCTGCTTCAGAGTAGGAATTGAATAAACATTGATTTTCTTTTGATCAGATATCTTTGTGGATTAATGTAAACAACAACAAACATTTAGAGAGACTACACAATGAGTCAGGTAATGCGCTAGTTACCAGGGATATTTTTACTTCATGGCTGGAGGATGGAGGGGGTGAAGGAAAGGAGGAGTGAGGATTACTCATCTATCTATTTGTAGCTTTGAGAAGCCAGATAGATGGTGAAGTCATTCACTGTTTCAGAAAATACAGCAGGAGGAGGCAGTTTCTTCCCTCTTGTAGGATTTCCTGGTTATTATAACACCATCTCTAAAGCACTGGTGCTTGTCCTTTGGGCATTCCACACTAGGAACTCACATTCTGTAGAAATGTGTAAGTCAGCCTTCACTGGGTACAGCTCATATTACACATGAACAAAAAGAAACCTCTGTTTTGGGAAGTCACTGAGATTTTAGGCTGTTAACATGGTCTTACCCAGTGAAATCTGACTAGTACAGAAATTGGTACCAGAAGTGGGGTGTTACCCTAACTAAACAAAATGAAACAAAAACAACCAGATTATGGGGCACTGGCTTTAGAGTCAAGCCGCTGGCAGGGAGGAAACCATTCTTGAAGCTGGTAACAAAGTTCCTCGTGTTTGGCAGTGGCTAATCATTTGGTAAAACTATTTTCTGAGATAACATGGAAGACGGGTGATTTACCCAATGAAGCTGTGGCTTTAGGTGAACAGTTTGGCAAACAGCATGAGACCTATTGTGGCTTGCTTGTTCTTAGCTGCATGTGGCACAGGGCCATAAAAGAGAGATGTGTTCAGAAGTAAAGGGAAAAGAGACAATCCAAAACTTTCAGGACTTGTAGGATGCAACTAATTCTCATGTACAATCTGTAAAGTTTAAACTGAGATGTATGTTGAGCAACAAGAGCTCATCCTATGCATTGAATGTAGTTTTCAGGTCTCTTTCATCTCCTTTAATCTAGAACAGTTGGCTCCTCAGTCTTTTTAATTTTCTTTCTTTTATGATCTTGACACTCTTGAAGAGTACTGGTCAGTTTCTACACTGTCCCTCAATTGAGGTGAGAATTGTCCCCTCATGACTGAATTCAAACTATGCATTTTGTCATGAACATCAGAGAAGTAGAGCAGTGTCCTTGTCGTTATTACGTTATATCAGCCACGGGATAGAGATTTGTCCCATTACTAAGGATGTTGATTTATCACTTGGCTAAGGTGGTCTCACCAGGCTTCTTCATGTAAAGTTACCCTTTTCCCCTGTGAAATGAATAAGTATTTGGTTAGAAGATACTTTGAGACAAGGTAGATATCTTGTTTTTCATCACAATTTCACATGTTAATTAGCATATATTGATGGTCTTGCTTGAATTACTTGTTACTATGTTGTCAAATAGTAATTTTCTAATTTTATGATTCTTCACTCATTAGCTGAAATTCTACTGTAAGGAAGAGCTTCCCATTCTCTTCAATTTTTTACTTATATTGATAAATGAACACATTTTCCCCTACACATTAATTTTTACAAAGTTGAAATTGTACCATGCTGAAATTAATTAATTAATTAACTTCAGTATCAATTCATGGGTTCCTATGTTATTCGATGGGTTATAATCCATTACTATGACTTATTCAGATTCTCAGACTATCCTAGATTTGGCCAGTGGGAGTTGCTTCGAGCTTGTTTTCATGTTCTTTTGACACCCCTCTATCATTGTTTTGAGAACTTCCATGCTGTTTGGGATAAGATGATGTCCCAAGTATACCTTATACTTTCCCGTTTCCAGCCCTGGAGTCAGTCTCTATAAGGATTCCTGCTTCCTCTTAGTGGGGAATAGTATTTAGAAACCAAGATCTATATGCTAGATGTTCTTATTGCTTCCAAGGAAGATGCTATTATCACATTTAATATTTAATTTAACATGTTGGTGTTTCTCTGTGCATTTTTCCTATATACTGTTTCTACAAACTTGAAATTGAACCACGTGGAAATTTGTATTTCTGGTTTTACATTTAACAGTATAACATGAATATGTTCTGTTTCTTTCCAAGCAAATTTTTAGATGGCTAAATAATTTTCAAAAGTGGATAATGCCAAAAATTACTTTTGCATTTGGCATTGCTAGAAAAATCAAGTTATTTCCAATTTACTTTTATAATTCACAATAAGTATTAATGAATACATTTGTTTTTAAGATGTTTTCACAAAGAGTCTCAATTTTAATTCTCACAACAATCCTATGAGCAAGGCATTTGATGCCGTTATGCGGGTGGAAATCTTGGGAGTATGTGGCTCGGAGGTATTTCACGGTCCTAAGCTCTGTGGAGTCAGGATGAAGCTCAGGTCCTCTAGTTGACTGACACTGTTGATCACTTGCTGATGTGTCGGCCTTTGTCTTGCTAACTTTAAACTACTTGATGGCAGGGTCCACAATTTAATGTACAATATGTCCCCACAATCCCAGCACAACACAGATGCTCAATAGAAGTTTATCGTTTGGTTCAGAAGAGTCTGCAAAGTCTATGACTCAAGCAAATCTGGGGAAGCTTTTCCACTGGGAGTGAGCTATGAAAGCACATCTCCCTCCTTTTGGACATTGGTGACCAGACATCTTAATTATTGCAATTCTTTGCAGGAGATGTCATCAGCAAGGGAGGAAGGAAAAAAGCAATCTGTTTGGATAGGGAAGGGTAAACCCAATAAATTTGCCAGCTGCATTTGCTATCTTAGCAGCAGAACAAGCCATCCCACACTGCCTTTAACAGCAGCATGAGACAGAGGACATGGCAATAAACCACCCTGTGGAAGGGATCCTTATCTGCAACAGATTCTGGGCTCAGAGACCACATGGGGACAAATGTGTAATTAATGATATTGTTCCAATTAGGACCTGGTTCAGCTGAAAATTAAAAGCACAAAATCAAAATCGCTCCATCCTTAGCCACTTCCTTGCAGACTTCCGGACAAAGAGGCTTTTTGATGTTGATTGTCTCCTTGCAGCTTTCAGTTGAGGACAAGCCAAATTGCACCATGAGTGCTAATTATCTCTCTCCTGAGATTGCAAATTCCTAGTTAATAGGGGAATCAGTCTAAACTACTTACTGAGTTCCAAGGTGGCAGCTCTGTGCTGGGGGCCTGGGCCAGTTCAGATCTCGGCTACCTAGTGGCCACCACCAGCAAGACTATTTCCCCCTGAGCCCATTTACTGGAAAAGTGAAGCACTTTAGGACTTTGAAAAAAGAATGGGAATGATAGGTGCTCCTGCAAGGAAAGAGAAACCATCTCCTCCTCCCCTGGCTCCCCCAGCTCAGTCCACAGCTTCTCCATCTTCCCTGCTTCTTCCACCTTACTCTTCCATATATACCCCCAACATCGAAGCACTCAGCAAGACATGTTGCTTGTGCTGGTTAAATGTTTCTCATATCTTACATCACCTGTCCTCACTGTTCTTGCACTTAATTCATTCAGGACCCAGGGTCATTCAGGTGACAAGAAGTAGAACTAGTACCTGAACTCAGAATTTAGGTGCTAAGACTCACATCCTTTGCAGTTCGGTGTGTGTTTTATTTAGGCCACTAGTCAAGTTGCAGCAAAGCATTAGAAAGATTTAAAATTGTATGAAAAATACTGAGCCAAATTTTTTCTAATAAGCCACATTCCAGTTGGTAAGTCTTAAGGAGTAACTCTTGTTCCCCTAATTATGGTTAAGATCATATTGTTATTGTTGGTACATTTTCTACAGGGTGTCATAGCAAAGTGAGAATGGGATTGTGCCGGATCTTCTCCACTGGCCCCTTCTGGACTTCCCACCTGTCTCTGTCCAGCTCCGTGCCCCAGGAGGCTCACTTCTCTGGACTGTTTTGTTCACACTCTCCTGCCCTTTGGCTGTGGTTGGGTTTGGTCAGTGGCAAGCACCAGCAGGGGAATGGAACGTGGGACCTGGCTCCTTCTTTGCTTGAGTACTGTGGATGGTAACAGCCCAGTCTGAAGGTGACAGTTCCTATCAGGTGACCGTCTTGCACAGCTCTAGGTTTCCTTTTGGCTCTGCTAACCATTCCCCACACTTGTCCTTTCAGACCAAGGAGTGGCCATGGTTCTCCCTGTTGCTAGTCTTAGGGTTCTGCACTGCCCCTTGTTGGTTTTCTTTAATCCTTCCCACACTTTTATAAATAGTCCTTCCATCAAAGTCTCCCTTCTTACCTGTTTGAGGTTGCCATCTCTTTCCTGCCTGGACCATAACTGATTTAGATGTTTGAGTAACTCAGATATAGTCATAAGCAGTAGAGATGCATGGACAAGGATTATTGTGGTATACTTCAGTCTATCCAGTACTGAGCCCTTAATATGGGGCTTGAGGGCTTCTGCTATGTAAAATAACAATATTACTGATGATAATAATAGCAGCTAACTTTTATTATACTCTTACCACATGCCAGGCACCATTCTAACAACTTAGTATGGATGAACTCATTCTATCCTCACAACAAACTTGTAAGGTAGGTACTTTTTTATCACTGTTTTCTAGATGAGGAAACTGAGGCACAGAAAGGTTAAGAATCCTGCTTAAGGTCCTGCACTTTAATGTGTCAATCAAAATCAGGCAGTCTTGTTCCAGAGTTCTTCATTTATACATTAGACTTCTCTAAATGCACAGGAAGCCAGTGCCAATGGACACATAATGAGAGTGCATTTAATTGCCAAAATTATAGAATCATCTCAGCATAACTTTTGAAGAAAAAAAATCCACGTTTGAAAACTATTTTTAACTTTGGGATTTCTAATATAAGTGCTAATACCCAGTAGTGCCACTTTTAGAATCCTATAATTTATTTACGAAGATGGAAGTGGATATTATTCCTAGGTTTGAATATTAAACACTATTTAGGCAGCACAAGTTGTGAAAAGGACTTAGAAAACGCAGGTCCCACCATTCATAAGCTGGATGACCTTGAGCGAGTCACTCATTCATTCTCTTGGAAACTCGCTTCCCTTTCTCAGGTTTGCTAGGTCTCTAGCCCAGACCTTCATCTGAACGTGTTCCCTGTGCTGTCATCCTCAACATACCCACTATCACTCCAGCATCAACAACTAATATATTTCTTTCACTGGTTTTGGTGTATAATGCCCAGACACATGTGTTCTTTATATCTCAAACAAGGAGACTTTCTGCCTTGGCTTAAATACTTACAGAGATTAGAAACTTGTTACCTCCTCAGTGCGGCCAGGCCACTTGCACAGTAGGTACAGCACTTGCAAAATGTCCGGGTGGAGATGGTGTTGTAGCCATTATAGTTGAGAAGAATGAAGAAGGGTTTCTAAATGATGGCAAAGGTTCAGGAGGTGAGAGGTGCCAGATCAAAAGATGCAAAGGATACTTTAAGATGAAATCTCCAAGGGACCCCCCCGAAGTGAACACCTTGAGGGGTTTCCTAACTGCTCTGCTCACTCTCAACTTCCTCCTCCTTTACCCTTCCATACCTTTGTTCCCACCAAGCGTCTGTCCACAAGGACCTCAGCTGTACAGAGAGACCCTCAAGGACAGATGCAACCTCTGAGGGCCCATGAAATCAAACAGAGGTAATGTTTGCCCCTTCTTCCAGAATTTTGCGTTGTTCTGTTTGGACCTCGTTCATGCAATTTCTGTTGTGCTGTGCCCTATCATTATCTGCGTACGCACTGAGTCTCTCCCACTAGGTGTGAATTCGTTGGGTCTTATTTAGGTCTGGTAAGTCTGAATACGTGGTAATGGGCCTTGTCATCTTTGCTAGAGTGATGGCGTAGGGGTCAACAAAGCCCATTTCTAATGCTTAGAGTACCATGTGCATGTACACACCCACACCTGCACTTCATACAAGCAAGTCTGGCTTTTCAAATACATGAGATGGCATGAGGAACTAATCTCAGTTCTCAGCCCTAAGAGATACTGGGAGATGTCTTAGAAAGCATGAAGAGCAGGGATATACTTTTAGTCATAACCCCATATATGACACTTTAACCTTAGATCCATATTAGCGTCCAGGCCCACTGGTAATGCCATCCAGTGTCAAAGGGAGCAACCACTTCCAAAATGATCCTGTTGCCTCAAATCCTGATAATCACTGGTTTCACACACATTCTTGCTTGCCAGCCACCATCAGGGTGCCCGCCTCCATGGTTGGACTGAACATTGTATAAATTGCCAGGAAATTTTTTGCATGACAACTCCTTCTACTCTGTAGAAATAGAAAATTAATGTAGGCAAAGAAAGCTTCAGAATTGTTGGGAGTCCAGAACCAGGGAGTGGCATTCCACCCCTTCTGCAGATACCAGCCTCCGAGTTATCTTTTTTGGCTGCACTCCGGGGAACAGAAGCCAGCACCTGTCAACCTCATAACTGTGAGAAGGAAGAAAAGGGTGGAATGTTTGTGCGAATCTGGGTGGTACACCCAGCCCACACCTGGAAACTTATCTGTACTTGATAAGTACAGAATTTTTGGTTAGAAGTGATCAATCTTCCCTTGTTTAAGTAATTTTTACTTTTTCTCTTTTGGAAAACTCATAAAGAGGGAAAGTTAATTTGCACATCTTGGAGGGAGAGACTAATTCAGAGACTAAGGCGGACACCTGACATTGATAGAATTATGAGGGGAGGCCCCTCTGTGGGCACAAGATGAACAAATGCAGTCGGCAGGGTTGGTGGAGACCAGAGCTGGATTTTGAGGACTGAATGCAGAGCCTAGAGAGGTTGGGAACAGGGCAGAAAGCTCCAGGGGATGGAACTGGGGAAGGCAGGGTGACCTGAGCAAGTTGATCTGACTGTAATTGTGTGCTTGGTGCAATCATTGAGTTAGACTGCTATTCCCCAGTGGACCGTCAGCACCAGAAGAGCAAGGTTGTTTAATTTAGCTTATCTTTATATCCCAGAACCCAGCACATGTCCGGGATGTAGTAGGTTCACGTGACTACTGATGAACTAAACCAATCCACCTCCTATTCAAGTTCTTACCTCAGTATTTGCTCAGCCCTCAACATGTCCAAGTGGCCTCCCCTTCTCTGCCAGAGCCTGGCTTCCTCTCCTGGCTGATCCACGGGGGTTGAAACCCACAGGGATCCAACTTGACCTTGTCCAGGCTAACATTGGCACTGGGGAAGGGCACGGCACTTGGACTTGCTGATTGCAGGTTGGGAATCAGTGTCAGGCCCTCTCTGGCAGGTGATGTACAGAAGGTACCAGCCCCTCCTCTTGAAACCCCTTTATCTGCACCAGGAGACTTTTTTTTCTGGAGGCCTCAAATGCTTGAAGAGGGGAGGGTGTGGTACAGGACTGTCTTGCCAAACCAGCTCCTCACGTGCTGTGAAAGGAGCTGCAGTGGGCCTCTCCCTTCCCTCGGGCCCTCAGGTGCAGAATCAGAGGGCCTGACAGTCATCTGCTGATCAGGCGGCACTGTGTCTTTAAAGGAGGAGCCAGGTGGTGCGTATAGGGATCCCTGAGAAGCAGGAATCTGCAAATTATGCACAGGTCTCGCTGAATTACCATCCTCCAGGACTGTCTTCCTGCGATCTGAGCTAGGACTAGACGTTCCCTTCTGGCCCCGTCCAGGTCACTGACTCGAAACAAGAAGTCTTGACCCTGAACGCTCAGTTGGCAAAAGGTGGTACTTTTATAGTTTTACAAATGTGCTTCAGCCTTCCCACTCAAGTCTTTGTGATCAGGAGAGGATTCTGGCCATTTGTGACTTCAAATTGAAATAATAGTAATAATAATAGTGTTTACAGCTAACATTTACAGAAAGCTCACACTCTGTGCCAAGCATTGAGTTAGTGATTATTAACTCATTTCTTTCAACTTGGGGAGGAGCACTGTTATTAAACTTGTTTTCAGGGGAGAAAAGAGGCTCAGATCACAACTTGCCCATAGTCACACAGCTACTAATTAACAGAACCAGGATTTGAACCCCAGGAGTCGGTGCCAGGCCCACAGTTAAGCTGCCCTCTTGTGTCTCTCGCATGGATCTCTCCTCATGCCTACAGAAGTCAGATTTTGGAGTGTGTTGGGGTCTCATTGTGTGGCTGGTCCCTCTTAGCAGTCTGTTCACAGCATTAATGTGACTTCTTCAGATTCGTCTGCTGTAACAGATTTATCCTCTCACAGTTTTGAAGGCCACAGGCCCTGCAGGGGCTCTGGAAGAGTATGTGTTCCATGCCTCTCTCCTAACTTCCGACAGCTGTGGCAATCCGAGGCATTGCTTGGCCTGCAGACACATCACTCCCATCTCTGCCTCCATCTTCACGTGGCTGTCTTCTCAGTGTGTCTGTGTCTTCTCTTCTCCCACCTGATCCAGTTCTCCTTCTGCCTTTCTCTTATAAGGACACATGTCACTGGATTTAAGGCTCACCCAGATCATCCACAATGATCTCCTCATGTCAGGATGTTTCAATGATCACATCTGCAAAGACCCTTTTCCCAAATAAAGTCACCTCCATAGGTTCTGGGTATTAGGACATGGATACATCTTCTGTGGGGGACACCATTCAACCTACGACATCTTCCAATCCAGAGTAGGTCCCACTGTCCCCACCATCTCTCTAGCCTGTTTCCCCCCCTGCATAGAATTTTCCGCTAGCTAGAGTCTTCTTATTTCTTCATGTGTTTTCCACTAGGGTGCTCTCCACTGGGGTGCTGCTGGCTTTTTGAGCAGGGCTAATCTTCACTATACAGAAATGAGTATTTCATTGCAGTACAGTTAGCATTTCACATTCCTGAAAGCCAGCAGTGAGGATGAGGTGTGGAGGGGGAGTCTCTAAGACAACCCCCCTCCCCATGTCTCCAACAGATATCCAATGTCCCCACTCGGAAGATATTAGCAGCCAGGGTCAGAACCACCAGCTTATGTGTTTATCATCCGTTCCCTTTCCCAGGCACAGAAGCTCCACGAGGGCGGGACCTGTCTGTCTTGTTCACTGCAGTATTCCTGAGACTCAAACAATGTCTGGACCCGGGAAGGCGCTCAATACATATTCTCTGAATGCATGTAGGACGTGGGGATGCTCTTTCTGGAAATATAGGGCAGATGCTTCCCTTTAGGCTGCTACACCCTAAGAAGTAGCAGTCAGGTGACAGGTCTCAATACCAATAAAAAATAACCAGGGAAGTCTGTAGTCTTGTCCCAGCTTCCTTCACTCCCCAGTCCCCTCCCTTAATCCTTCCTCTGCTGGGAAGGGCTGTGTGGGGACTCAGCCATTGGTTTACTCATGTCTTGGTCTCTGCCATGGGGTGCCTTCCCTGTCCTGCAGTCATCTTGGGTCTCTTGTCACCTCCATGGGCCTCCTCCTAGGTCACTGACACAAAATTAGGGGGTGAACTATGGGCCAGAGTCCCCCCATCTTTGGCTGAGCTGCTGCCTCTCCACCCCTGCTGATCACCAACGCAGATAGTACTTTACCTCTGTGATGCTTAGAAACCTCACCAATTAGCATTTCACATTCCTGAATGCTAAATCAGGAATGACACTTGGTGGATTTAGCAGCAACGATAGCCCCTGGCAGATAGTAGTTACACCACAAATGCTTATTTTCTTTTCCTTGCCTTTTATAAGGTAAAGAGAGACTGGACAGGATATAGAGAAGCCATCCCCAGCTTGTTTTGGAGCAAGTGGTGGTGGGTAGGGTGGAGGGATCTAGGTTAAGGCCTACAGGTACAGATACCTATATGGGATCAGACTGGACTGGTGTGGAAACAAGGAAGGCAGTAATATCCAGTGGTTAGATAGAAGGACTTTAGAGTCAGTAATCCCAAATGTGACCTTGGGCAAGGTATCCATTAAACAGAGAAAATAAATAACTTGCCCAAGGTCAGCAACCAAGGACTTTGCAATGGCAGAAGTTTATGTTTTTCCTATCACACCTTTCTGCCTTCCTTACAGAGTCTCTCAGGGGCAATTGCTGCTGCAAGCCTCAGGGCTGAGCAGCAGCCAGGAATGGCTCTGCTCTGCCCCATGTATGACTGTCTGAAAGAATGCTTCAGGTTTCTTCATACGTTAGGAAGCAGAAGCACAGATGACAATAATCAATATGCACTCCCCCAACTAAATGGGAATTTGGCTGGGATAATCAATTACACACACAGACCTACACACCCTACTATACTGACCCCATTCTAGCTCGGGCTGGCTTGGGAACTGAGCACGGGCCTGGACGACCACTTACAAATCAGCAAGACTGAGGCAGAAAGCTGTGCACAGGTAATTGAGAGGTGATTGTGCAGGGATCATCGCCTCCATTTAGGTGTCAATTGTGTAATTTCCAGCTGTTCCTCCACTCAACAGCTGGAGTTCTATATGCTCAGGGCTTAGATGGAAGCACCCAGCCAGGGAGCTCAATATTAAGCTGGCTTCTGGGATCTCAGAAAAGCAGCTACTCTTGCAGCAAATCACAGAGGACAGGCCCCCTTTTTTTTCCATCCACTTAAGCAATGGTGGCTCTTTGAGAACAAAATTGATGCTGCCTATAAGCGCTAGCCTGAAGCAAAATGGAGCTAGGGAAGGGAGGATATCTTAAACTAACAAAGTATACTGATACCTTTATAAGGGTTCTTCCATTTTTTCCAGTAGTCTGGTGTGGTAGTAGTATGATTATTTCCATTTTATACAGAGAAGATAGTTTGTTGTACGTCACACAAAGCATAATTTGCAGAAGCCAGATCCATTCGATCCTAGAACCTGAACTAGGTATCTTGTACTCATCAGAACTCAGTCTCCAGGCAGGGCTCTGTTGCAGTTTGGAAAGGTGCTGCCAACTCCATCGGATGCTTCCAATTAGAAATTGGGCCTAAAGTGGACTTGCTCTGGAAGAGGAAGAAGGAGGCTCCTGAAGCAGAGACCCCAGGGGGATGGTGGGAGCCCTTAGCTAGGCCTCAAGTGGAAGCCAAGTGTGGATAAAAGAGAAAAACTACTTGGAACACCAGGAACACAACTTCGCTTACGGTGTCAGCCTCATAGAGTGATTTGGAGATGGAGATAGTTGTTTTATTTTATTATTTTTTACTGTATTTTTCCATTACAATTTACCCCCCTTATACTCCCTCCCTTCTGCAACACCACACTCTATCCATGTCCATGAGTCCTTTTTCCTTTTAGCTCAATCCCTCCACCCCCTAACACCCCACCCCCAATAGCTGTCATCCTGCTCTCCATCTATGGGTCTGTCTCTATTTTGCTTGTTAGTTCAGTTTGTTCATTAAATTCCACATATGAATGAAATCATACGGTACTTGTCTTTTTCTGACTGACTTATTTCACTCAGCATAATGTTCTCCAGGTCCATCCATGCTGTTGCAAACAGTAAAATTTTCTTTTTTACAACCAAGTACTATTGCACTGTGTAAATGTCCCATAGTTATTTTATCCACTCATCTATTGATGGATACTTGGACTGCTTTCATATCTTGGCGATTGTACATAACATTGCAATGAACATAGGGGTGCTTATGTTCTTTCAAATTAGTGTTTCAAGTTTCTTCGGATAATTTCCCAGAAGTGGAATCACTGGGCCATAAGGCAGTTCCATTTTTAATTTTTTGATCTCTATACTGGTTTCCACAGCTATTTTCATCCCACCTTTGATTCTCATTTCTCACTCTCTGTTGCTATCACAAAACCAAATGTTCCCTTTCCATCCTCTCTCTTTCTCCCACTACCTGATTACCTTGTCTGGCAATAACAAATACCCGTACCACACTATGTGCCCCTGAGCCCATGCCAAGCCATACTAAATAATCACTACATTCTTTTCCAAAAAGCCTTGGAACTGCCTTAAATTTCTTCTTAAGCAGAACTCAAGAAAATTTACTTCTAATACTTGTTGACCTGTGAGCTGAAAGTAAATTGAATGACTGGGTTATTCACTCACTTGTTTATTTATTAAATATTTGTGAAGGACTCACTATGGGCTGGGTAGTGTATTAAGCATGGGGAACTCTGCAGTGAACAGAAACATAATCTTGAAATGTATACTCAAGTGATGTAGACCAATCACCTTGAGTTAAAGATGGTTTTTTAAAAAGTGCCCAGAGAACAAATGGGTTTAAGCTTAGATTTCTAATAGGGCTGGTGTTGCAGGACTTGGAATTTTGGACAATTTGTGAGTTATGGGATTGGCCCTCCAGCTTGTCATTCTTGATGACAAGGCCTTCTGGGCTCTAAAAAGGCGAACCTATCTGGTGACCAGAACCAATAACAAGGGCACCTTGCCTGGAGGGTCTGGGTTCCACTCAGGACTCTAACACTAATTTGATATGCCCTTGGAGCTCTTTGGGCCTCACCTCACTTTAGTTCATTGAATTCTCAGTGAACTTCCACAATGGGACTACTACTGGGCTAGGCATTTGAGACAAAACCACAAGCTTGTGCTCATAGTAAAAAGAGATAGTGGATTGGTGAAACAGATGCTTTTCAATCTCATGTTTCTCATTTGTAAAATAGGATTGGACTAGCTGATGCCGAAGGCTGCTTTTACGACCAATATTCAATACCAGGCGGGGAACCATTTCAGGAACACAACTTCCAACTCTGGTCAGGAAACCAGGTCGTTCTGTATCCTGGCCTTTCACTGAGTTGCTGAGTCAGAAGACCTGGTGTTCAGGGATTGTTCACCTGAGGGTGAATCCCATTGCTATGTCCCATCTCTTAAAACATTGTTCAGTACCTCAAGCACTGCAACATCTGCTCAGTTTCGGCTCAGTCCTTGAATCATTATCTCCTACTGGCCCATCCAGAAGCCCATGCCTTCTGATTTCTTATTAGATAAGAGAAAGCCAAGAGAGGTACCCTCCTTGTCCTTTCCCTGAGTCTAGGTCATCTGTACGCTAGCTGCTGAATACGCTATTCTCTCCAAACACATTCCAGAAGGAATAGCTCAAGAAGAGGGAATTTTCTGTGGTGGGGTAGGGTGGCAGATATGTGTATAGAGCCAGACTTTAAGCCATCTTCTTCATTGAAATAGTTTTTAAAAAGCCACTTAGTGTGCCTTGGACCACATTGGAAGGAAGAAAAATAACACTACGTGTACATGTGTGTATTTAGAAGGTGTATTTAGTGTGTTTAAAACATAATGCAGAAGGTAAGTACCATGAATGCATAAGCATATAAATAATGGAGTTTACAACAGAATAGGAAAGAAGTAAGGACAAAGAATGGAGAGCCTCTATTGAACTATCCCCAGATGGTGGAAAAAGGGCACTGAAGATTTTACACTGACAAAATTTAATTGGTTGGATTTGCAAGGTTCATTTGGAGCTAGATTATACCTGCTAAACAACATGCCTAAAACTTAGCGAGCAGTTTGCATGTGCAGGTAGGTAGTCAGGGAACCCAAAATGGAAAGTGCCCATCTAGATTCATGGGCTAGTTCAAGCTAGTTCATTATTTCATGTTGAAATATATCTCTATATTAAAATAACAGCATATAAAATATATATATGTGTATGTGTGTTTATGTGTGCACATACATACACAGGGTCTGTCCAGAAAGTATCCAGCCATGTACTATGAGAAACAGAGACATTTATTGAAGAAGATAAAAGAAACATTGGACATAGGACAATGATGCCTCAGTCCCCTTCAAAGTATGCACCTTGGGAACTCACACAATCCTCTCAGCGCCTCTTCCACTGTTCAAAACACTCTGCAAAATCCTTTGTTGGAGTTGCCATCAGCTGCCCTGTCACATTTTGCTGAATTTCATTGATGGCCTGGAATTTCTTCTCTTTCAAAGATGATTTTAGTTTTGGGAAAAGCCAGAAGTTGCAGGGCATTAAATCTGGGCTGTAAGGGGGCTGAGTCACCTGGGTGATTTGATGTTTCATCAAAAACTCTGCATGAAATTTGATGCAGGAGCCAGTGTGTTGTCCTGATGAAGCTGCCCATCACCAGTTGCCCATAGCTGCGGCCACCAAAATCTGGACCACAGTAGTTTTTGGGATCCCCAGATCAGCTTCTAGTTTTCACACTGTCAGTTGCCCATCTCTGTTGATTGCATCCAGTACACATTCAGCTTCTCAAGTGTTCTGCTTGCTGCAGGTCTTCCAGGACACGGATCACTTTCAGCAGATTCTCCGCCATCTTTGAAGCATTTGTGCCACATTTTTATTTGCGCTGCCCTCATCGCATCAGTCCAGAATGCCTTCTGAATTATCCAAATATTTTCCATGGAGGAATATTCAAGCTTAATACAGAATTTGATGCAGATTAATTGCTTTACTCACTCAGTCATTTTGAATGTGATGGCCACACAGTATACATTCTCACTTACAGAGTCCACCGCCCCCACTGACTAGTACAGTGAAGTCGTCATTGTTCACACGTGCACATTCCAGTCCACTCTCGTTGGCTGCTAGGTTACATCAATGTTGCAAAAAACGTTCTCGTTACATTAACAATGGCTGGACTTTTTCCGGACAGACCTGGTGTATAGGATGTGTGTGTGTGTATGTACACACACATATGTAAATGATTTATACAGGGATGAGCAAAAGTAGGTTTATAGTTGTGAGTACATGAAACACAGAGTTTATTCTTGTATTATTATTTATTAGTTTTCCTATGAACAAGTGTAAACCTACTTTTTCCATACCCTCTATATACTATGTAAGTACCTCTATGATCACATCAATATAGAGCTATTTCTTTATCAGAAATTCCCGTCCTGTCTCACATTAGTCCAGCACAGTTTCTGCCACTTAGTTGGAGCTTACTACTTACTAAATGTTTCTTGAATAAATGAAGCTGGGAATAGTTTTTTTCTGTGGTGCAATGATTCCTCCTGTCCTCAGGGGGAAGCCTACTTCAAGGCTGTAAATATGATGCATTTATACTCCTCTCCCTGCTCCAAATGATGTTTTTATTTCACTTCTGACACCCTTACCTAAATTCCCTTTAATACACACAGAATTCCAGGATTCACTGCATTTTTTGTGTCATCTAACAAGGACAGTAGTTAACCATCACAAAAATCAGAAATGATTCTAACCTGTGACTTCTGGGGGCAAAAACTCTTCTCTGTATAACAGGATTCATTGTGGAATAATAACATGAATAGTGGTGTTATTAACAATAATAATAATAATATCTGCTACATCCTTAGAGGTCACCACAAGTCAGGAATTCTGTTAGACATTTTTCATATATGAAGAGTGTTACTCTTATTGTTGAAAATATTATTAATATTGCTGAGCTAAGCACTGTGCTCAGTACTTTACATGTATTATCTAACCTTCACATCTCTATGAAATGATGATTATTATTTACCTAATGCAAATGGTGAAATTGAGACTCCAAGAGGATTGAGTGACTCACGTTAAGTTACCCAGACGGTGAGTGGCAGAGCCAGAATCCACACCCAGGGAAAGCTGTCTGCAAGGCCTGTGGACTTTCTAGTGTAGGACACTTAGTCGGGGAAGTCGGGAAAGCATGGAGGGATACAAGTCACAGCCTCTGGTGGGGAATCACCATAGCTGTCACTTTGCTCTCCCATGATGGCAGTGCAAAGTGAAGGACATCGTGGGAGCCAAGTGTCCAGCTGGGAGCAGGCGGATGGTAAAGACCCAGGCAGCGATGGCCTCCTTCCCTCTCCCTGCAAAGCAGCAAATATGAGTAATATAATAGTGTAAAATGCTTAGATCTCCTTTATTCTTGAGTGACATGCAGGTATTTCTGAACCAGCCTGGACGGGGACTCATTTTCAGTGGTGTGGAAACACTCCCGGTAGACCGATGCCTCTGCTCAGCTCACGTGTTGATCCTCACGGCAGCAGGTACTATGATAGACCAACAAATAATAAAGTGGGTACTAGTCAAGTGGCAAACCCCCCAAACTTTTTAATACTCTAAGCTTTCTGTCTGAAAGATGTCATTTCTTTCAACGGCTTAAAGTTTCTTCAAGGCAGAAAACCATTGAAACTGCAGCATCGCTGAACATCTGTCTTATCATGTGGGCAGATATTGGGATTAAATTAACTAGAAATGAACAGAATGATGTATGACAGGGTGCAGATGTCCCAGGCACAGTGTGATAATTTCATTGCAAAACTATGTAATGAATTCCATACATTATGGAAGTACAAATGCACCACTTTAGGTAATTGTGATGAAAAGGTATAATGTGCAATGCATAAACAGTGTGAGCCCAGGGGCATTTCTCCTCTGCTATTTCTCTTTAGTCATTTCAGAATGACTTTATTTGATTTAATGTAAGCCTATTATTATTATTATTAGAGCCTTATTTTTTTGGTCGGCCCCTTCAGCATTTCTTGCCTGGTTGGTATAAGAAGTATTTGGAGTAGAGGAATAGAACTTGGGAAGGTCAGAGCTTTGGCCTCCTGGAGAATGATGGCTAGAAACAGCATTTACAAAAATATTCTGATGTGAGAATTTTAAAGCTGAAGGTTTCTCTCTCTCTCTCCCTTCCTCCTTCTCTCTGCCTCTCTTTCTCTGATGAGCTTTGAGATTATTTCAGCATTTTCTGCTACTCTTTGAGTAGGAATTAAGGGTGATATAAAGGGAAGTAATGTGGTTTTAAGGTCAGAAGACCAAGTTTCCTCCCATGATGTTGCTCTTGACTGCTGTGTGACCTTGGGCAAGTCACTCCACCTCTCTGAGGTGCTGTCACCTCATCTGTAACATGTAGACGATAATAACACTGTGTTGCCAGGTACAAATGAGGGGGGTTAGAACATAAACTCTTAAAGGATGGGCGGTGTCTGTGTTGCTTACTGCTTTACTCCCAGTGATTAAAGGAGTGATCCCACAGCACAGAGAGTACCTAGCCCAATGCCTAGCACATATGAGACATTTAACTAATATTTCTTGAGTTTCAGCTGGTTTGAAGAAATTTACCTGTGGAGACTTTTAAATTGGGCGTTGTTAGCACATTCCATGAATAGCCCATTGCACAATCAAAGTCCTCAGCCAAGCACCCACTCCAGCTAAAGCCACAGAAGGGCGGAGGATCTCCCAGTGTCGCACAGGACAGAAGAGGCAGGGACAGAGCCCCCTACCTGACAAGCAGCCTCCTATTTGCCTGCTTCGCCATGCTGCCTCCCTGGCAGGCAGGCATAGTGGGAGCCATGGCCAGGGTTGGCATGCAGCAGAAGTCTTTCTGCTCGAAGAGAAGCACAGCTTCACTAGCATGTCTTGGAATCAAGGAATGAGAGGCAGCTTTCATTTTGCAGCAAATGGCTGTCCTGCAGTCCTGCTTCCCAAGTGGAGGCAAGACCCCTGTGGTCACAGCTGGGGCCAGTCCCAGCCCTGTTTTTCTCTCCATCCCTCTGCTCTATTCACACAGCCACACTCTTCCCCTTTAAGTCTCCTCTCCACCAATTATTTGCCTGGGGTGACATCAGTGGAAAATGTGAGGAGATGGCAGCAGAGTCGAAACCCTAGCCTTCCCTGGGAGGCCAGAAAAGCCTGTTTTTAATGCTCCAATTGGTCCCTGTTTTCCCCAGCTCGATTGTGCCATGCAATGCTTTCGGCACAGTGAAGCGAGATGCCTGGGGTGATTCGAGGCCACGGGGCCTGGGTCTTCCTGCCCACTGGACAGATGCTTGCTGTATGGCCTCCTCTCTTAGGTACGAAGTGCCTGCAGCCAGCCCCAAGGAGGGCTCCCAAGGTGGAAAACACGCATGGTAGGGCTTCCTTCGTCCCCAAGTGAAAGTTGCTGAGTTAGAAGCTGCGGGTTTGGGGTTTGTCGCCTCCTATCTTCCTTCCCTTGCTGCAGCCTTCCTGCCCATTGCCTCTCCCCACTGGCTTCAGGGCTGTCTGCAGGGTCTGGATTTTCTGCCACATTTGGCTGCCTTGAAAGGAACATTGTTTGAAATAGAGACTTGAGGAAGGTGCTAATCTTCCGTTGCTTATCAAATTTGAGCAAAAATGTCGAAATCCCACTTTCCCAAGTGCTAGCTCAGCTCCTTTGTTGTTCAACTGCAAGAGGGACCAGCTGTGTGTCTAGCTGGGGACACAAACCCTTTCTGGCCACTCCCCCCATCCTAGCCCTGCTCACCTGGCCCCACCAGACACACAGGCCAGAGGCAGTGGCTGGTTTGGAGGTCCCTTCACCCCTAAGAGCACAGCTCCCCCCCACCCTGCTGTGGCTGTGTTCCTGAGAAGCATCCCACTGATTGCTTCTGCCACCGCCACTGCTTAAACTCTCAAGGAAAAAATATGCCGCTGAGTAGTTACTGCTCTAAATGTGCAGAGAGCTCTTTATTTTCCCACAATGAAAGACATATTTGGGATCATCTGGTTTTCCAAGCAGATGCCCAGTTTATCTCACTTTAAATCAACTCTTTCTGACTGGACCCTTTCCTGGATGAATTAATTGAGCGTGGCTAAAACCAAAATGCTCTTGCGATTAAGGAGCTAGGCAAAGGGGCGCTGTGTCAAGGATGTCAGCTTGCAAGGAGGGTGGTGAGTTGTTTACGTCTATTCTCATAACAGAAGGAACAGGCAGGCTCAGCCCACTGGAAATAATTTTGAATAATCTCACTCTATTACTCGAAGCGAAACTGAGTCTGCTCAAGCTACCCCAGCGATCCGACATTCCAGTGATACGGGGAAACTAATATCCAATTCATGCAGCATAAAATAAGTGACATAAGGAAAAGCAGGATGAAATCTGGAAGTTTTTAGTTTTCAATTTGTACGGCTTGTCTTCTATTACTGGATCAACTCACTAATGTGGCGTACACAGAGAGGGGGCTTTCATTAAGAGGCTGGTAGTTAGTGGTGGTGGGCCTCTGTGTGTGTGTGGGGGGGGTCGCTATTGGAGCCTAACACTGATATCAGATATGCATTGCCCTGCATGAATCAAATCTACAAAGTGAATTTGACTAAGAAATGGAAGGGGAGCCCTGGCTTACCAACTAGAGCTCTTCTGGCTGAAGGGGCAGATGGTCTGGAATTTAGATTTGACCCTTTAGAAGATGTTCCCAGTTTGAAGGGACTGGGTCATTAGCTCCCTTTGCCCCCCAGCCCTGACAAGGTCTATGCTCCCACCGGATATGCTCTCTGTTAAGGGAACTGCCATCCTCTGAGCCCAAGGGAAACCTTAACATCTCTCTTAACTCTTTCCTCCATCGCAGCCCTCATACCTTAAAAGTAGCTAAGTAATTGATTCTGGCTTCAAATTATCTATTGCTTCCATTCTTTCCTCTTCGTGCCTGGTTACAACTCTGATCCCACTTTTCTAGTAATCCTAATTGCTCTCTATTTGACCCATATCTCCCTGCCTTAAACCATCCCCTTTCTGATTGCTAAATCATCCTAAGCAAGCTCTCATCTATCACTCCCTGTTCAAAAGCATTCAGTGGCTCCCCATTGCCTAGTAACTCAGCCCAAGCCCCCATTCAAAACTGGCCTCAGTTTGGCTCCCGCCTTCCTTTCTAACTGAATCTCAGGCATTCCTCTTCACTCATCTTGAGCTGCAGCCAAGTGAAAATAATTCTGATTTTTTTTTGCACATGCCACAGTTTTCTGCCTGTGTGTTTGTTCACACAATTTCCTCTACATGGAGTGCCTTGTCCTGTCAGTGTATCTCTGCTTGTCCCAATTCTACCCATTCTTCAAGATCTAGGTCAGGTGCTACTTCCTTTAGGAAGACTTCCTTGATTCCCTGGTCAGAAGGCATACTCTCTTCCTCAGACCTCTCAATGGCTTTTTTTCCTTTTCTGTCACCCATTCTAGCCCAGGGTCAGTACCTTGTATCATAATTAAGTACATAGGCCATGGAACCAAATGTCTAAATGAGAATCTTAGCTGTGGGGCCTGTGCATGCCACTTAAATTGTCTGTGCTTCAGCTTCTCTTCTGTGAAACCGAGCTAATGAGAGTATTTACCTCTCAGAGTATTCTAGGGAACTAGGGGGAAAATAAATGTGATGAGCTTGGTTGGCATGGTGCTATTTACATGGCAAAAGTTCAACAAGTATTTTCTTGTCTTAGTTTCCTTTCTCCTCTGAATAGTGCAAGCTTTATAAGGATTTCTTAAACTCATCATTCAACTCAGTATTTGCTAAACACCTACTACAGTCTTATTTTGTTAGGATTTGAGGATAAATAGAGATAAATAAGACATAGTGTCTGCACTCAAGGAGCTCATAGTCAAGGGCAGAGATGAACTAGTATACAGATCAAGGCGACACATTAAGGCTCTGATAGAAGTGAGCACAGGTGAGGCAATATGGTAGGTGGCTTAGCTCTCAATGCTGGAGCCAGATTCCCTGGGCTCCAGTCCCAGCCCAGTCACTTTCTAGCTGCATAACTATGGGCTGTGCAATCTGCATTGACCTCTATGCATTGGTTTCCTTGCCTGTATAATGGGGATAGTAAGTGGTACCTACCTCATAGCATGGTTGTAAGGATTCCATGGCTTGAGAACCAAATCACACCTAGAACAGGGCCTGGCATGTTATAAGAGCTCAGTAATGCCTAGTCATTATCTCGGAACTCTTTGAGACCTAACTGATGCTTTCACTTTGAACGATTTCTTTCTATGCCAGAGTGGGTAGGCTTTATGAGGATAAAGACATCACGGTTGGGAGAAACTATCAAAAAGGGGGAATAAGGCTTTTGGTGGTGTACTTTGAAGCAGGTTTGCCTGCCCCTTCCCCATATCCAAAGGCCCTTCCCCCTGTAGAAAACATACACTCCAGCCTAGGTCTTGGACACTGAGACCCCCTTACTTTTGCTGGCTATGGTTAGCACAAGTCATTGGCCAGAGTCTAGCTTAATGTCTTAAAGTTTCCTGGTGCTGAGTAGCCTGCTTCTGCCCATCTGGGCTTTTGTCCAAAATGTTTCCATTTAAAAACCCCCATCCCCATCCTTTTGTTATGCAAGAACATTGAGATCTTATTAAGACAGGGAAGAGTCGGGGCATTATCAAGCAGTTTTAACTGGCCTCAACTCTGGTACCCACTTTTGCAGCTTTGGTAACTGATCCTTGTGAAAATAGAAACAACCCACCCTCCCAGGCTACAGCATCATTTCCCAAGTCCCTATCATCCCATGCCCTAGGGTCAGTGACACTTGCCTGAGGAGGGCCAGTGTTCATTGGCCTGGGAGCCTTTTGTCTGGCATTATGTTGGGTGCTCCTTGGTCTGTGGTGACAGCTGAGGGCATTCCCAGACCCCACTGTCCTGGGAGATTTTCTGACCAAGGCTGGGCACATCCAGCTCTGCCAATGAGTCTATACTCTGTCCAGTCATTCAGAGGAGCACCAAAAGAGTGAGTCCTAAAATGGCCAAGAGATCCTGTGTGGTGAGTGTTGGGGTGCAGCGGAGAAGTGGCGTGATAACAAAGAATTATACAAAAGAAATCTTGTAAATGGCAACTCTAACAAGTGAAAGGAAGTGAAGTGCCATTTTCATTTCAGAAAAGGCAGACTTTGCAAGAACACAATGGATCCAGGGGTACGTGTGCATGTGTGTGTTACTTGTGAGAGGAAGAGAGCAAAGTCACCTTGAAGTCAATGCATAATTACACACCCCTTGTTCTCTAGCTCACCCACACCACAGTCAGTGAGGAAAATTCAAGTGTGTGTAGTTATGAAAATGGAAATGACCCTGACTTCACCAGCTAGTTACCTCCTGGTTGCAGCAAAGACAAACGGGACTTGTTGGTGCTCCTTAGTGGATGTGTGGGTTCTGTAGCTCCTGCCTTGGTTGCTGACCCCTTGTTTGGGCCTCTCTTGCTCTCCTGAAGTGGGGCCAACTCATCACTGTGGTTGGAGTTAGACTGGGCTGCCTGGGTACTGCCCTAGTTGAGATGGGAAAGGACTTCCCCCCAGTGTCAACTTCTTTAGGCTTCTCATACCTACATTTTTGACTTGAGGGTCATGGGGCTGAGTGACTAGAAGACCCTTGAGGGACACCCGCCAGTGTCCCACTTCAAAGCCTGCAGCCCCCACAGTCCTCCCTACATCAGAAAGCAATGCCTGTCTCCCTAGGTAACCCCGAGAGACCAAGATGGATTCAGAGTTCCCCTTGCTGACTGGCATCCTTGCCATAACTAATGGGAGGCCCCAGTCCAGGGCAGCCCCATCTAGCCAAGTCAGCACAGCAAGCATCTCCCTAACTGAGCAGGACTCCCATCCCCTGTGAGGCAGTGTGACAGCCTGGGGTGGAATCCGGCAACCCAGGTTCAAACCCCACCTCTGACCTATCCTAAGCATGAGACTTTGGCCAAGCCATCAAATCGTTCCCAGTTCCATATTTATTAAATATAAAATAGAAATAATACAATCTTCCTTGCAGGGTTGTTGTGGGAGTTAGAGACGACCCATGTAAAATGAATGGCCTGGTGTCCAGCAGGTCACTGATAAGAGCAGCTTCCATTTATTTAGTTGCTTACTAAGTGCCAGGCACTGCAACCTGTTCTTTACATATTTTAGCAGGGATAGTTTTCATTGGCCACATTCTCTGAGTCAAATAAATATAACTCTCTGCATCAGATAAATATAACTGTCTGCATAGTTTTCTATACTTCATTATTTCTATTTATTAATTACTTACATGTTTATAAAACTTTATTTCAAGCCTCCATTCTGCATGATGGCAGACACCCAATTCTAGTCCCTGCGGGGAAAGCACACTCACACCAGTGTTTTCTGAGCTGCACTGGGTTTAAGCTCAGTATATTCAGAATGTTTTCCTTTTTTGCTCCTTCCCTTGGTGTAATGCTGACATTCTGGAGTTGAGTAGTATCCTGCCATGGGTGTGGGTGGAGGAAAAGCTGAGGCTTCTGGCCCAAGGTCATTCTTTTTCCAAGGATGGAGGCCGCCAAAACGCGTCTCCGGGTCTTTGGTAACTGGCATTCTGGCCGCAGGCCTGCAGGCTCTGCTATGCCCCACCTGGCCCCTGGCCGCATAGTCTCTGCTGTTTTCTGCTGTGGCATTTTTCTCTCCTAATTCTCACACCAGTCTACAGGGCACAGGAAAACCTGCCTGTTTTCCAGCGTCTGCCGGAGCCACCAGAGAACGGTGGGTGGGTGCACAGGGCCTCTGCTCCGGAAGAGTATCCTGACGACTCCTCCCCTTTTGTAACTGACACCGGGGATGGGGGGGGCTGGTGCAGATTGAAGAGCCACTTCTCTGAGAGATCCGTTGCTTTCCCTGTGATGATCTCCCCCATTGCTACACTTTATAAGATTTTATGAACACAGGTGGTGGGACAGGAAAAACTGGTTGTACTTGATCACATATTAGCCTACCTATTTTCTGTCTTTTTCCTGGACTGAGAGCATGGACCCTAAAAGCCAAGTCTTTGTTCTCCGGTTCTACCAGGGCAGGTTTCCTGAAATGGTCGGGGTTTTGGTCAAACTGACCCAGTAAGCAAGGGCTGAGATGAAAGCAAGGGATGCGAGGTGGCTGGGTAAAGGGACACTCACCCTCTCACAACACATACACTAATCTTATTTACTTTTTCACACAGTCCTATGATGCAGTTTCTATTATCAACCCTGTTTTACAGATGATGACCTAGGGCTCAAAGAAACAACTGGGTGCTGGACCCAACTCATTCAGCCAACAGATATGTATGTGCCAGGCACTCTTCTGGGTTTGGGGGCTATAGCAGTAATCAATACAGACAAAACCCCTACTCTTCTGGAGTTTATATCCAAGTTGAGTAGGGGGACTGGGGAAGAAACAACAAGAAAAAAGCTCAACAGGTAAACTATACAGTTTGACCCATGAAGATAAGCTCTAGAGAAACACATAAATCATGGAAGGGGGCTCCGGAATGCCACGGAAGGTGTGACCTTGAACAGAAGGCCTCATAGAGATGATGAGGCAGCAAATCCCCAGGAGAGAGACCAGCAGGAACATAGGCCCTGAGGTGGGACTTCACTTGGCTGAACAGCTCAGGAAAGGAAGGGGCCAGGGTTTGGACTTACTGAGTCTGAATGCAGAGTCTATATGCTTTGCTACCACCTTCTAGGGCTCCTAATAGCCATTACTGCTATTATTATGTCTCCGCTTTGACACCAAACTCCTCTTCCATTTTTGGAGTGTTGGTAGGTAGTTGAGAATGCCAGATACTCTTTCTCCTAGCTCTCCTCAAAACTACGGAACGGTTGGTTATTTGCCCCAGGTGCGGAGACATCACCTGAGCTTCAAATCAGGAGCTAGTGATGCAAGGGTTCGGGACCAGGAGGAAGAGTTTCTTATGGCCTTGGGGTTGAAGAGCGGAGCATCATTCCAGACTGTGTGGGGGTGGGGGGGGACATTGTCCAGGGCTGGATGTGTCATGGGTGTAAGCTGCAAGGTCAGGGCTAGGTGAGGCAGGACTTGTGTCTGCATTGGACCAGTTCTGTGCTGACCTTGAGTGTTGTTCCTGGCTGTACAGCCGTGAGCCAGGTTCCTGAGACGTTATGGTCATTTGTTGAATTAGCTATTATCCATCTGTTTTCTCCTTCAAAAGTAACACAGGTTTCATTTTTAGTTCAATAATAAAAAAAAAAGACTAGATGACAGAAACATTTTATTTTTCATCCTGCCACCCTATCCCCCAAATTTGGAGGTTGCAATTTTTATAAGGCTTGCATGATGATAAATAAGAAATAGAAATGTTATTAAAATTGATGTGAATTTCCTTTTGGGATGTGGAAAATAATAAAAAAGCTATTTCATCTGTTTTCTTTTCTATTTCAAAATATAAAATGGAAGACGAAGCCACTTGCTGTTTTGACATCGCCGGGCATGTCTTAAATGCTTTCGGTGTTTCTCACGTGACTCCAACAAGGTCTCAAAGCCACCGACAGAAGTGGTTTTTGTTCCTTTCCTCTGCTTTGTCATTCTTCCCAGAGCAGCAAGAAAAACAACATGTCCTGAGAACATTTTACTCAACCTGCAAAATAATCTTTCTTCCTCTCTAAAAATATATTTACTAAATAAACTAATTTAAGTGGAAACAAAAAATGAACACATCTTCTTGGGATACATTGCCTCCACAAGATTACTTTAGGTAGTAAAGTTATAACCAAATCACAGGCCTTTGTCTACATTGTTTCTCCCTTTTAAGTTTTTCCTTTGTTTTTTTTTTTTTAATTAAAGTTAATCATGGACAAAATTAGGAGAACTACACAACTTTATGAAGTCAATTATACTAAACAGGAGCACTCAGTCCCCATCTCTTTATCCTCCCCGTCCCCCAAACGCTGACAGCTTTGTTGCTTCCCCCACACCTCTCTGCACCAGGCTCCTGTGGCTTATCTTTGCTGTGTTCGGTTTAGGCATTATCCAAGGACTTCCACCTCAGCGGAAGGCAGAATGTGGCTCTTTGCTCCCCCTAACCCACTTCACACTCTTCCCATATCCCACATCCTACTATAATTATAATACAGTGGTATTATCATTTTGAGAGATAAATATTCAGAGCTTATGTTATCATCACCTTGTAACTATCTTTATAGGTGATTCATTTAAGAAACTGATTGTTTTTTCCTTTCCCTCACATTTGGTTTTTCCTAGAGATAATAATTGTCATATTTTTCATTTGTTCAAGATTGCATGCACAAATAAGTAATTAAGTTCCAAGCTCTTTGCCAGGTGCCTAAATCTATCCTCTGGACCTACACTTACATGAGGCTTTTCATCATTTTCTCTCCAGACACCTCCTCCCCTCTTTCAATTGGCCCTGCTTTGTGCACAGCAACCTCCCTGGAGTCCACCTTCCCGTCACCTTAGGAACTGCCTTCACGTCTCTCCTAGGTGGGTGCTCCCTTTACTCTACCCCAAGATAACGTCTTCTTCTGATTATTTCCTCATTTTGTTGGAGTGCATCCCCTAGTGGCTTCCTGAGAAAGTTGAATGGAAAGTAAATATTTTTGTGACTGTGATGATCTAAAAATGTTTTTTATTTTGCCCTCACACTATTTATTTATTTATTTATTTATTTATTTATTTATTTATAGTTTGCCTGGGAATAGAGTTCAACATTGAAAATTATTTTCCTTCAGAATTTTGAAGGCATTACTTCATTGTCTTCTAGCTTCCAGTTTAATATTGGTTGGTAGCCATTCTGATTCCTGAGCCTATGTAACCTTTTTCTCTGGAAACTTATGGAATTTTTTCATGGTCTCTCTTATTTAAAAACTTCACAATAATAATGCCTTATAGTAGGTCTTTTGAAAAAAAAAAAACAAAAACCATTATTCTGGTGAGCCCTTTTAATCGTCCTAGGAAATTTTCTTAAATTATATGTTTGATGGTTGCATTCATCTAACTTCCTCAAATTTTGTAAAAATTCTATTATTAGGTTATCAGATTTCTTGGACTTATGTTTTAATTTATTTTATATTTTACCTTTCTTTATTTTTGTCTACTTTATAAGAAATCTTACTTTTGAAACATTTTGTTGTGTTTTTCATTTTTGTTATCACATTTTTAATTTCCAAGATCTCCTTTTTGTTCCTTGAATATTCTCAGGTTTCACTTTTTTATGTATGGTTACAATATTAATTTTCTAAAGCTATGAATGACAGGTATTTTCTGAACTTTGCTTTTCCCCTGTCTCCATTTTTGTCCATGTTGTGACATTTTTTTGATTATCTATGATGTCAGAATATTTCACTAAATGTCTAAATTTCTGAGGGTACTCAGTTGTCTGATCATATTTCAGACTCGGGGACCTCAAAGCTGACTAGAGGCTGTAAGCACATCTGAAACTTGCCAACTGTGAGTTCAATATTAGGGGGATCTGGGTGGGCTTTACCTTCTAGAACCTTCATGCCCATATTTTCTCTTGTTTCTATTGAGAAGCCTTCTGTTGTTAATTAATCTACTGCTTCTCTTGCTGCTCCTGAGATCTTTTCTTTGGAGTTAAACTTTCATTGTAATGTATCTCTTCATGGCTATCCACTTATCTATGTGTCTATACATCTATCTAGCTAATGTTCTTCATACTGCTTATGAAGCCTAAATCTTATAATTTATGCCTTTTATTAGTTATTGAATATTCTTAGCCAGTAGGTATTCATATATTGCCTCTTCTCCATTCTCTATAGAGCCTTTGTTTGGAACTCCTAATAGATGTGTGTTGGACAGTTTCATTCTGATCTTTGCATCTTTCAACTTCCCTTCATACTTTTTCATCTCTTTCTCTCCTTGTTCTACATTCTGGGTAATTTTCTCAGATATGCCTTCTAGTTCTCTAATTCTCTCTTCCTTTCTGCATACTGGGTTATTTAACTCAGCTACTGGTGTTTGTTTGTTTGTTTGTTTGTCTGTTTGTTTCAATGACTTCATTTTTTTCATTACTGCATTTTTTTCAATATGCCTTTTTCCTTAATGTCTTGCTCTTTTCTCATATATTCTTTTTCTTCTTTTATGCTTTTTAATTACTTAGACAATTATTTTGTATTTACTTTCCGATATTTATATTATGTAACTTTTTTGAGAATAGCTCTGTTGTTTATTCTCTCTGATGACTTGAGTTATGCTAGATTTTCTTCCTCATTGAATTAGTTAGGATTTTGTTTCACTGTGAGTTACAGAAATAAGGAAAATAAGGACTTAAATAATAGAAGACAAGTTCTTTCTCACATAAGAGTTCTGATTTGATGTAGGGAGTCCAGTGGTGACATGGTGCCACTCCACAGTTGTCCTGGTGGTTCCAGATGCAGCACCTGCCACCATGTCCATACTCCCAACATCGGGACAGCAACAAGGAGCGAAGGGGAAATGGCAGCTGTCCTTTGACAAAATTTACTGGAAGCTCCAATAGAACCCTCATATTTATAACCTGTTGGTCAGAACTTAGTCATATGACTACCCTTAGCTACCAAGGAATTTGATAACTTCCAAGAGCTAAGCAGAGGCAGATAAAAATTCCTGGGATAAGCAATGAAGAGCCTCTGCTACACTCAAATATCTTTATAACATCGCATTATCTTTAGTGGGGTTTTATTTGTATGATTCCTATAGTACCTGGTCAAGTACTCCAAAGTTTCTCCTGTTTGGGATCTACTTTTTGTTGTTGCTGTTAATTTCTTGTGGTGGGAGGGCAGGGTCACCAAACAACATGGATAATAGGAATTTGAACTTCAAACTGGGATGAGGTAGGTCCTTACGGTTACCTATTTTTAGAGAATATTTTATGTTTCTCTCCCAGAGCGCAGTCAATCTAAACAAACCATCTTGCACACAAAGAATGGATTGAGTGGATTTTTAAGCCTCATCTTTGACTCCTGGTGTACCTCCTTGAGGACCGTGGCTTCAGGCAAGTGTCTTTGTTCAAGCGGAACTGTGCAGGCCCGAGACCAGGCCTTTTGTTCCAATGCAGGCGCAAAACTCTAAGGCTCAAGTGTCACTGACCTACACCCCCCCCTCCCCACCTACTGATCAGGGCAGTTGCAGGGTCAACTCACAGGGGTATAGTTTCTTCTTTATTTTAATCTCCCTGCAGATGTCTCTTGCTTTCTTAAAAATTCTTACAAGCTCATGTATGCTCTCTTTATCATTTCTTTCTAGAATTTCTAAGTATTTTGTAGCAGGAGGATTACCGATGACCAGTCTACCTTTTTTCCACTTTTAATTTAATTATAACAGCCAGAATTTTATTTCTGGTTTTTGCCACCAAGACTACTGATGGATATAATTTGTGTTTTAAATGTTCCCCTTTTGGGCCTGGGTCTGATTCTTGATGATGCCTGAGGTTTAACATCTTGCGAGAAAGGTCCAGCTAAAGATTGACAGATGGGCACTCCCAAGCTTCTGACATGATTCCGCTCCTAGAGCAATTCGTAAAGGGGAACCTATTCCAAGCCAAAGTGGGCAGTTCACCCATGAACTCATCACTGCTGCGTGCAAGTTTTGTGGAATTCCGGTTCTAACACTCTCCCATCTGAGACAGGAGCTTGGGAATTGAGCAATCCCTACCAAGAAGCACACTTGTTTCTTAGGAGGGACTGAAATTCAACCCATTGATGCCTATTGCACTGAATAATCAGAATCTGGCAGCAAGAATTTGGAACATAGGGATGAAAATATGTTTATTCCATCAGCATGGGACAGGCCCGTAAATGCCTCCAGCTGGGACAAACCTGGACCCAACACTGGCCTGGCAGACCCTGAGCAGCCACAGGAGGCATCAAGAAGGCTCTGGGCCAGGAAGAAGGCCCAGGAGGCATGGACTGTGCAGTTAAGCTCCTCCGCCCTTTGTTCCTGGGTCTACCACTCACCTTCTTAATCACTTTGGGCTCACTCTGCCCCCTCTCTTAGCATCAGTTTCCTTACTAAGGAAATGGAGATAAGGTTGCCAGCCATGCCTAATATGGCAAGGACCAGATACCTTGCAGATGTTATGTATGCGTGGAGAGAAGTAATGTTGCGATCTTAACTTTACAACTGGGAAGCAGAGGTTTGGAGAGATGAAGTGTGTTCTCCGAGGTCACGTAGCCAGTGATTGGCGAAAGTTGGGCTCAGAGTTGAGGCTTCTACCCCAGAACTCACTCTCTTTCCACAATGCCATGACTATATAAATGTAAGATAAAAGCAGGAAGTAGGGAATTAGCAGCTTGTGCCACCTCCTCTCTGCCAGCTGCTTTACGTGTAGCACCTCATTTACTCTCCATGGAAGCGTCTGCGTCTGGAGGTTAGTTTTCTTAGGCTTACTATATAGATGAGAAAACTGGCAATCGGAAACATCCCAGGATTTACCCAACGCACCACAGTAATTTGAAGAGTTCGAATTTGAACCTGGCCTTGTCTGATTGCAAAGCCTGTGCTCTTTCTCTGTCTCAGTTTCATTTTACAGTACTCTCCAGATATTGGCATGCTCCCCTAAAATCCATATGCATTTAGACAAGTTTCAAATCAATTAGTTCACACTTTGCTGCCGAGGCTCCTTTGTGCCAAAGGTGATCGAGGTGCTTGCTGTTTTTATGCGTTCAAACCCAGTGAGGCCTCTTTCCTTACTTCTTGCATGACAGCCCGGAATTGAGAACAGCGGTGCATATGGTGTTTGCAAAATGCTGGTTGTGTATGGGTGTTTAAACTTTAGTTTTGCAGCTTTTAATTTATTTATGCAAGCAAGCGCCTTTCATGAATTTTAATCTGCACTGCCTTAAAGAAGTACTTTCCAAATGGGACAGCATTTGTGATCACCACTAAGCCATTCTAACTGCTTGCAGGCCTGGGGAGAGAGGTAGGGGAGAATATTAGCAAGCTCTGAGCAGTCCCCGTGTCATCCCAGGCATTGTGGCATAAAATGTGCTTCGTGTCTAGAAAAAAAAACTTGTTACTCAAGTCTTTGGTTATTTTTAATGCTGAGCGGCAGAACCACAGGGAATATTATGAGTTCCAAGATTTCTGACAAGAGGGACTCGCAGCCGAAGTGCTTTCTTCAGGAGAGAGAGACACACACACTGCTACAAGTCTTTATTCATTTATTTATCATGCTTCAGTTCCCTAAAAAAGAAAACACTTCTGTGCAGGGGAAATTGCTTCAATGGATAGATTGCATTTAAATAATTTAAGTATAAAATTACTTGAACAGGCCGACTGATATTTCGAAAACGAAACAGTCACAATCACTTAAGAGAGCAGGCAAAGTTCGTGACTTGGTGTGTAGATGAGGAGTGAGAAGGAGCTTCTGTCTGACTTGGGGAGGGGACTCATCCTGCCTCACTGGCTTTCCCCCACCCAACGGTTGTTCCTGATCAGGTCCTTGGAGGAGGGACCCTCAATGAGAGGGTGGGGCTTGCAGCTGCCAGACTCTTGAAAGAGAGGTAACTGTTCATCACTATGACCCACTATTTTGGGTTTTCAATTTCATCTGAGCAGCTAGAATAAGTAGACATGGCATTGAATGGGTGTCTAGAAACAATCAGTTTGTCTGCATGAGCCCACTGCCCAGATTTCATGGTCCTTGAGTTCCTTGTCTGCAATAGGATGATAATGCTGACCTCACAGGCTTGTCGGGGTTAAATTAGCTTCCTCAGAGGACCCAGCACAGTGCCTGACAGGGAATGGTCCATTGTATTATGTCTACAGCACATTCCCTATGTGTCTGGGAAGCTATTCCTACAGAGATGCCATCTGGGCCTAAGGAGAATCTTTCCATTCTCAAGAGGACATCATCTATGCCAGGGTGTCAAACTCTGGCACTGGGGGCTACATCAGCCTTGCAGTTGCCTTCAAAGGGCCGAATGCAATTTTAGGACTGTATAAATGTAACTGCTCCTTTACAGTTAAGTGAGAGCTTGGTGCTGCTACCGGGTAGAAGCAAGGTGGAAGGCTGGATTCAGCCCATGGGCCTCCTGTTTGCCTCCTGTGACCTATGCCAATGACAGGCTCTCTGTGGTTCCTGCCCATGTAAACCACTGTTAAACAGAGGAGGGTCCCCTCACCCTTGCCTGTGAAAATAGCATTTTTTAGGTTGGTTTAATGGTCCACCAGGACACTGAAGAGCCTGGCAAAGAAACAGCTCTGTGGTCAATGGCATTTGGAGAATGCTACACCTAGCATGGCCCTTTTGAAGATTCACCTCCACCCTGGCCTGCCAAAGGCTCTGAGAAGTCCTGCAGACAAGTGCTTTTTACTTCTGATTCAGCTTAACTCTGCATTTATTAATTTTATTTGGCAATGAGAGTCTCCCCGGCCCACTCCCCAACACACACACCAAATTCCCTATTAATATCCTTTGGGATAGGACTTAACAGGAAAATACTTAAGAAAACTGCCCTAAGACAGTTCTTGCTCTCTCCATAAAACTCGACTGCCTTCTGTCTTTTTTCCTCTGAACACTAAAAGGAACAGCTTCAGGGGGTTTCAAGGTCTTGTTCTGTTTACTGTTAACTAATTAATTAAGCAAATGCACTAAATGCTGGGCTTAAGATCAATAAGGCCTCATCCATGCATATCGTGCAGAGTCAAGACAGGGAAGGGTTACACCATTGGAAGGGTTAATCCCTGCGCCTGGTGTTACTAGCAGGTGTGAAGGAAGTGCCAGGACAGGGGAACTGAGGTGGGGATGATGGGAGACAACTCCTGACTGGCCTGGGAGTGTCAGGTGAGGCCACCTGGGAGAGAGGTCCACATCCTGTTGTCTGATGTCACCAGTGCTTGGGGGATTTTGCTTGGAGACATTCTACATTCTGAGAAAGCAGCATCATGGGTATGGGTGGCAGCCTCTCAGCAGCACCAATGTTTACTTTGAAGAGAAAAAATGCCTGCTTTGTAGGCAAATGTTTTCAGCATGGAAATGATCATTGCAATTGCTGTGGTTGTCACAAATGTTTCATCAGAGCCGATAAAGCAGCTGAGTGTTGGCAAAATCGATGAAAACATCTTGAGAAGTGTTCGCTGCCTACTTAGCCGTCTGTGGCTCATCTGGTGTGAGGGAGGAGGGGCAGGAGGCGGTGAGCTGAGGCCACACAGGAGACTCCGAGAGGCAGTGTGCGTGGTGGATGGGCGTGCAAGCTTTGCGGCCAGATTGCCTTGTTTGCTTCTGTGAGCTCTGTGACTTTGGGCAGATTACCTAACTTCTCTGTGCCTCCATTTTCTCATTTGACAACTACAGGTAGTAATAGTACTGAATGAATCAATATATGTAAAGGGCTTAGCATTTAATAAATATTAGTTAATATAATAATTACATGAGGTTCAAAAGCCTTCCATGCATTCGCCTCACCTGATAAAGAGACTTTACATCGTACCATTTATTTGGCAAGTATTATTTTATTGAGCACCTTCAACGTGTCAGATTGTATAAGGGCTGGGACCCAGTGGTGACTGAGACAGGCCAGGATGCTGTTTTCTCCAAGCTCTCTTTTTAGTAGGGTAGACAGACTAATTGAACAAATAAATAAGACACCTTTAGAGAATGACAAATGTTACAAAGAATATAGTTTGGAGTAATGGAAAAGAGAATGTAGTGGAATAACAAATTGTCCACTAGACTCAGATGGGTACAGAGAATTAAATTTGCCTCCTGTGCCTCCTGAAACTTAAATTTTATGTAAGTTTCTATACTTCTCTGGCATTCTTCATATGTTGCCTGACAGTTAGCATGGAAAATAATTAACTTTCTTAGTCCGATCTGTAATTTTGATCTCGAGTAAGAATCTAAAGAGTCTCGATTTTGCTTCCCCACCTTTGACTGCAAATCAAGATGACACCTGGGTGTATGAGGAGGGGGCATCTTATCTGACACCTTGTGCTATTCTAAGAGAAGGGGTCCTCAGATCTTTGAGGCATCTTGTACTGTCCAAAGCTTCTCTGGTCTCTGAAACAATGCCTTCCTTCTTCTCTCTGATGGCACTCATCCTATTTGTGCCTGGGTCTGTCGCTAGTGTAAAGGCTTGTTTTTACCTCTCAGCTTAATCTGGACTCAGTAGCCTTCCCTGGCTAACCGATCCTCATCCCAGCTCCCCTTGGCACTGGAGACCCATCAGAGTTTCTGCCTCTGCCAAAACACCACCAGCCCTGGCCTCCATTCTGCATCCTCTGCTGGGAGTCATCGCTGCTGTTGTTATGATGTGCTCCATGGCAGGTCCATTGGCTTCCAAATCAACTGCCTTTTGAGTCCCCATTCAGGGACTTTGAGTCTTTTATCCACACCATGGGAACCAAGAGAAGCCTAGTGAAACTGTAAGCCAATGCCTTCTCCTACTGACTCTCCGGTGCTGCCAGAGTGGCGGGCAAGAGCGGGGAGCTCCAGGAGGTGCTCTTTCCCCAGAATCTTATGAATGAAGAAGGCAGAAACTCCCTGCCATGCTCCCCCCATCCCCATCTGTTTCTAAGCCACTCCCCTGAAGATTGAGCCCTGAGATGAGGAGGGAGAAAAATGAAAACCCTAAATGCAATATACAGAAGACGTATCACAGAAATCTATACTTGAAACCTATATTAACCAATGTCACCCAAATAACTTTAATTTAAAAAGAAATTAAATATATATAAAGAGAACCCTGGCATCAGACCTTCTCTTATTCTTCCTCTGTCTCTGTCCTTTCTTACAAAATCTCTCAGGTAAAAAGGATAGAATTTTCATTTTTCTATGTCATAGATTAAAAATCTTACAGCTGGACTCCCAGTTTCTGCTTTGACATATAAAGAACAGGTTAAGTCATCACTTCCATCCTTACAATAAGAAAAGCTAAGAAAACTAAAAATCAACGAATTTTCTTAGACCCATCAGAAAATTGAGGTTTCAGGGTAAAACGACACCCCAAGATCTATAGGGACGGATGAATAGAGAGGTAAACAGCTGAGATCTACTTATTGGGAGCCAAAACTGCTGGAAGTATAAACTGGTAGGAACACTGTAATGGGAAGGTTGATGACTTGTCTCAGGCTGCATTTGGGCCACCACGAGGGCAGAAAACTCCTGCAGGCTGCTGTCTTAAGGGAACCTCCACACTCTCATGGGGTTTTCCTCTAGGAACCCCAATAAGTTCTCATGGTGATGATCCAAGAGTTCCCAGTGGCTCTGGCAGGGAAAGGGGAAAAGGAATCATGGTGAAATATGCCCAGAGTGCTCTCTGTGACTAAAGGCTACTCTCCAGGAGAGGAAGGACTGCCAGAGCCTTATCCCACCTGGGAGAAAGGCAGGTAGCCAACTCCGTCCAGTACCCTCTGGTTTTCCTGTCCCATCAAAGAAGGGGGTGGGGGGCAGGGGAGGGGAGAGCTATGGATACAGAAACACTTGTGAAGTTCAGAGCCCTAAGACACAGACCTATTAAAAGACCAAGGTTTAATTATAAGATTAGATAATGTTTCCCTTCCTACCCTCCTTAGCACCACACCAGTATGACACCAGCACAATAACAGTGGATCTCAGCTGAAAGGACTGGAAGACTCTCTCTGAGGAACAATACTTAGGGAAGCCCAAGGACAACAGAGGATGCAAAAACAAGAACACGAGGGATAATTTGAAGCTTCTAACACCTACAGCAAACATTAAACATAGCCCCAATCCTATCCAGATCACCACAAATCCACACATCAGAGGCCTATTTACTTAAGTTTCTACCACCCAACATGTGTAGCTTTCAACAAAAGAATTTCAAGGCATGTTGAAAGTCAAGAAGGAAAAACACAGTCTGAAAGATAAGGAAGCATGAGAACCAGACTCAGATATGACACAGATGTTGGAATTATCAGACAGAGCAGCTAAAATAACTATGGTTAATATGTTAAAGGCATAGTGGAAAAAGCAGACAACATGCAAGAACGCATGGGTAATGTAAACAAGCATGTGGAAATTCTAGGAAAGAGTCAAAAGGAAATGCTGGAAATAAAAAAGACTAACAGAAATGAAGAATGCCCTTGATGAGCTTATCAGTGGACTGGACACAGACAGAAAGAATCAGTGAGCAAGACTTCTAAAAATAAAATATAAAGAAAAAATGAATGAACAACAACAGAAAAGAACAACAGAACAGCCAACAATTGTGGGACAATTTCAAAAGGCATACCATAAATGTGTTGGAAAAGCAGAAGAAGAAAACAGAAGGAAGCATAAAAAATATGTGAAATAATGATGGCTGGGAATTTTTCTAAATTATTGACAGGCACCAAATCACAGATCTAGAAAGCTCAGAGAACATGAACAAACGCCAAAAAATCCACACCTGGGATATCTTATTCATATATATATATATATATATATATATATATATATGTATGTATACATACACATACATATACATAAAATACATATAAGACATACATACATATAAGATATATATACATATATAATATATATGTATATATGTGTATATATCTTGCATATATACATATATATGTATATGTATATGTATATATGTGTGTGTGTATCTTATATATAAGATACATATATCTTATATATGTAAGAGGTGTGTGTGTGTGTGTGTGTGTGTGTGTGTGTGTGCATCTTGAAAAAAGCCAGGGTAAGGGGTGAGGGGAAGGGGAAAACTTTAACAGAAAGGAACAAGATAAGAATTACAGCAGACTTCCCATCAGAAACTACACAAGTAAAAAGAGAATGATATGGAGAATTTAAGTGTTAAAAGAAAAAATAACAACAACAACATAGAATTCTACATCCAGTAATATCATCCTTCAAAATGGAAGGAGAAATAAAGATATTTTATGATAAACAAACACAAAGAGAATTTATTACCAAAAATCTTCATTACAAGAAATGTTCAAAAAATCATTCCAAGCAGAATGAAAATATTACAGTCAGAACTTAGAGGTACACAAAAAAAGGAAAAATATCAGAGAAGGAATAAATGACCATAAATAAAAATTTTAATTTGTCTTACTTTTAATTGGTAACTACTTAAAGTAATAATAGTAACAATGTATTGGGTGATTCTAACAAACTGGTAGTGAAAAGAATGACAATTCCTAAGGGAAGGGGGAAGGAATGAGGGATGCTAGGTATTGTCATGCATACATATGAAGCAGTATAATGTTATTTGAAGGTGCAGTTAAATTAGTTTAAAGTGTATAGTGGAAACTCCAGAGTACTTATTAAAATTATTTTTAGAAGAAATATAGTTGATATGCTAAGAGAGGAGATAAAATAGAGCCATATAAAGTATTATTCCAATTATATGGCATTCTGGAAAATACAAAACTACAATGACAATAAAAACATTGGTGGTTGCCAGGGACTTCAAGAGAGAGAGGGATGTTCGAATAAATGAAGTACAGGGGATTTTTTTAGGGAAGTGAAATCTCTTCTGTGTGGTGCTGTGATGGTGAGTATGTTATGCCTTGCATTTGTCAAAACCCACAGAACTTTATAGGAAAAGAGCAAACCTTTTTTTTTTTTAGAACTTTGTGAATATTCTTTTATTTTTTAATTTTAATTTTGTATTGTTATTCAATTACAGTTGTGTGCCTTTTCTCCCCATCCCTCCACCCCACCCCAGCTGAATCCTCCTCCCTCCCCCACCTCCACCCTCCCCCTTGATTTTGTCCAAGTGTCCTTTATAGTAGTTCCTGTAATCCCCTCTCCTCACTGTCCCCTCCCCACTCCCCCCTGCCCATTGTTAGATTGTTCTTAACTTCAATGTCTCTGGTTATATTTTGTTTCCTTTTTTCTTCTATTTATTATGTTCCAGTTAAAGGTGAGATCATATGGTATTTATCCCTCACCATCTGGCTTATTTCACTTAACATAATGCTCTCCAGTTCCATTCATGCTGTTGCAAAGGGTATAAGCTCCTTCTTTCTCTCTAAGAGCAAACCTTAATTATGCAAATTTAAAAATCATTTAGGAGGTCAGGGCATCCCAGGATGGAATGTAGAATGTGACAAAACAGTGTAACTCTCTTACCAATGCATGAAATAACTTCACTGAAGGAGGTAGGGTAGAAACATGCAGACATAAGTAACTTCAAAAATAAGTGGTGTCTGGAAGGCTGAAGTCAAAAGAAGTCAAACTGTACCTAAGCACTGTATTCTAGTTGATAAACCTGTTTCCCACGCTGGTCTGTTTTAACAGTTCTGATACCATGATTCATGTACCTGACATCAAACAACAACTGGATGGGGGGTTGTGGGAAGCAGCTTCCTTGCTGTCGGAGTAGGAAGTTCGCGATAAACAAAGGGAAAAGTCTAGACAATCCATGTGGTCGTTGATTAGTGTCAGCGATGTCTGTTTGAGCTCACGTTTAGTTTATTATCAGCACAGATGGTTACGTATGGAAATATTTACAGGTATTTGCATACACACAGGTTAGCATACACTCATGATTTCTTGCTGTCAGTTGACAGAGACTAGAAACAATGACACCCCAGGAGCAAGAAGCACACCTTGTTCCCAGATCTTGGTTTCTAACCATTTTCCAATAAAAGGAAAATCACCAGTTCTGGAAGTGAGGCAAGAAATACATAAGATGACCCTGGAATGTCTTGGAGAGCCAGAAATTAAGAAATTGCTTTAAAAAAGAAAACCAACCCAAACCACACACACACACACACACAATGACAGGGATACATAGCCAGTGTTCCTCAAAACTCTGGAAGTCATCAAAAACAAAGAAAGTCTGAGAAACTGTCAGAGCCAAGAGGAGCCTAAGGAGACATGATGACCGAATGTAATGTAGTATCCCACATGGGCTTCAAGCAGAAAGAATATTAGGTAAAAACCAAGGAAATCTGAATAAAGTGTGAGCTTTAGTTAATAATGTATCAATATTGATTAATTGATTATGACAAATGTACCATACAAATGTGAGGTGTCGATAAAAGGGGCAACTAGGTGTGGGGTGAATGGGAACTCTCTGTATTATCCTCACAATTTTTCTGTGAATGTAAAACTGTTCTAAAATAGAAAGTTTATTTAAAACACAATTAGAAACAATTACAGCAAAGCGCCGAAGAAGTAACCAGAAATTCACAACTCCTAGAGCAACATCATGGACATTTGACATGACTTTTGTTTACTTATTTATTTTTATAATTATAAAATAAATATATGTTAATTATAGAAACTTAGAATAATACAGAAAACGTGAAGTTTGTCATGTACAAGAGAAAATCTCATGCCTTTATTTGCTGGTGGGTAGGAGAATATGATCTAGTCTAGCCGATTTGGCATTTCACACATAAAAGAGGAGGGATTTAGAAATTGCTCTTTCTCTGCAATCTTGACAAGTCTGACTTGCAAGACTTTCTGTAAAATTCTATTGTAAAGGTAGAAAATGAACTGTTTCTCTCAATCCCAGTCTCTCTCTCCTTTCTTTCTCTTTCTCCCTTCTGCTTTTCCTTTCTTTCCCATCTGCACAGTCCCTAATTTCCCTTGCAGTTCTTGCCCTTCCATCTGCCCACACATGTGCAGTAGATGGCAGATGAGGGAGAAGATCCTGGACATAAAAATCAAAAGAAGAATCTGCCTGAATATTTCTTAAAAATATTTTCCTGTTATGAGACCAAGAGCGTGAGGAAACATTTATATTAAGTGACCGGGGAAGGCTGATCTGATAAAATGGCATTTGGGCTGAGTCTGTCATAATTAGGAGGAGGTGTTTATTGTGGATCTGCTTGGAGCCAAGTGAAATTGGGGCGGGGTGGGAGGGCGGAAGTGTGAAACAGGAAGACAGGTGTTTGGACACATTATTACTACGTGAGCTCAGAGGATTGGCAGCCAAACCTTTGGACGGTTGAGAACAGAAGTAGGTATAATTGGTTCCTCAGAAAGAGGAAACATCATGAGAAAAAGTATAAGAAAGCATGGCCTATTTTAAGGATTTTGTTAGAATTTGATTGAAAAGGAGAATATAAAAAGGAGAGAAGGACATAAAGCTGTATGGGCAAGAGCCTCGAATGCTGTTTCAGGACACTGAATTTCAATTCTCTCTGATGAGGATGCATTGAAAGTTTTAGAACAGGGAAATCACATGTTCTTTCTCTTTAAAGTTTATTTTTCAATTACGGTTTACCTTAAATATTATTTTGTATTAGTTTCAGGTGCACGGCATCATGGTTAGATGGCTTTATACTTACAAAGTGGTCCCCCCTAGATTTCAAGTACCCACCTGGCCTTGTACATAGTTATTATAATATTAGTGACTACGTTCCCTATGCTGTACTCTGTATTACAGGTTCTTTTTTTTTAATCATCGTGCCGAGGTGCTGGGGAGCAGGCAACAGAGAGCAAGTCTGCTGTGTCAGTGAAATCACCTGGTGGGCCCCCAGATAAAGCCTGCGGCCCTGGCTTTCTTTTCTTGTTGTTGTTTCCTTTTCTGATGCGTGCTTCCTGACAGGAATTCCTGGCTTTGTGGAATTCTGGGAAAGTCGCCTTGCCCCAGGGCAATCTACCCATACAGGGGTGGGCAAAAGTCGGTCAGTAATAATAGTAATGATAATGGTATATTAATTAATAAGTAACAATACAAGGAAAAACTGTGTTGTTTACTCACAGTGGCTTTGTTATAAACCCACTTTTGCCCACCCCTGCAATACCTAAGATTATTTTTGTTTCCTGTGTCAAAATGTATAAAACTTAGATATTTATATTTATTAACTAAGAGACAATCATAGGAAGATCTTACAAGTGAAGATTAATTCTTCAACTTAGAGGGAAGAGATAAAGCAAAAAGAGGTAACTTTCAAGCATGAGGACTGAATGGCAAAATTATAAACTTCTTTCTGTTTCCCCCTCTAAGAAAGTTCCCTCACCTACAAAAAATGGTAACAACTTCCTGTATTATTGTGAGGATTAAATAAAATAATCAATGTATAGAGCTTTATTATCAATATTTTTGTTATTTATTTCTGTGTGATTTTATCCCTGGCTTCCTATTATAATTGTATCTCTATTTCCTTTTATCTGAATCTGTATATGCTCTTTCTATTATATGGTAATATTTCTAAAGCTGCTTAAAGTCATCACTGGAACAATGTCCTTTATAAGTGACCAATACAAATGTAAATAAAACAAGAACACTTTTGCCGCCCTGGTGCTGAATCCTACTGTGGAATCCTGGAACAGGTACAGCTTATACAGAGACAGATAGCATATGACTCAAGGGGTAACTGAATGGCAATAGGATTTGTGCTGAATGTGGTACAAGAGACTCTTCTCCCACACTCTGCTGGAGCTCATCTTAGGCCAGAGCTCAGGGCAGAGAGGATAGCAGCCAACAGCCAAGGGCCCACTTTTAGGCAGCACTGGCAAGGAATAAGGAGAAAAGAGAAGTCAAGTTCAAAGAGTGGAACATGAGCAAGACATGAACATCGTAACAGTAAGCATAGAAGTAAACGTCATACATTACAACTCCCTTTTGTAGGGCAAGGAACTTAATCCTTTGTGCCCCAGTTTCTTCACCTGAAAAATAGTGAGTAGGGTGAGGAGAGGACCTGAGTTATATCCTTCCCTTTCTTTTCTTTCCTTTTCTTTTCCATTCTTTTCTTTCTTTTTCCCTTTCTTTCATTTTCTTCTCTTTTGGCCTGGTGACCTATCTTTGTGTAGGTTCTTCCAGAATGCAGGCAACTCATTTGGAAGATGCAGAAAATACCCACAGAAAAGTGGGGAAGAAAATGCAGCCAATAAAGGAGATGAGTGGAGCTTACTCCTACAGGCTCTTCTGGGACAAGAGTGCAAACCACTTCTCAGCATCTTCCCACTTGAAGCCAGAGGGTAATTACACACCTGCCAGGGGCAGTAGTGCCCTGGCACGTCCAGCCTGCTGTGTGTGGCCACCAAGAAATGCTGCTTTGCACAGTCGGTGGGATGAAGAGGTCTGAAGCACTAGATGCGGATACTGGGGGTTGGAGGGCAGCTGGGGCATACAGTCAGGTCCGGGGGATACACTCAGGGGCACTTCCAACATCTGCTGCAGACCCCTTCACAGTATAATGTTCTGAAATGCATAAAGTAAAATTCATAGGATTACATAGAAAACCAATTATATTGAAATTGGGTTCTATCCACAGACCCCTTGGGGCCCCAGGTTAAGAAGCCCTGCTAAGGTTTCTTTGTAATGTGAAATTGTATGGTTTTATGACCTAAGAGCATGGATTGGGTTACTCCGCCAGGAGGTGCCTGAGTGGAGCTCTGCACAGGCTACGCAGAAACGATTTCACAGGGAAAATGAACTTGCTCAACCTGACAATCCCCCGCGGCTCAGGGACTATGAATGATGCCGTTGGCCTCTCACTCTCTTTTTATTTGTTACAGTGTTTGTTTTGCTCTGTTTATATTTCTGCATTGGTGACATGTCCTTTGTTAGCCCCAAAAGCACTCTGAGGCAGCAATTTGCCCACAACACCCTGGCAGACACTCTGCCTGTCCCTGGAGAGCTGCATCTTGGAAGTCCTATCTGGAGCACAAGAGTCCCAAAGCCCTTCTGCCATGAGCCACACAGGGCCAGCGTCCATCCCAGAGCATCACGATGCCCACAGGTGGCCATGTGCAGGGCTGGGAGCAGCCGCCCCTTGGTTGCTGCATGCCACTGAGATACCATCCCACCTCCTAATGTGCCTCCATGGCTGTTACTCACAGCTAAATTACAGTATTATGACTTCATTGTTGAGTCCCAATTCTCCTAATTATAGCTTAGAGATCTATTATTTGATTTGGTAACACCAAGTGCTTCTTTTCTAAATCATGTAATCTCTTGTAGCTTATTAATGTCAGGTTTGCGCACACGCAGGGACTTGGTTGTTTGCCAGGCAGAATCAAATTTTCAAATTTTCGCTGTGTTATGTTACAGGGCTTTGCTTGTTACAATCTAATTATATTGGCACTGAAATACCGAAAACCAATTTATATTAGAAAGCACTTTAACTCTTTCTTTGGAGTGAATTTACATGCCTAAGTGTCTGCCACACCATTGGTCTTTTTCTTTTTTCCACAGGAAACTCCTTCTGGGAAGGAGGTAAAACCAACTAGCAGTCCCTTTCTGTCCTAAAGTCTGCTGCTCCGGGACAAGAACGGTGCCTGTGGCCATTCTCTTGTTCGAAGCGTGGGGAGGGAAGGAAGCCTGCCTCTTCCATCTCCCCACTGCTCCTCCAGGCCTCTCTGCTGTGAGTGCCAAGCGCTCAGAAGCCCCTCTCCTGGAGGGTGTGAACTGGTGGCAGCACCATCTACAGCCTCAGACCATTTTACCTCCTCCCTGACTCCTTCTTCCCTTTAGATGAATTTTCCTGTGCTCCTTTCTACTAGGGGCCCGATGGATCCTTTGCCCTAAGAAATTGTCCTTGGAAGTCCAGCAGGGACTTGCTGCCCATTACAGAGGTTGCTCCAGCCGTGGGCCCACCCTCATCAGCCTGCTCGCCTGCTCAGGAGAATCCTGAGAGGACTGCATCTGACCATCAGGGGACTGGTCTCGCCACTCTGTCAGTCTCCCTAGTAATGACTGTGGCTTTCTGACCACAGGAACACTGTGCCTTGTCAGACTGTCTCACCAGGAAATATCGTTCCATCTGTATCTAAACCATTTGGCCGCCTACGTTTGAAAAAGAGTCCTACTTCCTCCATGTTTTTTAAAGAACTCTTTGTTTGTTTGTTTGTTTGTTTGGGGCGGTTTTAAGCTCACAGACAAATTGAGAGGCGCGTAGGGAGATATATCTGTATCTGCCCCCCACACGCACAGCACCCCCCCTCCAGCATGCCCCCAGTGTGGGACGTTTGCTCCGGCCCCAACAGCACTTCCAGCTCACTGAGAGCCCTGCTGTGCTCACTCGGGAACTGTCATTTCCTCTCTTTAACCAGGTACACCCCCAACTCCCCCAGTTCATTTGTTCTACCTGTATTTATTTGTTCTTCCTTGTTCTCTCTCCTCTGGGTCCTGCCCAAGGCAATAAGACCCACGAGGGCAGAGATTTTGTTTTAGTCACTGTTGAACTTCTAGTGCCAACCCCAGTGCCTGGCATGTAGGTGAAGATCAATACATAGCTGTTAACAAAGGAGTAACTAGATCCCAGGAAATTCACATTCTTCGCCTTAACAATGGAGAAGAAAGGCTGTGTTCCAGCTCTTTGGACTTGCCTTGCTCTGGCTTTTCCATCCTTGCTCCCACTCCAGAGGACTGGCCTCATTCTGCCTGAGGCTACAGGCTATGGCCAGTTGCTGCCCCTGAGCAGGCAGCTGAGCAGTCGCTGCAGCTTGGCACTGCCTGGCTCTGTGTCTCCAACCCAATATCCCTGCTGGAGCCTGAGCTGGTGACTCAGATCACATCTGAACCAAATGCCACATCCTCCACGCCCCTTCCCTGGAGGTGGTTCTTGAATGGGGCCTGCATGTGTCACCTGACCAGGGAACCTAGTGACAGCAGAGGACCCATCAGTGGCCCTGTCAAAGATCATTCCTATTTATCTAAGTGAGGGATAAAGTGGAGCGAGGTCAGAAGCACCCCTTTCACGGCAGTCACTGACTCACAGAAGGGGGCAGGGGGTGGGAAACAGACAAGACCTCCCCTGAAGCCGGGAGAGAGGTTAGCCAGGTGCACACTGCTCCATGGAAGAGAACCCCGAAAACAATCCCAGGGTGAAACCGTGCTCCCACACAGGTCAGAACAAGACAAGTGCAGACCAGATGTGGCTACCTGATCCCAGTTCCTATAAATCATTGGTCAAATATGTAGAATTAGCCAATCCATTTTTGCTCCTTTTCTAAGATTTTCTCCAGAAGAGTAGCCTCAGCGAGGAACTATAGATACACATGTAAGTACAAGAGAATGAGTCCCTGCCAAGATGCAGACAGCTGAGGGCCTCTCCCCTACTCTGTGGGTCTCCTGGAAGATCCCAGATGCATGAAGGATTGGAGAGGTTCCCTATATTCAGAAACCCCAGCCAAAGAGTAGACAGCAAGGGAGGACCCTATGCCCAATTTCCTGGAATGAAGACTTTGAAACACGTGTCACAAGCTTTGGAGTTGGGGGGTGAGGTGAGGGGTTGTCTCTCATTCGGAGAACCTGGCCTGTTTCCTTTTCACTGCTGTATCTTTGCCCAAACTATTTCCTCTGCTGGAGTGCTCTCCTGCCCCCATCCCATTTCTGCTAGGAGAAATTTAGCCCATCATTTGCTCAAAGGAGTATTCTTAGACCCACTGGTCCCAAAGTAACGAGCTCGTGCTGTTTATAGTCAGGATGATCACACAGCCCAGTTTGCTTGTTACAGTCCCAGTTTATGTCTGTCGTCTCAGCATTTATTAATAGTATCTTTTCACTGTCAAGTGTGCAGAGTGAACAATGGCTTGGGTGGTGTGGTGACCGCCATTCCCTTGATACGTTATCGTATGTAAAGAGAGCAGTTCCTCTGTGAGTCCTGGAGACGCAAGCTGCTCTGATGTGAGCTGAGACGCAAGCTGCTGTGATGTGAGCTGCTACGGGAAGGGCCACAGGAGGTGAGGGCAGGATCTGTGGGAAGCCTCTGGGAGCTGAAGGCCTCAGTCTTCCAGATGCAAGGAACTGAATTCTGCCAGCAATCATGAGGGCCAGAGGAGGAGCCTGAGCTCCCGACAAGAAAACCACTGGCCCCTTGATTGCAGTCTTCGAGACCCCAAGCAGAGGACCCTGGACATCTGGCCCACAGACACTGTGAGATGACACATGGGTGTTGGTTTAAGCCACTAAATGTGTGGTCATTTATTTGTGCCCATCAAAACGGACCCATATCGTTGCCCGAGTTATAACACTAGCCAAGGACTCATGGTCTTGTCTCCCTGACAGACTGGTATTTTCTTAAAGTTGGGTGGCTATCATGTTCACCTCTCTGGTTTCCCTACATTTGCGGAGCACTACTAATTCCTTTCCCAGTACCCACCGGGTAGTATAGCACAGTACTTAAGCAGAGCAAGGTCTCTGGCATCATAGTGCCCATTTTTGAATCTCAGGTCCATCACTTAATGCCAATGTGACTTTAAACAAATTCTTTAACCTCTCAGGGCCTCAGTCTTCTCATCTGCAAAATGGGATCACAAAACAATATTTTCCTCTGATCAAATTGTTGTAAGGAGAAACTAAATTAATGCCAAGTGCTTGCACTGCTTGGCACAAATGCTGTGTGAATATAATACTCTTTATATTCTTTGTTTCATTTAATCCTTGTGTCAAATCTGCTATTATTATCTCCATTTACAGAACAAGAAACAGGTCCAGAGACATTAAGTAACTTTCTCAAAATTACCCAGCACAAAGACACAAACCAAACCCATACAGGCTTTTTTCCAGGCTGTCTACACTTGCATCTTTCTCGTCAATGTACATTTTAGGATGGGCAGGGGGAGAACTTTTCCCAGAATTCCATAGTATGTCCCCCAAGAATTGGGGTGCAGGCACACAGATGCTAAGTTTGGCTAGGGCTCATGTTCTGGAGCCGCCCCTTCCAGTGTGGGTGGGTTTCTGGAGGCGAAGGCAGACAATTTGGACAGTTTAGTGGGAGATGGTGACCCATAAACGAGCCCCAGGGCCCATTAAGCTGACATACCACCTGACAAATGACGGGGACTTTTAGCCAATTCCAGTCTACTAAAACCTGGATATTTACGTAAGTGCAGATTATCGGATCCATAGATAATTTGCTACCTGCTCATTTGTAATGTGTTTCTGAACACTCCTGAGGAGCTCATTATTGTAAGTGTCTGTAAGCTTATTGTGTTGTAAACCAAGCCTGACAGCACAATAGGCTCCGATAAAAGGAAGTGGCCTCTTTGCCAGCCAGTGTGGGAGCTGAGAAGGAGCAGGCAAGCAAATCAGCCCGGAGATAATTGACAGGATTGCTGGGAAGCACACAAGCCCCTTATCTGAGTGTTTTCACTGTCCCTGTCCTTAGGTAACTGGGGGAGATACAGCTGCGGTGATAAGGGGATTCTAACCGCATTTAGCACGCTAGGGCAACAGGGTCAGGCACCCAGGCCCGGTAATTGGTGAAATCCATGAAGGCCATGGCCTGACAAGGCTGAAATTCATTTGTGATTTTCTGCTTGGAATGCCCTTGCTCCTTCTCCAGACCGGCGGTTTCTGACTCATCTTTCAGGACCAGTCTGTTCTCCATTAGAGCTCTCTGGACTTCACCAGGGAAAGCACTCCCTCACTTGCGCTCTGAGAGCCCCGTGGACGTTTTCTGGTGTAGCTCTAACTATGTGGGCATGTGAAATGCTGGCCCTTTTGCTCCATACCCAAACAAGTGCAGAATTCAAAATTCTTTATGGATACTCTCCAGAAATAAATGTTTTTATGGACACACAACTCAAATGAAACCATCGTTGAGTGGTGCAGGCTTATGAATAACACAGGGGCCACAGAGAGGAATCACCTCCCTCAGTCTCTCGGCCTCTACAACTTAGTTTGCTTCTGGGCACTTGGGAGGGAACATACTCTTCTTCTTGCCTCACAGGTAGGGGGTGACAGAACGCAAAGCCCTGAGTCCCAGTCCACTTCAGCTCCTACCAGGTTTTTCAAATATATATAATTAAGGTGAGTTTCTAGGGGAAATTACCTTACCCAAGACTAAAATAACTTATTTATATCGATCTTGTTGCATATAATCATAAGTATATTGTAAATATGAGACTCCAGAGGGGGCAAAACACTGCCTTTTTACTTAACAGATACACAGTTGTATTCCTTCACTGCAGGTCAAACCTCTGCAACAAATAGAACTAAGCAATGTATAACAGTCCAAACACAATGCAATGTTATTTCTCACTCAAGTGGTAATCCCAAGTAGGTGTTCAGGGTGGTTGTCAGCTCTCTTCCCTATAGCAACTCAGGGCTCCAGCCTTCTTCCATATTGAGACTTCATTATCTTACAGGCTATCTTCCTCCTCTGCACCAGAGTGACGGAAACAAAGAGCATGGAGTGAGCCACGTGGGAGGTTATATTGTTCGAGACTGCAAACGACAAGCACGTTACTTCCATTCATATTCCACTAGCGAGAACTTAGTTACACAGTCATGGCCAACAGCAAGGGCTGCTGGGAAATGCCATTCCCTGTCTGCCCAGGAAAGAGAGGAAATGGATCTTAGTGGAGAGCAAGCAGTCTGTGCCACATAAATCTGTTAGTTTCCTCCCCGTTCCCGCTGCCCCATCCCCTGCAGAGGATGTAGGTCGCAACTGTGCTGGGTTGCACACAGCCCCTCCCACAGGCATTCTTCATATCAAATCATCTACTTCCTACTGATTTCCATAATGATTTGGGGGAGAGGTTACCAAACACAGAATAGAGGTCTTACTTATGAATTCTTATATTTACATCAAACAGCACCCCAACTTTGCCAATAGAATTTGATTCTTCCCATCTAAACCCTGCTATATGGTAATCAAATATACAGTTGGTTTCTATGATTTTGTACATCATTATTAATAAATTAAAGTGTGAAGACATAGCACACAGCAAATGGCCATTTCCCTAACTCCATAGGGCATGACTTATCTGCCACAACTGCTTGGCCTTTGTTTTAGCAGATAACAAGAATCCCTAACTGCAAAAGCCTCTTGAACATGCTTTTTCAGATGCTTCCAGGCCATGCCTTTGACAGGTGACCAGCTCACTGTCTCTCCAAGTGGAGTTTCTAAGTAATGGGCCATTTGAGATTATAGCTGTTTGGCCAAACATTTGCTGAGCTCAGTGAGCAGGGCTTCTGCAACTACGGCAGGAAACAACTGCCATGATCTACTCAAACGTGGGGTTCCTGAAACACGGCTGGTATCTGCTCTTGGTGATTGTGCACAATATTGGACTAACCCATTTAAAGCCCATTTGGGCTTTATCTTCTCAGAGAAAGAGAAAGGCACTTTCTCTGCCCTTCAGCCTGAGAAAGTTAGTAAACAACATGGATGAGCTGAAGGGAAATATTAGCTCTTTGTTTTATATTTAATTTAGAATGATTGCAGCTAAATATTATAGCATGGCCATCTAAAAATGGCTTTAAAATATTCATTCGGTTTATATAACAAGAAATTAGGAAACCAGGCTTTGGGCCAGCTTCTTTCCAATTTCTTAGCTTTTTCCTCATGGTCACAAAGTGGCTGCTATGGTACCAAGCATCACATCCTTATGCAATATCTAAAACAGAAAGTAAGGAACAGACCTTTCCCTTGGACTATTCTCTCTCTTTTCATCAGGAAGTTTCTCTACACACTTGTTTCAGCACCCTGCTCCTTAAATCTTATTATTTGTGTCTAGATCAATCATTACCTTATAGGAATGAAATTTGTATGATTGGCTTAGAATTAGAATGATTCCTGGAGTGAATACATTGCCCCAAATTTTGTCTATTACCTGGACAAAATTTGGATTCTGCTAGGGAACAAAAAAAAGCTGGGATCTTTGCTGGATAAGCAATCAATGGTATGTTCCACATTCTTCAAGGAGTTTCTTGCTTTTTCATTGTACTAAGCAAGATTTAAATACACACACACACACACACAGTGTTCTTGAACATTATCATTTGTGTTCACCAATAGAAAAGGTTTTATAAAATTATGCTTTAATATTATAATCTCACCTTCTACCAAAGACTTTCTCTTTTTTTTGCTAAAATAACAACCACAATTATTGACTGCTTACTATTGCTTACCACTATATTAAGTGATTTATGTGCATCACCTGATTAAAGTCAGCAAATAAACAAGAGGAGTTTGGTACTATGAGAGCCTCACTTTTCAGATAAGGAACCTGAATCTTAACATGGTTCAATGCCCTTGTGTATGCTCACACACACGTTGTGAACTTGCAACGTGGGTAAATTTGAACCCAAGACCTCTCTGGCTTCAGAGTCTGAGTTCTAAACCATTATACTCTGTGGGTTTTATTTCCAACTTTACTAAGTGCCCTTTACACGTATACCTCTATGGCAAATTCACAGATCTCAAGACATGGAAAAGCTTATCCCTACTAGGCCTTCTGTAAGAAGACTAAAGCAATATACCTAACATTATTTTTTTATTTGTCTGTTTCTAGGAAGCTCACAGGGAGTTTTGCATTCATTTGCTGTTGTTTTCTTCAGTCGGAGACTGATACACTTTTTCTCTCCCCTCATCTTGCCTTTATTTTTTAATGCTTACCTTTTTTCATTTGCAGACCTTTTGGTCCTAATATATCCATGCTTTGCTCTGACTCATCTTGGAGGAAGGGGGTGAGGCACAAATAGAAGCCAGGGTTATATGATGTACCTGCTGAAGTTAAGGAATAACAAGTACTGATATCCAGAACTTGTTTTGAAATGTACCCAAAACAAAGTTAAGTTTTTGCATGAATGGAGAAAAGAATGAATGGTTAGATAGCTATGTGATAAAGCAAACACTACTGTAAAATATAAATTGTAGAATCCAAGTTGTGGGTATATAGGTTTCACATACAATTCTTTCAACTTTTTTGTGTTTTACATCATAAAATGTTGGGAAATATGTCAATAATAATCAAGATCCACTTTGACAAAAGAAGCTCACAAAAAGAGAATTCTCCCTAAGAAACAAGAGCTAAGCAGGAGCCACACGATGGAGAATTTTCTATACTAGGATAAAAAATTGGGGCTTAATCCTCAAGGTAACTGAGAGAGACTGGAGGATGTAAGTAGAGGACTAAAATGTAAGATGGTACTGGGAACATGGAGGTGAAATGGGTAGGAGCAAGGTGGGACAGTGAGACCCGTCAGGGGCTGCTGTAATGGTCCAGAAGAGAGTGAGGCAATAGTGTCTGAGTAGAGGTGACCACCGTGAGTGGAAGGATAGAGGTGAATTCAATAAAAACCCAAGAGAGAAAAGAGGAAGACTTGATACCCAAAGGCATGTGGAGACATTGGAGATATCTAGCGTGACTCAGGTTTCTGGTTGGGGGTAGTGGGAATGTTGAGGCCATTCTCCAGGATGGAGTTACAGGTAGAGCCTTACTGAGGAGCTGGCAGCAAAGAGAAGTACCCATCCACATGGCACTAATCCAGTTCCCTCCCTGGGAAGTCCTCCAACCCTACTGTGTCCTGGAATCCACTGAAGCTCCAGATTTCTCCTGCATGGGTATTTTCCCTTTTCCTGCTTCCAAATGAAGTGAACCCATGCTCTTTGCCTTCCTGTACGGCCAGAGCCCACTGAGAAAGAACACTAAGAATGGCTTCTGAAATGCATTCCAAGCCATCTGGAGCACAGGCTTTGGAGAGGCCCCAACACAGGCCCAGCTCTGACTCCTGGGTCACGCCCACATCTGCTGGCTCTAAGAAACAAACGCCCGGCTGCCTCACTTTATTATAAAATTTAAATTGTTTCCGAGGACCTCAAAGGGGGACAATGAAATTGCTTTCAGCTTTAACTGTGGTCATAATAAAATATCTATTTAGGGGAGATTGTGTTATTCTTAGATAAACGAGGAACAAAAATAGTTTTTTATACTTTGCCTTAAAGACAGCAATGGAATTTTTCACCAGAGAAATACAGTCAAGAAGATGGGGGCACCCTGACCAGTGTGGCTCAGTTGGTTGGGCATGATCCCACAAAGCAAAAGGTCGCCCGTTTGACTCCCAGCCAGGGCACATGACTGGGTTGCGGTTTGGTCCCCAGTTGGGGCATGTGAGAGAGGCAACCCATCAATGATTCTCTCTCACATCGATGTTTCTCTTCCTCTCTTTCTCCCTCCCTTCCCTTCCCTGTAAAAATAAATAAATAAATAAAATCCTTTTTAAAACTTTAAAAGTAGATGGGGCCTCCATATTTGCTCTTGCTTGGACAGCATGCACAACAGGGTATTTGGTCTCTACCTAGCTGGGAACGTGGCAAGGCAGGCATCTGGTCTGCTTTCCCAGTTACATCGGTTCCCTTCAGTGGCTTTCTTTCTCTTACTATGTCTCCTACCTGTTCTGTGTGGCTGCCTCCCAGCTTCCTCGCTGAAATTAGTGTCGAGTCTGAATCTGAGTCAGCTCACTTCATTGAGCACCAACCATACATACTCACAACACGCACAGAACGGTCTCATCACAGAAACTCTGTAAGGTAAGGAATGACATTCTTTTCCAAGTGGGAAAACTGAGGTGCACAGGCAAAATGACTTGCCCCCGACCTCATGAATGGTGAGCACAGATTCCTCTAAAATTCTTCTCCCCCAGGGATCCAAGCCTTTGCAGGACACCACTGATGGGCACCATTGGGTGGAAGTCATTCAAGACTGAGTGACCAAGCCCTGTGACCAGGGGTAGACCACTCTGGGACTTTCTGTATCTTGGTATTCTCAGCAGTAAAAATGGGGAGAAATCAGCTCGAACTTACATGGGTGGACTTTGTAAGGAATAATTTTGAGAACATATATAAAATATCTATTAAAGAGGAAGGGCTCAAAGAAAATTTGTTCCCTAATGAGGCATGTGATAGCTTGTTTTAAGACAACATAATTTTTTCTTTTTTTATTGTTGTTCAAGTACAGTTGTCCCCATTTTCCCATGACCACCATTTTCCCCTGCTCCACCCACCCCTACCCCCCACCCTCAATCCTACTCCCTTTTGGCTTTGTCCATGGCTTTATACATGTTCCCTGATGATCCTTCCCGCTCCCCTCTGGTTACTGTTAGTTTGTTCTTTATTTCAATGTCTCTGGCTATATTTTGCTTGCTTGTTTGTTTTGTTGATCAAGTTTCACTTATAGGTGAGATCATATGGTATTTGTCTTCCACCTTCTGGCTTATTTCACCTTTTATAATACTCTCCAGTTGCATCCATGTCACAAAGAGTAGGAGTCCCTTCTTTCTCTCTGCTGTGTAGTATTCCATTGTGTACATGTACCACAGTGTTTTCATCCACTCATTTACTGATGGGCACTTAGATTGCTCCCAGCACTTGATGATAGTAAATTGTGCTGCTATGAATGATATAATGTTTTAAGTTTAAGGGATATTATTTTTTAAGATTTTAAAAATGGTACTTAAGGAAGGCAACTCCCATTAGAGATCCTGGAGTAGGAAGTGGTGCTGGGTCCTCTACTTTGGACCCAGTGGCCGTGGAGTAACCCAACAAATTTCACAGGTTTAACATCCACTTGCTTACTGTGTGATCCAGTGGAGCACTGCCATCAGAGCACTTCCAAAAGTCTGTCTTTAATTCAGATTAGTGTTCACCTCTGAAATGATTTAAATGAGTAAGCTTTTTTTGACACTTAACCACTGATTTTGAAGAAAGGTTGAATTATCAGTCCCCTGAGTTTGCAAAATACCATTTGCGATGAGGAGTCACCACTCCCTTTAAGTGAGGCATTAAAACCCCTGCCATCCTCCCAACTCTTGGTGGAAAGAAGACAGTGGATACTACAGCAGAGTGCTTTCAGCTCTGTGTGTTTTCTCTGTATCCACTTACCACTCACAATGGGTGAGATGACTTTGAAGCAAGCTGGGGAGGGTGGGAAAGATGCTGCCTCCTAATGCCCAGGCCTAGCTCTCCTAGGCCTGGTTTGGAACCTATAGACGTGAGTTGATACCAGATTACACGCCTCTCCCTTTAACTCTCTTTTAAGTCTACACATTTAAAGGCCTGGCTTGGAGAGTTTGTTGGCATAAAGTACTTGGGACCTTTGATTTTCAATAATAAATAAATCAGAGATTAGAGTAAGAGCTGCTGAAATCTCAGAAATCTACCCCCAGTTTATCGCAAATGTCTTTATGTATTCAGATGCTTTGGATACACATTAAAGTCTTCAACCCATATTTATGATTTTCAACATTACTTAAGCTTTTTACAAATGCATCAATAATTGGCATGGGAATGGGGAGAGACCCACTTTAGCTGATGCCCCAACAATTGACCTCTTTGGCAATAACTTCTGATGTTTATGGGGAATCAAAAGCATTGTGGAAAAATCCACAGATTTTTCTCATGTGTCCTGGGCACTCAGAAGCCCTTGGAAAAGTAAAATTATGCCTAAATTATCATCAAGAGACAAAGGAGGTAATATGGGTCCTCCCCTATTTAACAGGACAGGGAGGGTTGGTGCCATGGGGACCTGGGGAAAGTTACTCATGTAGGGGCTTATCAGGGTCTTCTTCTCAATATCTTCTCTTGCATCTAGACTGAATTCAATAATAAGGCCTTTCTTACCCTGGGCCATCACTGAACAGATGAGTCAGTGGCACACGAAGAGAGAGTTTGAGATTAAGGTGGGCAAAGAGAAGCTGCTCTTCTGTTTAGAACTATGCCAGTATACGAGGATCATTGGAGATGGTCAGATTCAGATCAGGGAGATGAGGATACAGAGGGGATGACAAACCATGCTGTGAGAAAGAGCTGATGAGCGCAGGGCTGTTTAGCGTAAAAGAAAAGATGGCAAAGGGGCCATGAGAGCTGTTTGTCAATATTTGAAGGGTGAATATAAGGAAGAGTGATCTTTATGGTCAGAAAACTAGAAAATACAGAGGAAAATATGCCCACACCATTTTAAGAGTTCCAACAATGAAGGGAGAAATGGAACGCTGCCGTTTATTGAGCACCTACTAAAACCCAGGGTCTGTATGAGGCATTTTGTGTGTTTTTGGTCATGAAGTCCTCACCTGTTTCTGAAAGTTTATACGATGAGGGCACTGAAAGCCACAGAAGTTCTGGAACTTCTCTGAGATACCAGAGCTAGTGAAGAGCTAGGGAAGAGCTACGGAAGAGTTTGCCTAGCTCTATTTAAACTTCTATGACTTCACACTGACCCCATCATGGTAAGTGATCAAGCAGAGTCTGCATGACTTCACATTGGGGAAACTGAAGAGGGATTCCTGCATGGCCCAAGGCTCACATCAGCCGTTCGCTGAGGCCCCTTCCAGTTCTGAAGCTCTGTGCACAGTCCTGGTGGACTAAGCAAGTGTGGCTGGAGAGCTGAGCGCTGAGGGGAAGAGACAGGAGAAATGCTTTGCAAGCAAGTCATCTGTTCAGCAGAATGAAATGAATGACAAATGGGACTCCCTGAGGACTGATTCCCTCCAACTGTAAAACAATAAAACGCTTCACAAAGAAATCTGACAATTTAGCTGTTAATTCAAAACATCCTTTTCCAAGCTGCCTGTAACTACAACCTAATTATTGCAAGTTGATGCTTTATAAAAAAGAAAGTAAAATCGCATTAAATACAAATGTGCATTTCTCCTGCAATTACTCACTCTGTGTGTGTGTGTGTGTGTTTATCCTCACCCAAGGACATTTTTTTTTTCCTTGCTTTTCAGAGGGAGAAGAGGAGAGAGAGGAAGGGAGGGAGAGAAACATCAATGTAACAGAAAAACATTGATTGGTTGCTTCCTGTATGTGCCCTGACCAGGGATCATTGGCACCCAGACCAGGGATCGAACCCCTAACCTAGGTATGTGCCCTGACTGGGAATCAAACCCTCAATCTTTTGATTATGGGATAGCACTCCAACCAACTGAGCCACGCCAGCCAGGGCTCACTCACTCTATTCTTGTGTTCATTTTACCCTGTACTCTTTCATGTTACCATCAGATTCTTAATCTAAACTCTAAACACTTCTGTTAAAAAATCTAATGTAATTTCAAGAATTTAGAGATTTTCCACCCTCACTTATGAAGGCCAGCTGAGTGGCGGAAACAGTCTGGACCCTGGAGCATAGAACCTGATTTTAGGCTGGGTACGCAACAGTAAGTAGATGGCTATTTAACTTAGGCAACTTATTTAACTTCTCTCAATTTTGGTTTCCTCATCCACAAAATCAGATTCTAATACCAATAGTGCAATTTGGTTGGGAAGGTCATGAACCCATCTCTATCCTCAAGATGGTACACATACCAACCTCCCCTCAGAATTTCCTCAGGCTTCCTTGTAACCCTTAGGAACCAACTTAAGTTTTTATTTCCTTGCTGTTTTTTCGGCTTATTGGGTGTGTGACCAGTTCCTCCTCTGCTCCTGGATGAAAACTTGGGCTATCCCTTCAATTTTCTGGATACTTTTAGATAATTTTAAAAAGTTTACAAGTCACTTGAAGTCTCATAGCATATTCTCACTTTACAATTAAAATACCCAACCTCACGTTATAGTGAAATTTTAATGTAGACTTGCAGTTCTGACCTTCCTCTTTCTCCCCTCTTGGGTCTGCTATAAGGGAGGACTACAGTGAGGGGGTGGGCATGGGTAGTCACTTTTGCTTTCCCCATTCAGTGCTTTTCCTCTTCTTTCCCCCTCTTGCTTTTGCATATGGCCATCTTGCTTTGCATGGTGGTCCAGGAGAAGGAAGGGAAGCAGGCAAGTCCTCACCTTAGTTGGCATGTTGAGTGAGGGCATGCAGTGGGCTCTCCAGAGAACTCATCCCACCCTCACTACTGGAGGTCTCACTGTAGCCGCCTTGATGACGAAGCTCCCTTCCAGCGAGTTGTTCACACTTTTGCAGCCTCGGGACACTTGGTGGTGTCCCTAGTTTGTTTTTACTAAGGTCTCTTCATCCCTTCAGATCTCTTGGGTAAGACCTAAAATGACCTCATGAGGCTCTCTCTCACATGGGCCCAAGTGAGGTCCAGCTTTCTTTGCCTCTTCAAATCTAAAGCAGTTACCCCAAATGTAGCTCTTTCCTTTGTTCCTCCATGTGACCAACCAGGGGGCCATCATGTCTGGTCCTACCGATTTATTAGACATGGGCATACCACTAAAGACTCCCACTACCCGCCCCATGCCCAGAGGACACATAGTAAGGTTTGCTAGTCATTTTTGAAGTTTCTCTCTTTTGATCTGAGGTAAATTGGTAGTACCCTCCAAATCTCTCCCTTAGAGAGCTGAGATTCAAAATACATAGATTCCTCAACAAAATCCATGTCTAAACTCATTTCAGCCTTTGTTGTAGGTGAGTGTTAAGAGGTAAATATGTCTTAACTCATTTGTATACCTTTTGCAAGTCCTGCTTTATGGCTTCTCACTTCACCTTGGAGTGTTGCCCCTTGACTTACGACAGGATTACGTACTGATAAACCCATCATAAATTGAAAATGCTGTAAGTCAAAAGTGCATTTCGTGCACCTACCTACCAAACATCAGAGCTTAGCCTGGCCTACCTTAAACGTGCTCACAACACTTAGATTAGCTCACAGTTGGTCCACTGCCTAGTATCACAAGAGGGTATCTTTACTGCACATCGCTAGCCCAGGAAAAGATTGAAATCCAAAATCCAAAATATGGTTTCTACTGAATGCATACTATTTTTGTACCATCATAAACTAAAAAAAACAATCATTAAATCAAACCATGGTAAGTTGGGGACCATCTATATTGTCCTCAGCTAAAATTAAGAAAGAAGAACCCATTTTAACAATATTTTACATAAGGTGCACATTCTGGAGGCTGGATGATTGAGATGGAACATGCAAAATTAGGTTCTTTGGGAGGTGTGGGCTCCCGGTTGGTTGTTATTCTGCTTTAAGACAACAAAGAAAGTATGGAGCGTCCACCGCTCTCCACTAGAAATCACCGCCGGAAAAATCACATGACAACTCCTTCCCTCCCTCCCTGGCCAAGTTGTGCTTTAAGATATAACAAGAAATATAATGATGACTTTTAGCAAAATGTGCCTGATATAAATGAGTAAAACAAGGATTAATCAACACAGAAAGGGTTATCAAAGAAAATGTTTCAAGAATAAGAGAATTTTTTTAGTCCAGGGTTGACTCATCTTTGTACTTTCCTAAGCTCCTGACACAGGGCCTGGCACATAATGAGGGCTTACAGATATAGTTGATTTTGTCCCAAACACGTTGTCAGCTGCTGACGTCTGGGGTAGGGGCAAGGTCAGTTAGCTCCACACAGTTCACATGCCTGCTAGCCATGCATTGGCTGAGGCCAGACACTCTAGGAGCATCCACCCTGAGACCCATGTCTTCCAGCTACAGTTGTCACCTGCTGACTTCCAGGCACTTGCTTTCTGTTACTGAGGATTTGGAGATTTGATCACAAGCTTTCTATTACATAACCTCCCAAATGTTCAATATCTACACATCTCACCTACCAACCTAGCGTCATAAATTCTGGGCCAGCCTGATTCCTTGTACCATCCTTTCTGTACTGCTTCAGAGCCACATCTTATCACCTGGAACTGCTCCCTCAGAAAAGCCCCTCCCCTGCTTCTTACTTTGACCACCACTCTCCATTCTCCCCAGCAATCTCGTCCCCTCCTTCTTAGTCCACCTGCACAGACTGTCACTTGGTCTCCCCATTCTCTCTCCTAATTCCCTGTCCATCAAAGATCCCATAGTTGATCCTCGCAATTACTTTCTCTAAGACCACCCTCAAGTCTTTCTTGTCTTTCTATCTTCCTTTCTTATCTCCCTGACAAAACTCCAACTCTACATCTCTTTCGCATTCTACTTACACACTTTCTCCACCTGTGTAGCTGAAAAATGTTGGGGGAAACCCACAAACTTTGGTGATCTACAAATTCATTATCTTTAACCTCATTTTGGTCCATTTCCTCTAGCATCTTCTTAAAAATTATCCCAAGCTTCTTCATTCTGTATGCGTCCTAGTCAGCCTCTCCTACCCTACCACTCCCACTCTCAGCTGAGAGCATTTTGTTTGTACTTTATCAAGACTCATGTGCTTAAGGCCTGGACACTGGTAGCTGGTAAATCTCCCAGGTGATTCTGATGTTGAGAGAACCAATGATCTAAAGCAACACTGCCAACACCTAAAATCTGGCTTAAAAAATCCGTCTCAGACCTCTGGCTTCACATCACCTTCACATGTCTGGTTGTGCCCTTCTTGGCTTCTATTATCTCATTTTGCTCCACTAGGATTCAATGAGCTAACTTTGGACTCTTGACCTGGCTACTACAATGATGACCCCATCAGATATTTGTGATAATCTCAGCTACACACACATTTGCCTGGCATAGGACACCAGGCTTCTGTGTCCCTCTGTCTAGGGAGGTATAGCAAACTGGAGGGAATGAGCTGTAAATACCTTTTAAAGTCAAGCTGTAGAACTAAGACTGTGTCAGACTGCTTATTATTAATCTTGGTAGTATCACCACCAAGCCCTTGTCAAGATGAATCTCCTCCTCTGTAGATTTTTGGGTAGTTTGCCAGTAAGTAGATGCATGGGTTTTGGAAGGTAGAAATGAAGTGGTCTTTCTTTTCAGAGTCATGAGGTCAGACACAGTAGGCTTCCAGACCCTTTCCTACTTCAGTTCATTAGAATTCACACTAATGAATGTTTCCATGATCACCTGATGATAGTCTTATAGATCTTCATTCCCCCAACTGTTCCTATATATGTGTAAATCCTAATTCCCACATGAATCGCTTTATTGCCAAATGTCATAGAGGCTCAGTTTTCTTGACTTAACCTGGGCTGATGGAGAGGCTTAATATGCTGGGCAATGAAGAGCTTCTTGAAAGGTTCTAGACTAGAAGTTCACACCATAAAAAGGAAAAGTGCATATTGGGAAGCCAGAAAGCCATCCGACAGTGATGTTGATAATGACCTCATGTTTTAGGTCTCCCTGCTTTGAAGATGCCTCCCAAGGTAGGTCTGATTACCTGAAGCGATGCCAGCTCTGTCGTCACGGCTCCCTCCCCTAGGTCCAGTTGAGGGTGTGTTGGGTAGGTGGCTGTGTGGCCTGGGGGTGCATGAGGAGAAGACGGCACAGCTCTCACTGTTTATACCCAATCCTGTTCTTCCATGAGCCCAGGAAAGAGAGCTGACCTGAGACCCAGAACACCTGGTTCTGGCTCTCGTCAAACATGGGAGCTTGAGCAAATCACTTCTCTCCCCTGTGCTTCAGTTTCCTCCTCTGTCGATTAGTCAAGAAATTAATTATCCCAGAGGTGCTGTTCAGCCCTAACATTCCACAAATCCATGAATCCATTATTAGACAGTCGTTTGATTTACTTGGCTCAAAATGCCCCACTAGGCTGGGCCTGTGACAAGGACAGCAAGGGCTGGGCCAGGGCTGGAAACTGAAAGCTTTCTCCTGGGCCTGTCGGAGCATGACCTTGTTCTGGGAATGGGTCCTGAGGGCAGCCAGGTAGGTGAGAACCCACAGGCACTGGAGAAACAAACAATAATGCCCACAGAGTCAGGGCCCCATGCTGGCTTGGTCACACTGGCTGCTGACAGACAGACAAATGGACAGACACGCCTCACTTTTGCCCCTTGGTGCTTCCCTTGCCAGGACTACTGCCGCCTCCCACGGTGTGATGATTAGGTTATGAATAAGACACAGTGCAAATTCATGGTGTCTGTAAGCTTCCCATGTTTTCAAAAGGAAGATTCTTTCACCAAGGCTCCCCCATCCCTCCCCTGCAGGGGCTCCAGGCCTAACCCACAGGCGAATCTTGATTTCATCAGGAGCTCTCTGTTCCCTCAGTTGCTGCCAGCTTCCCTCTGAAGACGCTTGCCCTTCCCTACAAGTTTTATTGTTCCCCCACTGCCTCATTTTCTCAGGAGTTCCTCCCTGGGGAGCTGGGACTCAGCCAGCCTCTTCTTGTAAGAAACAGGCCCAGCACCCACAAAAAAAGGCCCCTTTTCCTCCTCATTATGTCTCCTGTTGTCATTTTAAAAAAAAAAGAAAAGAAGTCAATAAAAATCTCTCTTCCTCCAGGTTCTCTTTATAGATTTCCTCATTAAGAGAATTAAGAGCAATCAAAGCCAAATCCAGAGCTGCTTCTCTTTAGACAAATCATCTTAAAACACTTTGCTACTCAAGTCAAAAAAGATGATTGTTGGCTGCCAACAATGAGCTCCCAGGTCAGCTTCCCATCATCAACTCTGCAGTGCAGCCAGGGAGTGAGAATGTGGGGATGTTGGAGGCTGCACATTTCTACCCAACAGTCACTCTCTTCTAGGGTGGAACGTGAGCTCTGGGCTTGGTTTCTGACTAGGCATCTGTAATGAGCCCGTATAACTGCTCTTTTTGGAATCCATCCAGACCCGGGATGGGTTGAGGTAGTGATCTCCCCATTCCTAGAAAAGTTTGCATAGAAGACAACTGCTTCTCTATTGGTAGAGGAATCACACTGGATGACAGCTGCAGTTCCTTTTACTTGGAAATCTCCTGAATCCAAGCCCCATTTGCCACCAGTCTTACAATGACATCAGAACTGCAAGTCCATCGAGGAAGGATCTGATGGGATGTAGAGCCCAGGTACAGCCATCAGAGACAGGTAGGATTTGGGGAAGAGGCCCCCATGGGGTTAAGTCCAGGTTGGATGTTTAACAAAATTCTCTGCAACCAAACCAGAACTTCTCAGGGCAGTGGTGGGCATTGCATAATATTGGGTTGGCCAAAAAGTCCATTATGTTTTTTCTGTATGATGCATCTAGTAGCACTTAGTTGTCTTCAACTTCATTTGAAACAATTTGGTTGGACTGCATTGTGATGGCTGTCATATCAGTGTGCATTTTTTAAAAAAACTTATCAAAACTGGTGAATTTTTCTGCAGCCATTTTAATATTGAAGATGGAAGAAGATACACGATATTTTGGCATATTATGCTTTATTATTTCAAGAAAGGTAAAAACAACTGAAACGTAAAAAAGATTTGTGCAGAATATGGACAAGGTGCTATGACTGATTGAATGTGTGAAAAATGGTTTGTGACATTTCTTGGAACTATTGACATTTTGACCAAATAATTCTTTGCTGTGGGGCTGTCTAATGCATTGAAAGATGTTTAGCAGCACCCCTGGCCTCTGCCCACTAGAAGCCTATCGCGGGAGATAGCCAACGTACTCAAAATATCCAAATCAATAGTTATTGGTGAAAATGAAAAATGCGTCTTTTATTTTACAGAAAATACTAAACAAACTTTTTGGCCAACCCGATATATGCAATGCACAATATAGTGAGTGCTTTGTGATTTTCAGCACACACTGAAAAACAACTTATGATGACATTAGCTTAGTGATTATGAGACATTAAAGTATAGTAGAGCATGCGATGATCTGTGAGTCAAGAGAACTTGGTTATGGTTCTAACTCATCCTCTGTGTGCTTTGGGGGATGTTATTTTCCCCTTCTAGGTCTCCTCAACTGTAAAAACCCAGGATTGGTCTATATCTGCATTTCCCAAAGAAGGTTCCAGGGAAATTTAATCTCATTAAATACTTCACATGCAATGATTTCAAGGTAAAATATGTTTGGAAACCCTGCGGGCAATGATATTCCTTAGAGAATAGCAGTGCTAATATGCCCATGAAAGGCTCCAAAAATAATGCTGCAATGAAAACATCTGTTTCTCTTTGTTTAACCTTGTGTTGCCAGAATATATTTGAATATAAAAGTCTCTTTTCCCCCCAGTACATGCCTTTATCACCTAAGGGATTAATACTGCTCAACTCACACTCTGGGAAATAGAAATGTAGAGAATCTCTCTGGTTCGTTACTCCTGGGATAGTCTGTGCTTCTTTAATTAGCAGGAGAGTCATCCACGGAAGCTTTATCATAATGTGCACGAGGAAGACCTGCACTGCCTACGTCCCTGGGTCAGCATCTCTGAGCAGTGTGTCTGTGGGTGTCTGCATGCAATCTTTCCTCTACCTAATACACTGTCCGTACTTTCTGACTGGCTAGCTCAACCTTCTCATCTTGTTACAGAACAGACCGGGGGGTGGGGTGAACGATATACAAGGACCCCCCACCTTTCTTTCCAGGGGTTCCTCCCCCATATTAGGTTCACTTTGCCCACTGCCAGAGGAAAGACGTCTCTCAATGCCAGAGATTGGTGAAAAGGAAAGGAATTATTATTCATTTGAAATAATACAGACTAAAGTTCTTTAGAATATCCACAAACACACAGTCCTTCCTTATCCCTCTGCCCAGTCTGGGGTACCGTATCTCAGGAAAAGAAGTCGAAGCCCGTGATTCCATCTCCCAGCACCATCAACTGTGTCACCACCAAGATCTCCAGTTAATCCAAAGCCATGTGGTACTTTCTCATGGTCCACCAGCAAGATTCCTTTTACCCCTTCTCTTCCAGGCAAAGTCTCTCCTGCTTCCTAAGCCACGTGGCAAAAGGGAGCACCCCAAAGCCACGTGGTCCTAACTCTCTGCCAAAGCCACGTGGTCCTCAAAAAGATACGTGGTCCCAAAAAGAGATGCCGAATGGCTGCTGTGCCTGGGTTTAAATCCCAGCACCAATCATCCTCGTGCTTCCCATTTACGGATCCTCCCACAATTGGCCACAGCTGCCAGCATTCCTGGCAGGTGTGGCCCTGTGGGGTAGAGCCAATTATCTCCAAGATCATCTGGACCCCATTACAAGTCCCTATTTGGGGCCCCCGTCTTAGCTGCACCCTGTTACAATCTCAGCCTCTGGGCTGCCTTCCCCATGGCTCAGGTCTGGGATAGGTACCCATTTTATGTGTCTTTTACTCCCCTGACCATGTCTACACTAGAATAAAAGTTCCATGAAGGCCAGGCCTTTAAAGGGTTTGACATATAGAAGGCCCTTGGCAAATATTCATGGAATGACTAGATACAAATTAAGTGGCTTTGGGGATTCCTTCCTTAATTGGGATAGGGGAGGAGCGACTCTGTCTTATGGGAAGGAGAACACACTGATGTTCTCATTACTCCGGGGAAGTTACAGATAAAGAGACATCAGAGTTGTTCAAGACAGAACTGGCTGCCTGTCTTAGGAGAGAGCTTCCTATGATGGAACATGTTCACCATAAGCATAAAGGAAACCATCATCAACTGGAATTCTCAATGAAATGACTTTGACATTCCCTTCTAATGCCATGAATTTAGGATTTAATATTAATCAGTATCCTTTGTAATTTATATATCCCTACAAAATAAGGGCTCTTTTGTCATACAGCTTTGGTTTTTGAGAACTGCAACTAAATTTAAACAATAATTAATTTACCAGCAATCTATTATATTAATAATAGCAATCTAATGCATTAATAAAAGTGCAGTTTAAATGCTGGAGTCAAGGAACAATTAAGCTATATTATGCAGCTCTGAATGATAATAGAGTCTAATTTTTTAAAGTTTATAATATAATGATAATTGAAAATGTGTAGACTTAAACAAGCATTATGTGAACACTGTGATTGTAACCTGGTTACATGAAGAAGAAAAAAATGATGGGCAGAAAACACACAAACGCAGAGCATTTGGATCAGGAAGATGGAGTTAGAAGTAAAGCTTGTTTTCTTTGCTTCCGTAAAATTTTTCTCCAATTCTTCTTAATGTGCTTGTCTTCTTTGTAAATTTTTTTAAGATAAAAATAAGGTTGGGAACAACAGAAAATGTGCTCCCTGGCTCTGCAAACATTAATTTTTTTCCAGCTGAGGTTTTGAGATCTTGTTCAAAGATGTCTGGACTATACAATAATCCGGCCTCCCTCTTTTATCCCAGATGTCTGGAAACGTCCTTCACAACGAGACAGAATGACAACAATCCCCCCAAAACTCAAATACTTCATCCAGTCATTGACAGCTCCCAAAGACCCAGAGCTGGAAACTAGGCTGAAAGTGAAACGTTGAGAAGTTTGGACTTCATCTGCCCTCTTTTCCACTTATGATTTTTGGGCTATGTTGCTTTTGGAGGAAGATTGGGAACGGGGGTCAACAACCTTTTCTCTTTGTCCTAAGATAAATCCCAAAAGCTATTACCAGGAAAAAGAAGGGGGGAAAAATGTTTCTGTTTGGCTTTTTGCTGCTCTGGCCATAAACAGCAGTCTGGAATCGAGGGTGTGTGGGTGCACAGTGTTTCATCTCCGCCAGGTTTTCTTCCTGTAAACATCCTTTCAGCTGTCCTGGCCCAAGACATCCTTGCCTCTGTGAGGCGGAGGCATGGTTTTCGATGGAGTGGCCTGCCACACTGCTCTCCATGGCTCACCCACTGATCCTGACCCTTCAAGCCTGGAAAATCTCGGCTCATTCATGCTTGAGATATTTGGACCCAAGACAGTCCCTGACTCAGTGGTTAAATATAATTCCACGGAACAGAAAAGCCTGGCATTGTGGAAAGAGCGTGGCTTTGAGAAGGCAAAACCACTTAAGTCTGAATCCTAGTCCCTCTGCTATAAACAACGGGACTTTGATTAGACAAGTCACCTAACTTCCAGAAGCCATCGTTTCTCCGATTCCCACCTTGAGGGCTGTGTTGTGGATCGAATGGAGTATCAGGTGAAAATTGGGAGAGTAAACCCAGTTGCTATTTCTTGGGTCACTAGTATCAAGTGTTGAAACCACATTTTCAAAATATTTCTGATAAGCTAAACTGAGTCCCAAGAAAACTAACCAAGATGAGGAAGAGGCTGGAACCCAGGCCCTATGAGGAATAGCTGGAAGAACTGAATGTATTTAGTGTAGAGATGATCAAGGAGCTCTAACAACTGCCTTGATGCTTGATTCACTCAAATCTGAGAGAGGGAGCTGACTCGTTCTATTTTTTATACCCTCTGTTACCAAAGGAATATTTATTGGATGTCTGCTTTGTGCCAGACTTTGTGCTTATCACCGCTGATAGCATGGGGAACGAAGGATCTCCTGACCTCCTGGAGCTTATAATTAAGTTGGAAAGCCAAACATTGAGGGAGTAATTTTAAATGTGATTGGTAATAGAAGAAAAGATAAAAATGGGAAAGTCAAGGGTACTGTGGGGTTTTGTAACTGGTGGGAGTACGGACCAATGGATGTGAACTGTAAGGTGATTAGGTTCAATATAATAGTTAAAAGAGAGGCCTATAACTGCATATAGTTGGGTACTTTGTTTATTGCTCAAAGGTTCTAGCTGAGGTGATGAGTGAGGATTGAAACCTAGGCCTTACTCTGCTCCTCAAACTGCACCCACCTCCAGGGTTGCATCGGCCTCAAGGGGGTGCTTTTTCTAATTTGCACAGAAGCATCTTATAGTCTGGCAGTGGTCTCTGAATGGTGACCTTAGCAATATCTAAGCTACTGATACTCTTTGTTGGTCTGTGCATTACTTTGTTCATTTGCTTATTTGTTTTTGTGTTTAGTTTGAATTAGCTATCAGATTCTTAGATTCAGGAAATTCCATATTATAAGCCTGATTTCTGGGTCCTGTGGAAAATTGGGGAAATCTGGTAATACCAGCCCTCATGTCCCTGCAAAGAGGAAATCAGCTGGAGATGAGTGATGCTGTTCTCTTTATAGACCTGAAGAATCCCCAACCCCAGTCCTTATACTCAAGCAGTTTTCCTGCCCTGGATCCTGGACACCAGACTTTGCTAGCCCTGCTGTTTACATGCTCAGCACAACATAGAACAGCCTGCCCGCTGAGGGGATGGATTCTACCCCTAGTGCCATTCCAGCAGCGTCTGCAGGCTCCAGGCCAGAGGGGCCATGTGGGAGCCTCTTACACTAGGTGAGACATTCTGACCCAGCTTTTGGTTTTGTATGTGCTCTAAACTCATGGATGAAAGCCCAACTTGGTCTCATGACATAGTCATGATGGATGTGGCACCAAAGGATAGAGGAGCTTTTCTTTATACGTTTGCTTACATGACCATGCCAAACATCTGAATCTATCCAACAAGCCTACAGTGCATTCCTGATGATGTGGACCCAACACTACATTGTGTGACACGGAGGAATTAGAAGCTTAGTTTATTTTTGCTTTATTATTCGATCTACAAAATGACTGAATGATTGACTAACTAGCTAAACTAACTAAATAACTAATAGGGAATTAATAGTGTTCCCCCCCCAAAAAATAAAAACAAACCCTCATATATGATAGACTCTAACCCTGATGCTAGATACAAAATATAAATTGTGTCCTCCCCCCAGGACCTCAGCTAAGGCCTATAGTTGCATGTAACTGTGTTTAAAGATAAGGCCTTTAAAGAGGTAATTAAGTCCTTATTCCCCTATTCCCAACCCTCCAATGGCTTCTCCTTGCACTGAGAGTAAGCACCATGCCCTGGCCTGCATAGGTCTCCATGGGACCTAGTACCTGCCCAATGGCTCACATCGGTTTGTGCCACCCTCCTTTATGTTCATGACACATAGCTACACTGACCTTGCTATTCCTTTCCACAGCTGACACCAAGCTCTTTCCACATGAGGTCTTAGCATGCCTTGCTTTTCCTTCCTTCTTCCCGTTTGAACTCACTCCCATCACCTCTCCCAGCCAGGGCTGAAGGAGGGCAGCTAAAGGAAGAAGAGAGGGAACTTCCATTTTCTGAGCAACAACTGAATATTGCAACAAGGCACTGGGCTCAGTGCTTCGCACATTTTCTGAATGAATAGAAAGCTTCACGAGGTAAACAATATTAACCTCATAGAATAGATGAGGTAACTGAGGTTTGGAGAAGTCACAGAGCCTAAATAAGAAGAGGTGATGGAATTCGAACTTAAGTCTGACTTACTAGGAAACACTTTCGCCCCTGTCACATCACACTGCTGCTTGTCGTGCTTGGTCACCTACTGGAAGGGCCTGCAGGGACCTGCTGGCCTGTTTCAAAAGTCTCACAACCTTGGAGTCTTTCCTTTGGAAAAAACAAGGCTTTCTATGGGCTTTTCTCTTGAGTGTACTCGACCATTGAAATACCCACCCTCAGTCCCTGTCTGCTGAACTTTAAAAATAATCCGTCCTTTTATTTAATCCAGGCACCTTCAGAAGAGCTTCTGCATGCTGCCAGGCTGGGAGGAAGGCCAATGAGCAAAGGACAGGAGAGGGAAGAACATAAAGGATACACAGCTGAACCGACCGCGACAGCAGGGAGTCAAAGTCCTTGGACTCTCATCCCAACTCCACTCCTGGGGCTATGCCCAGTCACTGTGTCACCTTGAACTTCAGACGGAGAAGAGAAACAGGAATGAAGCTCTCCCCCACGATTCCTCTACATGGGTAATATAGCACTTTTATATATTCTAAGGTATCACTGAGATGAGAAGTTTTGATATTATTATTATTATTATTTTGTTTAAAAAAATGGTAAGGATGGAATGAACTCAGAATTGGCCCCATTAAACAGAGACAAGATTTGAAAAATTTGAGTTGGCTGTGCAGGCTTGGTGACCTGAGAGGTGACCCCATGTATAGTCTATGGTTATAGAAACTAAGTTTTCTTCTAGCTGGGGTCAGTGTCCAAGAAGGTCCCAGCTAGTAAACAAAACTATAATTTCTAAGCAGCAAGTGCTGGCCAAAGTCCCACAGGTACTGGCATTCAGGTCTGAAGTGACCATCCCATTCAGAGCATCATGCCACTCAGAGAGCTGGGACACAGTGATTCTGTCCTCTTTTCCAAGGGGAGAGGTCAAGAAGAACTGGACAGTTGTTGGGCCATGGCCAAAATCTAGGGTCAAAGGTGGGTTTGGGTAATGAATATACTGAATGAAAGACTGAGGCTGAAGGCCAGCTGGAGAGCACACAGTGTGGATGCTGTGATGTGCCTGTCAGCTCCCTCTTCAGTGAAGAACTCGTTGCCTCATTGCTGGGAGTGCTGCAGGCAGAAGGGCTTTCAGTTGTCGGTCCCTTCAGGGTTTGCCTCAGCTGCAGAGACCCCCTTCCCACTGAGCCCAGGCTCAGTGATTGACCAATGCAGGGCTGTAAAGGCCTGGCAGGGTCAGCCCACCCAGAATAACTCTGAAGACCCATTCCATTACATCTCCACAGTCCCCAAGGGGTTGGATGAGGCTGTCATTGGGCCTGCATCACAGCTAGACTTCTCCCTCTGTCCTCTCCTACCTTCTTCCCCTCCCTTTCCTAACTGTCAAACTCAAGGGCACTCCTTAATAAACATCCTGTGCACTAGACTCTGTCTCAGAGTCAACCTTCTTGGAAACTCAGTCTAGAAGAATACCCCTTGGGGTTAAAATAAATGTATAAGGTTATGGGAAAGTAGAGTCCAGGGTTCCTCTCAGGAAGATAAGATGTTAGGTCTGCGATAATGAAACTCATGATCATTGTGATGGCCAATTCAGTCCCTGGTGAGGACTCTCTTCTTGGCTCTCACCTGGCTCCCTTTTTGCTGTGCCCATGCATGGGAGGGAAAGAGGAAGGGAGGATGGAGGGAGAGGAGGTGAGGAGAGGGAGGAAGGGAGAAAAAAAGAGAGATGCTCTCTGGTCATGTCTTATAAGGGCATCCCTCCTATCATGGGGGACCCCCCTCATGAACTCATTTAGATCCAATTAGCTTTTGCCCTGGATGGTGTGACTCAGTGGATTGAATGCCAGCCTGCAAACCAAAAGGTCACTGGGTTCGATTCCCAGTCAGGGCACATGCTGGGTTGCAGGCCAGGTCCCAATTTAGGGGCATGAGAGAGGCAACCAATCCACGTATCTCTTGCACATCGAGGTTTCTCTCCCTCTTTGCCCTCCCTTTCCCTCTCTCTAAAAATAAATAATAAAATCTTTAAAAAAACCCCTAGCTTTCAAAGGCCCCATGTCTACATACCATCTCATTGTGGGTTAGGGCTTCAACATGAATTTAGAGGGAACACAATTCAGTCCATTACAAGTACTGGCTCTGTGCCATGCACAGCTCTAGATAATTGAAATATGAGTATATCAGTAAGTAAAACAGATAAAAATCTCAGCACCCAGGAGCTTATATTCCTCTGTGTGTATGTATGTGTGTAGGGTAGAAAGGGGCAACAATACATATAGACATAATTAACTAATAAAGTATTTTAGAAAATGAAAACTATTCAGAGAAAACAAAAAAGAGCCATGACTAAGGGGGTTGGTGTGAGAATGTTCTGTATTTAAAGGCACTGTCAGGAAGAGCTCTTTGAGAAGGTGACAGTATAGCAGAGACTTTAAGAGGAGAGGGTGTACACCACACAGATACCTGGGGAGGCGGGTGGGCAAAACTGTCCCCAGCACAGGGGATAGCCCATGATGAGGCCCTAGGGAGGGGCATGCCTAGGGTGTTTCAGTAAGGAGACCACCGTGGCTGAGAGGAGTGGGTGACCAAGAGATTAAGAGAACAATCAGAAAGGTGATGAAGACAAGATCATATCGTCCTCAATGGCCACTGTAAGTACTTTGACATTTCCTCTGAGTGACATGATCTAATGCTTTAAAAGGATCCTTCTGGCTGCTGAGTAGAGACAGATGGCAGGGCGTGCATGAGACGCGGGCACCACTGCCTGTCCTACAGCTGCTCCCTAGTCAGAAAGAAAGGCCCTGCTCCCTGACTCTGCAAATGTTTGGACTCTCACGGGATTCCGGGCGCTACTCCAGGCTTGGGGGCTCTGAGCCCACACTGCTTTGTGGGAATGGGCTGTCCTGCTCCCCACCTTCTGGAAGAGATCAGACCCACCCTGGAAGCAAGATTGCACAGTTTGCCCTCGCCCTCTGTGGACACAGATGCTGGCCTTGCCTCAGATGCAAACAGATCCGTCTGCTGGGTCCTCGCTGTCTCTGTCACAGCAGTCTTTACACTGAAGTATATACTTTGTGCTAAAATTACTGGCTTTTTGTCTGTTTTCCAAACTGACTCTGCAGAAATGGAAACTTCCTCATTTTTATTTTAATCTCAATTACCCAGCAGAGTGTCTTATATAACTAGGGTTTCATTATCTGTTTGATAAGTGAAAGAATGAATGAAGAGGGCCTGTCTTAGCCTGCTCAAGTTCCCAGAACAAAATACCATAGACTGGGTAGCTTACACAACAGAATTCTACGTCTCCCAGTTCCGGCAGCTCAGAGATTCAAGATGAAGGTGCCAGTCAGGTAGGTTTTGTTCTGAGGTCTCTTCTCTTGGCTTCAAGGCAACATCACCTCACTGTGTGCCCACATGACCTCTTCTTGTGAAAATGGGGAAAGTGCAACTTCTCTGGTATCTCTACTTATGAGGGCACTAATCCCATTATGAGAGACCCACCCTCAAAACCTCATCTGACCTTAATCATCTCCTAAAGGCCCCATCTCCACATATCCAGCAGCCAGAGCATCAGGATGGAGGAGGCTAGCCCCTGAAAGAACGCCCCATCACCAGGGGGCCGGAGCAAGACCAAGCAGCAGTTTGGCAGGACTATTGAAGACAGTGCCTGGAGGGTTCCGTTAGGTCCTGGAACACCATTCATTCATGATGACCTTGTGTAAGCCCCATTTTAAGGATGCAGTAAAAACATAACATTTTATCTATGGTCAGAAGGGAGCTTCAGGGATTTGGGATATCCTATTTGGGAATAAGACTTTGGGGGTAATGCTAATCCCACCTCTTCATATTGTAGGTCGGACCATCTAAGGAAGCCATCAGAATCAGAAAGATGGAGATGAAAAAAGTGAATGTAAAGCTGATTGGAGAAAATAGCTTGGATCTCTATCTAAACAGGCACCCTAATTTCTCCCCACTCCCGCACCAAAAACCCGAACTTCCCACACCCAGTTCTGGGTAAAGGTGGATGGACAATCTCAGACCCTGCTGGTAGACTCCAAGTTGTGAGAACTCAGAAGGGTAGACCTATACATGCTGATGTCCTGTTCCCCCATTTCATCTGCTCTTGGGGGAGCAATTGGGGACTGGGGAAGGGGTAGGATTTTCCCTCCTTGGGAGTAAAATGGGAATGTGTTCCCCTCCATGAAAAATGAGGATGAGGAATGAGGAATCCATATGCTGTCCCTAAGCATTGTGAGTGCAACTAGTTAGCATATCAGGCCTTAAAAAGGGGGTCTTTTGCTGGCACCCCTTCCCCGGAGGCACCAAGTGCTGTGAATGGTTAAAGTACAACCTGTGGTTCTGTCTGATGGGAAGGAAAAGACTCCGACAACTGAGGCTTTTACTTTAAGACACAATAAAAGACACTGACATGCTGTGTAAGCATTGTTCCTGGCTGTAGTTATTCCAATTATTTTTTATGTTTTCTCCTTAAATGAGAAACATATCAGACACTAACTCAAACACGGAGATACCTATTTATGCTTCAGAACAAACAGTTTAAGGGCATTATATACAGATGTCTAAATATTTAGAAAGTGTCTGTTTATGGGAGGAAAATGAAAAGTACCTGTTTTCATTTGAAGGATTTTATGTGAAATGTGCATGTAAAAAAAGGCAGCCCCAGTGGCAAAGGGGTGTTAGAGATGAGAAGTGTGTGCACAGCCCTGGAGAGGGGAACGCAGGCGATTGTGGGCTGGGGGCCGCCCTCAGCTCTCACAGGCCCTGCACTGACCCCCAGTTGGAGGGAACCTGCAGACTAAGGCTGGGGTGATGCTTCTTTTTAGAGCAGGGGCATAAACCCCTTAAAGACATCGGGGTGTTTCAATGACCTAACTCACAACATTATCTTCTTTATCAGGCACTCTTCTCAGCCCGAAAGGGCCATTTAAAGAGAAATAGAATTCTGGCTGCTTTAGACAAGTGTAGTAAACTGGGGATTATTAGACTACCTGGGGAAGGAGGGGGTGCTCTGATGTTTCCAAAGCTGAGGTCTTGGGAGCTCAGACGAAAGAGCGGAGAGATAGTGGCAGGTTTCAGCTCCATTTGTGGGAGAATGTAATATATGAAGATGCTGTGTGTGGCCTTGTGAGGTAGTGAGCTCTCTGTTGCCTGAGGTATTCTAAAATAGGATGGCCTCTTATGAGAGGTGTTGTAGAGGATGGCTGGATTGCAATATGTTTCTGGCCCTTTCAGTGCCCAAGATTTTGAGACTGTGTGAGTCAACACTGTCCATGCTGTGCTCTCTTCCTCCACAGCCTTGCTACCTTGGGACTTCCTGCCAGCCCCAGGGTACTGAGCTGGGGGTCCTCAGCAGCAGACTGGATGTGGGTGTGACTAAGAAAGCCAGAGCTGTTTTTTGAGCAGAGGAGAAATGCTCCCCCTGCTTTCTACCCCCTTGGTGTCCCTCTGAAGCCCTTGTAGGTCCCAGATCTAAAGGTCTACCCTCCCTCGGAAGGAGTCTTCCTACTGCCTGAGTGGTCCCAGACTGCTCTCACCTTCTCTGGATAGGGGGTTGGGTAGGATATCATACTGAGGGTTCTTAGCAGAAACATTTGCTTCAAAGTCTAATGAGAACAGAAATCTGCAACCCCAGGAGGGGCAGGATTTCTGGGCCTTCTCCCTATGTGATCAACTCAGAATTTAGCAGTGAGGCAGGGCTGCTAGCAGGGCATTAGAGAGCAAAGGGGAAGTGCTGGTTTCATCAACATCTCACTCTGTTTCCCCACCCCCAAACATCAATCACAGCCTGGTGGTTTGGGAAGGGACAGGGGGTGCAGCTGAGTTGGATGCAGTGACTAAAGGCAGACGCTCTGCCTGTCAGAATAGGCCAAGTGCCCAATGCTGCAGCCCTTTCTAGTCCTGATGGAGAGTTGAGTCCTGGAGACACAGTATAAATGGCTGGTGTGTCTTACCAGGGACTTCCAGCGAGGTCAGGACCTAAAGACGTGGATCCCAGAACTCACCAGGTGGGAGCATGCCTCACCATTGGCAGGTCCATGCACACAAGCCTTGTGCCAAAGGGGACTGGCTAAAATAGGGGAGGCAGGAAAATAGTAGGAGGTTGGAGTGGTGTGAAGGAGAAGGAGACCTTAGGCCAATATGATGATGGTTGCAATCGGCAAGAGGAGCAGATTAGATAGAGTAGAAAATAAGAGGGACAAAAATGAGATTTCAATCTGCAGTCTCAAATGCTATGTTCACTCTGGTTTCCTTATCCTATGGAAGGTGAGCTCTGAGGCTGAGCATTTGTCCTTTCATTTATTCATTCAATATATTTTCCAGAGGCATGCACAAGACAGGCCCTATCTATATCTTGAGTGAAATCCCTACCCTCAAAGAGCTGAGTGTTTCATGGTAGCTGCAGTCACCAAATGCTAGTGGGGATTTTACAGTCAATTTGTTAACGTCAGAGGTGTCTGGTGTCTGGAAGCAGGCCCTAGAGAACAGCTGGGGCCCAGGAGCAGAACTGTGCCACCAGGCAGCAGCTGGCAGAAACAAAACTGGATCTCTCCTAAAGGGACCTAGTGACTGGAGAAGCCACCAGAACTTGGGACCAAACAGGTCAGTCCTGTATCAGCAGCAAGTAGCAAGAAGCCCCAGCTCCAAACCGGAGTTCTGTGGAGGTACCTTAACTGGCAGGGGGTGTGAGGGAGGCAGCCCAGAAGCCTGATGGTAACACAGCCCAGCTCCCAGGTCAGGCCAACGGAGAGGCGACGCAACTCAGGAAAAACAGTGGAATCCTGAACACAGTGTAGGGGAAATGACTCACACGTGAGGCAATAAACAGGGTAAATCAACACTAAGCCCCATTGGACTAGGTTCTGAAGATGCTTCAGGACTTCCTGCCTTGGTCAGATTGGGTTTAGAGCTGGGACAGGGCCAGGCCTGCAGGTGGGAGCAGCATCAGCCCCAGCTGTGGGTCCCAATCAGGGAACTGGTCTCGTATGCTGTTAACTGCTGTTCATAGGGAGACTGAATTCAGCTGACATTTACTTTGTACTTGTCCTCCCACCCAGACACAGAGATGAAAAAGACAGCCGCTGCCCTGGAAGAGGCAATAGCTCATGGGGCAGCAGGCCTCCTAAGCAGCCAATTGCGATGTCATATGACTAGGGCCTTAGATGGATTTGGGTAAAGAGCTTGGAGGGCACACAGAGGGAGGAGAACATAAATCTGATGTGAAGTCAGCACCCAACAAATACCCACTAAATGAATTAATAATTTATTGTTAGTGTTATTATCATCTTTATTTATATTTTTGGGGTGTGGGGAAGATGGATGGATGAACAAGCACGTCAGAAAAAAGGTGAAATTTGATCCTGGCTTTGAGTGATGAGTAGTTGACGAAGACAAGTCCAGGCAGAGGGAACTCCTCACACAGTGGTCTTGAGAACAGGGGAGTGGTTTGGTGTGGTTGGAGGGAGACAGGACTAGAAAGGACAGGTGACGTCATAATGAGTAAGGGGTCCTGAAGACAGTATTACTCAGCTTTTTGCCATAAGATTCTGATAAGAAATAACCACAGAATCTCAGCACATGAAAAAATAAGCACTGATCTCCTGCATGTGCATCTTCAGCCGGCTACAGTGGCTCTGCTTCAGGCTGAAGGGCAAGTTCAGGTCTATTCCACACATCTCAGTGTGGGCCCAGGCCAGAGGGTAGCACCTACTGGGGGCATGTTTTGTTTTTTGTTTTTGTTTTTGTTTCATGGAGGTTGGAAGCTCTCATAGGAGCAAACAAAGCCCATGATGCTTCTCAAAGCCTCGGCTTGGAAATTAAAGTCACCTCTATCTAAGCAGGTCATGTGACCATGCCCACTGAATGGGAAAAAAGGAGCTCTTTCCCATAGAAGCTGGTGAGCGGCGTGAGTTAATAATTGTTTAACAATTCTCTAAACTGCCATAAATGCCATGCACATTTGTTTTGATTCTGATAAAAATGGAGAGCTGTTGCTAGTTCCTTTTTTGGGGTAGGGTAGTTTCATTTTAATAGGATGGTGTAGAACACTTCTCACAATGCAAAGGAACACTTTGTTCGTGCTTGCACGTAGTTAACACACGCTACTTTGTTTATGCATTGGCAATTTCTGAACGGCAAGGGCCACGGTTTATTTTATCTCCATACCCCCAGCACCAACATAGCTCCCAACACAGAGTGTGCTCATAATATTTGTTTAATGGATAAATGGTCTTACATTGTTCTCAATGTGTGGTTAAAATTTAACAGGAAATGCACATTCTTCTGCCCCCATTGACAGTTCAAGGTAAGGGTGGGGTGATAAGTGAAGAGCAGATAAGACCTGTTTGGAGGTGGGAATGAAAATGCTAAGCAGGGAAACCAACAGCTCCAGGAAACAGGTGGACCAAACCTCAGCTGCTATAGTCAAAGAGCTATTTGATAATGAGAATCAAGACGGGCTTCTGAATAATGGACCTCTTCCAGGTAACCGTCAACTTGAAAGATAGAGATTTCTAATGATGTTAGTCACATACTGAGTGCCTCCTATACATCTGACATAATCTTGATACATTTTATATTTTTATTTCATTTAAATGAGTCCTCCCTTGCACTGGTTATCAATGGGGAACATCGCTGGAGGGAACAATAGCCTGTTCCCTTCTCTGCTGCAGTTGCACTTTCACAGGCTTGTTCTGTGGCAAACAAGGACAGAAAAAGCTACAGCAATGTAAATACAATTGAGTAATGTAAGCACAGCTGAGCGAGCCAGTAAAAGGATGAGGGTGAAGTAAGGGTGAGCAACTGCGGATGAAAGACTGAAACTGCAGAGTTTCAGGTCTCAGACAAAATCACGACCAGTTCAGCGGACAACAGAAGATGAGTGTAAAACCATGAAGGGACTGGGATATTCCCTCTGAGTCAAGTTTGGTTCTGAATTATATCAATGGGGAGAGACATAGATCCTAGGAGTCTCCTAGTGTGTTACGTCTGATCTCTAGACCCGCAATGGCAGGGATATTGTCATTTGCTTCTGATGCCCCAGAGCGTAGCACTGCAGTTGGCACAGAGGGGAAGAGAATTAAGAAAATTCACCAGCCTCTCAATTGTTTCTGTAGGTAGTGCCTCTTCCTGTCCTTCTGTGATAGACTTCTCAGGGGTGGAAGCACAGTCACCCCAAGTAGTCATTGGGGTGACTACTCTTCCAATATTAGAACATAATGTTCCTCCAGCCCTGTACCTGCCCCTCTCTTCTGGCCCAAGGCTCTGGGGTCCGGGAAACAGCCAGATGGCGAGAGGAGGTGGGTGAAAGGCCTCTCGTGCTCTGAGTGGTGCTAAACCAGCTTCCTCTGGGGCTGTTGTTGGAATGACAGGAGGAAACCCAAAGCCAGTTCTTTGTCCTGCAGTGAATGCTCATCATGAGCACTCGGTCCATCACTAGAGAGCATCTGTTTCTCCCAAGCCATCAGATATGTGGACGATGGTGGAAAACAAATTTTTTAAAACTGTTCTCCTAAAGTCTTCTTCTAGTTCTTGCACGTTCCCCTTGAATGGAATTCTTGGACCTCCCCTTCCACCTTAGTCTCCCTTTCTCCTTCTTTTTCATCCTGTCTCTGAAGGCTCCAGGCTTTATCTACTGGGCTTTAATCTGGAAGCTCTGTCCTGAGTCATTGCTCCTTGAGTCTAAGTTGGCAAGTCTTATTAATTCTTTAATATAAACACAAAGGGACTTATTAGAGTGTATCAGGCAACTCACACTTTAAATGAGGAGGATAGAGAACAAGGGATGTCAGGCGGAAAGCAAGAGAGGGCTGGTACAGCCAACACCCTACCCAGGATATCTCTGAACACTGTCACTCACTACTGCAGCTGGAAGTGGTCCCTGAAGGTAAGTCTTTCCTTATTCCATAATGTTCAGAAAAGACATTTATTATCCCATAATGTTCACTTATATGAGGCTAACAAACTTTTTAATTAGGGATCATCTGAGTAGCAATAACTTGATTTAGTAAGTGCCAAAACCCAACACCCCCAGATGGGGATGCAGAGGGTGGAAGACCTGGTCCTCCCATTGCATCAAGCATCCATCACACAGTGGCAGGGATGGGGGGTGGGCAACAAGTGAGAGTTTCTTTCTTTCTCTACAACCTGTGCTGAATGAAGTCCCTGGGGAGAAATCGCCCCATCACCCCATTGGTGTTGAATTTTGGCCACACTGATGAGGCTGAATATATTAAGCAATCTGAGGACAGCCTTACATTTAAAATAACTTTGCTCCTTACAGCTGAACATTAGGAAATATCATGCAGGAGGAAATCAGGCAACACCAGAAAGAGCAGGATGGAAACTGTCCCGTGGCTGCATCAGGCTGAAGCTGTGGCGATGAAAGGCCAGCAGCAGCTCAGTCCCGGCAACGCCCCTCATTCCTTTAGCTATGTATTCTGTACATATGGTTTAATATCTACTATCTCTTTCAGAGACCCTGAAAAGTCCAGAAAACATAAATAAGACACATGACCCTTCAGTGGGAGAGTCAAGGGGATAAGTCATCAATGACCACGTGACATGTTACGGCACAGGCGGCTCCAGAACATTCTGCAAGCACAAAGGACAGGGTGTGGGATTTGGAACAGTCTTCAGAGAAGAGGGGTCACCGAGCCCAGTTTAAAAACAAATGTTCACACTCAGTCGTCTGACAAGAGTATGAGCTGCATTTCAGGTCAATGGAAGGGCATTTGGAGGAGCATGACAAATGGAAGAGCCATATTCCGGGAATCTAAGTCCTATTTGACTAGAGTGCACAGTCACCTCAGGGAGGCAGAACAGGTGACACAACTTGAAAGAAAGATTGGCAGGGTCGCTCTACGACTTGGGCAAATCACCTGCCATTTCTGTCCTTTAGTCAGTTCATTTATATCAAAACTAGAGTTCCTGCCCTCCCTAACACACAGGACTTAGCTTTAGAATTATAAAGGGGTATAGGAAGGGGCCTAGAGGTTCATCTAGTCCAGAGGTTTTCAAACTGCTTTCCCAGGACTTCCTCAGGGACTTCAAGTTTGTCCAATGACACAGCAAGGGGACCTCAAGTTTACCCAGAAGGTAGAGATCCTGATCCCCAGCTTCAATAAGAGCCACTGCATTTTGCTCGAGTCTTAGGGGACAAGGGGAGGTTCTGCTGTTAAAAGGTGAAGCTTGAACTTCATTGGACAGGGCCTAGCCACCCACTTTGTAGATGAGGGAAACTGAGAGGCAGGATGGGCAAGGAAAGGGCTTGTGGGAATCCTAGCAGACAACCTGTAGGCTTTGAGAAGAGATGGGTTTCACAGTATTGAAGCCATGTTTTCCTCCTCATCCTCTTAGGCTCCAGCCAACAAGATTTTCCACAAAATTTAGGACAAAAGATCAAAGTGGGAAAATCTAATGCTAATGCCTCCAACCCTGCTGCCCACCTGCTGGGCCCCAGAGGTTCAAAGCTTGCAGACCTAGGAGGAAAAGCCCCCCACGGCCCTCCCATCACCTGGACGGACTCCCAGCTGCTCCTCTGACCACCAGCCAGCCCTTCCTTCCACCTGGCTTTCCAGAGGCACTCAGGTATCCCTGACGGGGGCTTGGACCAAAGAGGTTCCCCTCTCAGACAGCTCTGTCCCCTAAGTCATCCCCTTACTTTGAGGATCGTTCCCTTACTTTGGGGACTCTGTGTGTGCCTGGGGTTAACAGCTCTGGGTGGATAACTCTTTTATATGTTAAAAAACGTGCTTCCAAGCTGTAGGCTGAGAAAAGGAGGGAAAGTACACAAACTTCATGCTGCTGAAAAATTTTGTGGAAGTGCTCCGTGTGTTTCAGACAACCCACTCCAGTTTTCTGGGTCTCAGCTTTCCCCTTTTAGAAATGAGCAGCTGGATGAGTTATTTCCAAGCCCTTATGGGCTGACAAAGGCAGCTCAGCCTTGATCTTCTCTATTCTCTTCAGGCATTTTTTGAAGAGAGTTCTCCCATGAGGAGAGCACTTCAGAGGGAAAAACACATCAGGTATGTGTTCCTTGTGATTGTCTTCAGGACGATTTGGAGCACAAAAAAATCGTAAGAAAAAATGGTGGGGGGTAGGAGAGGAAGGAAGATTCACACTAAGTCTGTAGCAGGCATTTGCTGCTCTGTTTGAAGAGTAAAAAGGACCGTGGTGTGGGGAGCTGGGCCCTGAGCCCCTAAGGGAAGTCCCAGAGGCCCAGGGATGGCTTGACCTGCTCAGGGTTCTGGGTCACCCAGCCCAGCCCTGGTAACTGACTCCACTGGACCACAGTAAAATTAGAGCAGGGATATGGCCCAGGGTTAAGTAGCAATGAGGGCAAAGTGAGAGTTAGTGACAGGCCACCATCTATGCACCTTGTGCTTTTGTAATTCCTGCTTTGAGTGTGCTCTTCCAATGCTTATGAAAATGCAGGTAAGCCACTTTGTGCTGTTATTGCAAAGTCTCCTCCAGGCAGGGCTGATGTACACTGGGTCCACAACGGCAGTGCCAGGGGGTTGTTTACACCCAGTTTCGGGTCTGATTAGTTAGACCTGGGCAATTCTGGATTATTAGGTACTGCTAATCTCACCCAAAACTCCAGGACTTTTTACTTGGGGCATTGGAGCAGGAGAATAGCGGAGAGACAAAAAGCCTTTTCTTACTACATCAAAATTTACTAAGCACCTACTATGTGTCAGATCTTTGACTCGCCTGTAGTCCCTAAACAGCAGGCCTTATACAGTGTGGTGCTGTCAAGTAGGAAATAGGATTCTCAGGTGTTATCAAACTCTGTAGAAGGCTCAGTGAGAAAAAAGGCTATAGAGTTACCCACCACCAAATCCTGGAGTTTCTTCTGCTGTAAACATGCCCCTCCCCTACTGCTTTCTAGGTGAAGCCCACCTAGGCTCTATTCTAACAAATTGTTTGCAAGGAATTGAGAGGGAAGGGAATTGTAACAGCAGGAAAGTGAATTCTCCTAACTTTTGTTTATTCGGAATTCCCTTCTTCAGTCATCTTTTGGGAGGGAGGTACCTTCTCTTTGAAGTTCTTGTTTTTGGATCTTTCTTTAACTTCAATCTCTGTTTGTGCTTCTACAGCTATTTGTACATCAACTATTACAATCTTCATAACATTTTTATATATTTACCCTGTTTAAAATGTCTTCCCCAACCAGAGTAGATCTCCTCTAAGAATTTTTCATTGCCTTTCCAGTACCTAAGAGTGCCTGGCACATAATGGGGCTTTATAAATACTTGTTAAAAGAAAAAAACCCTGAATGACTAAATACATAAAAAATGAATGAGTGAATAAACCCATTCTTTGCCTCTTGCTTCCAGAAGGCATCACTAAGCTATGCTGCCTACCTGGGTTCCTGGCTGTATTTGTGTTCTAGACCCCTGCTGTAGGTGATAATTAATTAGAATTGGGATCAGCTGGAGTGTCAAAAAAAAAAACACCCTGAAATAGCGATGACTTAATCATGTGAGAGTTTGGAAGAAAAAGGCATGGCTTGTACAGTGATCCATGGTATGTTTCTAACTGTTCATGACCTCTATTGCCAAGGTCACTTTATGGCCTAGGATGGTTACTTCAGCTCCAGCCATCACATCTATATTTCATCCTGCAGGAAGGAAGAAAGGATGAGGAAGAGCATGTTACTTTCCTTTAGGGATACAGATAATAGTTGTGTACTCCATTTCTAGGTAAATCTCATTGGCCAGACCTGAGCTGCGTGACTATACCTTGTTGCAAAGGAAACTGGGAAATGTAGTCTTTATTTGAGTAGCAGCATAAATTGTGGGTGTTGTACTACTGGAGAAGAATGTAGATTGAAGAACAACAGACAATTTCTGTTATAGGAATCATTAAAGATTTGTTTGTTTGTTTGTTTTTTGATAAAGAAGTGACTGGATCAAATCAGCAATTTAGACAGCTTAATATGGTGCCTGGAAAGGAAAGCTGTTAAAGAAAAGAAGCTGGAGACAAGAGAAACCAGTAGGAGGTAGTTGTACAAGTCCAGAGGTGAGGGGGACATGAGTTAGGACAGTAGCAAGGGGATGGAAAGGAGATGGGTTGAGAAGCAGCTTGGTGGCAAGTAGGCAATGCCTGGTGACTATGGCTGTCGAGCAGTGAGAGAACGAGTCTGGAATTAGCCCCCCGTTTTTGACCTGGAGACCTTGGAAATGAGGCAGTCATTTACTGGTTTGGGGAAATGCAGGAAGACTCAGGGGATAAGCACTGGACTGAGAGCCCTGATTCTGATTTGGGATTCTAAAAAGCTGGGCACCTCCCCAGAAGGAAGCTCACCTGCAGCAGCAGCGGATGGGTACAATGGAGCAGGAAGCCCAGTTGGAGGGGGAAAAGGGCAGATCCCCGTCCTCTCCCCAGCAGTGTAGTCACCATACAGTCAGTGGGCCCTCATTGTCTTAGGAGCTGCCAGCCAATTCTCCAGAGTTTCAAGACAGAAGTAATTTCAATTTCCCTCTAATTAAAAGGAGCGTATCAGTGTGTGCCTGGATCCTGCTGCTATTGGAGAGGGGAGGGGTCCTCCCAAATCCACAGCCAAGCCTCTAGGCAGCATCCTAACTGGCGGGAGGAGTTGGGATGTCTGGGGAGGGGCGCCACGTGCCAGCTGGCTGTGCCAAGTGTAGGAGCAGCATGCCTGGGGTTCTGCCATGTGTTTGTTTATTTGGTTTGGCTGATGTAAAACATACACACACAGACTCATAGCCTCAGGGCCTGTGTGCAGAGCCCATGTTCAATCCTCAACTAAAATCAGAAACAGCACAGGAAAAAGAAAAAAAAAGAAGTCAAAATAGGAGAATGCACCAGGTAGCAGAGTTCACCCATTCATTCATTCACTCACTCACTCATTCATTCATTCAGCAAATGAATGCCAGACACTATACAAAGCAACAGACTTTGATAAAACTCAGTTCCCAAGGAACTTAAAGACAGGGTTGGGGAACAGACACAAGGAAAGAAGCCTGAGTTCAGTACAAAGTGAGAGGTGGTTGGTACGGGTCACAGCACATCTCCAATGTTGGCGTTTCTGGGACCAAAATCTGAGAGGGGCTTCCTTTACATCTAACCAGGCTTTTGTGGGCCCAAAAATCCCACTGTCAACCCCCGACCCCTGCCCCAAGCTCAGGGCATTCCAAGCAGCCACAGGATCACCCTCTCAGGTCTCCTTCCCCTGCACATTCATTTCCCCTGTTTGGCGAATTCTTCCTTCTGTTCTCTATCACTTCCCACTTGGCCTTGAAGGTCCAGTGGAATCATCTCTGGGGGTAGCCTTTATAGACCATCCTCTGTGTCTTCCTTGCATGTCCTTATTTCTGGCCCTCGTCAACTACTACTTTCACAGTTCACCTGCCCATTTCCCCTGTGGCCTGTGAGCCACTCGAGCTGGGAGACAGATCTTGTCCACATGTCTATCCTGGCAGTTAATCGATGCCTGGCACATAAATGCTCTTAATAAATGCCTGTCCAAATGAACTGACAGCATTTAGTCCCACTGTGACTGCAATTAAAACACCCTTGGATTCTGGAGTCAGATCCGAGCTCTGTCATCTCCAACTGGCCAGGTCCCCTCTCTGAGACTCAGCTTGCTTATTCCTAAGCTGAAGCCAATACTATTCCATGAGTGTGACTTATGTGAGAAGCTTTCTGTCATGTGTGTTCACCTTTCTTTAATGTACATGGAGAGTTTATTTATTTTTATTATTATCATTGTTAGAAGACAGGACCCTACAGAGTAACAGCACAAATCTAGTAGGTAGGAGAAATCCTGAGTTCAAATTCTTAAGAAGTGCCCCTCCTGAGTGTCCTGGAGTGCCTGTCCCCAGGGAGCCACCTCTGAGGCTCCACGGGCATGCGTCTCCTGTAAGTCAGCCACCAAGACTGCTCCCACTCTGGCTGTCTCCTCTGATCACTGCTCTTGGGAAGCAGTGGTGTCTTCACGTGGTCTCTTCCTTCTGTGCATGTGTCCCTGGTGTCTTTTTGTGTCTAACTTTCCTCTTCTTATAAGACACAAGTCACATTGATTAGGGCCCACCCCGAGGGCCTCATTTTAATTTAATCACTTCCTTAAGGGCCAGTCTCCAAATACAGTCACATTCAGAGTTACTTGGTGGTTAGAGCCTCAGCACATGAATTTCAGAGGGACATAATTCAACTTACAACAGCCAGTCTCAAGTGCTATCTTTTTGTAGAGTGACTGACTCATCCAAGTTCATCCAAGTGGGGTTTTCCTGGTTTTAGGACTGAAATTCCCACACCTCAGGAAATCTCTTGGTCCTGGGAAAACTGGGAAGATTGGTGACTCTAGCTTACCCAGAAGCCTGCCTTACCTGAGTCTTTCCCAATCTGTAAGACTAGAAGGACTAGACAAACCCAATATGCATCAGCAGCCATACTTCCAGTGAACTTTGACATCCATTAACTTACTTGATCCTCACTTTGGCCTTGTCAGGTAGGTAAGGCAGGAAATAATATTCCAGTTACACAAAGAGACATATAGGCTCAGAAAGGGTCATCTTTTCTCCCCAGCCATGTTTACTTTGTCCCAGTTCTTTCATTACCAGGTGCTTCCTAGACCAAGAGCCAGGAAATCACATTATAGGCTTCATTCCACCCCTGTCCAAGGGCCTAGACAAGAGGTAAGTACGAGGGTATATCAGTGAGTGGGTACTAAAATTTCCCCAAGCCCATTGAAATTAAAGAAATTAAACAATCACATGTGCAGTACTTGGGAGAGGAGTGATGGTGGGCCACAGGCTGGGCCTGGTAGAGCAAATGCCTCTGAATGGAAAGCAGAAAGGGTGGGAAGGAGGCAGGGAGAGATGCAGGCTGTGTTTGATGATCTGCTCTGGAAAGCAAGGAGGGAAAGCTATTGATTAGTGAGCTTTGTTTGATCTGCTCAAGGATCAAAGGGACAAGCACCACGAGTACCACATATGCAGATGAAAGTTGACCTGGATACCTAGTGGGATGCCAGGCTTCCCTGGGCCCACTGGCCATGGAAGATTGTCATAAGAGCCATGGGCAAGATTAAAAGCCTACCTCTTCCTCAACTTGAATCCTGTCCCTTTTCCCACCATAGTCTTTTGAAGGGCTTCTTCTTGCTCCTTGGGCCCTCTCTGGGATAAGAAGAGCTCAAGGTTGTAAAGGGGCCCAGGACTCTCCCTGCAGGGGTAGAGGATTACTTGTGGCCTTTGGAGAGCATGAACAAGTAACTAGGTGATGTGTGATGAATGCTATGCTGAGGCTGAGCTTGGGAGACTGCGGGCATACTACCAAGACACACCTAACCCTACTTTAGGGTGCACAGAAGAAGATAGCCCAGTTGATGCCTCAGGGAATCAAGTGATAGTTGGAAGAGTTTTCTGCTTTTGAGAAGGTGGGAGAGAAGGTGGGAGAGGAGAGGCACATGCCAAAAGCCAAGGAGGTGACAGCCTCATAGTACATTAGGGACCAGCCAATGCTAACTGAACACCCAATCTGGGCCAGGATTTCCATGTTATTCAATGAGGCAGGCCCCGGAATTATTCCAGGTCACAAGGGAGGAAAACAAAGCTTGCAAAGGTTGCGTAACTTGCCCGAGGACAGTAATCTACCAGAATCAGAATTGGAACCCAGACCTGCCTACTTGGAAACCTGGCTTCTCACCAGTAGAGCCATAGTCATATCCATGTTTCACTAACACCCCTCTGGCCCTGGTGTGGACTGGAGGGAAAGGAAGTAGAGACAGACAGACCAGTTAGGACATTGCTGCAGTAGTGCTAGGTGGCTGGTCAAATCTCCCCAGCCACAAAAAGAAAAAGTGTGCAAAAAAAAAAGTTTCTCTTCTATAAACTAAAACCCAAGTCCATTCTTGGCAGAATTTTAGTTTTGGTTCAGGTTTTCCCTACTCTTTTCCTTTCGTCCATGGCTGTATCTAAGTTCTGTGTGGGGAGGGAGTTAGAGCATCAAGCTAGGGGGTGAGGAATGGATGGTGATGGGGGACAGTGGCAGTGGCTATTATCTGTTCATTCTGGCATCAGCTGGGACATGCAGGCTCTTATCTGGCCTGGGTCACTGGCCCAGGTGTGGCCTTTTCATCTTCTAGACAGCAAGGTCTCTTAGGTCCACTGCCTTCAGATATTATTTTGGAGGCTCTCTAGCCACTGTCTGTAGGAAATTCAATGGGTTACAGTCAGGCCTTATACCCTGTTGTCCTACCAGGGGTGTCCAACCTTTTGGCATCTCAGGGCCACACTAGAAGAAGAATTGTCTTGGGCAACACATTAAATACATTGCAACATACAATCACAAAAAAAAATCTCATAATGTTTTAAGTAAATTCACGATTTTGTATTGGGTTGCATTTATAGCCCTCCTGAGCCAAATGTAGCCTCAGGGCCACAGGTTGGACACCCTTGTAAAAATTACACCAACCCATCTCGTTTCCTCCCCAGGTGGATCACAGGAGAACTCTGAAGGCTGCCATCTTCCCAAGCTGAAGATGGGAAGTGGGCACGGGCCCTTTTGCTCTCAGATCCCAGAACTGAAGGAGAGAACTATTGCCCTCCCCCCACCCCTGGGCTTAGGCTAGGCAGACAGGACACACAGACCCCTCTTAGAACCCCACGGAGGCATCCACATGATTAATTTCCTCTCTAACTCTCTGCCAATTCTCCAAACTGAGTTAAACTTTATACATTCAGTAAGCACTCCTTCAAATCTATTGTTTAGGCTAGGACTTTGGCTTTTAAACCAATAATTAAGTGACTTACTTCTCTTTGCATTTCTGCTGTAATTACCTTTCTCTGAGGCAATGAATACTCAGGTTTTATGTTCTACTTTTAATGATGGAAAAGCTATGGGATGTATAGAAATAATAATAGGAACAAAAGCACTGGGGGGTTAATATTTCAAATTATTATTCTGTTAGTACATGCAGGACATTTGAGAGTGAATAACGACAGTGGCAGTGGGGAAAGCAACAGAGGCATAGATTACAGAGATCTTCAAGAATCAGAATCCCAGTGTTCTGATAACTGATGAGATGTGGAGGCTGAGGGACAGGGAAGACTTCTGTGTTTCATTCAGTTATCATTTTGCCTCTCATGAGTTTTCTCAGAGTGCCTGGAGTCGGCCAGGAGGTGCCAGGTTAGGCTCTGCTGTGCTGTGCTAAGTAGGGCCAAGTCAAGGCTACTAAACTGCTGAAAACTGGCCCCATACGTGGCCTCCTTATGTTAATTATTTAGCCCCTTGACTTCTTCTGAGATGAATCGATGTGAAAGCCTGCTGGGAAACTGCAAGGAAATCAAGGTGGCTCTGCCTAGACTCCATTTCAAGTCTAGAACCTGAAGACCCCCAAATGGGGGAGGGGCACAGATTGGCTCCCATCCAAGCTATTGCATGTTCAATTCTGCAGTCAGGACTGCTGCTCCGTTAGGGCTGCTGAGGGCCTGGAAAATGAAAAGGCCCCTGACCACAGGGCAAGGAAGCTGTGATGGAAAAGTCTCCAACATTACAAGGGTGGAAATAGTAAAGATATTGGCTCCACTGGAGTTCCAGAAGAGCCAGACGCCAAGGAGACACGTGTCAAGGCACACCATAGAAAGACTACAGATGCAGGATTAGGAGGCAGGATGACACCTCCAGTTCATTCACCCACATTCATCTTAACTCACTGACAGTGAGACAAAGACCACTTCAGCCTTCACACCTTTGATGATGCCCTTAGGCTGCAATAGCAGCAAAAGAAGTTAGATTTAGTAACTAACCCCAGATTCTGCCAAAAAGTCTATTAACCATGAGGGTAGCAATTGAAGGGAGTGTGCTTCTTTCTTGCTGATTAGACTTTGTGTGGTTGGGTGTATGTCTGTATATGTGAAACCCACTAGACCACTCACTTTAGGAAAAAGCCAGCATGCTAAGAAGGAGGAGACCTTTGGATCACACAGGTGGGCGGAGGGTTGAGGGGCTCTGTTCTGCACAAAACATGACTTGTATCCCCGCCACCCCTGCTTTCAGAGAACTGTTTGATTGTTCTAAGCCTGGATTTCCAGGTCGGGTCCTTGCCTATAGTACTTGACTAATAAATGATAGTTCTTGAGCCCTTCTCTGGTTCTAGAATTTATAGGGGGCTTTTTCTTCCTATGTCACTGTTCCCTTTGCTGTCACTGGTGTATTGTTTTTACAGTAGAAGTATTTGCTGGCTGGTTAAAGAGAAGATCTGAAATGAACTGGCAGCAAACACATACGGCATTGCATTTTAATGAGAATGTCTTGAAGGCCTGATGTCTGCAGTTCCAAGTGGTCTGGAGATGGGGCTAAAATACTGGTCTCATGGAACCGGGGGGTGTGGGATCTCCTTTGACTTACTGATTTATCTACCTGCAGACCCAATGTTAGTAATTAGAAACCTTTGCATGGATATGGTACCCTTGGCTGCTAAGAAGAGCCTTTGAAGTTGGTGTAGTACATTGCTTTTAACAGCAACACTTGAGATTGGTGAGAGTTGCAGAGTGTTATATTCATTTTTCATGAGGAAACCCTGAGGCCCAAAGAGGCAAAATGTTGCTTGCTGCTGGCCACATCATTATTCTCAGTCATTTATTCATTCATTCATCTCATTATTGCGTGCCTAGGCTCCTGTGTGCCCGGCTCTGAGCAAGGTACTACCCATGCTGAAATTCACAAGATCCAGAACTGAACACAGATTGCTCACTATCTAACTGAGGAGACAGACACACAGAAGATCATTGTAAACCAATTAATTCACTGCATACATAGGTCGTGGGAGCCCAGCACTGGAGATTTAACAAGCACGTCAAAGCCCATGCTGTCATGTTGGGAAGACACAGACAATAAATAATTATATAATGTGTTTAGGGGTTTAAGTGCTATGAAGAAATGTCAGCGAGAGGAGGGGGCAGCATATGGCAGGTGCGGGACTGTGGCATTTAAAATAAGGGCTAGAGAAGGCATCTTAGTTCTGGTAGCATTTGGGAGAGAACAAAAGGAAGAGCACGGAAGGAAGTCCCAGGAGTCCAGGAACGGGGGAACGTCATGTGCAAAGATCCTGTGACAGGAGCAGGCTTGATGTGTTCAAGGAGTAAGGGAGGAGGATGCAAGAGATGAAAGTGTAGAGCACGCAGAGGGCCAGGCCTTGGAGGTCCTACAGGCATTGTAAACACTTTGGATTTTTAATTTGTATTATAATTTTTTAATAAGGTGGAAAGGCACTGAAGAGTTTTGAGCAAAAAAATGATGTGATTTAATTAAGTTTTGAGAGGAATACCCTTGTGACTCCCTTGAGAGAGAAAGTATGGGAAGCAGTTTAGAGTCTGGTCCAAATTGCAAATGGGCCAGAAGAGAGAAAATGATGGCTCATACCAGAGTGGCAGCCATGGAGGCGATGAGAGATGATGAGACTTGGGATATATTTTTAATAAACTGGCTGATGTTTGGGTATGGGCTGCAAGAAAGGGCTACATGGGGACTTGGGAGCACTGAGGAAAGATGCTGCCATAGGTCAAGTTCTCTGGGAGACAGAGTCTGAGGCTCTGAGATTGGAGCGCATGAGGTTTATGGGCATGGCTTGCAGGAATGATACCTGTGAGGGCCCAAACGAAGCCGGGGAGAAGACAAAGCAGTACTCTGACGTAGTTGCAGCAGAGGTCTCAACTGATCCCACGGAAAGTTCCCAAACTGGGATAACCATTTATTATTGTCCCATTTGAGGCCAAGGGACTAGACCTGTATACCCTCCCAGCAGCCGGTCGTTGGATACAGGCAGCCGCCAGGGAGGGGTGTGACCATGGGTGAGATGGCTTCCTCCTTCTGAGGGCAATTCCCTCAGAGAGGGAGGTTCTGCTGTGTGCCTTCAGTGGCCAGTGCTCCCTGCCACTGGAGTAGTGAGTGTGAGCCTTGGTGCTGAAGGGAAACCCGGGTGACAGGCCACACTGTCCACTACAGGCACCCACTCCAGTCTGGTGGGGCACAGGGCAGGGCAGACTTCTCAAGGGAGAGGATACTAGACTGGTATTAAAGGACCCCATACGACTTTGACCATGAAAAGAGTGGGTGCTGGTACAAGACCCAAATTTGGGTACAAAAACTAATCTATTTATACTTATTAAATTTTTAGCTAAACTGAACTCTGATATTGTCTTTTATGCCAAGGTATTGTCAGCTCCCCAGATTATAATAAATCCCTCTGATTTACAACTAGACCATTATGTGTTTTTTTAGTCTATTAATTCAGAGTATATAACTATTTTCTGGGACAAAATTGATACTTTCTGGGTTCAAATATCTGGCAACCACATATTCCTCCATGAACAGATTCTAATGTGCTAATCTCTTTAATAGTTCTTAGGGGCCGGAAGTCCCTCCCAAGAGCTGATATATAAATCCTGTCTGCTGGTTTCCTGTAGACTTTCCTACATGAGAGTTGGAGCATGGCTGGCATCGGGATCTGTGTAAGAGGCTCTTTCTTCACTAAAGCCAATTTATGGGAATAATCCTCTCACTTCTAGATGAAAATATTAGATTCAGGTCCTGGAAGCTGACAGAATACGTTATAAAGAGTATATGCCTGTCTATGAGTAAGCATCTATATGCGTGTGGTTATCCACTTGCATCTATAGGTACATGTATGGTTGTGTATAGGTGTGCACATGTGTATGTAGGCAAGTATGATGAGTATGAGGGAATATGTATGTGCATTTTTTCTGGTTTAGTTTGTGTGGGAATCTACATATATGGGGGCATGTTTATTATGCACATATGTCCAGGTAGATGATTCAGGTATGATATATGCACACCTGAATAGGTGTGTGCACACGCAAGCGTGTGTATATATGTGCATGAGATGAACATGTATGCACATGTCAACAATTCTCCAAGCTCCATATGGTAATCAGATCTCATGGTTCCATGGCAGGAATATAAATGCCAAAGTCAGCTTTCTTGCCTGTAGCAACTTTCCTCTAGTGATCCTGCTCAAACATTTTCCTTAGGGGCCTCTTCAGTTCTTCCCTCTCTTCCCACCAGGGGTCAATGCCCAAAGGGGCCTCAGGCAGCTTCCTGGCCTTTGGAGCTGACTCTCTGATGTCCATCCCAGGAGCCTCGGCTGTGGCAGTCCTGTCATATTGGACCCTCTGCTGTCACTGCCAACGTGACAATGAACTAGGGCTGCCAAGAAACCCAACTTCTGCGGAGCCCTTTGATTTGCCCAGCCTTGGAGTGGAGCAGAGCTTGGCACAGGTGCCTTTGATGGAGCCCAGCCAATGAGGGGGCTGCAGGCTGGCCCCACCCATCTCTGCAGCCTTTGATGCCCCGTGTGCCCTATAAGGGTCCTGCTACAGAAGCAGTCAAGCTGGAGTAGGAACCAGCTACTCTCTGGACCTCAGCCTCCGTGGGAAGTTACCGTCTGGGTGCTTGACCTGGTGATGCTTTGGTCTCAGGGATGCAGGAGCCAACTCTTAGAAACAATGCTCTTCCAACCAGCCATTTACGGATTCAGCTAGTATTTATGGAGTGCTTACGGAGTCAGAAGGGCAAAGTCATCACATGTCAAGTCAGAAAGGTTGGATTAAACCTGGCTACTTAATAATTGTTCCAATCTGATCAAGTTAAGTGACTTGCATGTGCCCCTCAGTGTGCCCATTTTCTTATCTCTTAATGATGCTGTAAGGGCCGATGCTGGTGCTTTCACAGGGCCCTGAACAGTGCTTGCCACATGGTAGACAGGATGAACACCTGTTATCCAATTAATTCAATCTCTCTCTTCTACCTCTCAGGTCCACCAACCTCCTGGAGTCTCATGGTCCCCAAGCCCAGCTGATTCATGACTGCCTATGCTGCCCTCCCTCAAGCTGCTCCTCCTTAATTCACTATCCAACCATCCAATCATCCAGTATGGAAACTGGAGAGTCATCTTTGAAGCCCTTGCTCATAGTCAGTATACACACATCCCAAACCAATATGAGGGCTTATGGATTTGATCTGGTAAATGTTACTTCTGTTTGTTCCTTCCTCTCTCTTCCTCTCTGTGGATGATGCCTATGTAAATCTCACCACATCTCCAGACTTAAAATGATTCCCATCATTTCCAAGATAGTATCCAAACTCCTTGGCATCACTCACAGGACCCTCCAGGATCTGACCCTAGCCTCCCACTCCAGTCTCACCTTTCCCATTATACTCATTGCTCTTGCCATAGCTGACCACTCATCCTTCCAGAATATGCCAGCCTATACCTGCGCCCCAACTCTCTCAGGGATAGTTTTTCCCTGGACAGCTTGAAACAGCTGTCCTCCCACTTTCTCCCCTAAAATAAGCCTTCTCGCCCTTGAAACTCAGTACCAATGCCGCTTTGTGACACCATTCCAGACCCTTCCTCTGCACCATCCCCCCACCTCCTGCTGCCACCACACCTAACCAGTTGTTCCCTCCTTGGGGCTCTCACAGCCCTTGGTAACCACCTGGTCATGCTGTGTTGTACTTCCTCATCTATTCAGACATGTTTATTCCCCTGTGTAGACTACATAAGCTCTCTAAGGACAATTGTGCAAACTTAATAATTCTCTCTGAGCCTTGGGTTTTTCATCTGTAAAATGAGAATAGCCGTAGTCATACCTTCTTCACAGGGCATTGAAAGGGGGAAATGACACAGTGTGTGATGAGAGCTGGCTCATAAGTGACATTTGGTAAACAAGAATATCTTTATGGTTCTTGCTGGCAGGAGCAATATCTGATGAGAGAAGCTTCCAGAGATGAGAACCTGGAGATCTCAGGATTGCCCAGCTGACTTCTCAGCAGCTTTATTACAGTGCTTTCAAATGGACTTTGTAAATAACTCCATCCATCCCTTCAACTCTCTGCAACTGGGGGACTTTACATTTGTTATTTTGCCTCTTTGTAGCTGTTTCTTTATTTCAAATATGGAGATAATATTTCATAAAGTTGTTGTGAGAATTAATGGTATGATGTATGTAGGTGTTTGTGTTAGTTATTGTTATCATTAATGAGTAAACACCATGGAGTAGCTCAATCTATGCTTGAAAGATGCTTTTAATTAGGATCTTAAAGGGGCTACTTAAAGATACAAGTCTTTGAAGAGATGAGAACTTGGAGATTTAAAGCCAGCAATTGTTGCAAACACTTTCAAGGTGAGCCACAGAATCCCAGTCTAGGACAGGAACTCCCACCCCACTCTCAGGCTTAGAAACACATGGATGGGTTCAAACCTAGGGAAGTCATGATTCTCCAACAATGGGCAGAGGACTCTGATGGAATTAGGACTTCACTGAAAAGCTCTTGCTGACTGCCAGTCTTGCCGAGCCCTCACCCCACCCTGCCAACATAGAGCTTGAGTTAAGGGCACAGGAACCAGACTACCTCCGATACAATAACAGCTTCACTACTTACTAGCTATACTAGGGACAAGTTAGCCTGTTTCTACCTCTGTCTTCTTAACTATAAAGATAGGATCAGTATCAATCTCATAAGATTGTCATGAGGACTACATGAGAGAATGCAAATAAATGTCAGTATTTGGCATATAGTAAGTATTCTGTAAATGTTAGCTCTCTTGATTTGTTGCCTTCAGACTAGCCCACCTACCCTCTCCTGGAACCAATAGCTGGTTCATATGTCAAGATACCTATCTCCTTCTTGCTAAGTGTCAAGAGTGTGTACTGAATGGTCTATCAATGCCAGCAACATGCACTAGGTCACTTCTCACAGAACAAAACCCAGACTCCACTCCCTGACATCCAAGGGTCCCCTACACACTCCCCACCTCCAGATTCATCTCCAATAAACTTCATTCACATGTGTGATGCTTCATCCCACTTGCATTCTTCCAAGTGATTCCACCCAGCCCTGTCCTTCCTTCTTCCTGAGCCTTTGTTCATCCTGTTCCCCCAACTGAACACACCGTCGTCACTCCACACTACCTTTCTCAAATGCCACCTCTTCTATGAAGACCCTCCAATCAGATTGGAACTGACCACTTTTTCTTTTCCCACTTGACCTTTAGGTATGTATCTACTTCTCTGAGTTATGTGAAGTTCTCTAGCAAATTATTCAAACCCATGAAGGGGGTTGTTGGAACTCCAATCTACAGTGGGTTGCTCAGATGCACAGGTGCTAACCTTCCTTGTGACTGGCATTTAAAGGGCTGAAGGATGTGGATTGGGTGAGGGAGGGGCAGTCTTGTGGGGCTGAGCTCTTAACTGGTGGGATCTGGTGTTATCTCCGGGTAGTGTCAAAATAGATTTAAAGTGTAGAACACCCAGTTGGTGTCACAGATAGTTGCTTGGTATCAGGGGAAACCTCCGCACCTTTGGTGACCAGAAGTGAAGTGTTTTGTGTGAGTAGTAAAGAAGGCTCACAGGGAAGAAACACACACTAGGGAAGTACTGAGCTGTTCCCTACACAAATGGAAGACTGAAGTTTATCCAGGTGTAGTCTGCTCTCGGCATTCATAGGCTCTGCACCCACATATTCAACCAACCACAGCTCAAACATATTTAAAAAAAAACCTAGAAAGCTTCAAAAAGCAAAACTTGAACCTATCATTCACTGAGCACTACACTGAATCCACACAAAGTAAGTGATGGGTAGGCACATCCTGCTTTAGCCTGTATGCAAATATAGGTTACATGCAAATACTCTGCCATGTTATATAAGGGACCTGAGCATCCAAGAACTTGGGTATCAGAGACGTTCTGGGACCAGTCCCCACAGGTACTGAGGGACCCATTACCTTATATGGAAAAGCTGTATTTGCAGATGTGATTAAGTTAAAAATCTTGAGATGGGGAGATTACCCTGGATTATCTGGGAGGGCCCTGAATATAATCACAAGTGTTCCTATAAAAGAGACAGAGGGAGAAAACATACAAAGAAAGAGAAGGCAAGAAGATGATGGTGGTAAAGACTGGAAGATAATGGCCACAGGCCAAGGATTGCTGGTAGCTCCCAGAAGCTGGAAAAGGCAAGAGACGATTCACCCTGGAGTCTCTGGAGGGAGCATGACCCACCAACACTGATTTTGGCCTATTGATACTGATTTCAGACTTCTGGCCTCTAGAGCTGTGAGAGAATAAGTTTCTGTTATTTTAAGTCACCAAGTTTATGGCAATTTGTTACACCAGCCACAGGAAATGAATACAGGGACATAGCACTATATATAGTTCTTTGGTTTATGCTTACACCACATTCTGGAAAAAAACAGCCTAACCACTCAGGGTTTTCCAAACCGGTGCCTAGCTGAGTTTTTTAATGGACCTTTCTGTCATTCCAGTAGACCCGCATTCTCCAGTGTATCACCAACATTTGTCAGAAAATAGGTCTTTATAGGCATTTTGGCAATAGCATTTTGGAGCTCAGCAGCTCTGAATCTACGAGAACTGGTGTGAGTTTACATAAGGTGCATATTCCCTAAGGTGTAGAACAACTTGGCAGGGCTACAGGTAGACAAAGAGCAAGAGGCATTAAACCAGAGCCTATCTCCCACTTCTTGCACTTTTTCTGCAGAATGCTCAAATCAAGTGACTTTCTGATTTTTAGCTATAAAAACATGCATGATGGTAGCTGCTTTACTTACAGAAGTTTATACTTTGCATATGTTCTATATTTTACCCACGTGTCATGCTGAATTAAGAAGTAAAAACATCTGCACCTCAGCAGGACCCTTTGTTTTCCCCTTTTCTTTCCTCCCTCCTCCTCCCCCCTCAATGTGGAAGGATCATTATAGCTTAAATCTTCCTCTGCAAAGCAAAATGAGTCCATTTATTCTTCTAGCCAACAGAGCCTGTGTCTGCCTTCCTTTCTGTAGCTCAGAGCGCATGTCCTCCTTGGCAAGGAGAGAAAGAAAGGCTATTGAGTCCTTTCTTCCCCCTTCTGTTTGATTAAAAAGCATGTTTGTTTTTGTTCATAGATTTAAAGCCCAAAATGGGCCAGTACTGTAAATAAAACATGCATTCTCATTTGAAAAATTTATTACAAGGAATTCTGTTTATGATTTCATCTTCTCCAGTAATAATTAATTGGAGGTCTTCTGTGGTCCCCACAGACAAACAATCATTCAGACTGTACTAAAGAATGATCCAACACAATCTCTCTTCTGTCTCTCATCCATCGCCAAAGGAGCTGTCTCTGGTTGTGCTGCCACATCAGCTGCATTGAGGAAGTTAGTTTATGACATGACTTGCCTGTTCAAATGTCTGGGGCATATTTACTAAGTCTGTACGTGACACTGATGTCAGAGTACCCTTTCAAGAATTCCTCAGATAAGGAACCTTTACCATTAAACTGTCCTGATAGTTTAGAACCGTGAAGACATGCCTCCTACTTCACTTCTTAAGTGCTGAGGATGGAAGGTTATTCAAATGGTTTGGTTTAACAAAGGAAACACACCCCCACACACACATCCTCACAGTCATGCAAATGATAATAACAACTGATATTTAATGAGAATATCCTATGCGCTGAATGTTATGCTGAGCGATTTTTAATATGATCAATCTGATTTTTATGAACAATCAGCCCATAAGACTATTTCAGTCAGGACAGGCTGGGTTATGCTGTGGTAACAAACACTCCCCAGATCTCTGTGGTTTGCAAAGACAAGGCTTATTTCTCTCTCTTCTACATGTCCACTGTGGGGTTGGGGTTGGGGTGGGGGAGCTCTATTCCACATGGTCTTCACTGTGGGATCTGAAACATGGCATCTGCAGCAGAGGAGAAGAAATTTCTAGAGGATCTCACATCAGCAATTAAATGATACACATCACTTCTGAGCACAACTTATTGGCAGAACTGGTCTCATGACCCTTTCCACTCACAAAGGGCTCAGGTGGCATCATCCTACTGTGTGTTCCAAAATTTTCAGGGAGGGGGTGGCAACTAGGAATATTTACTGAGCAGAATTAGTGACCATACAGTAACCTTATAAGGTAGGTACTTTTTTTTTCCATTTTGAAATTTACAGATTACTGATTAGGAAACTGAGCAACAGTAAGGATATGTATAACTTGTCCTAGGTCATGCATCTAATAAGTGGAGCAGGGGGAACAAAGATTCAGACTCAGGCGATTGGACATCTCCCTTCCCCTACCCCCAATATGTGCACTCACACATGTGCATGCACATGCTTAAACTCACACACTAACATCCTGAGGCTATTAGGTCATGAATTCTACAAATGCATCCAGGAGTGGAAATAGAGTAGAGAGTGTCAGCCAAAGTCCTTAGAGAGAATCAAAGGTCAAATTAGAGAAACTATGTTTAGTCACCAAGTCCAAAAGGCAGGATCAAGGCCAAGAAAGAAAAAGAAAGGAAAAAAAAACCCCTAAAAGCCAAGGGTCAAGAACAGGACACACTGAAACAGGAATATGGTTGGCAGCAGACAGAGGCTAGGGCAATGCTAGACGCCAACCACAGGGAGAGGCCTCTGTGTTTCTGTAGCGTGGGTGGACTTGGCTGGTTCAAGATCTAGGGAGGAAGCAGAACATGACAAATATTCTCTGAAGCCTAATTAATCCTTTCACCCAATACCCACTCTCACTGGGGAAGACACCCTACCCAACTGGGAAGAGGGGGGAAAAGATGGCAGATGGAATCTCCTTTGAGAGCCAGACTTGGCCATGTCTTAGGTTTGTCTTAGGGGATAACCCTTTACCTGGGACTGTCCTGACCCTTTGTCATGGATTTCCAGGCAGAAACTCTGTTTTGCTGTGATTCCCTTTCTCTCTGACTCTGCCTCCCTGACTTTCCATTCTTGCAGCTAGTCAAAAAACTTGTTGTGTCTGGAAGGGTCACTCCTATTCAAGAAGAATGATTGAAAGAGTTTAATGAAGGGATTACTTAAAAAGAACTAGACAGGTCAAGGCAACTAACAAAGGATGCTGATGCACCCTGAGGCTATCCACTGTGGGATGAGCTACTGCTCCTAGGGGAAGGGGAAAGGGGAGGGAGCAGTTACCAAACCTGGGGAGAGCTATGGTTGTGCCAGGCCTTCAGTAGAGAAACACACGGCAAGGAAGGAGTTAGGGAAATAAGTACCTAACAACCTCTCTCTCCTTCCACCTTCTGATCTACCGATGAAGTCTCCCATTGGCTGAACTCAACCAGAAACTAAAAGGTAATCTAGATACTGGGTCTGTAAAGCTCATCTTTCCAGGGCAGAGAACAGAGTAAGAAAGGTAGAGAGGACAAAAATATCCAATTCTGGGTTTTCTTATCTTGATGCTTCTGAGGAGCCTCTTCCCATAAATTTGCACCACCATTGTTATCATCCCTGTTATTACCCCAGTGACAGAAGCAATGGTCCTTTGACTGCTAAGAGTCAGTTATTTTGCTCATCCATTGAATCAGCCATTCAAAAAATTTTAAACACCTATTGTGAGCCAGGCCCTGTTTTAGATTCTTGGGATTCTGTAGTAAACAAAGACAAGTGCCTGCCCTCATGGAATTTACATTCTAATGAGGAAAACTGATGAGAAAAAAAATTAACAAAAAGCTATATTAGATAACACCAGCTGGGAAAACAAGGTAGGGCCAGAGGGCAAGGAGTGATGGGAGCTGCTATTTGAGACAGGCTTTTCAGGAAAGTCCCCTCAGAGGAGGTGATACGCCAACTCACCAATTACCAAGGACAAAGGAATCCAGTGACTTGTCCTACATACATGTCTCTATCATTTAGGAACTTTCAACACCTTTAGAAACAAAACATTTAAAAAATTGAATGGACAAAAGCTAATTAACAATTCAAAAGGATATTTCACAAGAAAATTCATCACTCTTTGAGAGCTTAGAATTCAAAGTTAGAAGTCATTGCTCTAGAGAGATCAAGAGAGGATTCCTGGAGGAGGCAGTGCCTTGAAGTTTTTTGATGAATGTGGCCATTGGATAAGCAAAAAGGAGCAGGGAGGACATTGGGGTATGGAAAGCCAGTGTGGGCAAAGTTGCAGAGGTGACAATGAGTTAGGGACAGTGGGAAGGAGTGTGACAAGTCTAATGAGCTTTGCAGGCTGCAGGCAAGGATTCTACATATGCTTTGAATTACCCTCCAGTCAGTTGGCACCAAAATGTGTTAGGGCAGTGGCTGGTTTAGTAGCAAGGCCAGGTCTAAGCTGAAATTTTCTTGCTGCCCAGAATGAGCTATGTAACTTCATGCACGTTTCTCTGCTTCTTTGAACTTCAGTTTACTCATCACTAAATTGGGGGGAATATCTAATTGAGATGATTGGTTGTGGAACATTTGGCATAGTACTTGGCACACAGTAGGCACTAAATGGCTATTACTTTTCCTTGGCCTAAGAAATGAACAATAAAAGGCAAACTGCTTGCCTGGACCTAAATAGCAATTAAGGTTCAGGTAGGAATCTGGCTTTCATGATAGCGAAAAGCACAGGCTCTGGCATCAGATTGTCTGAGTCTAAACTGGGCTTCTCCATTTTCTAGTGAGTGCACTAGGTTACAAAGGTAAGTCACCCCTTTGGGTCTCAGGTTTTTTCATCTGTAAAATAGGATACTTGTAGTAACTATTGTGCTTTGTTGTTAATGAGTCAGTAGAAGGCTGAAGAGGTTAGCATGATCCCTGGCACAAGATTAAGTGTAGCTATGGTGTTATTACGTTAACTGTCATTGTTGGCTCAGAACAATCCGCATGGTGCTTTGATGCCCATATGCACGGGAAAGAGCTTTCACCCTGAGCCTGGAGGTGGTGGCTGTTGGGGGGATGGCAGATGTACAGCTCTCATGGGTGAGAGGTAAAAAGGACCCCTTTGTGTGCAGTAGAGAGTGTGTGCGAGTGTGGCAAACATGTGTGCCATCCAGTGCTTGAGTAGCCCCACTCCTGCCTTAGCTCTTGCCAACACCATGAATTACAGAGTTGGATGCACCCATGGGAAATCACTATTCATACCACACTACTACCCATCTAGAGATGGGACAGCTAAGGTTCAAAGATGGGTAGTGATGGATGACCTCTGATTCTATCCAGCCCTGACTCTTCCAGGATTGTAGGACATGGTGAGGACCATATGGAAGAATCAGAATAAGATCCAGACCAGCTGAACCTCTGGGCTGTTTTTTTCTCTACAAGCATCTGCTCTTTTCTCTTTCAGAGATGCTCTACACTTTCAGGAGCATCCATCCTCAAAGAAGTTCCTCAAATGCTAGACTGCCCTCAGATTCAACAACAGCCTTTCCAGTGGAGAGGACCTAGAGTACTTACTGGAGAGTATAGGGAAGGAGGTGGAGCAAGGACAGCAAAAAAAAGAGACCGTATTCCCCCTACCAGCCTGTCAGTCTCCAGTCCAAAGTCCAGACTAGGGAAGGGGCAGGAGAGAACTTCAAATAGAATGTGCTTGAAAAATAGAGTGACTTGATTTTGATTGGTTTGCACTCTTTAATTGCTCACTTATCAAATGTTAACTTAAGAAAGTTCGAATACCTAAAGTGATAGATGAGGAAAAAGAAGGAAGAAGAAAAAAGGAGGAGGAAGGGGACCAACAAGAGAAAGAAAAGGAGGAAGAAGTGGGGGAGGAAGGAAGGAGAGGAGGAGGAGAAAGAGAGAAGAGGAAGAGGGGCAAAAGGAAAAGGAGAAAGAGAAGGAGAGAACGAAGAGGCAGAAGATGAGGAAAAGAGGAGGAGGAGGAAGAGGAGGAGAAAAAACTGGCATGGCCACCATAGGAGCTGCTGGGGGTAGCAGCAAGAGCATGCAGAAATGAAATACAAGAGAGGGGCTTTGGGGCACTTCTCCAGATGTCCCTGCAATTACGGGCTTGGTGTCCCAACTGCTGGGAGTGCTGTCAGCAGGCAGTCTTCAGGGACTGCCTCAGCCATGGAACAGCGCTTCACCTCACCCCTTCCAATGACTGATATATCAATAGGCGGAAGCATAAAGACATGACGATCTCAGCCCAACTCTGGAAAACTCCAAAGGCCAATTCCAGCGCCAGAGCTTCCATGGGATAGACCACGACTGTCGTTGGGTCTGCACCACAGCTTGACTTCTCCCTCTTTCCACTAGTGCTTCCTTCCCCTGCCTTCAACCAGCAGTGATCACAGGGAACTGCTTAACCAATGTCCTGTGCCCTAGAGTGGGGTTTGAAGAGAGTTGTGGGGGGAGAGAGAGAGAGAGAGAGAGAAGGGGAGAGAGGGAAGAAAAGAGAGCACCGTTTCTTGTTTTCAGACCATCTTATCCAGGCCATTTAATGAGCTGTTTAGCCATAGTGACATACAGGGTCCAGCAGAAGTAAGGCTTGCTTGAGTGTGGTTGGTAGGGTAATAATATGGGTGTAATAATTTATTAACTTTAATTTGAACATTTCACCTAAAATGTCATATGATGTGCTTGACTGTGATATTGTTATGTTATAGAATTACATACTTATGATTTTGTAATAAAAGATTTTTGAAATAAAAAAAGGGGTATTATTTGTGCTGGACACTTTATATGGTAAGCATTTACTATGCATGGGGTACTGTGTGAAGCATTTTATATGCATTATTTCATTTACCTCTCACAAAAGACCTATGACCCTATGAGGTAGTCCACTTTCTGAACATTTTATAATGTGGGAAATGAGATTAGAAAAGTTAAGCCAACTACTCAATTTCATAAAGTTAATTATTGATGAAGCCAGGATTCAAACTGAGATCTGTCTTATCTTAAAGCCTTTGCTCTTAACTGATGCTACCCAGGGCCACTCTGGGCAACCTCAGCTGTGAGAATATACCAACTCCCTTATTTCACCTCCAACATTGGGAAATGCAGAGGCAGGATTCAGAAGAATTCTAAGCAATGAGTTTGGGTATGCACGTCAGACATCAGGATGCATTGGTGTGTGTGTGTGTGTGTGTGTGTGTGTGTGTGTGTGTGTGTGTGTGTGTGAAGAAGTTGCACCTTCATTTCCCCTCCCCCCTGAGGGTGGCTTACCTCTGGGACACCTGGCCCAGAATGGAAGTGGAGCTGCCTCTTTCCAGTTTCATGTCTCATTCGTTGTCCCTGTAAAGGTCCTGCTCTAGCTCATCTTGTTCTGATTTTCCCTTGACTTGGGGCTCTCTGGGCCTGCTGGAGCCTGGGCTCAGGGGAAGAAGAGGATGGATGATAATGGAGTGTGACTTCAGGTGGCCCCTGCATGTAATGGCACCAGGAACACCTTGGCACCTATCTCAGCCCTGCCCAGGGACCTCGCTCTACTAAATAGAACTGTGGCCCAGACAAAAGCCATTAGACATCGCGAGGACATCCATACGCTGCCATGTTCCTGGCATAAAGGGCCAGGCTAAATACCTTTGCAAGGCTCTCATTGTGCTGCATCCTGCACCGCCTTCCCAGCCATCCCCACACTATCAAATCTTTCTTGGGCCCTTTGTTGTCAAACCAAATATAGCCTTACATTGTCTGGCCTTCCACCTATTCTAGCTGGATAAAGGGGCCCAGTCCCCAGACTGGGGGCGCATGGCTCCTGGGCGTCCGCCTCAATGCTATCTCACCGCCACAGCCCATGCCAGGGGCCCGCAGTTTCCCCACCCACCCGCTCTGCTCCCGGGCCGCCCGCCTCGCCATTGATACAGTGTGTATTCTTTTCCATAGGTTCCCACGAGCATGTCACTAACCATTTCCTGGGCCTTATCACCGGGAGGAAAAAAAGGAGCGCCTTTGAAAAGTGGAAACAAAACATCAGGGCCCATTGTTGTGTGACTTCCCTGGCCACAATCTAGGCTCTCCATCGCTGACATGCAGAGACTACAAACACAGCCTAATACAGATACTCTGATCGGCAATTTGACCAGGACATTTATTGTTCCGTATCTGCCATCTCTGCTCGGTGTGTTTGTGGCTTTTAAATCATCCTTTTCATTTCTCTCTCCTGGCTCAGAGCAAGTCAAAAGCTTCTGATGCCCATCGTCACTGTGAGAAGCAGCTGAGTCAATTTGCAAACTCTTGGGTCTCCCTGTTCCTGGGAGCTCCCAGAGGAGGCAGCCTTGCTCACCGTTTTCTCATCTTTTCACTTTCTCTCTCCCTCTTTCTTAGCCATCTTCTTTGCCTCCATCTCCTTCGTTTCTTCCTCACTTGTCTTTTTACCCTTTCTTTGTCTTTCACTCTGCCTCTGTCTCTCCCTCTCGATTCATTTGTCAACTCTCACTCTATACCTAGATGATCAGCTGGAGGCGGGTGCTTCTGGTTAATTTCTTGGGAATGAATGAGGAAGGAGTTGGGACTTTATTTAACGTTGCTCTTTAGAGATGCACACAATTCTGGAATATTAAATTTGAGGAAAGTTCAGAGATGAACTAGTCTAACTCCTTACTTTTTATGAAGGAAGAAGCAGCCTTCATAAGGGTCTGCGAGTGAAGTGACCTGCCCAGTGTCACACAAGGAGTCAGTAATGACCAGATCAAGAAGCCACATCTACCCGGTTTCTCACCATTACCAGGAAACGCTGTTTCCCAGCTGTGTCTCCCAATCTCTGAGAAGCCCAATGACATGCATCTAGTTTAGGTGTCTATTTGAGATGCAGACCTAAAATTCATCTGTCAATCTTCTGTTTTAGAGAGAACCCAGAAACATTTCATTTTAGAATAGCATAAGGTGGCTAAGAAAACTCTCTGGATATAGAAAACCTACACTAGAATCTTGGTTCTGCCACTCATTAGCTGTGTGGCAGTGGGTAAGTCCCTAAACACCTCTGTGTCTCAGATTCCTGGTGTTTAGAATGAGCACAAAAGCAGAACTTACTACTTTGTGAGGACAGATGATTCACATATAGTGCCTGACACATAGCACTGTGTGAATGTTAGCTATTAATAATTCTTGGGAAGATGCCGTGTTAAAATCTATTTTTTTTATCAATCACCCTCTCGATTTGATTTCAGCAGCAACCTAGCTTCTACTCACTAAACACTCCTTCCCCTATTCAACAGTGTATACAGAGCACATACCATGTGCCAGGCAGTTTTTGCCTCCATAGGGCTTGCAGTCAAAGTGATGACATTAAACAAACAAACAAACATATAATAACCAACTGAAATGAAGAAAAAGTACAGGGTGTGATTAGAAGTTACACTGGGGAACCAGATCTAGATTTGGAGTTTAGGGAAGGCATCTTTAAGAGAGTGACATTTAACTTAAGCTCTTAAAAGAATGACCGAGGCGGGTAAGATCAGTAGCAAGTGAGCACTCCAGGCAGAGGCAAGACAGGGCGCCCGAGGACCTGATTGGGGACTGAAAGAAGGCTGGCATGATGGCAGAGAGAGAGGAGGTCAGCAGACAGAACACAGGTTGCTCAGGGCTGCACATGAACTGGGAATTGTTTTCTGCTAATGGCAGTTCAAAGCCTCACATAGATTCTGAGTAGCTCCTTCTGCTGCTGAGCAGAGAATGGATGGAGTGAGGCAGTTAGAAGTATGGCAAGAAGGCTATTTTTATTTATTCCAGGTGAGAAAGAATATGCCTTGGACCAGAATGGTGGATGTGAAAATGCAGACAAGAATTCAATGGATATTTGAAGTAGAATCAATCTACAGAATTAGGTGATGGTTAGACTATAGCGTGAGAAGGGAGAGGGATGATCCAAGGATGCTTCTCACCTGAGCATTTGGGCTTAGGGAGGAGCCATTTATTGAGAAGGGGGAGGCTGGGGGAAGCCCTGGGTATCAGGAGCTCTGGCTGTGTTTGAGATGCCAAGAACACAGTAGGATACTCGGATCTGGAGTTCAGAGTACCGGCCCGAGCTAGAGATGTACATCTGGGCATGAACAGCAGTTTACGTGCTGTGAATGCATGCATGAACGAGTGAAGTGATAGTGCTAAGATTTGAAGCCAGACTTGGCAGACTAGAAAGTCAACATTTTATACACTATTCAGTCACATTACAGTAAACAATATCCAGGAAAATGGAGACTCTTCCAATATCCAGAGAGTGTCAAGTCCAGGGCAGAAGGTGGTAACTGCCAGGTCAAGAAAACAGCCTGGGTCCCAGGAGAATCCTTGAGAACAGGCAGAACAAAGGAGTCTCTAGAGCCAGGGGTTCTGGCTTAAGGTCTGGAGTTACACAGAAAGAAGCAGAATCTTGAGGGATGTAGGAATCTCATCACACCCCCAAAGTGTAATAGGCCAAAACCCTCTGGAGTAGATATTCATGAGATTGTCTTGAGATAATTTCTAGGAAAGAACCTAGTGCCATCCTGGGCACACAGAAGGTGCTCAGGGTAGGCTAGGCTAACCTAGGCAGTAAAAACAAACATTCTCTTAATGTCAGTAATATAACTCAACCATGTGCCATATGGGTCAGGCAGCATTCTTGGAGACGCTTTTCCAATAGTGACTCAGGGATGGGGGATATTTCTACCTCTGACAGTCTTGCACTGTGAAAGGGCAAGAGAGTGTGGAGAATTCACAGCCATTCCTAGCAGCTTTGAACTGGAAGCAACACAAATGACTCCCACTCTCAGCCTATGGGACTAGCACACAACCTTAACTCAGCTGCAGAGGAGAGCAGGTAACAGAGGTTTATCGAGGATTGATTGCCTCTGCCCACTCAGCAAGTGCTCGTGCTCTCTTCTTCCCACAGGAGAACTAAAGCAAGGAAAAGGATTGGAAGATTCAAATGGATGAATGGAGATGGTGAAGGCTGGGGGTGAGGGGGTTCAATCAACCTTTCACGAGCTGGGGTCAGAAATCTGTGCCTGGAGCCTTGTCTGTTTCCGTGCACATGAATTCCACTTTCTCCTGTTCTCCCTACACATGTCATATTCTACCCATTGGAAAATGCTGCTGCTGCTGCTGCTGCTGCTGCTGGGTCCTGAAAGAGAAGTTAAAGTGATTTACTCTGTCCCAGTCTGAGGTCTTCGCCCTTTCACGCCTGCTACCACCCAGGATCCGTGTGGAGGGGATGACTGGCAGGGTGTGACAAAGCTGCCCTGACTGAGCAGGATCCTGAGTCCACATTCAGGGGACTCCGCACAGGTTCCACCTGCAGGAGCAAAGCCTTCCCAAGCCAGTATCATTGTCCGTCTTGAGCTGGGCCTGCCTGAGAGTGTCTGTATCTTTCCAACATAGTGATCTTATCAGAGCAGATTAAAAATGAGAATGGGCCCATAAAACATGCATTATAGTCTCTCAAAGCCTCATAAAGCCAGATAAATGCCCTGCTCCAGAGGCCCTTAGATCGAGTTTACACCTCTCTCCCTCCCCATAATGGAATCGTCAACAGCAGATAATTGAAGTTAAAAAAAAAATCAGTAACTTGTAAAGTGCAACTCAGTGGATTGATTGTTTGGTCTCATGGATTGCCTGGGGTAAAGGAGGATCATGTCAGAAGATAACTGGCTTTTCTTGACCCCCAAGTAGCCCCTCTCTGTTTACCCAGAGGCTTGGAGCAAAGGCACAGAGAGAAATCCCATGGAGTGCTCTCCCTTTCTGGGGTGGTTCCATCTCCTTTCCCCACTTTTCCCCCGGTACCTGAGTCCCCAGCACCAAGCCAAGTGTTTCAATTCAGGTAGGTAACAGGTGTCCTATGCATCTACTCCCAGGATTTTAGACAGTCTCCTGAGATTTGTCCTCATCTAGAAGGAGGGAGGGCTGCCAGTCATACAGCAGGTGTTCTGTTCCTCCATTTGAGGGTAAATTACTCACACATTTTAGCTCAGCCCTGCCTTTCTGTTCCCAGGCAAGGATTTGGGGTGCTGATGTCCAACAATGAGCCTGGTTCTCAGTGTGCTCTGACTCTGGCAAAGCTACCACCTCATGCTTGGCAAGTGGCTCTCCTCCGGGTTCCTCTGCACATGAGTCCTTGACTTGATACTGTGTCCTCTGAGTGGAGATTGTCCCAGGGATGGGAATACTGCCTGGGCTTAACCCAACCCAGACATTCAGACTTCCTCCCAGTCTAACCACCCCTAAGAAGCTCACTTCCTGGGAGACTGGCTTTCTTCCTCCTCTTTCAATAAATCCTTTCCTCAACTTCCTGCTCAGTGCTGATTCTAGGTCCTGACCCCACTTGCCCCTCAGCCTCCAGAGCTCTGAGACCCTGTCATGGCAGGGTCAGTGAGAGAAGGAAGGCACTACCTGGGAGGGATTTGGGTCCAGGTTCATGGCTTTTATTCAGGCTGGGTGTGGTAGTTCAGCCAACATAGATATCAGTCCAAGTTTTCCCTATCAGACCAGATGAGAAGAAGGCATGCTCCTAAACTTAGTAAGTGGGCCCTCTTACTGCACCTCCCATGTTCTGACTAAGGACATGAGCTGGCTTCTCTTCCCACTGGAGCCTTTGTTGTCTCCCAGACCTAAAGCTTAGACACACTCGGTGAAGAGTGCCCTTCCTGTCTGGCCATCCAACCACAACCACGTCTCCAGATTGGTCTTTAGTCCCCTAGCACTCCATGCTGACCACTAATTTAGCCCCAGTTACTCTTTAGGATAGCTGCTTGCTCCTGCACATCTATGTCTTGACTCAACGATGGGAATGTGGAAGGCAAGACCAGCTTTGACTAACCATTGTATCTCCAGAGATTTATGCAATGCCTGGCACATAGTATGTGCTCAATAAATATTTGTAGAACAACTAAACATTTTTAACTGTGTCTTCTTAGTCTGGTTCTAAGCAGGCAAGAACTTTTGCAATATGTTGAGACTGTTTGCCCATAATCTGCATAGGGAAGCTCACTGATTTCGTGACCTCCCAGGATGGGCCCTAAAACACAACTGAGACAGAATAAATGTCTGGTTGTTCTGTTTTGACTGGTGACAAGACTTGCAAGCTGATTAATACATTTAAAGTGGTGATCAATTTGTCTTATTCACATCCTCTTATCCTGATTGTAATGAGTAGATCTTTTAACATAATGAAAACTGCATGTTTCACTCAAATTTGCACTTTTGCATTCCAGAGGAGATGAAATGCTGTTTTTTTATTTAATGTTAAAATGAGGTGTAAGCTCTTGTCTTAGGAGGCCAAGGAAAGTCACAAGCACTCTCTTTTCCTTGAAAGCCAGAGGCGTGGCATCTCCTAAGACCTTGAACTTGAAAACTGTTTCTCAAACTATGGAATCAGATGGGACCTTTTCAGTCACATTGTCCTTCTCTTGCCCAGTTTATGAGTGACCTATAATCAGCCCTGATTGGAGGTCGTCTAGTTTTGGCTTGAATATGTTCCAGTGATGGAGAGCTCACCACTGTTTATTTTTTTTAAGCCTCTAAATTTAAAAATAATTATTATATTGGTCCAAAATTGACCCTTCTGTCATTTCTATTGCTGTGGACTTTCTGTCTTGCTCCCTCCGACCCTCCCTCCTTTTCTTCCTTTTCTAACATATTAGTTTTCCATAAAAATATCTAAAATCATAACAACCTCTTACAATTTTGTAAAGGCTTTTTTGTGGTTTTCACACAGCCTTGCAGAGTTGTATGAATGAGTGGTTTCCTGCTGATTCTCTGCCGATGTTCTCTTGGAACAACCCATCCTCAAGGACAACAGTGCCCGCCCCCCGCCCCCACTCCACACCCCTGTCTACCTTATTCACTGCCATCTCTCTTCAGCATCCAGAAAGTACCTGGTGCACAATGGGCTGTCTGTCACTGGTTGTTGAATGAGTGAATGAATGAATGAATGAATGGTGGTGCCTGGAAAGTGTTTTATTAAATGTGACCCTTTGCCTCTGTCCATGGTGGGTTTGTGATAGGCACCTTCCCACTAAGCGGCCAACACTACATAGGTCAAGATGGAAATGGGGACAAAACGGAATATTCACACTCTCTTCTGTGGCTGCACTCATGTCAAGAAAGCTCAGAGCTGGCCCTGACTGGTGTAGCTGAGTTGGTTGGGCATTGTCCCACAAAGCAAAAAGTTGACCGTTTGATTCCTGGTCAAGGCACACACCTAGGTTGCAGGTTTGGGCCCCAGCAAGAGTACACATGAGAGGTAAATGATAGATGTTTCCCTCTCACATCAACATTTCTCTCCCTCCTTTCTCTCTCCCTTCTCCTTTCTCTAAAAATAAAATAAATAAGCTCTTTAAAAAAAAGAAAGAAAGAAAGCTCAGAGGTGGCCATGGAAGGGGCCATGCTTTTGCCATAGAGACCAACAAAGGGAAGAGAACAGGAGGTACACAATGAAGAGCAGAGGTGAGGGGCAGAGAGCGAGTGGATAGCTTCCAAGTCCCGGCTCCCTGCAGCTCCTGAGATGGAGCCATACCCCTGTGCAGGGCTTCAGGAGATGATCTACCTCCTTATCCAAACTCCCCTTTATTGCTCAAGCCAACTCAAAATAATTCCTTTACTTGCAACCAAGCATGTCCACCTGTACAAAAGGTAGATATAAAGATGCCTGTTTCTTAGTATTGAAAGGAAGGCTAGGAGGGTAAGAAACTCTCTCAAGGTCACACAAATAGGAGTGGCAGAGTTTCAGCAGAGTCTCCAACACTGTGTCCTCTGACTGAGCTTGGTTCTATTCGGTCACTGTCCCTGTCCCCTGCTCCGGCTTTCCCCTGCATTTCCCTGTTGACAGAAGAAAGAGTGACTCCTGCAACAGCCAGATGTAGCCAAGCAGTGGGAATCTGAACCAAGAGGAATTCGCTCTCCATAAATTATGCTTTAATAGATGTCAATTATTAATTCCTAAATAAATATTTGTTAATATTCAAAAGAGTTTGCCTACTAAGAAAAACTCAGGCTACACAGAATAATTAGTGCTTCTCACTGTGTGATGGCTGAGGCCCATAATGATTTTTTCTCACTCTGCATCTTTAGTTTTTCTGAAGTGTGAATGCCTGGCTGTGTCAGGTTTCCTGAGGGAGGCGGGGGTTGGCTGGCCCTCCTCTGAGCAGTTTTGGTTGGAGGTGTGTGCATGGGAAGAATGCAGAGAGCTGAATGCTTCCATGGAAGCTTCCATACTGGCCAAGGAGTCTTTCTATTTCTTCTTTGTAGAGCAAAATTTTATGGAAAGCTGAAGTTGTCACATGTTTAAAAAGAGGCAATTATAGATCTAATTGGAAAAAATGTGGTTTGATTTAAAAACCACCTATGAACATATTACAGTATTGAGTGCCGTGCTAGGGCTTGCTGGGTAAGCAGGCAAGGGTAGGGGTGGATACAGAACAGTGTGGGTGCATCTGGAGGGTTCAAGGTGTGTGCAGACTAGTAGGGCGCAGAGCCTCCTGATGCGCTCTTACTGTGAGGGAATGTGAAAGCCATCCACAAGGGAGGGCTCTACAAAATGCCAGGAGAACTTGGAGAAGCTCGAAATCATACTAAATTGGGAAAGGAAGAATAAACTCGTGAAGGTGGTAGAATCTGAGACAGGCCTCGAAAAATGGATAGAATTTTGATGAGCAAAGATTAGCTTAGCATTTGCATTTGAGAGGTCGTTCATTCATTTTCTCAGCAATTTAAGTCACGTTTATTTGGAGCAACTGGTAAGAGCCAAGCCCTGGTCTGTGTACTGGAGATATAAAGAAAAATCAAACAGAGTCTGTGAACTTAAAGTATGTAGTCCAGTGGCATATAATAATGACAAATAAAATGTCACCTAATAATGTCACATGTAATATAAAAATAGTTTCAATACAGTGAGATGTGGATCCAACAGAATGACCACCTCCACCATGGGGACAAGAAAGCTATAAGAGGTGGGGAATCTTGATCTAGATTCTGAAGGACTCATTTAACCAATTATTCTTTCACAGCACTTATTTACTGAATGCCTACACATGTTAGGCACTCAGCATATGTTAGGATAGTGCAGTGAACAAAACAGACTAACCCTTTTCTCATGGTATGTACATCCTAACAGTTTAACAGGTTAGGGGGATAGTGCATTCCACCACAGGGAATAAAATATGCAAATTATAGAGCCATGATGTTATAGGCTGTGGCTGTAGCAAAGGGTACAACAGGAAGGGGATTATCAGGAGGTGAGACTGGAGACAAAGTTAGAAACCACATTTGGAAAGACCTTGCAAGCTGGGCTAAACACTTAGGACTTTATCAGGAGACAGTGCAAAGCCAAGGAAGGCTGTTACAGCAGAGACTGAGGAAGGTGACCTTGAGGCTCTTTGGAAGCCAGATTGGAAGAAGATGAGGCTGGCGGCAAAGAGACCAGTTCAAACGTGATTGCAATAAACCAAGGTGCCCATGATGAAGGCCTAAACCAGGGTACAGGTAGGGGGATGAAGAAGGGATGTGTTTGAATTGGATGGGTGGCTCTTAACCCTGTGTGTGTGTGTGTGTGTGTGTGTGTGTGTAACCTCCTTGAGAATCTAACAGAGGCTTTGGCCCCAGAAAGATGCTCATACTCACCTACATGTATTATTTTGCAAACAACTTCAAAGGGCATGAATTCCAGATTAAGAACCACTGAGTTATAGGAAACAGCGGGGTGAATGAGAGCCAGAAGGTGAGCACATAAAACAGGAGGCTGAAGCAAATGGTTTGGCATGATCTGGTGCTCTTCTAGTTCCCCTTTCAGACCTGCCTTCTTGGACCCTTCCTCTTACTGTCCAGCACCCCAGGGCTTTGGTGGGTCCTGGCCCACAGCACCCCAGTAAATTTGCATGTCCCTCATTCCTACTAGATCAAGACACCCACCTGAGCCAGAAACCAAGGAGGCAAGTTCCTTTCTGCCTTTCCTATTTTGGGGGAATGTTAGAGTATTTCCCCAGTGATACTCCACAGTCCAAATCCAAGAGCATGTCATCACAGATGCCAGAGGACTACAGCTGGGAGGATCAATGGACATCAACAAATGCTACTCCCTCACTGCCCAGATGGGACAGTTCAGGGCCAGAGAAGGGAAGAAATTTGTCCAAAGCCATATGGAGTAAGTGGCCAAACTAGAACCAGAACTCCCACCCGCCAATATCTCTCACCTTTGCCCCTCACAGAAAGAGAAAGCTCCCCCTTGCTTCCAGGGAAGCAGCATGTGCCTTGCTAAAGGCACTGATCACATTGGACAGGGAGTCCTGTGAATGTGTCCACACCCAACCCAGGGACCCTGGGTGTATTGAATGTAGACCATGAGACAGGAGAGGTTTTGGCTGCCCATGAATGCTCACCAGTTTGCTCTGCCTGCCTCACTATCCCATGCTGGGGAAAACAGCAGCCCTCACTGTTAACCTCCCTGGGCCCCGAGATGCTTCTGTGGTAAGATAGGGGTGGGGGGTAATTAGACCAATTCCCAGGGAAGTTGCATGTATAAAAAGGAGAGAGTATGGAAATGAACTTAGTCCACTCAGGAAGCGCTCCTTCCTGCCTTTCTTCTACTTGGCACTTCTTCCCACACTCACACAGAACAGTGATGTGGGATGAGCTGGCGCTGGGGAAGGTTGAGTTTGTGGTCAGAAAAGAAGGCAGAAGCTGGGTTTTGCCTTTGTTGTGGTCAGGGCTACATGATTTTGTATATAGTTCCACATATGTTGGCACAGATACCTTTAAAGGGACACTCAGAACTGATGTCAAAGAGAGAAGCCAGCACAAGAAGATGTAGCTGGGATGTCCTTGGTGTGGGCACAGAGATGCTGAGGTCCTTGTGGGGTGGCTGGGCCTGGGCCTGTCAGGCAGCATGGAGAAAGTCACATTTCAGCTGGATCATGTGAGGGCCCTCCAGCTGCACAGCTCTGGCACCTTCTGAGGGATTTTCACAGGTTTCTCTCTAGCCATGCTGATGGGCAGGGACAAGAACAAGGACCAGCAAGAGAAGGTGGGGTCCAGAGAGGCAGGACCTGGACCCAAATCAAAGGGAGTTATAATGTTTGGTTTTCCAGGGTGATCCTGATTACTTTGATTTTGGAGCATAAACATGAAGAATGCTTGGGAGAAACATGGACCTGGAGTCAGAGACCGGCCTGTCATTCAACAGCAGTGTGCCTTTGGGTGAGTTATTTAGACTCTCTAAGCATTAGTTTGTCCAGTTTCTCCATCTACTGGGGATGGAGTAGGATCCACCTCAATGTTGAGTTGGGGATTAAGTGAGATGAAGTGTGTGAAGAAGTTGGCAAAGAGCCTATATTAGATAATGGTTCCAAAATCTACTAAGGCACAACAGGAACTGGAGAGCAGGGCGCAGGCCCTCCTGGAGCCAGCTGCTTTTGTCTCTGCCCTGCCAGCTGCCTGAGTCCTTCTGCAGCTTCCTCTCTCTCTCTCTCTCTCTCTCCACACCCCTCTCCCTCCCTCTTTCTTTCTTTCTTTCTCTTTCTTTCTCTCTTTTCCCTCCTTCCTTCCTTCCTTCCTTCCTTCCTTCCTTCCTTCCTTCCTTCCTTCCTTCCTTTCTTCCTTCCTTTCCTTTCCATCCCTTTCTCTCTCTCTCTCTCTTTCTTTCTTTTCACAAAAACCTTTTAAGAAAGACAAATGTACTTGGAGGAAAAGGTACAACTCATACATTGTGGCTTGGTAAATTTTCCCAAAGTGCACACACCCCCGTGAGACTGGTCCTCAGATCAAGCAAGCATCCCCCGTGTGCCTCTTAGGTCAATACCTAGTCCCGTTTGGCTAGGGTCACCACCCCTTTCCACCTTCTACCACCACAGATTAGTAGACTTTGCTCTTTATTTCGATGTAAATGGAATCATACAATATATACCCCTTTGTGTTTGGCTTCTTTCAATCAGCACTGTGTGAGATCCATCCAACTTGTATGCAGCTGAAACGTCTTTATCCTTATTGCATGTACTGTTCTATGAACAAACCTTAATTTATTTATTCATTCTATGGTTGATGGGCTTTTGCACAGTATCCCATGTTTGATTATCATGAAGAGTGCCACTCAACCATTCTTATACGTGACTTTTGAAGAGCACATGTATGCATTTCTTTGAGTTATATATTAGGTGGAGTCGCATTAAATTGACATTTTTGTAGATCAAAAACAGTCAAACACTAGCAATTTCATATGGTTCCATCTAGTACACAGTAGTAGAAACAGTGCATCGTAAGACATGTGCATTCAACTTTAGTAGATACTGCCAGATAGCTTCTAAAGCTCACAATGCCCAGCGCCAACTCCCACTCCCGCCACTAGTGTAGATGCTCCAGTTCCAAGTTTTATAGCCCCTTATTTACTTATTTTTGTTAACCTTTTTAAATCATGTTTTATTTTTCCCATACTGGTCCTCACACCCCAGTGATTAGACATTAGATAACTCACTAAATGATCGTCCCGATAAAGCTGACACTGTGCATAGTTCTTAGAATATTATTGACTCTATTCCCCATGCCACACTTTATATCCCCATGACTCTTCTGTTACCACCAATATGTACTTCTTAATCCCTTCATCTTTCCCCCCATCCCCTACCTCCCCCTGCCCCCCCACCCCACAGCTACTCAGGTCCCTCTACTGACTTGTGGCTACAGAGGTATTCTGTTCTTACAGGCCCTTTTGTACCATGGTTCCATGTATTCTGTGCTTCATTTCCCCTTCGGAGGTCTTTTCAACAGCTCCAACCCTGGCTAAGTCCCGTTTTAGTGGGAAGGCTGTGGCTCCCCATGAGGCAGGTGTGACAGTGGCAGGAGGAATCAAACGATGAGCAGAAAAGAAGACAGGTTATCCTCCTTCCGGTGGTGACCTTGGAGAACCTAAATTTGATTGTTATTAAAGAGGGCGACATCTACTTATACCAACATTTTTTAACTAGTCTCCAGATAGGAAATGGGAAATGAGAGGACAAGAGACAAAGTTTTCCCTCTTGTCCAGTTCCAAAAAAGCTAGGTATTTCCAGGCTGTTGGGGTTGATCATTAGAGCCCCTCCATCAAATTGAGGCAGAGCAGGAAGCTCTCTTGCCCTTGGCCTTGCTGTCCCAGGGTCTGGCAGGGCCGGTTTATCCATTACCCACAGTAGGCACAGTGCCCAGGGCCTATGATGCATTTAAGGGCCTATGAAAACATTTTAATTTCATTTAAAAATCAGAAAAAAAAACCTTTTAGGTCAAAGAAAATGTTTTATTTTATAATATTAGCAAATTTCTCTTTATATCAATGTAATCATAAATAACTTTTTTAAAAATATATTTTTATAGAGGAAGGAACCCATGGAGGCAAAAGTGCCCAGAGGCCTATGAAAGTAATAATGTGTCCTGGAGCCTGAGTCAGAGAACCAGCTGAACTGGCAAGATCGGTCATCCAAAGGTTTGGCCTCCTCTTAGAAGCGTCAGTGATAGTTCTCTCCCTGCCTCAGTCTTGCCCCAGGGATAAGAAAAAGAGAACCATGTCCACATTTCAGCTGAACACTGAAGAGGAATACTGGCAAGTTCTTCATTTCCCTTTATGGCCACGAGTAGGGTAGGGTCTAGAGGTTCCTAAGAGCTGCCTCCAGGGTTGGGGTGCAATCTGAATCTTCAGCTAGCATGAATACAGCTGCCTTGAGAAACAGGGGAGGGGCCTCCGGTGAGGACGGGATTGTGTTCTCTGGCCCCTACGAAGCCCCCACTGTGGGCACGTAGTCCCTGTGATGGCTAATGCTCAGGCCTGCTTTAGTCTCCGTTTCCTCTTTGTTCTTCCTCCAGCAACATACATACATGTGCTCACAGACTAATTTAGGGCGTGGAGCCCGAAACATCCAGAGTCTGCTTCTTCCCAGCATGTCTCTGTTGGTCTGGCCTTCAAGAAAGTATCAAATGATGAATAGCTGTTTGCTGGCTGAAGGAATTTGGAAAGGCCAAGCTCTTTAAAGCTCTATGAAGAGCAATCAGGTTGGCGATACATCTTGTATCATATGGGGGAGAATGAAAGAGTCGTTTTGCAAACTACTAATTATTTCACATATGTCCAGCATGGGCCTGATCTGGTTTATTTCTATTTTTCTATATGAATCAAAGCAGAAGGGAGGTGAACAGGGAAACCAACTCCGTAGAGTGAACTAGAAGAGAGCAGAGTCAGGAGACCAGAATCCTCCATACGGCTCTGCCCCCAATTTGCTGTGTGACCCCCTGAAAAACCACCCACCCTCTCAGGACCATAGTTCTTCCATCTGTAGAAAGAGATGACTGGATAATCCTGAAGGCCTTCTGCAGCTTTCCAATTCTGGCACACAGTAGGTGCTCCATCAGTAATTATGAGACAGTGAGAGGGCGAGTGATTGTGACAGGCCAATGTCACACACGTGGGAAATCCAGTGCCAGAAATCCCCAGACAGAGGTGCGAAGTACAATCAACAATAGCAGGAAGCTGAGCCCATCTGCAGACAGCATTTGTGCCGCCGTAAAAATAGCATAACAAGATTATATTGAAATATCCCACTATTTAACTTAATAATTTAAATGTTTGCCTAATGAGGTGGACTTGATTGGATTAGGGCATTCACAATTAATTTTGATAGATCATTTTACACATTGAAGGTGCATTCTTCTGAACCAGGAGGTGGAACGGAAGTGCAAAATGTTTATGTTCAGATGAGCATGTGATTTTGCAGAAAACATTAATCCCAGATCATGCACACTAAGTCAATTTCAGAAATGGCTTCTAGATATATTATTAGAAATTGCTCTTCAAATATAAAAAGCATGTAATAGAGTTCTGTCCATTTTTCCTTTGGCTGATGGAAGTTGTTTTATAAATACGCCCATGATATGATGTTTTCTTCATGCAAGCCTTTTGGTACTAATTGCAACTTTTTAAACAGTGTAAGAAGTAGCTGTCATGAACACTTTAAATCCTGTTACAAGTACATATTTCTGAACAATTTCACATTTAAGGGTGTCTCCTTTCTTCAAACATTTTTAACTATGTGTTTTTCCCAATTTTTTTTCTACCAAGCACTTGAATTGAAAACTGTGCCCTACCTTTTTTTGTTAAGGGAATGATTTTATTATGTAATAGAAAAATGGCTCCACTCTCCATCTCTCTACCCCCTCAAAAGTCAAGGGGCCAGGAATGGTCACATCCACCCTTGAACTCAGGAGGAGCAAAGGCAAATGGCTTCTGAATGACGGATTGGAACCTGGTCATCCATTCTGTCCCAGAGTTCCAGGACAGAAATGTTCCTCAGCACCACTCCTCTCAGATCAGAATCGCATCTCTGTTTTCTATCAGAAAGTTATATGATGGAAGGTGTCCATGAACAAGAGAATTCGGTCCTAAGTGTGACGACCTTTGGTGAATGAGCATGCAGTGGTAGAAAAACTGCTCTGATTCTGGCTCTGCCCTTACTAGCTGGTCTCCTTGGAGAAGCCATGGCCCTTCCTGAAACTCAAATGTGTCATTCTATAAGTGGGGACAATCACACCTAATTGAGAGTGGTATGAGAATTAAATGCCACTTCCCTGATGCATGTGAACAGCTCAAGTAATTTTAGTTTCCTTCCCTAGTCTTCTTCATTGGCACAAAAGCTGTCCCAGATTCAAGGTGCCATTTCCATTTTGGTTCCTCAGGTGGCCCCCCAGGAGGCCAGGAGGGCACTAAGCACATGGGGGCTGTGGTCATCCTGGTCTTGATGGACAGATAAGCTTCACTCTGCAGGTTCCAAACCAGCTTTGTTGGCAGAACCTGAATCTGCCTTCCTTCTGTGAGGCCCAAACTTGGTAACGAGAGTTCATTAAACTCATCCTTTCTGACGTTTCAGTGACCTTCGTAATAAAGTCCAAATGCTTTGCACTGCATTTTAAAGTTCTAAAAACCTGTTCTCTGCTTGCCTCTCTAGGTTTGTTTCTCTCTTTCACTACATCATTCCCTTGCTTCACCCACAAACCACTCCTATCTGCTCACTACATTCTGAATATACCAACTTTTTCCAACCCCAAAGGCCCTTTGCTTATACTAACCCCCTTATCTTGGGACACCCTTTTTTTCTCTTTTTCAACTGAAATACTATATTTTTTGGACTGTAAGATGCATGTTCCCCCCAAAAAAAATTTGGGAGGAAAATGGGAGTGCATCTTATAGTCCTAATGTAGCTTACCTGGCTCGCTGCGGGGTGGTGGGGTGGGGGGCAGTGGTGGAGTGGCAAAGTTTTTTTTCCTATTTTCGTCCTGTAAAACCTAGGTGCGTCTTAGGGTCCAGTGCATCTTATAGTCTAAAAAATATGGTAGTTCTCCTGTTTCAAGTTAAAATGCCACCTCCTGCCTTATGTATCCTGGGATATGGCCAGCATAGCTGATTCAAATGATGTTTGTGATTTGTCCTTGGTGTAGCTGTTATTCTGCAGATATTGAGGCGTGAAAAGATTCCTCAGAAAATTGCAACGTCTCTTCAGCTGCGTGTCCCTGGGATCCTCAGAAACCAACCTGAACACAAGCCTCTTAAAAGTCTCCCAAGAACCCTACTGAAGTGGGTACTATCACTGATTCATTTTTATATGTAGAAACCCAAGGTTTGGAGATGCTAAGTACCTTATTCAGAATCACACAACTCGTGGGTCATAGAACAGAGATTTGAACCTGGAGACTCGTTTTGCTGCTCTACAAGCCTGTCCGTGATCTTCTTTAATCTTTCCAAGAACTCAGTGCAGGGGGCAGGGCAGGCATCAGTAAGGCTTCTTCACAGATGAGGAAACTGAGGCCTCAACCAGAACAGTCATTGCCCCAGCCTAACGCCTATACATTGATGGAGCTGATGGAAAGGCCCCAGCCTGTGATTCTGAATACGGGCCTCTGTGTGGCTGCAGGCTGCCCGCCTCGGGTCAGGTTCCCACCAATCACCTGCTGGTGGGAGCACACCAAGGCAGCGAAGGTGGGGCGTGGGCTGTTGCAATATGCCTCTCGGGGCCCCTCTGAGCCCCTTATCACAGAGGTGACCAGACTATGTCAAAGGGCACCTCTTCCCCCATGGGATTCCAGTCACGTGAACTCTGCCAATTAAGGCTGGAACGATGTCATCTCCTGAAATAGCATTTTAATGAGTGATGGCTTTGGGATAAATTGTCATCTCGTGATCCCTCGTTACAGAGCTTAATTAGATCCATCATAAAACATATCCATCGATGGCACTGGGCAGGTCCACGGGACATTCACCGTCCACTGGAACAGTGTTGCCCACTGGTGGAGCCAGAGTGGGCCCTGTGCCCAGGCCCTGAGAGCTGCTGAGCACAGGTCCTTTCTGAGCACCAGGTACTGTTCTCCTGTTTCTTTCTTTCCTCCCTTCTTTTCTTTCACAAACATTGATTTAGCACCAACTATATACCAAGCACTGTGCTGACCTCTCATGTTTTACTCATTTCATCTCCACAAAAAAAGCTGTTATTTCCTCATTTTGCAAATGGTAAAATCAAGGCTTGGAACCTGGAGCTGCCTCTAGGTGCAGCACCAGCCAATGGAGTTATCTCTCAGGCCATTTCTGGGGCGGTGGCTGACATATGAAGGACAAAAGGAAAATGGAAGGAAAAGTGGATTTTGTTAAACTCCTAGTGCACGCCTAGCACACCACTGGGCCACGTGTGTGTGTGTGTGTGTATGTATAAATTGTCTCCTTTAACCTTCCTATCACCTCCACGAGGTGAGAATTTTAATGGTTTAACAGCTGAGGGACCTGAGTCCCAGAAATGTTACTTGCTTAAAGTCTTGCACTTGGTGAGAATCAGAGCTGGAACTAGAACTTGGCTTGGGGGAACTGGAAATCCAGACAAATGCAGGTTCAAACCCAAACCCTATCATATATCAGCTGTGTAACTTAAGGCAAATTACACAAACCTTCTGAATATCAGTCTCCACCTCTATCATATTGGGAGTAACAACCAAACCCATCTCAGAGAGCTCTTGTGAAGATTAAAGAAAATAATGCCTATAAAGTTTTAGATAGTATTTGACCACGTAAAGTGTTCAGTAAATATTATTTTTCAATGAATACTCTCTTGGAAAGAGGCCACCTATTCCCTGATCTATATAATGGGTGTAGTAGCCCCTGCCTAGAAACAACTCATAGGGAAGCACTTTATAAAAGGTGAAGTACTCTAACTGCACTTATCAATCACCTTCTGTATACCTGTGCATTGGCAAAAAGCTTGAAGTGACCACCTACTTTATGGACTTCCAGAGAGGCTAAAAAATGCTCTTAGGGAAATCTTATCTAAATGCTTTTTAATTACTACTAAAATAATGCATCTGCACAAAATGGGAGTGCAGAATCAGAGTGTCGGGACTTCGAGGGAAGGTAGGGGACACCGTGGTGGCCCAGGAAGACTCAGCAATGGGGACATGCGTGCACTGATGCAGTGGCCAGGCCCAGCAGGGCGTGTGCACATTTGTGTCATTGTGCCTGCAGTGTATGTGCGTGCACATCTCTCTGTGTATATCGAGGCCTGTTTCCGTGAGAGGTGACTTCCTTCACCTGTGTGCACTTGGAGATTTTTTCCCTTGTTTATTACAGTAAATGTAGCCTGAAAGCTGGGGATAGCACAGCTTTTCCCCAAACGCAGATCACATCACAGTTTTTCTTTCAGAGAAAAATGCTGTAAAACAACCTGCAGATGGTGAGTCGTCTTCTTTTTTTTCTTTCTCTTTCTGTCTCGCTCTTTCTCTGTGTCACTCTGCCTCTGTCTCCTTCTGTCTGTCTCCTTCTATCTGCCTCCGTGTCTCTCAGTATCTGGGCCTCTGTCTCTGAGGCCCTATTTATAGCTTAAAACGCTTCCATATTTTCACACTTAGCATAGAAAAATGTCCCTGTGATACAAAAAAATAACACACATTGAGGTTTCTAATGAGATCAGTGTTTCATGCCAAGATCCACACACAGTAACACTGGACGGTGTTCCTCACCCCGCCCCACCCGCAAATATTGCCAGGCCTGAGTGTCCGCCCTCAGCCTTTTCCGGGTTTTGTTTTCCCAACTCCTGAAGACAATCCTCCAGTCTGTCCCCTCCCCGCTCCCTTTGTGAGCCTCTCCTGCAGTCTCCCAGGCCGGTTCAGGGCTCCTGGGCATCGGCAGCCAGAGCGGCCCGGACCTCCTCTCTCAGTAGATCTCAGCAATAGCTCCATCAGAGAGCAATCGGAATCTCTGAACATAGTCACACAATTCATTTCCCCAAACTGTCCCAGTGTAAACACTGCCCGGAGGGAAAGGGAAGCTAGGTAGGTAGCCTTTCCCTAAAATAAGGAGAAACAATTATTAAGGGGAGAGAGGGAAGGGAGAAATCAAGATTCATCTCTAACCAATCTGGACATGTGTTAGAGAATATTGTTGAGAACAATTAGAGATGTATGAGTGAGGGGTTTATTTCTCACTTGCCTGTCAGGTCATAAGACAATCTGTTTATTTTCCTGTTACAATTTTATTCAATAAACTGAAAGGATGGGAACTTGGAAAGAGGGTATGAACAGGATGTGTGCTATCAATTTGTCAAATAAATAATCGTGCTTGGAAACAACAGATTTTATTAATTAGACAGGATGGTGTATTATTACCATTAAAGTGTTATATTGCATTAATTTTTATATTTTACTCGGCTACTAATTACTGTAAAAGATTTCGGGAATGAAGCAAAATAAAATCACGCAGCATTATACATAATGTAAAGAGAGCATGAATTAATTTGTCCGCCAATCCTGCCTGCCGTGCGTGGGGAGTGGAAGAGGCAGGCAGCCACCTTCCCTGCAGGGGAGCCAGCACCAGCGCCCTGCTCCCACTGGGAAGACCTGGGGTTCCAAACCTGGCCAGCCACCACTGGCTTTGCCCACTCTTGCCAGTCACCTTTCCCAAGACTCAGGAGTGTTTAAATGTAAACACTCCTCTGCCTGTCAAGATCTAACAATTCTCCAGAGGAAACGACGTACTTTAAAATGTCAGAGGTGGGGAAAGGATTTGAGTCCCCGTATTAACTTCTCACAGAGCAGCTCTGGCCAGGCTCCTCACTCAGGAGACTGCCCCGCCGCAGCCTGGGCTGGGGAGGCTGGGCAGACAGGGCTCCGGGAGCAGCCCAGCGCTTGAAGGCCACCCAGAGACCGTCGCAGCCATGCTGCTGCCTGGACACTGCCTCAAAGTGGAGGCAAACCCGCCCATGGCCACTCCATGGCAGAGTCAAGAGTTTTTCACCATGAACTCGGCCAGAGGCCACCCCGCGTTAGACCTAGGCCTTTGTCACAGGGAAGCCCCCACACGGAGTATTGTTAGAGCGCATGGCTGGGTTGTAATCCAGCTCAGACACTAACAGCTCTGTGGCACAGCCAAGTCTCTTAACCTCTCTGAACAGCAGTGTCTTGTTCAGTTAAAAAAAAAAAAAGTATTTTCCTAGGAAGTAAATTCCCACGCTTGGCACACATTCTGGCTAAGGAAGCAGTGGGCAGGGCCCTCACCAGGGTGCTCAAGGCCCACAGGGACTCCCCATGACAGCACAGCCACATGGGGACCAGGCTCCCCAGGGAGCCCTCCGTGATCTGCTCCCGGCGCTGCCTTCTAGGTCCTCATTGACCTCCGCTCGGACAGAAGCCGCTGAGTCCCGGGGAGCACCCACGCCCCACCCCGGGGGCGGGGTGCTTTCTCTCCCGTGTGGCTGAAGCCCAGCCACGTTTTTCTCCAGGCTGGGTCTCCCGAACCCCGACCCAGTGAGGACAGCGATTTCTCACGACCCACTGCCACCTACTGTCCTCAGCTGGGAACTGCAGGACCGAGAGCTGCAGGCCCCCGAAGCTGCGCTGACAAGGGGGCCCGGGCGCTGCCTGGCTTGTAGACAGCGCTCGGGTCTCTCTGCCTGAAGGCTGTGATCAGGTTAGTTCTGAGTACTGTGTTGCGGTTGTGTGGGAGCAACTCAGCGGAGCCACCCGAAGCTGGGGTCCTCAGGCTTTCACTGTTAGGGGAGGAAACTGGGGCCCTGGCCCTCCAGAGACAGCAGTTCTAGGACAACCCTCTTCCTCCCCATCTGCCTAGAGCCCCCCTTAGAGGTGTAAAAATGCTGCCTTGGGGTTTGAAGGGCTGTTTCTGGCCACTCAAACTGGACCAGACACAGGTCTTCCAGAGAATGGCTGTTTGTTGTCCCTGTTTCCAGCTTCCAAAGGGTCCTGGAACTCTGACCTCATTCTGAGCCAGGCACACACTGAGACTTCTCTAGACCCTCCATATCCCTTATGCCACCCGCTCTTAGAGCATGCTCCTGAGCTCCAGGCAAACCTTTCTGCTGTGTTACCTTACACGAGTCATTGTACTGTTGCAAACATTTTTGTTTTTTAATATGTAGAAGTAAAAGCCAAGGCCGACTATGAAAGCAGCCTGACTCCTGGGGATATAGGCACATATTTTTCTTGTGCACACAAAAGATTGCTCATGGCTATGTCTGAATGCTAAGTCCCTGCCAACTCATGTGCTGAAATCTAACCCCCAAGGTGAAGGTATTAAGTGGTGGGGCCTCTGGAAGGTGGTTAAGTTATGAGAGCAGAGACTTCATGAATGGGACTAGCGCCCTCATAAAAGAGCCCTGAGAACCCTCCCTGGCCCTTTTCACCACACAAGGTCACAGTGAGAACCGTGCCATCCCTGAGGATGGGTCTTCTCCAGACCCTGCGTCTGCCAGCGCTATGACCTTGGGTTTCTAGCGTCCAGAACTAAATGTTTGTTGTTTATAAGCCACCTCGGTTTTGTTATAGCAGCCTGAATGAACGAAGACACCCACTGAAGCAAGATAAAGCCAACCCGTGTGGAGTAGAGACCTCTCATCTTTTGACCTAGCAGAAGTGGGTGGTGGGAGGTAGGGTTGTGAGGGAGGGGTGTGAGTGCGGTAGAGGGGAAAGAAAGGGAAAATAGCATATTGAGTCCCCACTGTGTCCCCACCTACTCAATACTGTTTTTCTTTCTTATAGAAAATTCTCTTCCTTCGCATCATAGCACTTGTCACGGTTTATAATAATGAATTTCAGTTCTGCATGAAATTGTTCAGTCTGACTCTCTGCAGACTGCAAGCTCCAGGAGGATCAGGACCGTGTCTGTTCTGTCAGCCACTGTACCTCAACCTCTAGCACTGTGATTGGCACACAGGAGACACACAATAAATATTTATTCAGTGAATGAGTGAATGAATGAACATCTATAGTACCTCATTTATCCGAAGACAATTAACCATCCCCTTGGCCCTTTTCTGGTTCTTTCAAAATAATCCATCCTCTTACCTTTATCACAGAGAGCTCATCTCCTAAACCTTTCTTCTTTTTGGGTTATCTCTGTCATCCTCATCCTAAACTCAGGCCCCCCACAGAGTCTCTTTCTTTCTTTTTAACAAGCACCTATGCAAAATAAGCAGAGGAGGGTTAATGTCTCTGTTTAATTTCTCTTTGACTTCACCTTTTGATGTTACAAACTGCTTGTCCCATAAAATGTAATCCTCTGAAGTACATTGTGTAAAATGGACTATTGTTCCCATTTTCCAGATAAGGAGACACACAGTTGAAGATGTGAACTGACTCACCTATGTCACAGCTGTGAGTGGCAGGGAAACTCACAGCTGTGACAGTTCTAGTGGCTCTAAATCACGTGACCCCTGCCCCTCTAGGCTGCTCTGTTAGGCTGTCCTACGGGCATGCGGTCCCCCTTCCTGCCCTGGGGCTGATGGTCCATGACAAACCTTGAGAGGTTGCTTCTTCAGAAAACAACTAAGGAGAAAGATGACACAAGACTCCTGGAAACACTGTTGTCCCTACTGTTGGCATCTCCTTCCCTTCCAGTGGCCATCAGGGCAACTGGAGGACATTTCAACACAACTCCCAAAGAAGGTCTCTAAAGTCAGTCTGGCTCCCCGACCTTGGACAATTTACTTAAGGCCTCTGCGACACAGGGCCTCATCTGTAAAATGAGGATAATAATAGTAACTACCTCATAGCATTTCTGTGTGGTTTAAGTAAACCAATACATGGAAAAGACTGAGAAGTTACAGAGAAAGTGCTAAATGAAAGTTGTCTTTCTCCATTCTTCCTTCCTGCCTCTCTCCCTTCCCTCTTTCTCCTTCCTCCCTTGCCCCTCTCTTCCTTTCCTTCTTTCCTTTCTACTTCCATTATTTTTTGTTCCCTTGTCTTTTTTTTCTTTCTTGAGGTCTAACTCTCATTTATTCCTAAATTCCTGTCTCTCTCCTGAAGATAAGTGACTTCACTATAGTGCCTTAATAAATATTTCTTGAAACAATGCATAAATGAATAAAGAAACACAAAAGAGAGGGAGAGATGGTGTAGGGGGAAGAATGTGACGAAGTGAGGGTAGAGCAAAACAAGACAATTTGTGTTCTAATGTTTGTTTTTATCTTAATGTAAGAGCCATATTACAAAAGCCAACACATCTAATACGGAGCCTAACCACCCACTCTCGTGTTGTGTTATCCTGAGCAAGTCAGGCAACCTCTCTGGGCCTCCGTTCTAGCACCCGTAGGGAACTTCATGGAACCAGGTCGTCCCTCACGCTTTCTCTGTCTCTGACTCTGTGAGTCTACGATTCCATCCATATGAAACGTTGATTCTCCCTATCATTTGAATAAGGTGAGGAGAATCCAAATATGCAATTCCTAGTGGAACTTATTTTACCTGGGACACACATAAGAAGCTTTGCAGTGAGTGCAGCTTCGAGCTCAGGTCTATCTGGTGCTCACTTCTATCTCTAGCTCTGCCTCTTAACAGCAATGGGACTTTGAACAAGAAACTGTCTGAGTTTCCCTTTCCTCATCTGTACAGTGGGACTAATAAAACAATTATGTAAAATGCTTAGCATGGTGAGTGACACATAAAATGTTATTGCTGTGCATTTTAAAATGTGTATAGTACCACACCCTTGACATAACTCACCATAAGGCCAAATGATAATGAGTTTCCCATTAGATGATATTTTGGCTATGTTTTCTATTAAGCATTCACTGAAAAACCACTGTGTTTTAGAACTTGAACCAGGTATAAGGTAGAAAATGGATAAACCATGAGCTCCGACTCCAAGGTTCAAAGGATTGGATGTGCATGTAGTTTTTCAGGTCCTGATATATTCCCAGTACTTTGCTATATCACCCCCTTAATACGCCTTACAACTCTGCACAGAGGCTTTGTTGGGGCTACAGGAATAAGTTAAACAGAAGAAGCTGCAGAGGTAGAGCCTGGGGGGAGTGGGGAATGATGGGGAATTCACAGGACACCTGCACCTTCTCCTCATTAAGCCACGATCAGCAAATATTCATGGAGTTCCCCATGTGGGAGAAGTATTGAGACTCCCACCAGCCCTCCTGGGTGAGAAAAATAAGAGTGCCTCCCCGTACTTTTTTTCAGCGCTCTCTTCTGGGTTCCTGCCCCTTCCCTTCTTTTACTTCTTTCAGAAAAGACTTGGACATAAATGACCTGTACCTGAGCATGAATGAATATGGGTGACCACTTCCCTCTCCCAGAGGAAGTTTTGCTTTTGCAGCTTGATGTCTTTCTTTTGGACCAAGACCCAAAGGCTACTTCTTAGATCTGGAGGCCCTACCCTGGCAGCCATGTGCCCCCACACCCGTCTGACTTTCTCATTCTCACTCCAGGCAGCTCACCTACCATTGCTCATGTCTGATTCCAGCCCAAAGCCCCCTGGATGTCTGGTACACATTCTCCTACTGCCCATCTCTGTGAGCCTACTGATACTGCTCCCCCTGCTGGAATATACTACACACTAACACAGCTTTTACCTTAGGGCCCAGTTCAGAGGTCACCTCCTTGAAGAAGGCCTCCCTGATCTCAGGGCTGGAAAAATATTTTCTCTTAGAAATGCTACCAGAGTCACGAACTTTACTTTGAATGTGATTTTTTTTCATGTGAATCTGCACGGAGATTTGTGAAAATGTGGAATCAGATACAGTAGGTGTGTGTGGGGCGGTGAGTTTCTGCATTTCTAACATGCTTGCCCATGATGCTGATGCTTCTGGTCTGTGATGACATGTAGAATAGCAAGTCCCAGCCCTGGCTGTGTATCAGAATCATTTGACAAGCTTATTAAAACTCAGATCTCGGGGCCAGAGGTTGTTTCAGATTTTGTGGGGCCTAAGCTCCTCCCATATAGAGGGCCCTTTAAAAAATACATATAAAATTATGAACAAGAAATTGCTGGAGCCCCTCTGAGGGCCCTGGAATGGGCTGTGCAAGTAAAGAGTCCTGAAGTAAAAGCTTCATTACCTTCAAGGCAAATCCATCTCCACCTGGGTCTACAGGCTGACTGAGTCTCAGGAGAGTGGAAATATGTGTGTTTTGTTTTGTTTTCAGGATTTCTCCAGCTGAGTCTTAGTAGCCAAGCCCTGGACCCATCCTCACCTTTGGGAACCGCTGTCCAGAATTTCATGATCTCTTCTCACCTGTCTGCTTACCACCCTCTTTCCCTTCCATTGTGAAAGGCCTTGCGTCAGGCATTGGGCTAGACCACACACACCCAAGGGTCAGTCAGTAAGGGTAGGCCTTCAATTGAAGGGTAGACCTTGAGGAGCTCATGGCCTGCTGAAAAACTGGTCATAGAATGAGCGTCTCATCAATGGTCAGTCTAAATGCTGCAGGAACAAGAGGAGGACACAACACTCAGCCAGGACAGGAAGACAAGGCCAAGAGGTCTCCCAGAGAGTCTGACATTCAGCTGGGTCTTGCTGAATTCCTGGGGCTTTTCCAAGTACAGGGAGCAGCCTGGAAAAGGGCAAGGGGCCTGAACGAACACAGTCTCTCCCAGAACTAACCAGTCAAACCCACATGTGGCAGAGAGAAGGGCCCATAGTGGGGGCCGGAGGCAGGGTTATAGGGGACGGGTCAGCAGAGGGCCAGGATCTCAGGAGTTTGACTCATTTGGAAGAGAAGAGCGGCATGGAAGGTTCTCGAGCAGGAGAATAGCACATCTGTGTTTTGTACATGCATGCATTACTTTCAACCTCCAACTATAATTAATTCTTTCTACAACTTACCCCTATTAGATCCAAAGATCTTTCTTATTTTTTTTAAATCTTTAATTACTATTTATTTTTAAGTAATCATTATATGTCAGGTAGTATGCTAAGCATTTTAATCTCATTGGTTCCTCCTACCAATTCTGGAAGGCATATAAAATGATGTCAGTTTTATATCAGTTTCACATCCGAAGATCAAAAAGTTTAAGAGACTTGCCAAAGGTAACAGAGAAAGAAAATAAGTAAAGGGATTAGCACAGACCCAGGCCCACAGGGGCAAAAAACATTCAGTGAGAAAAAGACCTTCGCTGCTCAGCCAGTTTTGGAAAACATATTTCAGGGAATTGAGGGCTATGGGGCCCTCCTGTTTCCCTGCAAGGCCCAGGTCCCTTCCTCCCGTGTTCCTCGGTCACCCTTCCCAACAGCCAGGCTCCTTCCTCGCTGTCTCTGCCTCAGTTAGAGACGGACCACAGAACTTTGTAAAGATACTCGATTTTATTTTATTTGTATGTGGGGGGAGATGGGTTTTAATTAGGTGTTAAACACATTCTATTAAATTCAACCCAACTTGTTTATTCCAATTGAGGCAAACAAATGAAATTTTAAAAATATTTAGTGAGTGTCTAATATTGCCACTGGGAGGCCAGGGACAGAGTGAGTGAGAAACCCCAGGATGCCATTCGCTTCTGAAAACACAGGATTGGAACCTGGTATATAGACCCTTGGTTTTAGGTCCCCTCAGAGTCCATTCTAATCCACAGCACAATGTTCTGACCTCTGGCCATTTCCTCCAGCAAGTTCAGCTTCATTTCCCTGCTCTCGTTGTCAAAAATGGTGGCGGTCCTGACATTTCATAGAGCGTGTGACGGTGCTTTTTGTATATCAGAGGGTCCTGTCACTTCCACAGAAGGAGAGAGCAGAGGGAGATCCCTAGGATTCCCTTCCTACAGAGAAGCTCAGAGAGGTTCAGAAATGTGCCTGTGCCACACAGCTAGGAAAGTGGGGCGCTGAGTCCAGAACCCAGTGTCTAATTCTTGGTGAGTGCGGTGCAAGTCCAATAAGATATTATGTAGATGAATCAGCTGACAGGTAATCAGCAAACAACTCACAGGAAGGGCACGTGTCTTACTCATTCACTCCCCACACATCGACGGACATTATGCGCCAAGCACTGTGGGACCTGCTATTACGGGAGGTACTGGGGACAAAATTATGAATAAAATAGACATATTCCTGATTTCTGAGGGTTACAGCCTGATGGGATGATAATATTTTGTGACTTTTAAATTTTTGCTGTGTCCTAAGTTTTGTGTCCTCCATTTTCAGGTAAGCACATTGAGGTACAGAGAGTAACATTGAACTTGCCTGGGTTGGGAGACCTGGGATTCCCACAGTTCCCCAAAGAGGCCGATCCAGGACCCAACCTGCACTGCAGACAAGAACATCGCTCCAGAAGACAGACAGATTCCTTCGCAGCTCAGCCAGTTCCTTGCGTGAGCTTAGGCAGGCTATTACCTTTGAACCTCAATTTCCACATCTGTAAAGTAGGGGTGACACCAATCAGCTCCCAGTTTTGTTCTATGGATCAGGTGATAAATAAATGTTAGGCCCTCACATAAATACCTGATCCAGAGCACAGGCTCAACTCATGGTCTAGCACTATTATTATTAATAAATGCAGGTGCAACCAGCTGTGTTCACGATATTTTGGTATTATCTCCAGTCCCCAACGTTTCTGAGAGTAAAATGCTCTAAATTCCTACCCCCAGCGCTGCACATGGCCAGAAACAGAGACCACTCTCAACAGGGCCTATTTCCATGACCATTGGATGCCAGTGGCCCCTCATTGGAAATGATGACAAGCACGACTCAGGACACAGAAGCCGCCAACAGGCTTCCGAACCCTGCCAAGCCCTCGTGCCCACTCGAGCCCCAGGGGGAGGGGTGACTACGGCATAAACACACATTCGCTTTCATTTGGCTTAGCTGACTGTGTGTTTTGTTAAACAAATTTAGGTTTGGAAAAGATTATTTTTGGTACACTGCTGCATAATTAGATGAATTTTCATGAGTTTATTCTTGAAATAAACTTTGAAATTGTCCGTGTTTTACTGTTTTTTAATCATCTGCAGATACTGTTTTTTGAGACTTAGCATGGAAAAAAAAAACCCTGTTACATATCAGTTTAATTTAGATTCAAATAAAATAATTTTTTGAATTTGCAGCAACAACAAGTCTGTGAAAGTGGTGGTAACTGGTGCTGAGTTGTTTGAGGATCAAGATAATTACAGTATAAAGGATAAGAGAGAATATAATATCCTGGCATCCAGTGCCTATTCAGCTAATCCTCAGCCCTTGACAGATGTTCAAACACAGTATTTTTAAAAGCTGACTTAAAAAAAAAACGGGGTGAGTCACTTATTAGATATAAACAACATGATAAGAAATTCAAAGGCTGACATCTATTGCGAACTGTCCACGCCGAGGAGCATGAGAGACAATGTAGAAAGTCAAGTGTGCCACTCACGGGGCTTTCATGGGTGCCCAAGGCAGGGCTGGGATCACAGGCACATGAAGCCCCCATGTTGCCAGGAGCACAGGTTCCACCTGCACTAGTCCCTGAGGAGCAAAGCCCCAAAGGCAGCTTTGATGATGCTGTCAGCCTGTACCGCAGCTCAGTGGCGGCACCTCTCCGGCGGCTGTTTGAAAGCAAGGATCCCAGCAGCCAGCGCTTGGGAAGGTTTGGCTGGCTTTGAATAATAGTGACATGATATTAGGTGGCCCAAAAAGATGGCTGGGTAGATGGAGGATTAATGAGCAGTGTTTGTTGGCTCAAGGACCACTCTTCTCTTTGTCCCCTGCCACTCCTGCACTTACTTACTCATCCCACAGACATTGAATATCTGAGGCTGAATATCTGCTGGGTATCAAGGCCATCTACTACCCTCTGAGATGCAGAGATGAATAAGACCCCATCTTTGCCATGCCTCCAAAATCTCACAGTATAGCAAAGGAAGAAGTCATCTATGAATAACAACAATTTATATTATTATTGAGTTTTGTCTACATGTTAAGCTTCATTCTAAGTGTTCTTATTAATTCCCACAACAATTTTATGGAAGAGGTACTATTATTATGCCCATTTTATGAATGAGGAAATTATGGTGCAGAATGAACAAGGATGTGATGAATGATTTCTGATGGGGTAGTGGTGGCAGGGGTGAAAGAGAAATCAGGGAAGGCTTCATGGAGAGGGTAGGATTTGAGTTAGGGATGTAAGAACAGAGGGGGTTTGCAAATGTGGACATGGAGAATGGCATTCAGGACAGAGAGAACCATGCAGGGAGAACAAAAAAAGATTATATGGTAAACTCAAGACACCAAGCTGTATGAAGGATGGTATGGATTTTCTTGTTTTGGCTCTCTATTTAAATGGAATTCCAGATGAAAAGCCCTCAGCCCTCAGCACACCAGGAAACACAAATCAGACTCTAAATATTGATGCTTTCCCCAGAAATAAACCCACACCTACATGGTCAATTAATATTTGAGAAGGAGGCAAAAACATGCAAAGGGGCAAAGACAGTCTATTCAACAAATAGTATTGGGAAAATTGGACAGATAGGTGCAAAAAAAAAAAAATTAAACCAGACTACCTTCTTATAGCATATATAAGAATAAACTCAAAGTGGATTAAAGATTTAAATGTAAATCTTGAAACCGTAAAAATCCTAGAAAAAAGCATAGGCAGTAAAATCTCCGATATTTTTTTTTAGCAATAATTTTTTTCTGATATATCTCCTCAGGTAAAGGAAACAAAAGAAAAAATAAGCAAATGGAACTACATCAAACTAAAAAGTTTTGTACAGCAAAGGAGACCACCAACAAGATGAAAAACAACCTATTAAATGGAAGATATTCACCAGTGATATACCTGATAAAGGGTCAATATCCAAATTTAATAAAGAACTCATACTACTCAACACCAAAAAACAAACAATCCAATCTTAAAAAATGTGGTAAAAACATGAATAGACACTTCTCCAAAGAGGACATACAGATGGCCAGTAGACATAGGGAAAGATGCTCAACATCACTAATCATCAGAGAGGTGCAAATTAACACCACAATGAGATACCATCTCACACCTGTCAGAATGGCGCTCATCAATAAATCCACAAACAGTACATGCTGGAGGGGATGTGGGTAAAAGGCAACCCTCAGGTACTGTTGATGGGAATGGGGTTGGTGCAGCCACTAAGGAAAACAGTATAGAAGGTCCTCAAAAAACTAGAAATGAAACTGCCTTATGACCCAGTAGCTCCACTTCTAGGTATACATCCAAAGAAACACAAAATGCTAATTTGAAAAATATATGCACCCCTATGTTCATTGCAGATTTGTTTACAATAGCCAAGATATGGAAGCAACGCAAATGCCCATCAATAGACCAGTGGATAAAAAAGTAATGGTACATACATACAATGGAATATTACTCAACCATAAAAAGAATGATCTTACCATTTGCAACAGCATGGATGGACCTCGAAGGCATTATATTAAGTGAAATAAGTCAGTCAGAGTAAGATGAATAGCACATGATTCCCTTATGTGTGGAATCTAAAGAACAAAACAAATGAACAAACAAAACTAAAACACTCAACGATACAGAGAATGGACTGATGGTTGCCAGAGGAGAGGGATGGGGGGTGGAGGACTGGGTGAAAAAGGTGAAGGGATTAAAAGTACCAATTGGTGGTTACCAAATAGTCATAGGGACATAAAATACAGCTTAGGGAATGTAGTCAATAATGTTGTAATGACTATGTGTGGTGCCAGGTGGGCACTGGAAATATCGGGAGGGCAGACACTTTGTAAAGTATATGATAGTCTAACCACTATACTGCACACCTGAAACTCATGTAAAATAATATTAAATGCAAACTGCAATTGAAAAATTAATTAAATAAATAAATATTGGCACTTTCTTCCTTTGCGCCAAATCTTTTATCTGGTTTCCCTGAACCTGTTTCTGGAACAGCAATGGCTCCAAGACAGCAAAGTGCTTTGGAGAGAAAAGCTTCCTTCACGGGGAACCTCTGTCAGATGCTCCTCTCTGGGCCTGGGCCTCCAGCTGGTCTGAGTTGGGAAGAGTTGGCCTTGAACATCAGGCAGGGCTAGGCCAGGGCTGGGCTTGTGCTGCGGGTTCTTCGGAATGCAAGACCACCTCTTCTACCTGGCTCTTTGTTTTCATCTGGGCCATCCATATGGATTTCATTCTGCAACCTCTAATCTCAATTCAACACTGTCAAGAATTGCCTGATCTGCATATTAATGCTACACAATTGCAGAAAGGGATCTTCTTTCAGAGGAGATTCAGTCCTCCCCACCCCCACCCTTCCTTGAGGATCTGCACCTGGGGCGAGGGAGAGGGGCTTTCAGGAGACCATGCAAAGAGCCTGAACTATGCCCCCTGCTGTGGGGTGGCTGGGGTCTGAGGTGCTTTAGAACTTGAATCAGCCCAAATTCCACCTGGTTAGCTGTTACCTCCTCAGAGTGAAGTAGCAAGCTGTTGGGTGTGACTGCACTCCCTGAGTTTGCCAGGGTAAGAATTCCTTGAGTGTTTTCTGGGGACCAGGTGTCAGCCACTTATGAGAGACAGGCTGTTTGGAGTTCTTTTAGATCTTGTCCAAGGGAGCCATCTGGGGTGCGGGGGGTGGGGGTGGGCTGGAGGCTGTGGGAACACACAGCAGGGAGAGAGGAAACAGAGGTCCCCACTGTGGTCTCAGCGACATGTTCTCTTGGCAAGCTCCAGAATACACAGTTCTTTCATAGAGCAGCCTTTTCAAGAACTTCTCAGTCCTGGCGTGAGGGGTGAGAGGACGAGGTGAGCCTGGATGGGGCTGCCGCACAGGGCTACACTTCCTGTTCTGTCAGCTCCCCATGAGGTGGCCTCCGCTTGGGGTGTCCTTCACTCCCTCAGGGTTCCTGCAACAACCATAGGATTCAAGGATCCAGGGCTCTGGTCATTGTCCTTTAACCCTTTGTACATGATTCTTTCTGACTGGGCATCTTAGCTTCTCTGAGCTCAGGCTCAGTTTCAAGAGCTACCTGCCATTTTCCCCAAAATAATATTAGCCAGTCTTCATGAAGTGTGTTCTCTACATACCAGGTACTGCTTAAAGATTTTTCATGTGTTACCTAATTTCATTCTCACCCCAACCTTAAGCTGTGGAACTTGAAGTGCACATGTGTTCTGAGGATAATAAATACCTATTCTTCCTAACACATCACAGAAATTTCATTAAGAATAAGCATGAAATGAGCAACAGCCTGGGCAAATGAATAACTGGTGGAAGGAAAGAAGGGAAGAACACGGGTCACCAAGAACATAAGGAAAGGACCACTCAGACATTACTGACTGGGGATGACTTTGAGAGAATGTTCATCTCTGAGCTTCTGTAAAAAGGAGGTCCTGGCACTAAAAGAGTAAAGAAAGTTAGAGAATCCGACAGTACTTGGATGCTGTTGTTGTTGAATACATCGAATCTAACTTTGCTACCTGCTACAAGGACCAAGGCCCCTTCTGTGTGTCTTGCTCTGGGGGGTGGGGTGAGAGGGCATATCCTTAGGGGCAGTATGAAAATTCTGATATCTCCTCATACATACACAATTGAACCACAGCTTCACATAATTTTTTTAAAATGCTGTCCGGTCTGTGCTTGATCCCCTCCAATTAACGTAGAGTTCACCACTGCTAGAGGCATTTTGATCCACGGTCACAGTGCTCACAGGTGACCAGTCGGTGCTTGCGTTGGGCTGAGACTTCCTGTTTACCACACTGGATGAGGAAACAGAGCTGTTCTGGGCTGGACTTTGGCTACTCTCTAACTGGTATGGAAAAGTATAGATTCACAAAGTGTCCATGTTTAAAGAGACTCAGCAACCTCTTCTTCTGAGCCCCTAATTTGCATACTAAGAAAATCTATATGCGAAATCCAACCTTCCAATTGGTTGGGAAGAGAAGAATTTCATCATTCAACTGTCTGTCCAGACTGCAGGACTGAATGATTTCTCATCAGAGTTCATCAAGAAGAAAGTCACGTTGGCCTCGTGGCTACAAGGTGCCTATTTCAGAATGACTTTGCCCAGAGCAGGTGCTAAGGTGCTTGTGTTGGATCGTTGAGGTAACAGCTTTTAGTGGGTTCACACTACCCTGCATCCGTGCCTTTGGGAAGTTCCCCAGGTACCTACTCTGGGTTTGGCTATATGATTTGCTCTGCTCGTTGTGACACAAGTGGAAACTCACAAAGTGCTTTGCATTGGGACTTCCCCTCTCTTGCAGTTCCATGACTGCCCTCAAGTAATCAGACCTGGGCTAGCCTGTCAGACGATGAGAGACCCGTAGCCCTGTTGCCACCATCAATCCAACCAACAGTCAGCTGATCGCCAGAAGCAAAACCACCTGACTAACTGGGAGCAGCGTAAGAACTGTCCAGTTGAGCCTAAACCAAACTAGCAGCCTTCAGAGTCATCAGTTAAGCAAATGATTGTGTTGTTTTAAGCCACTAAGGTTTAGAGTGGTTTATTGTGTTGGGATTCTCTAAATTAAGTTGCATGGACCATTCCTCTAACTAATCTGTTCATCAGTTCGGAACAGCCATGGAACTGAGCAGGCCACCGGTTACAAAGTTTAAAGCTCACAAGAGGAAGAGTTGTTTTACTTACACTTTTTAATCAGTGAAAATTCACAGATACACATAGATACACATGCACGGTCTCAGGTCTTGAGGTCTTGTTTGAGGTCACAGAGCCAGCTGATCATCAGAAAACTCAGGATGTAAACCCAGGTTGGCCTGGCTCCACATTTTAAGCTCTAATATTTTAACAGAAACCTACCAGACCTTTCATCATCAGGGTCTCCATGAGGGTCTATTTCTCTGCTGGGCTCCGGACTTGCGTATGAAGCTTGCTCTTCTACCTACCACCACACAGCAGTGGGAGCCACCATGGCGGGGCTGCCATGGCAGGAAGGGAAGGATGAGAACCATGCCAGGCTTTGCACTACCAATTCTAATCACTAACACTGACCGTGAATTAGTGATGCCTGACAATGCGGTAGACACTCTTCTCACCCTTTATGTGTTATCTGATTAAACCCTCACTACAACCAACTCTGGGTATTATTACTAGCTCCGTTGTGCAAACATTAACTAACTTCCTCAAGCAGGTGAAGAGCAGGGATTCCAACCCAGGCCATCTGGTACTGGAGCCAGGGATGCTCACCAGGTGCTTTTTGATGTGGTTCGGGGGTTAGGAGATTTGCTCTGGTGGGCTTCCAAACACCAGGTAGTCAGAAAGCCTGAAAAATTGCACGCGGCTACTGAGGCCAGTGCTTTCTGCTCTGTGCCTGGGGTGTTAAGGGCAACTGAGGATTTGCTATTCTTCTCTGCTCATTATTTTAAAAATCATCTGTATCCTCTACAGATTGCTTCCCAAAGGTTGGAAGAGGGAACACGGTAGCCGGCCTTAGGTCCTAGGGCCCACAGAAGAATAAAAGTCTATCTCAGCACATTTTCACTCCTGTGACAGATACCGTGCTAGGTCACCTCTGCCTGGCGTACCTCACACATTCCTTACCACCACCTAAAATGTCAGCACGATTATCCCCATTTTACAGATGCCAGTTAATAGCAAGTCCCACTCAGTAGAACTCTGGATAAACCATATTTTACTGTAATTGGGTACTTTCCTGGTGCCGCAAAATAATTTGTTCTCTTTAGCTCAGTAAACATTTCTCCTCCAATTTTATTTGCTTCATTCATTTGCTTAGCAAACTCTTTTCCACAAAGGTAAAATCCCATTAATAGAAAACTCCAGGGATATCTAAATTGTTTTATTAAAAGAAATTTTGGTTTAATAAATATGTGATTGAAATTCTCATTCCCAACCAAGGGGATCTGGGAATGCAAACAGATTAAACGTACTGGACACACTGTCCCAACTCCAGTTGGGTGAGTGGGCCCCCTGGCATTGTGATTTACTGCACAAATTCTCTAACCCCACGCACAGTGCATCTTCCTCATTTTCTTGTTGCCCTTCAAATTCTGTTGGTCTTGTTCAGATGTTTTTAATGAGTTTGTCCTGCAGCAGCCAGGGAATGGCTAACAAGTCTTCTGGGCCCTTAAAAACCCATTAGAATGTTATTTCTTACAAAGTGAAAAACTTAACTTCATGCCAGATGCAAATAGGGCTTAAGCCATCAGAATAAAGTTTGATTCTGAAGGAAAATTCCATGGAGACATGAAAGTTTTTCAGCTTGGAAAAATAGTCTTTGATGTCTAGTCCAAGTAGGCAGTCTAATATGATTATTAAGAGACCGAGTGTTGGAGAAGTTGGCTTGGGTTCAAGTCCACTCTCTGCTGCTTACTAGCTCAGTGATCTAGGGCAGGTTGCTTAACCTCTGTGTGGTTTATGTCACCTGAAAAACCAGGTTTTTATGTCACTTCAGTTATGTCGCCTGAAAAACCAGGGAACGAAAGTAATACCTTCCTCACAGAACTGCTGGAAGATTAAGTAAGATATTACAGATATATGAGTTAGATCTATGTTCAGTTGCAATAACAAAAAAGAAAGTGATTTAAATTAGTAGAGGCTTATTTCTCTCACTTAAAAGAAATAGAAAAAATGGTAATCCGGTATTGGCATGGCACCTCCACAGTTGTCAGGGACCCAGGCTTCCTCCGCCTTTCTGCTCTACCCTCGTTGGAACTGCCTTTCTTCCTCAAGGTTGCCTCATGAACCTCATGGTTCAAAATGGCTGCCAGGCACCAGCTGTCAGGCTATATTCTAGACAGAAAGCAGAAGGGAAGGTGCAGGGGACAGTGGCCATAAAGCCATGTCTCTCAAATAGTTCCAACCAATAATTTCTCAGATCTTTTGGGCTTCCTTAACTGCAAAGAAAACTGAGAAATGATCTATGGTTAGGCATACTGCTATTCAGAATAAAAACTTGGAATTCCGTTAGTAAAGAAAGGGAGAATTGAATTAGATAGTTAACTGGCAGTCTTGGCTGTAACATTTGAAGTGCTTGAAAGCAGTATCTGTTACTCACTTGGCTGTAAATTTGGTGCCCAAACTAGGGGGCAGCTTGTGTGGTAAATTGGACACAGCCTTTGGAATCCAGCAGCCTTGAAATAAACCCTTGCTCCATCCCTTACTGGGAATGACATTTTAAGCAACTTATTGAATTTATCTATGAACTTCAGCATTCTTGGTTGTCAAATGCAGTTTTGAGTATTGACTTTTTGGAGTTTCTGGGATAATAAAGTGAGAATGAGCATTTAAAGAATGTGATGCATAGAAGGTGTTCGATAGATAAATGTGAGCTCCTTCTTTCTACTCCACCCCACTAAGGTTAGAACACTTCAGTACAAAGCAAGTAGCATAGGAATCGTCCCAGCCCAGCAGGGCCCTGGGAAGTGGTCAGAAACCTCCCAGAAAACAAAGCCGCTTTGCCCCCAGGCTGCCTGCTCTCTGCCCACAAAGTGCTAAAGTGAGTGAAGCCAACCCTGTAATCAAACAATACTGGATACTTTAATTATAGTTTTTTTTTTCTTCCATGCTCTGAATCACTGTTTTCATGTGCTTTGCTGTGAATTAATCTCCTAACAGTGGTGTTAAGTCCTGGATGCAAAAAGGAGTGTTTCAGCTACCAAGGTACTCCACAGAGAAGGGAATGGAGTTTACATTTAATTAGTTCCCACTCTCTGCCAGGCACTGTGCTGACTGCTTTATAACCCTTAACTCATTTTTCCTCTCACAATAACTCTGTTTGGTAGCTGTTACCACTCCATTTTATAACTGAGGACACGGAGACACAGAGATGTTCAGGAACGAGCCCAAAATTATAGTTGGTACAAACCCCAGAACTGGAATTTGAACCAACATTTGTCTGACTCCAAAGCTCATGCTCTAGCCCCCATATCCTGCTCTCTTGCTGCTTCCACAGCCCCAAGAACCAACCAGTTTTTAGAACTGGACTGTGGAAGGGTCCCAAAGAAGAAAGAAGACTGAGCTGGAGGTCAGCTCAACACGTGTGAGTGCTGGTGCTAACCTCTCACCTCTGGGACCTCTGCAAGATCTTGTCCCCGCCCTCCTGTGCAGTAAGTGGCTGGGAGAATTTAACAGGATGACATCTCCCTTGCGTTCTGAGAGGCTATAATTAGAGGGTGAGTTTGTACATCTTCATTTCTGTATGTTCTGATATTACATGAGCCTACTACAAACTGAACCTCACTGTGGGGAAAATAAAGAAGAAGTTAAATGTACTGACCATCTGAGGAAAGTCACACTGAACTTGGGAGAAAGGGCAGCAGGCTGGGTTTTAAAGTATGGAGGTACCTGAGGTACTTTCTCACACTGGCATTTATCCAAAAGGGCAATGTCGAGGGTAGTAGGCTTCCTGCCACTGGAGCTCTTCAACATATAGCTGGGCCATCATAGGACAATGGTGCTATTAAATATTGAGCAGTTAGGCAAAAGGGTGCCAAGACCAAACCCACACCTAATACGTGGGCATTTGAAAAGAATTAAAGATGCAGACAACCAAATAGGAAGTTCCCATCTTCACGTCCCCCCTCCCAATTTCCATCACTAGGAAGAAGTATTGTGGTATCCTTTGAAATCCCTTTTCAAGACATTGTCTTATTAATCACGTATTCTGAAATCTCTCCCTATGGTGAACACCCTTACGCAGTGGCTCACAAATGACTGCCTCCACCCCTGTCATCGGGGGCGTGATGTTTCATAATGACAGGGACAAGGAACATTGCTGCACATGTATTTTGTACTTTCTGTCCCTCTTTGCACAGTCCCCCATCTCATCACCACTCTGTGAAAGATAATTTTTTCATAATTGACTCAGATTAATTTTGTAAGCTTATTTATGGTATTGTTTTCTTAAAAATCCCTATAGAGCTTTAAGAATATACATGATTAAATCTGTTGCTGTTTTGCCTTTTGATTTCTGGGTTTCATATCTTGCTTCAGAAAATCTTTATCATCCTGTCTTATTTAGCTCTAGTCACAATAAAGTTGTATTAAAAGAAAACACCCCAAGATGCAGTGGCTGAAAAATATAATCATGAGTCTGTGCGCTGAGTATTCGCTGGCCTAAACTGGGTTTGGCTCTAAGCTGTAGCTTGCGTTCTGCTCTGCTCCAGATGACATTGGTCCTCCTTGGCTCAGTGGGCCGGGCATGCTGCCTTCATGCCGATGGCAGACATACAAAATATCTCATGCCTTTGCTCACGTCATGTCCACTAACATCCTATTGGAATTCAATGTCACGGGGGTGGAGAAGTATACTCAGGTCACACTGGGGGTGGGGAGAGAATGAATATCACACCCTTCAAATTTTCCTTAAATGTTCTCAGTTTTGTAAATTGCTTTATAGTTTTGTTGTCTTGTTCAGATCATTCTTTATTTGTATTTCATCGTGTGCGAGTGAGCACATGTGAACATTAAAGATCTAACATAAAACGAGGGAGTGACCCTAAGGAGTGGGCTCAGGGGTGGGCAAGGTGCTATGGGGAGGAGAGTGCTCATTATAGGGGTGATGCAATGACCAGACCTCCACTTTTCAAACCTTCTTCATTCCAATTAGAGAGTCAATCACAGAATACGTGTGTATACGATGTGGGTCTAGGTCTCAGGGAGCTTGTAAAGTGGAAGGATACATGTAAGATTGGTTTTAGGGCTTTGGTTGATGGTGGAGAATTCTACTGAGGCTTTAGCCCCATCAAAATACAAGTAGTTTCACAGAAAGCCCGCAGGAGATAGCACTAATAGACTAGGGGTAATAGACCAGGGGTTCGAAAACTAGAAGGATAAAAGTAATAAAGAAGAGTCACAGAGACTGTGGTGCAGTTTTCTTCATAGTGTTTGTCCTGGGAAGGGTGACTCCAGCCCGCCTTCCCTCCCCTGCGAGACAGACCTCAGGAAGAGAGGGCCTGCCGGATGTCTGTGAGCTGGACAGAAAGGCAATGTGCGGCTCCTCAGACGGGTAAGAATTTGGCTCTCCTGCAAACCTCTAGGCTTGAAATATTTGTTGAACACCTATGTACTGGAGAAGCTGAGCAGTGGTAAAGGGTGCAAGTGAAGACCATGAGGGCAAGGCTAGCTGCTCCTCTACCATATAGAACTGTTCTGCTTGTCCCTAAACTCATATACTCCCCTTTAGCCATGCAATTAAGATTGTGGAGGAGAGGGAAATAAGAGAGGGCTCAGCACTCAACCACGTGTGCAGAGTTCTCTCCGTACCCCAGACTGGGAGAGCAGCCCCTGAGAACAGATCGATTGGCGTATGCAGTGCCCCATAATGAATGTACAGTGCACTTCCAGCACCAATCTGTTCCCTTTATTAAGACGGTAAGTGATCTAAAATTTCTTTGTTCAGCTGAAGATGTGCTTAACTGTGACACTTCATAAACATACTAACATTGGCTGAAATAGGAGAGGCAAAGGATTATTTCTAGGTTAGCAAGAGGCTGTCTTTGGAATTGTGGGTTTTATCAGTAAAGACACTGCCTTAGTGTTATGTCTTCTGGATTCTATTTAAATCATCTTTGCCCTGCCCACAATTATTTGCTTTGATGGAACATTGGTCAGGATTCTTTCCGTTGCAAGTGACAGAAACCTAGCTCCCACCAGCGTGAGCAGAAAAAAGATCATTTGAATTGGACTAGACTCAGGCTCAGGGGCTTCCACAACATCATCAGCATTTTTCTGACCCATCCTTGCCATACCCTCCCTCCCCTGTGCGCTTGCTCAGCTTCTCTGTGAGTTGGTCCTATTCTTTCTTTTATGTGCCCAGCAGTGGTGGCACAGTTGTGGCTGACATGGCTGCAGACAATTCCAGGCTTACAGCACCTCTGTTTAATACCAGAAATAAAGAGAAAGTTTCTCTCTCCTCTCTGCTCTCTCCTTTCTCCCTCCCCACCCCCTCTCCCTCAAGTTTGAATACAACCTCCCAGGGAAAGTTCCGCAAGTATCTTGCTTGAGATGAGCTCTTGCCCTTCAAACAGATGGCTCACAGCTAAAGATGCACTTGTGTCTGGGATGCTTTTAAAAGTGCCAGTACCTGAGCCCTATACCCAGGGATTCTGATTCAATTGTGATGCCTGGACATCAGGATTTTTAACAGCTTCCTGCAAGTAATTCTAATGAGTAGCCAAGCTTGAGAACCACTGCTTTAGACTTATTTATTTACTCTGCAAAAAAACACTTTTGAGCACCCACTCTATTCCAGGCAGTATACGGATGCTGACGGAGCAGCGAACAAGACGGATGGAAGTGTTCTCATGAAGCTCACACTCTATGGGGCAGGGCAGGCAAGAAACCCATTAATAAAATAATAAATAAATAAATTGTGCTAATGAATAAATAAGTACTTTTCAGAGAATGAAAACCTGACCAAAGCCTGCGTAATGGGAAGGAGCCAGCCATAAGCAGCTCCGGGGGAAGAATATTCGAGGTAGAGGAAATAGCTACTGCAAAGGCCGAGAGGCAAGAACGGGCTTGACCTGTCCCAGAAAGAAAATAGTGTCGAATGAAAAATGTGGGGACAATACCATAGATAGAAAACAGAACAATTCCATACATGCCAATTGAACACATCCACACCAATGGCAGATTTAAAAAAACATGCACAATTTAGGGCATGTATCAAATATATGAGAGTAGCTGCTGACAAGGACAAGAAATGGGAGGAGGATCAGGGGTTGTGTAGGCAGAATAATGCCCCTCTCCAAAGACGTCCACATCCTCATCCCCTGAACCTGTTAATATGTTTTGTTACATAACAAGAGGGAATTAAAGATGCAGATAGAATTAACATCTTAATCAGGGGACAGGGAGATTATCCTGGATTATCCAGGTGGCTCAGTGAAATCACAAAGGTCCCTGATAGTGGAAGAGGCAGGAAGGAGGGCCCATCAGAGGGAAATGTGACTACTTAAAGAGATGGCAGTGAAAGAAGGACTAGGCCTGAAGTTGCCGGCTTTGAAGTCAGAGAGAGGGGGACCACATGCACAGGAAAGTGGGCTCCCTCTAGAAGCTGGAAAAGGCAAGCAAACAGATTCTCTCCTACACAGATTTTCTCCAGAAGGGAATGCACCCTGCCATCACCTTCATCTTATCCCAGTGAGATGCGAGTCGGGCTTTTGATCCACGGAACTGTCAAATAATACACTCGTGTTGTTTTAGCCCCTGAGCTTGAGGCAATTTGTTACAACAGCAATGGGGACCCAATCCAGGGACACAGGGACTTGCGGGAACTGATGATCAAAACCAACATGCTAGGAACTGAGTTGTCGGTATCATCCCACCCTCCTCTTCCAAGGTCCAAAACAACTGTTAAAATGGAAGGGAAAGAATAAAGGAAACCTGCTCAAAATATAACACTGTAGCCCACAAAACCCAGCGGATCTGAGGCTGAGCACTCATCGTGCCCCAAAGACTGGACCACAACTTTACAGGCGGGGGTACCGTGACTGGTCAGTCCAACTCCCGGGTGAGGGAGCGCACTATTCTTCCCTGAAGCCTGTCTGTCCCTTCACCTCCAGGGATGTTGTTGTCTGCCACCCCAGCCCCTGTCCCCTGGACCACACTCAGCATCAAGCCCAGCGCCTGGGGCATGGCAAATCTTGTGCGTCTGCAGCTGATCTCTGTTGATGCTTAAGGAAGCTCCCGACTGCCCATCCCATCCCAGAGCTTTCACATTAGCGGGGCCATTCATAAAAGAGCCCTAGGACTTCCATGAGCTATTTATTCTAAACAACTTAGAGCAACCCTCAGGGCCCCAGTGGGGTGTTTGCGTGTCTAATTTCTGTGAGCTATTGATAAGAGCCCACTCCAACCAGCTAGTTGTCAGCCTTGACTCCAAGGGCCTGGAAAATGTGCTATTTGCAATTACTTGAAAAGAAACTAATTAGCTTTAAGGAGGAAACCATAGGTAGAAATGACTGAAATCAGCTGTTCAACTGTGCTTGGCAAAAAATTAAAAGGAGTAGGTGATCACACCTCACTTTCTTTTCATTTGAAGAAAGAGTAGAAAGAGGGGCGAGCCTGGCAGAGGGGTTTTCTCTGCAGGAAGAGGCCTCGGATCACAGGCAATGCCAGCACACCTGTTGGGTGGCTGAGAGGTTACCGCATGACCTTGAATGCTGCTTTTGGACTTTGTTCACTAGCAGCAATGGAAAGTATTTAAAGAGGGTGCAAGGACCACTTGGGGCTTTAGAAATGTGTGTTGATCTTCGATGTAAGTGTTAGGTTTCTGCATTGTAAATCAATGCGTGCTCTCCTTCAGAGTGGCCCTTCTGAGTCATTTCTCAAAACAGATTTAAAAACACTATATTACAATGTCTCTGAACCTAGTACTCTGCCTAGTACACAGTAGGTAGTGGTAAATGATGGAACAGAACCCTGGCCATAGTCTGGAGCCCACCTTAAAGGTGAGAGGAGCTGATGTCCCTGTGGCAGAGTATAGCAACAGCCCAGAGGAGAGACAAGGGTGGCAACAGCGGCACCACAGAGAAAAGATGCTTCCAGACTCTTACCCTTTACAGTAATAATAAAAGAATTACATGTGTGCTGAGTGCTTACTCTGTCCTACACTTTCCATGGGTTATCATGATTTCCATTTTATTCTTAAGAAAATGGAACTTTAATTATCTGCCCAAGGTTGCATAGGTAGTCAGGGGTAACACGACTCCTCTGAGCTCAGAAGAAGATTCTAGGGAAAGGATTTGGGGGTAAGTAATTCATCTGGGAGGTGATCCCAGGAAATAACCAGAAAATATGTGAAACATAAAATAGGGGAAGGAAAAAAAAAGACAAAAGCTGACTTATAATTTATTATGGTGGGAAACCAGAACTTGGTCCCACTGAGGAACTCTGGGAGATGAGTAGAGCCTTTTCAGAGTGATGATTCCAGCGAAGGGGCAAGAACGCTGGGGCATTTATTGACTGACTCCCTCTCTGTCATTATTTGGTGCTGCCTGGGGGAAATTAACTCCACCCTTCCTGCTTGACCCTAGCGAGCCCAGGCAGACCTCAGTGCCAGAGGTGAGAACCAAGGGCAGTGGGCAGGGCACCAACAGTGTTAGCTGCCCCATGCCGTTTGCCCGGGACAGTCCCAGTTTGTGTCCGTTTTCTGAGAATAATTATAAAGTCCCCCATTTCCCTCTCAAAGGTCATCTCTTTTGGATGACTTGCATGGCCCCTCCTCTAAGGGAAGGAACAGTTGCAGATCCTGACCAATGTGGCCCCGGAGCCTGTTCTTTTCGCCCCCTTCTCATCCTCTATAACTTCAGTTGTGGCTTTTCTCCTCGGGCAGGGGGCGATAGCCCTGGGTGAGATGCAGCTGTGGCCAGCCACATGTCTGCTCCCCAGAACCTAGAGCATTTCTCCGGGTAGGTCCTGGACCACTGCACCAACATCACAGATGTTGAATGAACACCCACGTTCCTGAGCCTCGATCCTAACCGGCTGAATCTGAATCTCTGGAGTTTGGGGCCTGATAATCTGCATTTTCAGCACTCTTTTCAGGCTGAGCTTTACAGTAGAGTTTGAAAACTACAAGCCTCAAAAAGGGAGACAATGAATGTCAACATGTGAGGGAAGCAGCAAAGCCCAGGGCCTCTGAGCTGCCGCCCTGCCTGGTTCAAATCTCAGCTCTGTCACTTATGACTAAGTTTTCCAGCACATTACTGAGCTTCTGCATTCCTCATTGGAAAAACAGGGATAATAATAGAACCTATTTTATCAGGGCTGTTATGAGGATTAGACAACTTAATCCACGTAAAGCCCTTAGAACACTGCTGCGCACGTAGCAAACACTCAAAATGTTAGTTAGTGTTATTACTGACTTTCAGCATTATGCCAAGGATCTTATCTAGGCTGTGATATTAATCCTCAGAACAACCACGCAAGGCAGGTATTATTAAGGATTCGGGTTGAATAATCTATTTAAGGCTCAAAGGTTAAACAACAAACTAAGGAGAAGTGGGAGGTGGGATTTGATCCCAGATCTGTTCCATCTGCCTGCAAAGTCCTAGCTCTCTCCCTGACATCAGACTGTCCTTGGCAGGCTCATTCCCCACCTCCACTGTGGCATCCTGGTTTTCACCCCAGGCGGGGGGTCCACCAGGGACTTCTGGGCACGGAGAGGAGGGAGGCTGGCATATTGGTAGCATTTACCTGCTGCATCCAGCCCGCCTTGGTCGGGCTGGAGCTGCTCTCTGGGATCTGGTTAGCAGCTAATGATCAGTGGGCTCCGGCTATAATGATCGGATTAGCTGCGCTTTAATCACTGTCTATTGTTTCAGCAGGGAGAGAATTTCACAGCTCATTGACTGCTCTGACTCCTAATCTACACAGAGGAAACAATGTTGCAGCTCATCAAATGCAATCAGCTGCTAATTGAAAGGAAATGGAATTTTACAATTACAGGCCACCTTTCAGTGCTCAGGATTTCTAAGCACTTCTCTCCACCCTTCTTTGCCAGCTCAGCACTGGCAGGAGCACTTGACAACCTGCTAGAGACTTCCCAGAGAGCTGCATTTGGACCTGGCCCATTTCTTCCCAGCCCCAGCACAGCAGAAAAGGGAAGCAGCATCCTGGCCAATTCCTAGACTGTCCTTCAAGGCTCAGTGCAAAAGAAAAGGGCCTGGGCTGGGTGTCCGCAGAACTGCATATCCTGGCTCACCTTCCCCCTGTGCCTTGTGACTGTATGACCTTGGACATGTATGTCCTCATTCCCTTTTGAGCTCCACTTTCCTTCTCTCTAAAATTCATATTTGATCATTTTCAAGGTTCTTATCAGCTCTGATGATTCTGTCTGCCCTGTTCTTGCCACTATCCCCATCCAGTGGAGAACATCTAAACTGACACCCTCTTTCTTGTCCAGATAGCTGCTTTTCCCAATGCTTCCAGGGCGCCTATGTTAGGCCTCCCAAAGGATTTGTCCTGATGAGATTTTAATGGGACAGAAAGCAAATTTGGGAAACATCCTACTTAGCCTTCTGATCAGACGTTTCTCTCCCCATCCTGGATCCATTCACTCCCTTGGATGAGTATCAATCATGATTAATTTTAAAGACAGTCACATAGATTTTTCTGGGTTCTGTCTTTTCCCAGTGAAATTCTGTGGAGACAAGGCTTGGATGAGGGCTACCAGCCAGAAAGAGCATTGCTGCTTTTGACCCTGTCTCCGAGCTCCACTTCCAGCCAGCGTTTCCTCTAAGAACAGGGCAAACCAGCATCTGCTTTGAGCTCTGGTCTGTGTCATCCCACAGCACTTGTTCTGCTCGGGAATGCGTCCGAGGCCCTTGTGACTTGCAGTGCCATTTTCTCTTGGTTCCCATGGCCTGCGGGCTTGTCTGATGCACTTATCAAAAAGACACTGGAATATCAGCACTTTCCTTTGGGCAGATGAGTTATAGTGTGTCTCAAAAAAAAAAAAAAAAAAACAAGGCACAGTCAAAAATAATTTCTGTTTGGCCAGCATTCCTTCTCAGTCCCACTCAGTCCCATTTCCCTCTCTGAGACAGAGCAACACTACAGCAAAGTCTTAGGGTCTTAGTGTATCCTGTGCCTTAGCGAGATGGGCCATAAGTAAACAAGGAAAAGAAAGGCGGAAATGGGCTGGCTGCACCTCCCTTTTAACACTATCCGGGGCTGGAAGGAGGCCTGGTGCAGGTGACTCCTGGTGCCTTCTGGAAGCCTGGCTCCGAGGAAGGCTGAGGAGAGGACACAGGCTGGAGTCTGAGTTAGGACTCAGGACGGGGTTGGGGGTGGGGTGAGTGTGAAAGACATTCTGAAGTCCAGGTTGGGAACAGAAACAGGATCACTCAGAAAGGTTCCAGTTATTGACCAAAGGATCAGAGTTCTGAAAGCCAATGTGGAGGGGAGAGAGAATGACAAGGTAAGAGAAAGTACCTCATAGCATTAAGAGATGTTAGAGGGCAGTGGGAAGAGACCCCTTGTGGTCAAAGGATCAAACAGTGTGGCCCCAAGCGGACCTCAGCCAGCATGCAGATGCCAGCCCATGCCAGCAGAAAAGTCCTGGCCGGTATGGGGTCGGGGCTGGCTGCCCACTGGGGGTAGAGTGGGCAGGAGAGAAAATCTCATTTGGTGGGCAGAATGTGGCATCCAGAGCATTGCATGTGGAGTCCTCACCCAGATCTCTGTGATGTTTTGACAGGTGAACAGGCCAAGATGAGGGGCAAACAGAAGCAGACCTTGAGCAGAGAGGCAGCCCTGGGATGTGTAAGGATGTCCTAACAAAAGTTTTCATTTAAAAAAAAAATAAGCAAGGGTCTTATCTTCTACAGAGCTTTTCATCTTTTTCTTATCTTGATCATAATTCTGTTTAGTGTAAAACTTAGCATTAAAACCTTGGTATTTTGACCATGGGGTTTAGAAAACTCTTTGTCTAATCATTTTAAGAAAAATAACTGGTATATTTTATGGGGTTACCAAATTTCTGAGATACAATAGGTAAGGCCCGTGTATTAAATCTTTACATGTCTGCTTTAAGGCTTGGTGTGCCTTCTTTATTCAACAAACACTGATTAAGTACCTGCTATACGCTGGGCACACATCAGTGAAAAAACAGACACGGAAATGTCCCTGCTCTCTGAAACCTGTATGGTAGATCTAATAAAGTATTTTTTTAAATTAGTTAATCTTCATTTTGTTTCACTTAAACCATTTAAACTTTTTGCCTTCTATTAAGAAATCTACTTAATATATAATGTAAACTTTTATATGTCAACCTAAAAATTGTCAGGTATGGACACAGTGGTTAAAATCTTTTGGATTCAAAAAGTTTGAAGTCAGCTGTGGTCATCTCCCTTCCGGACAAGAGCAGACATTTTTCTCTGTGAATGTGCATCCACTAAATTGCTGACTCTCGTGATATTCAAGCATCACACCCATTCCGCAGAGCTCTGAGTTGGTAGAAAGTTCGGTGGCTATAACTTCCTCCAGTGCGCTTCTCTTCTTCCCTCCGGGATCACACAGAACCTTGCTACTCAAACCAGCAGCACCAGCACACCCTGGAGGCAGTTTGTGAGACGCCACCCAGCTTACAGAATGGCTGCCATAGACCTGTGCCCTCCCTCGATCCAATCAGACCCAAGGATGGTGACTTACGAAGAAGGAGCCCATAGAAAGAACTGTACGTGCATCAGGCCCATAGTCCATTCTACATCTGATTTACTTCTTCTTCCACTATGTACTGAGTATGTATTTTATCCCAAACACATTGCCCAGGATAAATACAAAGATGTGCATATAAGACATGGTCTCCTGTATTACAAAGTTCATAGTTCATAAGCAGGGAAATACTTTTTTATACAGAAAAAATGCTATCATAAATATCTGTATAAGGTGCTGTGGAGATTAAGAAGATATCAATTTGACTTGAAGATGATGAGGGAGGACTTCCAGGGATGACAATAAATGCATGATGAGTAGAAGATTATAGGTGGTGAGGCAGGCATGGTGTGTTTTGAGAGGAAGCTGGCTATACTCTCTTGGTGTGGCTGGCGGTAAGGTTGTGGGTGCTGGGCCAGAATAATTTAGCAGGGTAGGATCAAGTCACTGCGGGTTTTGTAGGCCTTGCTGAGGAGTTTGGCTATGCTCTGCAGAACAAGGAGAAAAGCCTTTAATGACTTTAGTGAGGAATACTATGGTCAGATTCATGTTTTGGAAAGACATCTTTGGTGGAAGCAGCAAGGAAGGACTTTGGATGACAGCAGAAGATGGAGACCAACTAGAAAGCTGTTGTGCTGAGTGACAGAATGAGAGTCTGGGCAAAGAATTGCAAAATAAATGCCATACGTGCTGCTATTCTCCAACCAAGGTTCATGGCAGACATCATTAATTGATCGTGGCACTCTCCCAATGAGTCCAGATGAAATCTTATAACCCCACTCAACTGAGTATACAGGGCAGATATTACCAATGGACCAATAAATGAAGCCTCTTTGCAAATTGGGTCTAGTCCAAGTCACTGATAGTGGAGCTGGGGAGGAAGGTAAAGGGGCTGTAAATGTTTATGAACCTCTCAAACCTTCAAGAACTCTTCTCTTCGAGTCATCCCAGAGACTGCTGGCCAGATGTGTGATCATATCCTTCATTGCAAATCACTCACAACTGGCTAGTGCTTTACAGTTTGCAATAATATTTTCCTATTTTAATTCACTCTGTAACCACGGGGGAGAGGCAGGGGAAGTCAGAGCCACTTTCCTTTCTTTACAGCCTCAAACACTGAGGCTTAGTGCACCTGGACTCCTTAGGCACTTTGCGTTCGTAGGGCACTTTCATCCCTTCAACAAGCATTGACTGAGAAATGATTATCCTCAACCGAGTGCCACACACTGAGGACATAGCTAAATATGACTTGGTTTTAGTATTTCTTTTTATCGCCCCATATTGGATTTATCTGAATGTATTTGTTTTATACCTTCTTCCTGATTATCAGTTCCCTGAGGGCAAAGTCTCTGGAAAATATTACTGTTCCTAATCACAGCCTGGATGCCGCACAGGAGAACACCACAAAGAGACCAGGCGTGCGGCCGGATTTGCCAAACCCTGGCTGAAACATCAGAGCTCAGGGATCCGGTTGCAGATCGGCCCAGAGGTCTGTTTCTGATCAGCTCGGCAGCCATCTTTAGAGCCTGCTAGTCATTTAACCTGGCGGAGAGTACAGGCCTCTCCCCCAAATCCGTGTAAAACCACAACCACAACCCACAAGACCCTGACACATGCAAATCCGGCGATTACACAATGGTAAGTATGGGTGTGCTGGGAAGCACTGTCTTCACCTGGATCCCATCACCCTGGCTGTGATGGACACAATGAGACAACTGACCTTCCCGCTTCACCCACCCTGACACTTTCAGAACCCTGAGGATGACTTTGAACCTGAATGCTTCTTGGGTCTCAAATAATCAAATCACTGGGGATTTGGTGGTCCCCTATGGGACTGACAGGTGGTGATGCCACAGCCATGCTAGCACCACCTTCCAAGTGGCTGCCTGCCTCTTAGTCTAGCCCCCACCCCATCTTGATTTATACATAATATTTTATAATAGCCAAAGCGATGCTCAAAGAAATTTCTTAGCCTCCACCTCCTACCACCACCTCAGGCATGTAATAATGTCCCAGAAATACATGGCCTGTCATGTCTTATTACTTAAATACAGGCCTGAGAAGCTTCTCTATGCAACAGCATGATGTGAGTGTTACCCAGGAACAGCCCCAAGCAAGAGGGAGACAGAACACTATCATCTCACTGTTCTTAAGCAGGGTTATTATCTCTGGCATCATTCCAATTAAAGCGGGGAAACATGGAGCCATGGTGCCCCATACTCCATTCTGGCATGTTGGGGTAGGACCACAGAAAAGGATATGAACCCTGAAGTCCTGTGCTGCGCCCCAGGTCTGCTGCTCACTGCTTGAGTGTCCTGAGGAAGCTACCGTTTCTGAGTAGTAGTTTCCTCCTCTCTGGAAGGAGGGGTAATGATCCAACTTGCCAGGTGAGTTTTTGACAGGATCAAGCGACACAATAAGTTTAAAAATGTGCAAGTACTTAGTAAACTAGAACTTTTCACATTTTAAAAATAATTATAATGATAATAACGACAAGTTTGTTGGCCTCAGTGAAACAACTATTTTATATGGAGTGATAATGTCAACATTAAGTATATACTACTTTATAATTTCACATAGGACTTTGATATCATCTCTCACATGTTATATTATTCCCCATTTATAAGAGGCTAGTGTTTCTCACACAATTGTATAAATTGCTCAAGTCACACAGGCAGTGCAGGGATAGAGTAGCTTTACCTGCTCTCCCCATGTGGGCTGCACAAGGAAGAGTTGGAGCAATGGGGACCATTTATTTGTGTTTGGAGGTGCAGGGGGAGGTAGGGACGAGACCGGCCAGTCTCCAGTCTGAACACCTTGGGCTCCCGTTCCTCCATGCTGAGGAAACTCTAGGCCTTGGTTCATTTGTATGGTGACAGCTGTTCTACTTGAAGCATCTATCCGAAGTGACTGTGTTTACTGGGCTTTCTCAGGCCCCGGTCCCCCCGTGCGATGGTAACTGTGTCATCTGAGCCAATTGCACTGCAGTAATTCTGTCCGCTGGTTCCTTGGTGCTCAGAAACATTGTGTCAAGCAGACCCTTTGCGCTGAGGTAGCTCTACCCCCTGGTCATCCTGTGCTCAGGCAACTGGGTCACCTTGTCCTTCCTCACTCACATGTCTCTGGCTATGTTCCTTTTGTTCTCAGGAAACCACGTGCTCTGGTCCTTCCAAGTCTGGGCCTGGGATTGTTCTGAGCTTAATCCTCCTAGATAGGGTCATTGTGGAGTTCCCCTGGAAACAGAGACTGCAGAAGAGGCAGTTGTGTACAGGTAGTGTATCTGAGCGGGAGAGAGGCCTCAGGGAGTGAAACAGCATCAGAGGAAAAGGCAACAGGGGGATGTGCTTAGGAACTGGCCGCTGCTGCCTGTGATTGATACGCATCCCTCTGGGGCTTTGGAGGAACCTCAGAAAATGTGTCTTGGAACTGAGAACTCGAAGTACAAAGGAAGAACACATTTATGCATCTGCTTCTGCCTTCCATCACTTGAAGGTGGTCCCTGGGCCGTTTCCGTGCCTGCACTTGCATTTGCACATGCACATGGCTGGTGGGCCATATGGTTGCCTCTCACCTTCATGTCAGAGAAGCCCCAGGGCAGGAAGAAGGAGGTATGTGGTGTGCACCTAGGCAGAGAAAACAGGTAACCCTGGTGAGGATCTGTCATAGAACCAAGCAGAACCAGTGCAGGTGGGCGTGGCTGGGGTAAGACAGGAAGTGGAGAGGATGAGAGGCGGGGCACAGAAGGTGTCCCAGAATACTGTATGTGGTCCTTCTGGAGAGCAGCACTTCAAGGCAGACGCTCAGCGACAGCCTCTCTGTGGGCATCTGAACTGACTGGTGTGAGGCCATCAGAGGGCACTGTCCCCGTGGCAGCACATCCTCAGAGCCAGGCTCAGGAAGAGCTCTCCTGAATTGTTGTAGGCATAGAATGGGCTTTTGATTCCAAGGAGACCAGTTCTCTATATGACCTGAGTCTGATACCAAGAGCGACCCAGCCATTAAGGGTTTAATACATGATTACGACAATGAGACACAGTGTGGGGAACAGAGAGGCACTCACCAACTCAACAGTGTGCTCTAGGCCTCAGTGAGGGCCACCCCTTCAAATGAAGGGGGGGGGTTGAAAATGAGGAGCAGAGAGATTGATAATTATTCGAAACAGGCTTAACCGTTTGGATTGCTCCAACTGCCTTAAATCACTCTGCCATATTTATACTTGACTAGTGTTCTCCATAACAACTTCCAAATCAAAGACTTTTGAAAAATTTCAATCACTGTGTTTTGAAGTGATTGAGAGCTCAGGGCGTGAGCGCTGTAAAAATAAGGCATATTAACATTATTAGCGCGACAAATTTCCTGAAGTAGTTACATTAAGAAATGATCAAGGCCTTAGCCTCTGCAGAGGAGAGAGGGCGGCACGTGGCTCAGGCACTTGGTTTGGAAAGAATCTTAACTCTTTTGATGCTGAGGGGAGATCAGTGGTCTGAACACTGAAAATTCCAAATGGATTGTGTTGTCAGGAAGAGATCTTCTGCCCTATCAGTAGAGTGAAAGATAGGAAAATAAGAAGGGAGGGAATTAGGATGGAAAGAAACCATTAAAATAGCTAACTCTTACAGAACTTATGTTCCACATGCTATTCTAAGCATTTTACACATATTAATAATTTGTACTTATTAATCTAAACATTAATCAGTCCCATAAGGTAAATATTATTGTTACCCCATTTTACAAGGTAGAGAGGCAGTTGAGGTCCTACATTTAGACAGCAAAAAGGCAGTGACATAAACCAGACTCCCTCCAGAGTGCCTGATTTTGAAAAAACAAGGGAAAATTATATTTCTAACTCCACAATGTACCAGAGATATTTTCTCATTTAAAATGGTTAAAAACCTTCTGGGATTTTGCCTTTCATTCAGTAGATGGGAAAGTTGGGGCCCAGACCCTGACTAGGTACTTCAGTTGGTTAGAGCATCATCCCAATACGCCAAGGTTGTAGGTTCAATCCCCAGGCAGGGCACATACAAGAATCAAGCAGTGAATGCATATATAAGTGGAACAATAAATCTCCCCCCATCTCTATCTTTCCCTCTTTCTCTCTAAAATCAATAAATAAAAATTAAAAAAAAAGAAAGTTGGGGCCCAGAGAGATTGGCCAAGTCACATGGCTTGTGAGTGACTAATACAGAATTTTAATCCAGATCTATCTTTCTGTCCCCCTAGTTCCCATTATGTATATTTGTTAAAAGGTAGGTAACACCTGATGTGCAGACAGAATTTAATAATCATAATATTTACATTTTGAAGTTAAAAACTTCTACTCTTTCCATCTACTGGTGTCAAACAACCAGCAAAAGAGGCTGTAAAGTCAGAGAAAACCAGGTACAGGGCCAGACCTGAGGCTGGGGTTCCAGGAGAAAGCACACAGGCCTGGGAATCAAGCAGGTTTTGTTCTGAATTGCAGGTCTACTTTTTACTGGCTTCAGGGCCATGAGCTAGGAGAACGTTTTGGGTTTCATTTGGAAAATGGGAGAACAATGCTTTCCTCACAGGTTGATATGTGTATAAGTGAATGAAAATGTGTCTATAGCATGTCTAACACAATGCCTGGTATACAGTAGGTGCTCGCTAAGTATCAGATGTCAGACTGCCATGAAAATGGACACATCTGCAATAATAATTACAATAATTTCAGGCTATCATACAAAGCTCATCCTGCCTATAGTTATATCTCTATGTCCCTGGAGAAAGTTAAAGTCAAATGTAAACTGTTGACAGATGGAACCTCAGGTTCTTGACATGGGACTCAGATAAAGCCCCGGTTCAGACCTGAGTCAGAAAAGTAAACTTTCCCCAAGGTTTCATAAAGGCACATGTAGGTCCCTGCCATCAGTTCTGTCTCCTTCCAAATGCACCCCCCAAGTCACCCTCTTTTGATTGGGGAGGGCAGTGAGAGACAGAACAGAGAGCTTGCAGTCTCCTCCTTAGTTCTGAGACATTCATGTGGGTGTACAAAGAGAGATTTCCTATCTCTGACCTCTTTTGCTATTCCATAAGGATTATGGTGAGATTTCCAAATACTTTAGATTATCCACTTCTAAAAAACCTGAATTTAAAAATACTAGATAAAAGAAATACAAGTTCTTTGTTGTCCTACCTCTCTCTCTTGCTCAAGGCAGCTGTAACCTTAAACAAGGCTTAAAACATAGCAGAACTATTGATATCTATATTTTCTAATTTAAATTGATACTAGTTCCATCAAGTTAAGGTTATTATTCTTATTTTATATATGGTAAAACTATTGAAATAATTGAACTTCATCCACATAGAGTGACTTAATTGAGGCAGATAATAATCGTTGCTCAATATTATTTTTCAAGTGTTTTGATGATTGATAATGAGATTACTTCCAAACTACGCTTCAGCTTCTATTTCTATAAAATGAGAAAACTTGTATTAGATGATCTTTGGCTCTTTTCTAACTCCTGCAGTTTAGAGTCCCTACCAAGTTTAGGAAAAGAGAGAAAAGAAGAAACACTTAAAGCTTCAGTTGTGTGCCCCATGGTATGCAGGCGTTTTACATTTAACCTTCACAGGAAACTGTGAGAAAGGTAGCAGTGTAGCCTCTGAACAGAAGAAGGAAAGAACAAGTTCAAGTTGAGGTGACCAAGACCACGAAGCTTGCAGTCAGCAGACCTGGAGCCCCAATCTTCTCTGTTTGACCACAGAGTCTGCAAACTTTCTCTACTTCAAAGCGAGACAGGCTCTCCAATTGCACCTGTCCCGCAAAGACCATACGCTTTGTAGATGGTGTCTGTCCTGCTTTTCTATGAGCCACCTGCAGCTATACTGGGTGTGGGAGACTTGAGGCTTTTCATTGGGCTGAGCAGCCTTATTATATAAGGATAAAACATGGACCTTTGCCAGAGACAATCGTGTGTTATGAACACTGGCATTACCTGGTCAGGGGCTGCAGAATTAGTACATTACGTTAGCCATCTTTAAGAATAGCACCTGCTGAAGTTGCTCAATGTGGTCATGCCACCTGCAATGTCCTCCAAAAGACTTGGGAAATCTCTCACAACCCCCATCCTCTAGGACTGCAACTACAGGTTTTATGTCTGTCTTTGATGGGCTCTAAGCCGCTTGAGGGGAGGGACTATGTTTTGTTACCCTTAAGTATTAGCTGTATCAACTCACTGAGCAAGCTGGCTAGCCCACCACACTGAGCTCCAAAGTACACTGGGTTCTGCTAGTTTCTCTCTTTAGAACGTAGTGCTCTCTACTACATGGTGCTACAGTGGACCATGCCAAGCTGTAGATTTATGGAGATTTTCTCAGAATTCTCTGGGGATTTTGCCCTCAAAGATTGATATGTTCATCCTTTGGTGCACAGTGTCCTTAAGGCTAAGACTAGGTTGAATTAGAAGAGAACACCTTAGTTAGCAGGGTAGTTAGTCGTAGTTGACATTGACAAGAGATCAAGGTTGTAAAGCATATCTGGGTGAGCAGGAGAGGATTTGGGGGCAACGAAAGAAAGGGAGAACAGTATTGTAGCGGGTGGCCAGGACATTTCCCATAAACAGCTGAAAAGCTGGTTCAGAACCAAGCCTGAGTAGAGATTATGTATACAACCTTTACTTAGTATCTGGTCTGTGTAAAGAGTCTGGGTGTGTCAAGGTAAGGTGCTACCAATTGGGATGCTCGGACAGTTAAAAGAGATGCTATTCTGCCTATCTGCCATACCTCCTGCTGAATATTAATGCAGTTGGCTGTATTCCAGTGATTGTGCTGAGCTTCTGCGTCAGTAGTAGCCGTAAGTGACCACACTTGTGGCAGCTGCTGGACTTTGATCAAATTGTCCTGTGTATCACTTATGACCAGGATTTGGAGTGGAAAGAGGATGAAGCAGCAGCTGGCAATCAGTCCTGAGCTCCTGGAGCACTCGGGCACCATCCAACCCAACCCCACATACCGCAGGACAAATGGGATGATGAGAGTGAAAGAGCTTTGTAAACTACACACTGCTATACCGATGTGTGGGCCTTTACGGTGACCATCACACGTGATCTAGACAGAGTGTTGGCCCGACCCACAGCACACAGTGCTATCTGGACAGGAATTCCATTCCCTGGGCTGAGATTAGGTGAATCCTAAGCATAGAAAAACCAAGACCAGGTCGTTGAACTTTTCACTGAGTCTAGAAATGCAAATGATTACTCAACTTTATCTTTGTTTCTTCTGAGTTTTATGAGAAAGGCTGTCTGTGTAAGGTAAGAAACACACAGGAAGGGTTATTCCAACGAAGATAGCCCAAGGGCATTTGCAACCCTCTCTCCCTCACCCTCACTTGTCATAGCTTCAGTCCTCTTCTTAGTCAAGCCTGTTCCTTGGCAAGCTTCCTGGGTTGACTTCTGTCAAAAAGTTGGATGATGATTGGAGTATTGGATTCCTATAGCCCTGGACAGAGCCCAGAGCCTGCACTGCTGTTCGTGTTTGATCTCCCATTCAAGTTTCTGGAAGAAGTTGGCTGAACTGAGGATCAAAGATTTCTCCACTTGCCTCCTTTTCTCCCCTTCGACAGCCGCAGTGCTAGCAGTTTAGCACAGCAGCAAATTAACTCCTCAGCGGATCGCCGGCTCAGAATTTCTCCCTTCCTTGTGGGAAAGGCAGTTCAGCGGACCCAAGATTTCAGAGAAGGGAGTTTTTATTTATTTGAGTGTACCTGCACGTAAAGATATAGTTTATTTTATTTTATTTTTTTCAAACCAAGGGGCCTCTCAGGGGAGCCTACTTTTGCCAGTGTAGGTTTTTTTGCTGAACAGAATCCCTTGTGGGAGTTTTCCTGTAAACACAAAAAACCTGGGTGCTCCCATTGCAACATCCTGGTTTTGGAAATGCTCAGACTGGAGACTAAGCAGAGGCTAGCACTGACTTGGGCCCTCCGGGAGGAGGCACAGTCCTGCACGAAGAGCACAAACTCAAAAAGTCTTATGTTCCTGTACCAGTGCTCTACTAGTTGTATCACCTTTCTCCCCTCGGGGCCTCAGTTGCCTAAGTCAGGCCATCATTCTGGAAAAAAAAAATTAATTCTCAACCACCTATTATATGTCTGGGGCTGCGCTGGTCTCTGTCCCCCAAAAGCTTGAGGTCTAAACTTTGCTCCTCAGTCCTTAATATGCTTACACGACACCTAGGGATTGTGTTAAAATGCAGATTCTGGTTCAGTAGGTCTGGCGTGGGGCCCAGATTCTGCATTTCTAACAAGTTGACAATGCTGGCCCTTAGGATCCACTTTGAGCAGGAAGGGTGTGGAGGAGCCTGTATGCGAGTACAGACAGAGAGAATTTCTAGCAGATTTTAGTATCAGTTTCAATGGAAGTCCAATATGTAACACAGAAGTGGAGTTCTTCTGGTTGAGGGAGGGTAGCATGGTGGAATCCATGAATATATCCAGGTCAGGCTTCCTCCTTAGCCTCTGCCTCTATCCTCACCCACTGATGAGGAAACACACAAGGCCCCTCCATGGTACCCCAGAGTCCATGCCAGGCACAGCTCGATGCCCAGAGCAGTGGGTGGCCTCTGCGTGTGGTTCTCACGTTCCATTGATGAGGATGCTGCAGAGCGACGTCACCTGCATTTTAAGAACAGAAAGGAACATGACCCCCGTGATGGTTAACTTGGCTGGGCCACAGTGCCCAGATATTTGCTCAAACACCAGTGTAAATGTCACTGTGAAGGTGTTTTTTAAGATGAGATTATCATTTAAATGAGCAGACTGAGTAAAACAGATTACCTTCCCCTTTGAGTGGGCCTCGTCCAGTCAGTTGAAGGCCTTAAGAGAAAAAGACTGAGGTCTCTGAGGAAGAGGAAATTCTGCCTCCAGGTTGCCCTGAGACTCAAGCTGCAACCTCATCCCTGGGTCTGTAGCCCGCTGGCCTGCCCTGAAAAATTTGGACTTGCAAATGTCTATAACACCGTGAGCCAATTAGTTAAATAAATTCCACCCTCCTCCACCTCTTTCCCTGGAGAACCTCAACTAATATGACCCCTTCAAGCACAAAGGAGTTTATTGAAATAAAATCCTCTCTTCTACCTTATAACACCTGTGAGCCTCTGAATCTCAAATGTGCAGTGTGTGCTCTGTGGTGCTGTGTGTGGCCCTTGTGGCTTGAACCTACGGAGGCCCCACCGCTGGCCCTCTTGCTACACCTCCCTGTGTTGTGGAATCTGGAACAAAGCGCAGGCCTGGACTCAGGACTCTAATTAACATACTGTGACCTGAGGCAAGTTACTTCTACCAACTAAGTCTTGGTTTCTTCCTCTATAAAATGATATGCCACTTTCTAAATGGAGTTCTAAAGAAAATTAGGATCCTTTGGGAAAAAAATCTAATCACCAAATAAGTTTGGAAAATGCTGTGTGTACTATCCCCTTCCTGGCAGTGAACATTGATTTCAAAGGCCCTGAAAAGTCCTACAGCAAAGAATTCTACTTAATATTTTTTCTCAAGATGATTTGATGCCCAAATGCTAACACCTATTAAATCTAGAAGAGACATATATTGAGACATGTAATACTAGATGGCTGTTTTGGTCCTCTTCAGCCATGAGATTATTTATTCTTTTCATAGGGTTCAAAAATTCAAAGACAGAAGCCAGGAGAAAAAAAATCAGTCAAAATCTTTTCCATAATACTTAAAGGGTATCCTGCTTTTTACATCCTTAAAATAGGAATATTAATAGAATTTACCACATTGGTTGTTATAAGGATTATGTTAAATCATGCATGCAAAGTACTTAGCACACAGCCTAGCCTGGTACACAGCCAATAATTTTTTTTTATCATGAGCCCAAAATGATCATATTAGAAGAATTTAGTTCTAAGAGGAACTCAGGCATTCAATCCTTCAAACCAAACCCAAACCATTTTATGCTGAGATTATTTCACCCTGGGTGAAGGGCAACTTCCAGGCATTTGAAGGCTCTGATGTCCCTCTGGCAACCCAGGAGCATTCTGGAGCCAAGATCGTAATGATTTAAGCATTAATAAATCCAGAGATAGGTCATTCAATTTTCTTTTAAATGCAGATCATAAGAGAGGGAGGAATATTTGGGTCAAGCTGTACTGATGGTTTTTACTGAATCTGAAGGCTGTGGAACATTTTTGGTAGTTAACTCACTAGGTCTAGTACCATACTGCGTTTCCTCTACTCCAGTGCTTGGAGAGGGATATTTAACCCTTGGGCGACACCCTGCTTTCTTTCTGATGCTGAAAATACTCAAAAACTAATGTTTATACTTGCAGAGCACTTTTGGCTTCCCCAAGGACTGCCACATCTATTTTCTTTCTTCAGCCTCTCAAATCCCACTGACTTCAGAAGGGCGAATAGAACTCGCCTATTTAACATATGTGGAAATTGAGGTCCAGAAAGTTATATGATTTGCTCAAAGTTGATATGATTTGTTCTCGGCCAGAGAGCCTAGACTAGAAATGCTGCCTCTTGACCCCCAGTGCTGGGCTCTGACTGCTGGACCTCACACCTGGACAGGTGACCCACTGCAGCAGAGACACAGTCCCAGCTTCTGAGCAGTTTGCTGTGGAGGAAGCAGATTGGTATGCAAGCTTGGTGGGCTCTGGCTAATCTTGCTGAGGGAACCCTTCAATCTGAATAACAATCAACAAGATTTTAAAGAAATTTGGGCCAATTTCCTGGAAGTCTATGATTAATCTAATTGCTGGGTTTTCCTCTGTTTTTGTCTCCCACTGTTAATTTCATTTATTTTTCTCTTTCTTCCCCGACACAGACTGCCTTGTCTCTGTGCGTGGTTTTGTCACTGTTGTTATTTGTCCATACATAGTTTATCATCGTCAATGAATTCAATGGGCTTGTTGTACTCTGTGTTTGGGGAAGGAGAATCTTTCAATAGAGACAACATGATGCAGCGGGAAGAAAGAGCACTGGGCTGGATTTCAGAAACCGGCTTCCAGAGCCTAGCTCTGCGGATACCTGCTCTGCCTCCCTGGCTCCTCGGACACTCTAACTCTCCCAGCCACTCCCTCCATTAAAGAGTGCTTGGGACTGCATGAGAACGTTAGGGACCATGACATAGTGCCAGCTGTTATGAATAAAAAAAAGTTCAAAAATAGATTTTGCTCAAATATAATAGGATATTCCTCTTTTCAAGAAGGGGTTTAGCTCTCCAGAGGACATGTCAAAGGGACAAAGGGCAGGGACGATAGGCTCAGAAGCAAATGGACAAAGACATTATGGCACTTGGATTAAGACAGAAGTTAGGGAATGCAGAAGAGTACAGGGAAGGGTTACCCCTGGCCATGGCTGTCCATGTTAGAAGAGTCAGAGGTGGTCAGAGAGGCTGGGAGAGAGATGGGGCCAATCGAATTTATCAACCAGGTGAGGGAGGAGTGAAGCCAATTTGTCTGCCACCTGTTTCTATTACCTTGGATGCACCCAGCTGAGAAACACAACCAGTCACTGACTCCCAGACATGGGAGGCACTGATGAGTGAGTGGTCTGGCAAACAGCAACAGAAATGTTAAACTCAGTGGGGAGTTAGAGTGGCGCTGCTACTGAGACTGAGGCACCAAGGAGAGAGGAGTGTGAACTTGGTTGTTGGGCAGTCAGTCACCCAAGTGATCCCTGGTCTCCTCCCCAAAACCCGCCACCTCTAAGCCCTACTTCACACCATGGGGTTCCTGGAGAAATGTGCCATGAGGCCAGGCAAGGTCTTCTTTTTTCAATCTGATCTCTGTTGGATGATTAGAGAGTCTCTGTCCTTGACTGTCTTTGGAATCTAGAGATGTTCTTTCTCACCAGCCACCTGCCAGAAAGCGGGAGAGGTATGAAGTACTTGGTAGCTAACCCAGGAGGCAGTAATAATTAAGGCCTTTAATGTGGAGCTCTTAATGTGTGACAGGTATAGACCTGTCTTATGTCATTGTTTCCCACCCTCACTCTTGTAATAAATGTTTATTTTATAATAAAGGCAAGGTACATAATCTACAAGGCCCAGCCCAGTGCAAAATGAAAATATAGGCTCTTTATTTAAAATATCACTAAGCATTTCAAGATGGGGAGAGTGGAGCATTAAACCAAGAGCAAGACCCTTCTGAACATGGGGCCTGGTACAATGGAATAGGTCACGTTCTCGTGAAACCGGCTCTGTTTGTAATTAAAACTGAAACATAGAGATGCCAAGTAATTTCCCCAAGATAATGAAGCTAGTAGGCTAAAGGTCTATTTGATTGCAAAACCTGAACTCCTGACCACTCTGCTAAATTTCCTCAAGCTAGACAGATGGTGAATGGTAGACCCTCCAGGCTCACCAACACTCCCTTGCTACAGGCAGTTCCAAGGGGATCCCATTCAGAGGCCTCCATCTGGTCACGCTGTGAGCATGCTCGGGAGATTCAGTGTAAAGCCAGGGCTCCAGCCCCTGGTGCTCACTCCCCAGGTCTGCCCCCTCAGTCTCTAGAGGCAGCACCTTCTACTGGACTACATTGCCTCATCTGGAAGCAACAATAGCTACAAAATGAACAAGCCTATACACCTGGAAATAGCTTGCTCACAGATGAATCACAGCTCTCCCCAACCTGATGCTGAGTCTAGTATAAGAAAAACTTTCACACCCACATTCCGGGCTATGCTCCTGGTGGGCTCATTGATCCCAATCACTCTGTCTTTGCACAGAGGGACAGTGACGGAGATTATACAGGGGTCTTCTATTCGTTTCTTTGGAACTTCTTCCAAAGGGCCTAGCAGGGTGCGTAGCAGGTGAGAATCACCCAGAGCATCTGCTACTTCTGATATTGTGAAGCAGGAGAAAACAAAACAAAACAAACAAAACAAAAAAAAAAACAGGTGTTGGCATTAGAATGCCCGAAGTGTGAAACCTGGTTGTCTCATTAGCTTTGTGATCTCAGACTGATTGCTTAACCTTTCGTAGTCCAAATTTCATCATCTATAAAGCAGGGCTAATAGGGTTGACTAATGGAAAGACCTATGGCATGCGGTTAAATGATTGTCCTTTTCTCTTTATTTCCTCAGAATGTTTTAGTTGTAAATCCAGCCATTTCAACATTTGAGGGAAGGGGATCTTTTGCAAGCAGTTTGCCATCTTCTCACCATTCCTTCTAAAGGGCCATGGATCCAGCCTGGAAGATGAAGAGTCCCCATGTCCACTACCTGCAATTTGCAAAGCATCTGTATGGGCTTTGCAAGCTGCAAATGTCAGAATGGTCTCATAAAGGAGCCTGGAGGGAGGAGCTACCATCTGCATTTCATGGCGAAAAAAGCTCTGAGAGGTCTATTTACTCCACCAAATCATTAAATTCTGCAGCAGACCCAACGTTCAACCCCACACAAGAGAAACATCCATTTAACAGTTAAAAAAAAAAAATCAGAAAAGCGTCTTTCAGGATACTGGGGTGGTGGCAGGGTGGGTAGGGGAAGTGGGAAGGGATTTTGCAGAGCAAACCAGTTCATGTTATGCAGCCCCTGACCTTCATAAAGAACCCCATCTCGGGGAGGGCTGGAAGGTCTAGGAGTGCCTGTGGGGACAGGCAGAGCCTGGAGTTTCCTGCCGCAAGAAGTCAATGTGAGCCTCAGACACTCCTCCTGGCTCCTCCCTCCTTCCCCCCCAAAGAGCCTTCCTGCCAGCTACTCCCTGGGGGGCTGCTGCTCCCCCTCCCACCTGGGCTCCATCCAGAGCCTGGAGTGCCTGTGGCCGGCTCCTCTAGCTCGCCTCCATTGGCCTGAGTGCGTCCTAGCCCACTCTGGATATTAGAGCATTCTCGCGTTTGAAAGGCTCCTTTATTTTTAGTGCTAAATCAACAAAGCTGTTACTGTCATTTTCCATCAGACCGTCATCTTCCACGGATTCAAAATTACACTCAGCTGCAAACTATTGACACTCCTCTTAACAAAAAAATGGTTTTAATAAATCTTTACATTAGCCTATGAGATAAAAAAAAATCTTTACCATGAAATATACAAGTGTATAAGTGTTTTATGAAAGTTTTATTAACTTTACAAAAGAAAAATTGGCAGTGGACCATGAACATCCTGTACTCCTAACACGTGGTTATAAATTACATGTTCTTTCCAATAACATCTGAAAAAGAGACTGTAATTTAAATTTCAAAACCACTTGGCATACCTACTATATAGTGCTGACATGAAGTAAAAGGAAGAACTAGAGAGGCCCAGACAAAGAAGGGAAATAGAAAGACGTCCTTAGCTAAAAAGCTGCTGATGGGTACAATCCCCCTCCAGCTGGACAGGGATCAAGTACTTGCTTGTCATATCATTCAATGCACTGTTCAATCTGGGATTCTTCCTTTCAACAAAAAGAGAACTTAAGTGCTGGTAATCATCGCTTGCAGAACTTTATCTCCCTGATACCTTCTTTATGTCAGGATTTCTCAATGACCGCTACCGCTGGCAGAGGGATCAAGGTTGTTATTAAACACAAATGCAATCCCCAGCCCCATGCAGGAGGTGTGAGCGGTGAGTGACGCGCTCTCCCTGGGATGGAAGCCTACCACCGCCTTAATGATTTTTCATTTTCTTTCCTCACTTCTTAGACTTTTAAATAAAGTTCCTATAGGGTCTGTCCAACATAGGAATTGGAATCCAGTTTTTCTTTGCGAGTGTGTGCTCAAGTGTCAGGAATCCTCAGGGACATTAAGGTGCCCCCCCTCCCCCGGTGGGTTGATGGGATGCTTGGCATTTGGAGAAGAGCTCTGGAAATGAGCTGATAGCAGGGGATCTGACTGTAGCCTGCAAAGTTCACTGCTTTAGAGGAAGTAGTATCCACCAGGAGGATCTCAGCAGCACTGGGCCTGCCTTCCTGGTATAACAGAGCAGAAAGGCCTAATTTGAAGTCATACAAACTTGGATTCAAAGTCTCGTGCTGCCACTTTCTGGCTGTATGACACAGAGTAAGTGACTTACCCTCTCTCTCTCAGTCATATTGACAATGCCTGAGTGTCTGAGGCAGCTTCCTTTGGTCTACAAGTGCATTATTTACATACCCAGAAGTGTGGCCTAGAAGTCATGCCTTCCAGGTCCAAGAACTTAACACCTGTTGAAAATGGTTCATGAAAAGTGGAAGTGGGTAGGGGCACTCCATGGTGGTCTCTGCGGGAATAATCTCTCAGGGCCTGAAAGTTTTCAGCTTCATTCAAGGTCGTGAATCTCCTGGTTTGCTACTGACAAAATGTCAGGCTCTAAGAGGTGTCCTGTGTTTGGTGCCTCAGACAGCCCAGCACTGGGAGCTAAAAGAAATGCTGGGAAGCCTGCTTAGTGAGGCAATGGTGGCCCAGGGAGTTCCATAAGGGTTTCTGAGAACCAGGGCCCAGATTTTGAAAGGAGTCCCCTAAAACATTCCTTTTCATGGCAAAAGGAATTTGAATTCATTTCCCCATCAGAGGAGGGGATGTTCTTATGGTTGTTTCAGAAACACCAGTGGGGAGGTCCTGCAAACACACCTGCCTCTTTGCCTTTCACCTGCATTTAAGTGGTTATCTTTGAACTCATTTTCTTGGTTGAGGAAGAAAGCCTGAAGCTGGAATGACTTCGGACAGTAGACTACGTGGAGATTCAGCAGGTCCCATTTCCCTTTATAAAAGGAAACTATGTGCCCTTGATGGAAAAACACAACTTTGGGCCAAATAAATTATTTTCTTCCAGTTCAAAATAAGTGACGGTCTTTACAAAGTAGAACTTGCCCTCCTTCCAAATGTGTTGAAGGAGAATGACATGTGGCGTGGATGCAGAATTACAAGGACATCATGTTAATCTGTTGGGGTTGCATCACCCCCCAGTGAGAAGGCACGATGGGGGGCCCTTGCAGCACAGTGCCTGGGAACAGCTGTGACTGTGTGGAGGTCACACTTGGGGACCAGGCAGGAGCTGGCAGTGGCCAGCCAGGGCTGCCCAAACTTCATTATGTGGAAAAAATGTACCCAGTGGCAAGATGCAGAACATCTGAGAATCGGTGAGAAAACTTCATTTGGAGTGACAGGAACTTGATTAGTTTGAAGCCTGGTGTGTTGCTATTGCCTCCCGGATTTAGTCTTCAGAATATTAACGAACAGTTTGAGGAAAAGAAGAAGCACAGGAGACATACCTGGTGATACTGTGTGTCCTTCTCAATGACAACAGTAGCCACAATAGCAACAAGGACAACAGTCTCAATGACATCAAAAAGGCTCACGTTACTGAGGTCTCACCATGCACCAGGCCTGAGGTTTACATGCATTATCTAATTATTCCTCACAACAATATCTGAAGTAGTTACCATGTGTTCTTACTTCCAGTTTGCAGATGCAAACCCCTTAGCACAGAGAGGTAAAATAAGTTGTCCAAAGATACACAGCCTGAGGAAGTTTCATTTCCAGAGTCTGGTCAAGCTTGAGTGCCATCCATGTGTACCCACGTCCAGATCTTTGCTGAAAGTGTTCTTAGGCTCCAACTGCCTTCTCCTGTCCATCTCCAGATTTAACCAGGCATGGCTGGATTGTCACTGGCAGGCAGGAAGAGGTAGGGCACTAGTCTGGGGCTGACCTGAGAGCTGGGCTTATGGGGTGCATCTGACCCTAGGGTAAGAGCTGACATCAGGGGCTCCTGATGTTGGGTAAAGCCTGGCACGTGGGGATGTAGCCCCCTTCTAGCTATAATGGGACAGTGACCTAGCAGGTGGGTGGGACACAGAGGCAGTGAAAACTGGATGGTAGTCATAATCTAAGAGGCCTGTCCATGGACAGCAAGCAGGCCCTGCCACCAGCCAGCCACCTGGGCAGCAGGTCAAGGGGAGAGGTCAGGAGTTAAGGAAAGGCATGGAACTTGGCCTGGAATAGACCCAGCCAGGGCAAGATAGGACCCATACTCTGGATGGAGGCTGGTGGCAGGGCAGAAAATTGTCAGAGACTTGTGGCCAAGCTCCAAGTCCGACTCCCAGGGTTACACCCAGATGACATGGTATAGGATGCCATGCTCTGAGTGTGTGACTCCATGGGGACACGAAGTCAGCAATGGAAGAACTGTAAGAATGACTTGTTCCTAAGTTATGAAAGTTGAAGCTGGAACCCAACAAAGCCCTGAGCTCACTCACTGACCCCCTCTTTCTCTACCCCCCTTTTCCTCTTTTTTTCATCCATGCATTAATGTGTTCATTCCATAAGCCTTCTCTGAGCAAGCATCCTGTGATGGACACTGGTATAAAGGTAAATGGGACACAGGAGAGCTCCAGGCCCACCAGGAGACAGTTCTACAACCAACTGTGTGCACCAGGAAAAGAAAGGGTCATGGCTGTGCTTTAGACCCAGGGTTATGGAAGCCCAGGGTCTCAACTTGACTGTGCATGGAGCCACCTAGGACAGCTTTGTGGAGGAGGGGACAGACAGGCAAAGAGGGAGGGAGTTGAGGTAGAGGGAAAAGCTTGGACAAAGGTGCAGAGGACAGAGAGCACAGAGCCCATTTTCAGGGCTGGCCTGAAACCTAATGCAGACATGCGGGACAAAGATGGAAGGAACTATTCTCATTTTCAGGGGAGGAAGCAGGCTCAAGTGCAGCAAGCCGCTGCTGAGCCTGTGCTGGAATCCAGGTCTCTCCCCTCTCAGTGCCCAGCCTGCCCACGTCAGGGAGCAGGGTGATGTTGCAGAAGATTCTTCAGTTGCAGGGAGAGCTGATGAGACATCAACCCTTAGCTACCTCCTCGCTGGACTGAAGAATCTGAGGAAATGGCTTATTTCTCTGAGTCTCAAGTTCATTATTATATGGGAGAAGGCTATTATCTCTCACCTACCGCATAGTTTGGTATGAAACATAAATGGAGAATTAAATCAGATAATGCTTCAGTAAGCAGAAACTCAGGAACTTGTTAGTGGAGCTAGGCCATTCTGTCTTGTTTTGCTCATTCTTTGGGGGAAGGTTAGAGTGAGTGGGTGCTTTGGAGAGATGGGAACAGGGGTCAGAGACAGGGGACCCCTCTCGGAGGCGGAGTCAGTAACCCAGCCATGAAGCAATCAGCATGGCAGTGCTTGCGATCAGGTTGTGCAGAACGGGAGGAGCAGGCAGAGAAGGTAACACTCACTAAACACCTACTGTGCACCAGACATTGCGCAACAAGTTCATCGATACCATTTCATTTAATCATTTCCACAACTCAATGTCCCAATGTGCACATGGGTTCTGGAAAACGCAGACTCAGTAGTTGGATGAGGAAAGGAGACTGATGTTTATTCAGTGGCAGCTAGTTTGCACCTACTGTTTTCCATACAACATGTTATATATTTTTAAATATATATGAGAGAGTATACAGAATATATGCACTCACATTTAATTCTGTGAGAGGGCTCCTATTCCCATTTTGTAGATGAGGAAGGGAAGGCTGGAAGGAGTTAATGATTTGCTCAAGATCATGCAGCTGATCAGAAGCAGACTCAGGATTTGAACTCAGCTCTTTCTGGCTCCAAAGCCAATGCATCTTCCATCTCACTGAGTGGCAGGTAGGAGGAAGAATGGCCTGGAAGAATATTGTTCTTCTTCCCACACTCACTTTTTCAACACTTCTCTCTGCCCTCACCTTGTCCCCTCAGGCCCAGGTCTTCCCCTACTCATGTCTCTAGCCTGTGTCAGCGAACAGATCCATAGCCCAGGTTAGGACAGAAAACGTTACCTAAAAAAATGAAAGCCCATGTAGTTGCACACATGTGTGTGTGTGTGCAAAGCACTCAGAGCTCTGGACCGTTGTTATCAGTGCCTACCTCAGCTCACCTTTCTTTCTGTGACTGGTCTCCACGTGGGGGAGGAGGTGGGAGCTGGGCTTTCCCTGTTAACATGAGCAAGAATGCAACCATTTTGAAATGCAAAGCTCGAATGTTAAACTCTCTATTACTTTCCCACAGAGGTTTTCAATGTTCTGTTTTCAGCACTTGATCTCATTCTTAAATGAGAAGGCAACGTAGAAAGCACACCAAAGAGGTGCTATTTTTTTTGTTGACTTGGGGGTAGATGGCATGTGCTGCAGGCCTGTCCACTGAACGCCCCTCCCCGAACCACTTCCCAGGACCTCAGGGCTTCTTTGAACCCGGTGTGAAAACTGTGCATCTGTTCTGTGACTCTGCTTCCAGACTGTCCAGTACATAGATATTAGTGCACAAGCAGGGCACACAAGCCTTAGTACTATTGGGATACCTATGTCCCTTGGGGTGCAAGGGTAACCCTGTGTACACTGGACACTGGTTGTGACTCTTTGAAGGACAAAGGAAAGAAAATTGGATTCACATTTACTGAGCACACAGTAAGTACTAACTATTTTGTGTACGTGGAAACATTTGTCCCAATTATTTTGTATGAAGGTCCTATGAGGTAGGACTTTATCGCCATTTCTCAAATGACTTAAACTTCAAAGGGTTGGGTAATATGGGCTGGCATCATGTAAGCAAGCAGTGGTCAGCATGGAAACGCAAAACCATACCCATTAAAAGGGACGTGCTCAGTGCCAGTCACGCACTAAGTGCTATTTTTATCTCACATAAGAATGTAACAGGCACCCAGGACCTGCTAGGGACCCTCCTCACAATGCCAGAGACACAAAAGGGAAAAGACGTTGGGAACCACCCTGCCTGGTTTCAGAAGCTGTAACCCCCCATGGTTAAGGCTGAGTCAGAGACCTTGGGACCATAAGCCACTAAGGAGATAAAGCTTATCTCCCTGGCAGGGGTGCCACCTCTGCCCACTTTATTTTACTCTGCCCTGAGCCTGAGCAGTTAGCCAATGACGGGTAAGATTCCTCAAGGGAGGGACGACCTAAAACAGGCATGGTCACGAAGAGGCCCTCAGGGAAGGACTTGGGGGGCTATAGAAAAAGGGGGAGATGGACCCTCACCCCTCAGCTTTGACATAGCCTGAGTCCTCATTCTGTCTGCAAGAAGTCTCCTAATCTCTTGGCTGCCTTACTTCCCCTGCCTGACTTAAGCCTGAAACAATGACAGAGGGCGGTGCAGTCCAGTGCTGGAAAGGGCAGATTCCCTGGGGCAATCAGGTGTAAGAAAGAATGCATAAAATCCTGTGAAACCTGCTTTGCTAATACCCTCAATTAAAATGATAAGGGTCCAAGCCTGAAATGAGTTTGTTTCCCAAAATCTTATAGCCCTTTAGCTAACTGACCCTGACTCAGAATAAGCCCTCAGAGTTCTTTGTTTGTTATCTATTATTTGATCCTAACTGCCTGACAATGATTGATGAGCTTTACCTGTATTCCTGTGTAAATTGAACTCAATAAAAGCCCATTGAGGAAAAGGCTCCTGGTCCTTCTCCTTTGAGAGATCAGCCACCTTTCCTCCCCAAGCAGATTATGTCTTGGTAGACTTATTTTCATCCCAGGGTACCGGGTGTGGGGGTGGGGGGATGGCCTGCAGGCAGAGCCCTCCACAAAGAGATACGGACAACTCTGGTGTCATGCAGAGAGCACTGGGATGGGAGTCAGAAGAGCCCTGGTATTCCAGACAAGGGACCTCCCGCCCCTGCTCAAGTTGCTGGGCTGAGGACTGGGTCAGCAGGACACTGCTTTAGAGACTTGACGCTTCTGTAAGTAGATGAGGAGATTCTGTAGGGTTGATTCTGAATAAGACCATTTGATAAATCAGTCCCTAGTGATTTAGCATCGTTCTATCTCAAAATGTGCAGTTTGCCACAGATAAACCCCATTAATGCATACCTCCTGTCAGGTACAGAAGCCAGCAGCAGGGAATGAGCCAGGGAGTCAGCACCAAAAGCACTTGGATGGGTTTCTGGCCTCAGCAATTGCTTGTGGTGTGACCTTGGGTAAATGACTCAACCTACCCTTTTCGATCCTAAGTTTCCTCACCGTAAAAACCTCATCTTACGAGGCTGCTGTGAGAATTAAAATGTGCAGCTGTGTACAAAGTGTCAAATGCATGTATACAAATAATATGTATATATGTATAAGCTCCCTTCCTCCTCTCCACTCTCTAGACAGAAAAAAATAAACCAGTAAAATTAAATGGTGTCCTGAACATAAAACTCCTATTCATCCTTCAAAACCCAGAACAGTACATACCTTTTCCAGAAAATCTTCCTTGAGCCTCCAGAACAAAACTAGCACCACCTTCAATTTACCTGGAGACGTCATACACGCTCCATGGTGTAACTTTGCTAACACACTGTAATTTCCTGTTTTTATATTTATCTTCCCCAGTAGACTGTGAACTCCCTAGTGGGAGCCTGGCACACATGAGTCAGCTATCCACATTTGAGGGACTGCATTTATAGACAGTAGCCCATGTGTAGCCTTTACCATCAGCCCAGCTGGCATCCCACGGAGCACTGGGAAAGTTGGAGGGCCTTCCACCAAAACCTGACAATCCATTTATTCTGCTCTCCAGAAAAGCCCTGTGCCATTAGTTCTCTTTTCTGAAAAACAATTCTGCAGAGCTTTCAGGAAAAACTTAGAGGTTGTGTGTGCATCTATGTGCCTGTGGGTGTGCACCCATGTGTACCTCTGTGTGTCTGTGTGTGCCTGTGTACACACACACACACATGTGAATGAATGGAAAAAAACTGTGGCGCCATTGTTTTTAGCACTGAAACCCCTGGGATTGTAAGAAGGAGGATTTTGCTCCTCTCGATGACAGTACCCATTCTGATAAAAGCATAATAAAATTCCCAGTTTTGGTACAGGCCAGTATCTTTGTTATTCCAACCCTACTGGAGACAAGAGCTGACCTGTGTCAGGAATAATCAGTCGAGGACCCTGGAAAGGGCAGGGACTGTGCAATCACACAGTCTCTGTTTGAGTTCGGTTCTGGGCCCTGGGGCAAGTGTGCCCATCTGCACAGTGGGAGGGTGGGGAGCGCGGGGAGCGTGGGGCAGGCCTGTGGCAGAGAGGCAGGGACCAGGGAGGCTGCATGCTGCAAGCTGCGCTCCTGCCTGTTTCCAGGCTGCTTCTCAGGTTGCCTCACAACAGTGACCTGAATATGTGTGGAAGGCCCCCCAGTATACAGGCCACAGAGCTGGAACTGAGTCGGGGTTGTGGGACCCCGAAGCCTGTATGGGATGTATCTCTCTTTCACTTGGGAACTCTGAAATTTCTCAAGTTGATTTTTATCTTTAGGTTTGCACAGTCCCCTGCAGCCAGTGCTCCGGGGGCGTCCCCTCTGGGCTCGCTCGAGCTGCCTGGGTGCTACAGAGCAACCCCGCCAACTGGAGACAGGGCCAGGCACTGTTTTGTTACAAGAACCTTACTTGCTCACCATACAGCAATGGCCTCCTGAGCTTTGCTTTTTCCTAGTCCTGCTATGTAGGGGCTCAAGAAGGCAAACAAAGTGAGCCATGGTGACTGCTATGTTGAGTGAAAAATGCAGCAGCAGGCTGACGGGGAACCACTCTTCCCAAAGACTCCATTCCAACTGCCTCTGTGGAGCCAGTGAAGTGGGTGCCAGGTCCCACCTGGTGCTCAGGGACAGCCAGGCTGCAGGGGTGATGGTCCTGGGCGTGCTGCTCACTTCCTGCTTCAGGACCAAGGTGCCCAGTCCCACTGAGGATGTTGCTGCTGGGCTCATAGCTGGGTTGCTCTCTGGGATTGCTCTCAGGCTGCAGGCTCTCACTTCACCCACGGTCACATCTCCCCCCTGGAGGCAGTAAGCCTCAGCCCCTTGTCCAGTTTGGGACAGCTTTGAAGGGCCCAGCTCCAGAGCTTCACATGGCCTCAGATGTTGGGCAGGCAGGGCTGTGCCCCATCCACTCCTCTCTTCCTTCATTGAGCACCTGCACATGGATCTGACCAACAAGTGGGCTTCCCAGGAACAGACCCAGGACCCAGGAGCCCTCTGGTCTGGGAGACTGAACAACCTGGTCCTGCACCCTCTTTTGCTGCCATCACACTGTGTGACTTAGGCACGTCCCAGAAATGAGCAGATTCAATTTTAAAGTTCCTTTCCACTTGGAGTTGTGCTGAAACATGGGCTCAGAGTAACTAAGATCCAGTCTCTCCAGAGTGGGGAGATCACACATCCTTGTTTGCCTGTGACCTTCTCAGGTAACCTGGTGTTTGGACTAATTGTTCCTAATGCCCCCTTCACTCTCAGAGCTGGCCTGGCTTGGATGACAAGTTTTCGGTTCCTCTACTTATGAGAAACAATGAACAAGAGGAGTGAGGTTGGGGCTGGAGCAGAAAGTGTGGAGTAAAGTCAGAGGGTCCAAAGTGCTGGCGCCTCTGCCTTCTGCCTTTCCTCCATGGCCCTGACTCTCCAGGTGAGTCCCAGAGAAAGCAGCTCCACCCATCTCCTCTGTGGCCCTTTGTTCCCTGGGGGGTGCGGATGGAGGACCTCCGAACAGCCAGCCTTGGTGAGAGCAGGCGAGTTAATGCAGCTTCCAGTGGGCCAGGCAGCAGCCAACAGCAGGCGCTGATTCTGACTAGACAGCTGTGTGCACAGAGGTATTGAATGCATGTGTTGTGAATCGCGGGGGGCGGGGGGGGGGGCTGTATTTGTAAATACACCTGTCTGAGAATACACGTGCCTGTGTGCGTGCACACAGGCATCGGGTGCATCGGTGTGCCTTTGTGTACATGTACAGTATGGCCACGTGGAAGCCTGTGTTTGAATAGTGATTAATATATGTGTTACACACTATGTGTGTGAGCATGTGCATCTGCAGATGAGTATACACAGCCTGTGTGAGTGCACAGAAACACTGTGGAGATTGCAAAGCATTTGAGAAATAATACTCCTGATTAAAATGTGTAGCATGCGCACAAGCGTGTGGCTGTGCAGGGGTGTGTAAACGTGTGGGTGAGAAGAGCTGGGATGGGCAATGACATAAGTGGGCATTTGTGGAACATCCAGTGTAACACTCCCATTCTACGGATGAGGAAACAGGTTCACAGAAGGGACCCCTCCAAAGTCACCAGATCACCTGTGAAGTAGATTGGATTATTTCCCATTCCTCACTCCTTCCTTCCATGTGAACCAGAGAGCAGGTGAATGGGCAGAGCCCATTCCCCAGCCCCATTGATGTTGGCCTTGACCATCTGAACACACGTGGAAGGTAAGGGGTGCCAGCTAAAAGCCAAGATTTCCAGGGGCACTTACACTTCTGCCATCATCCTGAAACTTCCCCCAGGAAAGCTGCTGCTTCCAGGAAGATGAGACACCTGAAGGCAGGGAGCAGCCTAGAAGCCAACCCAGTTGACCTAAAGCCTGCAGCTAAGCAGCCTCCAGCCTTTATCAGGCAAATTGCAGTCAATCTGCCTTCAGGTGAGTGTCAGCATAAATGCTTGTTGTAAGTGATTCAGATTTTCAAGTGGCCTGTGAAAGAAACAGCTAATACACCTGGTGTGACTGGGGCTTAGTTGGAGGCCCTACACCTAGGTACCCAGGCTTGTCTGGGGTCACTAGAGGAGCTGGGCCCCATCCTAGAGGCAGAGATTCAGTTGGTCTGGGTGTGGTCTGGCCTTTGGAATTCGAAAGGTGATTTGAACACGCAGACACACTCCACAAAGGGGAAGGGGAGCACGGGATGGGGTAAGAGGTAAAAATAGGCTTCACAAGCTTTAAATGCTAAGCCCAAGAGCTTGGACTTTATTCTGAAAGTGTCGTGGGACCAGCGAAGGGTTTTAAGGTGGAAGAGCCCAAGTTTATATTCATGTTTGAGAAGGATCACCCAGGCCCTTGCATGGCAGGGCTCCAGGGCCTCCTGGTAATTTCTGGTGACCAGATGTGGGATACAGATTTACACCGGGGCATCCTTTCTGCCTCAGAACCCGGAGTGTTCAGTACATGCTCAAGCGGCCCCACAGCTGGGAATGACCATCTCAGAAGAGGAGAAAGAAAAAATCAGCAATTTTTCCCAGCAACACCATGGCTGCTGCCAGATCCCAGGCCTCGCCATCTCTTACTTGGAAGATCACAACCCCAGCACAGCCTGCTCCCTGTCCACATGTCACCCCCCGCTGGACCTGTTCCTGCCCTGCTGGTGAGCCGTCCCAGGCTCTGACTGCCTCTAGGATAGGATCCAAACTCTTTCCTGGGGTTAAGTTCCCTTCTACTCCAGCCTGGATCTGCCTTTCCATCTTAACCCCCCACTGCATCCCTTCAGGGGCCTTAGCTTGAGCTCGCACACATCCACACTCACCTTCCTCCGTGCATTTGAGTACATTGATTTCTCAGCCCCAGAGTATTCTCTGCTGCCTTCTTCACCTACCAAAATCACAATAGACCTTCACAGCCTTACATAGGGGCTTTGTTTTCTTTAAAATATTCCTGGACTCCCATGACCCCAGACAGAACTGCTGCCTCTTCCTCAGAATCCTAAAGCTTGTCCTTTGTTCCCCTCTTGTTTTCCATATTAGGTACTGACACCCATTGCTTACTCAGCCTTTGTGAGCCCTTGGAGATCTGGATCTAACTCTCACATCTCCTCCAGCACTTCTGCCCCCAGCAGTGCGGACAGGCAGGGGCTGCTGGGTGACTGTTCACTGAATTAGACAAAACTCCTGTCCCAATGCAGGGACAGCAAGGTCAGTAGGCCTGGCTCCATCCCTCAGAGAGAGTTTCCCAGAGGCATTTGTTCCAGCCCCCCACACCTCCTGCTTCTAAAGATGCTCTGCCTTTGCCCGTCATTTGGGCTCTGTGACAAATACATCTCCTGGAATGTTTTAGCCCTCTGCTATCAGGATAAGAGCTGGGCCATTGACAGTTCTCTAGTGCACAGGCCCAAGTGCCCTGGAAGGTCACAGGCTTTATCTTGTTTATGTCTGTGATTTTCCTGAGGCTCCTTGCTTCTTGACAGTGTTACAGAGCAGGCCTGTTGCCTGGGATGTGTCTGGAAAGTGGCCTAGCTCACTCCTTCAGGGGCAAGGAAGAGGAGCCAACCATGGAAGTGGTGGGAATTTCAGACCAGTCCACAGTCATGAAGCTGGAGCTGAGTTTGGGTGCAAGGAGCAACCCTGAGGTTAAGGTGGAACAGGCAAGGAGCTAAGCCACAGCCTACCTTGTTCCTTTTTTGATCACTTGTCATGACTAACTTCTGGTGGGGGCAGGAAGGGAAGAAGAGGAAAAAGAAGGGAACTGAGACTGAGTCTCTGCTGTGTGCCTGAAAACAGTAAGTACAAAGGCCGTGAGGCAGAAACATGCTAAGTGTGGTCTAGAAACCCAAAGGGGCCTGTGCAGCTGCAGTGGACTGGGCCAGAGAAAGAGGGTTAGGAACTAAGGTTAGGAAGGTAGAGGGAGGAACGCTTATCCACACCATGGTAAAGACTGTGGCATTGTCTTCGCATGGGCAAAGGCACGATCTCATTGACTTTCCTAAAGGGTCATGCTGGCTTCTCTGGGGATCCCAGCTCCCCCGTTCCTCTAAAGTAGGGTCCTTTCTGTCTTGTTTCCACTAGTCTCTAGCCCCAAGCATGGTGCCTCTCAGAATCAGCACTCAATAAATATTTCTTGAAATGTCTTGGCCAGAATTCAGTTCCTGGCTTTTGGTTAGGCTCCTTGTGAGTTTTGAGAGCACTGCAACTGTCATCCAGACACTTTGTCTTAGTACCTGTTAGGTGTTTCTTCTGTTGTGACTCCTGTTCCCCAGATGTCAAATGGGTAGCAACTGACATATGGCACCTGCTTCAGCTGGCGAAGGCACAGCTGGAGGCAATGCTGCACACATCTGGTACCCACATGTCTAACTGTGGACTTGATAGCCAGCCAGCTACCTGTGAACGCACTGTAGGCGGGTGGGAGAAATGTGAGTTCCCAAGAGCTAGCAATGGATGGCGAGTGCAAGTGCCTTCTGGGATGGCCCGTGCCCTTTCTCCAGCGTGTCCCGAGTGCCTAGGCCATGACCAACAGGCAGGGCTTCGAGCCCAGGGCTCCTGACGTTCCCCAAACATGATTTCGAGTTTACACAGGTGGCAGGATCCTTGATGCCTACTTTTCTCAGCCTCAGTTTCCTCATCTGTAAAATGGGAGATACCTGAGCTGGAAAAACAAAAACTTAAACACCATTTGGCTGAAGGGCCTCACTGTACAACTGGGGATATGTAGTAGGTGGATCTTCCCTTTCTCTGGGCCTTTGTTGTCTGCAACATATCGCTGATTGCAAGAGGATCTCTTCCTGTGAGTCCCCAGGCAGAAGGTGGGCACTCCTCCCTCTGAAAGGCTGCAGGCCTCATTCTCCACTTCCACTCCACTCTGGAAACAGACAGTGCCTTGCACTTCAGTTGGTTTGGAAAAATCTGACTTCTTTTTGTTTTCTCTTCTGCATCCTTCCTGCTTTACTTATGACATGAATGAAATGGAGAGCCTTAGGTGCAATTAATACTATAATTTTAAATGCAACATTATTGGAGCTATTTTTTCCCCAAAATGCTATTCAATTATAGGCATTCGAGAATTGTCAGGGACCTATTTTAAGCACTGGAGTCTCCAGTACATTTTCGAGCTGTCTTTAAAAGGCACAGGCAATATGTGAACATCCCAGATGTTTCCTCAATGCTCACAGTATCTCTGAGCTGAGTGGGGAAAGAAAGTGTCAGTCAGGCTCCTCTGGAGAAGTACAACTTGGATTAAAATTCCTTACACTGCTTTGTAATGAACAACCCCAAAAGAAAGGTGTTTTCCTCTGGGGCCAGAAGACTGGAAATCCAAAGATTCCTGAGAAAGGAATGCTTTGGGGGACTACGACAGAGACCTGAAAGGCTGGAAGGAAGCTCGCCTTGACCTCACAGCCACCTGGACCTCAGTTCCCTGTAGCCACCTATTTAACCCTCACACAAACCCTCAGCAGAGACAGTGTCATCCTTGCTGTCCAGATATGGAAACTGAGGCTCAAAGAGGCCATCCGTCTAGGAGGTGATAAAGCCAGGACTTGGCCCCAGGCTCATGCCCTGTTCATTTACCTTACCTGCAAAAACTCTGGAGCTGGGCTGCCACACATTTGACTTAAAGGTCTTGGGCAAGTTACTGAACCTCTCTGTGCCTCAGTTTCCTCATTTGAAGTGGGGCTGAGAACTGTAGCTGCCTCAAAGGGCTGTTGTGAGGATTCACAGAATTCATGCATAGAAACCCTCAGGTGTGGTAGGTACATGCATGCTTGGCACCTGGCAAGAGCTGTAATTATGATTACCCTGGCGCAAGCCAAAGTTGCTAGGGTGGGAGTATGGAAACGTGGTGGATCGGTCCTCGCCAACTACCCTATGCTTCGCCCTCCAAACTGCCCTGAGATCTGACATCTCCAAGGTCTCCTTTGCTGCTGCATCTTCCTTGACTCCACTCCCCTCCTTCAGGACCTGGGGTCTGGCCTCCCTGCCCTTCACTTGTTCCCTGTATCGTTCACCCCTGAGCATGAGCCTGGGAAACCATGATGGATCCAATTGCCAAATTTGCCACTGAACATCTATGCTGACTGGAGCAAGTTTCTGAAAATTGCAAAGGCTTGATTTCTCCATCTGTAAAATGGAAATAATAACCTCGCCTCTCTCATAGTACTGTTGTAACCATTAAATGCCAGTGACATACACAAAGGACTTAGACGATTAATTACTTATTTGGTTTTAGCAATTATTATTTATCATTGCTTAATATGCTAAATTTGCTTTTCCTTTTCCAAATTGTGCTCATCATTTTAAGAGACAGCTACATTCTATTCCCATGCCCCATGCAGCCTTCACACAATTAACCTGCTCTCTCCCCTAGACTCCATGCACCTGTGCCTTCCAGAGGAAGACCTGCTCTTATCCATCTGTGAGCAAGGACTAGCTTTCCCTGTGGTGCTGGATCCTCAGTCCCAGAGAAATAGAACTTTAGCAGCAAGGGTTTCAATGATGATTGAACTGACCCATTGTACTGAAGAGGCAATAAAATGGGTGTTCTTAAAGTCACCAAACTACAGGGAATCAGTATGGTAGACAAGAAAGAACAGATGATTTGGAGAACCATCCTTAAGTTTGAGCTCCTCTACTAGCCATTAGGACTTTTAAACCCTCTGGATCTTGACTTTGACCTCTGTCAAATGGGTATAAGAACAATTGTTATATTTAATTAGCTGACATAGGATAGGGAGTTTACAGCATGTAGTGGCATAACTATTATTACCCCCTAGGGTTGTTATATACTAAATGCAATAATTTCCCTTCCACTGCTCCTGGCTAAATTATATTTCCCCAAACAACTAATTTCTAGCAGTGCTTTTGGGGGGTATTAAGAGCCAATTCCCACCCAGGGCCATGGTGGTGGTCCAGCTCCTGAACCCCAAACCTCAGCATCAGCCCTATGGAGTTGAGGTGTGCCCTAAAAAGGCCACACTGGCCCCCTGTAGCAGAGCTGCACCTACACCCGCCTGGTTTGGTTCTTATCTTTTTCATAGAGAAGATGGGGTGCTCCTGCCCAACCTATTTAGTGTCTTTAAAAACAAACAAAAATGTCTTGCCCTGGATGTTCTATTAAGCCTAATAACAGCCACCACTCCACACCCAAGGTGAAGGCCAGGCAAAATGCTCTCTTGGAAGATTTGTTTTCCAAACCCCTTTATGGCCAGTGCTTGGCTAGAAAATCAAGCAGCTCTGGCTGAAGGAAAATTTCTACATTCAGCTTCTTTTTCTTTTCCCAGGTGTGCATACATGTGCCATGGCCACACTCTCCACCTCCCCTCCCACCATAACCCATATCGGGGGAGGCATTGACCACAGGTGCCATATTCAGCAGCCTGGCACCCTTCCCCCTGGCAAAGGCAGAAACGGCCCTCTGGGTTGGCAAGGGCCAGGCACCCCAGAGTCTAAATGTCTACCCAAATGCCTTTGGCAGGCCCCAGGCTCATCTTTATTTTATTTCCCTCATCTGGGAGGTGCCAAGTGAGAAATCTAGACTTGCTTTCAAACCCTTGAGCTTTGATGATATTTGTGAAAAATAAGTATCTTCAGTGACCATTTCTGAGTGGCAGCCATAAACGAGGACCCCCCAGACATAACTTATTTATTCCACAAACAGTCCAGACCCTCTATTGAGCATCCATTCATGCTCCGAAGTGAATTCGTGATAGTATCAGTTGGAAGATTTTGGTTGCAAGCCACAAAACCAACTCCTGTTGATTTGTAAGGGACTTTATTGGAAGGATAAAGGGAGCTTGATGAATCAATAGGAGAGTTGGACACCAGGATTGGAAATAGGCTAGAAGTGAATAATGCACGATTAGGAATTGCCAGTATATTCTCACAGCAGGAGCAATCAGATCAGGGAGCTGCAGGGATCAGTGACCTTGACCACCTCTTTCATCTCTGTTTCATTTGCTTAGAAATCAGGTGCCTTAGAGTAACAATTGGCCAGGCTCGGCCACATATTTACCCCCGGGTCTGGCCGAGAGACCCCTTGGCCTCTACGATGGGAGAGCAGGCATCTGGGTTTGGGTGCCATCCCATCAAGATGGCAAATAACAGAGAGAAGTAATTTGTCCAAAACATCAAGATCCTAGTTGAAATGGGAAATGGAAGCTTTACAGCGCTGTCCCCCAATCTTCCATCTCTGTTTCTACAGTTTAGAATGGTGTGTGTGTTTTGTTTTATGTGCGGCTTTAAACACCCAATCATTCAACACACATTTCTGAACATCCACACTATGCCAGGCAAGTGCTAACTCCTGGGGCAACAGGTGTAAAACAACTGACTTGAGGGAGAGTGACACCTCAGCAGACACCTGCCATACAGTGTGACAGCACACACATCCTCAGGGTGCTGTGGAGGCACGCCCCTGCCCTTCCTGGTGAGGTCCCGCAAGACTTCCCAGAAGAAGCAACACAAGCCAGATCCTTAAGTTCTAGAACAATAGAGATGGCTCACTGGTGATGCTAAGCATTCATACATCCTACTGTTTACTCATAAATTCATTCAACAAACACTCATTAGGCCCCTAGAGTGTGTGAGACTCTTAGTGTAGTTGGGCTGAAGTGAGCAACTGATACTGCAACTAAAAGACAGCCAGTAAGCAAGGGGTGGCAGAGCCTTTCCCCGAGGAATCTCCTGATTTGTGTTCATTTCACTGGCCGAGGTCTGGTCTGCTCCAACTATGGCTCTGGCTACCCACCCAGGAAGAAACAAACCAGCCCAGGAGCCACAGGCGCTCCCTTTGTTCCCGACCCCCAGCTGGGTTTTGCAGCACCTTGTCCTTCTTTCCATAAAACTGCTCCCTCCTCTCACCTTGCCCAGGGTCGGAATGAGACCTGCTGGAGCACGGAGGGGATGAAGGAGGGGAATGGAGACCCTGCGCCCCTTCTCTCTCCTGTGCTCCCAGCCTCAGCACAAATCTGTTGGCAGCATTCTCAGTTTTGGGCCTGCCCAGATGGGTTTGGAACTCTTGCCCAAGCTCTGAACACCACCACAGCATGAGGCTCCGGACAGGTAGCTCCCAGTCTAGCTCCCTCTTTCCCATCTGAGGCCCATGACTGCTGTGCACCTTCCTTCCATCTCCTGGTCCCTTCGGCCTTGCTTCTCCTCCTCTCATGCTGTCCTGGGTAAAGCCTTTATCTTTCTACCCCTTCTCCCTCCACCTTCCTGGGGATCCAATCCAGGCCTCCCCTGAGTGACTTCTTACCCCACCTAGGCTCAGCATTAGCACCTCCTTGTGAAGCTCAGGCTTCCCTACTGGCTTCAGTGAAGAAGCAGAAGCAGGGACTGGCACCCCAACCCCTCCTCACCCCACACAAATGTGTCTTCTCTCCACTAGCAGAAAAACCTTTAGAAAACTTCAAAACAGGTAGCTTCAAGGACAGGTAAGAAGTGATGTAAGACAGAGGAAAGCCTGCAGAGACTGACCCTCATCCCCTGCTCCCTGGCCTCGTGGGGACCCCTCAGAGCATTTGGCCCTGCTGAGCATTTTTGAAATACCCTGCTCAGCCCCGCCTTGGCAGAGACCCACCCCTCTTGGTGCTGTCTTCCGCTGTTGTGACAGACTCTGCTCGGATACCTTTGGTACCTGGCGCCCAAAGAAGAAAACAGATCACCCATCATGGGGTAATTATAGAGCAACTGAAAGGCCATTTAGCTACTGTGTGATAAGCAATAGACTATTTTAATAATAACCAATTACCATACATTTGGCATTTGATGATCTACTGAGGTCTCACCTGTTCCTTATGGAGTGTTTCACGGCTGTTCACACCTTACCCAACTGAGGTTTTGTCAGTTTCTAATTGAAGCACTATTTTTAGGAAACAGGGAGAGTTTGTAGAGGTGGTGCAAATTATATCATGCCAAGCAGAGGATGCATACTGCCAGGGCCTTTTCTGACAGCTCGGCCATTACGTCGCACTCAGCAGACTGGAGAGTGAGATTTATTCTATGATCTGTGTTAGCCTTTCAACGCTGGAGGAGGTGTAAACTGGGAGGCCTGCTGTCCAGGCAGACAAACAGATGGCCACTCTCTGCTGCTGACCACTCCTCCCCCCCGCTGGGATGCGTTCTCACTGCCTGTCGAGCTGGAGGTCATGGGGCTGGGCACCCTGCTACAGGATCTGCCATGGAAGCTAGAGCGGACCCTGCCAGGACACAGCGGCTCTTTAAGGGGCCAGGGGAGGTGACCCCCTACCTCCTAAGATCTGCTCAGCCCATTCCCCCGGCCTGGGCCCCCCTCTTTAAATTCCCTCACTCAGCCACTTCCCTAGGACACAAACCTGCCAGGGGGCTAGCCAGGTCATTTCTGGGCCCAGTGCCCATCCCTACTTTATATATCCACCGAATTCTTTTCATGATCTGTACAGGGCAGCAGCCCAGCCCTGACTGAACTCCTTCTTCCCAAGACGGCACCTGGAGTCCTCATGAAACTTTTCAACCCTTTTGCACACACGTACTTACGTTCAGCCTCTAATAGACCCCCTGTTGCCAATTCCCAAAGTTATAAAGTAATAGTAGTTTCTGTTTGGGACAGGCTTATAGGATCTCACATGTCACATTTCTGCCCCCACAAAGCAGATATGGTCCAACTCACCAGACACTGTCAGCACAGCCACATCCAGTCACTTCAGTCATGTCCACTTCAAGCACCCAGGCTGCCATCGTCTCCTCCCTGGATTACCGCCACAGGTTTATGACTGGTTTCGCTGCCCCGACCTTGCCCCCATGCAGTCTGTTCTCAATAAATTAGCAAGGGAGATATTGTTAAATTGATTCAAATCATGTGACTCCTCTGTTCAAATCTCCCCAGTGGCTTCCCATGTCATTTAGAGTAAATATTTAATAAACATAAAAATTTGCAGAATAAAATGGAAAGTGAAAACTCTTACTCACTATAAAGCCGGTCATAATCTGTTACCCCCACAGTTCTGAGCAGTTGTTAATCCTCTCCTTTCACCTTCTACCGTTTGCTTATTCTGTTCTAGTTACTCTGACCTATTTGCAATGTTCTTGGACATAATGTAACAGTTTTATTTCAGGAAAAAATACCTTAAATCATCTGTGATGGCAATAATAAAGTAAACAAAAATAAATTATATTCCAACTATAAAGTTATTTTTTGAAAGTTACCTTGAAATTCAATTGGAACTTGTACTAACTTTTGAGTCTTTGAGGTGTTTAGACAGGATCTCTTAGTTTCAGAAACCTACTCAAACTAGGATCTCGCCAAAGAGAAGGATCTTGGCCTAAGAAGGCAGAGACACCTCACAGAATGTAAAGACATAAAAGTGCTTCCAAACCAAATGTGAGCTGAACTCAGAAGCCAAAGGAACATCAGACCCAAGCAGTGGAGGGTTTTTGCTGGGGATCGACAAGGAAAGTGGAAGTACTTTTTGCCCCAAGTAGAATGACTCAGAAATGGGAAAATATGGAAACTAAAGATAAACAACAAAAGTGAGTCTAGGGGAGAAGGTAGAAACCCTGGGAGAAAATGACCAGGGAGATGGAGCTGAAAATGTGAGCAAACGGCTGCAAGTAGAGATTGTGGGGGTGGCAGCTTCTCATCCTCACCAGCAGCGGGTCTGCTCGACCAAAACCCAAAGACACAGTGCATGGTAACGGGAAAGGTCCCCACCTGGAGCTCAAGTGACACTTAGTCCTTTATCATACCTATACTTCAAAGAAAAATGTGAAACCAGATATACCTCCATGGTACCAAGTATTAGCCACCATGCTAAGCTCAGAGAAGTGCAGTCCCTCCCCCACCTTTCAGCAGCTTACAATCCAGTGAGAAAGGAAAAGCACACCTGAGTGAATTATTTATTTAATTAGAAAGACCCTGTGATGTGCTGGCAAGAGCATGTGTCTAGAGCATCTCGGTTTGGATTTGGGCTCTCCCACTTATGAAACATACCTTAGGTGAGTTTCTTAAACCCACTAAACCTCACTTTGCTCATCTTAGAAATATAAACACTGTATTTTTGGACTATAAGATACACTTCCTCCCCCTAAATTTCGGAGGAAAATGGGGGTGCATCTTATAGTTTGAATGTAGCTTACCTGGCTCACTGGGCCAGGGGCCGGGGGTGGTGGAGCAGGGTTTTTTTTTTTTTTTTTCCTATTTTCCTCCTCTAAAACCTAGGTATGTCTTATGGTCCAGTGCATCTTATAGTCTGAAAAATACAGTAATAATGTTTTCGCCCCAATGGCTGGTGCATAGTAGGTGTTCAATAAATGTTGAGTCTTCTTTTATAATGTAAGGTCATATGTCAGTGATTGCCAAAATAAATAAGACAACAAGAAGATCCTCTAGGAGTTCAGAGAAAGAAGAGTTGAAGATCCCAAGGTGGTGGGAGACTTGGAGAGAGTAGGCCTTGAGCCACCTATGAGAGTTAGCTTTATACAGCATCTCAACTGGGCCACAGGGTGCCTGGATATTTGCTCAGACTTTATCCTGGGTGCTTCTGTGTGTTTTGGGATGCGATTAACATTCAAATCAGCAGACTGACTTAAGCCAACTGCTCCCTATAATGTGAGTGGTTGTCATCTAATCAGTCTAAAGTCTGTGTAGGACAGAGAGGCTGACCTTCCCTTGAATAGGAGAGAATTCCTCCCATCTGAATGCCTTCGAACTGGGACACTGGCATTTTCTTGCCTTTGGACTTGAACTAAACCATCAGCTTTCCCAGTCTCCAGCTTGCCAACCCACCCTGAAGATCTTGGGACTTGCTAGCCTTCATAGCTAAATGAGTCAATTTCTTATAATAAATCTCTTTTTACATATGAATGTATACTTCATATGTATACATATATATACATCCTATTGGTTCTGTTTTACTGGAGAACTCTGAAAAATCACCACCCTTGAAGGACAGGTTAGGTTTGAACAGAGGTAGAGTAAGGGCAGAGGCAAAGGCAAGAGAAAAGAGTGAAAATTTGGGTGTTTTCCCCAAACTGAAGAACTCAGTAATATTAGCCAATGTTTACTGAGTAGATAACATGTGCCAGCTGCTGCTTCACCCGCATTGTCTCATGTAACCATTAACAGATTGATGAGCTTGATACGAGTGTTATCCCCATGTTACAGATAGAGAAAAGGAGACACAGACAGAACATTTCCCAAGTTCCCACATCTATCAAGCCCAAGATCAGAGCTCAGACCCCACTAATCTGACTCCAGGGTGTATACTCTCAGTCTCTGTACAGATTAGTGCTTCATAAGGTTGAGTGGATTGCACTGGGTAAAGTTGGCACAAACACAGGTGAGTCTTAGATGCCAGACTAAGTAGTTAGGTAACTACCAACCTTAGGCCCAACCCCTTCAGTCAGTTGAAAAGAAAATGGAAGTCCAGAGATGAGAAGTGACTGAGTCAGAACTTGACCACAGATCTTATTTCAGCTAAATCAGCTCTCTGACTTGCCTCAGGCAGGAGCCCGGCTCCTTCTCGGACCTTCCTGTGACATATACCCATCCTAGGACTGGGCCTCTCCTGGAACCTCTCCCTGGGGTTCCTCCAGCCCAGCTTCTCCCTTGGGAGGCCAAGAGGAAAGGGCCATCATGGCTCTTGGTCACCCACTATCAGCCTGTGACTGTACAATTCAGCTCCTCCTTCCACTGTTTGCCTTCCCTTCGTCGTGAACCTCTCCCTCTTTGAGACCCAGTGCCCGTTCTGCCTCAGTCCCAACTTGCATAATCCCAATTTTTCCACAAAAGGGATCACTTGATACCAATGATACGTCAGCTCCAAACAAGGCTCAGGGGCCAGTGCTGTCCTCATCTAGAGGTACTTTAAGTAGCGGTTGTTGGGTACATGAGGTGACTTAGCGTGCCTCCCTGGCTGCAGCCTGGCACTGCCCTCAGGGCCCAGCACAAACTAGTTTTAGTTGCCGTGACCTGCACCTGATTCACTGACCTTTTCACTCCAGCCTGGGAACAGGTGTTGGTCCTCGTGCCCCATTTCCTGTGCTGTCTTCACTTAAGTCAAAATGTGCTCCGCCTGCTCTGAACCCACCCTGTGGGAGGCTCTTAAATCCTGCAGATGACTCAGACACCGTCTCTGAGTCACTTTGGAAAAGAAACGGTCTCATATGTGAAAACATGGAGGCCACTCAGTCATTCAGCCACACTGCCTGAGAGGTAAGTGTACCGTGTGTCAGACACTAGTGCCACAATAATGAAGAAGACAGAGTGCCTGCCCTTGTAGAGCTGAGAGTGTAAGGTCCATCACAGACAAAGGAGCCATCCTATTCCTGTGGGCAAATGCTATGCTAAGGAAATACCAGTTAAGAGGAAACATAGCAAGGGCATTTAAACTTGACCTGGCCATTAGGAGTGGGGCAGGGCTGTCTCAGCATGGCCCCCACAGCAGCAATGCTGAGTTGAAGAATGAATATGAGTCCGCCAGACAATAGGGAGTGGGTATGAATGCACATGTTGGGGCTGTGGGTGGAGAGGTGGGGACAATTTCCGCATAAGGGAACCCTATGGACTTGGTATGAACTGATGAGAGAAAACCTGTAGTGATGTGGATTGAAAGTCATGTTGTGTCAATGGAACAAAACTTTCCAGGGAGTGGTAATTGATGAGGCTGGGGGTGCCGTCCAGGACTGGATTACGGAGGACCTTGTAAGCCGTTCTAAAGGAGTTTGGCATTGATCATGCAGCCTCAGGGGGGCACTAAAAGATTTTAAGCTGAGAAATGACATGGACAACTTTGCAACTTGGACAAAGAAGTAAGTGTGATTACAGGGATGTGGCTAATACTCTGGGGAGCCAGAGGATGGTGTGGCTCACTGGTTTAGGGGCCAGACCAGAAATTCATCCTTGAGACCCAAGGCCTTCCTCTGAATGCACTTCTGATTCTAGACCCAGAGTCTGGAGCAGGCTGCTAGCCCTGCCATACCTCCCTTGAGCCTGGCCTCCAGCCCCCTGACTGAACTACCTCAGGCACCTTACAAACCTGTCACAGGACCTGCTTCCTGCCCTGCTCCTTCCCGCTGCTGCCAGTTGGCTTGGGCATCGTTCCTGCCTCTCCCACTGCTCTAGGCTCTTGGCTCCATCTGCCCAGTGCTCACCACACTTCCCAGGTCAGGCCCCAAGCTCATCCAGGGTTCAGATCCTTCTAAACTTGCTGCATTCCACAGCAATCTGATCCCCAGCTTCTAACACTATAGCTTAAACTAGGCTGGTCGAAGAAGTTCAGATGATGGGGCACAGAAAAGATGCCCTAACACAGATACCCCTCTCACCTTCCCCTTTAACGGTTCTTTAGTGACCTTGAACAGTTATTTAGCCTCTCTGCCCTCAATTTCCTCATCTGTAAACAGGCATAATAATAAGACCTACTCCATAGGTTTCCAATAAAGATTCAATGACTTGAGGCACAGAAGGTACTTTAAACAGTACCTGACACAGAGGAAAGTCAGCCTTTCCAGACACTAAGAGCAGTCCCCTCCTCCTGAATGAATGGAAACAGCATCCTGTGAGGTAACACAGAAAGCAGGGAGGGCCGGGGCAGCAGACAAAGGGAAAAGCAGTAGAATTTCCCTCAATAAACACCGCAAAATGTCTCAGGAACTAAGCAAAATTCGTAGGAGACAATGCTTCCATAGACTGGGCAGCTGCTCTGTCGGCTTGTCATTTGTCAGCTTCTGAATTTTGCTGAATCCCCAGGGTTCCCTCCCTTTGACCAGTGAGGGCAGAAGAAACAGCACGGCCTTGGACCCAGACCAAACTGAATCTGAGCACTGACTCTGCCACACCCTGGTTGCACAACCTTGCGCAGCTCACTCACACTCTATGAGCCTCAGGTTCCTCATCTGTAAGGTGGGCACAGTCCCACAAACATGGGAATGTGGGATTGAGGAGAAAAGCTAGAGCTTCTATATGGCCAGCCATGATGTGGTATCCAAGTCATCAGGGTGGGTGGGGGGAGGTTCTCCTTTCTCTTGGGTTTATACCAACTCAAGTACCCTGCAAATAAGAGGAAGACAAAAATACCCTGGGCTTGAGCAGGGAGGGGCTCTCAGGAGGTCATTGAGGGTGCTTTCTGTTTCCTCTTAGGACTTTTATTTCCTGGGAGGATTTAGGGCATGGTCAGTTTCACGGCCAAGTTCTTTCCAGGATGTGAGGGTCAGAGGGACTTGCCAGGAGAAAGGCAGACCTCTTCCAGTGTTCCACATCCTGAGGCCCCGGAGCTGAGCTGCCAGCCCAGGAGTCGTTAGCAGGTGGCAGGGCCAAGTGTGGGGCCATCAGTCAGAGGAGGATGTCTGCTGCAGTTCCTGGGATGCAATGGTGCCCTGAGGAGCCATTGGCGGTAATGATGATGGGTATTTAGGCAAATGAACTGTTAATGACCAGGCAGAGGTGAGCTGCCTCCCAGACCAGCTGGAGCCCAGAGTTGGCTAAGGAGGGTGAAGCAGGAATGAGGGGAAAGTAGAGAGGAAAAAGACTTCATTTTCTTCTCATAAACTGGTTTCCCCAGGGAGCCTTGGTTGGCCATGGGGCAATCCCTCCTTTATCTGCTGCCGCCACCCCAGGTCTCACCATCGCTTCCATGAATTACTACTGCCAAGAAACTCCTGGCCGCCCTGCCAAGTACACCCCACCCCCATCTTTCCAGCTCCATCCTTCCTGCCACAAAGCAAAAAGAATCTTGTCAGCAGCCTACATCAGCAGGGAAACAACTGTCAAGATGCAGGACAGCTGGTTCAGGTTAGGTGGATCCTGGCAGCTAGGGATTGAGTGACAGTGGAGGTGAATATGGTAATATTAACAACCACACCATCTACTAATAATATTACTGCTACAAACTGTAGAGTGTCAGATATGTGCCAGACGTGCTTCTAAATTAACGGGAGTAACTTATTATCCAACCCATCCTTGAAGTGGAGAGTGACACTCCCATTTTATAGAGAAGGAAGCTGAGGCTCAGAAAGATGAAATGACTTGCCCAGAGATTAGGGAGCTAGAGAGTTGGTTCAAAATTATGTCCAAGATCAGCAGAGAGTGAAGCTAGAGAAGTAACTAATTCCCATCTTTCATGACCCAAAGCACAATGTGGGGAGAGTAACTGAGAACAAGGGGTGGAGCCAAGATCAAGACTTAGTGCCCTTACTATCCATTCAGAGTCTGACAGGAGGTAGGCTGGCCTCAACACCCTGCAGGGGGATGCTCTTGTTCCAACCTCTGCACCTTTACACTCTTGCTTTGCCCCTTGCCACTGGGCCCATCCAAACCCTGCTGGTAGAAGAATGTGTTCTCTGGTAATAAGTATTAAATAAATAAGTAAATACTAAAATGAAATAAAATAAAATAAGCTCATCCCTAAAACAGAACATGCCACATCCTTGCTGTGTGACCTTAGGCAAATCACTTAAGCACTCTGAACCTGTTTTTCTCATACGTAAGATGGGATGGTAGTTATTTTGTAATTATCCAGTGTATAATCAAATAAACTAAAACACTATGGGACTCCATATGGTATAGGAGGAAGGGCACTTTCTATTTCCTGGCTCTGACTCAGGCCAGCAGGGCGGCTTCAGTATAGTGACTTCTGTGGTACTCTGTGGTACTCTGTTTTGTCATCTGCAAAACTGGGGCAATTATTCCTCCCTGGAAGAATCATTTCAAAGATCAAAGGTGATGTAAATAAATCACCCGGCACATAATTGGTCAACAGAAATAGTAACTGCAATTAATCGTTTTATCAATCATGTGCATGAGGTGCCTGAGCCACTGCTGGGCCCCACGGGGAGAGTCCTCTCTCTCTGCTGCTTCTCTCATCTTTGAGAGACTTTCCTTGTACCTCTCCACAAAGGCTTCTCCTGTCGCCCACAGCACTGAAGCTTCTCCAAACTCAAGTTCCTTTCAATCAGTGAGTGATTAACTCAAGTTCAAATTGTATCGTCCACTGATGTTGCCTTCATGGGTTGGTTAGCTGTCACCCTGGAACTTCATTAGGATTTAACTGGCTGTGTGAATTTGGACACATGACCTTCTTCTCTGAACCCCAGTTTCCTCCTGAACAGGTGGAGGTTTGGACAGGAGCCTGGTCTCCAGTCTCCAGACCACAGGATTTCCCAGGATCCAGGCACACCTTCCCATCTCCTGGCCTCTGTGAGAATAATCCCCTCTTCCTCAAATGCCCTACCTCCACTTCCATATCTCAGTACCCATTTTATTTTTTATTTTTTAATTTAATCTTTATTGTGTTTTTTTCCCCATTACTATTTAGTCTCCCTTTGGCCCCCTGCCCCCAGCAATCCCCACACTGTTGTCCATATCCATGAATACTACTCAGCACTAAAGAAGAAATTAGCCAGTCAGAGAAAGGCAAATACCATATGATTTCACTCCTATGTGGAATCTAATGAACAAACTGAACTAACAAGGAAAATGGAGACAGACTCATTGATGGAGAGCAGGATGTCAGCACCCATTCTAAATGCCACTTTTGCCATACAGTTTCCTTAGTCCCCTATGGGCAGAGGTGATGTACCCTTTAAAATTCCAGGATCTTTGGTTTTAGCCATTGCCCCCCTTAGATTTTTCCTGGATTTTCCTGGAACAGTCACACCTCCAATGAGAGCTGAAGTCCCTGATCACAAGAGTGTCAGGAGTGTCTCCATCTCTCCTGAAGCAACAGCACTCTAAGCCTTGCTCAGAAAGTGCTGCTGAATCTTAGGGTCCTGTTCTGGGAACTACGGAGGAAGCCAAAGATGTACTGTGTTATCCTTAACAAGGAGCTTATGCATCCAAGCCACCATTTCTTCTGAAAGAGGGACCGATCCATACACGGAGATCTCTGGGTGTCACTTTTGCATGGATAGAAACCTGCACGTCATCTTTCTTTGTTCCCTTATGTCCTTCCTATTGCAAGATTATCTTCACTTTGTCCCATTCCTTTTGACACCTGTGCTTGGAGCTCTAGACCAGAGCAAATTCCCCGACTCCAGGAGCTGTGTTTTTCTTCTGCTGTAACTGGCATCTGTTCAGGCGGAGGAGCGAATATTTATTAGATCTCAGCAGGTTTCGGCCACTTTAATTGTTTTCTAGTGAAATGTGCCCATTGCTGAAACCAGACCTTGTCGGCCATTTATCAGGTCAGCTAAGTGAAAGGGGAGCTGCATAGAGACGGGAGTTCAGGCAGGTCCAGGAAATTTTGGCTGCAGAAAGAAGTCACACCAAAGAAAAATGAGTCCCTGGGGGGTCATTTGAAACTGATGGATTAAGAGATAAGCACCGGAGTTGTGATCTGGACATACAGAGTCACTGGACCAACCATTCTCATAATTAGATGCAAGTGGCAAGCATTTAGTGTGGTGTTTTTTGTTTTTTTTTTTTTAACTTTTAAAGGTGTATGAAACAAAAGCCATTTGAAACAACAATTGCTATTTTTTTTTTCAAAAAGGACATTGGAGGGTGAGAAGGAAAGTGTTATTTATTAAGTTCCTAATCTATACTAAGCACTAAACATAAACTGCTGGTTTCTTTCTTTCTTTTTTTTTTTTTTTTTTTTGCAGAGAAACATGTTTTTTTTCTTATGACTAATTCCCCAGAAGCCCAACATACAAAAGAGAAAGAAGAGTTGCTCTTGTTTGAGCTTTAGTGAGACATGAAGCCCACCTACTCCTTTGGACTCTTCCTACCCCAACTCACAGCAAATTAGCCCTTTTAGCCCATGAGATCTATTTTAGAAATATTGAGTATCCCATTCCTAACAGACATTCTTCAATGATGGCATGATTTTCCCATTTGACAGATGAGTTACGTGGTCACATGGCAGGGCAGTAAAGACAAGTCAGGCTTAGAACTCTGTTCTCTGGACCCCAGCACACCCAGGGCTCCTTCCACACCATCAGGCCACCACCTGGTTTGAAAAGAAGAGACTGTGGTTGTGGAGCCCAGAGTGAGGCTGTCCCTGTAATCCACATGAGAGGAGCAAGGGTCAAGAAAAAGAGGAGCTGAAATGCATGGGACACTGGAGAGGACCAAGCAAGAGGTCTCTGGCCTGAGCAGAAGAAGGAGTAGGGAGGGGAGGCAGCAAAGATGGGAACCCAGCTTGCTTTTGTCCAGGTCATACTTCCTGTCTCACAGACCCTGCACTTTGCTCTGCCTCCCTCATGTGAGGATGCTCCCCTCCAGCTCCCTGCCCTCCCCCTTGCCTGACTGCCCCTCTGCCATCAGCACTGCTCTGTCTCTGGGTGACACAAGCCAGCCAGCCACCTGCTGGGAACCAGTCCTCACAGTCAAAGACATGGCTCTGAACCACATTAGAATCTCAGGAAGGAGGAGGCTGAGGCAACCCCTGATGAACAGTCATCCAGCGAAGATAATTTGTTGTCACAAAATGTTGATGTGTTTATGGACATGTCGAGTATGAAGGGTCCAGCAGCCCAGCCATGGTGGGAGGGGGTAAGGTCATGTGGGTGGTCTGTCCCTTGCTAGTCCTCAATGGCAGTGCTCACCTCACTCACCAGGTAGCCCTGATTTCCACACAGTGAAGTCTCCTGTGTGAGCAAGACTGGCAACACATAACCCAGTTCCCCAGGAAATGGCCAGCAGCTCAGCCCACTTTCTGTCATCTTGCCAATCCCACCATTTTCCCTCTATTCTGGAACATTCATAGGAGTCATTAGAAAAAAAAGATAAATGGGAGCATTCATTTAATACCAATACAGCTGTGTCCTAGTATGGAGGTTTAATGCTGGTAGACATAGTATGTTAACCATTTTCACCTCCTTCTACTTTGCCAACTTCCAGCCTGAGGTGGCTGTATGGTATGATATATCTCTGAGCATGATAAATAAGTGGAATCCTGTTGTCAGACTTCCCAGAAAGCTTTTGATTTCTTGACAGAAACACTCACCATTGCCCTGAACAGTTCCTACTGGATTGCAGATGTGATGGAAAGAGTTAGAGCAGCCATACTGCAGCCATGAAGGAAAGGAGAAGAGAGCTGCAGACGTACCATCCCACAGAGCTAACCCCAGTCACTCGCTTCCAGAGATCTCCTTGTGTGAGAAAATGAAGTGTCTATGTTTTTAAGTCACTAGAGCTGATTATCACTGTCACTCAAAGCCAAAAGCATTCCTTACACAGCATGTGATCTCATGTAACCCTCATGACAACTCTAGGAAGTAGGAATCATTATCCTCCTTTTATACTCAAGGAAATTAAGGTTGAGAGAGATTGACTACACAAAAGTCACTTATCTTTTGGTAGAATCAAGTGGCAGACAAGATTTGAATTTAAGCTTTTCACTTCATGCTCACAAACCCATAATGAATAAGAAGGTATCATATTTATTAGCTATTTAGGTTCTGACACAAATAACACCCCTGTTTTATTACAAAACCCTTTAGTACAAAATTATAAGCATGTAATTTGGTAACATAACAATATCACACTCAAGCACACCATATGACATTTTAGGTGAGATGTTCAAATTAAAACTATAAATTATTATACCCATCGTATTACCCTACCAGCCACACTCAAGCAGGCGTAACTTCTGCTGGACCCTGTATATCATATCTACATTATGTATAACTTCTTGGATAACTATACTTATATATACATCACACATATGTTTGTTCATCTACACACATGCTCTTACTCTTTAATTTTATGGCCTAATTGCCTTTGAGCCCATGGTGACAACACCCTCTTCATCCTGGGCCTGCAGGCATTTATCTATAGGATAACATTACTCTTGGCCCACTGGACACAAGTAAAAATCATCCTGAAGAATATGCCAGTGATTTGGAAGTACGCTTTCTAAACATTAAGGGAGAAAAGAACCTGAGTGCGGGAGGCAGTATGTAGAGCATAGAGAACAATGAGTCTGCATCAGGGAGATGTAGGTCATGGTCCAGTTTCATCTGAAGCTGACTTGTGAATGCTTCAAGGTACTTCCCTGCTCCGCACCTCAGTTTTCCCACCTATACAGTGGAATGAGTCTCTGGCACAGCCTGTGCTCTTTGAGGCAAAGCAGTCACCTCAGTCATCGGTGGGTCAGGGGGCCCTGCCTCCCCTAACATCGTGATCTGGGGGATGGAATGGCCTCTGGAGTCTGATCAGGGCCACAGGGACAAATCTTTTCTCCCACAGGCCTCACCTGTTATCATCCTTTATCACAAGCCACGTGAGAACAAGCCTCTCACAGAAGCTGCTTTATCTGAGATTACCCTTCCCTGTGATCAAATGTTTGCAGGGATTACCAGGATAGATGGAGATTGAATGTGGTGTTTCACTCAATAGCCTCAGGCTTTGGCTTCCCTTCATCACTTGAGCTGCCAAAATAAATTCCCACCCACATCACACACACACACACACACACACACACACACACACACACACAGAGGATCTGTTTGGCTTGCTTAAAGTAAAAACAAAGAGGCAGAGGAGCTGTTTAACAAGCAGATTCTCCCCACATTCATGAAGGGAGCCAGAACTCTCCCATCTAAAGCAGCCCTCAGGCACCTCTAGAGTTGATTTCCCGTCCCTCCTGTCCTGCCTGAAGGCTGAATGGCAGTCAACTTCCTCTGCTAGAGGCGCTTCCGAGATCTCCCTGGACTTTTATTTAGGCAGCCCAGCGCTATTCATTCAGCCTGTATTCAACAAGCATTCATTAAGTCAATTTACTACTTGAATACACTCTATATCAGGCATGGTGTTGGGCCACAGGAAACCAATGGTGAAAGAGACAATAGAGTCCCTGCCGTTGACTGGTTGGTACTCTACAGTTGATACCGTAGCAGTCTGGCTCCCTTCCTCTGTAAGGCCTTGCTTTGTCTGCAAAGAAAGACTCTGGGAGGAAACCCCCAGTTATTTAACCCATGAGGGGCTTTCACATTTACATTTATTGAGCGTTTGGTGAAATTCCATGTGACACTCTATGGGCTATATACAATTTCAAATATATTCTGTGTGCTCAGGAAATGTTTGTGAAACTGAATTATTTGTTAACATCATCTCAGCTGTGAGGGAGAGAGCATTTACCCCATTTTCGGTTAAGAGGAGGTGTAGAAGGTTTCCTTTGTTATTAGAAATACTACCATTAGCACTGTAATTGCTACTGCTACCATTAGCACTATTATTACTACCTGGCTACCATCATGTCTACTATTACTGCCACTGCTACCAATACCACTGGCAGGGCTACGTCATCATCACCACCACTATTACTGCAGTGCTACCGTCAGCATTGCTACTCCCGCCACTGCCATCGCTGTGTTCCTACTGCTTCTGCATCACTACTAGCAGCTAAAAATGACTGGGCTCCGATAATTACTGGGCTCTGCTAAGCCCTGTGTTAATATTTTAAATGTATTATTTAATGTGACCACCACAATAATCCTATCAACTAGAGATTATTTTCTCCTGCTTTCAGATAAGATCATTGTGACAGTTACATAACTAGAAGTGACAAAATCAGGGTCCAGCCCCAGGCAGCTTGACCTCCAAGTTCATGTTCTTAAACACTGTCTTCTTTCTTCTCTAGATCCATTTCTAACACCCACAGCTATATGATTCCAAAGCCAGGCTTCAAACTATGGGATGTGTAACCATTCTGGAAAGAAGAAGAGGAAGGAGGGAAGGAAGGGGCAAGCTAAGATAGGAAGGAAGAAGAAAAAGAGACCTTGGCATTGGATATGCTACACCTCTGACCTTTTCTAATCTCAGCCCCCAAATCATGCAAACATTGGTTTCCAAGGCAGAGCCCAGAGGAACCCTGGACTTGACCTTGTGTTTACTACCATAGATTTAGATGCTGAAAGAAGCCAGTTTCTCAAGACTTCTTGCCAACCAGGAAGCTGAAGGAAGTCCCTAGAGTAAAAAAAGGAGATAGCTAAAATAGGGAAAAGACATGGAATTTTAAATTCCAGGGTTTACAGTCCAGTCCTGGCATTTTTACTCTGCATTTGTCCTCGGCCCTCAGCTTGCCTTTCTATGAAAAGGGCATAATGTCATCTCCTTCCAGGGGGTGTCATGAGGATATAAATAAAAACACAAAACACGTGAAAGTGCTTTGTATATGGGAACATGCCTTGTGGGTGATATTTCTTATTCCGGTCAGACTGTCTACACTGATTCTTCCTCCCAGAGCAGCCCTGACCCAGGGGTATGGGTCACTCTGCTCCCAAGGGAGCCTGTGGGGGTCACCACCAGCCCTCTCCAGTGCCTAGCTTGTAATGCTGCCCCACGGTAGCCTTAAATGAGGGAGCCAACCTGGGATGTGTTTTGTGTAGCATCTAGAATTCATCTCCACTGGCCAAGAAGGAGAAAGAAGGAAGGAGGAGAAGGAGAAGATGCAGTGGCAGTAAAAGCCTCCTGGGGGGTGAACCACTCTAGAATAGCTCTTCCCAAGCTCTGCAGAGGCCTTGCCACTGCAGAAAATGCCGGAAAAATGCCGGCTAATTTCAGAGGCTCCACGTTGGTGGGCCAACAGCCCAGGGAGAATGAGCAATTATGATTTCCATCTAAGCAACATATGCTGTTTGCTGGCCTCTTTCGAACAGCTGTAGGTTAGATGCTGTTAAGATTAAGTCTCCTTCTCTCCTCCATATTTCAGAATTCAAATTAAACTAAAATAACAGCACCTGCTGAACAAAAACCCCATTGGAAATGTGTCCTCGTACACAATTACTGCAGGGAGGCTGGTCACCATTGTTACCCGCCTATTCTTCCTGAATGGGAACGGCAGCGAAGTTTCCCAGGCAGCTGCAGCAATTCAATTGTATAACTGGAGTTGGCCTGGCGCCAACCCTCAAGAACTCAAGTGGCACCAAAAGATACTATATTGATTTGCAATCGAACATAATAGGCCATCAGCTTAATTATTACTGAAGTGACAAGGTTCTGGGTATTTCATATTTATATTTCAGGGCCTGTGAAGGATGAATGTAAATCTTTTAAATGCACGGATTTGCATATCTTCAGAAGGGTTGAGTGCTCTTATTACATTCATAGCCTTTGAAAGACCAAAAGGACTGGCTATTGAACTCAGGTTGCCAGATCCCACCGGCATTTGCTTGGATGAAGAGACAAAAGGCATAAAATGGAAACTGCTTTTAGTCCCCCCCCCCAAAAAAGGCAAAAAAACAAAAAAGGCAAGGAAAAAATAGAACCCACTACTCATCTGCATCAAGCTGAGACCTCTTTGGGGCCTTCAAAGGGAGATTGGTTATCGGTCTTATTGGGACAGAAGCACTTGGTCTTTGAGAAGTCAAATCAATGACTTGGACCCATGAGGACCCTCTGTGCTCTCCTCCCAGCCTGTTCCTAGATCCTCAGGTCAGTAGAACCTATGATCTGCTGAGATGTTGGGCAACGGAGGGATGGGAAGAGACAGAATTTACTAAGTGTCTGCTACACATCTAAGACCAAAGACTTAAAGACAAATTGTCTCACCTTAATCCCATCAGCATCACCAACTATCCTTCCACATCCCAATAGGACCTCTCCTTCAAGCAAGAAATTTTAGAACCATTCCAAATTTATCCCCATCCCTAACCCTCTAGATCTAAAAGGTCCATCTTTCTAAGTCCCCCCTTGATTTCTACTCTCTGCCCCCTTTCCATCCCACTACTTCTGCCTTCTGTCAGGTCTCAAGATAAAGCCTAGACTGAAGAGGTTTTCCTGTTGCATCTTTCTGCCTCTGTCTTACTGAATCCCAGCTCATTCTCTGTCCTGCCATCAGAGAGCCTTTCTGGTAGTGCTGGGAACATGGGACATTCCTGCCTAAAACCCTTCACCAGCACCCACAGGATAAGGTTCCCCTCTCTCCACCATCAGGCTGCAGCCTTCCCACCAGCCAGCTATTCCGTAGGTTTGCTCTTTCACCTTTGACATGTGGCATTTTAATTCTCTGAGCCTGGATGCCTTCTTCTTGTTAATGGAGAGACAAGAGTCATCTTGCAAGATTCACGTGAAATCAGGGCATCCTACCTGACCTGGGCTCCTCATCAGTCAGCCCACTTTACTTTGTTCTTCTGTGTGTTATGAAACTGATCGCATTGTGCTTTACTTAAACTGTTTATACGTCTGCTGCCTAAACTCTGAAGGCCTCACAACCAGAAAATGTGCCTTAAGATCTCTTTCCCCAGGACCCCATCAGGGCCTGGAATGCAGGAAGTGCTCAGCAACTATTGGCTGAGTCTTCTTCCCCAGGGAATATCAAACATGGGTGGAAAATCTATTACATGTGAGACATTGTTGCAGGCACTAAACGGAAAATAGCCCTTGCCATGTGGGAACCCGAGGCCAGAGGCCAGGACAGTGCTGGCAGCCTAGCAGTCTAACGGCTGACCAGAGCAATAGTGTAAGCATCAAGCGTTCTCAAAGCACAGAGAAACAGAGGTCTGTGGCCTACAATGTTTGGGGGTGCGGAACAGAACTAGAACTAAATTCAAAAACCTAAAACCCTACAATTTAAGAGTTGGCATTCACCAACTCTGATCTCCACATCTGATAGATGAGCAATTGAGAAACAAAAAGGTAAGATTTACGAGTTCATAAAAGTAGTAGGAATTCTGACTCATTGGTCCATGTTCCTTTCCTTTATGCATTATGAGATGCGTAGGCCTTGATTATACAGAGAATGGGGAGAATATTCCAGATGTTGACTCTAACCACCCCCCATCCTCAGTACCTCCAATATCACCATCATTGCCACCCCCATCCCCAAGACCACTACTGTCACCACCAGCTGCACTCCTGCCATTGTTCCCACCACTGTGACCTACAGCAGAGACGCCTGTGCTTTGAGGAAAAAGTGGAAAGAGAAAGCATTTTGGTTGTGTTTCCATCACCTTTACCACTTCTCTTCCTGCCTCTGTTCTACTCCACCTCCCTGCACCATCTACACAGCTCCTGTCCGTTTGCGTCCCTGGCTCTGGCCTTGCTGAGGGCTCATTGTGATCACTTCCACCACTCCAGGGAGCATCTTTACATCCTTGAACTGAGAAGTTGTTTCCAGGGGAGCTGGATCAAAGAGGATCCAGAAAAGAAAAAAGGAGAGAGAGAGAAAGAGAGAGAGAACATTGCAAATTTTGAGAAACCAGAATTTTCTCTACAAAGGTAACAGGACAACAGGAGTTAAGATCTAATAATTCTTGGAGACACCGCGGCTCTGACATGAGCGACAACCATCATTACCTAGGTAAGGAAACCTTGAAATGTTCTCCAGGACACAGAGGAATTCCTCTCTGGCTCTTGAAATCCTGCTTCATAGTCTGCCTGCCCCACATTCCTCTTTCCATCCTGCTTTTTGGGGGACCCATTTAGACCCTCTTCCTTGGCTTATGTCCTCTTGGAAGGGCCCAGCATCTCCCCTGGAATCACCAGGAGAAAATTCCTAGGCTGGCAAAGACTCAGTCCCTAGAAGTCCTCGGCAGCAGCATCTCCCTGCTGGCCACTCCTGCCGGCTGAGCACAAAGCAGGCGTTATCCCACGAGGAGGAGCAGGGGAGCCGCATAGGACACCTGCTCAGGCAATTCTGCGATAAAAGGAAGTGAGGCTGGAAATTGGACAATTGTTACTAAGTAGCTGAGGACCCAGCTGAGTGGGGTTTTCTTTAGTAAGGAAGATAGAATGGCTTTAAAGGCAGGTGGAGGTTTCCCACAATCTAGGGTTTCACGGAGAAGAGCTGGGGAGAAAGGCTCAGGAAAAGGACGTGTCTTTTCATCCTTATAAAGAGGAAGGGGGAGTAAGGTTCTTTCTTTCAGCCTTTGCAAGTGTTTCACTTGTGTCAGTATTATTAAAGGCATAGACTTAGTGAGCACCTGGAAGGGAGGGAGTGATCCCTAAGACTGAGTGAAGGTTGCTTCCCTAAGAATTAGCTAAAAAGGACCAGACTCATTTCTTTCACTGCTTCCCAGGCTGATAGATTGTGAAAATACAGGAAAATGAATGTATCTGGATTACAAAAGACATTTGACTTTATTTTCTTGGGAAAGATGAAATAAGGTAATTAGGTTAGCACTTATTAGCACCTACAATTTATTGAGTGCTTAGCATGTGCCCAGTAACATACTGGGCTTTCCATGTAGCAAACCATTGAATTACCCCCATTGACTTCTTACAGATGAGGAAAGTGGGGCTCAGAGAGATGTGGGCAACACAGGGCAGCCTGGGGAGATCTGCGCCACTGTGTTCCCTAATATTGTCTCCAGGCTAGAATGGTCGCCTACCCACACATACAGTGGAGCCTGTCCCACTTGTGCACGAAGAAGCAGTAACACACATACTCCTAGTCACAATCACATACCGTCCCAATACCCACACACTCCTGTGGGTGTGTGTGCATATGTGCACATACCCTATAGCTACAAACAGCCTTCCCCACTACAACCACCTATAGGTGGCCTGGCCTATTTTTACATGCTGTCTGCTCCTAAGGGAGAGAGCGCCTCACACCCTGCTGCTAAACTGGGGCAATTATCTCATAGCTCAGAAAAGGATGTTGATCATCTAGGATAACACTCTCAAGTCCTGTACACTGAGCAGTGTCCCAAGGGCATGGCTGCGATGCATGAGGTTGAGAAAGCTGAGGCAATGAGGGAAGGCACTGCCGCCCCCATCTCTGCTACTCTGAGAGGCAGTCAAGGCCAGCCCCTCCCCGGGCTGTGGCCCTGGGGTAGGGGAGATGTGAGGCAAAAAGACCGGGAGGGATCCAGGGGTCACATCTGCATTCAGATGCCCAGCAGTGTGACCTCAGCAGTGCCTGCACTTCTCCAAACCCCAGTCCCCCTCTGTTAAGGTGGAGATAGAAAGTCCCACCACATAGCATTGCTCTGAGGATTGGAAAGACTTGAGTGCAGAATGAGTCCTGGGGGCCTGTGCCGGACGAGCAGCCAGCCCCAGTCCATTCTGCCATGTTCCATGCCGCCACCTTCTGATGCCAAAGCCATCTCTGCAGCAAGCTGCACCGCACCCTGTCAACAGCCCCCAGGGAAAAAGAGGTGGCAGAGAGTTGGGGTGGGAGTGTGCGGGTTGAGACCCTCAGCTACTCCTGAAGAAGTAGGGCTGACAAGGCGAGGATTGTTTTTCTCCCCTGGTGTGAAGCATGTTGACTTGCTGCTGATAGATGGTGGGATGATGATATTAATTAAAATGCAGGCAGGCATGAGGGCACCTCTTAGAGCTGCACGGTCCCTGGGGGGAGGGGAGGGGAAGGCATCGGTTCTGTTTTGTAGCCTTAGCAGGAAGAGTATCCTTCTACCCTCTCCTTCCCATTCTGAGAGTGGGTGCAATTTGAAGAAAAGGGTCTGGATTTCCCTGTCATTATGAGAGTCAGGTCACAGGAGCACGGGGCTCCAGGTAGAGTAGAAGCACAGCCGTGCCCTCCCATTATTCACACATCACAAGGTCTGAAAATGGTCTGCCTTTGGAGAAACCACTCAAGGGAGCACTTCACGTCTCTGATACCTGCTAGTCTGCCTGTGACGTCAATAGGCAGGATAGGGGTGCAAAGGACTTCCTAAAAGAGAAGAGTTGATGACGTAAGGCAGACCCCACAGGGGAGACTTGAAGTGCAAATGCCACAATCCACAGTTCAGGGTCTATGCCCAGAGATCCAGGGACTGGATTTTGAAGTGGGGAGAACACGGGACCAGAGCAAGGGCAGAGCAGGAACAACAGAGCTGAGCGCAGAGTAGCTGCTGTCCCAGCCATGGGGTATGCCCCGCTCAGCTCGATGGGCAGTGGGATCCCTGCGCCTGGGCCACACTGGCACAGGAACAGAGTTTCTCTCTGATTTCTGATTTCCTCCTTCTGGCCTCTTCCCATAAGAATAAGAAGTAGCTCCTGCGGACTCCTAGTTCTGAGGCCCTAGAAATCACTGAGAATCTCAGCAGTCAGGCGACATGTTTGAAACGACAGAATGGAGGTTGGGACTCTTACTTCATTTCTGCAAGCTAGGGCCTTGAGCCACTCCACTTCCTTAAATTTTAGTTGAACAGGAGCCAGTGACACTTCGCAAGAGTGAGTCCCTCCACTGTTCTACCTCTGTCAAGCCCTGAGAAAAAAGGAAAATGTTTTTGGAGAGAGAGAAAAACAGATGAGGGGGCAAGCTGGAGTCCCAGCACTTGTTGGTGCCTGAGCTTAGAACTCTAACCACAGAGCTTAATCTTCACCTTTCTGGGGTTTTGTTTACTTAACTGCAGAAAAGAGTGAATGAGATTAGAAAATATCCCTCCCTCCTCCCTCATTTCCTGCCTGTCTTCCTTCCTTTCCAACTTTCTCTCCTCCCCCAGCTCCTTACATAATTTAACAATCTGCATTTTGGGTTCTGAAATATGTGTAATCATTTCTCCACCATCTGACCTGTAAATAACAGCTTTAATGAGGATGGTTGAGCAACATTCCCCAGGGATGGTAATGAATTATAATGCACCTTGACCTAAGCTCTCCTGCAGACCTAATTCACCAGAACTGTTCACAATAAGGATTATTTTGGAAGTATTGAAGAAAAGTCAGGGTGAAGGTGTAAAGAAATCTCTGTGGCATCAGGATACCCCTGCTGTGCACCCCATCTCACTTAGCAACACATTTCCAAATCTCAAGAGCTCAAACTCCTCCCAGTCACACATTAGAATATCCCGTATCCTTGGACTTTAAGCGAGAATACTGTCCCAAACTGTGCATCTGGAAAGAAACAGTCAATGCAAACAAGCAGAATGACATTTCCAGATAGAATTTTAACTTGATCTTTTGTTGGGAGAACCTGCTGTCCTTTTTCTTCATTTCTATCTCCCAGGTCAAATTTTTCACTGTATTTTAACAAACCAATGGAATAAAACCAAACAAACCAAGAAAAGGCCCATAATCTCTTGACCACAAAAACCCTGAAAACAAAGTTTTTTTTTTTAAAGCTCCTTTGATGGCAAAACCCGACCTGATCTGAAAGAGGCAAGTGATCCTTACTTATCCCATTTACAGTCGGCATTCATTCATTTTTATGCATTTGATCAAAATGTGTGCCTCAAACTTGCTGCAACTGTTACGTAACACGTGGTATATGTCCTTTAGTGGCTTTCTAAAACAAATTTTTAAAAAATGGAATTCTGAATACATCTGGCCCTAAGGGTTTGAGAAAAGGAATTGTGGATTTGGACTGTGCATTGTCTTCAGAGAGACAGTGTCGGTGAGTTTCAGAGAGACCATAAACAACAAAGTTTCAGTGTTACTTTCACTAAAAGATCATCAGTCCTATATGGCTTTTCACCGACTGCAACAGCTTATATTATTTTGTTATGTTTTAGATTACAAATTTTTATTTAAGTGCCTATCCTCATAGCTACTAGAATTTATGGGTGGGGTTAGGGTAAGGAAATCAATAGATAATGCTCATGTGCTTTACTATGATAAAGTTCAATTTGCTTTAAGAAAAAAAAACAGGCTCATAATTAGAATAAATAGAGTAATTTCCTAGCCAATAGAATTATTTTTAAAAAGAAAATAAAACAATCTGCAAAAATGACAAAACTGTCTGCATATTGTTTATAGGTAATGTTGTAAACCTAAGTTGATCTAGAGAGGTTCACAGGGGTAGAGATATACTATGGAGATGCAAAAAATCACACATGTCTAAAGTACTATTAGAATTCAAATTAAAATTCATTTGACATACAAAGGAAAAAAGGAAGTAGAACGTTACTTAATATTAATAGACTATACAATGTAAAATTAAATTATCATAATTACTAATTTAAATCTACTAAACAGCATAGCATTAATATATTTTTAAGCTGTTAGAATTATGATGAGAAATTAATGAAAATTCAAGTGAGAACTCAAAGATACATCTCATTTTTCTCACAGCACAATTACTTAGGAAGTGAATGAAGTAAAAAAAATAGTTGAAATTGCTTTCACTGATCTAAATGAGGAATTGTATGCACTACAAGCAAAAGACACATTATTTTCCAAAGTTCATGGCATTCTTCACAAAATGCCTATATCCTCACCCACTAATAAAACCTCAACAAATGTTTCCCTTTTGAAACTATACATTCTGCCTTCTTACAATATCATGTAATCACACTAAACATTAACAGATCTTTCAGAAACCATGGAGGCAAGAAGAGAGTGGAGTTGATTATTTAATGTGTTGAAAGAAAAAAAAAAACATTAACATGGGATTTTATAGCCAGCAAAATCATTCTTCAAAAGAGAAGGGAAAGTAAAGACTTTCTCAGCCAAATAAAAACCGAGGAAATTCACTGCCTGCAGACCTGCTACATGTACCCTTGATGTGATGTAAGGAACATTGTACCCACTACGTGACATCTGTTCTTACAGTCATCTCATAGAGAAATATCATCCTGCAACCAATCTAATCTGAAGATACAGAAAAACACACAGCCAGACTGATATCCTCCTTATAAATGATTTTTAAATGTGATTCAGAAACAAATCAATAATCTTTCAGCATAGGGATGGGTCGGTGGCTGGGCACTATTAGGTAGATAACCATACAAAACCTGAAGTTTTCTTGTTCATCTGAGAAAGAAACATCAGTTATTTGGAACAGTCTTCTCATTCTCAAATAATTCATGTAAATAGTCTACAGATCACATTATTTGCTAGAATTATACTTTCTGTGTCCAGGTATTATAGTCAGTACATACATATATTGCACTGATTAATAATGGTACATATTGTTTCCCATTTGAAATGTAGAAAATAATTTCCTCTATGTTTTGAGGCACTTGAAGAGTTAATCTTATGGTATTTAGCTATATATTAAATATCAAGACAGGGGGATGTGAGTTGGAAAATGATATGGGATATAGTATGATTTCAACTTCAGACTGGATGAGATATAATTAAATGTCTCCCAGTTGTCTCGACATATTTAGTGCTATAAAACTTTTAAGAAATAATGCCAGTTTTGGAGGTAGCAAAGAGAGGTTTGGAGACAGAGGACAGAGACAGCGAGAAATGTACCAACTACCAAAAGAAGAACTTTAGAAAAAGTGGAGAAAATAAGGGTATTTAAGGAATGAATGTTTTACCACTTTATCTTCCCCTGAAAATGCAGTGAAAAAAATCCAATAATCATCGATGATTCTGGAATCAAATTTGTTTCACTCATGTTTTCTGATATAAAGAACTACTGAGATTGCCCTGTTGATGGATAGCAAGTAGCCAGTGAGAGCAAAATTTAGGAATGAAGCAAAATTAAAGCAAACAGTACATGTTTACCGAGTGCTGCCATTTGACATGTACTGCTGCACACTCGCATGGGTGGCTCCTCACAACAGCTGTACCAGGGAGGAGCTACTGTTTCCCACAGTTCACAGATTTGGCAATCACATGTAGGTGAGCACTTCACCCAAGGTAATGATACTAATACAGAACAGAGGCAGGATCTGAATCGAGACATTCTGACTTCCAAGTCCACCATACAGACTCTTTAATCTCCATCTCTTGCTGACTCTCTTTCTCACTGTTAGAATTTTAAAATAATTGAAGAATGAAATACAGTATCAAGTAAATTCCTGTAATCAGAGTGGAAGTTAGAGAAAGTGTAAAGGTCAGCTGAAATGGTTAAAGACAATACTTAAAAAAAGAGAAAGTGATGGTTCTACATTTCATTAGGACCATGAGTTTTTCAAAACTGTCCCTGCTCCAAAGGGGTCCCATGTTAAGACATATGTGTCAAAACAATCATTTAACCAAAAGAAGTCACAAAATTAATGATATATATTCATGATTAAGATTACTTACTTGGAAAAGATGAGGATCATATCAAAATAGAATAATAAAAGCACTTCATAGTTTCCAGTTACCAAATTGACATAATAATCAGTAGTTTCTCTCTACAATATAAATAGCTATTTAGAAATACATAAAATATCAGATTAACAATAGCAACAAAAATGTAAAATTGCTAGGACTAACCTTGTAAGAAATATGACAGATCTATCTGAGAAATACTACAATTTAACTTAGAGACATAAGCGGTGTTAATAAATCAGGAGACATTCTGTGTTTCTGGATTAAAAGTTTTAATATTTCAACATTTCTCCCCAAATTAATTGATATATTTAATGCAATCCCAATTAAAATTTGATGAGATTTTTGTTTGGAATTTGACCAAATGATTCTAAAGTTCATTTAGAAGAATAATTGTGTTAGAATTGTCATGAAAAGATCAAGAAAAATGAGTGATGAGATTGACTTGCCCTATTAGAAATTAAATTATCACTGTGCTATGGTACCAAAGTAGTCAGACAGATCCATAAAACTAAAAAAAAAAAAAAATCCAGAAGCTGAGTTAAGGATGGATAATAATTTGGTATGTATTAATGCTGTCAGTTTAAAAGATTAGGGAAAGAATCAACTATTTATTAAATGTATCATTCAGTAAAATATGATCGGGGTGGGGAAAGTAGATAAGCATTGTAAGAAACAGGTGTGAGGCTTATTCCATCATTTATACAAAACTAAATTCCAGATATTTCAAAGTTTTGACTGGAAAAAAGAAGCCACTAAAATACCAGAATACATAAATAAGTATTTATGGAATCCTGTGGTTGTGAAAGACTTAAAATGTATGGACTTGGTGGCTAAAAGTAAAAAATTAATAATGAGTTTTATTGTATAAAATTCCACAACTTGTGAATACCAAAATAATAAATTCTGATCTGGATCCAGTCATCCACCTGAACACCTTAAATAACATTAAAAGGCAAACTGTGAAAATTATTTGTGAGAGATATTACAAAGGTTTGTAATTTTCTTAATCTTTTCAGGGATCATAAAATTAGTAAAATTAAAATATTCCAATAGAAAGTTACCTAAGGATAAGTAAGGCAATTCATCGACAAATATATACATATATTTTTAGCATTTAAAAAATCTTGAGCCCTGGCTGGTGTGGCTCAGTGGACTGAGTGCCAGCCTGTGAACCAAAGAGTCGCTGGGTTGATTTTGGTTGTGGCCAGGTTCCTGGTGGGGTATGCTTAAGAGGCAACCACACATTGATATTTCTCTCCCTCTCCTCCTCCCTCCCTTCCCCTCTCTAAAAAATAATAAATAAAAACATCTTTTTAAAAAATGTTGAGCCTCTCTGGCTATCAAGGAAACATAAATTAAAACATCAATGAGATGTCATTTCTTGCCTATTAAATTGAGAAAGATGAAAAATATTAATAGTAGCCAATGTTGGCTAGGACATGAGTAAACAGGCATTCTCATATGCTTTGGTATAAATTCCAATTGATAAAGTAAACTTTCTGGATAGCAGTGGGCAATATATTATCAAAATTGAAAACATGCACCCCCTTAATGCAGTCAGCCAATTTCTAGAATTTCATCTTAGGGAAACAACAAGACAGTCTAAACATACAGGTCCAAAGAGGTTCGTTTTAGCATTAGTAGAATAGAACAATTAGAACACTATGAATGTTCAAAATAAGGTATTCCTTAAGTACTTTGTTCACGCAATGGAATACCATGCAGCTACTTAAAAGAGGGTAGGAGACCTATATGTATCATATAATACCATGCCCCAAAATAGAAAGTGAGAAAATTGCATTCAAAGTATTTTGTATCTTATACCTTTCTCTACATATGTATCTGTGTGCATGTATGTGTACTTGATTATAAATATTAATTCTTTCTGAGGATATCTTTCTCATCCTCTGTGTGTAGGTGTGTACATACAAGAACACCCAGTTACTTCACTAAAACTCTGTAGAATACTGTGTCACAAGTAGCCTCAGGCACGTTACCTTCTCTGCTCCTCTGTGTTCCCATCAGTAAAATAGCATATGCCTACTAGGACTGTCATGGGGATCAAATGAATTATGTGTAAAACACTTAGAATAGTACTTGGCAGGAAGTAACCAGGGTTCTATAATTCACCACCGTCATTATTACTATTACTATTATTATTTTATTATTACTATTACTATCAACACCTGCCGTGAAGTACAAGAGAAAAGAAGGAGGAAGGAAGCATTCACCACAAAAGAAAACACTGAGCAGCTCTGGTGTCTCAGCCTCGGTACCACCTTGGCTGCCACGTGCGATGGTGGGCTCTGTGGATGCTGGGAGCGGGGTGCAGAGCCAGAGCCACATTCAACAAGAGTGGGTTTACTTGTGAGTCTTGCTTAAGACACCCTAGGACTCCCTGAATAATCAATCACGTGCAATGCAGGTGTATGAATCCAGAGGCTGGGGCCAGATCCAGGGTAATTTCTATGATACTGTTTCCATGTCTCCATTCAGGCCAGTAGACTACATGTGATTCTAAAGTTAATACATAGCCAGACTATATACAGCCCGAGAAACCTATATGAACAAGTAAATTAAAGGCACACATATGTTGCTTATGCTTAAGTTTTCTATTTAGGGAACTAACTATACAGTCTCTTAATACACACACAGTCTCTCTCAACCAATAAAATTTGAATAAAAATTTTAAAAGTTTTAATAAAACTCCACTGCAGAGATTGCTATGGAGAGTCTTGCACTTGAGCTAATTAAAACTATCCAAAATTGTCACAGTTGATCCCATTTCATAATGGCTGTTTCTGTCTTAGGCAGCGGCTCCTAACCATGTGTAAATAGAGCCCCTGACAAGGAAGCCAGTCCTTCTGAGTCTTGTTCTCCCTTAGAGAAAGGGTGTGCCATTCCGGACACACACCCACAGCAGGTCGACAGTGGGATCTTTTCACCGTGGAGAAATGTTGATTTCATATTTGTCCGTATGTGGGAGATGAATGCTGTCCATGATTTACTTACTCCAGAAAGTGTTGCCTATAACGTGGAGACACAGGACAGTTTAAAAGGAAGAGTAATCGCAGCACACAGCTATTCATCTTCAGCTGCCTCTGGGACCCAGGAGCAAGTTCATTAACTCTTGCAGTGGCTGGCTGCTGGGAGAGCTGTCAGCTCCCACCTCTCCGTGACTCTGTCCTCTCCAGCTCCTGACTAGCATGCGGTTTTCTGATCCCTCCTTCCCCACTCTCAGAAACCATATGCCTTTTGGCAGGGTTGAGAATTAAGTCACTCTCTGTTTTCTGAGTCAAGACAAGGCTCCACCTTGCTCACCCTCACCAAATCATTGCCACTTGCCATCACATTTAGAAACTGGCACTGCAGGTGTGATTGCTGGTCAGTTGTGAGGCCAACAACAATCCCTTCTCTTTCTTTTTAGGTAGGCTTGACCATTCCAGGACTCAACCTTGCTTCTTTGTCCTTAGTTCTGATTGATGCCCTTACCCAATACCAGTCTTCATGTAGGTTGAGACTACTATAATCCCTAACCCAGAGTGGGGGTCCTATTGCTGTTCCTGGTCCTTTCAAGGCCCCCAGCCTAATCCAGGTTGCTGGATTCTTACTGCCGATGAACAAAGTTTCTCGGGTAACTGTTGCCTGACTAACCCTCCATCACACCACTTGAAATTTTTACTGCTGTTCTGGTGGTTTGATTTTCCCTTTCAGTGTCAGCAGGTTATAACGTAGCCAGATGTGCTTCTAGAACAGTGTGACTTGTTTATCCAGATATTGTTTTTGGAGACTTCTATGTGCCAGTCACTCTTCTGGGCACTGGGACCACAAGAGTTGACAAGACACACAAGTCCCAGCCTTTGTTGTGATGACATTCTAGTAGAGGAGACAAATGCTAAGTACTCAACTATAAATCAAATAATTTCAGAGGTATGAGTGCAATGATGAAAATGAAACAGGGAAATGATTTAGAAAGTGACTGGGTTGGTGGGTAACATTCACTGGAGGGGTCAGGTAAGTTTTCTTTGAAGAAGCACAACAGTTGCATGGAGACTTGAATAACAGGAAGTCAACTATGAGAGGGTCCAGAGGAAGTGAATTTCAGAGATCAAACCATAGGGGGAGCTCTGAGGTGTGGGTAAGGGTAAGGGGGTTAGGAAGGAAAACAAGGGCAGCATGAGTGGAGAGCAAGTGGCAGACAGGTTTGGAGGGGGCAGCAGGGGGAGCTCATGGGGCTTTTCAGGTCACGGAAAGAGTTTGGATTTTCGGTCAAGTGCCATGGGAAGCCCTTGGAGGGTTTTACAGGGAAGAGTGGCTTATCTGACTCATCAGCTTCTTGCTGGTTTCCTCTCTCAGCCTGGTGATTATCATCATTTCCAATGCCCTCCATGCAACCTAGGAAAGCTGCGCATTTCCACATATGGACCAAGGGGGCAGGCAACTCATTCCAGCCCATACAATCTCAGTGCTATCGCCAAGGCCCACCTGTCAGTAAGGACTGTGGCCCATTAGCGGGGATTCAGTTGGAGCTCAGAAAATCTCCAGAGAGGAATGTGGACAGAGAAGTCAAGATTGAGGAAGATTGCTGACTGGGACACTGGCAAGAGGGAGTCTACAAACAAAGGCCATAGGTCTGTGGGCAGTACTAATATGCAGTGGTCAATCTGGATAGCCCAGGGGGCCCGGTCTTGTGCTAATGGCTACGACAGGGCTGCAGAAGTGTTGCAGTGATCCCGCTGCTCTCATAAAAACTTAAAGAAGGCCCCCCGCTTTTACTGGGGGCAGCACATTTCCCAGAACTACAGTCCAGGAGGACCAGATGCCCATGACAGTACTTACATCTCTACCTCAGTTGTCGGGTAACCGGTACTTCTTTGTGGCCTGAATTCAGCTGGGGGTGTGTAAATAGTGAGTGTGAGGAGGAGACGGGCAGAAGTTTGGTTTTACTGAGCTGAAGGGAAGGTGAATTTTTGAAAGCAGAATTTTCCATCCCGGGACTACAAGGAGTTACAAAATTTCTGGTAGCTGCACTCTGGTCTGTTATTTCTCAGGACTTTAATTCTGCATAAAGTCTCTGTGGTCCTAAAGCTTTTAAGACAACACATGGGTAGATAGAAGAAGGTGAATACCATTTTTTGAATATGTATTGTTTCTTACTTTAAACTAAGGAGTTTACATTATTATTTTAGCAATCCTCAATAATATTATGATAATACCCATAGGGTAATAATCCTATGGGTAATATAAACTCATTTTGTAGCTAAAGAAATACAGGCTCGTAAATAATAATATACTGGCCCCCAAACAGCAACTAGCTAGCAGCCAATAAGTAATGGAGTGGGGCCAAACTTGGACTTAGAGAAAGGTCTGAACAGGTTGTGGGCCATCTCTTTGGTTCACTGACTGGTGGGTGGTCTACCCACTGCTCTCTGGCACTTCTTATCTTACTATTTCAAACTTATTATAATTATTTTTCATATTTAACTTTCCACAAAATTATGCCTTATCTCCTCAAATTGATTCCTTAAATATGGTAACACCCTCTTTAAACCTCTCTCCCTCTCTGACAATGCTTTCCCTTAAATTAGGTCTCAACACTGTCTCTTTATTGATAGGTTGGCAATTTCTAGGTGTGATAAGGTAGGTCTGTTCTGGTGGCACATCCTGGGCATCAGGGGAAGGATTCCCAGATGTCTGGAACCCAGGTGCCAGTCCCCACAGAGCACATAATCCCCCAGAGGCAGTGCAGCAGCGGGGCTGCGCCACTCACACATTGAACATCCAGGAATTCAATGACGCTCCCTCCACACTAGGGGAAATGAGCGAAAACTAGAAAGGAGAGAAAATTTTATTTTTTTTTTCTTTCTGAATTCCCATCTTAGTTCACCATTTTCTGGCCTTTTCCTGTGTGCAGGTGTCCTTTCAGAACGCCTCTGAGGTCTTTCCATCTTCCATTAACCCTGCTAGACTCTGGGTGCCAGGAAGTTCCCCAACAATGTTCTTCTCTGTAGTAAATGTGTGTACGTTCATCGAGTCACACTCTCATCTGGCCAGCATCTCACTATGAATTATTTGTTTCAGAGGTTTGCTTTGTACAAATATACATCTACCAGACTATATTAAAGGTCTTTTGGAAACCAAATGCTAGCAATATTACACTATGCTACCCAATTCTTTGAAAAAGAAGGAAAACAAACTCTTTATATTTCTTGTTTATGATAACTAAGTGATTTCAAATAGTACCAGAATGTCTGTCTTTAAAATTGTTTCTTCTTTGTTATTCTGAGAGCTAATTTCATGACTTAGTATTGTTGTTAACCCTATTTTGCCTTGTAATTTTTTGTTAGGTTTTATTAATCTGGTATTTGTATAGTTATGAATAAAATATTGTACGGTGTTCCATTTTTTAAGATGGTTTAGCAAATACCATTCTAGATATTATGCTGTGGCCTTTTCCATGTTTCAGGCAACCTTCATATCAAAACCCCTTAAGTTTTAGTCTAAAAACTAATTTGGTGTCCTAGGAAAGATGAAGGGCAGAAAGGAGCCAAGGATGCAATATAAATTACTTTTAGTTCCAGCTGTGACCTTGTTTTCCTGGGGCCGTGAACTCAGAGATCGCTCTCTGTGAATTCAAGCACGGGGAGGTCTGGGACCTAGTTCTCCCATGGATGAGCCTCAGTCAAGGCAAGAATGTTCTTTTCTAAGGAGTCTGAAGGCAAGAAAAGACAAAATGACTTGGAATGGCCCACATTTGGAATTGGCACTCAACACGCATAGACTCATAATTCCACTTACATTGTAATAAACAAGTAGACTCCTTGACAACAGTGGCCTGAAGTTACTCTGCATTTAGAGTTAAAAGAAAGCGAACAAGTTAGGGAAAACAAACACAGGGAATCCAGTGAAAGTTTTTAAGCAGATGCAGGCCTGAGAAAGATATTTGACTTACTTAAGAATTCTGTGTTTCTGCCCCATCCCCCCCATGGCTGGAATCTCAGGGCCTGCTCTGTCACACATGCAAAACCAATCTGCTCCCGTGACATGGAGCATGAAAGTTCATCTCCTAAAACTTTACACCCTATTGAAAGAATATAATAGTGTTAAAGAAAAGCTAATTCTGTGATCCTTTCGCTTTGGGCTACAGATGGGATGCCATTTTCAAGGGACATTTTTTTGCCCCAGTTCCCATCAAATAGCTCCTGAAATAGGCATGATACAGCCCCCTTGAATAAAATAAAATACCTTATTTAATTGCCTGAATGACACTCGGGATTGTGCTGCCAAAGCAAGCCCAAACAGGCCCAACCAGAAGCAATATCAAGGGGGTAACCTGACTACGAGGCAGCTCCAGCCCCAGCCCCCGCTGACTGCCAGTCTAGGCTGATGGAAATGAAAACAGTCTGGGGAAATGCAAATGAAATCTGCAAAGGAACGAAGGCATAAGAAACCATTTCCCAGGGTAATAAGCTCATTGATTTCAAAGATGGCACCTCAGCTTGACCTCCAGGGCTCAGAGTGCCATTATATATGGAAGATTGGATCAGGGACCTGCGAGACAGGAGAGGCGCCTGAGCATCCACAGCTACAGCCACCAACTCTGCTCACCTGCCTGTGTCCAGCTATGCCCCTCTGGCTCCAGAATTCTGAACCTCTTTTTGGCTTTCTTTGCATATTTCTGCCATTTGTGTGGATTTGCCCAGGGTTAAACTGGCTTCTTACTAATTGTCAGAGCAGCAAATCCTGGATCTTCTAAGAGAGTTCCAACTTTATTTATTGAGGCCCATGCAATTTTAGACACATTAACCAGGTACAGGGACACTGATACCTATGGTGTCATCTGTTGCTGGTCTCCAAAGAACCTAGCTGAAGAAGTTTTGAATTACCCTGCTTTGTTGAGGATATATTTTTACTAGAAATATACATTACACTAAACCAGGTGGTGCTCTTTCCCACCTTTTTCAGCACATATCTTGCAAGAGCTACTGTAGAGGAATTATGTTAGGAAGATTTGTAATCAAAAGGAGCAATATTTAACCTGATCGCACTGTGCAAAGCTGGTAAATTCTCCAGTCACCCCAGCCTTCTTTAGGATAACTGTGAACCATTTTCAACATGGGCTTTCTTCCTAGGGCTCTTTTGCCAATGAGGTGCTGAGCCTCCTCCCAATTCCTCTCTAATTCAAATGATTCAAAATGGCTATTTCATCGGCTGTCATATTTTGGAAAGAGGACTCAGGAACAGGTAGTTTATTAGGGTGGCTATTAGGAACTGAATTGTGTCCCCCTAAAATTCATGTGAGGAAGTCCTAACCCCTAGCACTTCAAAATGTGACTCTAATAGGAGATGGGGCCTTTAAAGAGGGGATGAAGTTAAAATGAGGCCGTTAGGGTGGGCCCTAATTCAACGTGACTGAAGTTCATGTAAGAGGAGGAGAGCAGGACCTACTGAGAGGCACCAGGTACATGCACTCAAGGAGACCATGTGAGAACATAGGGGGAAGGCAGCCATCTGCTAGCCAAAGAAACCCGCCCTGCCAGCACCTTGGACTTCCAGTCTCTAGAACTGTGAAAAAGTAAATTCCTATAGTTTAAACCACCCAGTCAGCAGTATTTTGTTATGGCAGCCTGAGCAAGCTAGTATAGGAGATCATTCCAGAAAACACAAATAAAAGAGGAGGTGACACAAGGAATGGATGAGGCCAAGAAAAAGTATGGTAGCAAGTGAGCTACCCTTGTGAGGAACTGGACTTCCTCCTGGGGGACCCTGGGAGCCAGGACAGAAGACTTGCTGCAAAGTTATCCCATCTGAGAGGCAAGCCAGCTGGGCTACTTGGACACCAATTCTCGCTCTGTCAGTCATTGGTTAGGAGGGGTATTAACTCTCCAGAATTAATCATCTGGCCAGATGTGCTCAAGGGCCTCTGATCACAAGGAGGCTCCTTCAGGTGGAGGTATGCTGATGCTGGCCACTGGCTGCTGACTCTACAATGGAAAGCCCAGGGGAACAAGGAAGAAGCACGTTACCTGGCTCTCACAGTCCCGTCAGAAAACCCCCTCTGGCAGAGAAACAGGAGGGAGGACCTTATCTTTTTCACCTCTGCCAGTTTATTATCTTCTTCCATATCTGGTTGTACTTTGCTGTCCAGAAATATCATGTGAGGAGCATACCGTAAGTCATATCAAAGGACTATTGAGAGGAGAATCTTGGAGGGTCACACTTACAACCCAGGGAAAGTCCTTAGCTAGGATGATGATATCAAGGGTTCCATCTACCTGTGCAAATTGCTCCGACACTGAGGTGCCCACCAGAGAGTCAGGTGAGGACTGAGCTCCAAGTGAGCTCTGACGCAGGGCCATGGTCACCTGGAGGATGGTGCACATTGTTTTTCTCACAAAAACACAGCCCACTCGTTAAGTATGTGCCCAGAGAGAGGAGGAGTCAGCTGTGATTTGCATAAAGTCAGGATAGGGCCGGCCGTATGACTATGCCACCTACATCCCAGAAATGAAGGTACAGATTCTTGTAGTAATTGTGCCCATTATCAATGAACTTGTTCCAGTGGGGTCAGTGAAAACCATGCAATAAAGGCTTCAGAATATTTGCACAGAAGTTAAAATATCTTAATCCTTGCCCAGACTCTAAGGTTTCCTGAAGAAATTTACCTAAAATAATAAACAGAAAGATGGCATAGAGTCCCACCAAAGTATTAACCCAAAAGGATGAGGCAGGTGCAATTCAGGTACAAACCAATTGCAGGGACATCTAGATTTTCAATATCAGGACAAGAGGGACTCAGGAGGTAGGTACATTTTGAGGGATTCTAAAGAGACTTTTCTAGAACATCAATGACTTCAACTGTGTGCTGTTGAGAATATACTGTGCCAGTCTGGAGAGATAAATCTCCTGTGATTTTCGTTCAGGTGGATTTTGAGAAAGAAGCACAATAATTTGTTAAAGTAGAAAAATCAGTGAAATAGAAGTCACGTGACAGGAGGATTCCTACTTTGGCCTTAAAATATCCATAACTTGTGAACCAATGATTTAACATCTAAGTATCAGTTCTAGGGAAAGAGTCTACAATGCAGACATGTTTTTATGCACAAAAAATGTTTATCGCAACATTATGTGTAATAAAAATCCTAGAAATACTGAAATAGCTGGTGGTTAAGGTATAGTTAATTAATGCAATTAACATTTAAAAAGAGTAATGGTAAGTGAACAAAGCAGAATATAAGTACAGCATATAAAACTGGAATTGGAGAGAAATGAAAAAAAACAGGGGAAATGTGTCAAAAACATTAGTATTTTTTGTCTCTAGGTAGTGAGATTATGAGTGATTTATTTTTGTTTCTTGTCATTTTTCTATACTTACAATTTTTATAAAATTAAGCATTATGCATACTCTAGAAATATTAGTAAATGAAAAACAGTTTTATTCTAGCTGCGATATGCCAAATTCTAAGTGCTGATACTTGTGGAAGCCCCTGAGCCTTTGCAGAGGTGGCCAGGTCACGTAGGAGCCTATGTTATGATATGCAGTGCAGAGCCTTCAAGGAGAGATGGTGCTGCATCCTCAGAAGGGCAGTGCCAAAGGTTGTGAGAGTGATATGTAGGTGTATGGATATGTTAGCTAATGATGAACCATGAAAGTCATTGAACTCGCATGGGGCATTCTTTCTGAATGCAGTCAGCTCTCAGTCAGCTGCAAAATTAATTTTTGGCATCTTTAAGTGGGAAGACCTCTCATCTGCTCATGACAAACTTACCTAAATATTATTTCATGTGGAGGGCCTCCCTGGGATACCACCTTGCATCCTTGTTTCTCTATTTTAGCACACTGCAGTTGAAATGATGACATCTTTAAAGGGCTTTAAAGGGTGAAGTTGAGGCTAAATAGATGGTTGTGGATCAGGTGAGAGAGGATGTCCACTTAGGAGCTTGAATATTATTCTCAAGGTGATGGGGTCTCAGACATCTTTCAGCCAAATAGTGACACTAAGAGTCATTTCCAACGTTGGTTATTCATTCTGTCATCATGAATTTTTATGTTTGTATCCTATGTTCACAGGGGCACACACTTAACTTTAGCCTCATCCTAAATGATATCTATAATATCATAGGTATTATATGGAAAATGCTGTTCTTGTTCATTTATTTAACAATTTTGAATATATACAACATGCCAAGAGATTAGAATAGATAGCACTAAAGACAAACACAATGTGTATAGCATTATGAAATTTCAATGTTAGATAAACATATTGATAAAGTAACTTTTTATTGAGTTTATTTTTAAAGTCATTTAGAAATACTATGCAAAATGGTTTTATAATAACACTACAAACATAAAGACTTGTCATAAGGCTCGTGCAGTGGCCTGGGTCAAAATATGATAAAGGTTTGATTTAAGGCACTAGCAAAAGAAGATTAAAAAGGAGACACAGGTGAAATGCTTTTATCCACCAGAAACTGACAGGCTCCGATGGCCATTATGATGCATGTTCTTTCCTGAGGATCAACAAGAGAGGAAGGTGTCAAGGCTTCGTGGGTTTGTTAATGTGTTCTCTTCAATTGTCTGACACCCCTTCTCCCCTAAGGGACACTGGCTCAACCTCCTCCTGGTGTGCCTTCCTCTACTGTGGAGGCCTGGAAAGCTAAGAAATGCACGTCCCAGCCTGCCTTGCAGTTAAGGTTTCATTTGTGACTTAGGTTCCAACAATGGAATGCACTCTTGCAAGACTAGAATTTGGAAGTGAGTTAGCTAGGGGGAAAGGTAGGACAGGGGAGCATCCATCTTTTTTCTGGAGTGGACCTAGAAGCCACCACATGGCTTTGGAGCCGACACTTCTGGCCAAGGCTCAGGACTCCTAGTCAGTGCTCTGTGGGTGTGATCCAATTGGCCCAGCGATCTCCTGATTTCTCGTTTCCAGAAGATGCAGCAGAGATAGCAGTTCTCTCAATGGATCAGTTTGACATCGTCATTCTAGAATCATCTCTGGAGGTCTAGCCTGGAGCCTGTTTCTCTAGACCCCCCAGTGATTTTGCAAATACCCAATTCCCTTATAAAAACCTCCTTTTCTTAAAATAGCCAGAAAACTTTAAATGGTTTCTGTTTTCTACACTTTCTCCCAGACTACTACCACCACTCACACTCAGATGTAATCAAAGACTGCCTTACACAACCCAATGTGTGCATTTGTGTGCTTCTGGGTCTTTTATTCTCAATTAGACTGGAAGAACTTTGGGATGGGCCTGTCTTAAACTTCTCCTATATCACATACACAATGTTCATTCCATATATGACAACAATCATTAAATTTATTTTGAAGAAAGCACTACTAGTCTTCTCAATTCTGATTCCAAAAATAGATTAGCATCACATTGGAGAGAACAACAAACTTACCATAGACTGAGAGGAAAAGAGTCCCAGGACCACCGGCTGAAAAATGATGCTCCCATCTGTGGGTGTAATCCTCGTCATAGAAGAAGAGAAGCCTCTGTTTAAAGTATCATAGTGACATTGATTTAACTGTAGTGGAGATTTAATCACGTGACAGGTCTTAGTGTTCTGTGAGGTCTGCTATTCATGTCCTGTAGGAGGGAGGAAAAGGGCCATTCTGTGACAGCTACTTCCCAGGGCTCATGCCTCAGCATGGAGGACTTCCCTGAAAGAGCCTGTAATTGCTTAGGGCAGTGGCTCTGGACCCTGGCTGCCCATTAGAATCCCCTGCCCAGTTTTTCTGATTTACTTCATCTGGGAGAGGTCCCAGAAACACTGTGTTTTAAAAGGCCCGCATGTGTCTAATGTAGCGGGGTTGAGAAACACTCACCTTGTGCTCAAATATTTTGCTGTGCACACTGTCGAAGTGTTTTCTTCTGATTTCTTACATCTCTGCATTTTATTAGCTCTGCTTTTTCAGTTGTGGCATATTATGTTTATGCCTTCTCATTCTCACCTTTTTTCCTTCTCAGAAAAGTTTTCAATTTATTAGTATTTTTTGGTTTTGTTTATGTTATAATTTAGCTGCACTCCACAAATAACATGTAGCAACACTTAGCTCTAAATATTTTCTAATTCTTGTTACAGTTTATTTTATGACCCATGAGTTATTTTTAAATGTATTTGTGTGTTTATTTAATATCTGTTCGTGTGGGTGGTTTAGGTTATCATTTTCATGCCATTACGGTGTCATTTTTATTTATCAATAGATTTACTGTTTTGTTTTAGTTTTCCCATTCTTGCTTTCTATTGAAATTACCAAGTTTTATGTACTTCTTTTGGTATTTGAGTTATATATTCTATATCCAATTTTAGTGGTTACCTGTAAATTTTTTAATGCACACTTAAAGTTTAAAATTAAGGACTATCTCTACAGAATACATATTATTTTCTAGTGCATGTAAAATGTTCATCTGAAACACCATGTGCTCTCATAAAAAGACTGAAGTCTTACAGAGCAATAAGATATTTTTAAAACCATAGCAATAAGATATTTTTAAAAATCTCCAAATATCTGAAGTTTAAATGACACACTTCAAAATAATCCATGGGTCAAAGAAGAAATTGAAAGGGGACAAAACTATTTTACAAGGAATAATAACAAAAATAAAACTTATAGGAGGTAATGGAAGCAGTCATAGAGATAAATGTACGCATCTAAAATGCCTATAATAAGAAAAAACATTTAAAATCAATTAACTGGGTTTTCAAATTAAGAAACAAGAAATAAAAAAGCAAGCAAATTAGACCTTATAATAAAAAGAAATACAGGTATGAGTGGAAATCAATGTGATAGAAAAAAATGAGACTGTTACCAAAGTCTAAATTTGTTTCTTAGAAAATATTACAAATATTAACAAATTACTTCAAAACTGAATAAGAAAAAATAGAGAAAACACAAATTAACAATATTAGGAATTCAAGAGTGGATATTACTGCAGAAATGATAGATATTAAAAAGATAATAGGAGAATATCATAAACAACTTCACATAAATACATACAACATAGAATAAATAAAATTTTCAAAAAGCACTATTTATCAAAACTGCCTCAAGAAATAAAATTTCAAGAATTGAATAGCCTATATCCATTAAAGAATTTATAATCAAAGCTTTCACATAGAGAGCCAGACTCAGATTGTTTCACTGGTGAATTCTATCAAAACACTCGAAACGAGAAATAATAGCAATCTAACCAAACTTATTTTGTTAGTAAAGAAGGAGAGAATGCTTCCCAACTCAACTGATGAGGTCAACATAGATAATGATAAGGAAACCTGACAAAGATACTACAAGAAAGTAGAGGCCAATAAATCTTACAAATATCAATACAAAAATGCTATAAAATATTAGCGAATTTAATCAAGCAATATGCAGGGTCTGGGAGAAGTAAGGCTTGCTTTAGCGTGGTTGGTGGGGTACGTGAATGTCTCACACGAGATGGACTGCAATTTGAACGTTTCACTTAAAATGTCATATGGTGTGCTTGAGTGTGATGTTGTAATGTTACAGAATCACATGCTTATGGTTTTGTAACAAAAGATTCTATAATAAAAAGGGGGAGTTATTTGTGCCAGACCCTGTGTAAAAATATTTACAAAGTAGGATTTATCCCAGAAATATGAAGTTAATTCATGGTAAAAAAAAAAAAAAGAAAAGAAAAAGAAAGAAACAAACAAATAAAAATCTTCAGACAACTGTAACACAGGAAACTTTCTCAATCTGCTAAAGAGTGTCTATAAAACTCTTAAAATCACAGTAAATGCTGGCATATTAAAAAACTCTCTCCCAAATTTGGGAACAAGGCAATAATGTGTGCTCTCATTGCTTCTGTCACACACTGTAGTAGAGGTCTTAGTACAAAGGGACACGAAAAATAATAATATAAAAATTGAATTGGGAGCAGTTAAGTCTTTTTCACGGCTGATGTGATTGCTCTCAGAGTGTTGTCCAGGCACCCCTTGCAGGTCGCTGAGCCTCTTTCAGGGAGTCCGTGAGGTAACAGCTCTTCTCATGATCGTACTTGGATGTTATTTATACTTCCATTCACATTGGCTCGTGGGTGTATAGTGTAGCTTTCCAGTAGTGCGACGTGCGATACTGTAACACAGCACAGAGACGGACACGAGCATCCAGCCATCTTCTATTAAGCTAGACGTCAAAGAAATTTTCAAAAATATGAAACAATTCTAATATATTTTGTTTGTTTTTGGAAATAGATTATTTTTCATAAAAAGGTGTTATTTATGTTAATACATAATGTGTTTAGTACTTGTTGGGGTGGTGGTTACATGTATATGTGTATGTCAAAGCTCATCAGAGAGTACACCTAAATCCTTTGTATGGTATCGCATATAAATTTAAAAGTTGGCTTTTTTAAAACTTTCCAAGACCAATTTTTAAAACATAAGAATATGTAAGAGATCTCAGTTTATCAGATATGAAAATGAATAACAAAGTTACAATAGACTAATGGACCTATGTGACAGATTAGAGAGCCCAGAGACTAAGTTCTCTTCACATTTCCTCATTGGGTCTCTCAAATATGATTTGAAGGACAGAATAACTTTTTTTTTCATCCTCACCTGAGGACATTTTTTCACTGCTATTTTAGAGAGAGAGGAGGGGAGAGAGGAAATAGAGAGAAACATCCATGCAAGAGGGAAGCATCGATTGGTTGCCTCCTGTATGTGCCCATCCTGGGCATCGCACATGCCCTGACTAAGGACCAAACCTGCCACCTAGGTATGTACCCTGACCAGGAATCATACCCATAGCCTTTGGTTACCGGATGATGCTCCAACCGACTGAGCCACAGCAGCCATGGCTGACAGAATAACTTTTAATCTCTAAAGTTAATGTTTCTCCAATTCTGTGGGTTTGGACAAAACCCTTCATTTTTCCTTAGCAAATAAGGAAAGCCTCCTGATTAATCTAGAGGTTAAGGTTAGTGACCAAGGTGCCAGGTCCCCTTTTCTATCGTTCTCATTGCTACAAGACTATACATGTGTTGTCTGACGTCTGACCTCACTCCCCCAATTTCAATTCAGAACAAACCTTTCTGCCATCATCCAACATCCCAGAGAGAAGGGTTACAAATAGAAATAGAAAAGTCCAAAGTGAATTAAAATCTCAGGTTGTTGACAGGAGAGAAAAAATAGCCCCTGCTAATAACCTGATTTGACATCTGATTTATGTGGTCCTAAAAGGACAGTCATAAAAAATGTGTAAGTGAAGGACTAACATCAAGTGATTTACAAAGGCTCTGGGAGTATGGGCAACAGGATGCAGTGAAAGGGGGAGCAATAAATCTGGCCAAGTAAGCCATGCTTGATTCCTTCACCCTCTAAGCCCCAAGGATGCAGGAATCTCTGCTTGTAGCACTTTCTATTCAACCTTTCATTCAGCAAATACTTTCTGAGCCTCCTGGCCATGGGCAGCACTGGGCAAGCCAAAGCGTATTTGCATGTATGTGGTAGGAACAGGTTCATTGAGACAAGGCACAAGGTATGACCCAAAGTGTGGATGAACCAATTGCATAATAAAGCAAATGGCTAAGCCAGAGATATCATTCATTGGTGTATTAAAAAAAATGGAAGCAACTACAGAAATTTAATTTTAAGATGAGAACATTCCAGGGAAAAGTGATTGCTGTTTTTAAATATCTCCAAAGCTTCACTGAAGAAGAAAAGTAGGTCTTCAGAAGACATGAGGCCAAAGAGTTAAAAAGAAGCAAATTCTATCTACCAATGTTTATTGAGCACATTCTATGTATCAAACAGCATCCTAATAGCTGACCATCTTGCAATGTTGCAAAAGACTGACAAGATCCACTGACAGAGCCACTGGAAGTTACATTTTAGTGGGAGGAAGAACAAACAGGTATTATTTCAGGTATTGGTAGGTCTTAAAATTGTGCAGAACAATGCAATAGATTGTGGGCAAGGGCAAGAGGAAGAGGAAATTTAATTAGGGCAGGTGATCAGAGGAATCTTTGAGATAGGGGCATTTGAGCTGACATCTGAATAATAGAAAATCTAGCCTTGTGATAATATGGGCAAGAGACATTCAGAGAAAAAGAATGGTAATTGCAAAGGAGCTAAGAGATGGGAACAAGCCTGGAATATCCATTTTCAAAGGAACAGAAAAATCTAGTGCAATGTAGTGAGTTAAGAGAGTGGAGAGATAAGAATGAAGACAGTCAGGGACAAACATGTGAGCCTTATAAGCCTCAGTAAAGAGCTTGTATTTCATATCAGGAGCAATGGGATCAACATAGGCTGAGCAGACACGTTGGTGCTCTGTGCCACATCCCCTTGGCTTACAGCTGACTTCAGAGGCAGCTGGATGGGCAGTTACCATGCACACTCTCAATAGCCCAGCTTAAGAATAACTGGGAGGCCATACGCAACCAGATATCATGACTTATAACACTATGGTAGTTCAGGTAGTGTGGTATTGAGCCCTAAGACAGGCAAAGGAATCAATGAAACAGAACAGAAAACTCCAGAAATAAACCCACACACATTTGGCCACTTGATATAAGAAAATGGGTATAGTGTGGAAAGACTTTCCAGATGACACAGATGTAAATGTGAAAAGTGAACAATAAAGCTTCTTTAAAAAGTAGAATAACCTTGGGAAGGAAAAAATTTCTTAGTAGAACACACACAGCACAAACCATGAAAAAGAAGACTGTACACTGTAATACTTGTAAATTAATAATTGATCATGGCCCTGGCTGGGCAGTCCAGTTGGTTAGAGCGTCATCCCGATACGCCAGGGTTGCAGGCTTGATTCTCCCATCACAGCACATACAGGAAGCAACCAATGAATGCATAAATAAGCGAAACAACAAGTCAATGTCTCTCTCAGACCTTTCAAATCAGTAAAAAAAGTTTAAAAATAAAGAAATAAAAAAGAAAAGAATTCATCAAAGACACCACTAAAAGGGGAAAGGGTAAGACACAGTGTAGGAAAAGATACTTACTATATATGCATATATAGTCAGTATATATATATATCTGACAAAATATTACTATCCAGATTATGTAAAGAATTTGTACAAACAATAAGAAAAACACCATCCAAAAGAACAATACACAAAAAGCCTTAAAGAGGCACTTCACAAAGAGGGTGTCCAAATGACAAAAAGACATTATTACTCATTATAAAGGTGCAGATCAAGACCGTAAGGAGATAACACTACATATTCACCAGTGTGACTAAAATTAGAGAAACTTATAATGCAAAAGAATGTGGGAGACAGAGGTTATTAAAAAAAAAAAAAGATTTAGCCCTGGCTGGTGTAGTGGATTGAGCGCAGGCCTATGAACCAAAGGGTTGCTGGTTCGACTCCCAGTCAGGGGCACACGCCTGGGTTACAGGCCAGGTCCCGAGTTGGGGGCACATGAGAGACAACCACAAATCGATGTTTCTCTCCCTCTCTTTCTTCTTCCCTTCCCCTCTCTTTAAAAATAAATATATAAGAAAAGATTTAAAAATCCCTCCTGATTCCAGTTCCTTCTTCTACCAGCATTCTAGCATCAAGAGAAGAGCACAAAGGTGAAGATGAACAGAAGCCCTGGCCATTTAAGGAGATGGATGTGGCTGGAGCAGAGAGTGAGGAGAAGGAGATGATGGGGGTGGAAAGCCAGGGTAGGGGCAGTATAAGCAGGGCCTTGCAAGCAAAGGGTTTAAAGCATTCATTTTTAAACTCTCCTTTACTCCTATCTCTTCAGTCTTCTTTGTACCTTGTTTATTAAATCTTTAAACATTATTTCTTCACTCATAACAAATATGATTGGGCAGCTAGCATGTATCATGCCTCCCAGCCCACAGGTAGCCCACAAACCAATGGGAGATGGGGCATGCTCACCCTGCTGCTATCACTAAAGCCCCATAGAACTCAAGTGTGGGCTGGCATCTTTTCTCACTCTGCACATTCTCCCTGTGATTGCATTTATGCCCGTGACTTCAGTTTCCACCTGCATGCTGACTGTAAGCTCACCAACTGGTGTGGTTTGTCCAGGACTGAGGAGTTTCCCAGGATGTGGAAATTTCAGTGCTAAAATCAGTCATAGTCCCAAGCAAATAAGTGAGTTGGTCCAAAGGCTCCCAAATATGTTTCATTTTACAAGCCCATGTGTCCAACTGGCTACTAGACATTCCCACTGATGTTTTATAGCTATCTTAAACTCAACATGTTCAATTCTGAATTCATGCTCTCTCCCAAGTCACTCTTCCTCCAGTTTCCTGTTCTCAATGAATGGTCCTCCCAGCTACCCTACTGTCTAAGCCAGAAACCTGAGAACCATCTCTTTCATCACTGCCACATTCAACCAAATCATTCGCATTGTAGATATTTCTGACCATGTATCAATGAACATAACAATGTGTCTGCTCTCTAGGAGCTCACCTTCCAGACAACACATGAGTACAAATACATACAAAGCCACTCAACACGACAGTGCTATGAAGGAAGATAAGGCAGGGTAAGAGGATAATGAACTGGCAGGGAGCAGAGGTTCCTATAAGGTGGTCAAGGAGCATTGGAGTAGATCCTGGAATGATGTAAAGAGCGAGCCTTGCAAAGGTTTAGGGGAAGAGTCTTCCTCACAAAGGGGACAGCAAGTACAAAGACCCTGGGTGTGGTGCGGGGATGACAAGGAGGTCGGTGTGGCTGGACTAGAATTAGCAAAACAGAGTGTGGCAAAAGATATTAGAAATAACAAGGCCGGAGCACATTTGGCCTTGTAGGCCATTGTTAGAACTTTGACTTTCGTTCAGTCTGAGTGAAGTGGGAAATTGGTGGAGAGTTTGAGAGGAATGACCTAATCTGATTTATGTGTTAACAGGGTCACTCTGTGAAGTGGATCAAAGGTAAACCCAGGAAGAACAGCCAGGACACCACTGCAATATTATAGAGAAGAGATGATGGGGGCTTGGATGACGGCAAGAGAGAAGGGGATGGTAAGAAGTGACTGGACTCATTTCAAAGGTCCAGCAGTCTCAGAGTTTGCTAAGGTATTTGACGTTGGGTGGGTGAAATAGAAGAGTGAAATCTGCACCATTGTCTTAAATGGATCTATTATCTCTTACAGTTTTCACTGCCTCCAGTCTGGTTCAAGCCGCTATCACATCTCTTTGAAAACTTTGCAATAGCAGATCCCCTCCTCATCAGTCCATCTTCAGCCCCATCCCTTTCCAAATCATGCTGCATAGCAAAGTGTGCTTTTAATAAAACTCAGGACTGGTCACGGCATATGCCTGCTCAATTCCCTTCAGCAATTTTGCCTTTCATTGAAACAACAATGAGGCCTTCGAGGCTCAGTGGCATCTGCCTTTGCCCATGTCACCAGACACGTGTCCTGCCATTCTCTTCTATACACGGCCCACCAACTACACTCACGCTTTTTCTATTCCATCCATCTCAAGTTCTTGCATATGCTGTTTCCTTTGCCTAGAATATATCACCCCTTCCCAAATAAAAGCCTTCTAGGTCACTTAAGTCATTTCCTGGGCCTTCATTTAATTGTCACCCTTTCAGAGATGCCTGTCCTGCATCCCTTGCTTCTCTCCAGACCAGAACTCTGTTAATCTCCTCTGTCACCATGATCACTAGTAATTAATTGTGGAATCAGCTGTTAATGTGTGTTTTCCCCACTAGCGTGTAAAGTCCATAAAAGCATCAACCTGCACACCCTGCATGCTGCTGTGTTTCTAACATCTAGCACAGTGCCTTGCACAGGTTAAGTGTTTCAGTTTTTTCTTGAGGTAAGTGATTGAATACTTGAAAATTGTGGTTCATATATGAAGTCAACAGACCAATAATCTCAGTTATGCAAGGACTCACAAAGTATTTGACTCATGAATTCTTCCTGAAAAATGACTCCAAGATCTACTTCAGCCAGCTGAAAAAAAATGAATCAAAACTTAAAACTCATAAATAGTAAAGTCATGGTGTGGAAGAACTGGTAATGAGCAACTGAAAGCATTTAAGCACATAATTTATTCTAAATAACTGTGGTAAATATGGTTACAAAATAGAATGAATGTGTCATAAATAACTCTGGAAAGAAAAGATTCTTAATTTATAAAATTAACAATGACCTAGGTAAAATTATCTTATACCAATTAAAACCAGTGGTAACACGTAAAATAAGGAGAGGAAAAATGTATTGTCCATCTTTTAAGGAAATGAATAATTACAGATGCATGAACAGTAGAGGCTTAACCTTTTTTTTTTTTTTGACAAAAATGAAAGCAGTGACTTCTCATTCTGGCTGTGACAGAATACCTTGTATTAGACCAATTCTGCCACAAATAATAACTATAAAAACTGCATAAATGTCCAAAGTAAATCCAGCGATTTGAAGGCATTAGAGAACCACAAAAGCAGATAGGACGTGAGAGTATAAGACTTCAGATAGAACAGAGACACATTGAGGCCCCATATATATCACTGCTTTTCCCCTGTGGGGCATTTTCCCCATGTGGTGCAGAGACACAGAGCAGAAAATGGAAGCCTAAAGTTTATAGAAGTCCATAAATCTACTTACATCCAAAAATCAGAGTCAAAGACTATCAAGGTAGCCAGGATTGAGAGGCCAAGACCCCAGAGGTAAAAGGAACCTTAGAGAAGCAAGTTTAACCTTCCCCTCAAAGCATTTGCTGACTCTTAAGGTGTACATACTTCCAAAATGGGAGCATAACACAAGGGAACAAGGAGAATGTGACGGCTAAGAGACTGAAATGATAAGCAGAGTTTCAGCAGTTTCATGGCCCTAAACACACAAAAATTAGAGTTCAGACCTAGCAAGGAAGCTTTAGACTTCAACTGAGACACCTGAAGAACGCTTAAGACAACCCATTAAAAAAACCAGTCCTGCCCTCGCTGGTGTGGCTCAGTGGATTGGGAGCCAGCCTGTGAACCAAAGGATTGCTGGTTCGATTCCCAGTCAGGGCACATGCCTGGGTTGCAGGCGAAGTCCCCAGTTGGGGGTGTGCAAGAGGCAGCCACACATTGATGTTTTTCTCCCTCTCTCCTTCCCTTCCCCTCTGTCTAAAAATAAATAAATAAATCTTAAAAAAAAAAAAAGAAACCAGTCCTTGTAATTCCTGAAATCCAACCTGAAATAATTTCAGTCTGTGGTTGGATAAAAGTGATTTACTAATAGCTTTCCAGAAAGAAAAGCAAAAATCAGTGGAGGAAGATAATACATCCAAAGCCTCTACCATTTTTTATTTTAAAAATATGTCTAATGTCAGTTCTAAATTAAATTGCATTTCAGAAAAGAGAACTAACTAAATAACTAAAAGTCAAGAAAAAAGGCAATAGAATAGAGACATACCTAACGATGATCTAATTATTTGGAGTTATCTAACATGGACTTTAAAAAATCAGATATGACTTATATGTTCAAGAATATAGATGAAAAATGAAAAAGTTGACTTGGAATATATAAGAAATCATTGAATAAACATTTGAGAGCTGAAAACACAGCAACTGAAATTAACTCAATGGATGGTTTTGCAACATATTGACTATTAACTAGAAGCAAAAAAGAGGAATCATAAATTAGAAGTCAAGTCTGTAGAACATGTAGAATGAAGCACAGAGTGAAAAAGGAGATGAAAATGGAAATTAATGACATAGTACAAGAGATATATGGGCAGTTTAAGAAAGGTCTAGTTTAAGGGAATTTATAGTTTCAGAAGGAGAGGAAATAGAATTTGAAAAAAGCAATATTTAAACAATACTAGATGAGAATTTTCCAAAACTAAAGAAAGCTATCAACCCACAGATTCAACAGGCTCTATGACTCATAATTAAGACACATTTAAAACACACACACACACACACACACACACACACACCCCCTCTGAGGCACTCAGAGTAAACATGCACACTGACTTCTCATCCGAAACAAAGCATGCTGGAAAACAGAAACAACACCTCCAAGGTGCTGAAAGGAAAAGCTGTCAACCTAGAATTCTATATCCAGAGAAAATATCTTTCAAAAATAAGCATAAAATGAAAACATTTTCCAAAAAGCAAAATCTAAGAGAGTTCACGACCAGCAGACCTGCACTGCAAGGAACATTAAAGACAATTCTTGAGAGTGAAGGAAAATGACACCAGATAGAAAATCAAATCTACATGAAGGAATGAGGAGTACTGGAAATAGTAAATACATAGGCAAATATAAGACATTTTTCATTTAATTCGAAGAATAACTGAATGTTTAAAGCAAAACATTATATGTTGTGGGATAATGACATGTAGAAGTAAAATGTATGACCAAAACAGGACACAAGATGGGGGTGACTTGAAGGATACTCTGGTAGGTTAGCAAATTATATAAGAAGCAATATATTTACTCATGGTAGGTTATAATAAATTAGGAAACATATTACAAGCTCTAGTGCTACCACTAGAAAACTATGATAAAACAAAGAGTTATAGCTATAAAAACAGAATAGATAAGCTGGAATTTTTTTTTCTTTTATTGATTCTAGAAAGAGAGGAAGGGAGGGAGAAAAACATTGATATGAGAGAAAAACATTAATAGGTTGCCTCTTGCATAATCCCTGACTGGGGACAGAACCCACAACCTAGGCATGTACCCTGACCAAGAACTGAACCTGTGACTTTTCAGTTTGTAGGACAACACCCAACCAAATGAGCCACACTAGCGGGGACTAAGTGGGAATTTTTTTTTAAATCCTCAATTAGTACAAAAACTATGCCAAAAAAACAAAAGGAGAAAAGTTGGTAAAAAGCAATTGTGATAAATAGAAAAAAAATCACATGATAGATTTAAATGCAATATTAATAACTATATTAAATGTAAATGACATTAATATCCCAACTGAAATGCAGAGATTGGCACATTGGATATGAAATCAATATCATTGACATGTACATTTTTTAAATATAAAAATCTGTACCTTAGAAGCAAAAATGGAAAATGATATATCATGCAAACATTCATCATAAGAAAGTGAAGTGGCTATATTAATACCAGACAAAGCTGACATTGGACCAGTTATTATCAGAGATAAAAAGGAACATTTCATAATGGTAACAGTACCAATCCACCAGGAAATCGTAACAATCCTGGATGCATATGCATATAATAATAGCTAGAAAATTCATAAAACAAAATCCAGTAGAACTTAAAGGAGAAATAGAAAATTCCACAGTGACTGTTGGAAATTGTAACATTCCTCCAATTGTGACTAACTGAATAAGTAGACAAAAAATAGTAAGAATATAGATTTAAAAAAACACTATCAATAAAAGTAATTTAATTAACATTTATATGACACTATACTCAACAGCTGTAGAAGACATTTTTTTCAAGTGTACTTGGTATAGTCATGAAGGTATACTATATACCAGACCATGAGTAAAATCTAATATCTTTATTTATTTATTTATTTATTTATTTATTTATTATTGTTAAGTTACAGTTGTCCCAATTTTTCCTCCTGTTTCTCTCCCCTGCCCCATCCAATGCTATGCTCCCAAAGACAATCCCCACTCAATTGTCCTTGACCCTAGGTCCTTGTCCATGTTCCTTGACTTGACCCTACCTCTTCTTTCCCCCATTACCCCTCTACCCCATCCCCTCTGGTCATTGTCAGTTTGTTCTTTATTTCCATGTCTCTGGTTCTTTTTTGCTTGTTTGTCTTTTGTTTGTTTGTAGGTTCCACTTACAGGTAAGACCATATGGTACTTGTCTTTCACTGCCTGGCTTATTTCACTTAGCATAATGCTCTCCATTTCCATCCATGCTGTCGTGAAGGGTAGTATTCCATTGTTTAAATGCATCATAGTTTTTTGATCTACTCATTTACTGATGGGCACTTAGGCTATTTCTAGCACTTGGCTATTATAAGTAACACTGCTATGAACATATGGGTGCATAGGTTCTCTTGAATTGGTGTTTCAAGATTCTTAGGGTATAATCCCAGAAGTGGAATTGCTGGATCAAAAGGCAGTTCCATTTTTATTTTGTTGAGGAAATTCCATGTTGTTTTCCACAGTAGCTACACCAGTCTATATTCCCACCAACAGTGCACTAGGGTTCCCTTTACTCCACAACCTTGCCAGCACTTGCTGCTTATTTGTTAGTGATGGCCATTCTGACTGGTGTGAAGTGGTATGTCACTATGGTTTTAATTTTCATCTCTCTGATGGCTAGTGATGTTGAGCATCCTTTCATATTTCTCTGGGCCCTCTGTCTGTCCTCCTTGGAGAAGTATCTGTTCCGGTCCTTTGCCCAGTTTTTAATTGGATTGTTTGTCCTCCTGGTGTGGAGTTGTGTGAGTTCTTTATATATTCTGGAGATCAAACCCTTGTCTGAGATATCATTGGCAAATATGTTTTTGTATATGATTGCTTCCCTTTTTATTCTGCTGATTTTTTCTTTAGCCGTGCAGAAGCTTTTTAATTTGATGCAATCTCATTTGTTTATTCTTTCCTTTATATCCCCTGCCCTAGGGGTTATATCGGTGAAAATATTGCTGCAGGAATATGTGAGATTTTCCTGCGTATGTTCTTTTATGGTGTTGCAACTTATATTTAAGTCTTTTATTCATCTTGAGTTTATTTTGGTATATGGTGTAAGTTGGTGGTCAAGTTTCATTTTTTTGCATGTAGCTGTCCAGATCTCCCAATACCATTTGTTGAAAAGGCCATTTTTACTCCATTTTATGCTCTTACCCCCTTTGTTGAATATTAATTGACCATAGGGATTTGGATTTATTTCTGGGCTCTCTATTCTGTTCCATTGAGCTATGTGTCTGTTCTTAGGCTAGTAGCAGAATGTTTTGATTACAGTGGCCTTGTAATATAATTTGATATCAGGTATTGTGATCCCTCCTACTTTGTTCTTCTTTCTCAAAATTGCTGAGGGTAATCAGGGTTGTTTATGGTTCCATATAAATTTTTGAAATATATATATATTTTTAAAACAGGCAAACATTCTCTCTGGAGTGATGCAAATACTTTATACGTTGATAGGGATATACCCTAAACATGTATATTAGTTTGTTAAAACTCAGTGGAGTGCTTTTTACTTTATATCATTTATACATCAAAAGAGAAGAGAAAGAAAAAACACTACAACTACTGTAATATTAGACAAGGAAGTTTTTAAGGCAAATATACTGGAAATGCATATATAACTCATGATGACAGATGCCAAATTCCCCTATGAAGATATACCAATTCTAAGTCTATATGTACCTAATAATATTATAGCTTCAAAAGTTATAAAAGAAAAAATATTGACCTAATTCTTTTAATCAAATAAAGAGTACCTATTAAAATGTCTTCAACAATTAGCCTAAGATTTCAAAGAAATGCAATCTATGAAAAAAGATCAAATTGAAATTATAAAATCAAGAACACTATAATAACTGAAGTTAAGAATTCAACAGAGTTTAACAGTAGGTTTAGCTAGTCATCATTGAGCTGGAGAAATAAGATTAGAAACTTAGGAAGCATTTAGTAGAATTAAAAAACAACATATGCTTTAAAGCCACGAAAGGGAAAACACAGTGAAATAGTAGGCAATCTAAAGGAAATAGCAAGGAAGCATAAATATAATAAACATAACAGCACAAGAACAAATGAGCATACCAATTATGAGAGGAAATACTAATAATTTAAACTTTCCAATTAAAGCCATGTTTTCTTCAGTAATATTTATAATGCAAAAATATTAAAAATGTATGTGCCCAACCCTGGAAAAAGGTTATATGGTGATGTTTGAACCCCTCAATGGAATATTAAGCCATAATTAAAATGTATGTTAATAAAAGTTCTTTAGTAATATGGGATATATATATGTATATATATATACATATATATGTGTTAACTATTAAGCAAAAAGGATTTCCAATTCTTATACAGTATTATGACAGTAGTTTGAAAAAAAGCAAAGTAAAATAAAAATACCAAACATATATAGATAACAGTAGTGATCTGTAGGCAAGAGAGTTATATTTTGTTTTGCTTGCTGTTTATTCTTCCTATAAATACACAAGATTCTTCCAGTGGGAATGTGTTGCTTTTATTTATTTATTGTTTTTATTACAAAGCTATACATGAATATAAATGATGTGAAAGATACAGATACTGGTAAAAATAAAAGTTCCCCTTGATATTCTGGCCTACTTTCTTCCTATTCCCATCCTAGCCCTTCTATAGGAGTAACCAGTTATTTTCCCTACTTTCTTCCAGATCATTTTTATGTATTACTTTGATAATCAGAAGCGGTGAATAATAAATATGGAAACAAAATCCCTCCAGTGCTGTAAAACGAGGTTCCGTCACTACCAATGTGGGATGCCCTAGGGGGAATAGCTGCACCATGGAAAGTTTGAGTTAGGTGAGCTCTAATCTTCTTCTAGTTTCAGTTCTATTGTGCAAATCTACTAAGAATCCTGTGAGAGGGAGAGTGACTAGGGTGTGGCATAGTCAAGGCTGTGTGGACACAATCAGAACTGGCCTGTATCCAGGAGTTTAGGTGAGATGTGGGCAGGTAGAGGACCGGATGAGAGCCTTCTCAGTTGGCTGTGAGCCGAATTATGACGTTAAGGGAAAACATGGCAGAGAGCAGTTCACTTGGAGAAAAAGGTAAGAAGTAGGAATAGGGGAGGCTACATGGAGACATCAAAATTGTGTTCCAAAGGCCTTGAATATCTGACTTGAACGGCTGGAATGTATCCTGGTGTGTTGGAAATTCTCTGCTCTTAACAAATCAGTCACAGTGAGTCCTGTCTGAGGTTTACTCTTCTGGTTTATCAAATGGGAATATGAGTTCTAGGAGAATTGAATTAAATAAGGAATGTGAGAACAATTGGCTGTGTGAGTTGGCAATTGCAATTGAAGGTTGAACAGAAGACACAGCACTGGAGCCTGGGCTTGAGCCCGGGAAATTGCCTCGACAGATTTCCACTAATAGTTCTAGAAATCATGAAAACCTCAGGCCAGTTGCCTGGGGCCAGAAAGATCCTAGCCCATGTTGGCACCCACGTCTTTGGAGAGTAACAAACTTAATTTTCAGGTGCCCTAGGGCAGACACTGTCCCTACATCCCTAGAGAACTGCATACATGGTTTGGTGTGGTTTCTTCGAAAACAATTGCTGTGCACATAATCATTTCTTTTTCCAGGGAAACATAACATTAGCTACTGTACATGGGTATGTAACTCATCTCTTTTAATTAGATGCTAATTAATGACTCACTAGCTTTAATCATATCAATCTGGTAATACTATTTATGCCCCACAGAATAATGAACTACTTTATAAGAAATGAGTGTGGCACATGTTGACATAGGAATGCATCCAGCCATAATTCGCTCTGGGTAAATATCCCACCCAGACTTGGATTCTGAACAATTTACAAGGCAATTCTCATGTGCTACATGGGAGAGAGCGGCTGAGACTTCCATGAGAACAAGACCAAGACGAGTGAGAGGCAGAGAAAGGCCATAGGGAGTTTCTTCCTGGGAAAGAACCACTGTCCTGGTAAGTTTTGTCTGAGAGGTAAATTAGAGACACCACCAGTATGACAGAGTTCAAGGAAGAGTTTTGCTGCTCACACAGCACCTGAAGAAATTGCTTTCTGAACAAAGAGGAATGTGACAGGCAGGTGGCATGATTCTTCTAAGGTGTGGCTCTCCAAGTCCTGCTGGGTCCAGCCAAGCTGGAGGGATGCAGATAATGAAGATAAGACAGATGGAATCAATGTGGGCATAAATAAGAAAATTCTGAGGCTGTTCCCCAGTGAGGAGGAGTCGGCCAGCAGCCAAATACTCCGTGTCCAAATATACATGCTGATATTGGGCCTATCTCAGACAAATTTTAAGAGCCAATATGGTCCAAGTCAGCTCTTGGAGAGGAATGGAACAAAGGTGGTAAGGGGCAGCCAAAAACCAGGTGACTGAAGACACTGGGAGTCCAAGTATGCAGAGGTTCACGGCTCTGAGAAAATAGTCTTCAGCCAGAGCCTGGGGGGATAAAGAACTGTGTTCCAATCCCAGGTGCAAAGGATTTGCAAGAACTGTCCAGTATAGTAATAGTGGCTAGGTAATGAGGGTTTATTCTATGCTATGTGATTTACATAGGCTACCATAGGGTGCATACTAAAACAGGTATTCTGGCTCCCACTTAACAGATAAGGAAAATGAAGCTCAGAGCAAATAAATAACCACTCAGTGCCACATAAATAGTGAGTGGCAGAGCTGTGGTTCAAACCTAGCACTCTGACTCATGAACCCTGTTCCTGAGTTCCTGAGCGTTAAACTCTATCCAGCTCTCCAGCCCTCTTCCACTCCTTCATCCCTGTACCACCCCCCACCACCACCCGGGAACTATAAGCTATGCCAAGGACGTCAGGGTCTCAGCAAAGCCACCTGGTTAATAAACACTGTTAACAGGGAAACTGAGGCAGATGTCCACTCCTACAGCCTGGGATAAATTAATGAGAGAAAGGTGGTAATTTGGTGAGAATCCAGGATTCCTTCACCAAATCTAAGCCTAGACCCATTTTCTCCACAGGATGATAATGCTTGTTTGGGTCTAGATCAGGACGGCTTCAAGACTCGGATGGCAGGTTGAAGTATAAAGTCCTTATCATGGCCTACAAGGCCTTCCGTGATCTGTCCTCAGTGTCTTTCTGATGTCACCTCCTCCTACACTGCCTCTCAGCCACGATAGTGGTTTTGCTGATCTGTTGTAAGTCAAACAAGCACCTACTCCCAGGCCTTTGCACTGGCTCTTTGTTCAGCCTGGAACTCCCGCCTCTAGGTTCTCTCCACAAAGATAGGTTATTTCCACATGTTTTTCCCCCACTAATTTACCCCAGGCACCTAGATATTATCTGGTACACAACAGATAGTCAATAAACATGTACTGAGTGGTCTCCATATGCCAGTGCCCTCCTGGAAGAGCCAGTCATTCTGCCACCTTGTCCTGCTGGTTTCAGCTATTTCCCTGCCAGCCCTTCCACTGCCCCCTCCCTGACTCCATCCCACGTTTCTCTTCCAGCATGCCATGCAGCCTTCACCAAAAAGCTCTGTATTCCAACTCCATAGTGGAAACAAGCAGGGGCACTGCTCTGTACTAACATGTGTTCAGTAAGTATTAGTTGGAGTGATGGGATGATACGACAGATTCTATAACAGAAGTATGGTTCAGTGCTAAGAGAGTAAAGCAGCGAGGTAGGGTTTGGGGAGAGCTCAGTGAAGAGAAGTTATTTAAACTTGATTTTGAAGGACAGGCAAGGATTCACCACACTGAGAAAAAGTTGGCATTTCAGGAAGCTGAAGCTGCTTGCATAAGCCCATTGCAGCAGATGTGTCTCCCCACTGCCTTCCAGTGTGCATTTACCCTTCTTGTAATAACAGGAGCATGTATTGTCTTGAAGCAACTGCCCTTCTCCCACTCTTACCCATAAGGCAAGGGTTGAGTCTACTTTACCTCCAGCTCTGAAGGTGGACGCGGCCCCAGCCTAGCAAACCAAACCTCATATGCCTCTGCCTGAAGTGTTTCAGGGGTGAGGGCTGACCAAATTTGGGTCAAAGAGAATATTGTTCAAAAATATATTCAAGGCTTTTTGGACTGCTGGATTTGGAGTAGGAAGGGATGTGAATAAGGACCGTGGCCATCTTGCCACCAGGGGAAGGGATCACCAAGAGAGTTTGCAAATGGACTCAACACCAAGGGAAAAGCCAAGTGCTGGAGAGGAACCCAGTTCTGGGGAAACTCCCATTGCCAGATTTGCTCCTGAATTTTTTTTTTTTTTTTTTTTTTGCTGGTGGGAGATGGTGGAGGAGCAACACATTCTCATTTTTCCTAAGCCATTTTGTGTTGAATCTTCTGTTTGTGACCCAAAAGGTCCCAACTGATATAGGGATGGAAGCAAAAACAGATCATAATGTGTTTCAATAGTACCATACATTAACTTGCAAGGCCAGCTGCCTTGCTTTGCAGAAGAGGAGCCTGAAGCCCCAGCTCCCTCAAATTTTACAGCTAGAGGAGGACAGAGTCAGGGGGAAGGCGGAGCAGAACAGAAAAGAGCTGTGGGCCTTAGAGGGGAGGAGGCAAGAAGTGATAGGCATTTTACTGTCCTCGCATGGCTCACAAGCAAAAGGATTTGAAACCACAGAGCCATATTGAGCAGTGTGTCCCTGACATCACCTACTTCCTGGTAAGAAGGTCCCATGACCATGCGGTCAGGGCATGGCCAGTAATGGCCTGGTGACCAATGCTGGCACGACACTCGTACTACAAACTCACCAGGTCTCCCAAAGCTTTCAAACTTGCTTTGTGTAACCAGGACATAAAATTACAGGCCTTTGCTTTATGCAACTGTATTTTAAATTAGAAAGACCCTCACATAAATCTTATACCAATGCTTTCAATAATATACATTTTTAAAACTGCAAATGGAGAACCAGGATGGCTTTCAGAACTCGATGCTTTCTTTTCGATAGATGGATAGACAAGTGACTTATGCAGATGCGGTATATACATTCCGCACAATTTGACCATGGTTAAAGGGTATTTATATTCTGATGCAGATAAAATTGAATGTGTCAACACTAATGCATTTTTCGAGGAGAATCACTACTTTCACCATAATTTCCATGGAAAATTTGTGTGCACACGCAGTAATAGACACATTTATAACATCAAAAGGATTCAATTTTCTTTTCAATCATACCACAGTATGAATCGCTTTTCCTATTGAATTTAACAATGAAGCACATTACCAGAGTCTAAAGGATGGGACACTTCGTCTTGCTCTTATGAAAGTACGTCAAACAATGGGTAATACATCACACAATGTCTCGGGTTAACTGAGCCTTTACACAGGCTGGCTGCTAATTTGCTTGGGCCAGCAGAATGTCACTTTTATTTAATTTTGCCAATAAGATCAGCAGGGATCCAAACTCTGTTTAACTCCCAGTTATTAAAAGAGGTTTTTCTTGTTACATGAAGAATTCATTAATTCATGTCTCTCCTAATTCAGACTTTGAGGTCTTTGGAATAGGAGGTGGGAGGTGCTTTATCTCTGCTATGAAGAAAGCAATTTCATCTTGGACACAACAAGCTTCTGTGCAGATGGCTAAAGCTGCAGCAGAGACAAAGTCTGTCAAGGCCATAAGAAGAATTTGATGTGTTAATTACAGATTGTTCCTAGCTAGTTACCAGAGCAGATCATCCAACAGAACTCCAGCAGGGAAAACTTTGTTATCCTACCATCATTCATTCAGTCATTTGGTTATTCATTCAGTCATTTAATTATCCATCCATTCACTATCCCTACATCCATTTATTTACTCAGAATTTATTAAGTCCTTTCTATCTGTCAGAGCTTGAGAGTGGAGCTTGGGTTACAAAATCAAAATACATTCCCCATTGAAAAGGCTCTCATAGTTTAGTGAGGAAAGCAAGCAGTTAGTGCTGGATGTTCCGTTCACCCATGCTCACCCCCGCATCCCTCAGATTCTCTCTTTATGTCTCTTGACCCCACTCTGTGCTCTGGAAGGATGCTGAACTTCAGTGAGCAATCTTGCCTCATGGCTTCTGGTTGGGTTTGATCAGTAGAAGACACTGGGAGATTGGAGGTGGAAGAGCAATGAGATGAGGGTATTTATTTCCAGCTCTGTCCTAGCAGAGACAGGAAGTGTTGACTGAGTCTATGAGAGATCCAGCTCCTATCAGGTAGCCACTCCCTTCTCTTGGCCCTTCAACCTGGGGTGCTAACAGCTCTCCACCATCAGCAGCTCTGGGTTACCGCACGAGTTCCTGTTGGTTTTTCCCTAAGCCCTGCCCACATCTTTGCAGATGTTTACTTGTTGTTAGACTCCCCTCCTATCACCCACTCTGAGTATGTGATCTTTTCCTGATGGATACACAGGTGAACTGAAAAAGTATGAACGGTGATAAGGGTGAGCCAGGGAGCAGGGAAAGCCCAAGAGAAAAGGATCAGAGGTGACAGAATTATTTTCTAGAGGTTATTCCTATTATGCTTTTGCCTGAAAAGATAAATCAATCATTTCAATCTTCCACAAATTTCAACTGCTCTTTTTGTAGCCAGTCCAAGAAGTTGAGGTCTTTTTTTTGTGTAAAGGTTATCTGTTTCTAGAGTTAAAAATAATAGCCCTGGTTGGTGTGCCTCAGTGGATTGAGTACCAGCCTGTGAACCAAAGGGTCATGGGTTCAATTCCCAGTCAGGGCACATGCCTGGGCTGCAGGCCAGGTCCCTGGTAGAGGGCGCACAATAGGCAACCACACACTGATGTTTCTCTCCCTCTCTTTCTCTCTCTAAAAGTAAGTAAATAAAATCTTTAAAAATTTTTTAAAAAATAATAACACTGAAATGGGTGTTGAGATTTGGAACTATGGCTGAGGACTGAATGTAGATCAGGCTTTGTTCTATCTAAGGTGTCTTCTAAAATTCATGGCTTGTGTAAAAACCGTCATTTTTTGCTGCCTGGAAGGGAAATAGTTGCCTGGGGATTCAAAGCTTGCAGAAAGGACCAGGGTCTGTGTGAGCTGATGTCCCATCTTCTTTCACAGCCATATTGTCTCGTCATCATTTGCATGAAGAAGGTCAATTGCCCTAACTCTCACATTCAAAGAACCATGAATTTTTGTCAAGCAGCCAATTCCTGAAAATGTGTTTCAACTTCTTCAGGCTTATTTTCCATCATTTTTGTCATACAAATAATGCAAATTCGAAGCATTACTTTTCATGTGGGCAAGTAGTTAAAACCTTTACTAACAAATGTTTTTAGTTTGTTGGAAAATAAATCAGGTTAAAGATTTCTATGCAAATTAGATCAACTTGACCAGCGATGAAAGTACTTAAGAGGAATTGCAGTTGTACTGATATAAACAGGATTAAACACAACCTGGGAAATAAAAGGTTTGGTGTCGAGGTGCCCTTGCCCTGTGTTGGAATTTCTGAGACCATGACAAGCCATTTGAGAGGGTCATTGCAACAGCTAGATGGGGAAGTTGGTACATGATATGTTGATGTGACTTTTGACACAGAGAAAAAAACTGTAGTGTTCATTTAAAAACAGCCATTTAGAGAGGAAATAATTTTACATAAGCGTAAAAGCCAGCGTGAATATTTACCCTGGGGGACCTTGTGTCCAAGTGGCTGTCCTGCGCTCTGTGCATGTCTGGCTCTCACCCTTCTAGAAGATGTGGCTGGCACACAGGGAAGGGTCACAGTACCTGAGTGCTTTGCAAAGGCTTCTACAATCAGCTCCCCACCACTGTCCCAGCTCCTTCTCACACTACCCCGCTCATTACTGTCCAGCCACCTTGGCTTCTATTGCCTCCATGGATGAGCCAGAGAACTAGTGAATCAGGGCCTTTGCTTATGCTATTTCCTCTTTCTGGAATGCTCTCCTGCATTCTGTCTCCGGCCAACTTTATGTCACCCGTTCAGGGAAGTTTCCTTAAGTAACATCCCTCCCACCCAACTGCAACCATTTACATTCCCAAAGACCCCACTTCTATCCTTCTTAACATTTATCACAGTTGTACTTGAAAAATTGTTAGTGTGCTGTTGTGTTTGATGTCCGTATCCCTCATTTGATTATAACCAGCCTCTGGAGCTGCAGCTGTCTTGTTCACCCAACTTCAATACCTAGGATGATGTCTGCTACTCAACAAACATTTGCTATGTTCCTGAAGAGATTAAGGCATCTCTCTCCTACCCTCTGATTCCTAGAAGCTAACCTCTACTCTTGTAGCTTAGAACTGGAACTCCACTTCAGACGCTTGATGGGCTGGTTGTAAGAATTCCATTCTACCTTAAATGGGAAAGGTTTGTCTTACACAGGCCAACTCCATATGGTTTAGAGAACACCCAGGGAATCTTGTCCAAAGTCAAGCCTGACTCACATTTGGGAAAATCCTGAAAACCTCTTTTCAGAGGGAACCAGTTGTCTATTTCCCCTACTAAACTCCTCGTCAATTTCACTTGGTCCATTGCCATGAACTATCTGGAAGAAGGAGTAAAAAAAAAATGAGGGTTTCAGGTTTATTTGGACAGAAATAAAAACTTAATGAGAAACAAAATAAAATGTATCATTGAATCAGCAAAGTTCAACTTGCTCTTTCACCAGAGGTCTGTCTTCTAGCACATGAACTTGAAGTGATGAGCAAAAGGGCAGCAACAACAAAGAACAATAAAATAAGAAGGTGCACGAGAGCATGTGTGGACAATGTCTCTGAATGCAAAGGCATTTATTTCTGCCCATGCATGGGTGTGCACTTGGGGGGCGGGGGGGAGGTCTGAGGAGAATTCATTCTGCAAGTTTCACAGCTTTCCCACCTTCAGTTACAAATGTTCTGGAGATGCCCAGACATTTTCCGTAGATGAAAGGTTAGTGGACACGACACAGTTGACTAGGGAACAACAATTAAACTGATAAATTTCCTCAGAGCTAGACCCTGGGGTTCACTGGAGGGACACAGTGAGCAATCCCAGTCACCCCAGAGGCAAGCTGGGAAATCAGGAGTGAAAATTCCTAGTGGGAGTAAACTCAGAACCCTAGATGTTTAGCAATAGAGAAAATCTTCCATGGAATGTCTACCTTTTGGGGAGGAGGGAGAGTGTGTTGTGGAGAAAGTGAGTAGTGTATTTTTCAGACTATAGGATGCACTCCCCCCCTAATTTGGGAGGAAAATGGGGGTGCATCTTATAGTCTGAATGTAGCTTACCTGGCTCGTGGTGGAGGATGGGGAGGACAGTGGAGTGGGGTTTTTTTTCCTGTTTTCCTTCTCTAAAACCTAGGTTTGTCTTATGGTCTGGTACATCTTATAGTCTGAAAGATACAGTAACTATAGGGATAAAGTGAAATAAAGACGTACAAACAAGAGAGGGAAAGATACCAAAGAAACAAAGAGAATCTTACAGTGACTTGTCCTGACATTCTGCATGTTGTATTTGGAATCCGGAGGCGGGGGTGAAGAAAACCTGAAAGAGTGCACACATGTAAACATGTGTGTGCACCTGTGTATATAGTTAAACTTATCTTGCAGGTTCACGGGCATGCATATTGGTATGTAGTGGAGATAGATACATGTGTTGACACACCGATACATATGTTTTCTTCTATATATGCACATGTGCACATGTATCAAAGGGAGTGATGCCAAAGCTCAGGATATTACAGAACTTCTCATATTTTAGCGGTAAAGGCTGAAACATTATTGCCTGTCACGTGCTGTTTTCTGTGTAGTGACGAGCATTTTATGTATCTTTTCTCATTTAATCCATTAAATCCCATGAGGTTCAAATTAGTGTCTCTGTTTTGCAGATGAATCCTCTGAGACTCACTGAGGGTACGTGACTTGCCCGTGTCACATAGCTTATTAAGTGACAAAGGTAGGATTTGATCCTAGATCTCTCTGGCATTGCAGGTAAGGCTTATAAGGGCCTAAGCACCAAACCAATTAAGTCATGGGTTGGTGCACCACCTCCTGTAGCCCAGCTGAGCATGGACACTGGCCTTCCTTTAATGAGTTTTCTGATATGTCATCAGTTTTGTTTCTGAAACTGTAGCAGCCTGAAAACCATCTCTGTCCCAGCAGAACAGTTTCCCCTATAGAAGTTCCTGAGTTCCTGAGGGCAGGGGCCTCCTCTATTAATATTCCCTATTGTCCCTCAGTTTCCTGTACCATCCCTGTCACAGGGTAAGAGCTCAGTAAATATCTATTGAACAAACAGATGAATGAGTAAATAGATGTTAACACTTGCCTAAATGATAACATATTTTTAAAGAAACCCATCCAATATCTTTCAAATTCTCATAGCAGCTAGCTAACATACAAATTCCTGAGGGGACCTGCTTTAATACAAAAGATAACCATAATTTGTAATTAACATATCAAGCACATTAGAAGCAGTAGGATTCCCCTCCAGTTCTTATTTATATTTCTTGTTAGCTTCATAAACACTTTCTTCACAGTCAGAACAAATAGATTTTCATTCAATCCTATTGAAATGATCACAAATTCTCACCAAGGCCCTGGCAGAGGGAGTTTTTCACAGGACACCAGGGGATGCCCTCTCCAGCTCCTCAAAGTCAAGGTCAAGCAATATTCTGTCATCAGCTGTCCTGCCCTAGAGTCAGACAAATGGGAATGACTCCAGCACTCCTGCATACTCGTGAGGGTGAGGAATTCAAAGTAGGGCCTTCTGTGATTTTTTCACAGGATAAAACACCTCAATTTCTTGCCAGGATTTCCCCATGGCTTCCTGCATCTGGAAAAAATAAGCTGATTGCCCAGCAGGGACTCAGGTTGGCAGAGGCTGGCAGCATGCTTGGAGCCCAGAACCCAGTTGGTGGCCCATGCCATCAAGTCAGGGTGCACTTGACAACAGCTGGGGGAGGCAGTCAGTCCTTGTCAGGTGGGAGGTCCACCTGAACACCTTTCCCCCAAGGAGTCAAAGGGATCAGGCACTAGGGGAAGGCAGGGAGGGGAAGGAGGAGGGGTGTGGGATGAAGGGCTCATGACCCAAACTGTGCAGCCATAGAAAGGTGTTTCAAATGCCCTGAGCATAGAATTGTCCACCTACAAAATGAGGATGACAGTGGTAATATTTAACTCACATGCAGGGTAAAACAGGATTATATAACCATTAACATTGTATCTGGTCATTTCTGGCTTTCCATTTTAAAACTTACTATGGTAGTAGCTGCCCCAGCTTCACCGCCCAGCACAGACTGTAGGAATACGTTCTAAGCACTGACTTCTAGTTCTTTAGACTTGCCTTGTGGGGATTTCTCAGCTTCTCCTTCTCACAGTTTCAGCCTGATGCACTCCCATGCCCCGTTGCCCCACTCATTGCCCTGGGTAAGAGAGGTGTGCAGAGGACCTGCTCTGAGGTTGGGCAGACTGGGCTCTGATCCTGGCTTGGGCACTCACTGGCTAGATGCCCACAGGTCATAGGATTTTTCTGAGCCTCAGTTTCCTCATTGGGAACATGATAAAAATAATCCCTATTTTTTCATCCATCCAATTCAATCATTCTTTAACCATCAGTTATTGAGTGTTTGCTATAGGACAAATGTTGTTCTAAGTGGTAGGGACATAATACCTGGTTGCCTTAATGTGTAGAGTGTGTGTGTGTCTGTGTGTATTAATACAGCTATAACTGTCTTAGAGAGAAAAAGAAAAACCCAAAAGAAGAAGATACTGCCAATTCCTATGGGAAGCTATAATTTGAACCTCTTTAAGAAGATCTTGGCATATGAATGAGTACAGACCTGAAGGAGGAAAAGGAAAGGCCATGGGAAATCTAGAGTAAAAACCTTCTAGGTAGAGGAAATAGCAAGTGCAAAGGCCCTGAGGTGGGAGTGAGACTGAAGCATCTAAAGTGTAGGATGGAGGCCAGGGTGGTGGAGTGGAGCGAGGGAGGGGCAGAGCAGAGAAGAGTGCAAGAGAAGAGGACAGAACCACATTAAGTGGGGACAATTTCACAATATTTTTATTGAGGGTTAAATGAAATAACATGTATATGAATGTGCCAAGCAAATAGCAGGCATTCAATTAAGAATTATTTTCTCCTTCTCATGGAGCAAAGGAACTTAAAAACCTAGCTGGAACTGCAATTTGGGGACCAAATTATTTTTTAAATTTTTATTTATTGATTTTAGAGAGAGAGAGAGAGAGAGAGAGGAAGAAAGAGAGAGAGAAAGAAATATCAGTTTGTTGTACTACCCATTCATGTATTCATTTGTTGATTCTTCTATGTGCCCTAACCAGGGATCAAACCTGCAACCTTGGCATATTGGTACAATGCTCTAACCAACAGAGCTAGCTGGCCAGGGCCTAGATGCCCAAATAGCTTGATGTCCCCTCCAGGGGCCACTCCTTCCTTCCCACTGGGGGATCAGCCACGCCACTTGCTGTGATCAACGGTGGCAGTTCTTGATTGGCCTTGCTCTTGTGGCAGCCATGCTGGCTTTGACACCTGCCGTTGTTTTGGTTTGTACTTCATGCCCGGCACCTTATCAGAAGTGCCTGATTCCTACCTCAACCGCATTTAGCCAGCACTCACCAGCAGTCTCCTCTGGTCTCAGCACTGCCTTCCCTGGCATGAAAGTGGACATTCTTCTCTCTAAGGCCACTTCAACGTGGCTGGCTCAAGAGTGGGGTAGGATCAACTGTGCAATGCTGGTACCTGCTGTACCCATGTCTTGATTTTTAAAATAATGGGGAGGATAAGGCAGGTCAGAAGGACTCTGGCATTAAAAAGCAGAAAGGCAGTCTAGAAATGGCTGGATCAAAAGGTCAGTGCATTTCTGAATACACCTTGGACCTCTCAAGATGTCCATACTTACAGATTCCGCAGTTCTGCCACCCATCTGAAAGACCAGTCTGTACTATGAGGAAGGGAATCATGAGAGCTGAATCATTTGAAAGGAACTAGAGATAGTAGAGCTAACAACAATCTATTGCTAATTTTTGGAAGAACCAAATAACCAGTATCTCATTTAATCCTCAGAACGACCCTTGGACATAGGGGTGGGAAGGTACTATTAATATTCCCATTTTACAGAGAAAAGCACTGAGGATCAGATAAATTAAGTAATAGGCCTGAGATCACCCAGCTGGGTAGTAGAGCTGGGGCTCAAAGCCAGTTCTGTCTGATCCGATAATGCAGGGGTCCCCACCCTCCCAGCTGCACATGGGTGCCAGTCCTGGCCTGTCAGGAACCAGGCCACACAGCAGGAGGTGAGCTTGAATGCAATGTGCTTGAAACATCCCGAAACCATCCCTCCTCCCATCAGTAGAAAAATTGTCTTCCGTGAAACTAGTCCCTGGTGCCAAAAAGGTTGGGGACTGCTGTGATAATGCTTTCATCCACTATGCCGCCTTTCTGCAGAAAGCCATTGAGAGGAGTTCCCATAACTCAGGAGCCTTTAGCCTTCCACTCCCCTCGCAGCAGAACTAAGCCAGAGCTCCAGAGAACTCCAACCAGTAAATGAAGTATCGACTGAGTGTCGTGTCTGTGCTCAGAGCTAGGTTAGTGCCACAGAGAATTCAAAAGGAAAATATTTCCTCCATCCGTGCTCCTACCTAATTACTGTATTTTGCCATGTATAATGCATGCTTTTTTGCCCATATTTTTGAGGGAAAAATAAGGACACACATTATACACAGGTATGATGATTACATACCATGAGTATAATAATGGGTATAATAATCCTGTGTATAATGCGCATAAAAACTTGGGTGTGCATTATACGTGGCAGAATACAGTAGAAAAGCCTTCACCACAGGTGCGGAGGGAAGAATGGGATGGCAAAGGGAAGGCTGATGTTTGGGGAGATGCTGCAGGGAAGGCTTCTGGAAGAGGTTACACAGGAGCTGGTCTTGGACAGATGACAAATGAGCAGGGTGGATGTGGGCTGAGGCATAAGTGCTGTGTTCGGGCTGGGTGGCAGTGATGGGACCGTTTGTGCCCAAATCCGAGTCTGCGTGATGGGGCATGTGGAAGACGATGACCCCACAGGAATTAGCAGGTGTTCCAGGCATGGGGTTTTGAGAACACTTTGCAGCTGACCGAGATGCTGTCGTAGCCCCTCATTTCATTTAACCCTTACCTCAGTCCAGAGTAGCAGCCTTAGTTTTCATTCCTGTAAGGCGAAGCAGCAGAGGTAGCAAAGTTCTCAGCAATGAAGTGACTTGCCCGAGGTCTTTACATCTAATCTAGCAATCCCTGAGGCAAACTCCTGTGTCCTGACCCTAAGGCCTCACCCTACAGAGCACTGTAGGATGAGACCAGGGAGTTTGCCGAAGACAGACTGAGGCAGAGTAGGGGGTTGGGGGTGACTTCCTATTATAACATGTGAGACACCAAGGAACAATACGAATCAGGATCAAAAATGCTGTCCTCCTGAGGACTGCAAGGAAAAAACAAAAAGAATGTTTAAAAAGCGGGTAATAAATAAATATATAAGGAGCAAAGAAAGAAAAGAAGAGGAAGATAATGAGAAAAAAGAAAAAGATAAAAACAGAGGTAGAAGAAGAATCCAGGTAGAAAGGAAAAGGAGGGAGGAGGTGGAATAAGATGAGGATGAGACGGGTAGCTACTCTTGCACTTGACTGAAGCACAAGGAAACCCTCTGACCCGGCTGGGAAGAGCACAGTGACATAGAGCGCACTTGCCACCAGGTGGTTCCAGCGAGCCTCTCCTCTTCCCCAGCACAGTCTAAAGCAGGGGTTAATCTCAGTTCACCTGCTGGCAGGGCACAGCATCCTTGGCACAAACCACTGGACAGGGTACTACCTTGCTGGGTGAGAGCCTGGTTACTGAAATCTCCCTGCCCTGCATGCTCACAATCCTACAAGACTTCATGGGAGAGAAACCAGGGTGCTGGAAAGGCAGAGAGTTCTGGCTTCCTCCTAACAACCACGTGACCTTGAGTAAATTACCTAATCTCTTCAGGCTTGGTTTCCTCATCAATAAACCTGTTTGATACATGAAAAAGCCTAGGTGCAATAAATTTAAAAAGTCTAGATACAGATTTCAAGGAGACTGTGGGGGAGATGACACCAAAATGATACCAAGCAGATAGACAGGGTATGTGAAAAAACATGCTATTTTTAAGGAATCTGTTCATTAAAGGAAGATGAGTAGTTATTGAAGGGCTTTAACAGGAGATGAAGAAGAAGAGTATGGAACAGTGTTAGGGCCTTGGAGGAAGAGAATGAGGGAAGAGTTGGGGTTGGAAAGTATCAGGAACACCCCCCCACACACACACACACACGATTATTTAAATAACACTGAAGGAGGAGGAAGAAAAGAGTTTAAGAAAAAAAGACTGCTTGAGAGGCTAGGACTGCAAGGTAAGGAATAAAAGCACTGACTAGATTTCATTCCATCTGAGGACCATTCTTACAATAGCTTGTGCCTCAAAGTAAAATAAGACTTGGTCCCAATATGGTGCTGAATACAAAGTCAGCATTCATCCACTCCCCTGAAAGTCATGGAAAGAAGAATCCCTTCTTGGGTGAAAACAAAACCTTCCCTACCCACTACTTCAAAAACAAACAAACAAAGCCCTCTCCCAACTTCCTCTCCCGTATGTGACATGTGTGAGCTCGTCTGACTGTGAGTTAAACCAATGGACTAAAAGCTAAATAAGTAAACACTTTTTTTTGCATTTTTAAAAATACATATCTTTTTAAACTCCTAATAGCTCTCATTCAATATGTTAAAATATATAATATATATTTAAATCTACATACTGAAATAGCTATCCCAATAAAAGATGCTTTTTACTTAGAAAAATAATAATCCTTTTCTCAAATAAGAAGTCTTTGTTCAGCTGAAAGTTGGGCTCTGCTGACTCGAAGCTGCTTCACTTTGGGGTCCTGTGCAGCTTTGCCAGGCCTTTCCTGAGCCCCATGTTTTTTCAAGGAGCCTCTATCAGACTAGAGACTGAGTCCTGAGTTGAACAGGCAGGTGGCTTCCTTCTGAGGTGGGCCAGCTTCTGGCCTGAGGTGTGGGTGAGGAAGGCTGAGGATACCCAGCAGTGAGGAAGCTCAGAACAGCATCCTGCACAGCTAGCAGGTATATGGGGACCCCAGGAAGGTACACCATAGTTTTATAAATCAAAGGTAGCTAAAACTGGGTTTGTTTAATCTGGATATTGAGATGATATCTTTCACATGATTCAACACAAGGGGTCTACAATGACCCAGCCATCAATCAGAACTTTAAATCAATACAAGAAAACCAGGGTGGCCACATTCATCTGATGTTTTTCCAGTTCAAAGTCATGACTCTCAACAATGACTATTGACTAAATGGATGAGGGGATGAGTGAATGAACAAATGAGAAAAGGAACAAATGAATTAATAGTTTGTGTGACTGGAAACCAGAACATGAGCTAGAGGTCCCATGTCTATCTCTGTGTTCTTGTCTGGGGGGCCATGCTGGGAACCAAGAACCCATGACAATGTGACCCTATGAGGTAGCTCTTTTGCTTCTGAAAGACTCCCCTGTACCCCAGACCAGTCTGCTCCCTGGTTCTACTTCCTAGCCCCAGAATCATTATCCTCAAAATTCTGTGCCTTTCCATTCTTGCCCAAAATCTTGGAAGAAAGGCTACTATAGGACTCTCCTCCCAATTCCATGTTTCTTCACCCACCCCCCAAATTCTTGCTCAATCCTGCCCCTCATTCCTCCTGTGACTGTCCATCTTACAAATCCAAGTACACTGGGCTCCTGTGAAGAATGAGCATGTGGCTGCAGTTATGTCCCAGGTGATGCCAGCTCATTATTCTCTCTCATGTTATTAGTGCTTGGGCTCAGGTTGCTATGTTTCTGATTAATGAGGCGTTTGTTCTGCACCACAAAACAATTGAAGAATACCCTTCCCATTCCAATGAATTGTGTCACAAAGTTAATTATGAGGTGACCTTCCCTGTTTCCAGGCAGAAGAGAGCAGGTGTCCAAGTCTCACCCAACAACTGTCTTCTGGAAATCTTGGCAGGAGAAAACAAAGACTCCGAGGCACCGGCAAGGGGGCATCTGAGACCTGAGTCTGACATTCAGAGCCTCAGATCTCACACTGCCAAGTGGTCTCTACTCTGGAATCAGAATCCAGTGTCTCTTTCCCCTCTGTCTGTTCACCTCCCTGCATCCCTTCCCACATGGGGCAGCAAGACAGAGGAGAGAGGATGGGCTTTGCTGTCTGATAAATCTAGCCCTTGACCACATCATTTCAGGTCTCTGAGTGTCCACCTCAGTTAAAAGGTGAGACAATACCCAGACAATAACCCAGGCAGTGAGGAGTGCAGAAGAACCAGGCCCAAAACATTTCCCTTTCTTGCCTTTCCTTCTTGTTCTTGGACCTGGCTGAGAGCTCTCGTGGCTGAGAAACTTCCTCAGCTTCTTCTTCTTTTTTTAAATTTATTTATTTATTTTTATTCAGTTACAATTGTCTGCATTTTCTCCCCTTCCCTCCACCCCACCCCAGCCAGTCCCACCTCCCTCCCCCACCTCTACCTTCCCCCTTGATTTTGTCCTTGTGTCCTTTATAGTAGCTCCTAGACCCCTCTCTCCACTATCCCCTCCCCACTCCCCTCTGGCTATTGTTACAATGTTCTTAATTTCAATGTCTCTGGTTATATTTTGTTTGCTTTTTTGTTGATTATGTTCCAGTTAAAGGTGAGATCATAAGGTATTTGTCCCTCACCGCCTGGCTTATTTTACTTAGCATAATACTCTCCAGTTCCATCCATGCCATTGCAAAGGGTATAAGCTCCTTCTTTCTCTCTGCTGTGTAGAATTCCATTGTGTAAATGTACCATAATTTTTTGATCCACTCATTTGCTGATGGGCACTTAGGTTGCTTCCAGTACTTGGCTATTGTAAATTGTGCTGCTATGAACATTGGGATGCATAGGTTCTTTTGGATGGGTGTTTCAGCCTCCTACCTGGTCTGAGCCAGGAAGCCAGGAGACTCCAGTGTGTGCAGAGCACAAAAGCAGGCCAGGGTCAGGATCGGCAGATACCTGTGAGGTCCTAACCTGGGAGCTGCTGCACTAAGGGAACACCCAGAAATGCCTTCCTTCTGAGGGTCACAGGCTTGTGGCTCTGGAGTGCTCACAGAGAGAACACTTCCCTCTCTGCTTTAGAATGTTCCTTCAACATGGGTTTTGCTAAAGATCAGTAATCTCATGCTTTTGGCATATAAAAGGCTTGGGTGAAGGATGAGGGGGTACCTTTGGGGTTGGGTTCTGGAACAGCAGGATCAGTTCAGTAGAGAAGATCCAACCTGTGTCCACTGGGACTATTCCCCAGAGAGGAGCTCTCTGGGGACCACCCTTTCATAACCTGGGTTCAAGGGAACCAATGTCAGTGAATCACTAAGCACCAGGCAAGGGACCGTGTAACCCATACCCTTCATTCTTACAGCAACCCCGTGTTATCTCTGGTAGGAACAATTGTCCTGATTTTGGAGAGAAGTTATGCAATTAGCCCAGGTCACACAGAAGTCAAGACAGGATTTTAACTCTGCAGCTCTTAGAACCCTCCCTTGAGCTGCATACCCCTCAGAGACCCATCGCCTCACTCCTAATAATGCTGTAACTCCCCGACTCCTGCATCTTGATTCACTAATATCAAAGGGTTCCCTGCACCCCCCTTTCTTTTTCCATTATGCAGAAATACCAAGAGCTTCATGAAAAAATTGTAACTATGAAATAACGTGGCCAGAAGCCTAAGAGAGCCTATGGTTGCTGAGGTAAATCATAGATGTAGACAAGCACTAAGAGCTGGGCTCGGCCAGAATTGCAGAACTAACAAAGTCTAATTCCAGACTCCAAACAAACCAGTAGGAGTCGTTTGAGTGCCCACGTGCAGATAAGGGAGACAGGGAATCGGGAAGAGGAGCTGAAAGGTCAAGCCAGAAGCAGTGGGGTGGGGATGGGTGTTACCATAGTTGTACTAGTTCAGAGAATGACAATTTATGGGGAGAGGGGCTCAGACTCTAGGGGAGACAGACTCTCTGCTCCCCTTCTTACTAGCTGTGTAGTCTGGGTAAGTTGTTTAACTCCTTTAAGCATTAGCTTGTCCATTTGTGAAATATAGGGGATTCTAATACCTATCTAATCATGTGGATGCAAAGACATCATGTCTTCAAGTGCTTAACACAGAACCTGGTACACAGAAAGTACCCAATATGTGAGCTGAGATTATGTTTTCTGAGAAGCTGATTGTGGCTGAATGATACCAGCTAGGCCTGGGAAAATTTGCATGCTTGAGTTGGGGTCAAATGAACTCAGACACATGTCAACACAACTTCTGATCCTAAGGAGTTAGGGGTGGGAATAAGGTCTTTGACAATACAACTCAGTCCTCTGGAATACTGATTCCTTTAGCAACCTGGTGGTCATCACGGGGTGAGGGGGTTTGCTAACCTGCCCTATACCCTTCCTCTACCCCGGTTACATTTTCCCCTGTAACTCTTGGGTGCACCCTGACACCAGCACAATGAGAAAACGCTCTGCTCTAGCAGAATGTCTGAGCACTAGGGCTAGTGACAGACTATGGTCAGTGGGCCTCAGTGGAGTGGCTGGAAGCGGGGACAGATGTTGATGACGCTGATGGATGCAGCCTGCTGCCTTCCCTACCTCCAGGCCCATTCACTCGGGATCCATAGCGCATCACGAGTAGATTTCTCATGTCCTCTCTTCAAACCTCCTCCAGCCCCCCAGCTTCAGAGGGAGCAGAAATTTGTTGAGGCACATCCATCAAACCAGTGGAATCACTTCTGTTCATTTCTGATTGGATACATAAATTTGTTTTGCCACAGTCGTCTCGTTCAGAGTTGACAAGCTATTCTGAATTCATGAATTTGGGAGGAAATGAACCAAAGGGACTGAGGAGCCCAATTTTGAACTGAACGGGGGTATGTTTGTCTCCAACTTTCATTAACAATTTCAGGAGAAGGATTACAGAGCTGTGAAAGGGACCAGCACATTGTTGAACTGAACAGCTGCAGCAGGCATTAACCATTTCTAAAACCTTACACAGAAATGAGCAAATGTAGAACTAGAGACTTACCTATTATTCCAATCTATTTACATATTCAACTATTTATTAAGTAGACCAGTAAATTTCATTCATCCATTTAGCAAATGTTTATTGTGATCTGATATAATCAGACACTGTCCTAGGCCCTCGGATTGCATGAGTGAAAAAATACAGACAAAATTCCCTTCCCTTCAACTGAATTGGAATGTAAGTAGAGATTACATTTTTGAGTGTGTGTGGGGGGAAAGTGTGTGTGTGCACATATAAACATGTGTATGTTTGTCTGTCCATCTAACTGCCTGATATTTCAGATGTCTCCACCAATTTCTTACCCTTTCCAGAAGTTACCACCCTTCTTGATCCTTTCTCCTGTGCCACATCAGACTCAGCAGTGCTGGGTGGGGCTAACCCCGACTGCCCTTCACAATGCCCTGAGATGTTTGCTAAGCACAGAGATTTGAAGGATTCAGCCCAGTACAACCAAATCAGAGTTTCCAACAGTGGATCCCAGGGAGCTTTATTTTTACCCTGTCCCCAGCATGTTCTAAAGTAGGTAGGCAAAAACCAGTCAAAATGACAGGCATTTGGGAAATCATGGGGTGGTGAAAAGTCCAGAGATTTGGGAAATATAGTCAGGGGTGTGAATCCTGGTTCTATCATTTGCTGACAGTGTGACTAGAAGCAAGTCACATGTTTCCAAGTCTCAATGTCTTCATTTATAAAATGGGGGCAATAACGCTCACCTAACGGTAGAGTTGTAGAAATTAAGTGTTGCAATGTATTTCATGCAGCCAACCCACTACTGACATATGGTAGAAACTTAGTAAGTTTCCCAACCTTAGCAAGAAAAAATTTTTTTCCTGTTATTTCTTAATTGGGTAATAGTTCATCATTCAGGTGTGTATGTGTATCTCAGGGAGGGAGGGAAGAAGGGAGAGAGGGTAAGAGAGATAGATCGAGGTAGAGGTAGAGGTAGGGAGGGAGGGAGAGAGAGAAAATGAATGTATGATTTGTGCCCACATACTGGTATTCACCTGGCTGATAAGGAAAGAGAACAAAAGTGGCAAATCCTAATTTTACATTTCTTGAATAACTACTTAGTTGTTTCTGATTCAGTATCAGCCAGTATTCTCAAAATATTTTCATGAAGTCAGAACTTGAGGAATTAACCACAAATGGTAACATCTGACTAACAATTAAAATAGTTTATGTCTCTGTATCATTTTAGTTCTTAGCCAATTACTTTGATTAGCATTAAATTTAATAATATATCATACATTTACATGTTACTTATAACTTTTTGAAATGCATTCACATGTCTTTGGATATTTACAAGTATCCTGGGAATTAATCAAGGCAGATGTAATTATTCTAGTGCTACAGTTGAAAACATTGAAATAATCTATAGAGGTGAAATAATGTGCCCAAGTTCCATGTAGTTAGAGACAAAGCTTAGACTAGAACCTAAACTAGCCTGGGGCCATTGTTAATTCCAGATACTGACCACCAGAGATCTAGACCTGCAAGGCAGACAGACTGCCTGCTGTAGGGGCTTCCAGTTTCACTGAGAATGCTGAAAGCCTTAGGCCATCTGAGCTCACATGATTTCTTCCTGAGAAGGAAAGAAATGATTGTCTGTGGGCACCATAGCAATACATAAAATCTATCCATAGAGAATAAAAAGTATTAAAAAATGTAAGCAAATACAAGCTAGTAGCATTAACTCTTGGGAAAGCTATCTAAACTAACAGTTTTTCTTATAATGGGATCACCAGTAGTGAAACATCAAGCCAGGCTGGAAACTGGGCTGCTATGGGGCAGATGCCTCTTGCTGTGAATGGAGCCAGTGGGCAGCAGGGCAGCCTCCAAAGTGGAACTCTGATGGTCTGAATGCAGGCAACTAGTAATCTATGGGATTGTCCTAGAGTCAACATATAAACCAAGTAGATGTTTCTGATACAGGTCACTAAATCGAAAGGTGTCAGTCCAGAAACTGGAATCAAAACTTTAAGCCAAAGAAGTATGAGTAACTTAGGAAATTAATAAATGGAGAACATGTCTAACCAAATAATAGGTCACTCCCATGAGCAGACTGTTTGCATTTTAAAGGGCTGAAAGAGGCAGACATCAGTAGAACAAACATGATTCCTTTGCATGTTTTCTTCAAAAGAATTATTTTAAAAGTCAATGAAATAAGTTATAAAATCATAACTATGATACAAAGTATATTAGTGTATTATATATTCTAATATATATTAGTATACATGAAGCATATTAGTTATAAGAGGGATTCAAGAAGCACTAATAGGGTGTTTGTTTCTCCGGTGCCACAATGGACAGAAGAGAGGTAGATGATACAAACTCAGGTAAAAGCAAGAGACCATGTATGGAACAGGCTTTTCATACATTATCTCATTCAAGCCTCAGTATAACCCTATTTACAGGGTCCAGCACAAATAATGCCCCTTTTTATTACAAAATCTTTATTACAAAATCACAAGCAGGTAACCAGATCACACTCAAGCAAACCATATGATATTTTAGGTGAAATGTTCAAATTAAAACTATAAATTATTACACCCTTATTATTACCCTACCCACCATGCTCAAGCAGGCATTACTTCTGCTGGATACTGTAAATCTCATTTTTTTTATTGTTATTCAATTACAGTTGTATACCTTTTCTCCCCATCCCTCCATCCCACCCCAGGTGAACCCACCTCCCTCCCCCCTCTCCACCCTCCCCCTTGGTTTTGTCCATGTGTCCTTTATACTGTAAATCTCATTTTTATTCCTATTTTGCAGATACTGTAAATTTGGAGAGACTACATCAAATAGCTACTAACAAGTAAAGCAGGCTTCCACCCAAGTGTCTTTCTCTGGGATTTTGAAGGTTTATGGTCCTCTTCCCCTCTGGTTGAGTTTAGTCCATCTTAATAGAGCTGTTTGTGAGCTAAAAATGACTATGTGTCAAAGGATCTGATTCCTCTGAAGGTTCATTGGGAAGAATAAGTGGAGACTCAGACACTAATATGGTCCATTTCCTAAAACTGGGACAGAAGTTGAAAATCCTAAATGAACACAGGCACAGGGATGAGTTCCAAGAATGATGGCCAATACCTCCAAAAGCAGCCTGGAGAGGGAGGTCAGTTCAACTATTGGGAATCACATAACCAGACTACCAAGGCAGCCTTCAGCTGATGCTGTTTCCTTATTTTATGGCATTAGCTCTTCCAACCCTACTTCTCACCTTTGGCTTCAAGGGCTCTCTATGTGGCTCCTGGTAGGAACCTGGGAAAAACCTGAAGATGGCTACAATATGATGCTGCAGAATGAGCCTGACCTCCCTCATCTGTTTGGGAGGACCAAAGTTGTTTGCCAGTTCACAGTTGGGCAAGCAAGGACAGTTACCTGAGGGTCTTGTGCCCACAAGAAATCTTACTGAAAAAATACTGAGTTGCTCAGAAAACTGTTGGAGGTCTGGAGAAGCAGGCTTAGCAAATTCTCCATGGCTCCTGCTTCTTTGCCTTCCACACTCCAAATTCAAAGTCTAGGATTGTCAGTCTGACTGGCTCAGCCATGGTCATGGCCAGCCTTTAGCTAGAATTTGGTCATGTGACTGGGCTGAACCAATAAGACTCAAAAAAGCCTCTAGACCCAGGTAAAAGACTGAATGCAGAGAACAATACACACTTGAAGAAAATTGAGCCCAGGATTCCTTTGGGGAAGTTCTTTTGGGGCATAGAGAGATTGCACAGCCAACCTCATTGATCTTTGAGCCCTTCTCTTTGTTCAAGAACAAATCTTTGATGGGCAGCCTATCCAGACCTCAGGAGAACCACTGTGTGTTAGCAAGGTGTGTCAGGTTGAGGGGCACAGTGACCAGAGTGGATGGAGACTGAGCAGAGAGCTAAAAAGAACTGATGGTGGATTAAATCCTTTTTTTTTTTTTTTCAGGGAAATACAACTGGGCAGGAAAAAGCAAAACAGAGAATCAAAGGGAAAGAAAAGGGGATGGGAAATACATGTTGGAATGAGAGATAAAATAGAGACAAAGAAAATTTAGTGGACAGAAAAATTGGGAAAGAAAGAGAGGAGAGGGTGAAAGATGAGAGAGAGAAAGAGAGAAGGGTAGGTAGTTGATGGAAGTCTAGAAGGAAGACAGAATCTAGACAGAAGATTAGAAAATCTGGGAGCAAGAGAGAGAGAGAAGCCAGGGTGGTATCAGCGTAGAAGATTCAGAAGTCCAGTGTTCCCGAACAAGGTTTACTATCAGCCCTCAGACATTTGCCAGGTCATTCTTCACCCCACTAACCTCCCAACTTCTTGGGTAAAGTGGTGCTAATACCTACCTCATGGGCTTGGGCAAATTAAATGAGAATGTGAACCTAAAACATCAAATACAGAGCCTACAAAATGGATATCCTATAAATGAAATCCCCAGTTTGCCACTTGACCTCAATTTCCCAATCTATAAAATAAATCCTCAATTCTCTAGCATCAAAAATAAAGCTGGCAGGATGAGAAGCAGGGATGAAAACAAAGATGAGCTTGGAGAACCAAGATGGCAGAGTAGGTAGACACACTGCGCCTCCTCGCACAACCAGAACTGACAGAAAATCGAACGGCAAGGAAGTCCGACACCAAGGAAATAAAAAATAAACATTCATCCAGACCTGTAGGAGGGGCGGAGATGGGCAGCCAGGACGGAGAGGACTCGCATTGCCGTGGCGGGACCGAGACTGGTGGAGTGTGGGACAAATGTAACAGGCAGTCTGACCACTAGCAGACCCTGCGGCCCCACATTCGCGCACAGATAAACTGAGAGGGCCGGACTCAGAGTGGCGGAGAGTGGGGTAGGTAGAGCGGCGGGTAGCACCCCACGGCCCCACATTCATGCACTAATAAACCTGACCAATGGGGGGGAGCAAAGCAGACCACGCAACCCAGGGCTCCAGTGCGGGGGAAATAAAGCCTCAAACCTCTGATTGAAAACGCCCGTGGGGGTTGGGGCAGCAGCAGGAGAGACTCCCAGCCTCACAGGAGAGGTCATTGGAGAGATCCACAGGGGCCTAGGGCATGCACAAGCCCACCCACTAGGGAACTAGCACCAGAGGGACCCAGTTTGATTGTGGGTAGCAGAGTGAAAGATTGAAATCGGGTGGAGAGTGGAGCAGGCGCTATTGCTCCCTCCCGGCCACTCCCCCACATACAGCATCACAGCACAGCGACTAGCATTACCCCACCCTGGGAACACCTAAGGCTCCCCCCCTTTAAGTAACAGACACGCCAAGACAAAAAAAAATTGCCTAAATGACAGAACACTTCAAAGCTCCAGAAAAAATACAACTAAGCGAGGAAGAGATAGCCAACCTATCAGATGCACAGTTCAAAACACTGGTTATTAAGACGCTCACAGAATTGGTTGAATTTGTTCAAAAACCAGATGAAAAAATGAAGGCTATGCTAAGAGAAACAAAGGAAAATGTACAGGGAACAAATAGTGATGCGAAGGAAACTGGGACTCAAATCAATCGTGTGGACAAGAAGGAAGAAAGAAACATCCAACCAGAAAAGAATGAAGAAACAAGAACTCGGAAAAATGAGGAGAGGCTTAGGAACCTCCAGGACATCTTGAAACGTTCCAACATCTGAATTATAGGGGTGCCAGAAGGAGAAGAGGAAGAACAAAAAATTGAAAACTTATTTGAACAAATAATAAAGGAGAATTTCTCCAATCTGGCAAAGGAAATAGACTTCCAGGAAACCCAGGAAGCTCAGAGAGTCCCAAAGAAGCTGGACCCAAGGAGGAACACACCAAGGCGCATCATAATTACATTACCCAAGATTAAACAGAAGGAGAGAATCTTACAAGCAGCAAGAGAAAAGAACACAGTTACCTACAAAGGACTTCCCATAAGACTGTCAGCTGATTTCTCCAAAGAGACCTTACAGGCAAGAAGGGGCTGGCAAGAAGTATTCCAAGTCATGAAAAGCAAGGACCTACATTCAAGGTTACTGTATCCAGCAAAGCTATCATTTAGAATGGAAGAGCAGATAAAGTGCTTCTCAGATAAGGTCAAGTTAAAGGAGTTCATCATCACCAAGCCCTTATTATATGAAATGTTAAAGGGAGTTACCTAAGAAAAAGAAGATAAAAAATAGGAACAGTAAAAATGACAGCAAACTCACAGTTATTAACAAACACACCTAAAACAAAAACAAGAGCAAACTAGGCAAACAACTAGAACAGGAACAGAACCATAGAGATGGAGATCACATGGAGGGTTGTCAATAGAGGAATGGGAGGGGGAGAGGGGGGGAAGGTACAGAGAATAAGTAGCATAGATGATAGGTGGAAAATAGACAGGGGGAGGGTAAGAATAGTGTAGGAAATGTAGAAGCCAAAGAACTTATAAGTATGACCCATGTACATGAACTATAGGGGGGGAATGTGGGAGGGAGTGGGTGGGCAAGATGGAGTGGAGTGAGGGGGGAATGGGACAACTGTAATAGCATAATCAATAAATATATTTTTTAAAAAGACTTTTTTAACTATGAAAAAAAAGAAGAAAACAAAGATGAACAAAACACAGTCTTTGCTCTTGGAGAACTCAAATTCAAGTAGAGAATAAACGTCCAAATGCTAGGGTATGTTCAGTTCTAATGCAGAAGTCTGCCATGTGCTGTGGGAACATGGAGAAGGGAACTTTACTGCCTCCTGAAGAAGTCATGCAGAGTTCCTAGAGAAAGTGACATTTGAAAAAATAATTTCCAAATGGAGAAGGGAAGAGAAGGGCTTTTCACCCACAGCAAATGATATGAGCAAAGTAGAAACAGGAACAAGCAATGAGAAAGAAGTCAGATGCAAGTAGGGTGATGGCAGGAGTATCAGCTGGAATCAGATCTTAAAGAAATTGTGTGTAAGTTTATAAAGTTGTGTTTTATTTGTGAAGCCATCAGAACCCACTAAAGGATTTTAAATAAAAGTGTGATAAATTTGTTTTTGTTTTTTTTTTACTGTTTTTTTTTTATTCAGTTACAATTGTCTGCATTTTCTCCCCATCCCTCCACCCCACCCCAGCCAGTCCCACCTCCCTCCCCCACCTCTACCTTCCCCCTTGATTTTGTCCTTGTGTCCTTTATAGTAGCTCCTGTAGACCCCTCTCCCCACTATCCCCTCCCTACTCCCCTCTGGCTATTGTTACAATGTTCTTAACTTCAATGTCTCTGGTTATATTTTGTTTGCTTTTTTCTTTTGTTGATTATGTTCCAGTTAAAGGTGAAATCATATGGTATTTGTCCCTCGCCGCCTGGCTTATTTCACTTAGCATAATGCTCTCCAGTTCCATCCATGCTATTGCAAAGGGTATAAGCTCCTTCTTTCTCTCTGCTGCGTAGAATTCCATTGTGTAAATGTACCATAGTTTTCTGATCCACTCATTTGCTGATGAGCAAGGGACATAAAGGAAAGAATAAACAAATGGGACCTGATCAAAATAAAAAGCTTCTGCATGGCTAAAGAAAACAGCATTAAAATGAAAACAGAGCCAACAACATGGGAAAACATATTTGCCAAGGATACCTCAGACAAGGGCCTGATCTCCAAAATATAAAGAACTCACAAGACTCCACTCCAGGAAGACAAACAACCCAATTAAAAAATGGACAAAGGACTTGAATAGATACATTTGGATTTAGAAATGATCCTGATCTCTGTGGATGAGGAGTTGAGCCTGAATGCAGAGAGAATGGCAACTCTCTTTCTCAAGAAGAGACCCGATAAGGATCTGGGTACCAGCATTCACAATTGCAATGGGATTGGAGAAGACAGGAAAGACCTGAGTGAGGAAAAATCATCAGGTACATTCACAAATTCCCCAGGGAGGAAAACTGGAAGACCCTCATAAGGCCCTCAGGAGCTTATGAATGGTGGGTGGTCATCTGCCCCAACCTTTTTAATTAGCTCTAGTCCCTCCAGATGATTCTTCTTTTCTTGAGATAAAACTAAAATGAGTCATTTATGTATCAATATTTAGTTAATACTATATTTATTAAACCATTTAAAGAAGTCACTGTATATCTTAGTTGTTTGTTTTTAGGTACATTGCATAATTCATTAGTTGCAAATGCTTGGAGGATGAAGCTGTTACAGACTCAAGAGGAATGTGTTAGAATAAAGAAGTAGACACCTCTTGCAACTAGAAGTTTCCTTTAGACTTCCTGGACTGGACCTCTGAAGCCAGACATGTCTAGAGAATATACCTTCATAGCCCTCCCCACCCATCTATTTCCATTTTCCATACATGGTTTTCTGGCTTTCTGGTGATACCCAACATATTCAGTGTTAAGTAATGTGCTCATTCAATTATCATTAGGAATGCTCAGCAAAAAGAGAGGAATCCAGGGGACATGATATTTGTCTGACAATTTCCATCACATGGAAGAACAGGAACACAGGCTTGTTTTATGTAATTCCCAAAGACAAAACCACCACCAGTGGGTACAAGTCCCCTAGGGGCAGATTTCAGCTCATCCTCACTGATTGGGGACAGGGAATCTGCAAGCACGGAATGAATGGTGTAATCCTGAAAACAGACTGTACTTTTAGTGAGTACCTACTGCATTCCAGGTACTATGCTAGGACTCTCATGGCCAGTATTGCTTTGAAACCTCAAACCTCTATGGGTTAGGGATGCTTTTCCACTTCACACATGAGTCATGCAATGCTCACAGGGGCTAAATGACTTGCCCACAGCAGGTAAATGACAGATCTAGGATTCAAGTCCAATCCCAGATCTCAAGCAGGATCTCTGCTTGTCAGCCTGATGCTTCCCTGGCAGGTGTGTGGGTGGCCTGCGCCAGGAACTATGTAAACAAAGGCAGAATGACCAAATGCCTGGGGAGCTGTAAAAGGGATTTACCTTTGAACAGGGCATCAGCCCAGATGAACCCAAACCTTCCTCCTATAACTATCTCTAATTCTCAAAAAGCAAAATATAACTGAAATGAATGCACTGTGGAGTCCCCAAATGCAAGGGATGGCAACAATAACTTGTGTAAAGGGAAGTCATCTAAAATAGAAATGATTTTTTCCTTTAAAAAATGAAAGCAGAAACTACAAGGGGAAGCAAACATATTTTATAAAACATTCTAGTTCTGTTTTAAGTATTCTTGCATGTTTTCATGCTGAAACTGATCTGTGAATTATTTTCTCACTTTTTTTTCACGTGAAATGTACCCTCGATTATAAGACAAGAAATTATATGGTGCTAATAATTTATTTAAAACCAGATCCATGTCTCACATTCATTCTGTGTTGTGAAATCAAGTAGATGTAGAAGGGGAATTTTTTCTCTCTGAACTTTCTGACCAGCTCTATTGTGGAAGAGAGAGTAATAGCAGGTATCGAGGGTGCCAATTATGTGGTGATGTACAAACTCGCTGGAGAAAAATCTATATGATATTTTAATACTAGTCAAACAGAACGATGAAGTTTAAATTAGCTTGAAGCTGCTAAAAATTCTTAACTATGGCTCTGCCTTCATTGTATGAGAGGGTGAAAAATAGCTTTACAGAAAAATATGTGTCTATCTTGTCTGCGGATGGGCTGCCTGATGCTTCTCTCTTTTGCTGATGTGCAAGTTTCCATTTTTTGTTTGTTCATTGCTCCATTTTTCCTTCCTTCTTTCAGTTATTTTTCTCTCTGCTCATTTTTCTTGCTGACCACCTTTCCTCCCATTTTTTAACCATCTTACCCTCTACTTTCTTTCACATTATTTCATCTACTAGTTCCTTAAGATCATAGTACCAGAGAATGTTAGAACTCAGCCCTGGTTTTGAAAAAATAGGGGCTTTGGAAAAAAAAATCAAATCCAACTCCTTCGTGGTACAAATGTAGGTGGGAGGGAGGGAGGGTTGAGGACCAGAGAGAGGATACAGCTTGTTCAAGGCCACCCAACAATATTTTAAGGGAGTTGTCTGGTCAGGGGTGAGTCATAGAGAAAGGGAGTTTGGGTTAAAATAGGAAAAAAAAAATTCTCACCTCTCCAGACTCTGTTCATTAGCAAGAAAATCCAGGAATAATAATCACATTTTCAAAAGACTTCTTTTAAGGTATGGGGTGAGCAAAAGTAGGTTTACAGTTCTAAGTACGCAAAACAGTTTATTCTTGAATTATTATTTATTATTATATTATTAATTATTATTTACCTACTTTTGTCCACCCCTGTATTAGGGTATATATGTACCTCATGCAAGCCTAGTCAGCAGGTAAGACAGGTAAAAACATCTTTTTTTTTTTTAATTTTTTTTTTTTTAACCTCAGTGTGTGGTTTCCTCTTGCGTACTCCCTACTGGGCACCTGGCCCACAACTCAGGTATGTGCCCTGACTGGGAATCAAACTAGTGACCCTTTAATTAACAGGTTGGCACTCAATCCACTGAGCCACACCAGCCAGGTTGAAACATCTCTCTTATAAGGGTGAGGAAACAGGGTAGGGCAGGAAATGATGTTTAATAAATGCTTTCTGTAGGTCAGGCATTTTCACATGTTATTTAATCCTTAATTCTACCATTAAGTATTTATAAAATTTTTCTATGATAGGAACCTGAGGTTCACAAAAATTAACTGGCCCCACACCTGGAGAGTGACTGAACTGAAATCAAGCCTTGTCAAAACCTCGTGTTCACAAGAAGTGGTCAGGCCCCCAGGTGTTGCAACATGCCCAAGGAGGAGTTACGGCAGGAGATTCTGTCTTCCAGCCCAGAAAACTTTCCAGAGCTTCCCAGAAAATAAGCACAGGTGGTTGGCATGACCTGACAAAGGGGCAACATGGTTAGCATTGATTCTTTTTTTTTTTGATATTGATGCTCCTGACCTGCATAACAGAGCTAAGGGGCAGAGGAAGAAAAGAGTCCAGTTGAACTTGGGGAATTATGTATAGTTTACATTGAAAAAAATGGCTATGTGAAGAGATATCACAAGGATTAGGGTTAAAAAGTTTTGTTTCCTTGTTCTGGATGGGGTTGTAGATGTTTTTTTCATAGAAAATAGCTGCATTGTTCATAAAAACATCAAACAATATAGAAAAGTTGAAATAAAATGATGAAAATCACCCAGAATGTCACCACCAAGTGGTAATCATTAATAATGGTCAAGTGTCTATCTTTCTAGACTTTCTTCTTGGTCAGGAAACATCCTTATGTTTTCTTCTTTGTATTTTCCAAAATTTATATCCATTCTATGTATTCATTTTATTGTACACTAAAATTTTTGAATTAGAAAAGCCATTTGGGGTTAGATGATGAAAACCTTTGGAATGGCAGGATTCCTATTTGGTTACCTATCTGGCATGCCTGTCTATCTGTCTGTCTATTCCCAAATTCTGCTTCCTTCCAAAAATGCCTGAAGATGAAAGGATGAGACGTGGACTTTACCCCATAAATGACTGGGAAACACTGAACAACTTCTGAGCAGTTCTTCAGAACTTTGAAACATGATCACATTAACAATCAAAAAGTTTCCTCTCACACAGTGTGCTCAAATTTTAACCCCTGGACCGCTAGGATGAGGGACTGGTTAGAAATGAACTTCTCTGGCCCCACCCTAGACTTAATGCAAGAATTCGGAAGTGGGGGACCCATAAATGTAATTTTTCGCCAGCCCTCCAATGACTCAAAGCATGCTGGAGCTTGAGAGCCTCTATATTCTCGCAGTATTTGGAGAGCATATCTGGTGAGGAAGAGGTGGCAGTGAAAGTATAAACCCCATCAGTCATCAAGGTGAGATATCAGGAAGGGCCAAACTTGGGTGGGATCATAACTCCTTGAAAGGTATCAGTCAGAAGCCCAGTCCTGCCATGCCCGGTGTCTGGGTTTGGTTAAGCTGGTGGTCCTGAGCCTCTGAATTATTACCCACAAATCTGCATTTATGTATTACTGGAGCAGGACTTATGAATCAATTATTTTTTGCATCAGTGTAAATCTTTCTTGGCATGAGGCAGAGTAAGTTAAAATGAACAAATTCATTTTAAAAATTGGGTTTGCCTATTAAATCCCTAAATCAAAGCACTTGCCTTCTTGTGCCCATTAATATAAATAAATAAAAGAAAAGCCTTCCCAGCTTGTCATTCAATACCCACATGTTCTAGAAAGAGGATGTTCCTATGTGGACATGTACTTTATTTTTGTTTCAATCCTCTAAAAATGAAAGTGTCTGCAGATGAGTTTTGAGTCCTTCATCAGCTGTGATACAGGAGCCCTGATTTTTTTGTTGGAGTTCACTTCCCCAGACCCCCTCCCCCAAGTTGAAAGATGACATTGTTCCCCACAATGATTCCCTCAGGATGCTCCCACGTCATGCCTGCCAAGTCCCAATGACAAGATATAGGGGACAGTTAGACTATTACATACTCTCCCTGCCACTTTCAATCAAGCCTAATGCAATCAGAAACACATGACTACATCAACACATCTCCTTTAATCAAATGTGATTAAGTCAGTCATTAGTTTTTCAAGACAAATAAAGAATACAAGTGCTTATATTATAAATGTAACCGCCCCCCTTCTTAAGTGATTTGTTAAAAAGGAAGCCCACCCTCCCCCCAGCACAGAACTTAAGGGCCTTCAGAGGTCTTTGTACTTTTTCCGCTGGTGTTTATTATAACAAAGCATCCTGGGTTTGTATGCTCAGTTCTTTCTTCCCTGTCCGCCTCACAAAGCCCTCGTGTTGTCAAGCAGAATTTGGCTTCAGCTTGATCAGGAGGATTTCATTATCCCATTGTTACCATTATGACTTGGGCAATTAGTAGTTTATAAGTATAAATTTATGGCAATCTGTGATCCAGGCACATTGACAGTAGTCAGGGCATAATAAAAACCCAATCAATTTCTTTCATTTAATATGTAGGCTGTGACCCTAGTTTTGATTAGAACTCTTAGCTATTTCATCTTTAAATAAAAAAAAGAATGTCTGCAAGCAATTATATGGTGTGTTAATTGGATATTCCTTTTTATCTCTTATGCTACTGAATGCGTTGCATTGCTAACGAAATCCTTGTTTTCTGTGTCTCTGTCTCAGTGTCTCTCTGTCTCCCTACTGTTTTGTCACCCTGCTTCTCTGTCTATCTCATTTTTTCCCTCTATCTCTCCACTGTGAAGGCTCCCTGGCCATACACATGTTGGCTAAAATTAGCAGGAGACTCCAAGTGCCCACCCTTCCCCTTCCCTCCCCAACCTGGGAAGCCACCATCCTCATGGTGTTCTGTGTACCCTGCTTTCCATCAAGACATTCGGGCATTATGGAGCTGAAGTCACCAGATTATCTAGAAGGTCTAGCACTCAGCAGGTGCTCAATAATTAGCAAATGAATGAACTAGGCCACAACATTCCCCATGTATCACATTGCCACTCCCTGTCCCAGGACACTTTGCTGAGACCTGCTCTGATTTTCCAGAGTAACATTTCCCTGAAGCACCTACTCTCTTGAGTCTACACTCTGAAAGGTGGGAGCCTTGGGGACTAATGATGACTCTACAATCCCCAAATGGGGAGCTCAGGTGGGGCAGAGTCTGTCTGCCATGTAGATGTGGAGCTTATCCCTGTCACATGGATGATTTTGTAAGCTGGGATAAGCCAGTACCTGAAAAGCAAGCTCTATAGTTAGCTCTGTAGTCTTTGTGTTTTAAATTACATTAACAAATACCTCTGCAGTGCTTAAGATCCCTCATTCATTCAGAGACTGACTGAATTCTGAACCTCTTTCCAGTACAGACACATCAGAAAAGGTATTGCTGTGGTTCTCTTCGAGGCATCCCTCATGAAGCCTTTCAGCTTCCTTTCTAATTCTGCCTTCCAGCTGCCCCCCCTCCATTCTTTATAAGCCAGTTTCCTGGATCCTGTTTTCTTCTTTTTATGTTTTATTCCTTCATTTCTGCAAAGAACATTCTGCTGTAGCATCAGGAGAAAAGACATGTGGGAGACAATATTTTCTGAGACCTGGTTTATCTGAAAATACCCTGTAATATCCTTGTACACAATGACCATTAGGCTTGGTCAGAAGTCAAAGTCATTTTCCTCAGCATTTTCAAGGCATCACTGCAAGTTTTCTAGCCCTTCATGCTGCTATTGAGATGCCTGATGCCCTTATTTCCAGTCCTTAGTGTGCAAATTCCTCCCCCTTCTCCCATAAGCCCCTCAGCTTTTAGAATCTTCTTTATCCCTATGTCCTGAGATTTCACAATGATGTGTCCTCAGACAGGACTTTTTGTTCAACTTATTTCTTAACTCTCAGTGAACCTTTGCAATCTGAAACATATTCTTCAATTGTGAAAATTTTTTCCTGTATTGTTTTTCTGATAACTTCCTCACTTCTCTTTTGTCTACTTTCTTTATTTGGAAGTCATATTAACCAAGTGCTAGGCTCCTATTTTCGCTAATTTTCTTATCTTTTTTCCTACTAATTTCCCTCTCTTTGTTTTGTCTTTTCCTTTTATTTTTTCACTTTTATCTTCTAACACTTCTATTTTTTATCATTGTTACTATAGTTTTAATTTTCATTTCCTTCTTTTAGGACTACTCTTATTCACAGCATCCTGTTCCTGTTCCAGATGCAATAACTTCTTTTTCTAGCCAAGAGGATTGCTCCAGACCTTCCTGACTCCAAAGAGAATGTTCTGTGATGACAGTCTACCTAAATGACCATCTTTTCTTGGTTTTCACAGTCCATTCCTTTGGCACCTGGAGTCGATGGAAACTGCTTCTTCATGGAGGTTATAAACTCAAGTGTGAGCTACACTAGGGCAGGCCTGCACCTCTTCTACTTGCCAGCATACACCCTGCAGTCACAAGTCCTTGCATGCAAAGGTGTTCTATAAATACCTGGCGAGTGAATGATGCAAGAACTGAGTTCCCTGATTTTAATGAAACAGCCACATAAGAGGGAAATAGATGCTTTCTTGTTCTTACGGTGTCACAGCCATTCAGCAGCTCTTGACGTGATAAAACAATTTCTAAGTGAGTGTGGCCCTGTCTTCCCGGCTGCCTAATGGAAACGGAATCCTCTAAGAAATTGCAGAAGCAGGAGGTGCGAGGTGTTTAACAAGGCTGTGCAATGAGTTCATTTATAATGTTAACAAACCAAATTCCAAAACAAGCTCAGAGGCCCCCGTTGGATCTGTCAGCCAGGAGAGACAGCTGTCGGTCAGGATTCATGGGGCAGCCCCTGCCCTGAGGCCCAGCCCGGCAAGGGGGGGCCGGCTGGGAGGGAGTGGGAAGATAACAGAGATAAATCTAAATTCATTCGGGAAGCAGTCATACTCAATGACATATTCACTGACTTCTTCAACAGCTCATTTGATAATGTTCTCTCTGCACTATTCATTTTTCTGAAAGATGAAAGCTGGCTGAGGATCTCATCTGCTCACTGATGCAGGGAAAGGATTTGAAATTAGCACACACACACACACACACAGGGATGAAAGGGGGGAGCTGCAGGGGAAGGAGGACACATTCTGATGACCAGTTTTATGGCTGGTCTGACACAGGAGACCCAGCAGCCTGGTGTGAGGTCACCTTTAATTAGTTATGCATTATAATTCAACAATATGCCAATGGCAGATGAGGCTCAGTGAGGAGGGGGCATCTCTCATGATAATTAATAGCTTGAAGAATGTGATCTGCCTGGGGAGGGGCAGATCATGACTTGCAGGGAGAGGGGAGAGAGGTCAGAACCTCACCTCAGGGCCAGGTGGTACTTTCTCAGTGTGCCCATTCTCACTGTGCCTACTGATGGGTGTTTACTGAGTGCCGGTCACTATGCAGAGTGTGGGGGCAGGAGAGAAAATGAGCCAGAGGTCAGGTTCCACCTTCCAGGGAGGAAGACAGCATGTGAACGCTGAACTCTAATGCTGACATACGTTGTTGTGCTGCACAGGCTCTCCTTTGGCAGTGCCCTGTGAGAGGCAGGACCAACTCTTTGTTGTTAATCCGATGCTCTCACATGGCTTCTTAAACAAATTAATATTTTGTGCTACAGTATGAAGAGTACAGGCATTGGAATCAGGCAGATCTGGGTTTAAATCCTGACTCTTTTATCTTACAGCAGTGTGACCATGAGCAATTGACTTTGTACGTCTAGGTCACATTTTTGTTCTTGGTGACATGTCAGGATTAAATGTTATGAGGATTGAACTCTATAAGGTCCATCCCTCTGTCCTGACAGGTAGAGGCCTTGCTGAGGGGGAGGGGTGACCCAAAGGTTGGTGCAGGACACGGAAGGAGAGCCCTTCTTCCTCATTCGCAGTGGCAGTGCTTGGTAGTACAGGGCTATGCACATATCGTAGTTACTTGTTCATGTTTGTTCATGAGTGGAATATGTTTTTCAGCAAAGTCTGGGTAAAGGAGCTCTTACAAAGGAGCTTCAATCCAGAGGGAGAGAGAAACAGAGAGACAGACAGACAGAGACAAACAGAGAGAAAGACTGAGACAGAGATATAAAAGCAAGCAAGACAGGCACAAGAGAGACAAGACAAAGTCTAAGAGCCTCGAAGCCAACACATGGGAAGTAGTCCCTTAGCAATCCTTCAGGCCAAAGTTGAGATGGCTGCAGCAACTTCTTTATCAGATTCCTAAAACCACTAACACAAAATAGAAGTGTTTAAAAGGCCTAACAAGCCTAGTTCAGTAGGCAGTCTGTACAACATTACTTTCTTTCCCAGGTTCACTTGGCGACTGGTGAGCTGACTCGGGATATTCTTCAAGAGCGTGTGGAAAAGCCATCACTGTATTTCCAAGGCAAAATACATCAACAAATATTCAGCTTTTCCCTTCTTGCTCTTCACAATGATCTTCATTGTCTTATACCTAAGATTCTGTTTACTAGAAACCACAGATTATTAGGGGGCAGGAAGAAGGAAGCATATCAGGAATATGTTCATTGTATTTCAAAATATGAGCATCATTTCTTAACAATAACAATAAAAGCACCAAAGAGTGGCAGGAAGGTCGAGAGCAGACTAGAAGTAGGTTCCAGGTCTCTCAGACAGCAGGAGCCAATTAATTCCAAAAGTCATTTGTTAATCTTATAATGAGATGGTTCTTCACCTCACAGGAGAGTGAGGGGGGCAACCTGAGAATTGTTACTTATGTTGTAATTTTATTAGGAACTTTTCACCCATTTATATCTGGTATCAGGACTACAAAGTTTTATACCACCACCATTTGTGTTTCCTTGCTTTTTCTCATGCTAAGGGTGATGTTTTTGTCTTAAGAATCATATTTATAAGGAAAAGAGACCTGCATACTTTCTCAGAGGTGAAACTGTTCTATTTTACAGATGTAGAACGATGTCACCTCTGACCGCATAGGCGCTCCCCTCTTACTTCTGCGTGCCTGCTCCAACCATGCTTCTCTTGGCCAACCTCCTGTCCTGCTGACACACAGCCTTCTGGCCTCTTCATTACCAGCCTACTGGAGGCTTAGCTGACCCACAGAGCTACTCCAGCACCAGTGCTGAGCAGAGTCTTCACTGTATTGTTCAGATTCCCAAGCAGAATGCCAGTGGCTCAGGCCAGCCTCTCAGCTGCACCCCTTGGGTTCCCATTCATCCCGGTGTGTGGGTCAAGTGGTACATTCTGGCAGCTGTGGTTCTGGGCAGGTGACCCAGTCTCACAGAGGGGAAGTGTACAGGGATGCCACGACTGATGATTATTGTTTCTAGTAATGTCTTTGTTTAAAGTTCATTTGAAAGGAATATATTGCTTTTTAGTCTATTAGAAAGAAGGTGTATATGATTTAAATATTTCATCAGCTTTGAGAATGGATCAGTGCTCAGGGTTCCTGCCCATGTTACATGAAGAACTGAGTACGATTTCTTATCCCTAAAGTAAAAATTTTATCGCTTCTCAGACTAAAACTTCCTGTGACTTCCCTTCACTCTCAGGAGATATTCAAACCCTGTGCAGTCTGCTGGGCCCTGCTTTCTGTGGCTCCTCAGTCACCTCAAGCTCTCTCTGCTCCTCTCTCTCTTCCTTTTACTCCCTGATGGCCGCCCTTTCTCAACCTCGCCTCCAGGCCTTGTCATAACCAGTTTCCTCTGCCCAAAACATTCCCTCACCCATCTTTCTGAATGCAACCACAGCTTTTCATTAACTTTTAGCTTTTTGTAAAATATACTTCTTGGCTTATCTTTACTTCATAGGTAATTCTCCCAAAGAGCTTCCACAAAGTGAACCAAAGGTACAATGGATTGTAGTGGGTTGAATAGTGACCCCCTAAAAAGATATGTCTATATCCTCATCCCCTGTACCTATGAATGTTACCTTATTTGGGGAAAGGGTCTCTGCAAATATGATTATGTTAGGGTCTTGAGATAATCTGGGATTTTTCTGGGCAAGCCCTAAATCCAAAGACAAGTATCCTTATAAAACACAAGAGGAGAAGACACAAACACGCAGAGGCAGAGGCAGAGGCAGAGGCTGGTGTGATGCAGCCACAAGCGGAGGAAGCTGGCAACCACCAAAAGCTAGAGGAGAGACAGACTCTTTCCTAAAGCCTCTGGAGATACCTTGTTTTTCAGATTTCTGGCCTCCAAGTGTCGGAGAAAATAAATTTCTGTTGTTCGACGGCACAATACTGGGAGCGATTTGTTACAGCAGTCCTCGGGAACTAACGCATGAGTGAGTGTTTGGGTCACGGGGCAGAGGGGCTTGTCTTATCTGTGATGGACGTTCTTTCTGAATTTCATTTCATGCTGGTCTTTAAAGGGATGGAGCTGAAAAGTCCCATGTCCAACATTTGCTCCTCTCCTCATCTCTTTTAAAGGCCATCTGGGCCTTCTCTGTTGGCATTTACCTTGGGCACTTATGCAATTCTATTGGGCTGACAAGACCCTTTCAACTGTTACCTTCTTTCTGCTTAAACCAATGGTTCGTTTTAGTCCCTTGGCTGGTATCTTATGTCTCAAACTTTCCTCTCTCTTATTCTCTCTCTCTCTCCCTCTCTTTTCTCTCCCTCTCTTTTCTCTTCCTCTCTTTTCTCTCTCTCTCTCTCTCTCTCTCTCTCTCTCTCTCTCTCTCTCTCTCTCTCTCTCTCTCTCTCTGTCTTATCTCCACTCTTCTCACACTTCAGCAGTTTCCTTGAAATTAAAGTACATAGCCAATGTGCCCTGTCTCAAGTGGAGAGCCAAATCTCGTTACCACTTGGAGCACTTTAAATCAATATTTGGGCATTTAATGATTTTGCTCATTTTATTTGAATACATTAGAGAAATCTGATAGGCCTATTAGGGTCCCTATGATTAACATCTCTGAATCAGCAAAAGGTGCCAATTTTAAAAAATTGGCTTGTTTCAAGCCCACCATAAAAATCTGCATAATTTAGCAATTATTTCATAATTTTGAATATATATTAAAAAGTAGTTTTCAGTGTTTAATTAGAAGATATAGTCAACATATTTTAAAGCAAACTACCCTACTCAGGGTTGAAAGGAAGAAATATTTGGAGCCAGTTCCAAGTCGTTAACCTGCTTCACATCACATTTCTGCCCAAGGCACACACGGCCCTCAGTCAACCTGTGTTCCCCGCATCAGAATCAAATTTACAACTAATCACCTTGAATCTCCCCTGGAGTCTCTGGATAGTGATACCACAATTAATGGAGAGGCAGTGTCCTCAAATTCAGTAACTTTTAAAAACCTTAACCCCAGAGGCAGAAATCCCAGAGGCTTTCTGGAAGGCATTCTAGGAAGCCCAGGCTTAGACGTAGTTCTGCTGGCTTCGTGCAATAGGGTTTGGGAAGACAGATATAACCTACCTGTTTCATACTTCTAGCCTCCCTCACCCAGGGCCCATGATGGAGTCATATCTGTCAAGTTCAAACTCATCACTATGTGTGTGTATGTTTATATTTAATTACTATATATACGTACATATAACTGAATCATTGTTTCTAGTAGCTGTCTGCCCTTTGTTCAAAGAGGCTTGGCTAGGTCTAGATAGGGCAGCAACAAAGCCAGCTGATCAACTGACAGTGGGGAGGTTTGGATCCAGCCTTGAAGCTAGAACAGGGCCCAGACCTGGTGTGACACAGATGTTGAGAACCAGAAAGTATCATTAAAACAAATACAAAGGGGGTACCTAAGTATAGAATGTTGGGAAGAAAGATACAGGACTGGAAATATAGAAAACAGACACTGGGCAGAACTTGAGCTGAACATCGACAAGGCTGGGAGAGGAGGTCGCAGAGTCTGAGCAGTGCCAGCTCATGGGCAATGGGCACAGAACATGTGGGTTAGTTATGCTTACATAACAATCTGGACAGGTAACAGAAGCAGGCATATCTCACTCAGCTGATTTAATCTCAGGAGGGAGAGATATGGTAAGAGTATGTGCCTAGCATTCAATATCCAGAAGTTCAAATTGGATCAGTGGACTCAAGGGGAATCAGACTTCAGTTTTATGTTTTGTAAGTTGGTGTCTGTTATTCATATTCATATCTCAGACCTGGTCCTGCATCATCTTCATTCTTCCCGTAACTCTGGTCTCCCTCTCATAATTCACCCACAATACCTGGCCCTCCTTTCTTTGCCTACCCTATTGACTCATTTCAGCAGCAGCTTCCCTTTCCCCAGTTTTAACCCTATTTCTTCTGTTATTTGATTCCTGCTCCTGAGGATCCTGGGACCTCAGCCTCTTCTGAGGTTCAGCACTTATCAGCCATGCCAGTATAGAAGAGTGATGCTCTCATATAACCACTCAGGGCAACAGGAAGACAGAACTCGAAGCTGCCATGTGATCATTCTAAGAGGATGAGGGAAGAACCAGTAGACACACCCAGTAGGTAGATGTGCTTCAGGTAAGCGGGTGAGACAATGTCCAGAAGGTTTCATGGCTGGCTCAGTTATTGGGGTCAATGTGCTAGTAAGAGATTGAGCTAGACAGGTAAATGCAATGCAAATATCACCTCAGAAAGCTGCAAGCATTAACAGAACAGAGCAAGGCAGTTAGGATGACAGGCAAGTAGCCAAGGAGTCCTCTGGGAGAGAAAGAGAGATGAAAGACAAAGCTGAGAGGGAGAAGCCAGAGGACTCCCACAGTGAAGAGAAAACCTTCTAGAGTTGTGATTACCTCCAACCCCTGTTGACCTGTGATTCCCTCACTAGCTAACAGCCTTTTACCCATCTCTGGGCAGAGGACACATCAGCTAGTGCTTACTCACATAATCAGGAAGACCACTTCAAAGGAATAACACAGACAACTGTAAGCTTGGATAGCACCACAGACTATGGCCACTGTGCAGACCAAACCAACTCTTTGAAAATCCATTCTATCAAATACTGTTTCCTAATCTTAAGTTCCTTGTCCAAGAGTCTCATATGAATAACAGACACCAACTTACAAAACATAAAACTGAAGTCTGATTCCCCTTGAGTCCACTGATCCAATTTGAACTTCTGGATATTGAACGCTAGGCACATACTCTTACCATATCTCTCCCTCCTTCATCTACCTCAAGCACAGGCAGAGGAAACACCTCACCTGGGTTTACATTACATTTTTTGAAACAATGAGTCTTCACCTGAGTGCCTTGTGAGCACCAGGCCACAATCTGGGCACTGGTACCAAGAGATAAACAAGGAGTAGCCCTTCTCTTTCAAAGTGAACAATCTTTTCATGGCACTATTATAGGTACTGTAATTGTTTTTGTCTTTATCACTAGAATATGGCCTCATCAAAATCAGAGACATTGTCATTCTCCACACATAATCAAGAAGACCACTTCAAAGGAACTAGATAGACAATTGTAAGCTTGGGTAGCACCACAGACTGGCCACTGTGCAGACCAAACCATCTCTTTACATGTCTTAGATGTGATCTAAGACAGGACTGAGTTCCAATTGCAGTGCTGCTAACCACATGATCATGGAGAAGTTGCTTATGCCCACTAGTTTGGACCAGTGCTCGCCACTCTTTACTAAGTCATTCTCAAACTTCCTTCCATATGCAGACCAGGGAGACTTGTACTTTCTTCAGTGGAGGACTGATTGCTGTGAGAATTGTGCTCTCACTATATATAGAAAAGAAAACTAGAAAAACATACTCAACAGTGGTTTTCAGACATTAGACAACAGATGATATGGGGTTGTAATTTCTGAGAGAAGAGAAACAAAGATTAGCTCTATGATTACACCAGCTTAGCACCTGGAACTGTTTCCATGCCATAAGGTTGTAATTTCTGAGAGAAGAGAAACAAAGATTTAGTTCTATGATTATACCAGCTTAGCACCTGGAACTGTTTCCATGCCATAATGCAAAGAGAGGAATCCAATGCAAAGCTCATCAGTCTCTCTGAATTGAGGAGACAGAGATCAGGATTTGAGAAAGGCCAAAATGTCTAGAATTTTCAGGACAGAATACTGGAAAGAGGGAGTTACACAGAGAGAGAAGTTCTAGGGACCTTCAGTGGGTACTCCACAATCTTCAGCTTAGTGCTGACCAATTAATAAAAGCATAGGCAAGAACTACCCAAGGTGGGAAAAACAAACCCTAGAAAGCAGTGGCTCAAAAAAATTGTGTCCTTATACAGATCTGGGATGAGTTTGGTCTCCTAGCCAGAGCAGAGATTAGTGTTTTCCTGGGGTTAGAGGACTGCATGGTGTCTACCAGAATCAATTCCACCATCCTTTAAGCAAATAGATAAAAATCTACTACCCAAAATATAAAATCATAATGTCTGATAGCAATCAAAAACTACCAGACATATAAAAAAACAAAAATATAACTCACAGACCAGGAAATAAGAGAAATCATGGAAACAGTCAACAATTACCTTAAAGCAATTATAAATTTTATTCATATGCTTAATATGTAAAGTAAACATGAAAATAATGAGGAGAAAAATTAAAAATATAAAAAAAGGGCCAAGTGAAACTTTTGGTGATTAAAAAAATGGGGAGGATAGAAAATATACTGAATGAGATTAACAACAGATTAAATACTGCAAAAGAAAAGATCAGTGAATTTGAAGTCATAGCAACAGAAACTATCCAACATGAAGCACAGAAAATAAATCACTCATTTTAAAAATCATTGAATTTTTGGATTTCTAATACTTGCACTCAGAAGCATCCTAACTGGTAAAATTGTGTGTCTTTAGGTAAGTTAATTGCTCTGTGCTTCAGTTTCATTGCCTCTAATAATAATATATCTAATAGTTTTTAGGCAGATTAAATGAGATTATGCAAGTGAATTATATAATAAATGTCTAATAAGCACTCAATGCTATTATTATTAACTAATATATTGGCCCTCTCCCCTGAAAATGAGGAAAATCCATGGCTGAAACAGAGATTTAGTTCAATCAACAAATACCTATTGGCTGCCTACTGTATGTGACAATATCTGTGAATGAATCCATCTCCAAAAGCTCACAGACTAGAGGGGAATAGAGTCCAGAAAAGAATCAATTATGGCATAGTACTTTAGCAATTTATAATTTCTTTGACTTGTAAGTATAGGGTGTCAAAGTTTCACAGAGAAAAGGCCTTTAACCATGGCTTAGTAGGGTCAGTAAGAGTTACTGGGAGAGGTAACATATAAGTTGGGGCCTTGAGAACGTCAATGAATTACCCAGATGAAGGGGATCCAGTAGAGTATTTGGAAGGTGTTCCTGGAGGAGGAAACAAAACATAAAGTCTAAGAGACAAAGAAGAGCATAGGGTACAGAGGGAACTCCAACCAGTTCTGTGTGGCTGCACTAGTATAGACTGTCAGGCTATGAGGTAGATAGCCATGTTGACTAGGTACTCATGTAGAGTTTCTCTAAGTCATGGAAAGGAGGAGCCTCCAGGCTCCTTGGTAGAGCTTCTAATTTAGAATCCAGAATAAAGTAGGTCTTAGTAATGAAAACTGTGCTGCTCCTGGTTCATGTCTCTAAATATGAATTTGACCTGTTATTTAAGATGCGAAGCTCTTGCCTATACATCAAAGACCTCAGCTTAAAAAAAAAAATATATAAAATGTAGCTCAAGTTAAGACTGGAACTTTTAAAGTGGGACAAGTTATAAATTAACAACTTTCCCACTGTATGCATGAACTGGAGGCTTATACTGAACTAGGTCACAGACCTGGATTAGACTAATTGGCCTTGATTTTTTTGGGACCCAAGCTGTGATATTCTGGGAAAGGCAGAGATGGAAATTGGGGAAACTGAACAAGTAGGAATGTCCAGAATTACAAGAGTAATGAAATTTAAGAGACAGTTCAGAAAGGCTCTTAGAGACTCTCTGGTCAGAGTTCTCAAACTTTTAAAAATCCGGCAACCTTCCTTCAAATGTTCAAGTTTATCTTGGTAGATTGCAAACATTACCCAAATTTCCTCCAATCAATCCCTGTATGCATTCCTTTTGTCTTGTGACTTCACAACTTCTATAGAGTTACAGACTCTGTGTCTCTACGCTTTAAATCTCAGTTTGGCCCTATTACTTGCTTTGGCCAATGGGATGTTAGCAAATACAATGCAAACAGATGCTTGTAATTGACTTGCTCAAAAGCACTTATTCATTTCAGCTTGTCCTATTTTTCTGCTTTTTGGAACCCTAAGATCACCATGTAAATGAGCCCATGCTAACCTTCTGGAAGAAAACAGAACTTGTAAAGAGAGGTCTGACTTCCTAGCCATCCAGTGATGGTGATCATAAACTGACCAATCAGCTGCCCCCAGTCTCATGAATGAGCCCTGCCAACACAAGCAGCAGTACCACTAAACTGAGCCCAGCCCAAGTAGCTGATCCTTAAAATCATGATCTAAACAAATTGTTACTGTTTTAAGCCACTATGCTTTGGCAAATTTTGTTTTACAGCAAAAACTAACAGATACATTCACTAAAAATTCTAAACAGCTGAAATAAGACTTGATCATTGAAACAGTAAAAGGAATGAGAGACTTGGCCACTCTCTTCCTAAAAGCCAGGATCATATTCCCCTCCCCAATAGTCCCTAAAGGGGCTCTGCAAAAATCACTAGATCCATGAATAAGAGTGTGATATATTTGTTGACGTCCAATGCCTATTTTATACATTAGGACACTGAGGCCCAGAGGTGACCCTGACTGGCCTACATCAAGCAGAACACTCTGAACATCTGGCCATGGTTCATAGATGGGTGCATAAAAATGAATTAGACCCAATGAGAAGATATAAGGTGAGGAGAATTTTAGCCATCCATGAGAGACAAGCCTTCTGAGAATGAGATCCTCACAGCATATGACAGAGAGAAAAGCTAAGGAGAAGTCAAATCTCAATGACATCATATGGACCCAGCTAAAGCCAAGCTAGATCTACCTTTAGACTTTCCAGGTTTGTGATGAAAAATTTTCCCTTTGTTTCTTAAGCCACTATGAATAGTATTTCCTGTCACTTATAATCAAGATTCCTAATTGATTCATTTATGCTAATATACATTCTTCACTTAGATGGGCAGTACTCAAGCTGAGATTCTACCCACTTGATTCCAAATCTTTCCCTCTGTCTCCAACAGGACCGGATACAATGTAGCACTTTCATCTCTTGTGTCTCTTCCTGAAGAGAACAGGAATCTAGAACCTTTTTCATATAAAGAAGGTAGAAGTGGAGATCAAGCAGGAAGAATCTTATATGGTGCACCTGGAATCAGAAATAGGGGAAATCCACACAATGGCCTGGTGGGATAAAGAGAAATGTCAGCAGGTAGAAAGAAGACATTGGATCTGAGTCCAAAAAGTTAACCTGAGCCTTTAAATTATGGTTTGTTAAATACCTCTCATCTGGGATCAGAACTGGTCTCAGGATGTGGGTAGAAGAAAGGGGAGCTTTGCTCCTGGCTGACCTCAGGAATGAGGAGATAGTGGCTGCACGGGACAGGAAGCCAGATGGACTCATACCACAAAGACGACATGAACCATGGCATGCAGAACAGTGTCACCAGCCTGAGATGTCAAAACTCAGAGCAGAACCCTGTCTCTCAGATGTGAACCCACACCGTAGTTGAACAAATGTATGCTCTATGTAATCATTGGAAAGTAAAAATAAGCCTTTCCTTCTTCTACTTGTTTGCAAATTGAAAGTCTAACAACTTTACCACTCAACTGCTTGATGATTAGTAGGCGGTAATTTAAACTATACACATTATGCTAAGTATCCTTATATTAATTCAGTCTGAGTGAGTTTTTATAAAATGCTTTGTTCTGCTCAATAAAGTTAATTATATGTTCTATGTTTCATAACTGAATGTCTTGAATTTTTAAAAAATATATAATGGCAGCTTCAATTGCACTTCCCTTATAAACTCGGGTGTGTTACAAAAAGCAATCCATGTAAGGAAGCAAAGCTGTCCACTCCCCACCACCCTGCCCCTTACAGAGGTGGGGGGGTGTTTTAAGGGGGTACCCAAAAGATCCAGGAACCAAAGTCCTGAGCAAATAGGTCCCTGGGAAACCTCTCTAATGTAGAAGGGGAAGGTGAGATCTGGTCTAGGAGCTATGAGCATAATCACCCAGGGTCCATTCTAGTGGGCTTGAAAACAAGAGGATAAGTGGTGGCATTTAACCAATATATAAGCAATTCCACGACACATAAGCTGCAGAGTGTAGCTCAGGGATCCTGTGCAGATTCCCTCTCAGGTGAGCAGGGGTGTGTGCTGCACTCAGCCTTGGTCTTGGGTCTAAGAGCCCAGGAAAGCATGAAGGAGATATCTTCATATAAAGTTAAGATAGACATATAAATGACCAGCATTTATTATTTCTTCTGAGCACTTTACATTGTATCAACTCATTTAATCCTCCTTAGAATTCTGTGAGGTAGGTATTATTACTCCTAATGCAGGCATGAGGAAAACTGAGGTTTAGAGAAGTTAGGTAACTTGGGCACCAAACCAGGTAACAACCATAATTCATACAGTCAAGAGGGATGATCAGGAGTCGGCATCCTGAGGAGGTTGTGGAATCAAGGTCAGGCCATTATTCTGAAAGTACTAGACAGAAACAGCACAGCTAAAAAGCGATGGGGGGTAGGGAGCAGGAAAGTGGGAGTGTTAGATGCAGAGGTGGGGGAAGCAGAACCTAAGTGGGTTTCTAGAATGGATCACTTCTCTGCATTGAGCACCAGTGGCTCCAAGCACATGTAGGAAGGAAGCCATTAAGGAACCAGTAGATACTGCTAAAGAACAAGAAAACATGAGACCCAGGAAATAAAAAAGGAAAACTAGTTGTTCTTTATTTCATTTTTACAATAATAACCTAGTTAATGTTTTTATCTAATCAACAGAATTTGCATATTTAGTGTATTAGCTTATTTAATGATTTTATCAGACCCCACCCAGCATAGTGTTTGCACATGGTAGAAACTAAATAAATATTAAATAAACAACTTTATCGATGGTTATTACTAAAAGTAATGTACATGTACATTGCTGGGTGCAGTTTAGTTTAATGAAAAGATGATAGAATTGATAGAACAGTATTCAAGTCTTGATTCCAACTTTTTGTCCCTGTGCTCTTGGAGAAGTCATTTCACCATTCTGAGCCTCATTTCTCACAAGAGTAAATGGGAATATTAACAGTAAATGCCTGTTTCTAAGATCAAGAGAGATAATGCATGTGAAAGCATTTTAGAAAATTTAACATACCATCTCCACATTAGGTTCCTTTAACCTAGCTGCCCTTTCTGTTGACAAAGGCTTTGCCTTTCACTTGATGTCTCCATTGGCAATGATATTCATAGCAGACCTAAAGACCATCAGCCAGGAGTGGCTTCACAGGAGCCTAGGATCCATTTTGGTGCGTATCCCCCTGGAGAGGTATGCAAAAACTCACATTTTAGCTTCTCTTTCCTTCAATTGCTATGTGACCTAATATGTAAGTTAATAAAACTTCTGAATCTTAAGTTTTCGTCCTTGAAAAATAAGGGTGAAAATGATATCTTCCCTTCTCACCTTATGGGATTGTGCTGAGGAAATTAGGACTAGAAAACCCAAGTGTTGAAAGATATCTTGAACCCCTTCTGATTAAGCCAGGACCTGCTGTACATGACCAACAAGTAATGAACAAGCCACAACATATCTAAGGTCTGCTGTGGAAATTAGAAAAAGCAGGAACAATAACCCAGTGGACTCAAACAATCAATAAGTGTTCTGAGCACCTGTGAGTTCCCAAAATCCAACTGGGAAAAAGAAGATGCATTTCATAGAGGGGAGAGATACCATAAATAGTCCAAAATTTTAGCCCTCACCACCACCAGAAAAAAAAAAAAAAAGCACACTTTATCTAGATTCAACATACATCTCCTGTCAATCTGTCAAGTGCTGGTGTCAGCCTCCCCTTGGCATGTTTCCATTCATGTTTTCAGTAATCCCCCCAATAGCCCAGGGAGATCAATGTTCTAGACCTATTTACGGAGGAGGAAACAGCTTCATAAAAATGTCAGTGGTACATGTCAGGTTCACAGTCTCCAAGGTGATGGAGCAAGTACAGGGCAGTGCCAAGACTTCTAGTCTGGGAATGGAGAGAGCTGCACAGGGAGGCTGGCCCTTCCTCTCTGAGGATCAGTCTATTCATCCATCATGCCAGGAGTTGAGGGGGCTTTTGCTCATGGCTACGGTGGGCCATGATGCTGAGAATGTGGCAGCCTTGTTACTATTCTGCTCTTGTGAAGAATCCTATGAGTGATTTATGGCCAGAGCCTTTTCTTCACTCTGTCCCTCTTTGAACTTATTCTTAGATATTTGTCAGTTCAGTTATGGGTTTTATTAAGAATTATGGGTCAATCACACCTTGAAAACCCAGGGTAAAAACATGCAGGCTGCATGTTCCACTCAATTCTCTTCTCCAAGGAAAAACTTCTTTTCCTTCAACTTCCAAGAAAAAAAAGGAGCAGTTTTAACCACTAATCACAACTAATGGAAGATGCACTCTGTTATTCTTGACTACAATGACTTGAGGCAGGCCCCAGGGAAGTCAATATTAGATCAATTTGAGGATAGAGGCTGAGGAAGGTGTAAAAAGCTACCATCGTGGGTGCATTGTAGAGCCCTGTGAGGGCTGCACTTGACTGGGAAACATTTAAATCTATTTTCTTTTGACCTCTGAGGACTCTTAAGTGAAAGGGTAAAAGAGCCCTTTGCAATAGGTCTGGTGTTTTGACTTTCATTTCCCAGAGCACAGGGTTTTTCTGGAGGAGAGGACAAACACTTACAGTTAATGGAAGTCATGCTGGGTAGTTTGTGTCAGCAGAATTCCAGACTGAGCTCAGAGGCAGGGCCAGAAAATTTGAGGAGACAACAAGGAGCAGTGTAAGGTTGCACCCCATGGTAAGCCAGGGGAGGAAAATGAGAGTTATGGATGACCTCAACCAAAGACAATGGTCAGAGAGTGGAAAGAGCCTCAATGACAGACAAGGACACCTGGCTTCTAATTGCAACTAGCACTTAATAAGCACTTATTATGGGCCTGGCACTAAGAGAAAGACCATGTGCTATACCTCACTCAGGCTCTCCAATAACCCCCTGTGGTAGATAATACTATCCCCATTTTAAAGACAGGGAAACAGACCTAGGAAACTGAGGTATCTTGCTAGTTTACATAGCCAGAAAATGGCAGTACTAGGACTCAAATATGGACCCAGACTTAACACCCATGCTCTTCATCATTATGTTATCCTGCTTTCCTGCTTTTTCAGTAACTCATTGTGTACATGTAGCAAGAGTTAGCTTCTCTGGGCTTATTTATGTAACCTATAGTTCTGTGATGATTACTTTTATGTGTCAACTTGACTTGGGGCCATGGAATGTAAAAATTAAACATTATTTCTGGGTGTGTCTATAAGGATATTCCTGATAAGACCAGCACTTGAATTGGTGGACTCAGTAAATTGACCTCCCCAGTGTGGATAAGCATCACTCAATCCTTTGGATAGAAGGGCCTAAGTAGAACAAAAAGAGGAGGAAGGGAAAATTGATTCCCTTCCTGCCTGCCTATGTGAGCTGGGACATCAGTCTTTGCACTGAGATTTATACCATCAGCTCCCATGGTTCTCAAGCCTGTAGACACAGACTAAAATTACACAACCAGCTTCCCTGGATCTCCAGCTTGCAGAGGGCAGGTAGTGTGATTTCTCAGCCTCCAAAATCACATGATCCAATTCTTCATAATAAATCTATATCTATATTCTATACCTATCTATTCTATACAGATAAATATAGATACATAGATGAGATAGAGATATAGATAGATACAGGGACAGAGCCAGAGCCAGAGACAGAGACAGAGATAGATATAGGATACATATGTTCTGTTTCTCTGGACTTGCCTCAGCCACCTGCCTATAAGCTGAATGCTGGAATCCTACCCAGAACTCACTGTACTGGGGCTTCCCTCCTGCTAGAAGGTGGGGAAACACTGGGAGATGAATGAGGATAGACATTGGAGACCTTTGTTTAGCTACTCTAAGGACTACCTCTGGTCAACTGTTTCTCCTTCATTTGGTTGTCTATAAGTTAAGGTTTCCAAAGGCATAGTCTAGTTCTAGTTCCAAAGAGTAAACTACTTGCCTGAATATCCTTGAATCCTGGTGAGAAGACAATGTCAGAATCCAACAGAAAAGGATGAGCAGGTAGTGAGTCTAGTTTCCTAGCTTCCTTGAGGGACTGAGAAATGGAAACTAGGGCCCAAAACATCTTGAAGACAGTTGCTTTTGTGGACAGAAACAAGAAGAAACAACAGTAGTGTATAATAGGTAAGCAGTCAGCACTGTGGACTCAGCCAGACCTGGGTTCAAATCCTTGTTCCATCCCTTACTAAATAATGACTGTGGGAAAACTATTAGATCTAGATAAGCCTCAATTCTTAATCTTTAAAATGGGTGTCTGGAAATAAGATTTAACAAATCTCTTAGAAATTTGTGAAGATTAGGAGATAAGGCATAAAAAGCAGGCTTAGCCTGGTATACAACAAATGTTACTCATTATTGTTACCTCCATAAGAGAGAGGATACAGTAGTTTTGAAGTAGGAAACTGTTTGAATGTGTGAGACTGTTGGCAACAAAATTGTGGCAAACTTGGTAGAGTTTAACTGGAGCACTTAGGATAGCCTGGTGTCCATAGAGCCATCCTGCAAGGAGGAAAGGTTTGGTGACTCGGCCGTGATTGTCCTAATTTCAACAGACACTTCCTGGCACTTGATCAGGGTAGTCTAGGATAACACAAGACCCAGAGAAGAAACGAACAACACTAGGAGGGGGTGGAAAGGAAATGGGGTAGGAGTGCAACTTGCTAGGGGATAAACTGAACCCCAACTAGGATTGTAGAGTGAGGGAACTTGGGAACACAGTTCATTCTGTGGTAGGCTGAGAAAAGGCAGCATGAAGTGGACTTGAAGGATTGTCTGTCAATGCAAACGTCAGAACAGAAATTCTTCTTCTAATGGGTTGGAGAATGTAGGAGATTTTTTCCTCTATATCCACTCTCACTGTTCTATAGCGGCTCTAAGGTTCAGGTAAGATTAACTACCCCAGCTCCAGAAGTGGGACCTGATTAATATGAGCCAGGGGATCAGCAAACTTTTGTGTAAAGTGCCAGAGAGTAATTATTTTAGAGTTTGTGAGACAGATGGTTGCAACTACTCAACTCCGCTGCTGTTGTCATGAATGCAGCCATAGGCATTAGGTAAACAAAAAGGCTTGGCTGTGTTCCAATAAAACTTTATTTACAAAAACAGGGAGCAAGGTGAATTTAGTCTGTGACCACAGTATGCTAGTCTAAGCCAATCAAGGTCACCCCATTCACACTTTTCCAAAATGATGCCTAAAACAAATGGTACATGACATTCCAGTAGCTACAGGGACTGGCTCTGGGATCTTCTAATCAGAGTTAACATCAGGAATTCTGTTCAATGGTTGGCATGGGGGCAGGGTGATAGGTAGAAGAGCAATGCATTAATTATTTCTCTCTGTATGTACAAAAATGATCATAAGGAGAGGCAAGCTAAGAAAGCAGCCAGTAAAATGTAGAAGAAAAAAGCTAGGAGTATATTAGAGAAACCAAACATGAGGCCTGGTTGAACAATACCTGGTACCTGCATCACATCCTGGCTTTGTAATTATGAAAAAAAAAAAACCATTTCTATCTTATAAGCCATTTTGAGGTAGATTTCCTAGTACTATCATAAAGAATAGAAACTGGAGATCGTGTTAACTAATGGAAGGGAAAAAATGCAGTGCTTTTCCACAATTAAAACAAAACACGAGTGATGGTTAATTTTATATATCAATTTAAATAGGCCGTGGAGTGCCCAGATAGTTGCTTAAACGTTACTTCCAGGTGTGTTTGTGAGGGTGTTTTTGGATGAGATTCACATTTGAATTCATAGACTGAGTAAAGCAGACTGACCACCACAGTGTGGGTGGGTATTATCCAATATGTTGAAAGCCTGAATAGAATAAAAGGCTGAGAAAGAAGGAATTCACTCTCTCGGTATGACTGGCTTAAAGTCATACAGAGAGGGTACTTGGTCTTCTCCTGCCTTCATACTTGGACTCAGACTGGAACATAAACGATTGGCTCTCCTGGGTCTCAGGTGTTCAGACTCAGACATAAATTTACATCATCACTTCTCCTTCTGCTCAGGACTTAGAACTCAGACTGGGCCCATGCCATTGGCTCTCCTGGGTCTAGACTACTTGGGCTCCATAATCACGTGAGCCAATTTGGTATAATAAATCATATATGTATGTTTACTGGGCCAACAGAGGACAGTGGCATGCATATATATGGCTTTGTTCCTCTGAAGAATGCAGACTAATACAAAATGGACATGGTTTTCATGCAGCCCAGGGTAGGCAATTAAAGTGGACCAGGGTCTGCCTACTCCCTGCCTGCCCCAACAGTTCCTGAGGATTCTCTCCTGTCACCTTAAGTTCTAAAGGCACACTTTGAAAACTACAAGCTGAAATGATCTCTATTGGGCCTTTTGTTAGTTTAGAAAACATCTCTGATGGAAGGGAAGTATGTTAGGCCACAGAAGTTCTGAAAGGCATTTCTCCCATGTGCTCTGACTTGCTCGGGATGTCCCTCTGTGGGCCTCTATTTCCTCATTTGTAAAATAAGCTTCTTGGATGAAATGAGCACCAGAAACACTCTCCTCCCACCCAATATCAAAGGAAGAGCAGGCTGATCATCTATCAGACAAAATGAGACTGTGGGTAGCTACAATTATTTTTATTCCTTGCACAAAACTGATACAAATCCCCTGGAAATATTTAGAAATAAATCGAAGGAAAAAAGTAGAAAATACAAATCACTCATAATACCTCTCTTCAAAATAATCACTGTGAACATTTTGATATGAATATTTTGAAGCTTACTTCCTTCTCTCTCTCTCAGACACACACACACAAATAAAATATCATAATGTGTATGCTATTTATAACCTGTTGAATTAACTTAATATTAATCTTTCCATACCAATAAATATTCTTCCATACTATAATGTTTTAATAGCTGTAAAGAATTTAAGTTGCATAGATATACCAAAATTTATTCAACTAATCTCTTTCTGTTGGAAATTTAGGTTTATCCAATTTTCTGCTATTTTAATAGTATGATGAACATTATTGTAGCTAAATCTCTACACATTTGCATTATTATATCCTTAGGATTTATTTTTAGAAGTGGAATTACTAATTCAAAGAGTATAAACATTTTTAAATTGTTTGAAGCATTTTACCAAATTATCCAGAAAGTTTATGCAAATTTTAACACTCTTCCCTGTATATGGGAAAGCCTGTTGACTCACACTCTCACCACTATTGGGCTGTTATGTTTTAAATCTTAATAAGTCAGAGGAAGTGAGAAAAATGGGACTCTGGATTCCTTATGAAAAGATACCTTGGACTTTAAGGTGTACATGTGCGTGTGCATGTGGTTGTAAGGGGAGTCTCCCCTCCCATGTTTGATTTGTAATTGGACCTGGAGCTATGTTAGGGTCTAACTCTAGTGGCCTGGCTACAACAAAGAACAGCGGCACATGAGGACAGTTTGATCCTCTTTCAAAATCTAAAAACAGCAGAAATAGGCTCATGGGACAAGGAGGAAAGCATGTTTAATGAGCCAGCGGAGAACAGTGGCTAATGGATATTAAGGGCCACTCCAAGTTTTCTGGGTCCTCCCACATATTGCCCTCTACCTCTTAGGGCCTGAGTCTTTACTGACCAGTGTCTTAACTGTGACACAACAGCTGATCCATATTCAATTGGTAGAGCCATCTTTAATTTGTCTACCTGCCCTGTGACTCTTTAAGATAATTTTTTCAAGTACTTTCATTACAATTCTCCCAGATAAATCTAGAAGAACTGTATTATGTGCTTTTTAAAGAGAAAGAAAGAAAGAAAGATCTGCACCAAAACAATTAGGATTTGGCCTGTCATATTCTTTCATGAGCAATACAACCTTTTCAGAAGTGGCCATTCCACTCCCATATTATGAATTCCGTTTGTACTGCTGTGTGACAGTGGCAAGATGGCATTCAAAGCCTTGCCCACTGTGGCCATATCACTGCAGATGACTACAGGTGATAACCACTCTGCCTGTGAGGTGAGCCTCCAGGGTTTCTACCTTTGAATGTGGATGAGAGTTTTTAATGCCTCCAATCCTAGCCAAGCCTGACAGCCAAAAGCATCTTCCCTACCATGACAGACATATCCCAATGTGATGTCCCAATGATCATGCATCTTTGTGTAGCCCTGGGGGTGGACAAGAGCTGTAACTGACTCCCAACATTTGCCAACAGACTGTGGCAAAGGTGACGAGATGCCACTCCCATGATTAAGGTTACCTTCTATGGCAAAGATGATGGGCTGTCACCTCATAATTATGTTACAATACACTATATATACAATATGTATGCATATAACTCACAGCAGTCTCTCTACCCACCCCCAGTTCCTCTCACTGGCCTTAGAGAAGCCATGAATTCCACAGCTACAAGAAAATAAGTTCTGTCAACAACCTCAATATGAGTTTGGAAGCAGATTCTATTTCAGTTGCACCTCTGATGAGACCACAGCCCTGACAAACACCTGGATTACAACCTGTTGAGACACTGAAGCACGAACAACCCAGATAAGCCATGCTCAGGCTTTTGAACTACAGAAACTGTGAGACAATAAATACGTATTATTTGAAGTTACTGAGTGTGTAGAAATTTGTTGTGTAGCAATAGAAAACAAATATACCCACATATTCCTCTTTCTCTTACAATTTCTATAATAAGGTTCTCTATTGAAAACCAATTCTATCTGATTTAGACACAAAGAAATTCATTGACAGATAAACCAGAGAGGCCACAGCATCAATAGGAAGGCTATAGAACTGGTCTTGCTCAGTGGGCAGGAAGTAAAGGAGATCAGCAGCAGAAACCATAGCTAAGGTGCTTCAGCATCAGTGTTGTTAAGGTACCACCCTTGTTAGACAACACTGCCACTGGACCCTGTTGCTGCTGCTAGACACTAGGTACCAATACTGCCACTACTGGGTATAGTTGCCATACAATCCCACCATTGCTTTCTCTACTCCCTCGCATCCTTGCATCACTTTGTTGAGATTCAGAGTATTAGATCAGAGCATGTTATTAGCCAAGGTTAAGGCACACATCCATACCCTAGTGGCCAGAAAGCAGTGGGTTGGGGTATTTGTTCAGGGCCACAGAATTGCTCAAATCTAGAGTACATGTTCGTGTTTTATGTAGATGGTGCCTTAGTCTGTTTGGGCAGCTATAACAAAAATACCATAGATTAAGTGGCTTATAGACAACAGGATTTTTTTCCCCCCTCACAGTTCAGTAGGCTGGGAAGCCCATGATCAAGGCACCAGCAGAGTTGGTGTCTAGTGAGAGCACACTTGCTCATTCGTAGATGGCCATATTCTTGCTGATTCTTATGTGGTGGAAGGGGCAAGAGAGCCCTCTGGAGTGTCTTTTACAAGGGCACTAATCCCGTTCATGGGGGCTCTGCTCTCAGGACCTAATCACCTCCCAAAGCCCCCTCCTCCAAATACAATAAGTGGGAACTAGATTTCAATATATGAATGGGGGGGGAGCAAAACTATTCAGCTTTTAGCAAATGGCATGCCCTGGAGTTTTAAAGAACTCAGCTAAATAGACCACAGTGTAACTGGTGCTCTCTAGAAATATGCAGTGCACAGCTACTCATAGATACTAGCATGACAATGAGAACCCCTTGGACTTGCACAGTGCAGAACTCTGTAATGTTCTCGTCCAGTGTCTGTTGCGGAAGCAGCCTTATCAAGGCTTTGACTATGGAATCCCCCCGCCCCCACACACACACAGGAAGGTGCAGGGCAATCATGAAAAATAAAAAAAGATAAATGAATCTTATATGAATAAATAGATGGTAACTGAAGCTACATATGTGGATAAGATTGCTTATTCTAAAGTGAAGCATGAGAATAGAAGAGAATGATGAAAAAAGCCTCAAGGAACTCCAACCCTGCACAGTCAGGGAGAGAACAACTGTGCAGAGATGGGCAGTGATACCTGCATCTCCCAGGGGTGATCCTGAGCAAAAGTCTCCCAAGTGGGCTTTAATATTATATAACAGTTAATTATTCTGATAAAGATCAATGAGTGTTTAATCAAACAAATTTATTTTTAATGAATATAACTGGAAAAACCATGAGCAACATCATCTTTTCTTTCAGACTTCATGTCCTGATTTTGGATTCAGAAGTTATGGTTACTTCAGAGGCAAGGTTCAAACATCTACTTGTAGTCTGGAGTTGGGATCAGCATTCAGGATTTGTGGCCCAAACATCTTTGTGGGGCCAAAATTATTTCAATCATATTGTAGCCTATCCTGGCCCCCAATTTCTAATGCATTCAAAAATGCAATATATTTATAAAATGAAATGAAATCATTCCTAAAATAACCAAAGTAACTGTTCTTTAATCATTGAGAACATAATGTGGTCATGATATAAAACTAAAAAGTTAATCTAGAAAAGTTGCAGAACTTTACAAATTGGGTAGAACAGGAGGATAATACCAAATTTTAATCAACCATGTCTGATTTTTCTGGTTACTAGAGAGAGTGGGGAAAATCTTCCTGTAAAAGTTCATGATGAGGAAGAACACAGAAGTAAAGTCGATATTTGTGTATGTGAAGGGAGATCATTCTTGGTAGAGAGTAGACTAAAAAAAGATAGTGAAGAAATTCAACAGAAGGCAAGGGGAGGCAGCAGAGGAAAAAAGCCCCTTGACCAGGCATGATGGGATCCAGGGAAATAAACCAGCATACAGAATGAGGGAAATGAAGCAAGTGCACTAGTCAGCTGGCTCTGGTAGGTAAGCTACAGGGATAGGCTATTATTAGAAGATAAATTATTTTAGAGCATCTCTGTATTGGAAAATCCATGGATATTGAAGGCCAACATAGTTCCTTTGTCTAGGAGTAAACACCTTTGTCTGACCTCCAAAACTCTCTAGACAGATTGTCTCTATTTCTCTCTTCTCTGACCACACTGGGGCCACATATGCTATTTTCCTTCCAGACTGCTGCTCACACCAGGACCTGTCTTGATTTACTTTTCCAAACCTCCATGTAGCAACTCCCTCAGCTTGGAAATTCTTTTCCCATCCAACTTTCTTCCAGAAGTGGCCATCACCCTGCCTTCTGTGTCACTGCCATGGCAGTTGGCACAGACTTCCTGGAATTACTTGTCCTAAACCAGATAGGCTTTGTTATGAAGAGGGAAAGGATCTTGACAATAGGAATAAGTAGGTAAGGGTTATAATCAGGCAGGATCATCTGAGGAGAACTATGACAACTATGAGGCTGGTCCTCAACTGGGTTATCCAAGAGCCCTAACAAGATGCCCCAGGAGGCACAGTGAATCCACATTGATTAAAATTAGTGTTGACCATCGAGTAGAAGCTGAGTTGATGTTCTGAGTGTTCTATTTAGAAGAGGAAGTCAATTTTTTTCCAAGACGATCTATCTAGCTATAATGAGAAAAGGCTGGGGAAACCATAGACCTGGTGACAGACATTACTTACTAGAGCAGGAATTGATTCCTTGCAGAATAACAACTAGGACAATTGTGACAACAGCTACTACCACTACCACCACCATCACTCTCAGTACTAATAGCTGCCATCAGTTGGATCTCTTTACTGCTTTAGTCTCTGCAGCCAATTCTCTGTTAACTCCTCACAACGTCCTTGAAGTGACATATTACCATTGCCTTTTTGCAGAAAAGGGTTATATAATTGGATTGGCATAGCTAGAAAGTGGCAGAGGCAGGATTCAAACCAGGACCACCAGATTCCAAAGCCTGTAAGTCACACTGCCTCTGCAGAAACTATCAGGCTGAGATGGATGCTGAGGCTAAGCTGTGCTCTGAGGAGGGGTTGGGAATAGTCTTCCACTGAAGGACAAATGATGGTCTGGATCAAGCAAACTGGATCCCGGGCTGTTAGCAGCACAACGAATTCCTTTCTCTGCACACTAGAGGGGTTTTAGCCTTTTGCACATATTGCCTGTCCAGTGGGGAGTTGGGTCAAGAAATGAGTGAGCATGATTGAGCCTATAGTTAATAGTGGCTGAGGAAGACAAAGGATGGCATACTGTACTCATCCTCCAAGATGAAAAATGAGCCCATTGCTGGGGACCATGACTTGGATACCAGTCCTAAGGCTGGCCCATAGTAGGTCTTCAGTATGTGCTTGCTGATGGATTGACTAGTCTATTGATTGATAGGCCAACTGACTGAATAAAAAGCCCTTAGGGAAAGCAACAGTGGGTTTAGTTCTTTCATTATCCATCACCCCTCGATGCTTCCTCAGACCTGCCTGGCAGAGATGTGACTTATTGCTTCCCCCCCTTCCCAGAAAGGCCAAATGACATGGCCTTTCTAGTTCCATAGAATACATTTACTTTTCCCCTGGGTACTTTCAACTTGCAATAAGCGAAACAATGCTTACTTTGCTTTCTCCTCTGTCCTTATTAAGTGGGAGCCCAAACAAATCATGTGAGATTTGAGCAGGCCAGCTGGCCCAGCTCAGCAGGGGCAATGGGTGTACACACATCCCATCCTCCATCTCTCATCCCTCCACCCCCATCCCATAATGCAATCGTCTAGCTAACTTGTTCAAGACATGAAGGATGGTGCATTAAGCCAAGCGCCTAGAGAATAACAGGCAAAATCTCCTACACTGGCCAGTGGGACTGGTCAGGCACCAGTGTACAGGAGGTCAGAGGCAGACCTTCCTCACAAGGCTGTGTCCCCAGTGGTTACTGGGCATCAACTGCCAAAACTCATATCAGAAGAGGTCAAGTCCTTGTTGATTAAATGCCACACAAACCCTGACCACTGGGCTATCTCACTCACTAGATGCTGCAATACCTCTCCTAGGCATCCTGAGGTTCCCCAAATAGAAGCATGACTTCTCGCCCCAAACTGTTGGAACATTTTGTGTTCTTATCCTCCTTCAGAATATTCACTTATGAATATCTTCTTACTAATATTAGCAGTAATTTATTATTTGAATCAAGAAAGTTTTTGAAGTGATAGAAGGAACCATTCATAAGCATACAGGGATAAGAGGCCCTGGGACTGTCCTAGGCAAACCAGGATGTGTGGTAACCCTACTAACAGGCTTCTCAAATTACAAAGAGAGTTCCCTATGAACAGGATTGGTGGTCCTTCCTTTCCTGCTACCCCTCTCCCCTTAACCTCCAGCCCTTATTCAGGGTGGGGTTCCAGAGCTCTCTGGACACCATTTCAAATGGTCTTGCTCCACAGGTTTGGTGTACAGAAGTATCATCAAGCTCGGGACCACTTACTCCTCACTGAAGTATGAGCATGAATGTTTCAAAGAATATCAGACATGGTTGTTTGTCCTTTTCCTAAGGTCTTGGGCAACTTGAGTTTCTTTTTCCTACTTTGTAAGTAGTCTGACTGTGGTCAGGGAGGCCTGACAGCCCATGAGTCCCATAGTAGGTACAAGAACTGGGACAGTTGGCAGCTGGGATGCCAAAGCATGAAGCTGGACCTTTCTGGAGTACCGATCTTGAGCAGCAAGTGCCGAAGTCAGACAAGGTCCAGAGCCTGCCAGTAAATGGCCCAGACTCCCTCCCCCACCAGAGCTGAACGTGGGCATCCCCCGGGGCAGGGGCAGGTATTGTATGATTCCCAGCTCTCCTCTCACAGCTTGGCAAGACCAGTCTTTTCTGTGTGCTGTCACACACCAGCCCGGTTTCTGTTTCACACCCAGAGCCAAGTCCTTTGCACCCAGTTCCTGGGGCCCTTGCACAGCAGCGGGAGGTTAAAGGATCACGTGTTGCTCTCACTTGACTTCCTGGCCTCAGCAGAGCCGGCTTAAGCTACCTTGGTCCAAATCTTCACAGGTGCCCTCAGTGCTGGATCTGGAGGGGGTGCCCCCCCACACCCATCTTTTGAGACTCCACTCTACTCCTCTTTCATCTCATCTTCAAAACAAAAATAGCTGTTGGTGGACAGAAGATATCCATTATCCCCCCTGAATTCCATGGGGATCTTGGTACCCTTGGGTTTCCCGAGCTGCTAGGGTACCAGGAGCAGACACTGAGTCTTCTCTTAGTGACCTATCCAGGCTTGGCTGTAGACACAACACCCACCTCATCTCACTGACTCCTCCTGCCAGTCTCATGTCATTACCTCCTTTGTTTACATGGGGGGAAACTAAGGCAAAATGAATTTAAGCAGTTTGCCCAGAGTCACAGGGCTTTCCGCTACCCTGCGGGTAAAGAGGACTTGCTGAAAAGAGGCTGAACATTCTGGCAGAGACACAAACATACAAAGTACAACAACACTAGATCGGTTACTCACGAAATCAGGGAAGAGGCCTGAACAGGAGTTACAGTTTGGGAATCCTTGTCAGAGGGACTCAGGACAGTATTACTTCACTGTGGGGATGTCATTCAGCATCCCGTAGTCTTTATTATGCAGACAACTCCACAGGGTCTGCTAGGACCTGGGAGGCAGAAGGTTACCAGGTAGTTTCCTTGATTATTGTCCTGCTTTCAACAGAGGCAAACCTTTTAACTGTGAGAACTTTGGCAAAGCTATATCTAAGAAAGTATTTCTTTAAGGACTTGCCTCAAACTGTACAACTACAAAATTGTATCCAAAAATATGCAAATGAAAAAGGACAGCAAGAAAACTTATCAGAAAGCTAAAGTGACAAGGGTAGGATTACTGCCAGTTAAGTTAAAGTAAAAAGCTAAGGTTTTACAAAATTATTCCAGTCTAATTTTTTGAAGTGTGATGCAGAGAAAAGAACATGAGACACAAACAAAAGCTCCACTCTTTACTGGGTTTGTGGTTTTTACATCTCTGAGCCTCAGTTTCCTCATTTTACAAAAGCAATGCATAATGATGATGTAATTGTAGATGTACTGGTTGACTGAAAACTCTGTATGGTTTCTTTCTGCAAAATAAAAGGCATATTTTTCATTTTCATGAATAACTTCATTGATTTTGAGTGTATCCGGCTATCTCCTGTGTGATATAATATTGATTGTTCTCAATTAATGGCTCAATTTGATCACTATCAACTTCAAGTGGCCTACCTGACTGTGGAGCATTGTCCAGCGAAAAATCTCCAGCACGAAACTTCGCAAACCACTTTTGACACATTTGATCAGTCATGGCACCTTCTCCATGCATTGCGCAACCCCTTTTTTTGCATTTTTACCCTCTTGAAATAATAAGACATAATACACCAAAAATGTTGAGTATTTTCTTCCATCTTCCATATGAAAATGGCTACACAAAAATTCACCAATTTTGATAAGTTTTTTATAAAATGCATGGTGATATGGCAGCTGTCACAATACAATCTAACAAAATTATTTCCAATGAAGTTAAAGACAACTAAGCCCTACCAGAGCCAGCTTACAAAAAACACCAAATGAACTTTTTGGCCAACCCAATAAATGGTATGACTCATTGTCTGATGTTCAGCATTACTCTCCTTCCTCTCCTAATGCTAAGTGAAAGTGCTCCACCAAGGTCTCCCAGCTCAGTCATTTCCTGGCCTTTTCCTAAAAAAAGTTCCCCCAAAGTCAGGAGGCTGGCGTTAGGACCCAAGTCCATGCCCATAGATCCATCTCCTTCCACCACATGCAAAGCATCAAAAGACCAGCTCTGTCCATGAAAATCACAGCACCAAGAGGAGGGAAATCAAACCCCAAATTAATCAAACAGGATGTAATTCCCAGAGCAAGCATGCATCAATTAGGGGAAATGTTACCGTCAGGTACCAGGTTTGCAATTTCACAGGGGACTCATAAGGTGAATAAACTAAGCTCTGGCATTGATTATGGAAAGCAGCAGCTGTATGATGTCAGGACTGCTGTGATCAGTTCAGCCAGAAATTCACTTTTCAATGTCTTGATTTCTGGGATTACCTTTGTGTTGGCTGACAGCCAAAGAAAGAAAAACTGTACTGCTTCATGGGAAACTTTCTCTGATCTGTTCATGTAACAGTTGACTGATACATTGACACTGATTTCCTTTGCTTGTTTTTCAACAAAGTCAAAGCAAGAAATTCTTCATTGCATCTTCTATGTATGAGATACTATATTGACACAGTGAAGGGTACAGAGATGAGGGAAAAAAATATCTCCTCCATGAGAGGAAAAGGAAGAAAAGTTTGTTCCTACTGGGATCTGGCTCTATGACAGGTACTATGTCCCAGGAATTTAGGTCTATTATTCTTTCTCCCAACAGTCACATAAGGTAGGTGTATTGTTACATTCTCTGGATGAGAAAACTGAGGCTCAATCAAACAGGCCATTGATTTGAGTCCTAGCTTGTTGGACTCTGAAGTCTCAATACTTCATGACCTCATAATCCATCCCTAGATTCACGTCCCAAAATCATCTTTTCTCTGCACAGACCACAGAATGGAGCAGGAGATAGGGAGCATTAGGGTGTTACAGATCCATTTGCATGTCTGTGTATCCCAGGGACTGAACTGAGAGTCAGAATTTTCTCTCTCTGTTCATCTGTCCAAGTCTGGGCAACCTGACCCACTCCCTGGGAAAGTGCTCCCTTCTCTCCAGTGAGAATCAATCACTCCTTCCCACTGCATTGTGCTTGAACTTCTCTTAGGAAAGTTATTCTTTGGCTTTACCATAAAAAGCCCTGGTTGATTACACGTCTATTCTTCTCCCAACCATTTTGCAATTTTGAACCCTATGTATCCTCTAAGAGTTGACCAAATGATGAATTTAGCAATTAATTTTTCTCTACCCTGAGCACACACACACACCCCCCTTCATTCCTATGTCTTAAATCAGATGTGAATGTCAATCCATCAAATCAGCTGTGCAATGTAACATTTCCACCCTGTAATTCAACTGTCTTTTGAGATCCTTCTCATCTCATTTGGTCCACAGTAGTCTCTCCCTACCAGTCACTGCCAAGATGTCCCCCATGCCCATCTGCAAGAATTCCTTCATTGTTGAGTCCCCCCCTTTACTTCTGTATCATGTTGGGGTTCAGGAGTCTTCTCTGATACTCTCCTCACCCTTACCTCTGTAGATTCACCAAGCAGCCATTTCATCTCTGCTTCCCTACAGCTCTGCCAGCTGTGGGGACCCTTGGCTCTCAGGTCCCACAAACCCATCTGGAACCTGAGCTCTTCACAGTTTCTTCTACCTGCAAGTCAGAATCCAGAAACCCCTTTTCCAGGACCCATCATCACCTTTATCCACATAGCTTTCCCCTCCAATTTGCAACACTTTGAAGGCCAGGAGAATCCTTTCTAGTTGGGAGGCAGGGGATGAGAGAGGGTCTTTTTCCTCAAATCATCTGACATTTTGACCATACCTATAGTCTCTCCTTTCTCCTAACAGGACCAGCATTTGGAAACTAAGGACAGTAAAGTCTTTTTTTTAAGGAAATAAACATTAAGGAATGGGCAATATGATTAAACAGGGCAGAAGTTTGAGGGGAGGACGTGAGAGAACTGGCAGCAAAAAAACAAAATGCCATTGCTTAACATCTGAGTAACCTACCATCCTCTTTTATTGGCAGTTACCTCGAGCGGCTACGGCTAACTACTTTCCGCTGCCCCCACGAGGGGCACGTCTTACTCACTGTGAAGTGTAGGACACAGCCTGAGACGGTGGACAGAGCTACGGATCTTGGGTGCTGGAAGACTTGGGTTGTATTTCCTGGTCTAATACTAATGATATGTGTGGCCTTCAGAAGATAATTCCCCTCTCTCTATTTTTCCTGTGTATGAGCTGTAAGATCATAGGACTGTACCAGATAAGTGTTCTTAACTCTTAACCATACCACATTCACAATTATGGCATATCTAATGGCATAATTTTAAAAATATATTATTTTTATTCAATCGTTAAATTGACTCCTTTTTTCCTTAAATTGACTAACTTGTTTACTTAATTAAATTTACTGTCAAAGGAAACCTTATATTACTGGCATATCATTTAATGAATCTAAAATATAACCCCCAAAAATCAACAAAAACAAAACAATGGCATTAAATTCTAGCTGAGCATTTTGCCTGCCAAATTCTTTTTTGTTAAAAAGTGAGAATCACTCCTGTCAGAGAAGTGTTAAAGACACAGCGACAGAAACCTACAGCTTTCTTCTTGGTAAATAGGTGAGCAGAAAAAGATCTGAACATGAAGTAATTTTCCCGTTACTGACTCAGTGTTAGGTAAAGGTATGCCCTGTACCAGACAAGAGCTTCTCATGTGACCAGAGGCAGAAGTCCTGGGTTGAAGGCATAGACTGGGGGAGACTTTAGTGTCTTTAAAGCTCTAACATTCTGTCTAATCCTGTTCTCTGCACTCTTGGGTTATTTGCACAAAATCTGTTTCTTGCCCAGATCTTCATATTTCACTTTTGTTTTCAGCCCAGCCGTAATGCTTTACTTCCCTCCGGTTTTACTGCCCCCTTGAGAGTTGGGAGCACTAGGGAGGTCCTACTTCTACCTCCTAGGTCCAATAATGTCCTCATTTCAGCTCTGCAGGGTTTGAGCCCACTCCCCTCTATTCCCAGCAGGAGCAGGCAGCCCCCTGAGGCTCAACGGCCCAACGAGCTCCTGACACACCTGGCCATGCTGCTGAAGCTTGTATGTTTCATATGACACCTCTGGACAGCACTGTCTTAAAAACACACCTGCTCCAGAGCCAAACCTACAGAGAAGGTGTGTCAAGCATGGCTAATGCCCCACCAAGCTGTAGGACACAGCTTGCAAGAATCTTGGGTGAATTGGTTTTGATACTTTCCTTCCCAAGGCCAGCCCGAACTCAGCCCTCAAAGGAAGCAGAGAAAATGGCCCAGCATATTCCTAGTGGTAGATATGACAACACAAAGTCACCCTTTAAATCCTTATCTAGAATGGAATCAAAGCTGTATTTCGCCATCTCTTCAAGTTCCTCTTTGGCCACTGCAGTTCTCATCCTTTCCAGTTTTGAAAAAGAACAAAAAGAGCAACTTCTGCTCCTGAGGGTACGGTAATCAGATACACAGAAGTGCTCTCCCACTGCACACCAACTATGTGCTGCATAAAGAAACACTGTTGAATGCACCGCTGCCCTCTCAGAAAGGACAAGAAGTCTCCAAGCACCGATCTTCCCATTCCAAAGAAAACAGATAAAAAACATGAGTGTGACCTGTAAGCAAATATGGAAGACAGGCTGTTTTTTTCTGAAATAAATCCTGATATTAGTACTGTGTTCTGGCAAACATGCCTTGGGTCAGCTAAACAGTGGAGTGTTTACGCCGAGACATTCACACTAAACTGGAAATCCAGGAAGTTTAAGGAGGTCCCAGGTAGGTAGCAACCCTTTGGCTCCTGGCAGGGGTGAATAAAAATTGTCTTTGGAAGGAAGCGTCCTTGACTTAAGTCACACAATATTTGTCAAATTCAAAATCAACCACCCAAGAACGCATAATAAAACATCATGAAAACAAGTCAATAAATTGTCGTGGGTAAAGGTAAAAGGAAGCAATGAATGAATTCTTCCTCACACCTCGCTCTGGACAGATGACCCTGGGAAATAGTCTGTATGGTTGCTTGAGAGGGCATGGCATAGCACAGTCCTGCACTGTGGGGTAATCAGTTGCATCCTCATTTAGACTCTCGGTCCTTCCCTGCCTCACTCCCTTTGTCCTCATTCCTGCTCCCTAGGGTCGTACTCCCCCCAAAACAGTCATATATAACCTCTAATTTCCGGACAACCTAGGCTAAGCAAGTTAGAAACTTAGATATTGAAGTTATCAGATAAAATAAATGACGACTATATGTAAATTCTTTTTAACACAAGCAACTAAGCACTACAAAATAGCCAGGCAGATTAGAAAAGGCACAAAAAAACCCCAAAAAACAAAAAAACCCAGAAGTGAAAAATATAATTGTTGAAATAAGTGTTTAACTAACTCACTGAATATGATAAATAGCAAATGTGAAAAAGGTGAAAGGTGAATTAGTGAAGTGAGAATGAATGAAGAGAGAATTTGTGAAGATATATCGGAAATAATTACTCAAAGTATAGCACCAGGACCAAGATTAAAAATATGGAAAGTTAAGAGTTATGGTGCATGGAATAAAAGGTCTAACATTTATTTAATCAGAGTAGCATAAAGAGAGGCTACAGAAAATAGTGGAAAATAAATATTTAAAAAGTGGGTGAGAATTAGGCACAACTAATAAAAGACATAAATCCATAGGAAGCACCACATTTACCAGCCAAGACCAATAAAAAGAAATCTACACTAGATAAAGCAGAGTGCTTTAGGAAAAAAACAAAACTTATCAAAATCAGTGTGGGAGGGATGGGGGGGCACTCACACAAAAAATGACAATTAGACTAACTTTACTAGTTGGGATTCTCCAGGGAATCATAGATAGGTAGGTAGGTAGGTAGGTAGATATATATATATATAGTCAGTGATGTAAGTTTCAGTCCACAGGCTTGAGACCCAGGAAGAGCCACTGCTTCAGGCTGAGTCTGAAGGCAGGGGCAGAAAACAATGTCCCAATTCTAAGGCAGGCTGGCAGGCTGGCAAGAAGAATCCTCTCTTACTCAGGGAAGACCTTCTGTTCTATTCAGGCCTTCACCTCCCTGGATGAGGGCCACCCACACTAGGGAGGGCAATGACTACTCAGTTTACTATGTAAACATTAATCTCACCCAAAAGCACCCTCACAGAACACTCAGAACATTGTGTACCAAATATCTGGGCACCACATGGCCTAGTAAAGCTGACACATAAAATTAACCGTCACTCTGACTCTAACTTCTTGACTGAAGTGATAAATGCTGAAAGACGAGGAGTATCTTCAGTGCTAAATAAAAATAACTGTGAAATTAGGTTTGTGTAAGCCACAGAAATTCCTTTAGGAAATACAGATAAAATATTAACATGTCGCCAATAGATATTCACTTTTTAAAAAACCTCCAAAATATATTCATATATCCTAAACAGAAAGAAGTTATAACTATTTTAGAATGAAAACTATTCCAGAAGGATATTCTGAAAAGCAAGAAGATATAGTGAGAAAAGAAAAGCTAAACATTAGGTAAATATAAACAAATCTTTTCTGTTTAAAATAATAGTAATAGTAATAATAATCTCATCTAGCTTATACATAAAAAAGAACTAAAATCCTTGATAATAATGTCATGGAAGGAGGGAAGTGTCAAAGTAAATGCTATCAGGACATTACATTTTTCAGAAAGAAGAATTATAATATTAATTTCAGATTTCATTGTGTGAAAATGGCAAATATCTCAGCTGATTATCAAAGACAGAAATAAAATGTATAGTTTTCACATTATTAGATGAAAAAATCAAAAAAGAATAATAACAAAAAAGAAAAATGGAGAAAAAATGAAACAAATGTACGTCAAAAAATAGTAAAAACAAGGGCAACTGTATCAATAACCCTGATAAGCATAAAGAGATTAAACTCACCAGTTAAAGACAGTAATTCTCAGTTTGGATAACAAAGCAAAATCTAGTTATGGGCTCTCTACAGTAGACATGCTGAAACATGACAACTGGAAAGTTCAAAGTAAAAGGATAGAAAAAGATACCAGGCAAATATTAACCAAAAGAAAGCAAGTGTAGCTGTATTGTTATCAGACTAGATGTGGAAAGTATCCTGAACACGGCCCTACTGCCTGGGACTCCCAACCTTGCGCCATCTCTCCTTGAGTAACTTGCTTCTGACCAACACAATACAGCAACATTGAGGTAATGGCACCTCTATGATTCTGTTACAAAAGATTATATATAACTTCCGTCTTACTAGTAATAGTCTCTCTCCGTTGCGTCCCTGGTTTGCACACCTGACCATGCAAGCTGCTATCCTGGAGAGGCCTGAATGGCAAGAAGCTGAGAGCCATCTCTGGTCATCACCAAAGACTAACTGAGACCCTCAGTCCCACTGCCTGTGAGGAATCAGTTGAATGCTGTTGACAACCACAAGCTGGCCTGCCCCTTCAGACAAACTTGAAGACCCTGGACAGACACCTTCATAGCAGCCTTGTGGGAGACAGTAAAGCATGGACCCAATAAAGCCATGCCCCAATCCTGGCCCATCAAAACTGAGATAATAAATGGGTGTTGTCTTAAGTTATGGGGTTATTTGTTACTCAGCAAAAATAACTAATACACTAGAAGCATTATTAGACATGGAAGCATTACTACTAATCACTGTTTAGTATAAAGGTTAAATTCACCAAATAGACATAGGATTCTAAATCTCTGTGAATCTAATGTAATAGATTCAAGATACATAATAAAATTAGAACTTTGGGGAAGTGCAGGTGCATTGCAAAAAGAATTGGACCAAGAATGACAAACCAGGTCTTAAGCTTGACTCTGCTACTAATTCTCTGTAGAATCTTGTGCAACTATGTCATTTTTCTGAGCCTAAAATTCCTACATTTCTGTGACTGTGTGTCCAATACACAATATTTTACATTTTCTTTTCTTCCAAAGTTATTTTTAAGTTTATTAGCATTTACCAAATGAGACAACTTTTAAATGTTGTTACAGACAAATGGGGTTTCTCTTTCATTAACTAACACTGGTTTGAAAGCTCTGTGGGGATCCTGGACTAGTCCAAGCAAACACCCCAGCTTGCTAGCTGCAGAGCACTGAAGAGCAGGCCAAGTATAACTGCAGAAATCCAGGGAAGTTTAGCTCAAAAAGAATAAAACAGGCCCCTTTGGGAAATGTCCCACTCCTCCACCCCAAGGATCACAGAAGAGCTTTATGCAATTTGCCTCCATTTTTAGTCAATAGGTTAAGTCATCATGATTGAAGAACCCAAGCCAGATGAGCAGCACATAAAAAAGCCACATTTGCAATAGGGTAACACACCCAAGAGGATTTGCTTTCAGAGGTGAAGTAAAGGCATCCTCTGCAGGAAGTTAAAGACCACAGAAATATGATCACATGGAGGCTGAGAGTACCTGTCCCTCCCAATAGGTGAGGACATTAAATAATGCAAAAGTCAGTCCGCCAGGTATTGATTTGGCATAAGAAGCCTCGCCGGTGAAACTATATATTTATGTATAAAATATATATTAAAAGCTGCAATATGAAAAATAAATATACATTCAGGAAAAAGTTATGTACACATATTGCTTTATCCTTCTGCTTAGCAAATGCAAGCCCTGATTCTTTGTCTTCAGGCAGGATTTAGCCTTATTCTCCAGCAGGTAAGTCATCTACAAATTCTAGCCCGAGGGTAGACGTTTTTTTTACTTTGTATTTAATGCTGTTTGAAGATGCCTGAGTGGAACTTACGAAACTCCCAGCATCACAGAAGAGGTTTGTATTTTCCATTTAACCCCTGAGTTCTGCCTCCTTTTCACAAATTGTCTCTATGTTGCAGGTGGCCCCATCCAGCCTGGAGCTGCCGGAGCTGAGAGGGGACCATCTGAATCTTCCAGGACAGCTTTCAGTAGGCATGAATATTTTCACTACATCCAGTCCCAGGCAGATGTAAAATTTGGAAATATCTGTACAAAAGCAGAGCACATTTGTAGCTCAGAGACAGAAGCTGACCCTTACATCCAGAGCAAAGAAACAAACAGTTTAATAGTACTGACATCAAGCAGTCTTGTTTTCAAACCCTGCCTCAGCCTCTTACTATTTAACTTTGGATAAATTTCTTAATCTCTTGTAACCTCTGCTGCCTCATCTGTAATATGGCAATGATGATGGCACCAGTCTCAGAAGTTTGCTCTGAAAACTACCAATATTAAACTGTATCTAACATATTTATCATAGAACCTGGCACACAAAAATTTTAATAAATTCTGTTTATTAATAATACAACTATCACCAAAAACACATGAGTTTTATTATGTCAGAACTCCCCAACCAGTCATAAACCAGTTAATCCAGCACTGCAGGGGTCATAACAATAAACTCCTCCTCCTATTATTTTATAGACCAGAAACCCAAGTCTCAGAGAGGTCAAGCAAATTGCTCAAGTTCACACACCCAAGTCGTGCATACTCTTACAAATAGTAGGGTTCACATTAGCCAATGTAGAGGCAGTGCAGATCCTGTAAACTTAATTCACATAGCTCACCCCTAAATTTAATAGATTTGGGGGACCAATGAAGCTCATGTAATGGGGAATGCTCGGAATCCAAATCTACTTGGCATTCTCAGAAGCGTCCTTGGGATGCTTGAAGATTCGCAGCCTATAGCTTTTGGCAGTCCCCAAAGAGGGAGCTCTTTCCACTAACAAAATACAAAATGCAAAATTAATAAAAAGACCCTTTGAAACTGAAAAATGTGCCTCAGGCAAACTATCTGCCCAGCAGCTGGTTAATATTTAATCAGTTTTTTAAAAAAAATTTTAGGCCTGTACATCTTTTGTATGGATCTCCCCAGTCTGAGTGTGGTCAAAGTTTGTTAAATAAGAAATAATAGCTGAAGTTTTTTAATTCTGCAAATAAGCAGTGGATGCTTTAAATGGCTTTGCAACATTCAAGAAACTAATTGCCCAGGTCTCAATAAAGCTGGATAATTCTTTAATAATTTCTCTTCTTTTTCTTAAAAATCTTAAATTGGCAACTATACACTGTGCAGTGAATCTTAACATTGATTTAGGCTTATGAATTACATTGTGGCTTTTTCTGGGAAGTTGATCCAGCCCGAGATAGAGAAGAAAGGTGGAAGAAGAGAGGAGGGGGAAAAAAGAGAATGAATCAATGGGAATAATGATGAAGATTTTGTACAGAAAAATTCTATAAAAATTTAGTGAAGAGTCTACTGCTGTCACTGTCACCAGAATATAGGGGACTGGAGGATTTTCAACTCTTGGAAATCAAGTGTTCTCCTACCAAAAGTACCACCACACTAAAGGGTCTAACCCTAATTGGTTTTACCTACTCTTCTCCTTTAAACACGTACATAATTGAAGGCCACAGGGAAGCCCAGATAACCTTCTAAGATAGAAACTGTCTACCAAGAAGTAAATTAGTCAAATCCCTAGCTGTCCACAAATTGTAGCAATAATCACACAACTTTAATTCCAAATGTAGTTTTAGCATAACTAAGGAGAATGGGGGCTGGAAGAGAGAAGAGTTACAGTTGATGGTAGATGAAAGAACTTATGTTAGTACTATAGCCTTGCAAGAGATGGACTTGAGTCTACAACACCAAGACCTCAAAACTGAATTCCTAGGGAGCTGGGGGAGAGTTGAGGGATGGAGCCAGGTTACAACGTCCTCTAGGTGCCGCTGTAGCCTGGCTTAGGCAATCTTGTACCATGGAGGTAGGCACAGTACTTTTCCCTCTCAATTAGACCTAGTGAGTACTTTATTTTGCCATGTATAATATGCTCCCATACACAATGCGCACCAAGTTTTTGGGTGTACTATACACAGGATTATTATACCCATGGTATGTAATCATTATAACCCATGTATAACATGCATCCTTACTTTTCCCTCAAAAATTTGGTCAAAAAAAGTGTGCATTATACACAACAACATATGGTAATTGCTAATAAATGCTTTATTCTATCATAAGAACCCAAGTCGTTTGTGCATTTGTAACCATAATATATCCCATGTTGCCCCATTTCAAGGAAAGACCCAGTGACTCTGCTGAAAAGGTGTGGGATAATACCCACAATGCTCTGCTCTCAGTACTGTGGGAGGCAGGCTATGGGAGAGGGGTGACTATTGGCTTGAGACTTCTGTCTCTCTCTCAATCTCAGTTCTTCACATATCAACTACTTTACCTAAGCAATTGACTTTACCTCTTTGAAGCTTTTCTTCATTTTATACTGAAATAATAATAACACTTGCCTTTCAGGGTTACTGGGAAGATTGAATTAGATAACGGTTAGTAAATGAATAGCACAGTGTATGACCTATTATATCAATAGAAGAAGAGTAAATGGTAATTTCTCACACATTTATATATACACATTAACTGTATACTCAGGAGCTCAGATTATTGTTTTCCTATCAAGTTTTGAGTCCTGCTAACTCCCCTGCTTCCTTGGTTCCAAAGCCTTAGCACCTACTTCATTACAGTTCTGGACTCGCTTGACACTTATGCCTACTGGAAAAGCTCACTAATTAACTCCTGGCTTCACTCTGTGATTCTGCTCTTCGTTCTAAGGTTATACTTGACAAAACTCTGGAAAACTCTGATAGTAAAATAACAACAAAAATAATTTCTTACACTTATTTGATGCCAAATATACCAGGAACTAGTTTAGACATTAAGCATCAAGACAAACATATAAGCTAGGTATCATTTTAGCTCCCTTTTGCAAATGAACAAATTAAGTAACAGAGAAATTAATTGACTTGTCTAAGGTTAAGTGAGCAAGAACTTGAATCAGGCAGTTCAACTTCAGAAGTTTTTCTTAAAAATAGAGCTCAAGTTAAAACTAAAGCTGGTCTGTAGTGGTTGGATAAGTGGCACTGGTTGAGCACTTAGTATGTGCTCCATTAAACTAAATGCTTGATATGTTTTATATATTTAGATCTTCATGTTGACCCTATAAAGTGGGTGACATTACTAACTTTATGTTTAGATGAGAAAATGGAAGTTAGGATACGTTCAGTGATTTATTCCAGGTCCAACTGAAATTGCAGTACTACCTACAAACATCATCTAAGTTGTCCTCTGGGGAAAGTCCTTATATGTTAAAACCCAGAAATTGAGTAAACACTTTATATTAAAGACCTTCATCCCAAACTCTAGCCAGTTCCCAGTCTGGCTGAGCCAAACAAATAACCAAAACAAACAAAAAGGCATCCAAATTGGAAAGAAAGAAGTAAAATTTTCTCTGTAGGTGACATAACATTATATATAAAAAACCCTAAGAACTCCACCAAAAAAAAAAAAAACTTAACTAAATTGATAGAATTAATAAACAAATCCAGTAAAGTTGCAGGATACAAAATCAATATATAAAAATTAGTTCCATTTTTATTCACTATCAACAAACTATGGGAAAAAGATTAAGAAAACAAACCCACTTACAATCAATCAAATATACTCCTAAGAAATGCTTAGGAGTGAATTTAATAAAGGAGGTGAAAGATCTGCATCCTGAAAACTATAAAATGCTGATGAAAAAATTGAAGATGCAAATAAATGGAAAGACATTCCATGTTTATGGATTAGAAGAATGAATATTGTTAAAATGTCCATACCCAAAGTGATCTACAGATTCAATACTATCCCTACCAAAATTCCAATGACATTTTTTATAGAAATAGGAAAAATAATCCTAAAATTGTATGGAATCACAGATCCTGAGTAGCCAAAGCAATATTAAGAAAGAAGAACAAAGTGGGTGACATCACACTTCTTGATTTCAAACTATATGACAAAGCTATAGCAATCGAAACAATGATATTGGCATAAAAACAGACACAATAGATGGAACAGAAATAAACCCATAAGTGGTCAACTAATTAGTTTGACAAAGGAGCTAAGAATATACAATGGGGAAAGGACAATATCTTCAATAAATGGTGTTGGGAAAAACTGATATCCATATGTAAATGAATGAAATTGGACCTCTATCTTATACCATACACAAAAAATTAACTCAAAATGGATTATGAAATTAAATGTAAGACCTGAAACTGTAAAACTCTTAGAAGAAAACATATGGGGACGGCTCGTTGACATTGGTCTTGGCAATGTGTTTTTGGACTGACACCAAAAACAAAAGGCAAGAAAAGCAAAAATAAACAAGTTTAACTAAAACTTAAAAAGATTCTGCAAAGAAAGAAAGAAAGAAAGGAAGAGAGAAGAAAGAAAAAGAAAAAGAGAAAGAAAGAAAAAGAAAGAAAAGAAAAGAAAAGAAAAGAAAAGAAAGAAAGAAAGAAAGAAAGAAAGAAAGAAAGAAAGAAAGAAAGAAAGAAAGAAAGAAATAGAAAGGGAAAGAGAGAGAGAGAAAGAGAGACAAAACTAAAAGACAATCTATGGGAGGGGAGAAAACATTTACAAAGCACGTATCCGATAATGGGTTAATAAATGAACAAAAACCAGAATAAGCCAATTAAAAAGTGGGCAAAGAGTCTGAACATTTTTCTTTATAGACATGAAACCATGTAGATTGTACATTTCCATCTTTTTTGCCCAACATGTTTTGGGGGTTCATTTATGTTACTATACATTGTGGTTTATTCATTTCTATGATTATATCTACCTATTCCATTGTATGCATAATACCACAATTTATCATTTCTACTGTTGATATACTTTTGAGTTGTTTCCAGACTTTGGCCATTATAAAGAGTGGCATAATGAACATACTTCCACATACCTTTTGGTATGGAAAATTTATGAATTTCTGTCAGGTATCAGTTAAGTTCTTTTCAAAGCCTTGTGTCTTCCTTTTAGAATGTCGATATGCCTTTTGGAACAATATCGCCAGGGATTCTGAAAGATGCTTTTATTTCTTTGTGCATGTGGAGAAATTGAAGGAGTCTGTATCACACAAGCTGTGGCTGAGGTTCAAACAGCAAGAGGTCCCCATTAGCCCGCTAATCTTCGTATTTACCAGAAACAGTCATCACAGTGTGAAAGTTTCCAGAGGGAAAGCCCAATTTTCTTGGTGTTGCCTACCATAAGGATCAGAGGCACATATGAGGTGCTAATGATTGCTGCTCTGTAATCATGTGATTTAGTGATAACAGGGCTGCCAGTCTGGGGTTGTTCTGCCTAGATTTAGCGTTATCCAGACCTCTCTGGCTGTCTTCCAGAGTTCTAATGGTTTTGCTCCTGCTTCTGTACAGGCTGGGTTTTAAAATTCACAGTAAGCACGCTCTTATGGGCTCCTTTTTTCAGTTGCTAGACTCTCTCCCTCACCCATCCTTCTCCATTCACCTATTTCAGTGCCAAGAAAAGGAAAGTGTGAAATTCTACCCAGCTGGAGTTATTCTAACTGTACATATCAGATGTCATTAGATGGGGAAATTAGTCCTTGGGGGCCTACAAGTCTATAGAAAATTTCTAGTCTGGTGTTCGAGCCTCTCTACAATTTGGCTCCCACATGATTTGCAGTATCATTTCCCATTGGTTCCCATATGTCCTTTGCTGACACAGTTGTGCTTCTTTACTCACTGCTTCCCATCCACTGAAAACACACTCCAATCACCCTGATTTCTTCAAACTACTTCTCTTCCTTAGAAAGTTGTACTACAAACCTCCTCCTATTCTGTTTAAACATTTCAACCTTGATTTTATATATTCTCCCTGTGCTTGAGGCACTCTGCTGTTTGGGACAAAGGTGAGTACAACATAGACATTCTTTTAAAACACTTTTATTTTGATGAGGGGACAGGAGAAAGATAAAAGTAAGTCCTATGATTGGTGAAAGGAGATAGCTAAGCAATACTAGGATGAGTGCTGGGCATATCTGTCTAGATTGGAGCTAATCAGAAAGCGCTAATCAACAGGACTGATAATATATTTTGGAGGGTGCAGTACAAAATAAAAATGTGAGGTTTCTCATGTAAAAATTATTAAAAATTTAAAGATGGTGACAACGTGGCCTTAAACCAAGCAGAGGGTCCTGTGTGCCTGCCCCAGCTGCCCATGAAGCTGTCCCATTGTTACAGATGAATTCAGGAAGATGAAACCAAGAGAATAGCTTATGCATCTGCCTATCTCAAGAGGAGATTTAGATAATCAGTCAAGATGGGGATTGAATCAGTGATGAATAAATAGGAAACTAAGCAAACATCAACAACAAAATGAGACAACTATTCCTTCTAGGAAAAAAGTTGGACAGAAAAAGAAAAGTAGTTGTTTATTTTCATGGCTCAGCTGTGAATATATATATATATATATATAGTGTGTGTGTGTGTGTGTGTGTGTGTGTGTGTAGAAAAAGAGAGACTTATTTTAAGAAACTTACTCACACAATTGTGGGTCTTGGCAAGTTCAGAACCTGCAGGGCAGGTGAGCAGGCTGGAGACCCAGGGAAGAGCTGATGTTGCAGCATGAGTCCAAAGGCAGTTGGAGACCAAATTTCTTTTACAGGGGATGTCAGTCTTTTTTCTACTAAGGTTTTCAACGGATTGGGTGAGGCCTAACACATTATGGGGGATAATGTTTCACCCAAAGTCTGATGATTAAATATTAATCTCACTAAAAAATATCTTTATAATGACCTCTAGACTTGAATTTGACCAAACAGCCTAGCCAAGTTGACACATAAAATTCACTGCCACACATAGTTATAATTTAAACACTGAATATTGATCTAATCAAAGTGATGACAAATTATATTGGAAGGATGGGGAGGACAGGAAGTGTGCCTGTGTGTCTAGGTTTCAGGGTGGGGGAGAAATAGACCAAAACTTCATCTTTCACCAAACACAAGGGGAAGCGAGGAGTAATGACAAAACTGACAAATCAAGAGGAAGCAATCCAGCCGTGTTTTTTAGAGAAAGGGAAACAGATGCCAACATGATCAGCTAAAAGAGGTAAAAAGGATTGCCTCTAAAGAGGGGAAATGGGGTAGGAGGGTGTGGGAAAGTGCTGCTTTACATAACACACCATGCGGATAAGTTTGGCTTTTTAAAGAATGTGCATATATAGCTTCGATTTTAAATGTAAACACTTAAGAAAGGAAAAAGAAAAAGGAAACATCTACAGGGGTAAAATAACAACAAGTCAATTATAAAACAATAAAAACCAGTGAGATGTTGACATGGAACAAGGCTTATGTTATAGAATAAGGGAAGGTCCATTGAAGGCTAACTGAGAGAGAAGTTTCTTTAAAGGACTCCCTTAAGCTGAGTAAGAATTTGCACGGAGAACAAACACTTGGAAAAGGCACTCCAGGCAGATATCTTATAAGCAGGGGCGACCTCCCATAAGTTTCTTTTGACTCCTGCATGGAAACTTATTGAGAGCCCTGCTTAGGTCTGCCCTCATCCTTGAAATCTTTCTGTATCCTTCTAGAAAGCTGATACTTCTTTCCTCTGGATTCCTACAACATATGGCATTCACCTGACATCCACAGAATTGTTCAATAAGTGGATCTTCTTTCCTTGACAAGATCCCAAGTGCTTGGGGTCAGGATGCTCTCTGATATTAATAATATCCATGGTCACCATTTGTTGAACATCTACTCTTGTTGGTCCCTGGCCTAAGTGTTCTGAGTACATTTCACTTAATCTAACAGTTGCTTTGTAAGTACAGTGTTGTAAAGATCTCTGCTCTATAGAAAAAGGAAACTGAGGCTTAGAGAGTTGATTTGCTAACTATGCAGTGGCAGAGATGCAATTCAGAATCTGATCTCTCGGACTCCAAAGCCCACTCTTTAAGCTTCTCTACCATATTCCTTACCACTACCTCACATTGCCGGTTTTATTGCACGTGCTCAGGATAGTATCAAGCATGTACCAGGTGTGTGGAAAATGGTGACTGCTTGAGAGAGAGAGGGACAGAGAGAGCAGCCATTTGGAAGGTATCTTGCTGCCCCCTTGCAGACACACATGGAGTCAAATTTCCACAAGCCAACTAAGCTGTCATGGTGACGGAACATAGCGCTTCTGACCTTACATATGCGTCTAATGACAGCTCACTGTGTGTAAACAGATGTCAGGTTTAAATCAATCTTGCTTCTGACACCTTACTTAAAAACAATAATTATGTGCTCGTTTTTGAATATGCAGACCTAGGTAAATTGTCTATCTCCACCCTCCTCCCCAAGTTTTAATTTTTTAATATCAATTAAGGGTTTTTTTTTTTAAGGAACTCACAGCAAGAGACACACACAATGAATTCAAAACAAGAGTGAGTCTCTACAGAGAGTGGGCAAGAGGAGAGGGTCCTGAGGCAGCAACAGAGCAGAATGATGTGAAAAACAGAGGTCGTCTGCAACATAGCAAGCACAAGGGTCACAGTAAGGGGACAAAGACGAACAGGCTCCATGCAGGTAGCCAGGCTTGGTCAGATGCAGTAATAGGAGCGACTCCAAGAGGAACTGGCATGATACTGTGTGGAAACCCCAAGGACAAGTTGCTCAGTTCTGCTTTAATCTCCACAGACTTACAGGTTTCGGCCCTGACAATGTGAGACCCCTCAGTAGCCCATGTCTGTGACAGGGATGAGACCTCTGATGATAATGACCCCTCCTCCTCCTCCCACCAAAAGATGCCAGGACAGGACAGTGATCCTCTCAACTCCTGGAAGGAAGCAAGGGCTTTTCATTCAGATCTGGGTTTGAATCTCAGTTTATTAGCTGTGTGATCTCAAACACTTAAGCACTCTGAACTATGAAAAATTAACAGTGGGGCCCAAGAGGCTGTGCTTTCATTAAATGCTGTGTAACTTTAAGTTGCTTAACATTTCTAAGTTTTACTTTCTTCAGGTATAAAATTGATATATTCATTGTTCCTATCTTACAGGGATGTTGCAGAGACTAAACCTAAGGCATGTAAATCTCTTACCATATGGTCTACTACTACTGACAAAATAATAGTTTTCATTCTTGATGACTTTGATGAGCATTAGACAAGAATGTATTTGAAGCATCTTGCTCAATAAATAACGGTTTCCTTCTCTTTTTTCTAGGTGAATGATTGTTTAATTATAGACTTGAGGTATCTACTTTGAGCTCTGTAAGCTGGATCAAGAGGAGGACTACCTGACCTTGACCATCAGTGTTTTATCCTCAGCAATGAGTGCCAAAATGGAAGGAAGGGGTTCTGACAGACAGAAATGCAATAGGACAGACTGACCAACAGTTGGATAAGAGAGATTCTAGTAAGACCAATGCCACATGCCTGACCTGAAGATTAAAAATCACAGGAAATGCAGGGATTATAATCCAGTTCTACCTGAATCATACTGGGATTCCCACCTACCTCTTCCAGTTGCCCCAGTAGTTTCCATAGAGCAAATGTGATTCCATCTCGGCTTTCCCAAATTTCATCAATCCAGACTGAACAGTGGCAGGGTCTGCTACTACTCTAGCTACACTTAACTCACTTAAAACACTAAGCTAGGAGATGTGCAGGTCCCTCAAGAGGCAGCCTCTTCTCTTCACCTCTTCCTGATCCTGTGCATTTCTGCACCAACCCCTAGGTTCCAGGACTGGCATCTCAGGTCTGAACTACCTGGCAGGACTTAGACCTTCTTTCTCCCTTTTAGTTTGTTCTTCTCCCCAACTTCCTAGTTTCTGACCTAGTTACCTGTTCCCACTTTCAGCCCTAGTTCATCTCCCAGATCAGGCTCAGGCACTGGTTCAGGGGCTACACCTTGGTTTCTCCAACCTAGAGAATTGCAAGGCTGCCTTAGCTAGGAACCCCCCTTGTCTCCTCCATGGTTTTGTACCCTCTTTTCAGCATCCCTGGGGTTCACACAGTCTTCAGATCCAGCAGTGAGCTCTCCCTGCACATGAGATGCATCCCAAACTCTAAAGGGCCTCTGGACAATGACAGATGCTGCTCTTTTGCTCCTCAGAGCAACACAGCCATTCTTTGAGGTCAAAACCTGAGTGTGTGTGTATTTGTTTTGTTTTGTCTGAATTACTTGGAGAGAAGCCTGAGATACTATTTTAAAAGAAAAAAGCAACTGTGGAAACCCAAAGAAATTAAATAGAGGAGTGAGCACAAGAGGACTTACCAAGAGACCCCAATATGTCAATATGCCCAAGCTGGAAGTGTCTTTTGGGTCCACTGTTCTAGTCTTTTCTTTGTACAGAAATGGGTGGTGGTCATTTGACCAAGGCCCCAGAGGATGGTGGGATACAGCTAGGAGTACAAATCTGAACTGCTACTTTCTGGCCCACTACTTAGCCCATCACATGCATCCATTTCTACCTGGTGGATTTTAAACAAATGGACACTCATTAGTCTTTAATAGCTAACCAAGCTCCCCTAACAGTGTATGCCATTCATCAGGAATCTCTGCTGGTTTGCAGACTGCCTCTTGGTCCATCCAGTCTAGGTCCACCCACTAAATCAGGCTCTATCTCTCATTGGTGACCAACTTGGCCCTTTGAACTGGAATTTTATTCCTTGCTTTGACTCCTCCCCCAGTGCTCTGCAGCAGTTTCTCACCTAGACTGGCTCTCCTTGGGTTCTCTGGGACCCTAACCTCCAACTTGACCAAATGACCAGTGTCCAGTTGGGGCCTGCCTGCTCCCTCAGGAAGGGGACACTTTAATACCTCTTTAAATGATGCTCCACAGGTGTTTACCCAACAGCCCTTTGAGCCCCCTCAGCTAATGGCAGTGACCATAACCCTGAGCAGGAGGAAAAGACTGTGCCCAGATCCACACTTCATTTGCTTCTATAGATGTTGAGGTAAGGGAAGTGTCCTGCTTAAAGAATCTTTAGTAAAGTAGGAGTTGCCCTACAGATGTCCAGAGAGATAAGGAGTCCAGGCCTCTACCTTCAAGCATGGGATGCCCTCCAGGTACTGAAGGGACAGCTTTATAAATACCTCCCCACCCCCAAATACTTGATGGGGACTCAGGCCCCCAGCCAGCTTCTCTGCTCTGTAATGAGAAAGCCATTATCACTTCCTAAGCCTCTCTCCGTGCCTCCCTGGAAACCATTGCCTGAATGTTATACTTTGCAAACCCAGCTCCTTCCTTCTCACATTCCTGGACAGAATGGAGAGAGAAGCTGCTAAAAAACATTTGCAGGGAGTCAGGTAACTTCCACTGCCTGAATGTTATACTTTGTCCAGGCAAACCCAGCCCTTTCCTTCCCACATTCCTTGACAGAATGGAGAGAGAAGCTTCTAGAAAACGTTCTCAAGAGAGTTAGGTAACTGATACCTGCTCTGGGAACCATCATCTTTCTCCCCACCTGCACAGGGCTGCAACACCATGGCCTGGGGCTTTCCTCTGAAGGCCAGCATGGGGCCTGGGAGGAGGAGGCACAGTGGTTCCCTGTTCATGAGGTCATGGCTACAGAGGCAAGGCTTGTCCTATGGTTTCTGCTCCAGTTCAGCTTTGCTTGCAGAAAAGGCTGCTTTAAAGATGTGGCAGATCAAGGTGTCCTGAGACCAGAGCAAACACAGATATGCACTCAACAGTGCCGTCATCCTGTCTTCTTTCATATCTCTGATTTATTTGGGAGAGCTCTCTGCAACAGATACCCAGCTGAGCCTGGAAAAGTGAAAACATGGTGTAAGCCCAGTTCTCCTCTGGCCACATCACTCCAGGACCTCAGACAGTGGGAAGCCTATAGCCTACCCCTGACCTGTGGCTGATCCTCCAAGGGAGTTTCAAGTGCTAATACCTAAGACAGATCCTGCTCCATGATGTCTTCATTTATTCATTCACTCAGTCAGTCATTTGGCATCTGTTTGTTGATCCCCTGGGCACTGAACATGCAGTGGTGAGCAAAGCATCCTCCTCTTCATGGACCTTCTAGTCAACACTATCAATAAATTGTTTCAAACCATCACTGTCCTAAGTATCATGACGTTGTGCTATGGAAGGATAAAACACGTCTATTATTGAGGCCATAGAGCCCACCTCCTCCACTCAATTTGTGGAAAGGTCTGCAATTGATATGTTACCATGATCTGTCAGATTTTACTAAATTCTACCATTTAGCAGATCCAAAATGGAAGACCTCTTCACCAGGCCCTTCTCCACTCAGAGATGGTGATCACCTATCCTGTGGGCTGTCACTCCTCCTGTCCAGGGCCATGGCAGACAATGTCTGGTGATCACTACACTCTCCCCTACTGAGCCCCATAGGTGGCTCAGTACAGAGCTTCAGGTGGCCAGCACTAGCACTAACCAGGTAAACACAGATGAAACCACTGGCCATCCACTGATCTGTAACATTAACTCTAATCTTTGGCTGCACATTCTAATTACTTGAGACAACTTCAAAAACAAACAAAAACCCTTTGGGGGTGGGACCCAGGGATCATTGTTTTCTCAGATCTTCCTAGGTGATTCTAATGCACAGCCAGTGCCGAGAACATTTGAGTGCTATTTCTACCACCAACGCAGTTTAAATGAGGTGATTCAACACCCCAAAGGTCCTGTCCCTCCAGTTCCATTACAACCCCGGGTGGTGGGTCATAGAGCATAGGCCCGCTGGCTGGAGTTAGGAAGAGTGATAGAGATACAGCACAAGATTTACTTACAAAACTTTTTAGATACAACAGTATTATTTTAAGAGAGAGCACAGTGTGCATAGTGTCTAAGAGTTTCCTCACACTTGAAAATAAGAAATCATAGTCTTTCAGAGTTTAAAGGACCTTTAGATATTACCTAAAACCATTTCAATGGTTGAAGCTGAGGTACAAAGAGACTGGAATTTACAGCTAACTCATGTCTGATGGGGAACAAAGCTAGGTCCTCAGGTCTCTCATGATAGTGGCAAAACTTGGAGGTACCGGCACTCACTGACCACCAAATTCACAGTTTAAACTGGCCTTTCCCTATCTACCTGCCTACGTACCCACCTACCTACCTACCTTCTAACCCCACGATGCATCCCAGAGCACAGACACCACCTGTGGGTTATGCAGTCTGGACTTTGCTGGCTTCTCAAAGAGCAAGTGTTTCTTCCCTTATTCACTCCTGGCCTACCAAGAGCCCAGTGGCTGGGAATGCCTTTCTCCCCTAATATAGACTCTGCCTAGTGACTTACAATCTACAGCCTCCAGCTCCCCTCTTAGGAAGGGAGACATAGGTCTTCCTTTATATCTTTACATCCCACACATTTGTCAGGTCATCCTTCTTCTATACATTTTATAATTTACAGTTAAAACATTATACAGTTTGGACACTATGACTAATCTTTTTTATAACTAGTTTCCACCTACCCAAACTGAAAACCTCACAGAGATGAGGTGTGTGTCCAGGGAGTTTGTTCTGTTGGTTCAACATGCAAATGAAGCAAAGAAGTGAGAGGTGTCCGCTGAGATCATGCACAGAGTCTGGGCAAGAATACCTTGTGAGGTATGAAGTCTATGATTCCACCTTCTAGACTTCGGTCCTCTCTACTCCTTATCACCTCACACACTGGCCTCACCAGTGGCTTCCTGAATTGCCACCAACATCTCCTTGCTCAGCCTACCACCTTGAGTCTTGCAACCTCTAGTTCATCCTACATACACCTGCCAAAATACTGTCCCTAAAGAACTGTGCTCAATGATGTTATTGGCAAAGTCATCCTTCCTCAAGCAAAAAACAAACAAACAAACAAAAACCCTAGTAGATTATTGTTCAACCCTACAAAGCCTTACATGGTGAACTTCGGGGCATGAATCAGACCTTCAAAGGGGATAGGGTTGAGAAGCAACCTCAAGGGACTCCTAGAGCATAACCAGATGAGGGCACAACCATGGGCACATGTGAGTGCTAATGAATATGTTTGTGGCCTTGGGGCCATCGTGGGTTTATGTAGGTAGGGGCTCTCCATTACTGCTTCAGGATTGAGCAGAGAGGCCTAGAGTCTCTGTTCCCTCTCTGAGGCACTCACCTAATTTAAGTCTGGATGTGAATAGTGGCCCATATACATGGCATCTCTGTGCGAGACAAATCTGAATACAATATGTGGTAACTCTGGTCAATGGCTTCCTACTGTCTTCTAAATAGAATCCAAACTCTAAGTAAGGTCCTTCTCAATTGGTCGTACCTACTTGGTCCCTCCTTCATGTACCTTCTTTCCCAATCTGAATTCCTTGTCTCCCTATCTCTCCAGAATTTTCCTCCATCACACCCTGCTCAAGTTGTTCCCTTTGCATGACACATCCATACCCTAGTCTTGACATGCCTTAACACCTCCTGCTCCAATGCCACAGCAGCTAGAAGGGGCCGCCTCTGAACTCCCTCAGCAGTCACTCCTACAGGACTGACTCAGCTCTTTCTGGTATCTAAGATGTAGTTTCCTTAACTTTTGAACTGTCTTGAGCTCCTTGAAAATAGATCTCATGTTTCATCCAAACTTATAACACCCAAAGTCTCATGCCTAGACCATAAAATGTCAAGATAATTAATTTGGCCTTACTCTGTTCAAGCTCTCACCTGACCTCCACCCTCTGACAGGCTTTGTGCTCTGATCCAACATCTGCCCTCTCACTCTGGTGAGTTCTTACCTAACTTCTACCCTTTGATTATTTTTCTCTGTGACTTCCAAGCAGCGCCATCTCAAGTGGACAGACTTAGGAGGTCTGGGTTCTAGACTGGCTCTGTCATGCTCCAGCCACATGGCCCTGGCAAGTCACTTAACCTCCATGGACTTCACTGTCTTCACCTATACAAAGAGCAAGTTAACCCAGATGACCTCTAAAGTCCTTCTCAACTCGCCACATTTTCTGGTTCTAAAATCAAAATGATGTATGTGTTGATCTCCTCTATACACACACCTTAATGTTATTATATTTATATTAAAAGGGGCATCCAACATAATAAAAGTAGCAATTCTAATAGAAACGAGGGATGTTTTTCTGACCTCTCTGTTCCAACGGGCCCTTTCCTCAGGGAGCGCTTATTTTTCCTGCAGTCTTTGAACCTCTCACAGGCCTGCTCATTATTTTGTTGTCTGAAGAGGCAGAACATTTCTGTGATTAATTAAGCAAAAAGCCCCAGTGCTGACTGTGCAAGAGCCATGAGATAATCACGCCTTTGGGGTATTCGCCAGGCCTGGGGAGTGGCCGGGCTGGGGTCCTCGGAGGGTTGATTAACTCTGGGAATCTCTGGCTTGCCCTAGACACGTGGCTCCCAGAGACACCACTGCACCTTACTGAAACAGTCAAAGGCTCACCTTGCAGAGTGTTGCAGGTATTATAGGGTTGGGGCTATAAGGTTGCCCAGGGAGTGGTTCTGTTGATGAGCCCAAAGGCAGACCTTGGGGACAGTTGAACCTGAAAACTTTATAAAGTAAGGATTTTCAAGCTTTTCGTGAGGATCCCCAGTTCCACAGAAGCATCTCAGGAGCTACCTGGGTTTGGGGGAAGAGATGGGTGGTGGGGCTCTCCCCCAGTTCAGCTCAGCTTTGACATGCGTATCCATTTCCTAGGGCTGCACACTGTAACAACATACCACAATCTAGATGGCTTTAAACGAGAGAAATGTATTATCTTGCATCTCTTGAGGCTAGAAGTCTTGAAATCAGGGTGCTGACTGTGTAGGCTACTTCTGGAGTCTCTGAGGGAGAATCCATCCTGGGCTTCTCTCTTTGCCTCTGGTGGTTGCCAACAACCCTTGGAATTCCTTGGCTTGTAGACAATCACTCCAGTCTCTGCCTCTGTCTTTACATGGCCTTCTTCCCTGTGTTCCTATTCAACCTCCCTCTCCTTTCTCTGATAAAACACCATTCATTGGATTAAGGCCCACCCTACTCTGGCATGACTTTATCACAAATTCATTACATCTGCCAAGACCCAATTTCAAGTAAGGTCACATTCACAGGTTCTGGAGGTCAGGACTTGAATATATCATTTTTCAGAGACATATTTAAACATCCTACACTCTGCCTTTTATATTGAGCATCTGCATTAGATTTCATTTAACGAAAGCAACCTACAACTAGAAGTAAGTTTGCAAAATACAAATAGGATTGTTATTGAAATCTTCCTGTTCCCAGAATCCCTACTGAGCTTGAATGCCAGCCTCCTCAAAGCCCTTTGAACAGAAAATTGACCCTCTAACTACTCTTTCCCTTGGGCCCTGTTCCCAACTTTGTATAAGTTAGTGTTCAATCAGAGAAGTAGAACCTTGTGGGAGCTGGCTCAGCTCTCTGTAAATCTGTCCTCTTCACATTTGATGCTGGAGCTTGAACACTGCAGGGCAGGCAGTTAGGAAGGGGAGATGGGTGTAAAGTGAGAAAGAGTAAGAACAAACCAGAACCGACAGTCATGAGCTGCAGCCCATGAGAGCTGACCAAAACCAGTACAGGCCCATGACCTTCTCACCTCATTGGTGTGGGTGTCCTGCAGAAGCCAGATCCCACAGTCATGGAGCTAAACACACACACCTGCCTCAGGAGTCTGAGAAGCTGCAGTTGGATCAAGGAAAGATGGAGCTGTAGCTGTTCTGCCTGCTGCCTCACACCCAGGAGGTGAGTGAGCAGGTAAGTGACCACGGAGATGAGCTACGAAATAGCTGCTTCCCCAAGAGAATTTCCCTGTGGCCCACCCTAACTAGAAACATAAAGGAAAACAAACTCTGAGGAATAAAGTTCAGCCTAGCCAAGTAGGCACATTATAAAAGTGCCATGGCTAGTTAAGGGCTCCCTCTGCCAGACCCTTAAAACTCCCTGTCCCTCTCTCACTGGACTGTGAATTCAGGACCAGAGGCGAGGTCTTACTCATCTCCTGGGCTCCATGTCATACACAGTAGCTAGGATTCAGTATTAGGTGTTCACTGAATTACATAGAATTTCTAAACCACAAGGAGACAGACCTCTAAGACAGATCCCAAAATAATACTTAGCTCTTCCACTAGACAAGACTCAATAAACCTCTCCTGAGTACTTACTGTGTGCTAAGAACTAAGCTATCATAGACATTGCCTCTTCAATGGCAATGCTGTAAAGAAAGAACATGCGTCATTCTCCCTTCACATAAAGAAATTAGGCTTCAGAGAAGTTAAGTCACTTGTTTGAGGCCGTATATTTCGACAAAAGCAGACTTAGATTTAAATCTAAATCTCCTGATGCCATGTTCACTTTTGGCTCAGAACTGGCTAAGAAACCTTTACCTTCAGGGCTGCTTTCAGGCAATGTAAGAAATATCAGGAGCATAACTCATAGAGGAGAAATTTGACTTAGACTTTGAAAAGCTGGCCCCTGCTCTTGGTGGTGTTCTGAAGAAAGTGGAAAGTTCAGTGCCAGAGGCAATTAACCCTGAGTAATAAGAACTTTTAGCCAACCAAACAGGCCAAGTGCTAGAGCAGGAGCGGCTGCTTCCAAGGGAAAGTGATGAACTTGCAAAAGAGTTCCTGCCACCCTTCCAAGCTCTTCAGACCTGGCTATGACCCTCCCTGAAGCAATGCCACAATTAAATCAACTAATAAGAGGAGCTGTTTCGAGGGGACTTAACTTGAAAGAGGTGACAAGCAGCCAGTGGAGGGTGAGAAAAATGGGAGGAGAGGGAAGATAGGAAAAAGAGCCAGAGGAACAGTTCTGTCTGTAAAAGGCTTCCAGGTGGGGAGACTGAGTTAGATTCAGGAAAGAGAAAGAAGACTGGCCCATCATGAGCCAAATGGTTTAGGCAGGGTAGGGAGGGGGTCTGAAATATCAATTCCAAAACTGTACTTCCTAGTCCCCTCAGCAGACAAAGGAGGTAGAGGGTTATCAGGAAAATTGGACTTGGGGACTGAGAGTTTGTGGAAGTAACAGAACTAACTTTAAAATAAGTTCAGTTAGAAGAAAATGACAAAGTAGAATGGAAACAAGGAGGGCTTGTCACAAGGCTAAAATCATCTGTGACAAAAGATAAATTTCTCTGGCAAGACCAATTGAAAAATAAAAGTAGAATGTGCAAATAAAGACAAAATGAAATAGGAAAACTGGCCAACTATGGGGGGACAAGAGGTTAAAATGATTGTAGCTTTTTGTGATCCTCTTTGCCAAGGCATCTTTGGGCACCAGTCCATGAAGGCTCTCAGCCCTTCTGAGCATCTGCATAAAATTCTGAAGTTACACCCCCTTCCCCTGTATGGCCCATGAGAACTGCAGACCCTCCTGCATTCCACAAGCAAAGTGAAGGGAGCCAGGCACTGTCTGCTCTTCCCTGTCTCCTATCTCCCACTAATCCCACTGCATGATCATCCCACCCTGTGGAGGAAGGTGTCACACGGAGGGCTTTTCCGGAAAACCTCTGAGAAGGTGTGCCTTCCAAGGATGGAAGCCTAAAAGTGACACTTGTGCTGATGTCCTCAGAACAAATCTGGATGTTCCTGTGGCCCCCTTTGCCACTCAGGCTGGGTATTGCAGGGGCTGAGTAGGGAAATAAGAAACTTAAACACTTTTCCTCTTCTTTATTCCCACAAAACTTTTGGGATGGAAGAAGGAAATCTTTCCTCTTTTTCTTTCTGTCAGGTCGAGATCTCCCCCAGATAAACTATGATCTAGTCCACCAGGCCCACCTTTTCATATATTAAAGGAATAAATATAGGAAGTGAGAAATCTCTTCTTCTGTCTTTACAATTTCTGTACTTCTATTTTCTTGTAGCCACAAATATTAACTCTCTGAATGCCTACTGTTTTAAGAACACTAACTGCACCATTTCATCTCCTTCCTGAAAACCAGAAAAATGCCTCAGGTGTACTAGAGAAAAACAAACATATACACGAGAACATAAAAGAAAAAGACATTCACATTTTTAAATAAGGCTAAATCTATTTAAATTAGAATGTAATTAGGCACTGATTTGAGAACACTGACACTTCCACAGTAATTCTTCCCTTTTAAAACTCTGACATAATTCTTCATTTATTCAGTTTTTTACCTCCTTAATATTCTAATTTTTAAATAAAAATTCTATTTTAGATAAATTACTGCTTTCTGTACCCTGCTCATTTCTTCTACATTTAATTCCTTCTTCCTGAAGTTCTTTTGGACCATGAGTGTCAAAATCTGTTTTCATTTTTCCTGAGGATATATTTACATTGCTCTCACTTCACTTTTGAATGGTAATTTAGATGTGCATAGAATTCTATGTTGATGCATGGTTTTCCTCAATATTTTGAAAATAGTATATTTCACCATCTTCTGGTCTCTATTTTTGCAGTTGAAAGGTTTGATGTTCAAATTATCATGTATTTGTTTCCACAGTCTTTCTTCCTAATTATTTCTGAGATCTTCTTGATTTTGCTGATCCACAGTTTTATTACCATGTGGCTAGGGTGATTTATTTCTACTTATTTAGATCTCAACTTATTTCAAACCCAAGATTTCATGTCTTCCATCAATTCTGGTAAATTTTGTCATTATCTCTTTGGATGTTACCATCCACATTCTCTTTGCTCTCTCTTTCTAGAACACCTATTGGTTGCCTGTTGTGTATGGTTTTATATATATATATATATATATATATATATATATATATATATATATATATCTTAAATACTCACTTGTATTTTCTATTTTTTCCTCTTTGACAATCTTATCCAGATTAATCATCCAGCACACTCATCCTCTTTTCATTAGTATCTCACCTGCATTTTTCATCACCAATGGGGTTTTGATGCATAGAATTACATGTTTTCATGTCTTTAAGTTACAGTGGATACTCTAAAAGAAACTGCCTGTTTTTTTCTTAATACCTTATTATTATTTGTCTAACGCTTACATTTCTATCCATTTTAAGCATACTTTTTATAGTCAGATTGTTTTATTTTAATTTCTTGGGATTCTAATCTTCCTGTTGCCTGCTGACCATCGGTGTGTGTGTTATTCTGAATTTTGAGCTCATCTGCAGTGGCTTTGAAATAATGCCAGTGGTCTGAGGTACGGAGTGTTATTTCAGAGAGGTCTTGAATTTACTTTTGCCAGGCATCCAAGAGATATCTTAACTGGGAAATAATTTCTGAATGTCACAGTTACAGGCCTCATAAGTAATATAAATTTCAACTCCAAGCCCACACAAGGTACAAAATCAATATTTAGATTTCTTAGGGGAGTTTGTTTTTTTTCCCCCTCCAAGAACTCAAAGACAGCTATCTTTGTCCTCTCAAAATGTGTCTCTTTGTTAGCAATTTCATTTTTTCTAGTCCACCCCTTGCACTAAGGAAGATGTCCTTCAAGGATCTCTGCTTCCTGCAGGATTCTCACTCTCTCTACCTTACGGCACCTAGGTATCAATCCTCATTGCCTGGGGCTGCCAGTGTGGTAAAAGCCAACTCCTGGGCTATAGACTCCATTGTTGGAAACTGCCCTGCCTGGTTTCAGAAGCTGTAAACCCCCATGGTTAAGGCTGAGTCAGAGACCTTGGGACCATAAGCCACTAGACGACAAAAAGCTTATCTCCCTGGCAGGGGTGCCACCTCTGCCCACTTTACTTTACCCTGCTTGGCCCTGAGCCTGACCAGTTAGCCAATGACGGGAAAGATTCCTCAAGGGAGGGATGACCTAAGACAGGCATGGTCACGAAGAGGCCCACAGGGAAGGACTTGGGGGGCTATAGAAAAAGGGGGTGATGGGCCCTCACCCCTCGGCTTTGACATAGCCTGAGTCCTCATTCTGTCTACAAGTCTCCTAATCTCTTGGCTGCCTTACTTCCCCTGCCTGATTTAAGCCTGAAACAATGCTGGAGGTGGGTGCAGCCCTGTGCTGGAAAGGGCAGGTTCACTGGGGAGATCAGGCCTAAGAAAGAATGCATAAAATCCTGTGAAACCTGCTTTGCTAATACCCTGAATTTAAATGATAAGGGTCCAAGCCTGAAATGAGTTTGTTTCCCAGTCTTATAGCCCTTTAGCTACTGACCCTGACTCAGAATAAGCCGCCATAGTTCTTTTTAATCTATTGTTTGATCCTTACTGCCTGACAAGGATTGATGAGCTTTACCTGTATTCCTGTGCAAACTGAACCCGATAAAAGCCCATTGAGGAAAAGGCTCTTGGTCATTCTCCTTTGAGAGATCAGCCACCTTTCCTCCCCATGCAGATCATGTCTTGGTAGACTTATTCTCATTCGTGGTGGTGGGGGGCGGGTGTCCCTGCAGGTGGAGCCCCCCCACACTCCATAGCCCTGAATTAATTCACTTAGCACAAAGCAGCAACAGCATCAGCTCATCTGCTTATCACTCTGATTTTTAGTTTGTCTAGTCTGCCTCCTGGGGATTTTTCTTTCTTGAGAATTTAGCTAAGAATTTACATTTTCCCCCTTATATTTGATCCAGCATTTCCAAGTGTTTGTAGCATAAGGGGTTTCAAGTATCTTGGTTTACCATAGAAGCCCATATTATTTTTCTTAATGAAAACTTTATACATTTCTTGGTAAATGTATTTCTGTTTGCTTGTTTTTGTGGGTATTTTGTTGCTTTGAGGATTTAGATATTTATTATTATCATTACTACTATTATTTACTCTTTATTGCTGATATGTGCAAAGACTACTGATTTTTACACATTTTTAAACCATTAATATTACTGAATATAACTAGCTTAAATAGATTATTAATTACCAGGGAGATAAATGCATTTAATACAAAAATGGAAAGGGTATATTCTTTACTTTTCAATCATTATACCGTGTATTATTTTCAATTTTGCATTGTGTGGCTAGGACTTACATAAAAATATTTTAAAATAGTAAAAATATGGGGATTCTTACCTTCATTTTCAGTATAAATCCTCTGCTTTTTCAAAGTTTTCCATGTTACTTGAGAAAATGTCTTTGCCATTTTAAGGATAAAATCTCCTATTCCTAGTATAGGGAGTTTAAAAGTCAAAAATGGCTATTGAATCATCCTTGTATTTTTGTAATATTTTTCTTAGTCTTGTTACATATGTCTTAAAACACTATGTTGCCGGATATGCTTGGTGGGTATTTTATTTTGAGATTTTTACTTTTAGATTCTAAATGACTTTGATCAGATATGATCTGATATTTCCTTTCTTCCTCCTCTCTCTTCTTTTTTTCAGCCTGCTTGCCTATCAGCTTTCTTTCTTTCTTCCTACCTTATATTTAAAGGCCTTCAAACACTGCCTGACCACAGTAAGTTCAACAGTATTCATTCTACTTCCTTCCTTGTGTCTTTATTTTACTCAACTATTTGACTTTGAAACTATGATTATTTATTTAAATCAATTTGGAAATGTGTCCATTTTTCTACATTCATGAATGATCTGTTGGAATATTTGTTTGATAATTAGAAAAACTATCAGAAAAGTTATATTGTCCCAGTGGCTTTTTTTTTTTATTGAAGCTAAAACTTTCACACTTATTAAAAATTATCTTCAGTTATCTTTTTCAGGTTTTCTACTACTTTTTGAATAAATTCTAGTAATTTATATTTTCTTCAAAATATTAAAATGTTATTATGACTATCAAAATAATAGTTTAGATCTCATTGTATTATTCCCTTTTTTTCAGACATTACATGACCAAAGATGAAATTCCTAGCCTGATCCAAACTCACTGTTTCTTTGTTTGTTTTTTTATACAGTCACCATACTGTACTTTATTATTCACTTTTAATCAATTTTGTTAATTATTTCATCTTTTCCTTTTGTCTTTATCAGGTTTTTTCTTTGTATAATTTTAAACTTGGTTGACAATTAGAATTTTGTTGTATTTTAAAACCTATATAAACAAAATACTTTTCATCCTTTCTCTTCTTGAATTATTTTGATTGTTAAAAATAATATAGTTTCTGATTTTACTTTATATGTATTTGCATAACTTGTATTTTATTCAATCTATTTTTCTTCTTTCTGAGGCACTTATCTTTATATATGAGTGATATTCTTTTCATAATTGAGACTTGCTCAATATAAACATTTAACCAATTTGCATTTGTTGTAATAACTGATATACTTCTACTGCATTTTTAAATGTTCTGGGAGGTTTTCTTGTGCTCTATTCACTTTCATATTTTAATATTTGAGCCAAGTCCCTCTACTGTTTAAAAAATAAATAAATAATGGTTATCTTAATATAAAACATAACAAGTGTACATTTCTCCAATTTGAATATTAACAATAAATCCAAGTTTATTAATTCTTTTTGTAAAAATTAAAATTTCACATTTTTATTTCTTTTAAATATATTTTATTTATTATGCTATTATAGTTGTCCTATTTTTCCCCTTTACTCCCTTCCCTGCAAACCCCATCCCATCCACATCTCCCCTCCTTAGTTCATGTCCATGGGTTGCACATTTTTATTTTTTAATTTGATTTTTATAGTTTATGCATGTAAAGCCACAGAACTTACATTGTCAGGGGGGCACTTAATATCTACAAATAAAAACCTACCTTAAGTCTTCCAAATTCCACATCTTTATCCTTCCTATCTTTCCCTCTTCATATTACAGACTTTAGCTAAGAGTTGTGTCTTACATTTAGTTAATAACTACCTCATTTTTACAATATGTGTCTAAATTTATTAAGGCTAATGACATATGAGTTTCATTTTATTACCAAATCATAGACCTTATGCTGAGTTTAAATCTCATCCTTGTACCAAATGCATTTTCCATTTGCAAGTACTTCATTTTGCGTAATCTTCTGGTGGGCTAGAGCCCAGGTCCTCAGAGTTGGGGATCTGCACTGTGGGGACCATCAAGACTTTTCAAGGGCTATAGGCAGCTTTAACATAATCACTTTTCAAACCTTCAAATTCCGCATGAACTTTTTTGTATAATTTATCTGATTGAGAATTTACCTCTCAGTGAGGCTTCAAACAAGGTCTCCTTCCCACTGCCCTTTTACACTCATTTTTCATCATACTTCTCCAATATCTAGTATCTGCCTAAGGTGCATTTCTCCCAAGTACAAAACTCCTGGGCATGAAACATATGTATAACATAAAATATTTGGAATCGGGGCGTTCATTTAAGCAAGAAACTATGACTCACACCTTCTGTCAATCTTATGAATATACTCTTCTAATAAAACTTTTGCATTTAATAATTTTTCAAATGTTTTAATATATTTATGTTTTTGTATCATGTGCTCACTAATAATAATTATAATAATAAGTTAATTCAGACTAAATCTTTTAACCTTTAGTTTAGAGCCATATTCCCAGAAAATAATAAATATGTATTTATGTATATCTGTTTGCAGAGAAATATAACAGAAGTTTTTATGTGGTCCTTATAATCATTAAGTTATAATAGCCAATTACTCTATGTAGATCATATTTCAGCAAAGCTAACTTTTTAAAAAATCTGTATTTACTTTTTATATTATTTGCAACCATTCTAATTTATGATGCAAAAGTATTATGACAAATTGAAATATATAAATACATTTTAGAAAGTAGACAACTTTTAAAAAATAAATACCATTGGGCTTCATAAAAAATGGATGTCTAAGAATGTATTTGTGCTGCATGTTTCTGTTGTACCTACAGTGAATAACGCCTTAGCTGGATGTAGCATGTCTGGCTCATGCAGGCCTTCCTAATGTGGCAGTTACTGCTCCACTACCATCTGAAGTTTAGTTTTGTCATAGAGAAGAATGTAATCAGGCTAATTAATCCATGTTAGGGAATTTGATTTTATCTGTTTTCTACCTGGATACATGGAGTTTTCTTTACCCTTAAAATCAAATGTTCAATAGAATAAATCTGTTAATCACTATTTAGATTAATTTTTCCTAGAGTTCTTTTCAATTTGAAAATCAAGTTATATTTAAATGTCATTTCTTTGTTAAAGATTTTATTTATTCATTTTTAGAGAAAGGGGAAGGGAGGGATAGAGGGAAGGAAACATCAATGTGTGGATGTCTCTCATGTACCCCTCACTGGGGGTGGAGGGACCTGGCCTGTAACCCAGGCATGTGCCCTGACTGGGAATCACACTGGCGACCCTTTGGTTCACAGGCCAGTGCTCAGTCCACTGAGACACACCAGCCAGGGCCCATTTCTTTTGTTATTGCTTCCAACCCATTTTATTTGGTTCCTATTTTGGAAACCCAAAATAAATGTACATTAGACTTTTATTCTCTGCCCTCCTCATCTATCAACTTAGAGTTCATGGTTTTAATTTCTATGGCTGCACATTTTAGGAGAGATTCTCAAACTTTTCCTCTATATCACTGATTAAATTTTCTACAGTGCTTATTTTGTTCTTTAAGACTTCAAAAACAATTTCTGTTTTGCCATGGCATTTTCAGCATTCTTTATTTATTTTCTCCAGTTCCCTTCTGTAGTTTTGCCTTTCTCTCAGTCAGCTTCATTAGTTTCTCAATCTTGTGTCTTATTATATTGAATTCTATTAAGAACTCAAAGCAGAAAGAGAAAAACATTTACTTTGGTTTCCGCTTTCCCTCCATCTATCCAGAGCTATGTTCTTTTTTTATGCTATACATCATTTTCAATAGATGTTTTCTGTTATTGTTTTCTATATTCTCATTCTTGAATGGTAAAAGATCTTTCAAGACCAGATTTTATCAAAAGAAATGGTAGATGAATATATTCCCTTTGGATTGTCTCACTGTCCACCCATCCTGGTTAGAAATTTCCTCCTCAACTATAAGATGTAGGTCTGGTAGACATAATTTTATATGACTTGTTCAGGGATGCCTGGGAGGCTTGGGGTGAGGGCCCAACCTGAAAGCACTCCCAGTGAGAGGAAGTGTCTCTGCACATCCTCGTGTTTGCAGGAATGTGCTGCGGGGCCATCAGTCCAAACAGGTTTTCTTTTTGAATTGATCAATATGTCAAGCAACCCTGTCCTTTAGCTTTGAACCAAAGCAGCCCGGGCACCTACCAGCTCTCTGTGTGGAAGCATCTTGTACTAAATCTTATTCACATGCGGGTGTTCCTCCACAGTTAGTGTGATTGTGGGTGAAGTGCTCCCCAACGGTCATAAGCATCATCCTCACAGTCAACCATCACCTTTCTGAATTAAGAGACAGAGGAAGTTTCTTCAGTACTCTTGCCAGGCACCAGGGCACGTCCTTAGGAGGAAATGTAGGGGTCAGATTTTCTGCCCTCCTTCAATCTGGCCCTAGCTGTATTAAGTGCAGCAGTAGTAATTTCTTGAAACATTTGTGGCTGACACTTTCTCTAGTTTTTAGGTACAGGTTTTTACTTTACTTTTTTTTAATGATTATAAATATTTCTTGCCCTGACTGGTGTGGCTCAGTGGGCATGATCCTGCAAACCGAAAAGTCATCAGTTTGATTTCCCATCAGGGCACATGCCTGGGTTGTCAGCCAATTGGTATTTTTCTCCTTCTCTTTCTCCCTCCCTCCCCCTCACTCTAAAAATAAATGAATAAAATCTTTTAAAAAAATATTTCTCAAACATGTAAGCCAGGATTGCAAAATGGAGCATTTGGTGTCTAATTTCAAAACTCTCTCCAAGTGAGAAATCTGCTCATTACTTTAAGTATGGATAATTGAAAGGTTAGGTGAAAAATCAGAAGAGCAAACGGTGACCAGATGAGAGCCTAGAAGCACTGCTATAACTGAGACAAAAAATGTGATGTGAAGTTGAAAAGAGCTACTCAGACCCCCAACCAGGGCCCCAGTCCCAGCCATGCCCATGTATAAAGTGCTTTTATCTGACCTCCGTGTAACTGACTCACTGGATTAAGACACTATCCAGTTCCTCAGAAAAACATTGATTCCCTCCATACCCTGAGTTCCTGTAGCCAACAGGCTGCTCCCTAGCATGCTGCACTTAACTGTTCTCATCACTTAGGTGCACTTGTACACAAACTTATTCATGCAAATTATATTTATTTTTTATCATATGCCTAATAAAATATTGTACAATTGTTACAGAACAGACCTGGGGGGTGGGGGGTAAATGATATACTATTACCAAAAGGATCCCCCCTTTTTGGTGAAAAGGAAAGGAATTATTAGAGTAATGACTTAATGTCTTCATTAAAATACTAAAATCCTTTAGAATACCCACAGACGTACACAGTCCTTCCTTCTCCCTCTGCCCAGTCTGGGGTACCGTATCTCAGGAAAAGAAGTAGAAGTCCGTGGATCAGGCTCCCGGCTCCCAGCACCCTCAGCTATGTCGCTGCCACAATCTCCAGTTAATCCAAAGCCATGTGGCACCTTTCTCATGGCCCACCAGCAAGAGTCCTTTCACCCGTTTTCTTCCAGGCAAAGTCTCTCCTGCTGCCTAAGCTACATGGCAAAAGGGAGCACCCCAGAGCTGTGTGGTCCTAACTCTCACCCAAGCCACATGATCCCAACTCCTGCCAAAGCCGAGTGATCCCAACCTGGTGTGGCTGCCACGCCTGGGTTTAAATCCCCAAGCCAATCTTCCTCTGCAGACCCATTTGCGACTCCTCCCACAATCAGTTACACCTGCCAGCATTCCTGTATTCTTCCAGCTTTACTGGGCTGCCATAATAAGTCCAGGCAGGCATGTCTCCATGGCATGGAGCCAATCATCTCCAAGCTCTCAAGCAGGTGCTGTAACCAGGGGGAGTTGCTTCCCAGTTACATCCTGAGTTGAAGTCACTCCCATCCCCCTGGCTCAAAGTATCGTCACAGCTATTTAACATATCTATGAAACCAGTTAAAGGTTATAGATATGTTAAATGACCATGCCAGAGGTTAGCTGCAAAGCTGTTGCTGTACAAAACAGCTCTCATGGCCCTGCTCCATGTGTCCTATCTGCCAGCTCAGACTGGTGGGGGTGAGGACATCCTATATGTATTTTTCTCTAATATTTACTAAATACCCTGAGTTCTGGACCCCATTACAAATCCCTATTTGGGGACCCCCCTTGGCTGCACCCTGTTACACAGTCAATCAAATACAAACATAAGAAGAGAACATTTTGTTTCTATGTAAACTAAGTTAAATGTCTTTGAAAACTCTGGAAGGATTGTTGTTAAAAATACATATAGTGGATTTAATATATATATAAATAAATTAGATAAGTTTAACAGTAAAGATCTAGAAAGATTCCTTTTTTGAATTGCTTTGAATATATCATTAAGTTATAGACCCACTTTAGTGGAATCAAAACTAAAAGTTAGAACTGATGAATTATGGGTATATTTATGTGAGGAAGAGGATTCACAAATCTAGTTAAAGGAGCATACATGAAAGACTGTCATTAAAACGTCTGAACTCCTTGTCTTAGTCCATGCAGGTTGCTCTCACAAAATACTACAGCCTGGGAGGTTTATAAACAGCAGAAGTTTATTGTTCACAGCACTGGAGGCTGGGAAGTCCAAAATCAAGGTGCCAGCAGACTTGGTGTAATGGCTGGCAAGAGCCCATTTCCTGGTTCACTGATGTGTTTTCTCTCTGTGTCTTCACATGGTGGAAGCAACTAAGGATTTCTGTGAAAGCTCTTATATAAGGGCACTAATCTGATCCATGAGGGCCCCATCCTCAAAACTCAAGGATCTCCCAAAGGCCTACCTTCTAATAATATCGCCCTTGAGGGTTAGGATTTCAACTTATGAATTTTGAGGGGACACAAACATTCAGACCACATCGCTGTTTTACATTTATTTTGCTGGCTATCATCACTGCAGCACACAATAGTCCAAAGGCAGTGCGCACTGTGCCAGCCTTTCACTTTTACTTCCCAGTTCATATCCTCTCTTCCTCTCTCTCCCCCCACCCCTTCCCTCTTGTCTCCATCTGTATCTTTCACAGCCACTGATTCAGTCTGTTACCTTTGTTCTCTATTTCTCTGGATGTAACTTGTATGGTTTCCCTTTTCCCACTTTGTCCCTCAGAACCATGAGAAGATTGTCCCTCATTCCAGATACTACAGAATGACTGATGAAGCATGAGTAGTAGACTGACCAGGTAATCTTTGCGATACCACAAGTTTAGTCAAAGCCCACAGGCATTTGCTGGTGAACCACTGTGAAGCCAGGCTCCACCTCCTCTGTATCTGATACCCCAGCTCCCTCATTCAGAAAGAGACCTTCATCTTTGGCCAATACCCAGAATTCAGGCCTAGAAGTTTTAAAGAATAGACCAGGGGAAACATGTACTAGAAACTCTGTCATCAGAATTCCACATTGGTTGACAAAAAGTCTATTTAAGTGTGGAATCATAAGAAACTGCATATTTTCTTCAAACACTCCATTTTATTGGTGTGGTTAAACCTGGTCAACAGTGTCCTTGAGGAAAGACTGCCTTTCCTGCAATGGCTCTAGTTGGAAACAGAATCCTCAGCTGGACAGACCAGGCTCTGATTTATCCTAACCCTAACTCAAGAATCCAAACACACAGTTTCGCAGTCAAGGTGTCTGGCTTTGAAGAAAGAGCATAGGATGTGGAATAAGATACACATTTCAACTATACGACCTTGGGGAAGTTCTTACTTCTCTAACACTCCATTTTCTTATCTGTAAAATGAACATACCTTACCTCATAGGGTGGTTGTGAGGATAAAATGAGATTAAGATATGCACCATGCTCAACCTATTGGTTTGGCCACCCAATATAATCTTTGCAATAAACCCTGGGAGAATTTTCCTCTCTCCAAGATTATGGCTACTCTAGACCCTAAGCTATATGATCACCAAAGTCCAAACACTGCGATTCATTGCATACAGACATCAGCAACATTAAAATGCACTGTGTACAGGGAGGCATTGCAGTTGAGTCCAGGTTGTGGTTGTACCTGTGTTACATGAAGGCCTCTGGGCTGACCATACAATAGTAAGAGGTTTCCCTTCAGATTCTTTCAGAGATAGCAATAGCAAAATAGATGCCACATCATTATACAGTGGTAGGGATTTGGGATGGAATCTACCCTTCCTCCCTACACCAACTCTATACAAAGATGATGCCCCAGATGAAGAAAAGTCATTCTTCTGTCAAGAGCATGTGAGCAACTGTGCTGCCGTGATGGAAAAGTCCAGACCCTTTTCTCTCTTAATACACACACACACACAGAGCACACAGCATCTCTTCAGTTATGGAAACAAAAATGGCTCTTCAGAATGAATTCATGTGATGGTAGAACATAGTTAAGCAGATAGGCTTTGGAGTCAGACACATCTGGGTTCTGCCACTTAAACAGCTGTGTGACGTTGGGAAAGTCATTCAATCTCTCTGAGCCTCAGCCAAGTGTCAGATAAGACTAAAAATGCCCACTTTTCAGGGCATTGTTTATAAGAAGTGATATCACAGCATTTGGTTCACAGTTCCTGGCACAGCTAGGAAACAGCCAATAAGAAGGTGCAGTGGTAGGAGTACTAGAGTACACGCTGCTGTCCTGTCTGACCTGGGGTTTAGGCACCACTTCCCTAGACAGTGAGGGATGAGGAGAAAACGGGCAGCTCTAAATGTGGTATCGTCCCAGAATGAAGGCTCACTGGGCTTTCTCTCCTGGTGCCTCCTCTTTCAAAAAAGAGTAATGAATGCTTGCATGGTCTCCACAGAATGGGAATGAAATCGGCACCAGGTCTCTGTGCCTACCTCCCACCCCAGGGATCCCTGCCAACCTCAGATGCTTTGTGAGCCTCACACCAGCCTTTGGGATTTTGAAATGGAAATGATGGATGACTTTCTTCTGCACCCTGGCAATCTCAGCCCTTCCAACAGTTCCAACAGCTTCTAGTCATAACCCTGTGATTTGAGAACAATGAATCTTAATATAATTGAGTTAACTGTATCATTTTTAATGTAAGACAATCTTGATTACAGCCAAAGGGCACCATTAATACGCCGAAGGAATGGCCGAGATTTTAGCATGTGAATGTTGTACAGAAAATAGAACTAATTAGCACTAATTTAATTCGAAGATTAAAGAAAATTCCGCTTTTAATTTTTAATTTAAGACAAACCTTTTTACTCTGAACAAAGAAAGAATAATAAGTACATTTTTTTCCATCTGAAAGGCAATTTTTACTTTTGCATTATTACACTAATATGGGACTGTGGGAATCCTGACCCCATTAGAAATCAAATAATCAGCATTTAATTATTGACAGCAAATTAATATTTAATAAAGACACAAGGGTTCTGGTATATGAAAGAAAGGCACCAAGGTTCTGCTGACCCAGAAACGTCCAGAAGGTCCCTTAGTCAGAACGTGATCTCCTTGCTCAGGGTAACAAGTCGGGATCCCCAAAGGGTCGTGGCAGTTTATTTCCATCCCAGCTACCGAGATGAGGAGCAGGAAGCCCAGAGTCTGAGCAATTGCCCCTTTCAGCTCCTACTCCACCCCCCACCAACTCCTCCTTAATCCGGCACTTAAGCTAAATAATACATCGAATGTCATAACCAAAAGGAGGACAGTCATAATAAAAAAATAATAAAAGAAGTGGCAAATCCTCCTTTTTATTCTACAAAATAATACTGACTTTTCTTTGCTGTGGGACTGCTTGTCAGGGATAATTTCTAACCAAAGAAGACATAATGGATTTACAATGAAACTCTGATGCTTTCCTACAGCCTCAGGAAGATTCTGAAAATAAGCACTATTACATTAACTGTCCAAAGAAAGCCAAGGAAAAGCTGTTAGCAGATTGCCCAGGAAAGCCAGAGCTGTGTGCAGAAAATGGCCTGTGGGTGACCTGGGGTGGGATCTAAAAACCTGTCTGCAAACCCTTCTGATCTCAGCAAGTTAAGTCAGACCAAGGCCTTCTCTGACCTGTGGAACTGATGGCAACTGCCGTGCAGTGAAATACCCTTCAGCCAGGATGGAAGGCTGAATTTTCACCAGGGGCTGACTGACTCCAGGTCTCAGACCCTCAAATTATTTTTCAGGTAGCCACTTTCAGGGTTTACCATTTGAGCACACAAAGCAAACCCAGCCTAAGTACTTGGCGATACCAAGTTTGGCCGACATGCTGGGTCTGTGTTAAGGTAGCTTTCTCTGGACATATTCCATTCAGGCCTCTGGTGGCACTCCACACTGCAACTCTCCTGAGCTCCACACCACGGACACTGCACTGACTGAGATCTCTGTGTGGGTAAACCCAGGCCTCCTCATACTCCCCCATGTCCAAAATTGATCTCCTCCACACTGATGTACTCCTCTTGTGAAGTGAAAATATAAAGCATATTCTCTCTCCTCTCTTTGAAACACTTCAACCCTTGTCTGTGGGAATTACATATTTAAAATGATGACAAGTCTTCATATTGCATCCCTTCCAAGGTATGGGATGTTGCCTAGAAATGCAGTTTGTTCTAAGATGTACTGAGTTGTCATCTCAAGGCTTCTTCTGCTTGGAGTCTGTGTGTCCTTGAATGGACAGAGTCTCTGTAAGGAACCCCATTTAGAGAGTTAGTACAGTGCTGTGAGCAGTGCCTGGGTACACATCGTGCCTCAACACCACTTATTGGCTGGGGGACTTAACCAAGTCACTGAGCCTCTCTAAAGCCTCGGCTGTTTCATCTATAAAATGGGGATAGTCATAGGTAGAATGAGTTAATCCATGTAAAGTGATGGCAATAACAGTGCCGAAGTTCATGTATGCAAGGTGCACAAGAGACCCCGAACATATTCTGTAAACCAAAACAGAAGAAAAGAGGGCCTTGCATTGATTGGTGTAGGTACATAAGCTCTACTCCATATGGGGAAGGAGTCTGTAGGCTGTATCTCATTTAAGGGATTGTTTTCCTTCAGTAGTAGGGACATAGACTTCTTCCTCCAGGAACTAAGGTCAGCCTTTAGAAGACATTGGTTTAAACCTGAGCCAATAGTACCCTGCTGAATAATGAAAGAATTACCCTCCTAAAACCTCCCTGGGTCTTACTCTGAAGAATTCATAGAGGGGAAATGTACAAGTTAGGATCACCACATCCCAAATAACAGCTGTTGAGGGGAAAGGGATGGATTCTAGCACAAAGCTAACCCTGTTAGTAGGAATGAGGTGTTACCTCAAAAGGAATGACCATTCACAAGAGCAGGATGTAAGAAAAGAGGTACATTCTCAGAGCAGGGAGATCTTAAATGCAGGGAACTAGGCCAGATTGGGCCCACAGGGGATGTTCCATGGAGAACTAATCTTCTGTAGTCTGATTTAGGTCAGAAGTAAGTAGAGGAGGGGAGGGATACAAATTCATGATGTTAAGATAGAAGAATCAACATGTTTGGGTGATGATAAGCAACTTATAATAGTTCTTACAAGGAGTTTCAATTCCATTTATTGCTTCCTACTCTTCAGTAAAATCTAAGATGACCACACAGCAGTGTGTGAGTTTAGTGTTGAGAACGAGGGGTTTATACCAAACAAGCAAGTGTAACTTAGCCCCATTCACCCATGTGAGAGAAGTAGGACTCCAGTTACGAGAACAGGTAGTGAGTAGCACCAAAGGCAACATGGTACCAGGCGGAACAGAGAGCAGCTGCAGGAACCCATGAAAGGAAGTGGCCATCAGAGGGACAATTCAGACAACTCAGTTGTGTGTGAATGTACAATTCACAAGCCTCCCAGGGTATGCCAGAGAAGGGGATCTTTGAGGCAGGTAAGGGGAAGCACCTCTCCTGTGTTTCACATCATAATGAATGGGCACCCCATCAACCTGTCAAATAGCTGGAAGTCATCCATGATACCACTCTCCCCCATTCACATCCACATCTAGTCATTAGCCAAGCATCACTGACTGTTCTATCTTAGCATCGTGTGTTTGTCCCTGTTTTCTCAATTCACCTCTGATCTGAATCAGACCTCATCATCTTTTACTTCAATTTTATCAACAGCCTTACACCTTGAGCCCACTTACCATAAATTTGTAATCATTAAGCTGGAGTTAAATGTGACTGACTGCTCATGCCTCACTCACTCATTCTCCACCAAAGGCCAAATCCTGAATCTGAGCTGGTGATGTGGCAGTGGTTGGGGAGGGAGTGGGTAGAGAAGGGAGCAAACCTGTATGTGGAGCTCTCTGAGAGCTGTTGGCCCATATAGAGCTTCCAATATACAGAGAGAATTAATCTATCATGACAGAAAGGATAGGATGACTTTCAGTAACTTAATGAACTAAGCCTCAGTGGCTTCATCTCTAAAAACTGAGTAATAATGGTACTTACTTAGGGCTATTAGGAGGTGCTGAACTGGACTTGGTAGACAGAGGGAACAGCACATATCCTTGGGTATGTGCCAAAACCCAAGAGCCTTAACACTGATATGCCTATTCTTGCCAGACTTAGATACCTTGTGTCTTATTTCTACCATTTTCTCATTGAGAAGCACTACAAAGTAAACACCAAGCACTTTAGTACTTTAATTTAAAATACTCTGTTAGGCCTAATTCCTTTTTGTAGAGTCTAAGAAAGGAATTAGTTACACAGAATCACATAGCAGGTGAGCTTAAGGAGTATACGTATTGTGAGTATTGGAATTGGGGGGGGGGTGATAGCTAGATGCCTGACAGTATTTTGTCTGCCTCTCAGTGCGTTGACTTTATAATACTTGAATAAAGCAAGCATGGATTTAGAATAAGGAAGCAATTGGACCTGAAGTCCTGGGGTGCTTTGATGGATCCAGAAGCTAAGCATGGCTAACAGTAGAGGTACTATCGACAACAGGCAGCTGCAAACAAGATCACACAACTTAGAGGAGTCTCCTGGATCAAGACTAAATGACATAATGCATGAAAAATTATTAGTATACATGCTTGATAAATCATAGCTATCGATATTATTTTTATTGACCAAAATCTTTCTACTGTTTCTGTGTTGGGTTGACGCAGTTTCTGAAGTCGGAAAAACCCATAGTTGTGACCTAAGCCAACTCCCTCATAATGAGGATATGAAGCCCCAAAGAGACCAACTATTGGCTTGAGGCTACCCAGACTAAGGCAGAGCCAAGACACAAATCTGCACCACTTTAGCCAGTCTGCGGTTTTCATTGGGAATCCCTCCCTTCCCCAAACAAGGACCTATGAGAATCAACTAATGAGGTAAACTGCAAAAGGACCAACTTTGGATGCTGGATGATGGATTGTGCTCTGCCTAAGATGGGTTTAGTCTCCACGCTTTCTAAGACACCCTCAACTCTGAGGCTCTGTTTCTGGAGAGCTCCCCTAACATATTCCCATGCAATCCAATAGTAAAGATGAAGGAGAAGGGGGGACTGCATCTGGAGGACTCCCAAACGGTCATTTCTAAGGCACAGAATCTTCTGGGTCCAGAGAGTGCTTCTAATGAATCAGTCCCTGGAAACCCCTAGTTGCCTCTTCCCACAAAATCCAGCTCCAAAGCCAAGAGAGGCCTCACACTGCCCCAACACCATGCTCTCCAATTTCACTCTTTCATGAAGTTAGAGTTGTACCTGGGATAGGCCGAGGCCTAAAGGGGGCAAATAGAGAACTCTGTAGTTAATCACCAGTGTTTGCCCAGCTGCTGCTAAGGAATCTGTAAGGCTCTTGAAAGACCAGAGACTATTTTAGCTCAGGATTCATCTTCTTCTTGCTCTAACCAGGAACCTGTAGCTTACATAGATCACTGTACTCTTTTCCACTGTCAACACTCTATTAAATTGTCATGGGCCTGTGTACCCTCAAATCTGTTCCTTGCCCTTTGGGGCAGGGCTCTGGTCTGGTACCACATGGATGCTGACTCCTGCAAGCAATCTTTCCAGGCTCCCCTATCATCTAGCTTCCAGATGGATTTGGCCAATGGGAGGCATTCGAGGGAGATTGGAGGGCAGGAAGGGCAGCTGTTTGTCCGCCTCAGGGGCTTCTGTTGTAGTACTGCATTTCCTCTGGCTCCAGCTCACACAGGGCAGGCCTGTCTTGGTTCCAGATTCCTGGTTGACCCAAAATTCTGCTCCCTCTCTCTGCTCTCCAGGCCCAGAGAAGTGGTGCCTCCCTCATTTTGCTAATCTCTGGTGACTACACTGACCTCTGGTTTCTTATCGCTTCCAAAATTTCCTACATTAAAACCCTCCCAGGATAAACACTTGAATGTCTTTTCCGATTAGGCCATGATTGTTACACACAGTCCCTGGTATTTGGCATATCCACAACATAATATCTGCATTTGTACTCATTTAAGTATATAGGTACCTATGATACCCATCAAAAATTACTATAATTGCCCAGCCCACCTCTCTAAGGAAAGGGAGACAGGAAATGAACATATGTTTAGTGTCTGTCTTATGCCAGGCCCTGTGGTAACCTTTCCATACATCATATTATTTAGTCCTTATAATAATATCATGCTGTAGGTTTTAGTAGCCATATTGTTAAGAATGAGAGAACTAAGGCCAAGAAATAGCAAAGAGCTTGGCAAACGCTGTCACTGGTAGGTCTATGCAGGTTTAGACACCACACCAGCTGAACTTCCAAGCAAGCCAGTCTCCTTTTACCTACATCAGAATTCTTACAGTGTTCTTGTTTTTGCTGTTTTTATTGTTGCTGTAGTTGGCACTCCGAACTGCTGAGCAAATACAACCTCACAGTGACCCCCATTTGATAAAATGAATAAAAGCTCAGCTGCTCTGAGGGCTCTGGTTGGAGCTGGAATGGACCTCAAACTTCACCCTGTCATCTCCCCACCACCACAGGACATCCTGAACCACTGTGGAACCACTTGCTCCTTGGCACTAAACTGACATCTATTTGGCTCCTTGGCATCAAGTCTCTTTCTTTGTCAACCATCCTATACTCAACTGCCCAATTAATTTTCCTAAATCTGACAGCATTGATCCCTGCTTAAAGAAGGCTTCCCCTTGCCTGCCAAATTGAAAACAAATTCCTCTTACTGGCACTGAAGATCCTGAACAGACTCATCTTATCATGGTCTAACCTTGAACTCAACCCAAGGAAGAACTCTTCCTGCATCCCAAACATTCCCACATTTTTCCCATATGTTTCTTCCTCCTGGAATACTTTTCTGTGCCCTCCCATGGGCACCTGTCAGACTACCATCCATCCTTTGTCAGCTATAATCCACCTCTTCCATGAAGCACTCCGGTCTGACCTCACTTCCCTTTGATTTCAGGTCCTAATGACTCTTTGTGATATTCTCATGATATTCTGATTCATAGTTATTTGTGAGCATGCCATATGCTTGCTTGAGAATTAAGAAAGATCTCTGTGTTCCCCACTGCATCTATTTAATATTTTAGGCAATCAGTGAGAGCTTCTTAAATTACAGAGCTGATAATATTTAATTTAGTACCAGGCCAGGAACTACTCTCCCCTATATTGTAAACCATGGAAAATTTGACATCCCTCCATCTCACCAGTGTCTTCTTTGCCTCCTTGATGCCTCCCTCTCGCTCTCTCTCAGAGATCATCTGTCCCCCTACCGTTGGTCATTAACAGCCTTAGGGGGAGGCAGGGACAAAAAATAAGTTTAGAAATAACCAAAACCTTGAAACTAGGAAGAGCCTTTCTCTGGGCTCCCCAAGAAGGTACCATCGAAATCTTCCAGCCCCAAAGGAAGGGCAACTGGCTCCCCACTTACCCCTTCACACACCAGAGGCAGTGAGCTAACAATACCTGTCTGCCATCTCCCAGTGACAGTCACCTTTGCTCTTTGTAAATGAGTAAAGCTGTCCTAGATGCTGGCCTCGGGCAATCCCAGTCTAGGGCTTGTCAACTTTCATGTTCACTGGATCACCCTGAAAAGTCTGACTATTCCTACTGTCACTCTACAGTCTTCATATCCCTGAATAATATGCCCCACTCCAAGATCTGGTCAGGTTGCTCAGTTGGTTGGAGCGCCGTCCTGTATGCTGGAAGGTTGCAGGTTCAATCCCCAGTCAGGGCATCTGCTCCTCACAGCCTCATGGCTTCCTCTGATATCACAACCCCCTTTCTCCCACCACAACGAGACATACGTTTTCTAAGGTTTGCCTTGGTGCCAGCTCTCCCTCTGGCCCTTCGTGACCTGTTAGCTTTGGATCCCACCATGGTCTAATCAGTCTCTTTCTCTTAGTACAGAGTCTCACAGTGGAAAATTTGATTGGCTTGACCCACCTCCTGAACTGATTCCCGCTGGACCAATCATCTGTTGTCAGGGTCCTGTGGTACACACCCATCCCACTGGCAGGGAACCCAGCTAAATTATAATTTCAAAGATGGGTACACAGTTTGAGATACTTGTAAGGATCTCTGATGAGACTATTAAGCTTATGAAAACAGACTATAAGGTGAAAGAAGTAAGAAAGGGAAGAAAGCAGGAAAAGAGCTGGGGGGAGAAGAAAATAAAAAATGTTGAACCTCTGCTATGTGCTAAGCATAGGTTAGGCTTTTAAGCTTACATTGTCCTATTTTAGCCTCACAATAATTCTTCCAAGAAACTATTATCAGTTCCTCTTTTCATATTAAAGAATGCAATCTCAGAAGAGTAAACTGAGTCATCCTGTTGTCAGTGAAAAAACAAAGATTTGAACCGGCAAATATCTAACTTCAGAGCAGAGGTCTGATGACAGTTTCATTAGAGGCAGAAGTTCTATGTGTTAAAGTTGAAGAAATAACATCAAAAACACTCTTCCTTAAAACAACCACAACAAAAGAGTGATTATTGAAGAATGTTAATTGATATCTCCCTACACTGGTTACTTCTGTCTGATGGTTTAATCATTAGTAGCTCAGTGAGTTTCATTAGAGACCTATTGTGCTGCTGTTGGCAAAACAACATTGGCATCTCATGTTCAATAATTAAAAGCAGGAAAAAACAAACATTCTCTTTGGAGCCCTGAATATATAAGCAGCAGTGATATGTGATTCTTTAATCAATAACCAGGCTATGTAGCCTAGATTGGATGGTGCAGACAATGGGCCTTCTTGTCTCCTAATTCCCCTTTCCTGATCTAAATTTACAAAATCCAACTGGACAGAAACTAAACTTCTTGGTAGCATCCCATTTGTAACCCTGCCTTTTGGCCATATGGCTGCTAAGAAATTGCTTTCTAAAAAGGCAAAATCGTGACTTTTGTATATAAATGAATATAATATATAAGATGGGCATGTATGAAAAAATTAGAAAACATGATACCACCTATTCAAAGAGAAATTAGACAACCATCGATTTATACAGAATAAAGAAATGTTAAAAAAATTTACGAAGTGATGTTACATTATTTCGGGGGGGGGGTTTGAGGGGAAAGTTGATTAAAACTACTGAACAGAATATATTTGCATCTGTATAGACAAAAATCATTTTGCATTGCTATCACTTATCTATAACTTACATTGTAAAACAGCTGAAGAACAATGAAAGGCTAAAATCAGATAAACCTTACAAGTGTGTATAGTTTTCCACTGGATACATCCAGTAATCTTTCTTGCTTATTCCAAATTTCCTTATGTGGTACAGAGAAAAACATGTGCTTTAGGGCCAAATCTAGGTTCAAATTAACTCTACTACTCTTTTGCTACAGGTGACCTCTGACAGGTGATGAAATCTCTCTGAGCACAGCCACTGGAATCAGGCTGAGCTGGGACTGAATCCTAGCTCTGCCACTGATTAGCACTGTGATCTTCGATGAGTTCATTCATGTCCTTGGCCTGAAGTTCCTCCTTTGTAAGAAGAGAATAACAATAGCAACCTACTTGAAGTATTATTTTCAAGATTAATGAGAAAATATTTTAATGAGTTTAGCAAGAACAATATATGGTAGTTTAAATAAAGATGGAAAGGGAACCTGTGTTCCATGCTGGTCTGTGCTTACACTCATTCAGGAGTACTTACCAACAAAGCTGATAACAAAACTTTAAAATCTAAGGTAAGGAGAACTAAGAAAAGGAAAACCTCCACCACCTATAGTGGCTCCCCTGCACACACCAACTAGTCATGTGACCTAGAAATAACCTCTCAACCACTCAGAGGGGATGTGATCACAGATGCACAGTCTGGGTCCACCCTGGTCCAGCCTGGGTGGTCCAGAGGTACCTATAGGCATTGTAGGCCTCATCTTCCTTCTCTTAAAATCACTGAATGGGTATAAAGTCTTAGTGCCATCCAGAGAGGAACTACCCTTAGAGGTAGTTGCCTTGTGTCCATATGTGGACCTCAAGCCATCAGTACCTTCTGAGAACCTAGACCATTAATATTGAGAAGCATCCTGTTAGGACAGGAGCTGGCTAGGGTTTCCTGTACTCTCATCTCGGCATTAGAGCCTTGGAGAAGAGGGCAGAACCTCCTTCTGTGCCTGCTTCTCACTTGCATGTGAACCACTTCCTGCTGGTACTTCATATGTGTATGTCATTCTTTTACCTAAGGCCTATACCCCTTGCCCCACTACCCCACGATTACTGTGAGCAAGTCTGTGTAACCCCTCCCCCCTCCAGGGGTTCACTGGCCCTGGCTTTCTAGGCAGCTTTGCCTTTCTGTCTCCTGGACCACTTGGATTCTATGTTCTCTTAGGATAGACTCCCCAAGTATGGCTAGAGCAGATGTGGGAGACATTCCCTTACATGCCTGCTCTCTGACAAACTGCAAATGTCCTGCATCTTCCCTATGGTCTGAGAGCCTCAAAGGCCAAGGTGAAATATTTACCCTAATTCAGCAAGTCCTGAGGAGATAGGATTTCCCACCTGAAGACTGGCACAATCTGAATAGCTCATTGGGTCTCACTGACGTGAAAGTGACTGATCTATTCCAAACAAAAAGAAAGAAAGAAATTTGAGTATTAAAAAGGGAATGAGAACACTCTACATGGGGCTTACTTGTTTATTCTGGGAAGAAACCACTGAAATTTAAACAAAGGATGTTCTTCTCAATATGAAAGTTAATACTTTCAGAGATAGTGGGTGAGTATGACTTGTTATTTTCTTGTGCATGTGACAAAAACTACCCAGATATCCAATGATGGAACAATTGATCATTTTCCTGAACCAAAGAACCAGGGAGAAAAATAGGCAATAGATTCCAGAATGGACACCTTCCCCAGGAGCTGAGGCCTGAAAACTCTGGTCCGAAAGGCCAGATAACTCACTCTACTCCTCTCTGAGCCCTGGGGCTGCTCCCGGACTCACTTTGCTGCCCAGCCTAGTGGGTGTCTGTGGACAGGTGATAAGTTAAGCAAAGCTAACGTCAGATCAGGCATGATGGAGAGTGTATATCCCTCCTTGAGATTCTTTATCACTCAGAGTGAGTGTTTTATAGCCCTGCATAGAGGTTGCCATAAAACACCATTTTAAGGAGCTTGAGGCTATATTTCATCCATTAACGTCCTTTTGCCCCAAGAGGCTAAACAAACTAGCAGGTGGCTCAGGATTAACATCTTTATTACAGATGACCTCACTATTGTGTTCTCTATAAAGAAAAAATATTACAAAGCATTAACGCACTTTAACTATTAAATTAATACAGATTTACGGCTCATATCCGGATCTAAATTTCTTGGCCTGCAGAGTCGTTATTTTTCTGTGATTTTTTGACAATATTGCTAATGGGGACCAGAGCAAAATTGATATGAACTGTGATGGTGAATGCATGAATTCAGAGAGGCAGCAGGTTATGTCTCTTCGTAAATCACTCCAATGGCAGTTTTGCACTAGAACTTACACAAGTATTTTCAATATTTGAGCAACAGCCACAGAAGGACATTTAGCCAAGAGGATGCAAGTATTAAGGTTCCAATATTTACTTAGTCCTGACAAATGGCAAAACATAAAGACTGCTTTCATTACCTGGAGAGGCTTTGGTGTGTAACTCCCCCTGCCCCCACTCTGTCGCTAATGCTAAAAGTAGCCATTACTTATTTTATCTCGATGGGTTGCCATTGAATGTTGTCTGTGCTCATATATGCTATGAATTGAAGTTGCCTTCATTCCTACTCCCTTTTGGGTTTCTGAATAATGGTATCCGCTGGTCACTTGCCAAATAAGATGCAAAGTATTACTTCTATTGTTAATTACCAGCAAGCACCCTAAGTCCCAGAGAATGGTAAAAATAGGTCGCAGAACAGGGCTTCGGACTAAGGCTGAACATAGTCTTCCAGCTTCCTTCCAAATCTAAAACTTGGAGACCACACAGTCATTCATGCCTTAAGGGAGCCAAAGAGAGGAATGGCCTGCATGCCAGTCTGCTGATTGTGCCGCATAAGTGAGAAAGCTCGACAAGATGAGAGGTTAAGAGGGCATTTGCATGAGATCTGACCTTGAACCCAGAGGTTCCCTTCCCCTGGGGTAACATGGCCCTCAGATGTAAAGTTTTCTATACCTGGGTAGGCAACTTCTCCTCTATGGGGAAATGTGGAAATGCAAGGTTATAGAGAGATACAACTGTGCTCCCTGGGGGGGGGAGAGAAAAGGGTCCTTGAAAGTAAGTCTGTGCTCTCTGTGGGCGTGGGGGGAAAACTCTAGTGTAAGGTAAAACATGGAGTCTCATTTCAGAGGATTTACATTTTAACTTATTACTATCTAGTCCAAGTTTCATGTATCATTTAGGGTGAGATAATATCTTGACACATGGGCTCTGAAAATATATAAACCATGCCTGGCTCATAAATTCCTGCAAAGTCTTGAAAGAAATATATGTATATGAAACAAAGGCAGAGCCTCTTAACTTTAGAGCATATCTGCTCTTTTATAAAAGCAACAGCTATGGCCCCAAATTCTAATGCTGAACTCTAGCCAGCTAGGCTGGCCTGGGAGGAAGACAACTTGAGTTATTCTCAGACCCCCACTGGCTGTCAATGGGAAAGGGTAGATCCCCAAACATCACAATGAGGGCAGAGAGTGCAAATGTCCCAGAGGTGAGGTGGAGAAGAGAACTTCAACAGATCCTTCTATAGGTCATAGAAGCCCCTCTGAAATTGCCACTCCTGGGAAACAACATAGAGCGCTTTAAAAATTGGATACGGGGTGGGGTGGAGGGATGGGGAGAAAAGACACACAACTGTAATTGAATAACAATTAAAAATTTTTTAAAAAATTGGATATGAGGTGGAGACAGGATTTGTTTAGCCAAGAATTGACTTCTTAAAAATGAACAACCTGTGGGATTTCACCAAAAGCCACCAGTAGTAACAGCTGTTATCTAAAGAGTCTAAATCCACCCTGACCAGCATGGCTCAGTGCGTTGGGTGTTGCCCTGCAAACCAAAACGTCACTGGTTTGATTTCTGGTCAGGATACCTGCCTGGGTTGCAGGCCAGTCCCTGGCTGGGGGCATGCAAGGGGTAATCAATCAATGTTTCTCTCCCTCTCTTTCTCCCTCTCTTCCCCTCTTGAAGGGAGGGAGGGAAGGAAGGAAAGAAGAAAGGAAGCAAGGAAATAAAGAGCCTCCCACTACTGCAATCAAGTAGCCCTCTCTTCTTCCCTTTTCCGCCCCCATCACGAAAGCCTCGAGACCGGCCAGAAGTAAGAGCTCCAGAAAACTCAAGAAAAAAGCAAACTATCAAAAGAAAACTCAAGCTCAGAAGAAGTGGACATGTCCTGATAGATTTGGCCCACAGTAAAAGGAGGCCAACTGAAAAAGAAAAAAAAAGTCTTACTGAGGGACAATATATAATGTGGAAAACCACTGGCACCAGTATTTCTTAATCTCTCCCAAAAATACATCCCCAAAAAACATAAAAGACAGTTCTCTTTCTCCCTCTATTACATGGATATCCATTGGCATCTAATCTGTGTGTGCACGTATGTGTACACTCTGTGTGTAAGCATATACCACCTTCTGTATTTTGGGCATGTAATGGGTAATCAGGTTGGTATGTTTGCATGTGTAGTCAGGCACCTGTACATATGCACAAAATTTTGCATGTGTACACACCCAGATGTGTTGTGCATAACCTGGAAGGCATGTCAAGTGCATGTACAAGTGTATGTATGAGTTGTGTGTGTGTGTGAGTTTGGGTTCTTGAGCCCTACCATGCACCAGGCTATTTGCAGCCAATGTTGGGTCGCTAATGATTTTAATGAGAGTGCCTTCTGGATTCATATTTTTTTAATAAAATACATCACACTAAAACCAAATCAATGAGAAACATTAATTAGGGCCTTTGTAGATGCCTTCTGTGGTGGTGTTTTACTTTTGAGAAGCACCAGACGAAGAATGCTGGGCTTTATTTAAGCTAAGTTGTTTGACATTTAGATGAGAGAAAAAAGGGGAAGAAACTAGCCAGCCCAGGAACCGTTTTTGACAGCTCTTTGGTCATGCAAGGGAGAAAAAAGGTGCTGGCTGTGAGAGTGTACTTTGAAGCCCTGGAAATTTGTAATGAAAAATTTAAGATACAAGAGAGGCAGAAAGATGAGCTATTCACGGGGCTCTGCATATATTAACACTTGTAATGCAAACTAAAGGTTTGCTATGTGTTTTTATAATTTGTCCACTAATAAATATCTTCCAGAAACACTTTGATTTTCTAAACTCGGGTATGGAGTTCGAATCCATTAAAAAGTAAAAGAAACAATTGGCACTGGACTCTGGTCCCTGATTAGGGGACCATGCACATTAATTGTTGCAGGCAGGCCACTGACTGATTTCAAAAGATGCTGGAAACCCTTGAGTGCTTGGAGAAAGCCAGGCATCTGCGGACATCTCCACTGCAACCATCCTCGAGGTCAACTCATCCAGAGCACCTGATCCCTCCTCTTCCTCGACCACCTGGGAGTGATTACTGACACTTCTCTCCCCAAAGCCAGGAAGGAGCTGGGATCCACTGAGGACGTTCTTGAAAAGTAACATCTTCATTACTGAAAGGGCAGAGATTCTGTGATGTCCAGACAACTTCAGCAAAATTTGTGATACTAAGGGAAATCCATTTCACCCATGCATTACATCCTGTAGGCCTAGATCTGCTGCCCAGGCCCTTTAATTACTGAGCCTTCTGCCATGGCCAGCCCAAGATGTCTTTGCTTCCTGTTTCTAGATCTCTCAATATCCTGCCCAACCCTTTTTCCCCCCTTTTTTCTAGAACTTCTATTTCCTGGTTAACAAAAACTAAACACCTTTTACACTCGCCCCAAAATTCTCTCCTCTTTGCCTTATGAGTAAACACTCTGTTAGCAGGAGTGCAGGCTTGGAGGTGGGATGGGCTTATGTTCCAACCCCACGTGACAACTTGAAGGACATGGGGCAGAGAGGCCAAGGAGTGGGGGAGGAGCCAGCTCACAGTTTCCAGCCTGAGCTCTAAGCTTTGGCCCACCTGACGAAGCCTTGGCAGTGAGTGCCCCGGGGCCCATCTCTCAGATCTAACTAACACTCAGTGACACGTCCCTGGACTCCTGCTATTTCCTACACTGATTTTAGTCTGTCTCAAGAAAATTTTCACCCAGAATACTCTGAGTTTTTGACTTTTACAGATCAATCCCAGAAGATACCCCTATGGGTTTCTTCTGATCCCTCAAGTAAAAACAATACACTAACTAGATTGGGGTTTCTCAATCTTCTATTCCACTGACATTTTGGGACAGATAATCTTTTATTGTGAGGAGCTGTCCTGTGCATTATAGGATGTTTAGCAGCATTTCTGGCCTATTCACCTTCAAAATGGACAATACTAAATGAATTGAAGGCCCCCTGGATGAACCACGAGGCCCAATCTGGAGATCCAGGATCCAGGCAATGTCCTTTAAACCACAGTCATGATTTGTAAAACCGGAGAAAAATTACCAAAGGGCATGAACTGGAAAGAGTGACATCAGCCAGGGACCTGGAAGCAAAGAGCACATTTGAACTGGTAATTTAAGGAGCATTTCACAAAAGAACTATTTATAAGGGCGGGAATGGGGTTTAAGGGAAGAAGACAGTACTCCAGGGCTAGTAACAGTTAGGAACCAATACCATCTCTAGGCCATAACAGAAAGGGAAGGGAGAGATTAATCAAAAAGCTGTATGGAAAGAGGCCTCTAAGAAGAAGTCTGGAAAATAATCACCCACAGTGATCCAGAAGGGAAGGAGCAGGGGAGAAACTCCCTAACCCCATTCTCCTCCCAACCACATTCTCTCCTCCAGAAGCACCAGAGCCATTGAGGCCATTCTGATGAGCCAGACTCCCAGAGAACAGGACAGAGTGTAGGGAGTGTGAGGGACTGAAAGCAAAAGAAAACATCCAGCCCAGGTGGAAATGAAAAAAGGTGAAAGGTGTCCAACAGAGGATTTCTGGGCAGTGACTATGGCCACCACACAGTCAAGGAAGGTAGGGAAACAATTGGAGACAAAACCCAGAGCCACAAAGGGCAAGGTTAAAGAATTAGCCCAAAGCAAGCTGTTAAATGTGATCTGGTCAAATGCTGAATGCCTAGGAATGGCAGGGGTGGTGCTGTGCTAGCTGCAAAGCTCACTTCTGAAGGCAGAAGGTTTGTCTGAAGGAGACTAGAATGAAGGAAACCATTCCCCACTAAAACTCCTGGGCTGTTGGCTCAAATGTTCCTGTTCATATTTTATAAATGTCTTGCCAAAACTGAATTTTCGTCAGATTATTCACCTGCTGAGGGCAGATTTCTTGTCTGATTTGTCTGTGTATTCCCCGCTGCCTGACGCTGTTTGAACTCTGAGATTCTCGTATCTTCCCAATACGTTCCTATGGCCACCATGTGTGAGAAGGGTTAACTCAAAACATCAGGTTGCATACAACTGTAATTGCATAACAATAAAAAAAATTAAAAAAAAAAAAAAAACACATCAGGTTGTACACCTTAAATATACATAATTTTTATCATTGAATTATACCTCAAAAAAAGACATTTTCTTAAAAAAAAAAAAAAAGAGTTCCCAAGAGTCACTGTCAAAGCAAAGAGCCTGGCAATCATTCTTTTCATTCACCAGAGAGGAGAGTCCTTCCCACAAAGTGAGTGCAGTTCACTGTGCAACCTGCCCATTCGTCATCTACTTCTCACGCCACCTGGAAGCAGGGCAAGGAGTAGGAACTTGAGTTTACAATATTTACAATATTTCTTGTGGGAGGAACACCGGACTGCAGAATTCTCCCATCCGCCATGGATGAGAAATAAGTCGTCCCAGACACAATCTTGCTGTTCTGGTGGGAAAGGGGGTGGCAGTTCCCTCTAGTGGAAAATGCTCCAAGCTCTTCTCCCAAATGGCTTTTACTGGGAATGGTATGTGTTGGTGTATACAGCATACATGGATAGTTTATCAATCAACGTCAAAAAGGCTATAGTCATACAAAAACAGGTATCACCTATAGATAACAATTGAAGGAACATCGAGACCTCTCATAGATTAAGGTCTATTAGTCACGCTGATGCCAGAGGGTCTTTAAGACGTGTTTCATGAGATAAGGAGTTTACTCCTTATGCCTTGAACTTAAACATCCAGTTTGGATCACCAGGGTTATACAAAACAAAGCACAGCAAGTTTCAAAGGATACAATGTATTTATCAGGCCTGATTCCCAAGAGAACCCTAGGTGTTAGAGTCAGGTCATGTCTGCGACCTGTGTTTTTACCTGGTTTCCTAGGGAGACTTACTAGCCCCTTTCAGGGCCTGCTGTCACGGGGCTGCAATCTCCAAAACCACACAGAGTGGTCCCCAAAATCTCCCTCTTTTTTGTTTGTTACGACAGCATAACCAAAAGCAGTGGTGTCACTGTAATCAACAGGGTTATGCTAGGCAGAGCAGGCTTCAAAGCACAAAACGCACATTCTTTCTCAGGCCAGATTTGCCCTCAGGAGTCGTTCATTCCAGTACAAGGCCACAGCTGCCTCTGGCATTGTTTTCAGGCTAAGTCAGTCGGGGGGAGCAAAGCAGCTGAGATTAGGAGACTTTTTACAGAAACAGTGAAGACTCAGGCTATGACAAAGCCAAGGGGTGAGGGTCTTTCTGCCCCTTCTCTGTAGACCCCTAAGTCGTTCCCCAGTGGCCCTTCTCAACTATGCCTGTCTTAGGTTGTCCCTCCCTTGAGGAATCTTACCTGTCGTTAGCTAACGAGTCATCCGCCTGGGCCAAGCAGGGGGAAGTGAAGGGGGCAGGGGCTGTACTCCTGCCAGGAGGACAGGTTCTGTCTCCTTAGTGGTTCATGGCCCCAAGGCCTTTTCACTCAGCCCTAGCCATGGGACTCTTTAGTCTGTTAATGAGGCTACAGTCCCTGAAACCAGGCAGGATGGCTCCCAACATCTCTCCCTCTTTGTTTGTTATGGCAGACATGGTGGTAAGTCCAATGAAGCCTGCTACTTGCTCTTTGCATATACAATCCCTAGAAAACGACTTGTGTGTACATTTCAAGGCACAAAAGACCACAATGATTAGGAGGCATCCTATAGCCCCCATGACGCAGACACGCAAATTTAGTCCTTCAAACCAAGTTTTTGGATTGAGCCATTGTAAGTTGTCATGCAGGGTCTGAAAGACGTCCTGCTCAGTGAGTCACTTAATGTCCTCAAGTTGTTGACGTAGCTCAAGCTGGAGTTGATCGATTTGTCCCTTGAGATTGGAGGAAAAGGCCCCTCACAGGTGATGTCAGATCTCCTCCCATTAGCTATGGCCCCTGGCATCCCTGTTTGGGTGCCAGATGTGGGAGAAAGTCCTGCCGCTAGAATTCTCCCATCTACGTGGATGAGAAATAAATCGTCCCAGACACAATCTTGCTGTTCTGATGGGAAAGGGGGTGGCAATTCCCTCTAGCGGAGAATGCCCAGAGCCCTTCTGCCAAATGCTTTTACTGGGAGTGTTATGTGTAGGGATATACAGCATGCATGCATAGTTCATCAATCAACGTCAAAAAGGCTACAGTCATACAAAAACAGGTATTACCTATAGATAACACAATAGATAACAATTGAAGAAACACAGAGATCTGTCATAGGTCCGAGTCTGTTAGTCACGTTGATGCCAGAGGGTCTTTAAGACGTGTTTCATGAGATAAGGAGTTTACTCCTTATGCCTTGAACTTAAACATCCAGTTTGGATCACCAGGGTTATACAAAACAAAGCACAGCAAGTTTCAAAGGATACAATATATTTATCAGGCCTAATTCCCATGGTAACCCTAGGTGTTAGAGTCAGGTCATGTCTGCCACCTGTGTTTTTACCTGGTTTCCCAGGGAGACTTACTATCCCCTTTCAGAGCCTGCTCTCACAGGGCTGCAATCTCCAAAACCACACAGAGTGGTCCCCAACAATTTCTTATCCCCCAACCTGGACGAACAGTCCACCAAGCCCAGAGTTGGGGAAAGCCACTTGGCCATCCCTCCAGAAGCAGGCATTATAATGCTGGCTTATTCCAGCTGCAGGAGGATAGGCAGAGAAGTACTTCTTCCCCATAGTCACAGCACCTTGTTCTTCAGACACATACTCAGTTCTATGGCATCAGGCCACCTGACTCTCTAGGAGTGACAACCTTCCCTTGGTTCTGACTCCTGTGCAAGCCTGGCCACCTAAGCCAGACTCCTGGGATGTGTGCAAATTGTCCAGAGACCAGTTCCTCTGGAATCCCCTCTCCAGGCCTTCTTTTCCTGGGCAAGGGGTTATGGCCCTACCATAAATTGCCTCTACAATTTATGTGTATCTGGAATCCCAGATTAAAAACATTTCTTGGGCTTCTATCCTGAGCTTGGTATAGTGAGGGTCATTCAGAGACCTTAAAAATAATGTATCATCTCAAAAGAATTATCGTCCAGCAGGAACGGTTAAAAAAAAAAATCACACACACACACTCACTCTTAAGTTGATTCCTAGTGGGGTAGTTCAGAAGAGAGATACCCCTTGCTGAGAGGTGCGAGTTGTGCCTTGGAAGAGGGTGATGGGGGCAGGTGAGGAAGGGGGTGTAGAAGGGATATTTAAGTCCTACCTTGCCTATAAGCAGACTCTTGTCAATTGGGATGGCCACATCTTTGAGTCCTACCAGTGTGTTAGACCTTCGCACTCCCTTCCCACTGTCCCTCCAATTTGTCATGGCTGGAAAAATTTTAGGAGGGAGATGTTCTAGTGATGTTGGTTAAATAGCTCCGTCTCTGGCTCTCCATTCAAAGCCAACTTCTTAATTAGGGCCACATTGCCTGGACATAAATGCACTTATGTATATTAATTTTTGCTCCACTTAGCACAGTGGTCACTTAATTAAATGTCTTCAGTTGTTTTATTGGGAGAAAAAATGCGCCCCCACCCCCCAGGCATCCCTCCTTCCCACTTAGCTCCTCTGTTGTGCTGTGATTTGAACACACTATTTGTTGCTTTCCACTCAGTTCATTTGTAACCCCGATGCCACCACATTTGTAGGAACTGATATTAAAAAGTAATATCTGAGACTAAAGTCGCTAGACTGTTTAGTAGATTTTTAAATTGAAACCAAAATTATACAGATTTTTCATTCTGATAATTCCACCAATTCACTAATTCTTTAATCTTTACAGGTCATTGAACAGTTCCACATTAATGAGATGTAGTTAAGAACGAATTTTACACTTTTTCCTTTTTTTTTCTTGAAAAATGTTTCCTATCATTTGTAAATTAGAAAGAACTTGTTCCATTTATGGTCCATTTATTTAAAATAATCGAATGCATGGGATCTGGCTGAACACTGTGTGTAATGATGCTTTTAAACAAATTACCATTTATTTATAAGCAAGAAATAGACTTTTAAAAAGCACCCAGACTTGGTTACATTATTAATGGTGTTCTCCAAGCTCAACAGCTCTGGGGTGTGTGGGCACATGTGCATATGCGTGTGTGCATGTGGATTTTACTCCAGTGAGAAGGGTAAGGACTTGGAAGTAAAGCCAAAAGAAAGAAAAAAAAAAAAACTGGCTTCTAGGAAAGCAGCATGTTTTTCTTCTCAGAAAGTTGCAGACATTGGTGAAATATACCCAGATAAGCCAGCCACCCAGACTCTTCACGGAAACTCTGTGGTTCTCATCACACACACAAAAAAGCCCAAAGCTAAAATCAGAGTGAGCTATAACCCAACCTGTTCAGTGTGCTGAGGATGTGGAACAAACAGAAGTCCTTCGCCCTGGCTGAGACGGAAGCATGGGCAAGTACGCAAAGCCCATCTCTTCTAGCATGGCCCAGGAGTTTCCACTTAGAGAATAATTGCATTTTCATAAAATGCTGTGGAGTTAATTGCTTGGATTCAAGTACTAGAAATTACTATTATTCCTTGTCACACACTTGCAGGGATGAAAGTGTTTATCCTGTTAAGTGATAGTTAAAGAGCTTGCATTGTAGAGAACCAAGGGAGATGGCTGACTATGCTAAGAATTAATGGGGAGAGATTATTCTGTCTTCATCAGCTTTGGCTGTATCCATTCATAAGACTGTCCTCATTCCCTTTATCTTACCCCTTTTCTTCAATACTGTTCAATTGAAGAATAAATAATAAGTAGTGTCTAGGACTTCCAATATTCAATCCTAACCCCATCCCCTCAACTTCCAACAAGTGTCATATCAAGCAAAATAAACTGAAATAGCCCTGCTCACAGATTTTTTTTCCTCCTTTTAGAGAGGAATCTACAAGCCTGGAAAGAAGTTAAAAAAGAAAAACATATATAGAAGAAGAAAACGAGAGAGAAAGGTGAGAGGATAAAAAAAGGAAGGGAATGAGAAAGTAAAGGAAAAAATATAAATCTAGGATGCTAGAGAAATCAAAGCTACTAATCAGAATAAGTGATATTAAGAGTTTTCAGGCCTGAGCTAACATGTAAATGGGACTATTTCCAGGCAGGGATTTTTGAGAAAACATGAGAAAAAACGAATCAAAAGGAAAGGTGCTTAAAGACAAGATGAACGCATGTAAAGACAGCTCGTGTGTTGCCAGAACCAAGAACAATGTCTGACATACAGTGGACACTCACAAAGTGTTTGTTAAATAGGTGAGTGAATGAATGATGCTCTGTTGGTTTTCAAAAGTGGCAGCAGTAGATCCAGACACTAGAGACTACTTATTTCAACCACTAGCAAAGCAATAATCATTAAACAGTGGTTTTGAAAGCTTAGAAAATAAGCAATAATGACTAGGTCCCATTAGGACAAATCTTACCTAAATCTTACCTAATAAACCTAATGAAGATTTTGTTTATTGAATTGCCAGTAGATCAGTTATATCTTGTGTTTGACAGGTGTTTGACAAAGTATATTGTAATAAGTCTGCAATCAGAAAAATGTGGGGTTTGCTGAATAACTGGCTGAACATGTGTATTAAAAGTGATGAATGACTATTAGCTAAATGTCTCTAGTGGAATGCTATAGGCCCATTGACTATTTCTTGTCCTAATCATTGAAGATCATAGAAGAGAGTATTTGTGATTAGGACCATCATAAAAAAAATTCTAGAGTTTACGGTCACTCTTAGTAAGAGAGATCTGTCCTTACTCTAAACTATTTAATAGTTTTCCCAGAATTTTCTGTAGATGTAATAGCATGTCCATCAAAATCTGCAGATGACAGAGTTAGAACAGCAGTCAGATCACTGAATGAAACATAGGCAGGTACCAACTTGACAAAAAAATAAATGTTTCCAATAGGTTAAAAAAGTCAACTTCTCATAGACAGACATGGAGAATACCTAGTTAAACAGTGGTTATTATGGGAAAATAAAAGTTTAAGCTCTTGTTAATTAGTTACAAGTTTGCTCTGAAAAAGCTATGTGATATTGTGGCCAAATATCCCAAGTTGTTGATGTTTGTATCAACAGAGACTACCACTGGAAGATGGCCACCGGTTGAAGTAAGTGGGAGGGGACGGGGCATAGCATGGAGATGACAAAATACAAATGACAAGAAAAAAATTAGAAATGAAAATCAGGGAAATTAGAACAGATAGAAAACTTTTTAATTATAAGAAAAGTATTTCCTCTGTATGAAGCAAACGCATTTGAAAACACAGAATTACTTTTACCCCCAAACTCCCCACATTCTTGTTTTGACATTCTTTGGACCCCTCCTCATCACAGGCTCTCAGATGACTTCATCTGCTCTGTGGTCCCCAGGCCTGTCTCTGCCGCGTAGGCTGGTGAGGAAGCTCAGTGAAGCAGCTGCCTTTGGTTAGGTGATGCATGATCTGAGCATCTCAACCAGGCTCTTGAGTCAGACCATCTACACTCTGCCACTAACTAACTGCATAACTAAGTTGCGTCTCCAAATCTTATTGTCAACTATAAATAGAAAAGGTGTGGGTACGTGAGGTGATGCTGGTTCAGTGTTGTGCACATAAGTGCCCATTAGATGTTTGTGAGAAGACAAGTACTGCATGATACCACTTAGATACGGAATCTAAGAATGTTAAAACTTATAAAAAACAGTAAAATGGTGGTTACCAGAACATGGGGTGGGGGGTGGGGGATAAGAGTGATGGTATTTAAGGGTACAAATTTGTACCAAGTAGTAATTATCCATAGAGATCTAATGCAAAGTATAATAAATACAGACAACAATATTGTACTATAACTACATAATGTGATAAATATTGCCACATCGGCAATCATTACAATACCTCCTGTATAGCAAAGTAACATGCTGTGCACCTTAAACCCATGCTATGTTACATGTAAAATGTATTCAATAAAAATGTTTTTTTAATGCAAATGAAGATTAAAAAAAGAGAGCTTGAATGTTAGTTGGTATTTGGTTGCAAGTGGGTTCTGAGACTGGGGGCAAGGGTAGCCTGTGAACTCTGGGGAGGTCTGACCACTGAACCATCTAGGGGGGCTGTTGGGAAGCCTGAATCGCCATGCTTTCCTGGTGCTTTAACTGTTTAGTTGGCATCAGCTAGACTGCAACTGCAAACTCATCCTGAGGGTTTCTAAGAGAGACAGTTCCTGGTTTGAATTCATTTGCCAAGGCCTCTGCTCACTGGGGAACTTGGCCTCCACAATTTGCAAAATGCATTTACAAAGATGTTTTCTGACACAAGTAATCCCACCAGCTGCCTCTCTTGAATGGACAGGAAGGAACCCTCCCAAGAATATCTAGAAGGAAGGCTCCCTGAATGTTTACCCTGACTGCCTCAGCTCACCAGTCCACATCTATTCTGGACAAACTGGAGCACACATAAAAACGGAGTAGGCCGTCAGCATTCCTCAGAGCTGCACGATATTCATTTGTGCCATGGCAGGGGGCTTCTGGAGATTACTTCCAATCACATCCAAGGAGAAACCAGTGGTGTAAATAAACAGGTGTGTCCTAAGGCAGATTCACAGGCCCTCCTGAGTCCTCCAAGGCCTGGCCCAGATGAAACAGAGAAGGAAAATGCTTTTTCCATCCCAAAGAGTTTGCTGCCATGAGGTTCCAAGAAAAGAAATGGGGTGACTGGTCTCTGAGAAAGACAGCAGAGTAAAAGCTTCCCAAATGACAGCAGTTTGAGTGTAGTCACTCGTTCTTGAACTTGACACCTCAGGGATGTTGGTCTCATTTTTAAAATAGGAATTTAAATAATGGAGGAAAAAAAAGAATACAAAACAGTTGCCCCCATCCAAACCTCCCCAGTATCCTTCCCAAGGAGCCTGGGACTCAGTAAATTAAGAACTGCAGCTTGTCAGAGATAGAAGGACCCTCAAAAATCACCTCCTCCACACTCCTCCTTTTATAGCAGGGAGTCTGGGGCCAAAGGAGGGGCCTATGCAGGATGTATGGGAGCAGGTCTGGGACAGGACCAGAGCAGGACACCAGGTCACCCAGCCTTCCCATGGTGCTTCTCAACTGCCCCACTCTTACTACCTGCACTGACACAGCTCAAAAACTGCAGATTGTGAGTGCAAATTACCTGAATCACTTGGGAGCCTGTGGGTACCAAATGTTTTACCATTGTCCAGATGCTATTTCACTTGTCAGAGGATGGTCTCAGGGGGTCTTTTGAAAAAGTGCCTTTGAGGTAGAATTGAAATGTGAACTGGGTGAATTTGATGGTCTATCAATTTCAGGTGGCCCTGTGCCTCAGGAGTCAGGCAGTTTCTGGGTTGCTTCCAACTATTTCTCACTAGCCTGCCTATAGCACCCTGGTGCCAGCTACCACCATCTCTAGCCAGAATATTGTACAGTATTTTACTATAATACTTCTCAGTTGGTTCCTTGCCTCCACCCTGTCCCTCCTAGAGTTGGTTCTTGGCACAGTAACCAGAATGGTCCTTTTCCAACGTAAGTAAGCTATGTCATTCCTCAGCTCAAAATCTTCTCAGAGAAAGAGCATTCTTCTTTGGTCATGTATATCCAGATGCTGGACACTCTCCCTTGCCAGGATATATCCACTTTTATGTTGATAGTTTGTACAGCAGTGCCCCTTTACCTGCAAGAAATATATTCCAAGACTCCCAGTGGATGGCTGAAACTATAGATAGTATCAAACCCTATATATATATATATACACTATGTTTTTCCTTATACATACACACCTGTGATAAAGCTCAATTTATAAATTAGGCACTGTAAGAGATTAATAATAATAACTAATCATAAAATAGAACAATTATAACAATATTCCATAATAAGTTATCTGACTGTGGTATCTCTCTCAAAAGGTGAGTACTGTACTCCCCTGTTCACTTAAAAGAAATGCTTTACAGCTTCTCTTTGGCATCACTACTCCTGTGCTTCAGGGCCATTACTAAGCAAAATCGGGGTGACTTGGACACAGGCACTGCGATACCACCACAGTCGGCCTGCTGACTGAAATGGCCACTAAGTGACAAATGGGTGAGTAGCATGTACCCTGTGGGTCTGCAGGACAGAAGAATGATTCGTGTCCCAGGCCAACAACGGGGAGGCACAAGATTTCATCACCTTACTCAGAATGGCGCACAATTTAAAACTTACGAATTGTTTACTTCTGGAATTTTCCATTTACTATATTTGGACCTGGGTTGACTGCAGGTAACTGAACTGCCAACAGCGAAATCATGCAATGGAGTGGGGGTGGCTGCTGCATGTAAGAGTCAGGTGTTTTCTGAGCCTGAACTGGCGGAATCATCTCCTTCCCCTGCCTTCTGCTCACTACCTGTTATCTAGGTAGCCCAAGCAGAGACTGCTCCCAAGGAGTTGAACAGAGCAGAAAAAGCCTGGGCTCCAGCTTTTGTGACCATGTTTAATAATGCCACCCTTGGAACCCATGGCATCTTACACAATGAGAGAGAATTTTTTTTATATATTATTAAGCCTAATGGTTGTCCTCTTCTGCCTAAAAATCCAGGAAAACAGTGCTCCACTAGCACAGTGCAGAGTATCAACAGGAGAGACCCAAGTCCAGGCTCTAACTTGGATCCAATTGATAGGAGAGTGGGGAAGAGAGGCACAGACAGAGCTATTCCCACGGTAACAATACACGTTTTTCAGAAGGAGATCCCTGAAGAAGGGCAAATATACTTGAAATTCTGGCACTGCATGGATCTCTGCAGTAGAGCAATTCAAAATAGGGAAAGCCACAACCACAGCTAGAAACCAAGCTAGCCATAAATTGAGGAGTTAAGGGCAGAAAGACTTGAGAAATATCTGGAGTTAATAGTCAGGTCAGCTACAATGAAGCAACAAATCCAGCCAACTTGGTGGAAGACATGGAAAAGAAAGGGACACTAAAGAGAAGTGGATAAGGGAAGCAGGTTGATAAGGTGAGAGGATGCCTGTGGCAAAAGACCAGAGATACCTTGCAGTATCCAAAACTAGCTAAGGGTTCACCGATACCATACTGAGGAGGGACTGGTGGCAAAACCTGAACCACCTTGAACATCAGTAGAGCCTTAAGGAGTAATGATGCTTCAACTTCAAAGTTACATTAGTTACCTAATCCATTCACTGGAGATGCTTGATGAAATACAAGTTCTGGAACAACCAAGGCAGAATGTCTATTGAAATCTATACGTATTGGTAATATGCAAACCAGGGTTTTCTGAAACAGCTGGGATTCATGTGGGTTGTCAGCAGACCTCGCCTTGCAAACCTCTGCTCTGTTGTGTTTGTAGTCTGTTACACGAATAAGGTGTCCCTATGTATCCCGTGTGCTCTTCCATGAATAACTGCTTTGGGGTGAGAATCACTGGATAAGCTGTTTTTAGTCATTACCTTTGGGAAGATTGATAGAGGGAGGGCAAGAGGGGAAGTGGCAGCACTTCCCTCCAATCATTTCCCTTTAGTTTGACTTCTTAAATCTGATTTATATAATTCTCACATGGGGATGGTAGGGGTTATGTGGACACAGAGCTTAGGGTCATTGCTTTGCTTTTTGTTTGATTTTCTCTTTATACTTTAAAAATGGTAGCAATTTTTAGCTTTACTATTTCTATATTCAAAAAGTATTTATTGAGTGCCTCCTATGTGTCAGGCACTGTTCCAGGTACTAGGGCTGCAGTATTTGCAGGATAAGTACACACTTGGGCCTAAACTGTATGCTCTGTAAGTTAAATATAACTCATCCCTCGTACATGATCAGCTATCAATATTTGTTTTCCTTAGAGAGTTTCAGTTTGAAAGAGTTCCTCCAGGTGGATGGGCTGAGCCCTTTGGACAAAGGGAGGCCAGCTGGCAAGTGTAATCATGACCTAGGAGCCAAGGGTGAACATACCAGGTGAGGGACACCCCTGCCCACCCTGCCCTAAAGAATGACACACGGAAAGTGCTTATTCTTCCCTGCTGTGGGGCGTGTTGTTCATACAACAGAGGAGAACCTAGGTCACTGGTGTTATAGACTTTGGCTTTGGAACTTATTGAACCAGATAAAAAGTAGGTATAAAAATGAAATTGAAGTGGGATATTAGGCAACTAGCTTGAAGAGCAGGAGTCTAAATTTTTCTTCCCTTTTTTTTTTCTCCAGCTTAGGCATTGTTCATTTTATTTTCTTTAGAGAGAGGAACCAATGATAGGAGGTGAGTGGGAAAGTACCCATTTGAAAGTGATCCTCTCTTGCCACTGCACACCCACCTTCAAAACCATGTAGCAGCTTCCCTGAAGCATGTGCTTTGCATTAAAAGAAATAATTCACAGTCTTCTTATAAAATACTATGTGCAGAGTTCTCAGAAATATACATGTTTTAAAATGAAATACAAGTTATGAGTTAACTGAGCTCCCAGAAATATCTTTATTACCATTACCAATGATACCAATAATTTTAGCTAGTTGCTGTAATAAGTGCATATATTTCATCTTATTTGACCCTCACAATATTAGGACATACATTTTATTATCTCCACCTTTTGGAGGAGGAAACTGTAACACAGAGAAGTTAAGCAACAGGTCCAAGACCACGCAGGTTGCTGTCAACCCAGTATCCTCTGTGCCTAACTTCTGCTGTAGTGATGAACACAGACCATCCGTAATGTGTGCCCCAGAGAACAGAAGAAGGGTGAAGAAACTCACATGGAAAAGGAGAGAAAAGACCCAACCATCGATGTCCCCTGTCCTGGCCGAAGCCAATTGAACAAATACACTTCATGCAACCCTTTACGAGAGAAAGCCATTCTGTGGACAACTGCCATCATTGGGTTCCATGGGAAGCCTCTAGTTGTCCATTTACCAGCTAGCCAGGCCCAGGGCAGCTGGAAGGACTGTCACTTTTTCCTTCTCAAGCACCTCTCTCCCCTCTCCTCTCTTTTTCTCTTTGTCTTCCTCCTCCTCCCCCTCCCCTCCCCTTTCCCCTTCCTCTTCCTTTTCTTCCTCCTTACTCCTCTTCCTCCTCCTCCTCTTCTTCTTCTCTTGCTCATCAAAAACTATAGGACAGAAAAAGACTGAAACAGAGCTTAAATTGTAGATTTAACTGTCAAGTTGAATATGCCACCTGCACTTTCTTTTGCCTTGGAAATGTTTGCCCGTTCTTTTCATTTAATTCAGCATTTCCCAAATTATCTTTTATGAAACACTGTTCCAGTAGATGTTAACAGATGTATGCCAGGGTAACCAAGTTTGAGAATTAGGCTTGTTTGGTCCTCCCCTTGAAGCTGCACTATGTCCATGAGCATTATAAGACTCTGAGAGGAACACAGGCTCGGAGTGATTCAAAACCAGAGAAAAGGGCGGGGAGCCAGAGCACAGATGAGACTGGCTCAGAGCAGGTTGGACAGGTGGGCAGCAGCCAGATCATGCAGGGCCTTGAAGGCCATGGTAAGGCTCAAGGTCAGATTTTATCTTATATGCAGTGAGATGTCGTGGGGAAAATTTTAAGGAAGGATGGGATACGGTCTGTTTTATGTTTCAAAAAGACTCTGGCTGCCATGAGGATAAGGGATAGTAGTACCGCAAGAAGGAAGAATAAGAGAAGTCAGGGGGCCAATTTTTAAATTATTTTCATATAATTCTGTAACAAGATGCAGGTTGCCCTTAAAGTGAAATTAACTCATTAATATTAATACTGTTAAGACTTTTAAAATACATATAGTCACACATAAAAACATTACACAACTTTACCTGTAAAGAGAAAAAAGTCTCTGTTTTCTCCAAAGTGTGTGCTGTCGTTTATTGGTAGATCTGATAAAGAGCATCATCAGTTACCTTTTCCCCTTTGGACCTCTCATCAATACCTCCCTAGTAATTGCCTGGGTCCCTTCACAATGGGAAGATTACCCAGCGTGACATCCACTGCTGTTGGGAACACACAGAAGTTGCGGGTTGTGAAACGATAAATGGGGTGCAAATCGTTCCCACCACTGCCCATCTTCCGGGCTTTCCCATCTGCAAGGGCAAACACAGTCTTAGAAAAACAGTGTGTCCATTATACAACCTTCAAGAAGTCTAAGGTCATTGTAGGTAGGCCAGGTACTGCACCTTCTGGATTTCATTAACTGCCTCAAATATCAGAGATTGCCACTGTTGTTTTGTTTTGTTTTGTTTTATGGAACAAAAGCAACATTTAATTATGAAAAGCATTAAAAATAATGACTACATCTTAAAGTAGAGAATCATTTCTCAGGACGAGAAGGACTCAAAACTTACATGAGACCTTGGAGGATCTCTTTCTGTTTGTGATAAAGTAAGATCTTATAGTATTTAATCTAAACCTCTTACTCTACAAATGAGACCACCAAGATTCAAAAAGGTCAAGTGACATATCCTTGATTACAACTTAGTATATCCAACTTTATGAATTAAAACTCTGTGTTTGATGGGTTGCCTATCTATTAAAATATAAATTACACATATTGACTTTACAATTAACTCATTCAACAAATATTTATGGAATAAGTACTATGTGCCAGGTTTTAAAGAAATAGAAAACTTGAACTGATCAATGACCATAGAAAAAGATGGAGCTCTTTTCCTCCCTGGCTGCTCGAAGATCAGCCACCAACATGAAATACACAGAAACTATTCAGACCAGGAAGTTCAGGACCAACGGGCTACTTTAGCAGAAACCAATGGTCATTGACGTCCTTCACCCTGGGAAGGCAACAGTATCCAAAACAGAAATTCAGAGAAGACTAGCCAAACTGTATAAGACCACACCAGAAGTCATCTTTGTGTTTGGATTCAGAACTCATTTTGGTGACATCAAGACAACTGGCTTTGGCATGATTTATTTATTTAAGTAATACTTTTTTTTCCTACTTTTTTAATTGTATTTTTTCCATGACCATTTAGCCCCCTTACATTCCCCTCCCCCTATGATCACCACACTGTTGTCCATGTCCATAAGTCCTTTTTCCTTTTTGCTCAATCCCTCCACCCCATACCCGCCCTTACCTGTCATCCTGCTTTCTATCTATGGGTCTGTCTCTATTTTGCCTGTTAGTTCAGTTGCTTCATTAGATTCCACATATGAGTGAAATTACATGGTACTTGTCTTTCTCTGACTGGCTTATTTTACTTAGCATAATATTCTCCAGGTCCCTCCATACTGTCCGAAAGGATAAAACTTTCTTTTTTTATGGCTGAGTACTATTTCATTGTATAAATATCCCACCATTCTTCTTTACTTCAGGCAAAACTGCAATTACAGAAGCTATCAGGATATATACACTTTCATTTTTTTAAGAATCTAGAGGCGCTCCAGGCTAGGGTAAGGTCTACTTAGCATGGGTCCTTTCAAAACAAGCTTTAATGAATAAAAGGCACATTTAATAAGTTCATGGATTTGATTCCATTACCTCTTCATCCACTTTCAAGAAAGAATTTGAAGTAGTTTCAAATTTCAAAACATTACAAGAATTTGAAGTATTTTGTTTAAACGTAAAAAGATAGTGTTTTGCAAATCCTGGGATTAAAGCAGCTTAAAGTGGTTCACAAGTTTCTTCTTGATTCCTTTTTTTTTAATGCTTGGTAAGTCTTCAGAAACAATTTAAATGCAAACTTCAGCACTATTATAGTGTAAGTTCACTCTAATTCTGAGCATTTTGAGTCCCGAGTAAGGATACATGGCATTACTTACATTGGTTCAGTTACATATAGGTCCCATAGATTAGAGGTTTAGAATTGCGGGAATGTTGGGTAAGCCCTAATTAAATATAAAGAGAATGATGCATAATCCAGGAAGGAAGACCTGCCCCAATGACTGAGGGACCAGTCCCTCTCCCCAACCCCTATATGTTTCAGTTCCCTCTCTGTAAGATGGGCTTAATGTTATTAATTCCATTAAGTTGTCATGACAAGTAAATAAATGAATTCATGCAAAGTCCTTAGGAAACTGCCCGACACATAGCAGGTGCTCATCAGTGGTGTGATTATTATTGTATCTATTACAGTTGAGGAAAGTAAGGCTAATGAAGGACACAATAAGTGAGAGAGTTGACATCTAAGTCCCAGTCTGTATAACATCAAAATCTGTGTTATTTTTTTTTAACTTAATTCTCACCCATAGATATGTTTACTGGTTTTAGAGAGAGAGGAAAGAGGGCAGAAGGGGGAGGGGGGGAGAGAGAGAGAAACATTTATCGGTTGTCTCTAGTAGGTCCCCCACTGGGGATTGAACCCACAACCTTTTGGTGTATGGGATGATGCTCCAACCAACTGAGCCACCTGGCCAGGGACAAAGACTTTGTTATTAATTACACTTCTAGACCACTTTCCTTTAGGGAGACTCAGATGCAGTTTGTGCTGTGGGTCCTGGAGGTTGTCAATCCATAGTGCACTGGCTCTCGGCAACTAGCAGGGAGTGGCTCTTAAGACATCACAGCCGCCTGTCATCTGGCCCAGCCCATTTTCAGTGTCTCTCCGGCCCTTCCTTCCCTCACCATCCAGGAGCTCTTACGCTAGCTTCATTGGAATCACCTACCTAGGATCAGCAGGCTTCATATTTCTACAACTCTGTGCCTTTTTTCAAGAGATTCCCTCGCCTAGAGTTCGCTATCTACTTTTTCCACCTGAAAAACTCCCATTTATCCCACTCCTTCTCACAGACTGCACACCCACCCCCTCTACCTAAACAGAATTAGTCGGTCCCTGGGCCAGGGCAGATTGGCAATGAGAAGAGAACTCCCGGGGTCAGCAGGACCAGGGTCCAAGCTCCACTTCTGGCAATTGCGAGCTAGCTAGCTTAAGAAAAATGCTTTACCTCTCAGAGATTCAGTTTTAGCATCTCTAAAATAGAGTTGGTGTCTTCCTTTCTAGATTTTGTGGAGATTAATTAATCTACTGTACATAAAACTATCTGACACATGACAGATTCTCAAAAAGTGATAGGCATTATGAGCACGGTTTGTCCAAATGCCTATTAGAGACTTAGCCTGTTGTTCAATCGTGTTCATGCTGTGTCACTCCCTGGATGGCAAATTTCTCAAGGTCAGGACGGTGCTGCCTCCAGGACAGAGAACAATGCCTGGCACAGACTGAACACTCCACACATGTTGGTTAAGTCAACATAAACATAGAGCAGCCATTCAGGACGAGGGGAAAGGTAATGGTTTCAGTGGGACTTGTTTCCCCATAAAGAATTAGAGTACAGATACAGTTACTTATTGAAGAACCCCCTACATCAGTAGAGGGCATTGGAATCACCTGGAGGGCCTCACAACAGACTGCTGAGCCCCCAGCCCTACAGCTTTTAACCGCAGAGGTCTGGAGTGAGACTTGATGATTTGCACTTCCACCAAGTTCCCAGGTGATGCTCGTGCCACTGGAACCACGGCTCAGCCGTCAGTCTTACTCTGTCTTTAAACACCACCTGATAAAAATGATTCAATTCAGCTCAATTGAACAAAGTTTGATTGAGAGCCTGAAGGGTGCAGGCAGAGTACAACAGGTACTTCAGAGTAACAGAGTAACAAGGCCTTCAAGGCCTTACTAATTCAGTAAAAAGAACAAATCAATACATGAAGGAGGCTAGCACCATCATTTTAAAGGCCCCTCTTGAAATAAAAGATCACCATGAGAACACCACCACCACTTTGGTAATAACTGCTGCAGGCAAGATCCACTGATAAATGCTAAAATTAGCGGGAGAAAACAGTAAAAAAAAAAAAAAAAAGGATATTTGCATAGTCTCAAAGTGTCTCCTTGAAATGTTTATTTATGGCCAAGTGTTTTTAACATTTGTTCACAAGTTGTTTGATATTCCTCCCTCCATGAGGTGGGGCTTAATTCCCTTCCTCCTGTATACGGGCTGGAATTAGCTACTCGGTCTAACAGAATATGGAACAGGAAATGCAGTAACTCCACAGTGGGGAAACCTGGCAGACGACACACTCCTCAGGCGGTCCTGGTAAGTCACGCTGAGGAAACTTCACCTCTGTGCTATTTCTCCCCCAGATCCATGACCTCAGTGAAATCGAGAAAACACAGCAGGCTAACCCAAACTGTAGAGCATTCTACAATAAAACAAGCCAGGACTCTTCAAAAGTTTCCAGGGCAAAGACAAAGAAAGACCAAATGAATGTCAGAGATTTGAGGAGACTGGAGACATAACAACTAAATATACCATGGTATCCTGAATTAGATTCTGTAACACCAAAGGGACCTTTGTAGAAAAACTAGTAAAATCCCAATAAAGTCTGTAGTTTGGTTAATAGCACTATGCCAATGTCAATTTCTCAACTTCAATAAATGTACTATGGCTACATAAGATGGCAACATTAGGGTGGGACCTGCTACATAATTTGGTAGGCCCAGGGTAACATGACAAGGTACAACCACTTGTTCAAAATTATGACGATTTCAAGACAGTAAGAGCAGAGAATAAAATCAGCCACGGGACACATACCTGTTTGGCCAAGCCTTCATTTGGGGAGGCGGGGTGAAGGGTATTTATTGGCAGGAACCCTGCGGAGCTGGGAGAGCAAGCTGAGCTGTCATGTCAATACACAAGCCAAAAATGCAAGCCTTTAATCACTTACTGTGACGCGATGGTGTGGGAGGAGTACAATGCTGACTCGCCCTGTTCCGTTTTCATCCACGGACGGTCCACCGGCTGGGGACAGGTGAATCTGCGCAGCTGTGTGGTCATCTCCCTGCTGAGACAGGCCCTGGCAGTCCTAGGGACTCGGGATCCAGCAAAGGCGAGGAAATGCAGGAGCGCAAACAAATACAGCAGGTCTCAAATGACATGGTTCCGCTCAATGGCCTCACGTCACATCCTTACGTAATAGCACTGATGAGACAATTTAAAAGATCTGCTTCCAGCTGGCACCTCATGACCTACAGTATTTTGCCATTTATAATGTGTACTTTTTTGCCCAAATTTTTTAAGGAAAAATAAGGGCACTCATTATATATGGGTATTATCTGAAATACCTTGTATCTGTTCTTGTGTTTTGTAATTATTTGTTACATAAATTTCTTGTACCATAATGTTCAAAAACAAATGCTAAAATTCCTTTAGAATTCAAAACACAAGTATATAAATATAAATAAATAAATAATTGAATTAAAAAATTAAAACAAAAGACTTTTTCCTGAAAGTCTGGGCCAAAAACATGGCTGCACATTATACATGGCAGCGCATTATACATGCAAAATACGGTAGTTCCTACTTAAAAAGAAAGTAGTTTCTTTGTCCCTTTTTACGCAGGTCTTACACATGACTCACTGAGGCTGGATGGACCCGGGGGCCATGGCAGACCTGGAACAAGGTCTTCTTTGACCCTTCACCTCTCTCTACAAGCAGGCTCCTTTCCCAAATGCAAATAATGAACTTGTGCAAAGAGATGCCAGTGAGCCAGCTGCCCCACCATTTCATCAAGCATACCTGGGTGGGGACCTACAAGCTCCACCTGAAAGTGCCCTACCAGGTGCTCCCTGAGGGAGCTGCTTCTCTTCACTCAGGTGCATTTCTCCATCTCTGACGTCTCCCCCAAGTTCCCCTGAGTACCTGAATGTAGGAAATTCACCAACACCTCAAGGTCTTTATGTCCAAAAGGGTAGTTATTCTGTCACTACCTATACCAAGAAAACCATTTACATCCTAACATCTAATTTTTAATGACACTTTCACCTTCCCAGTCACCTGAAGCTTAGAACATTGGCTGTGCTTTGACTTCATCCTCCTTCCCACTGCATTCAATCAGTTTCAATAGTTTCTACTTCACCAGTATCGTTCATCCACTAATGCCCTACCTCCACTCCTATGTCACAGTTTTTGATACCTCTTTCCTGGGCCATTGTAACAGCTTTACTGTTTATTCTATCATCAAATCTTTATGCCATACATTTTATATGTTTATGCTCTCTTGCCTCTGAGCCTTTGTACAGACTGTTCCTCTATCTGTCACACTTTTCCTTCTCTTCTCACAACCCTCAAACTAGGTAATTCTCATTCATCCTGTATACATTGTTGAAACATCACTTTTTTTCCTTCTCCTTCCCAGGTCTGGTTTAGGGGACACTCACAACCCTTAAGCTCCCTCTTACATCCTGCATTGTAACAACCTGGTGTGTTTGTCTCTCACTTTAGCCTTGAAGCTCTAGGACAGTAGGGGCTATGACATGATTGTAGCCTTAGCAACTAGCAAGGAGCATGGTAATTGGACATCTCAGTTAAACCTCTTTGACTGAAGGAATGAATGAGGAAATAAATGAAGGAATGAATATGAGGCACCGTCCTAGAATAAACCCTAATTACTGTTTTCAAAGAATTCACACTCCAGTGGGAAGACAAGTACAACATAGAATTTTAATAATAGCATTTATTAAGTGCTTGCTATATGCCAGGGACTAAGGAATTAACATATATTAATACATTTGGTCATCGCAATAACTTTATAAGCTAAGTAGTATTATTATTTCCATTTCACATGGAAAAACCAAAACCAATGAAGTTAGGTAAATTGCTCAAGGTGATACAGCTAAAAAGTGGCATACTAGGGATTCACAATAGCCAAAACCAGGAAATAACCCAAATGTTCACCAATAGGAACATGAATGAACAAATTTTGGTGTACATATGTCATAGAATACTACTCCGCAGCAAAAACAATAAACACAACATAGATACAACATGAATGATCTCTAAAACTTCATGCTGAGCAAAAGAATCTAGTCAGGAAAGAGCACGTAACAGTATGATTCCATTTATATGAAACTTTAGGGGGGAAAGCAAGTCTAATGGATCGTGTAAGAAAGCAGATCAGTATTTGCCTAGGGCCAGGGGACTGGATGCGCACTGACTAGGAATGGGAACTTTGGAGTGACAAAAATATTCAATATATAGATTGTGATATTTGTCAAAAGTCACCCTTAAAATGAGTGAGTTTTATATGATGTAAATTATATCTCCATAAGTTTTTTAATTTAAAGGAAAAAGTGGTTTCTTTTAAAGTAAAATTTAAAAATCCAACAGTCTAACTTCAGATTTTTAACCACTATCAGATACAACATATGATTGTAGAGATCGTATCGAGTATTATAAAATGTACAATTTGGTTTCTGCCAAGACATTTGATTATTTTTCTCACCTTCCTCTTAAATTAACACTGAAAAAATTGTAGAAGCAATAGTAAAATGTAGGTTTCAAGAACTAACAACAACAATAACAACAACAACAACAACAATAATAACAAATGTGAGCCCTCTGTGAATAGGGTCTGAAACTGCTGTGTGTCCATGAGGTGAGTAAGCTGTAGCTCGAAGATAAAGGCAGCCAGCGATGGCACCAGGCAATGTGTGGGAGCAAAATTCTGAAGTTCTGCTCTCACCTCCCTCCTGCACTGCTTTGGACAAACCATCCCCTGGCCCCTCAGAGCCCAGTCAAGCCAGTAGCAGGGCAGCAGGAAAGCCCTGCTAGGGTAAAGAGTTGATGAATCAAAACAACGATGGGACAGTACTGCGCCTATCAGAATAGCCAAAATCCAGAATGCTGATATCCAAATGCTTGCGAAGATATGGAGCAACAGGAACTTTACCATGTTGGTGGGAATACAACATGGTAGATGTTTTTGGAAGACAGTCTGGCGATTTCTTAAGAAAACTAATCATGCCCTTTGACATTTATCCAAAGGAGTTGAAAACATATCAATGCAGCTAACTTTCACATGATGTTTATAGCAGCTTTATTCATAATTGCCAAAATTTGGAAGCAACCAAATGTCCTTCAGTAGGTGAATAGATAGGTAAACTGCAGCACATCCAGACAATGGAATATTAAACAGCGCTAAAAAGAGGTGAACTATTAAGCCATGAAAAGCATGCAGGAATGTTGAATGCATATTACTAAGTGAGAGAAGCCAATTTGAAAAACACTACATACTCTGTGATTCCAACTATATGACATTCTGAAAAAGGCAAAACTATGGAGACAATACAAATATTAATGGTTGCCAGGGGTCAGAGACAGGGGAGAGGGATAAATAGAGCAACGAAAATATTTTGTATTACAACAATGGACATGTCATTACACCTTTGTCCAAACTCATAGAACATGTAACACCAAGAGTGAAGCCGAAAGTTAACTATGGACTTTGGGTGATTATATGTCAGTGTAGGTTCGATCCTTGGTAACAAATGTCCCATTCTGGCGAGTTATGTTGATCATGGGGAAGTCAATGCATATTTGGGTACAGAATGTAAATGGAATATCTCTGCCTTCTTGTCAATTTTATTGTGAACCTAAAACCGCTCTAAAAAATAGAAGGTTTTAAAAAGAAAAAGAGTCAGTGTAAGCAGGTCGATCTGCCCTGCTGTCCTTACACCTTTACACTCGTACCCCATCCCCTCCCGAAAGCAGGGCTGGTGGACACAATCTAAAGAGACCACCCTTTCTCTGGCCCCTTCTTCCTACAGGTTTAAAGTGAAACTCCAATGAGCTGGGCCTGTGGGACCTTGGGCTTTCTGCTCTAGAATTCATCTATTCCCATCTCCCTAAACCCATAAGGACAGATACCTGAACTTGACTTCTTTTCCCAATACACATTACCAAAGTGGTTAATTAATAGTTTCAGGGAAACACAACTTCATAAACAGGGAACAGTATTTGGAGAAGACATTAAAATAAATTATCTAAAAATGGAAAACAAACATGCCATAAACACTCAAGGACATACAGGGGGATGGGGAACATTAGCAATATGAAGCAAGAACAACAATAAGAGATACCAAATACAAATATAAAGAATAAAAAACATAAATAGCGGAAGTAAACAATATAGTCTATGATAAATGGCAAGATGAATTTGAAGAAAAATTAAGTAGCAAATTAGAAAGTCAGACTGAGAAAATGATAGAAACCATTTAAAATGATATTAAAGATAAAATAGAATGTGTGGAGTATAGGAGTCCTGGAGACAAAAATAAAAACCACTGTGTAACAGTAAACAACAGAGTCCCTAACTCTCTGGGAAGCCCAAGAAAAGCTTAAGAAAGTTAACTCTTAAGCTGAGACATAAAGAATAGTAGGAGCTTGCCAGGTGGGCATGGGAAGGAAAAACACTTCAGACAGAAAAAGACAATACGAGCAAATGCACGAAGGCATGAGTGAAAATGCTTTCTGTGATCTGGGGAAGAGTAGGCAGTCTGGTGTACCTTGAGCTAAGACAGTTAGAAGGAAAGTAATGAGGGCTAATGTTGACAGGCAAGCAAGAGTCCGATTGGGCAGGCTCTTGGGAGATAAGTAGCATAATTATACACCATTTCAAATATGAGGAAACTAAGCTCAGATGGTTAAGTAATTTGCTCCAGCTCATGCTCTTTCACTGCCTCACACATCCTCCCACTCTAGCATGGCTCTGAGGTTACTTAGCCTGGATGTCAGTGTTTGGCAATGTCATTTACAAATGTTTAGAAGCCAGTGAAGCTGGGAAGTAGATGAGCTATAAGTTTAGGGTGGGGTGGGTTGTTCTGAAGTGCCAGAGTTTCCAGTTGACAATTAGAGGTTTGGGTTAAAAGGAAGAAGACCAAGGCTAAAGATAAAAATTTGGGAAGCATCAGCATACAGAGGTAGGTGCATTCATGGAAGTGGATGGAGTTGCAGCAATAATGCCCGTCGTAATGTTGGCAAACACTTTCTCAGGACAGAAACATTTCCCTGGAGTAGATTGCTGGCCCAGAGAGGAGACGTGCGAAGCTCATGATCACAGTGACTCAGTGCTTTCTCCGTTAGGCAGATCTCAGTTCAGTTGTGGCATCTTCTAAGAACCAACCAGACACTGTGTTCCTGAATCGGATCTGAATCTGATGTCAGATGGTTCCTGTCAATCACCCGGTGAATATAAGTCATCCTTATGCACACAGGTTATCAAAAGTCTGAATTCTCTTGAGTTACACCTAATCCTGGGACACAGGGAAACAGGAGCATTAGGGTCGCTTGGGAAACCTAAACTGGGAAGAGGTGTCTCTTAATCCCAGGTACAGAGAAAGGTCCTTTTATCCAGAAGGTAAGCATTATTACTCCTACCTTGTAGATAAAGAAACTAAATCTTAGAGAGGTTAAGTGACTTGCCCAAGGTCATATGACTAGTGAGGGGCTGAGCTGAAACTCAGATGGAGAGCAGGTTGGCTCCAGAGCCTACGAGATGGAAATGAAATGAGCCTGAATGCTGAGTGTTCCCAGCACTCATTCTCACTCTTGCTGTCTCTAAGCCCAGTAGTACTCAGAGTGGATCAGGAGAAAAAGGTTCATATCCTTGGCCCTAAAAACCTTGAGAATTGTGTTCACCATTTGATGGAAAAGGAAGAGCTTTGGGCTTCAAGCCAAAAGAACTGGGTCCCAGCCCAAGCTTTGCCACAACTTGCTGTGTGACCTTGACCAAGTCACTTTTCCTCTGTGGTTCCCCATTCTCTCCAAATATGGAAGACTGTGGAATCCCAGGATTCTGTGACTGGCAGGGTGCTCCCCTTAGATCCTAAGCTCCACCCACCAGGGCTGGCAGCATCCAGTTCTCTCCTCCCAATGCCTTTCCTCCTTTCCATTCATACCAGCCTTTCCAGCTCAGGCTTCTCAGCTGAAGGCCGGGTGTGGGTTGTTTGAAGAGACATATGGCATCCCAGTGCAGCTGAGAGTCCAATCTCAAGGGGAAACCATTGTTCATTCATCTGGACCAAGTGACATTCTTTATGCAAGAATAACTCTTGATTAAAGGGTGAGTTTTAATGGAAACTAATTAGGCAAACTCTTTAGCCTGGACATAATGATCAAATGAGCTGTCACACCATACCTGATACAATGATCTCACTCGCTACAAGATTTTATTCCTTGGCAATTACACTCCCACATGGCACTGCGTGCTGTTATTGCCTGGAGCGCACATGTCAAATTAAAGAGCAACTTATGCACCTGATATTTAATTATTGCCTAGTACTACAGACACTCGGGGAATGTCAAAGTGAGCAGTCCTGCTTGGGAGAAACGAAAACTGAAATCTTTTGCAAGGGAGCAAAAAAAAAAATAGAGATGAAATATGTATAAGTTACTATAGTTTCTTATTCAGCCCTCTTACAATTCATGGTTACAAAACCTGCTCTCCCCCACCTTGAATAATTTACCATTTTTTTCCTTCATCCAGAAAAGTCAGCAGAAGGAGAGCTGTAGGTAAAAGCATGGGACCCTATTGGTATTTGTTTACCTACGTGATTGATGGACGTGGTCGGGATCTGGTCGAAGGTGAGCTCTTCATGCAAGTTATTCTTTCCCTAACAGGCTCTGACAGGAAAAGGGGTGCCTCATCCGCCTCTCTTGCCCAAAGGGAAATGTTTGCCCTCAAGGCTGAGCATTCAGGAAGCCCCATCTTGCACTTCAGCCACACGTGGTGACAAATTTGAAAAGTTGACCAAAGTTTTTCATTAATACATTTGTCTACAATTGGGACAGTGAGAGACCATGAAGATGTTAAGGACCAATTTATGCTTTGACTGTATATTAGAATAACCTGGACAACTTCTCAAACACGCTGATGTTCAGAGTCCCCTCCCAGACTAATGAAGTTAGCATCTAGAAAGGAGGGCCGCATAATTATTTGGGGCTTCCCAGATGATTCTAATATTCAGGAATGGCTGAGAACCATCAATCTGGATGGCAACCAGGTAGACATTAACCTATGCCCAGTGTTATGGGAGCTGATGTCTATCCTCAAAGACAGACTTCTGCATCCCAGTGTCCTTACACCTGCTGTTCTCTCCTCTGGAATGTTGCTCCCTGCCCCTTCTTTCTACCTGGAAAAAGATTTATCCTTTAACATCAAGGGCAAATGTCACTTTTCTGTGAAGTCTCCCCTGGTTTTCCCAGGAAGAGTTGTGGCAGCTCCTACCAGGAGCCAGACACTTGCTCAAAAGACCATTAAACCAAACTTCTCCTCTCAGTAGGAGTTCAAGAAGGGAATCCCCATGTCTCCAGCAACCATCTGTGTGTCCTAGCTGAGCAATTCTAAGAATGCCTTGGTCCCTTTTGCTCCAGATAAAGAAATTCAATTACCCGTTATCAGAATCGCACTACCTAATACTAAAATGCCTTCACATGAGTGCTTTTATATTTAGTAAACCGCACAGCTTGTGAAAACTCCCTCCAAACATCTGGCAGGAGGCCCAGCAGGGGTAAGGCTGGAACCTCTAATGATGGCAACATGTAAACAAGTGTTTTGTTTCAACTGATAATCATTAACTTCTAGTGTCAGCCTTAACCCCAGAGGTCTGGTTCCTCAGCCTTGCAAAGGCCTCTGGGAAAACAGCAGCTGGGATGGGGCCTGTGCACAGCCGAAGGGGAGGGAGAGGGCAGGCAGGCCTGTCACTGTCAACCTGGAGAGGCAGGTTGAGGCAGGCGCAGCCCAGGAGCAGATGCTTCTATTGAAATGCAGTAGAATTGAACTGGGGAGTCCTCCCCCTGTTTCAGGGACTTTGATTCTGAGCAAGGGTTGTCTCTCAACTATGCCCCTGCCTGGTCATGTGACCTTGGCAAGGAAGCCTCAGTTTCTCTATCTGTGAAGTGAAGTTAACAAAGGTTCCTACTTTATAGAGCAGTTGGGAGAAGTATGTGAGGAAATACTGCCAACAAGTCTTCTGGAATAGCACTAACTTACAGAAAGCAGTCAATGAAGGAAATTTCTTTCTCCATTCTTCCATTCAGACACTCCTAGACTCCTGGTCTTGGGACCTAGACCAGTCTGATGACCCCTTTCCTAACTCAATAAGTAAAGGCTCTTTGACCCCAGATCACTGGGCTGACATCTGTGGTGTTTGGAATATGAATACTTAAATAAAAACTCATAAAGAAACATCTGGAGTTTTATTCTTTCTGACCATTAGCAAATACTGGTGCTGAGTAACCCTTCACACTGTAACTCAAATCCAAATATCAATTCATTCAGTAAAGATTACCTGAGTAACTACTCTATTCTAAGCACTACGCACCCTAGGATGGTTTAAAAGTGTATTCGCAACTTGAGTTTTTGGAAAGCAGACACTGAGACATACATCAGTGGGGGAAAGTTAAGAAGTGCATTTAGGGTCCACACCTGTAAAAGAGAGATGTTCTGGACTGAACTGTGTCCCTCCTAAATTCATATATGGAGCCCTAACTCCCACTGTGACTGTGTTTGGAGACAGGGCCTTTGAGGAGGTAATTAAGGTTAAATAAAGTCAGGAGGGTAAGGCTCTAATTTCCTAAGACCTGTGTCTTTATAAGAAGAGAGACAGCAGAGGCCTCTGTGTAAGCACAGAGGAAAGACCATATGAGCACATGGCAAAAAGGTGGCCACCTATAAGCCAGGGAGAGAGGTCTCCACCAGAAACCAACCCTGCCCACACCTCGATCTTACACTTGTAGCCTCCAACTCTGTGAGATAACAAATTTCTGTAGTCTAAGCCACCCAGTGTGTGATATTTTGTTATGGCAGCCTGAGCTGACCAATTCAAGAGAGGAAGGAAGCAAGAATGGTCAGAGATAGACACTGAGCTATAACACAGGCCAGGTAAAGGCCCAAGGTGGCCCCATGAGGAACTCTGGAGCTATGATGGCCTTCAGCATCATTTCCAGTTAGAGTGAGGGACTGGACCTTTATGCCCCAAGGTCATCAGGTGTTGGAGGCAGACAGCCCCTGAAAAGAGGCACGAGCCTGGGTGAGGCAGTTGCTTTCAATCGAGGCAACCCCCAAAGAAGCTGAGAGGACTCCATGCATCAGAGCATCACCTCCGCATGTGGTTCCCTACAGAACGAGTGAATAGTGTCTTCTGCAGGGACCACCATGAGCCAGAAGCCTCACAAATGTCGTGACACTGGATCTTCACAGCACTCCTGTGAGATAACACCTACTTCACATACAAGGTGAAATGACATGTGCAAAGCTGCAAAGCTGATAAATAACAAAGGCAGAATTAAAGAAGAACCCTTTCTTTCCCAACGACCCTACTCTTGCCTTGATATCATGATGCCTCTGCCTTGGAAACTGCCATCTTCTATAAGAAGTACTCCCTGTCTACCTGTGGCAGTTAACTGTCCCCATAGCACCTTGTACATCTCTCTTCAAAGCCTATGGCACTTGGCCTGATAATGGCCATGTTTGTTGGCACTTATTTAGCATCTACCATGTTCCAGGCACTGTTCTAGCATTTTACACATATTAATTTAATCTTTCCAACAGTCCCCTGAAGTATTATTTTCATCACTCTCATATAGTGATAAGGTGGCTAAGACACAAACCTGTTAAATGAGTTTCCCAGAGACAACCAACCAGGACTGGGACACACATATGGTCTAGTTCCAGATATTCTACTATTCTGTCTTGGGATTACAATGATCATGTCTGCCTCCCCTTGGTCTGCATGTACTTGGAAAACATGGCCACATTTTCATCTTTTCCACCCCGTGCCTTACCTGGGACTGACATATACTAAATCCTTAGTATTTTCCTGAAATAAATATTCCTGAATAAATGAATGATGCCTTGCACATGAACATTTTGAAAATATTATGATGTGGTTATATGGACAGCCTAAAAGAAAAGGCAAATAAGATCTCTTTTTTCTGTTAAGACATTGAGATCATGGGTGAATTTTGATTCTTTTAATCCCTGGATATTGCCGGAATATCGGTTTTCAGGAGTTCGAATGGGTAATAGCAAACTTTCTCTGCATTTCCTATCACTGTCATAGAGCGATCTCTTACTTCCGATGGCATCGCTGTTGGGATGCAGATTTCCCCAGGTCCATGAGGCTCTGACCCAGATCACATGGTGTCATGGTTATGGCGATATCTTTCCAAGATGAAAAGACAAAAACTCCCATCACCACAACTCAGAAGTTTTTGATACCCAGAAGTGATATAAAGATACCTAGGTGATCATTTAAGTTTGCTTCTAACTGAACTCTACTGACTGGACATATCCCCCAAGTATTCAGACCTTCTATCCTCTGGGATGCTTAGAAGACACTCTTGTGTACACCATGCAGCTGACAGATAATCAGAATGAGCCAGTGATTGGGTGGGGGGAGGGGGGACTCAGACAGAAATTACACTGGGTCCTCTCATCTCACTCCCACACTTTCTGTTCACTTTATATTCATTCATTCATTCATTCAACAGATGTGATTAGGTTCCAACTGTGCATCAGGCAGTGTCCTAGGCTCTAAGGATAGAGCAATGAACAAGCCAGATGAGTTCCTTTCTTTTATGGAGTTTATAGTCTAGTAAGAGAAGACAAACAATAAAAACATGGTAAAATTTCAACTCATGATAATTTCTTTCCTTCTTTCTTTTTTTTAGAGAGAGCAGAGAGAGACAGAGAAACACACTGATTTGTTGTTCCACTCATTTATGCATTCATTGGTTGATTGTTATATGTGCCCTGACCAGGGATCAAACCTTAAACCTTGGTGGATTGGGATGATGCTCACACCAACTGAGCTACCTGGCCAGGACCCCCACTTGTGATAATTTCTATAAAGAAAATGGAACAGGTTGATATGATGGACAATGAATGAGGTGCAAGGAGAAACTGGGTTTGTCAGGATGGTTGAGGAAGGAGTCTCTGAGGTGACATTTGAATTAAGACCTTTGATTCACAGGCCAGCACTCAACCACTGAGCCATAGCAGCCAGGGCTGAAAGAAGACCTAAATAACAAGAGGTAGCCAACTTTCAGATAATGTGGGAGAACAGCATTTTAGGCAGAGAAAGAAAGTGAATGCAAAGTCCCTGGAGCTGGACTAAGTGTTCCAGGGGCAGAAAGCAGGCTGGTACGGATGGTGCAGATGTGCAGAAGGGAGAATCGTGAGATACCAGGCCTGAAAAGCCTCAGAAGCAGGCAAGGAACTGACCACCAGGCCCTTACAGGCCAACAAAAAAAGTGTGGATTGTATTATTAGCATAACAGGAACCATTGGAGAGCGTTAATGCAGAGAGATGCGATATGACTTGTGTTTAAAAGATCACTCTGGCTGCCAAATGAAGAATGAGCTGTAGGTAACAAAAATGGAATTTTGGAAACTCAATTCACTTTCTACTAGATGTCTGGGCTGCTGATTTTGGCTCCTGTTTCCAACCCTAAAGTTCCTGCTAAACAATTTAGATTCCCTACTTTTTTTTCTCTCCACTCCTGGCTCCCCAAAACTCAATGTTGCTGCTAGACACTTGAGCCACCTTCTCATCTACTCAGCTGGCACAAATGAGGATCAGTTAGGTGCCCTGGATTCCAAAAGGCATTGATTTAGTTCATAAATTCCCATAGTTAAATCCAAAGTGTCAATTGCAAGGTCCACTAAAGCAGAGAAAACAGTTCAGATTGTGCATTGAGGTTTCTCCAATGGTAGACAGAGTGGTTGCTCCAAAGACATTGGTCAGATGAATGGAAGGGAATAGATGTGCTGGGTGCTCATTGTCAGGCTGGGATGGAGGGAGCCTGCACTGATGGAGGAATCCTGGGGAGAAGTTACAGGGAAGCTGGAGCCCAGCAAAGGCTGGAGCCCTGCCTTATCTTAAAGGTTCCACACTGGCTGGGGTGAAGCTGCCCAGAGGCCCCTCCTTGTGTCAGGTGGGACCACAAGGCTGCCAGAGTGATTCATTAGTGGCCTGACATCGCACATCTGCAATTGTGTAATTTCTATGTTAACTACTACTTCCCACCATAATGAGTGTTCATAGGTATGCTTTATATAAAGCCGAGTACGCATTTGCACAGACCCCATAAAGGAGCAGTGATAATGAGCTGTGCTGGGTGTCTTTGGTGCACCCGTCATCTACTACCCAGTCCAGACCCACTGTGGGATGCATCAGTGACGAAGGATGGGCAGACTGGGAAGGGAGGGAGCTGTGAGTGCAAGATTCCTGGCAGCCCAGAAAGAATTTCTGGGATATGTCCCTCTCCTAAAGCACCCAGCTCCGACCTATTCTAATTCAAGACAGCCTCAGAGCTCTATGACAACTCAGGTCTAGGAGAGTGTCATTTTTTACGCTTTTTTTCATTTTCCTAATTTTTCTCTTACTCTCTTATATTTGTATGTAAATGTGTAAAGATATATTTGATCCTGCTTTTATTGAAGTTTTCTTAGAAAACTTGTATCTGGGCTTGGTGACGATACAACAAAGAATTTTAGAGGACTGGCGTAAGGTCTGACCGATGGGCTCGAGTTCTGTTGTCATCTCGACACTTACTAGCTTGAGTTACCTTGAACCGTACACATCACTTCCCTGGGTCTCAGGTTCCTCACTCATAAAATGGGATCACCATACTTCACAGGGTTGTTTTAAAAATTAAAGCATAATCCCATGTATTGAGGCTTATGAATTGTAGGTACTTTCTATGTGTTCCTTCATTTAAACCTCTCAATAACCCTTTGTGGTGGGCACTAGTAACATCCCCAGTTTTAAGATGTAGAAAATAAAAAGTTAAGAGGTTGGCTTGAGGTCACAGAGCTGGTTAGTGATGGAGACAAATGTCAAGGCCAGGACATCTGACTCCAGAGCCAAATAACTCAGCACAGGGACAGGAACAGAGTAAACACTGGAAATATAAAAGATAGCTCCTACCATGATTTTTACCAGCTTCCAGCCCATTCCATACACAAATCTTTGTTACCATCGTCAGGCCTTGGGTATAGCTCCAGATCCTTGTTAAATGGGACAAGAGACACACTGAGGGGCTTTGGCAAGGTAGAGCCCGAGTTGCTGGGTGCCCCTGGAAGGCTGATCCCTGGGCTACCCTCCCAGGGTAGTGAGACAGAGATAAGGAAGGCAGGAAAGGATACAGGGTAGGACACCAGAAATCTGGACTCTGGTCCCCAACTGCCACATGTCTGCTGTAGGTTCCTGAGTGAAGTGAGCTGCTCTCAAGGTTCTTCCCTGGGAGATGCTAAGGGCTGGCTGGTCTGGCTCTGGGGCCAGCTGTGGGCCCTGAAGCACGGGGCAGAGAAGCCAGGATGCTCACACTGAAATATGACTGAGACTAAGCAGGGGGCCTGAGGCTCCCTCTTGCTGGTTTTCTTGCTGGAGGTCACCTGCCTTGTTTGACCATCCAACTTCCTTGTCCTGAGGTAGCCAGAAGCTCAATGAGGAGACCTTGGATGGACAGGGCGAGGGAGCTACAGGTCTGGCCCTGCCTACCAAGGATCTGGGGCATACCCCGGCCCAGTTTTAGCCCCCTCTGGGCTCAATTTTTCCTATCTAAAAAATGAGAGGGTCAATTAAACAAATTTTAGTGGCTCTAACACGAAGTGGATCTTGAAAATTTGACACCCCCAAGCCTGACTTTATTCACAGCCATACACTTATATCCTTGGGGCAGAGCGATTTCATTTAGGTCAAATGATTTCCCTGCACATAAACAAGAGTGAAACAAAGGCCCCCTTTCTCAGAGTCGTTAGCTGTCTCTCACACACAGGCACACACACTCACACACATGCACATACACCCTCATAATGCTTATACAGCCCACCCCCACCCCAGCCATGCACAAAGGCACACACACACAGGCGTGCAAAGGCACAAACACCTGGACTCTCTAAGCTGCTCCTTCCTCCACCCCACTCCTGCTCACCGACCACCCCCCCACCCCATTCCCTTTACAACTCCCCTGCTGAGAAGCTAGGCAGCCCGGCCGACCAACGCCTGTTATCTAACCTGGTGGGCTGGTGCCACCTAATGGTCTGAACCAGAAATGCATCCCCTGTTCCAAGAATCAAAAGGATTTGGAAACGGCCTAGGGTCACTGGGTCCACTCCTCTCCAATTAACAAGGCTGTATCCAGAGCTGCCTTAAACGCATGAGGCTTACTAGGTCTTTAACACTGTTCAAACACAATTGTTTTTTTTCTCATGATGCCCCTAATTCTTTTCCAAAGGTCAGGGGATTACCATTGATATTCTGAGCAGCATTGCACTAGAGCCTAAAATTTGGGGGTACAAACTCTGTGTTCAGCACCATTCTAGATGATTTATATGTGATGTCTTTTTAATTCTCACAACAGCCATCTTTGCAGGGCATGTATTATTGTCTTAATTTTAAAGAGCTATGACCAAGAAGAGATGACACTGAGATAGATTCTAGCTAACTCAGCAGCCACTTAGCCATCCTGGACCTCACTCAGTTCCATCACTTGTACATGACGGGTTCCAATCATTCATTCCATCATTCATTCTTTTAATGAACGTTGACTGAGCACCCATGATGAACCAGGTTCTGTGTTAGAGGCTGAGAATTCAGCAAGTGCCAACGTATGGCCTCTGCCCTTAAGGAGGTCTCAGTTTTCTGGAATCAATGACGTCTTCTGTCCCCCCAGAGTTCTGACTCTGTGACCTTAGTGGTTCTTACTTTCCAAATCGTGCAAAGGCCCTGAGGAGAGGCCAAGGGGAGCAAAGTGAACAAGCTGCGGTTAGGGAGACAAGGTTGCCAGTCCATAGAGCAGGAGGGAGAATAGAGTGTCCTTGCCCAAGAGTCCCTAGACCAGGACTGGTGAGTCTGGGACTGCCTCAGGTGGATTCAGGGCCATGACCACTCAAGAAGGAAGAGGAAGGGACTATGGTTACCTGTTTGCAGAACAGGTGCCCTTTGTGCCCCACCAGAGACCTCTGGGAGTACACAGCAGAGGTCTGAGCCAGAAGTGGGGAAGCATGACAGGAGCTGGAAGAAGAAGTGACAGAACAAAGCTTTCATAATAATTGTGGTTGCTACTACAGCTCATTAATCTGACATTCACAGCCCTTGTAATCTGATTCCAACCTGTGCTCCTAGTGGGCTGTCTCTCCATCTGTTTCCTCACAGATTCATGCCGCCCAAACTTACTTCCTATGCCCCAAGTACCCCCCTCCCCCCTTCACCCATTCTTAAACTTTTCTCTTTCTCTTATTAATTAATGAGCAAAATAATAGAATAATAAAATCCTAGAATGCCAAGCACTGGAAGAAATCATCTAGTTCAAACTTTGCAGATAAGAAAAATAGGACCAGAGAGGGGTTAGAACTTGTGCAAGATCACACAGCCAATGAGTAGTATGTTGGACCTGGAATTTAGGCATCTCTTCCAATGTAATTTTTTTTCTTTTTTCTCTCTTCTTTTTCATTCATATGCAATTAGACACTGGTGAGAGTCTGCCTTCATTCTGAAACATCTTTTTACCCTTCCTCTCCTCTCCACTTCCCCCATTCAACCCTACTAGATCATAAGCCCCTTGAAGATAAAAAATATATATTTTCTTTTTCCAAAGCTTTAATACTTAGCACAATGACTAGCATGTAAATGCTTAAGATGGAAATGGGAGGAGAGAAGGAAGGAAGGAAGGAAGGAAGGAAGGAAGGAAGGAAGGAAGGAAGGAAGGAAGGAAGGAAACATGGGTGGGTGGAGTCTTTTGATGGAATTTCTGAATTTATACATTTACCTCTTACCTTTCTTCCCTGTCTCCAGTTTCCCCACAATGTGGCCTATTCTCCACAGTGGTATTAGAGTGACCCTTTAAAGAGTAAAGTCTTTCTCTTCCCTTGTGCAAAAAGCATTTGAAGAATTTTCCATTACCTAATGGATAAGTCAAGACCCTTTTTCTCATAATGCAATCTAAATGGTCTTTCTTCTACCATATCAGCCTTGTGTGTTATTAACAGTACAAACACACACATGTACATACCCTAAATTCCAGAAACACCTGACAACTTCCCATTCCCCAAATGAGCATGCATGCATGGTCTCATTTCCAGGACTTTCCTGTGCCATTCCCGTATTCTCAGATTCCTTTCCTGTCGGTATCAGAATCTGCTAAAATCCCAACCAGCCTTCAAGGCCCAATCAAATGCCACATCCATGAAGTCTTCCTTAATTCTCCTGATGAAATTGCTATGCTCAGAACAAGTCCTTCAGGCTTTGGTAAGCATGGCACACCTCATTCTGCCCTTCCTACAATGACCTTTCAAGACCTTCATCTTGGGCATTATAGTTGGTTGTTTTTTTTTCCATTGCTCCCAACAGACTCTTGGCCATGGATCTGAGGATCTAACACAAAGTAAGTGCTTATTTGGCATTTATTGAATGGATGTTCTTCTTACTTTACCATATGCCACAATTGTCCCTGAGGGTACAGTTATATTTTATTCTAAAACCACTTAAGTTACTTCCTAGGCCATTATAAGCAGGAGCCCTACAGGAGCAGAACATGGTATCTCCAAAGAGCCCTAAATCATTCTAGGGCAGGGATGGGGTGGGATTATAGAGACAAAAATATTGTACAAGCAAAAGCAGATCTCTTAGAAAGAAGGGGTGGTCCAGGGTAAAGACCTAAATCCTGTTGGTGGAAGATTCGAAGAGCCAACGTTTGGCTCAAAATAAGGATCCTATTCACGATGAAAGCTGTGCAGCAATGGGGCAAGCTGCCTCTTTAAGTAGTGAGCCCTCTGGTCCTGAAAGGATGTTAGTAGTGGCCATGTATGATAATTGAGGATAAATCTGCAAATGTATTGTATAGGGGACCATAGCGATGGGAGTGAGTTCAGACCACATGAGTTGTAAGGATCACTTTAACACTGAGATCTGGGATTCCATCTCACCTCCCAAGATTGGCCAAGCAAAATTATCAAAAGTTAGAATTGGGGAAGGGTTAGAGTTGCCCTTACCCTTCATTTCAGCATTCCGTCTCTCCTTGACCTTCCAAGAACTATGCCAGCACAGAGTTGCTAGTGGTAGAAGATGCTCTTGGGGCCTCTCATATGCCCTCAACCTGCATGAATTCTCTGGGAGCCATAGTGGGACCAAGGCCCAGGCACCTACACTGTTGTCCCGCAGGCACCTTGGCTTCTGTCCTTTCCTGTTTGCTTCCCCACCATCTCACTGCTTCCTGGAATCACTCGGTAAATAATCTACTTGTACCCAATTCTTTGTATTGAGGTCTGCATTGGGGATACAACTCATTCTTCTTGGTGAGGGGCCAAAACATAGACTTAGTGGTTACTCAGCACTGGATAGGGAACCTAGTTTGGTGACTTTGGGAAAGGTAACAAGGTTCTCTGAACCTGCTTCAACATGTAAAAGGGTTTAGTAAGACCTAAGTCTCAGAATTCATAGCACTATGTGTGGCACAGCTCTCTAGAGTTACATTCACTGAGTGCTCACTGTGTGCCACCAATGTGCGAAGACAATGTGTGTGCGTGTAAATAAAATTTTCAGAAACAAGAACTAGGAAGAAGGTTCTAGCGGGCTGATGGAGGTGGTCCCCGAAAAGACATGTCCATGCCCTAACCCCTGGAACCTGTGACTTCATCTGGAAAGGGGGTCTTTGCAGATGTAATTAAGTTAATAATCTAGAGATGAGAATATTCTGATTTATTCTGATTACCCAAGTGGACCCTAAATTCAATGCAGAATGACCTTTAAGGGGCAGCATAGAAGACAGAGGGGAGGGCCATGTGACGGCAGAGGCAGAGACTGGAGTGGGCGTCCGCAAGCCAAGGGACACCTAGAGTCACCCAAAGCTGGTAGAGGCAAAGAAGCATTCTCCCCTAAATCTTTCAGAGGGAGCCTCACCCTGCTGACTCCTTGACTTTTGATTTTTGGCCTCCAAAACTGTGAGGGAATACATTTCTGCCATTTTAAGTCACTAAGTTTGTTGTGATTTGTTACAGCGCCCCTGAGAAAGTAATACAAAGGTATTGCTGTTCTTGCATTACAGATAAGAAAACCGAGGCTTACAGAAAAGGGACCTACCCAAAATAATCCAGCCGCAATACAGCAGAGCTAGGATTTGAGCCCAAGTCTGCCTGACTGCACCGCGGCCACTCTTCACCACCACGCCATGTTGTACAATGTGACTAGCACTGTGCCAGGCATGCGACATATGCCCAGAGAATATTAATCTGCTCTCACTATCTAAACTTCCCCTTCCTGTTGCCCATCACCGGTACTAGGTAGTCAAGAGTTAAGCAGATAACTCTGTTCCTGCTAACCCATGAGCTCTCTCCTGGAGTGGGCTCCACCTAGGACACAATCACACGTGTCAAGAAGGTCCTTAAGAATCGACTTCTCCGGTAAGCATTTCAGCTCCATGGCAGCTAGCTGGTGGACAAGATAGATTGGGGCCTGTGCCTGGAGTTAATATCAGTCTAAATTGAAGATGTGCCAGCCTCATCAGGATAGATTCTTTAATTAACCTGCTAATCCTGTCAGGGATTGGGTTCACTCTCTTTCTCCAGAAATGTGTTATGTGTCTCTTCTTTCACCACTTTGTCATCTGCTCTATTTTAGATTCAAGGTGTCCTTTAAGCTATGCTTTAAAAGACTCTCTGTCCTCTAAGTCAACAGCTGTTACAAAGTGGCCCCTCAAACAGTATCTCATTGCTTAACTATCACACCTCTTTTCACGTTGTCTGCAAGAAGCAGATATTCAGCAATTTCGATGCAATAGTAAGTTTTGAGCAATCACTATGAGCTAGGACCTTATCTATGCATTGAAGAAGACAAATGAGGAAGACCCACGTCCTACCTTCAGACACCTGCTTGCAGGGAAGGATAAAATAAAGCAGGTACTTGTAGTGCTTCCCAGTTTCTTACTTCCTCTTAGTCACAGAAAATGATAATCTTAAGGGACCACTGGGACAAATTCACAAGGCTGCTAGTGGTTAGAGGCAATCAGCTCGGGGTTCCAGCTCCCCAGTCCCCAGAGGATTAGGGGACACAGGATTAGGAAACCATTATCCCCCCACACTAGTAATCCATTTATCCTGTACCCTTTGGGATTATATGTTACAGAGCCCCACCCCCTGCCCCTGGAGGTTACTCTATGGTTCTTTTTGGCTGCTACTGATATGAACTATGGCTCTCAATGCCAGAGTTTGGTAAAAAGGAAAGGAACTATTTATTCAAAAGTTATACAGGTTTAGAATAATGGAAGAATATTGCCATTAAATCCCAAAGTCCCTTTACAACACCCATAAACACATACACACAGTCCTGCCTCCCCTTGTCAAACCAGGCTAGAGCTAGTCATGGGTACTGTATCTCAGGAAAAGAAGTGGAAGTCCCTAGCTCAGCTAGACTCCCATTCTTAATCTAAAACCTCATCCTCATGGTGGGCCAGTGGGAATCCTGCATTCTTTCAAACCACTAAGAAGGAGAGCTCCACATGGCTGCTACATCCAGCTTTCCTGCTTTCTAAGCCACATGGTCGAGAGAGACCCCTCGCCTCCCCCAAAACTGCGTGGGTAAGCCCCAGCACAACTGCCACACCTGGGTTTAATCCTGGCGCAGATCCTCCTCTGTAACCCATTTCTGACTCCTCCCACACTGGGTTACACCTGGCTGGAGTCTGGTTTCTTCTGCCTTTCCTGGCTGCCTTTGTCAGTCCAAGCAAACTTGGGGGTGATGCAGAAGCCGTCTCTCCGAGCTGCTCTTGAAGGTGCAGGCTTCGGCTACAGCACATCATGGGTTAGAGTCACGCCCATCTCCCTGGTTCTCAGTGCAGGCACAATTTTTAAAGTTAAAACACGGGCCATGTTCTTCAGATATGTAAAGTAGCTCTCAATGGCCCTACTCCACTTCCCTCATCCCCCAAGTGATAACTATGGGGAGTTTCTCCACTTTGGGGGACCTTCAGTTCAACACCCCATTACATATAAGCTGCTAGAAAACCATAGTTCTTATCTTTGCTCTTTGCAGGCATTTGTATTTCATCACTTGAACATGGATTTTGCAGTTAAAATCCAACATTTCCAGGACTTTCCCAGTCTGTGGAATACATTATATTAACAAGGACTATTTCTTTGGCTACGACCTTTTTTGCTATAATTTTTTCTTTAAAACATCCAATCCGGCTAACTCTAAACTGCTAGACTAAGCTCACAGGAAACAGAACGAATGGACAAGGAAAAGGTATTAACCAGAAAACTCAGACACAATTGATAATGTTTACTTCAACAGTTTCTTTTGCTTCTTGTTTTGCATGAGGACATGGAAGTAGTTTAAGTTTGTTTTCTGTTATATGCATCTAGAAAGAGCTTCTTTCAAAAATCTGAATTAAAAAAGCCCTAATTTTCAAGCATTCTACACCTGAACAGTTTTTGAAATCCATTGAAAAAAGCAAGAACTAATCTGTCCTCCAAAAAAGTACAAATAGGTGCCCTGAAGATTATAAAATTCAGTGTATGATGAGTGAATAGATAAAGACATGAATTTTCCTCTTAAAACTTATCCTTAGTGGTACTCATTATTACCTAGTTTTTTAAATCCACACAGTGGAGTGTGTTGGGGGAAGAGAGAGCTGGTAAGACAAACTATACTTGGGTATGATGTACTAAGAATACACCAGAATCTCTTAAAATATGACAATATCTTTAGACTAGGGAATCAGTCCAGGTAAAAAGAGACTAAAGATTTGTAAAAATTAAATACAATGTGATCCTATCTTGAATCCTGAACTAAAAACAAGAAGCACAATAAAATAGGAAGAAAGGAATAGAGATATAAGGGATTGTGGCAAAGGTGGAAAATTAGTGAACCTGGGTGTAAGGTACTTGAAATTCTTTCACTATTATTAAAAATTTGGGGCAAGATTATAAAATTATTTGAAGTTAAAAATTAAAGGTCTAGTACGTAGGTAATGAAAAACTATGTCTTGCATTTACTTGCATTGCTTTTCATTTTCCATATTCTTTGCCTCTCTATTGCTTGCAAAATTTTCTCTCTCTCTCTCTCACACACACACACACACACAATAGTAGGGAAAGTCAATATAACATCTCCTAATACTTAGTAGGAGAAACAAGTTCACTGATGTTTTGTAAATTCGTTGGTGGAGTGAAAACAGAGAACTATAGCAGAAAGAGCTTAGCTCTTTGAAAAAGGGATCACACGGAAAAGACCAAGGATCTTCTGAAAATAGCTTTCAGTGCGAAGATTCTTCATATTTAATCAAGCCTGGCCAAAATCATCAACCGCCTTGCCTAAGCACAAGGGGCCTAGGGACTGGCCTAGGCCTCAGTTTACCCACTGTATTAGTTTGCCAGAGCTGCCGTAACAAAATACCACAGAATGGAGGGCTTAAAAAACAAATTTATTCTCTCACAGTTCTGGAGGCTTCAGGTCCAAAGTCAAGGTGTCAGCAGGGGTGATTCTTTCTGAGGGCTGTGACAAAAGGATCTTTCAGGTCTCTCTGCTTAGCTTGTAGATGGCCATTTTCTATCTGTGTCTTTTCATATTTCCTATCCTCTACGGATGTCTCTGGGTCCAAGGCTCCCCTTTTTATAAGGACACTAGTCATACTGGATTAGAACCCACCCCATTTTAATTGATTACCTCTGTAAGGACTCTATCTCCAATAAGATTGAAACTGGAAAAGTCGGCATTCATGTTGCCTGCCACTATCAAAACCAATAAGCAGAGACAGGGACTGAATCTTCATGGGCTCTTTATTCAGACGGCCATCGACCTGAGAAGACTACGGGTTATGTACCTTAGCAGACCATCTTACATTTCCTTTCAAGCCTGCCTTTTGTCCAAGGAGGAAAAAGTGTAGGGAAAGGATTTGGAATTGAAGGGAAAAATGTGTAGATAAGGGATCTTGAATTTAGGAAAGAGGTTAATCACATAGAAGCTATAGTCCAACAATTTCCGTAACATCCTTTCATCTGATGACTGGTGATTTTCTTTATCTGTGTCCTGTGTCCTGTGTTCTGGGGGATTTTCTTTATCTGTGTCCTGGTGTTCTGGAGCACTAAGGTCAATCACTTGTGGTCTCCTGGAGTCAGGGTGGGTCATACCTTCAGTTCCTGAAACAATAGCTTTTTACATGCATTAACTATTAGGTTTATTAACTATTACCTTAAACTACAATTTTCCAACCCTTGAGTTCCCCCATCAAGATCACATTCTGAGGTCTGAGGGGTTAGGACTTCCACATATAATGTTTGGGGGGGGCACAATTCAACCCATAACACCCACCTGTAAACTTAGAGTCCTGGAGTCCATTATCTCTGAGTCCTGTAGCATTAACATTTTATGTTTCTAGAAGTCCAAGACTCCCAACGTCCAATCGGTGCATCCTGGCCGGCCAAACTCAACTCCAATCCATTCCAAAGATGTAGAATTTTTCATTCCCAAACCTGCAATGAGGAAATGGATCAAACTTTGGAGACAACACATCAGTGGTACATCTCTATCATATTTTGACTTTTCAAAGTAGTAAGATGGTTGTACAAGACCACAGGATGACACCATAGCCTTTCTGCTATATTTCCCATGGCTGAAGGTTGAAGGATTAGCAAATCCTTTCAATCATTCTTTCCATAAATACTTACTCAGTGCCTACTATGTGTAAGGCACAGTGTTAGTACTGAAAGAAAGGCAAGACCAACACTCCAGGGAGCTCACATTCGAGGGGATGTAAATGAGGGTTATGCTTTTGCCAACTAAATCCTTGTGTTTAAATGGAATGGAGAGGAAAAGAGGGGGAGATAAGGATACTGAGAGATAAGTCCTTCCGCAGGACCCTGTTGCAGTCACAATTAGGTTGTGCCCTGCAGGGAAATTGCTGTTAATCTACTACTTCCTCACTTGGCTCAGTTCCCAGTGACCACTCCTAATGGAGCCTCTCAAATTTCTGGAGTGTGATTCTGTGGGATTTTCAAGGCTAATTTTGATTGTGGGATTTTTGCCTTGCACTTTGGAACCATACTCACACACTTCCTACAGGAAATCAAGTAACGGGCCCAGTTTATGGACCTATGAGCAATCACCAAGTTTGGTGGTTAACCGTTAAGAAAAAGAGAGAAAGTGAACAGTTTACACAATAAACTGTCCTATCTATTCCTCAATCCCCAAATGTAGTGTTTTCTTGTTTAAAGAAGTAAAGACCTGTGCTTAGAACAAAACTCCAGATACCATGGTGCTGAAGGAGTTAGCATCCCCAAGTATAAACTACAAGGTATATAAAATGTAAGTAGAGCTGTAAAGCCAGACAAAACTTGGACGAAAATAAAGTCCATACTTTCATGTCAAAGCCATAAGGGTTCTGTCCCAGTTCTGAATCCACAGTAAGCCCTTGATTAGAATATGTTGTTTAAAAAAATTACCTTTCATTATGATGCATTTCCTCATTTTCCTTCCATATTGAGAGTGACAATTTCCATTTGGGATGATCAGCCACAACATAGATGCAAATGTGCTAAGTAAAATTAGGTGTAACAGAGAGACTGTCTTATAAAAGACCATTTTACATGCTAACCCAGCAAGCAGAGAATTACTCCTGCTCTATGTACTATATGCAAATGTTCAGATTATAGCTAATTATTTTGTTGTAAAGCAGAGCCAAGAAACTGCTACAATACTCTTAGTCTCCTTGGGGAACATGCCATGAAAAGAACTTTTTTTCTCCTTTGTAAATTACACTATGATATAATTGGGTCTCACTGTTCATGTAACACCCCGCTCAGGGAGAGCACAAGAGAAACGAACAATGTCTTACTAAGTCCCTGTTAAGATCATTAAATGTAGATCACAACACACTAGCAGGCGCCCAAATCTTAATGTATCACAGTAACAAAACTGGGAAAAGAAAACAGTGACAAGTTGCGTCACATTATTTTTCCCTTACAATGGAGTTTAAGGTAATAAAGTATTAATGTATTCGTCCCTGTGGTTGGCATTGTGAGAGGACTTTTAAAAAATTTTTTTACTACATTGTAGGAAAAATTGTCATATTCTGTTAGGCAGCTGTTTAGAGAAAAGCTTTGACAGTGTATAATTGACTCTATTTTTGCTGCATTTTCATACAGCGTTGTTAGGATTATATACTGTATGAGTTCTGCTTTTCAGTTTTACACACTAAGAAATTTCCCCCTTAGACAATTTTTTCACTAGGGATGAACTAGAGCCCAGCCAGCCAGTCAAAAATTTCACATCCCCAGCTTCTCCCATTGGACATCTTGGCAGGAGTAACTGAATTATTGTCAGAATGCTTTCTGAGAGAAAGAACCTCTAAGATCAAACCCCTCGGCCTACAGCTGGCATAATACATAAGTGTATTTCTAAATTCACACACACACACAGGGCACCAAAGTGCTAACAATAGTTCTCAGAGGTTTTCTCTCAGGAGATAAGGATGTGGGAATTGTGGGTGATTAATTGATTGAATGACTTTAATGACTGTCTCTGTCTCTCTCTCTCTATCTATATATCTTTCTGTCAATAGCATCTTTCTCCTGGGGAAGGAAGGAGGGTTTAAGAATAAGCCAGTTCCCTAACTCCTATCACAGTGCCCTTTGCCTTCTACCATCATTATTAAGTGTTATAAAAACACTTGACTACTTTATTCCTACGATCTTGTACATTTATAAGTTTTGTTTTATTTCCCTTTAGGTTCAAATCAATGTGTCATAGGTTGTAAGAAGATAATCCACATTAGCCTCATTTTCCTCCTATTCCCAGTTATAACAATGTAACATAACCTCCCAGTCTGGAAGCAGCGATAGAGGAAGCATTTGACAGCCAGTACAGCAGGGGCCCCCTCGCCAGAAAGGACAGTGGCTACAAAAGTCCTGTGCTGCAACCTGACGTGTCCTGGCTGGACATCAGCCCTGCTGAAGACCGTGACTTTTGGAGTCAGAAACACTTGTGTTTTAGTCTTGGCTTCACTATATACTGACCGTGTGACCTCAGGCCAGTTAACCTCTTCAAGCCCTTTCAAAACACTGCTAGAGGGTATCGTGAAGCTTAAATGAGATAATACATTTATAAAGTACTCAGCAACATGCCTGACACAGAGTGAGTACTCAATACATGATTTCTATAGCTGTTATGATCTGTGCCAGACAAAGACCCAGTGCATTAATTTTTTTTATAAAAAGGAGGCATGAATACTCTTGTCTTGACAAACTGTAAATTGATTTTCTGACTTTCCCACTCCCACCCTCGTTTGCACACCTTCTCCTTGTCTATTCATATTTTTCCGTGAACTTGTGGTTGCTGCCAAATGAGTGGAGTGAAATGGGAACTCAATTTAATTGAAAATGCATGTGTCAATGTCACAGTGTGAGAAAGGTGCTGTCGTGCAGGCCATCACTTTTCATCACACACACATATGGGTTCACACACACACACACACACACGGAGAGAATAAAACGCATTCACTGCGTGTGTCTGAATTATTCTGTGGATCTCCAGGAGGGGAAATGCCACTGTTTCTCGGTGTAGAGGTGATCGTGAATGGAGGTGAAACAACCACATTTCTAATAGTGATGATAATATGAATGGCTTTCCCACCCACTGCAACCCTGCAACCCAGGCAGTCCGGCGATACCTGTATCGCAGCCGCTAAGTAACTTGCCCAAAATCACACTGAAAGTAGAAGTCTGAGTTGGGATTCACACCCAAGAAGGCTGCCTTCAGGGCATATACATTTACTCACTGTGCTCTTACATCTAAGTTCTACCGCTTACTGAGAACTCTCTCTATGCCAGGCACCCTGTGTTTATGGTATCTCATTCAAGCACCCTTACCTGATATCATAGAGTTAGTGAGGGATAGAACCCACTTCAGACCTAGGCCCATCAGGCTCCAGATGTATGTTGTTAGCCCTGACATATACACGTGAATGGTGGTTTTCGAGGTAACTCTAGGAGACCCAGCTCAAGCGCCACTTCCCTCCAAATTGCTTCCATCAACACCTGCCTATATTTACCTCACCTTGCTGGGATCCCACACAACACTAAACACCTGCATCTCAAGATTTTGCTGTCTTTGGGCTCCATAATTGCATCACATTAGCTACTTGAAGCTCCCTGGAGAAAATTTTAAGTCACTTGAGAGCCAAGATCCTGCCTTTGCCCTCTCATGTCCCCAGAGCATACAGCACCCTATTAGGCACATAATGGGCAATTTCTCATTTGAGTGGGGACTCCATATGAAATGTAAAGAATGGACATACCATAGAAAAAGAGGTAGGCAGTCTCCGTGTCCCCAGACTCACTCTTTGTCCACGCACCAGTTACCCCTTTAGGAAGACAGAACCTTGTCATTTTGCATCAACAGCAAAACTCACAGAGCAGCAGAGACAATGCCATCCTCAGAATAACATCTAATGATGAAGCCAGAGCAAGGTAGGAGGCATCTCTGAGGCAAGTTCCACAGTCCTTTTATTAAAAGACTCATCAAACTTGTGCGTTATTATGTGACTATAACTTCTGAATTTGATAAGAGTCTTGTCCAATTCTCTTACAACAGCCATGGCCACTGCCATTGACTTTGTACCTGTCCTCAGGAATTCTTCTAAATTGTCTTCCTGTCTTGGTCCATGACCTCTCCCTTCCCTCCTGTTTGTGGAAAAAGCAAAAAGCTCTGTGATCACCAAATTCATTTTCTTTTCCTCCTGTGCTTTTAGATGGATAACATTCACTGCCTTTGGTATCAGTTGGCGCTATATGCCTGGGTTCTGACCAATGAAATGTCAACCAATATCACGCACCAATATCAAGAGTGGGGCCCATAAAAATCCCCCACTTGTGATCTTTTACTCTCCTCCCATTTCACAGTGATCACACATTGATGATGAAAATGGGGTCATAAGATGGAAAAGCCCAGGTTCCCAGGTCAACATTTGGTAAAGAGCTGCATGACCCTCATTAAACTGTGAAGAAAGAAAAATAGAATCTTCATTAGATTATGTCACTGATCTGTGGGCTTGTTTGTTACAGCAGCTAGTGGTTACTTACTCACTGCATAATGGCGGATGGGTCAACCTCAAGTGGAGCTCCAATCATATCACTTCCAGAAGTTGCTGAAATATTCTATCCCACATACGAGATTCTTCTAGCCTGGGACCATGACTATCTCATCTCTAAATCTCCAGTGCTCATCACACCCCCCAGCCCAGAGAAGCCAATCAGTAACCCTCTCTATCTGGCAAATATTTGAAACTGCCTATTATGTATGTGATATTCTCCCAGGCACTAGGGAGACCAGTTGAACCATACAAATTACCTGATTTCCCAGAGTTTATATTCTAGTAGGGGACACAGACCACAATATACCATCAAAAATATTTTAATCTAATTTCAGACACCTGAAAGTGTTGTGAAGAAAATAAAATGAAGCAATATGGTACAGAGGTCAACTTGGAATACAGGACTATCGTGCATAAGTTGGTCAGAAAGAGCCTTACCCAAGGAGATGACATTTAAAATAAGACTTAAATTTATTTATCCACATATTTATTTAACAAATTTTTTTTGAGAATTTAATATGTGTTACTCACTGTGCAAGGAACTAAAAATTGACAGATGCTTGCCGAGTGTACTAACGGATAAATTTAATGTGAAATCTAATTCTTTAATTTGGCATTTATGACATGGCTTCAACTTACCTTCAACAAAGAAAAAGGATCAAGGCAGTAAAAAGGGAGAAAAGACAAGGACAAAAGGTCAGAGTCAGAGACAGAAAAGGGAAACAGGAGAGGGGATGCAGATAGGGGTAGTTTGACCCTGTGTCCATTCTCATTCCATTCTCTTTGATCTGCTGCCTTTGCCGCCCCTGATACAGGTGCCTCCAGGGAGACCCAGAGGTCTTCATCCTGGATTGTCCCATCCGACTCAGTGAGGGCACCTGGGATCCACTTCCTAATGACCCCCTTCATGCTAGACCAGCATTCTCAGCAAAGGGCTCCCTAGGCTCTTCCAACTCTTGGAGTCCAGATGGGCCCCCTTTATCTGGACCCACATTCTCCAGGTTTCTTCTGAGAACTAGCTGCTCCTGGATCCATCTTAAGCATTCCCAGAAGGCCCAGGCCCATAAAGACTAAACAAGGGAGAAAGCTTCTAACAACCCTTGCTGAGAAAACAGAATTCAACATTACCCTAGAGGCATTCTCAAACCTCCAGACAATGTCCAGGCTATGACCTTGAAAATAAGTTGCGCCTAGTGCCAAGAGTGTCCATACCAGAGCTTCCTCTATGCTAGGACTGTTGATACGACTTCCAAATATTCCAGTGACACCCAATCCATTTTACAAGCAATTGAAATGCCCTAAAACTGCTATCATGTGAGAGTCTAAACCACATAGCCCAGCCTTCTTTTTTTCTCTCTGAGAGTTAAGTATTCCTCTCAGACCATATAGTACTATTTTTGGTCCTACGCCCTTATTCTTCCCTTCCTGATGCCTTATGTTCTCACTACATTAATACTCACAGAACAATATTAGTCCTCTCTCTCCCCTTTCTTTCTCCCCTCCCTCTCCTGGCTCTTGTGTTGTTTTTTTGCATTCTCACCCATATCCAAGTATTTAAATATGTTGTCCTTCTTCCATTCTTTATCCAGTTAATTTCTCATCCTTATGGACCTAGCTTAGTATCTCTTCTTTGGAGAAACTTTACTAGATGATCTCTCTAGATCAGGATTTCTTAACAGCAGCACTATTAACATTTTGAGCCACATAATCTTTGGTTAGTATGGGAGGCTCTTGTGTACATTATAAGACATTAAGTAGCTCCCCCAGGCTCTACCCTCTAGATGCCTGTAGTAAGTCCTCACCCCATTTGTGACAAGCAAATGTTTCCAGACGTTTCTAAATGTCCTCTGGAGGCAAAGACGCCTCCCGTTGAGAACCATTGCTCTGGTTGGAGAATAATGGTCCTTCCCAATATTCCTATAACATAGGAAGCTGCCATGACAACCCTCCCCTATCTTAGCATTTATTATACTGGGTTGTAATAATAAATTCCTCCTCCTGCCAATTATATTGTGAAAGCATGAAGGGAGGGATCTATACCAGCACATTGTCTATACCTTGCACATAGCAGACTCTCAAAAAGTGCTTTTGGATTAACGAATGAATGCACAAACCAGAGTTAGACCTTCAGGAATAGAGTCAATGCACCTCCCCTCCCCATACTTCCCTTCTGATCTAGTCTGAGCTGACTCAAGCTACCCATTCTTACTGATTCAGGTCCTCTCTCTTTGCTAGACTCTCTGAGAAACTGGACTTCTGTTCTGGTTCAGACCCTTGTCTTCTATCTGCATCCCAGTCACCAAGAAAGTCAAGTTTTTTAGTGTCTTTGTAGACCCATTGTCAAATTTAAATTCAGGATTAAAAATTTTTGTCAGCCTCCTCCTCAGCCCCATAATGCCATAGTGCTGCTCCTGAAACCTCAGTTCCTTGAGAGAAGTTGCCCTGCTTTATTTATTCATTTATATCTCTCCCCGTACCCAGCTGCCCAGCACTGTCTTCAGTACATACAAGGTGCACGTGGGAGGGGAGCAGGGCAATATTTGCTGAGTATGTGGCAAGCACATGCCACTTTGAACTCTGCGAAGGCCAAGACACTATATGGCCCCCAGTGAATCCCCAAGCCACTTAGCACATAGAATGAATAAATATGTGAATAAATACAGAAATTAATTAATCCACAAGTGGGTGATTGGTTGGATGAAGCACTGGTTTAAGTGATTCACATATGTGGTTTCCTTTCACCTTCATGGGAAACCCATGAATCAGGTATGACTGCCCTTTGTAAGTCAGATGAGAAGAACTGGAGCTCAGAGTGATCACTTGGTATTAAATCAGACAACTAAGAAATGATAGACCCAGAATCTAAACTTCGGTCCACTTGACTCCAAAATTCACGATTTAAGAGTTTGCCAAATAAGTTAAATTAAACTGCGTTGAACCTTCCAGGACTGATGATGACTGATCATCTTCACTAAATCCGAGGTCCCCAGTGACTCCAGGGACTCTTCTTCACAAAGAGTACACTGGGTTTAGAAGTGTCTCAAGGACACAAATGGGTCATAACAATTCTCTCCTGAAGCGTGGCTCTCACCATACCCTACAAGAAAGGAAAGACTGAAGAATTGGGAGTCATACTTGAAGAGGGAAATTGACAAACTTGATTTGTCTGAGGAAGACAAGTTAGGGAGGGTGCTTGGAATGAGATCAGAGGAGGAAGGTTTGGAGCTAAAGGGTCTGGAGAAAATGTCACTCTGCAGGCCACAAACCCTGAGTTCACACCTCTGCAGTGTGAACCTTCTTCACCCATGGAAGGCTTGTTCTTTATTGACCCAAGAAAATAACACAAAACAAAAAACACAGGTTGAAGGTAAGTAATAATAAATAACTCTTTATAGTTAGCACTGGAGCAGGGGGGAGGATGGAGAGATGGAAGGAGAGAAGAAGGGGAGGGAAAGAAGGAAGAAGGGAGGAGAGGAGAGGAGACATGAGATGTCTTGGGTGGGTCTCCACTCCTTGCAACCTATCAAGCCTTGCTAGAAAAACTTCCTGTGATACTGGTAGGAGTTCAACACAGTAGCTATTATTATAGTCATTCTCATTACAATTTACAGAGAGAATCTGAGCATGGGGGTGGCATTGGACCAGCTGATCTTCAGAGTTCCTTCAAGCCCCAGAAGCCTCAGTTCTCACTCCGAAAGCCCTAAGTGTGATGCTTCCCTTCTCCGTAGCAATCTTGCCATCTCACCTCCACTGCCCTTCACTGCTGTCTCTTCAATCTTTCCACCTCACCAATTCAAAATACTTTCCTAACACATGACAATAAAGTGCAAATAGCAAAATTCAAGTCCCAAGATTCTGTCAAACCATCTAATCATAACACTGACAAAGTCAAATGCAGAAAGTCTATCGATTAAAATTCTCTGTTACAACAATGAACACCTGACCCAGAGCTCCAGCAGAGGGCTGGGTGTGACTTTAACCATTCTGATCCTGCACCTCAGTGATCCTCTAGGAATACCTCCTGAGACTGTGGCCTTTCCCGAGCCTGCACAGTGGCTGTCCCAGCACCACCAGAGACCAGGTAGGTGGGCCCAGGTTGTTTTTTTCCTCTCAAGTGATCAACATAAGATGAAGTCCAGCCAAGTAGAACTCCAAGGAACAAATTGTGATGCAATGTGTAAACCTTTAGAAAGGAATGGGAAGTATGAGAGGAGTCCCCACCCCAAGTCCAAGTGCAGCCAGCAGATGTCTGAGCAGAACACCACTGTGCATAACCAACTCCTCTTTCTCACATCATTCTAAGTCACTGGTTGCATTAAAAAAAAAAAAAAACATGCACACATTCTGTTGTAATATAGTATACTTATGAGGGGGGGGGCAAAAAGAAACACCAGAATTATCTTCTGGATGGCGGGCCCACACACAGGCTTTCCCCACTAGGTGTGTGTTCTAGGAACCCATCTGTATCAGTATACTAGCTGGAGCTGTTGTGAGAGGTTGTGTTTGGCTTCAGTGAACTTTTTTGAAAACTTCCAACACGTTTGCCCATTTCATGATGGGCAATTTATGAGCACACCTGCCCACACCAAGCTTAGTGTTCAGCAGTTTTTGACCAAAAACAGCATGACCCCAGTGCCCTACCCTCCTTATTCACTTGATCTTGCCCCAAGTGACTTTCTTTTGTTTCTCTAGATGAAGGAATTCCTCAAAGGGAAACATTTCACCAATGTGGAACAGGTGAAACAAACAAACAAAAAAGCAGAAGCACTAAAAGACATCAAAATTGATGAGTTCTAAAACTGTTTTGAGCAGTGGGCCTCAGTAGGTGCATTGCATCAAATGGAGAGGACTTTGAAGGTGATTGAAGTTTAAACATGTAAGAGTAAACATACAATATTATAAATAAATTCCTGTTTGGGGGGTCCCCCCATATTTTAAAAATATTTATTGAACACTTACTATATGCCAGGCAAATTCAGGCACGTACATGTATACCATATACATGTACGCATGCACTCATGCATGGATGTATAGGATTCATAGGACAGAACACACACAGGTACACAAGGATATACAGACACATATTCCACAAATGTCAGCATACACATGAATGCACGCAGATATACATGCAAACACATAGCAAATGCAATGTGCCTGTGTATACAGTCACACAAAGTCATGCATGTTACATTAGAGTCTTGGAAATCAAATCACATTGGCTTTAATTGTAAGGGAAATTTATTGTTGATCAAGATAAGATGGGACAGTGAAGCTGGGTGCAGAGCAAGGATGCAACTGAGCCCCAGGAACAACTGAACTCAGAACCATGGGCTTTATCAAGTTCATAGCCCACTTTGGTCTCTACTTCTCTCTGTACTGGCTTTATACAATAAAAGTATGTAGCCAAATGTGGGAACTATGACATTTATCCATGTACGAGAAACATGGCGCAGGTCACAGTAGATAGAAATGACTACAAGCACTTTTTCATTTCAAGACCAAGAGTCCAAGGGATAGGACAATTGACCAAGGTGCCCCTCTATTTTGGTCAGCTTAAGATAGGTTATGCTATAGTAACAACAACAAAAAAAAAACCCTAAAATCTCCATGGTTTACTCCCACAAGATTTATTTCTTACTTGTGCTACGTGTTTATCATGTGCTGGCTATGGCTCTGGGACCCAGGGTGACAAAGCAGCTGTTACCTGAATATTGCAAGTCTCATGGCAGAGAGAAAGGAGCAGAGGTGCCCAGCCACACAACGGGCATTAGAACATACCCTCAAGTGGGCCATATGTCACCTGGGCTCTCCTTCTGTTGGCCAAAGGAAGTCATTCAGCCATTCCTGACGTCAATAAGGGAAAAGAGACAATGAAGGTGTGAATAGTAATCCAATCTCCAATCATCTCATGACCATCCATGACCAGGTGAGTGGGTACTAGAGTGACTCCTCCCTTGACAAATTAAATTGGGCAGGAGGCAGAAGGACCAGCCACTATGGTGGCTCTAGCAGCAATTCTGGGAATAAGTTGTCCCAAATGGGGATTGCTGGGTAATTAATACCATTGTGTTACAGAGATATCTCAGATAAACTAATGTGCAGACATGTGCTCAGCCCAATAAACCACATGGTGTACACATGTACACACACTTGATAACTCCCACAGGCAGATACAGCCACACACATGCAGGTGTGTGCACACACATGTAAGCCTGTAGCAGTACTTGTGCATGCACACATACATGCATCATGCACATGTTGGGGTCCAGCCTGCCCTCATTTACATGTTAACCCACACCCACACCCACATGCCACCCTCAAGCACACATGCACACTCCAGCTCAGCGGGGAGTGGCTGCTTCTGCTGCTGGAGAGATCAAAGGCAGCTGCTCCCTCTGCATATTTAAGGAGCCCCTGCTGCTTCCCTGTAGCTCTTAGCTGAGCCCCCTGCCTAGCCAAAGCCCCACTCTGAGAAATGTTTCCTACCCCCCAGCTCCACCCCAGGGGAAAGGCTTTGGAACCTAATCACTTACTTCTCCAAGCCTTTTAGAAAGGAACCAGAGGGAAGCCCCTGGCAGCCTGAAGGAGCAGCCTGGTCCCCAGCTCCAGGGCCCACTGCTTTGGTCAAGGCTATCAGGCAAAGTAGACAGTCCCCCTGAGGCAGCCACACTCAGTTCCAGGGAAGGTAGTGACTGCCGTTGTCCATTCCCCGAGAACTTGTATCCTCCTGAGGAACATTCATGCTGCCCAGACACTCGATGTTATATTTCAGTATTTGTGGAACAGGGAATGAGGAGCCCCAGGTCACAGGCCTGGCTTTGCCATAAACTCATTTGGACCAGTCACTCCCCCTCAGGGCCTCAGTTTCCTAGAAAAGTAGACATTCAGAGCTACTAGAAACCATCCAGTCCAGGAATGACAAACACCTACCACACCTACCACTGCCACATCCCCTTCCATGCCACCAGCGTCATCACTAATCCACACAGCATGCCCTCTGGCCAAGTCTGAATGCAGCCTCTGCATAGTTTTGCACAAAATACTTTTTGTAGAGGTACTGATGCATCAAAACTTGTGAAAGAAAACCTATCTCCAGCCCTGATCTATTCCTAGGACTTACCTGAAGCAATGAAGAAAATTAGGTCCAGAAGAGGAAAAACTCTTCTTCTAACCTCCCAGAAGTAAATTAAAACGTTGAAATAGATGAACCCTCAACACCCCACCCACTCCCCAACCTTGCTCTCATCCAAAAGAGGCAAATGGGTTTCACATCGTTTGCAGCCTCTGATTAATTGGCAAGAGCTGCGAGAAACACTTGTGTGGAGAACACCCCCCAACGCTGTGCCTAGACTCGGTAAGAAAGAGCATCACGATCAATTAGAAGCCTCTGCCATCAGCACAGGCCTCAGTGCCAATTGGAGCACAAGGGACACTCTGGGCTAAACCACATTTTCAATGAGAGCATGATGCACCTTCCTACATGTGACCTCTCTGTAAAAGGAAATAAGCCTTTTCCCAGAGGGGAGGTGCTTTGAGCTGAGCCCTGGGAAAGGTGTAGGAGCCTATTTACAATGCCACTGCCAAGGAGAAGGTAAGTCCTGGGCTCAACAGCCAACCAGAATTCCCTTACGGCCCTTGGGACACTGCCAAAGCCCGTTTCTATTGCTGATTCCATCTGCCCACCAGAAAAAAATGGGCATAGCATCCGTACTCTCTGGTTCCTTTATGTGATAATAACAATACCAAAACAACAACATAATAACAATTTATTGAGCACCTACCGTATATCAGGTACTATGCTTGCCTCTTTACACTGAGTATACAAGCTAGGTTGTATATTCATACTTTACAGGTAAAGGAATGGAAGCTCAGGGAAGTTCTGTGACTTGCCCAATATCACTCCGTAATAAGAGGGTAGGATTAAGCCCACATCTGTCTGTCACCAAAGCCTCTTCTCCTCGAACTAAATAATGGTCAGGTCTGTTCTGAATCAAAATAAGGGAAACATGAGCTCTGTGAGTAAGAAGCCCAGATAGATTTGGGGCTGGGGCAGAAAAAATGGGATACGCAAATCTTGATAGTGTTTCTCCCACCCCTCCCTTCTTCAATTCTGCATCTACTTTCCAATGGAACTTAAAACTAGAGCGTGAGTGTCACCACCAACAAAGAAAATGAAAAACATGCAAATGAACAAACAGAAAAAAAGCACTCCTAACTTCCTAATCTCTCCACCAGAAATAGCCATCATTACTGCTCTAGTACATAACCTTCCAGCATTTTCCTGTACATGCTTTGTTTATATGAATTCATACTGCAGTATAATTTTTATAACCTGCCTTTTCTTTTCATGGTCTCATGTTATTCATCTGCTGCATCATTTTAACTCACTGGTTAACAGTATATTGTGTGAGTGTGTCATGTTTTATTTAATCAATATTATTGGACATTTTGGTTATTTTCAATTGAATGACATCGTCATTAAAAATCGTATAACTAAATCTGCACATCTTTATGGTGGGTAATTTCCTTCGAACAAATTCCTAGAATTTGAGGGTAAAATTGTTGCCTAATCGAAACTGCCCCTCCAGAAAAATGTATTTCAATTCACAAATTCTACCAGCTTCTCCAGATCTTTGTCAATGCTGGACATTTACATTTTAAACCCTCGACTGCTTCTTAGCACTTGTGAACATGAAAGCAGAGTGATGCACTTTGGAGGGGTCCCACGGGGGACCCGTGGGTCACAGGCATTGACTGTGAAAATGGACATGTTGATTTATTTAGGTGGACGGGTATTAGCACCACTAGAAAAGAAGGAGGAGATAAACAGATCATGTGACGACAGCACTCCACCACAAAAAGCACTGCACAGCCCAGACATCCCACACTGCAGAGCGCTGCCTCACCAGCGGGACAGCAAGCTCTGTGAGGGCAGGCACTGAGCGATGTTTGTCTCCTCAATCTGAGAGGGCCCTACGCACAGGCAGTATCTCTGAGTCTACAGTCTTTGTATCAGTCAGTGAGGAGATCATTGGGGGTTAAGCATCCAACCTGACATCCCACTAGGAAAACTGGAAATGGAGATACCTGACTCAGGGCAGCAGGCATGCGGTTTGAATTCAGGAGTTCCGAGCTCAATCCTGGCTCCCCTGCTTACTTGGGGCAAATTCCCTAACATCTCTGAATTGACTTGCCTCATCTAGAAAAGGGAACATCAGTGCTGAGTCCATAAGGCTAGGTTAATCAATTAATGAGATAATGCAAGTGAAAAAGCCTTGCAATTAGCAAGGTACTGACGTTCCTTGGACTATCATCATATCAAACACTTGGAGTTGCTTTGTGGATGTCCCTCACCAGGGAAGATGCAAAGTCAGAATTAATCACTCCTAACTTTTCTCCTCCTTTAAAAATCCCAATAAAGATCAGGGTTGGGGTATTCAGGCAGATAAACCTGTGTTTGAATCCTGACTTTACACTCACTAGCTCTGTGATCTTGGGCTAACAAGCTAAATATTCTGAATCTCACTCTGACCAGTGTGGCTCAGTTGGGTGGGCATCATTCCACAAAGTGAAAGTTCATGGGTTCAATTCCTGGTCAGCGCACATATCCAGGTTGTGGGTTCGGTTCCCAGCTGGGGCGTGTGAAAGAGGCAACCAATTGATGTTTCCATTTCACATCAGTGTTTCTCTCCCTCTCTTTCTCCCTCCCTTCCCCTCTCTAAAGATAAATAAAATCTTTAAAAAGTATTCTGAATCTCAAGTCTCCTTGTCTTTAAAATGGGAATGATAAAAGTGCCAACTTCACAAAGAAAAAAAAAATCAGTGTAAGGACTAAAGGTGATATTACATGTGTGAGTGCCTGGCCCAGCCTAGAGGTATAGCAGGAAGTTGAGAAATATCCTCTCTCTCTAACAACCATAAGTAGGACTCCTCTATCAATCAACCTCAGCCATCTATCTGTCATTTCTGTTGTATAATATATCACCCCAAATTTATTGGCTTAAAATAATAAGCATGCAGATAGCTCAGAATTCTGTGGAGCAGCAGCTGGGCTGGGATCTGCTGGCCGGTTCTTCCTCCAGCCGCTGTGGGGGCTCACCCACATGCCTGCAGTCAGCCAGCAGTGAGTGGTCCCACTCACATGTCTGGCCAAGGGCTGAGTATCAGCAGGGGAAAAAAGGTAACTGGGTCATGGGTACCATCATCCACAGGCTATTGGGGGATTATCCACACAGTGGTAAGTGTAGATTTCCAAAAGCAGCAAGAGGGTAAGTCACTGTACATACGTTTGCTATTGCTCCTCTGGCCAAAGCTGGACTCATGGCCAGTCCCAGATTCAAAAGGTGGAGAAATAGATTCTAACGCTTGATGAGAGGAGCTCCAGCACAAGTGTACGTACTGAGGTGGGAAGTGTCCGTGGCCATTTTTACAACTTACCTCTGAGGGAAGTGCTTCTTCCAGGGCTGTCTGCTTGCTATGGCCCATTCGCTCACACAGAAGGGAGATCTCCCCTATGCATGTCAGGACAGTCTTCCATAACTTTCCCAGCGTTCCTGCAAATTAGTGCCAAAATGGTGCCATGATCTCCAGCCTAGAAGCCTGCAAGCAGGAGACAGAGACAAAAGAACAAATGCTTAAATTATCTGATGAATGTCAGATACATTAAACTAATTTATGTAATAATGTAAGCACAGTGATGGGAAGGTAATATGAGAGACATAAATTATACATTATTATTGTCAGCTCTAGCACTTATCTTAGTGGTATGTCAAAATACATCCTGAGATGTTAACATTTATAGAAATGAACAAGTACTTGTGCTCAGGGATACGGCTGTGAGAAGCTAGATGTCATTTGTATGTATGCACCAAGACATATTGTCATTCCTGGGAATGACAAGGTAATAAGACAGTGCCCAGCGTGCTTAGCCTCCCAAGATAGCCCTGGGCTTGAATCCCCCTGGCATGGGTTCCAGGGTGTGGTCAGTGTGGGAAGCTGTGAAAGGAAATGGTCTTGGGGTCAGACAGGCAACTTACCAGCTCTCTAACCCAAGTCATTTCACCTCTTTTCCAAACCTCAGTTTTCACATCTGTGAAAAGGGAATAATAGAACTATCTTCAAATAGGTTCCCATCAAGATAAAATAAAATTACTTTGTTATTCTCATGGAGTCACTTCCTGGGGAGTGGCAGTAGGAGATGTATCTGAGGAAATATTAAGCATGGGAAGCCTGAAAGAAGGCTGTTCAACTCATCTCAAGTGCATTTAGTAACTTCCTGACTGTGGTTTTATTTATTCACCCCCATTCCATCCACAAGATACTGCCTGATGTTCCATTTTCCTGTTGTGTTATGGCCAACCTATAATTCTCATGCCCAGCGTATACCACCAGAATGTAACACTAATAGCAACCTCCCAGGGCTCACAAAGGTCTAGATCAAACCGTGGGTTGATCTTGGTTACATCCAGGGCCTGGCCTCCAAAGCAGGTGAAACTCAGGATCCGAGAGGCTCAGAAGTCTCTGGACATCAGAGGAACCTGTAAGTAGACATTACCCATTAATAAACATGGCCCTGGGGAATCCAGGATACAGGGCCAAGCATGTGGGCACCCATCTTCAGGAGGGATGACTCGAGGATGATAGCCCATCCCAAGGGAGCCAAGGGTGGGCCTCCAGCTAAACCAAAGCCAAGTCCTCAGTGTAAGCAAGCCCAGTGCAGGGGAACAGAGAGGAGGAGCAGGCAGAAGCTCGGCTGAGAACTCCAGGAGGGAGATTGTGTGCAGTCCCCAGAAGCTCACCATGTTCAGCAAAGATGGAGGTAAGCCAAGGCTGTTTTAATCCTGCCTGCCCAGGATACCCCTTGGTCTGGACACATGGGCAGGCAGAATCTACAGGAGGACAGGGTGGTGGCTGAGCCCAGAAGCTGGGAGCTCAAGAAGCAGAAGCTAGAGAGGTAGAGTGGGGCAGCAATGGCCCTGGGGCTAGTACCCAGACCTCTGGGATCTGTCTCCTACCCTCCCTCTTTCCTTAAGACTCCCAGTCCCTGAGCCTATTATTCTTTCCATGATTTCAACTCAGGCAAGTCCAGATCTCCTTCTAGACTTCCGTTCCTTCATTCCGAACAGGAATTAAAAGGCCTTGCCACTTAGATGGTGCCCCTTCTGGACCAGCCTCCTCCCCAGGGCTGGGAGAAGGGAAGGCAGGAAAGGAGCCGAGAGCAGGACATATTAGGAGGCACCCTCACTCAGATTCAGGCAGGTGCAGGAGCAGCACATAAGAGGTAGTGCCCCCTTCAGTATTGCACCCTGCTTGCCTCCCTTGCTCACCCTAGTCCTGGCCTGAGCCTCCACTCCAAGGACCTGTGTGAGGAGTCTTAGGGTCACAGCAATGAACATCTTGGAGTTTCCAGGGCAATCCTCAAGGCCATATCATGCTCTGCCCTAACACGCTGCACTGGGGAAAGGGGAGTTACTCAGATCCCTGCCTGGTCAGACACACCTTTTCTTGGCTCCTTATGGTTCCTGGGGAAATAAGCAGACATACTAATGCTTACATTCAGTCCTGCTCTTCCGCTGTCTAGGAGGTCTCTATGGCAACCTCATCACCCATGGAATAATAGCCAATCTCCTTAACTTGGGTTCAAGGCCATTGTCTATACTAACTTTTAGCACTTCCTTGTGACCACTTGGTATGTGAATGAACTGGATGGTGAGCATCTCCAGGACAAGCAATAGCCCTGTCCCAGTGCCTGGTTCATAGATATCTGATCAGTTACTGAGCACCTATTCCATGCAAACGCGGTTCCAGGTGCTGAGTACACTGGAGAAATCACCATGGACTAAGACCCTGCCTTCAGGGAACTTATACTGAAGTTGGGAGTCACAAACAAAATACAAGTTAAATATGTAAGATACCACATGATACAAGTTCTAAGAAGAAAATAAAGTGGCAAAGGGACTGGGAGACAGAGTGGGGGATGCTGTTTTAAATATAATGCTCAAGGAAGGCCTCTCTGAGTAGTAGCTGTTTAAGAAGAGAACTACAGGAATCTAGGGAACAAGCCATGTGGCTATCAGTGTGGAGATCACCTTCAGAGTGAGAACAGCAAGTGTGAAGCCCCTCAGTGGTGTGAAAGGAGCAAATGCATGCCTTCCCTCCTTCACACTCCCACGCTTCAGCCACATCAAAAGCAATCTTTCATGCCTTGCGTGTTGCCACTGCTATTCCCTGTACTTGACATGAATTTTACCTTCTTTTTCTCTGCCTGGAAAACTCCTATTTATTCTTCAAAGCCCATCTTAAAAACACTTATTTGTAGGCCTGTCTCCTACAAATTAATGGGTCTGTCTCCTATACAGACTATGAGCTCTCCATGGGCAGAAGCCCCCTTGGTCCCATACTGAACTTTCTTTATAGGTGTTCCTACTAATGTTGATCCAGCTGGTCTGAGTGGCTGCTCCCTTATTTCTAAGCAAATAATGTGTCTTTCTCTTCCATGGTCTGCAAAGACAGTAGTAAGAAATGGCTTTCTTCTACAGATGTATTCATAGGTTAATCCTGGGCCCAACTTCGTAAAAACCCAATCTCTGACAGATTAGTCATCTAATTCAATAAGCCCAAATAAGTAAGTCCTAGCACTATACTAGTAGATCCCCAAAAAAGAGCTCTGCCTTTAGAATGTAACCTCCTCAAGGTCAGGACACCTTTAAAAAAAAAAATCTTCTGTTTATTTGTCCAGCAATGCCTAGTTCCTCAGATGAAAGTCAGAGAAATGCATGATGAATGAGAAGTCATGGGTCCTTCTTAGGAGAAAATGGTCGAGAAGAGCTTCCCTTTTGTTGAACGTATTCTGGTTGGCATGGCCAGGTCAACATGTGGCATTCAACTAGAGCAGGACCAGCAAACCAGGACCCCAGGACAAGGATGGCCCTCGACTCCTGTTGTGCTATATATAGTTTTACTGGACCACCGCAGCTCCCACTTGTTTACCTGTTTCCTGTGACTGTTTCCACACTACGATGGCAGAGTTGAGCACATGTGACATGGACAGAAAAAGTTTGCTGACCTGTCGATTAGAGGATCGTGGAATATAATCCATAGTCGAGTGCAGATTGCCTGTGAACAGAACTTAATGCTGTGGAAAGTACTTTCTCTGTGTCATTGCCTTTCTCTAAAATAGGGATAGTGCCTTCCTCAACTCAGTTTTGCAGAGCGCTGTATTGGTGTGATGGTCACAGGTCCCTCCCCACCTGAGGGGGCAAGAAGGTGGAGGTGGCCCCAAAGCAGGCTTCAGCTGGTAGGGATGCCACTCCTCTTGTCATCTGATCTACAACCCCCCTGACACCCAACCGGCAATATCATTTTCCCCATCTCCTTGCAAAGCCAAGCAACTTTGCCCACCCATTTGCCATTTGACAAAGTCTTTTAAACAGATGACTTTTAATAAGTTAATCCATTCATTGTCTGGAGCTCTGAAAACTGACATAAAAGCACAATGATGCCTAATTAAACTTGTTCTGTGAAAACTAATTTGTCAAACCCAGAAGCACAGTTCATAGATAAATGCTAATATTTGAAAGTCAAATTAAAGTTGAAAAGGTTTGTAATAACAGTTAATTAACTCTTGTTTTGTTTTCCTTCGCTGCAAACTGGAACCAACTGCATTGCGGGCGCCTCTTTAACATTTTGGACCACAAAGATAAAATTCAAAGCTTTGAGATAAGCCTTTGATGTTGGTATTCTCTGCAGATTCGATATTATTTTAAGTCTCTTTGTTTAAAAATTCATTTTTATTATCCCTGCATGAAATGCATGGCAATTCCCCAAATAACGAGCCATCAGTGCAATTAACATCGTCGATCGACACCAGCGTCCTGATAATTAATACAGACGCGCTGCCTCCCCAGCGAGAACTGTGAGGGCTTGATTTTTCAGAGCAACTGTTCATTTACAGACTCAGCTTCAACCTAATGAAAATGGATTGTGAAACTTTAATGAACAAGACTTTGCTGTCATAATAATAAAGACTTTGAAACAACGCGGAGGCCTCCATAGCAAGCGTCTGGCGCTGTGCTTGTTGCTACGGTACATCAAACCAATTAAGCCATATGATGAATATTTACACCGAGGTTTTTTTCAACTCTATGACATAAGATAAACTCGTAAAAGTGAGCATTAATTCTGCATCAACAGTTTCTGACATTACATCGCAGCAAAGCCCATCAGCCCAACCAGAAGGCTGTGTCTGCCCACCTCTGTTTTGTCTCAATAAATGTCAACAAAGGATTAGAACGTTCTGAAACTCCAATTTGCATGCACAGGTTGTCAGTACAAGTGCAAGGAAAATATCTACCTTGAGGTGCATGTATGTTTGTGTGTGTGTGTGTTTTGCTTGTGGGTATGCGTGTGCTAGTACCAGGGTGGGCCAGGTTTGGATGTTTGCATCTCTGTGCCTGAGGGAGTGTGTGTCTGCCTTCTGCACATAGATCCTGGAGGGGGGCGAGGGGCTAACAGTGTGTAGGTTCATTTCTCTGTGCATATATCATATTTGTGTATACGTTTATATCTCTGATAATAAGTATATGTGAGTGACTTTATGGTTTTGTTTAAATTTGTATGACTATTTCTTGTATCCATGCAACAATATTTATTGAGCACCTATTATGTACTAGACAATGTGAAGTTACAATGGTTATAAAAATCTCTAAAAGCATCTCTACTCAGGGAGCTAATGCCTGCTGGGGGACTCTATATATCAATTAATATCCAACACAGTAAAGCATGCAAGTGCTAAAATGGGAACAGAAGAGAGTATTTTTGGTGTACATAAAAGGGACACAGAACATAAATTAAGAAAAATTAACAAAGGCTTCTCAGAAGAAGTGTGATGTAAGCTGAGGCCTGAAGATCAGGAAGAGTTAGCCAGGCAGAGAAAGGGAGCCAGGTGAAGAAAAAGCACCTAGGTAGCTTTGTGTGCAGACATGTATCATGCACGCGGCAGGTGGATTTCTCTAGGGTCTGTGTGTGCCTGTGGGTGCCTGTGTGTGTCCTCTGAGCAACCTACGGGTACATGTACCTTTGTATACCCAGACCTGGATGTGTAAGAACCATAGCACCCCCTGGCAGGAAAAATTATCTCAAAGCAGACACTATCCCTCTGGATGTAAATGAGGCAAGTAGAGAGCAAAGGGCCCTGACTATGGAAGGCTCAGGGCAGCAAGTCAAGCTTTCATGTAAGCTCATGATTGCCTGAGGTTCTTGTTACAGAAGCACAGAACTTCTCAGATGCTAATAGAAGATAGATTGACCCTCTGATTTTGAGCACAAGGTTAGTAGCTTAGGAATTTGCAAGTCAGAGATTTCCAGGCAATGTTCTCCTTCAAGTGCAAGTGCCAGATATAGATAAAGTCAACAACACCACAGTAACTTCTCAATTTAGCTGCATCTCAGCCATGTGCCACTGCACACATATGCATGGACACGACAGAACAATTCCTGATTTTAGTTGGCATTGCTCTCAGATAAGCATCAGAGAGCAGTGTAAGATTCCACAATTTGTTTTCCAGTTGGAGAGATCATAACTTATACTACGTGTGTCCAGAAATATGCAGGTACAAGAAAGGAAACAAACAAGATGGCAACCAGCCAAAAGCGCTGTGACAGACCCACATACTTCATCCACAGGGGGCCCTTCAGGCATTTGGAAACTCATGTTACTCACAAACGTTTTGGATGTTCTTTTCCAGCCTACAAGAAGAAAAGAGGCAATCAATTCAATTTGTAGCGAAAGCTACCATTCGCAGATACATCAACAGAAGGGATGAGGCAGAAGTTAGTTCTGGGGCCATTTATCACGGAGGCACTCAGCCTGACCCGCCCTCCCCAGGGCCTCTCTGAGCAGTGCTTGCTGTTCATAATGACCACCAGGAGTCCCCAAGAAAAGGTTAAATCATACTCACTTTCCTCTGGTGAAGAAAGGTATAAAGATCTGCAGCAAAATAAGTCTTAACAGGTTTGCGTGTTTAAAGGGTTAGCACTATCAAGACTGACTATCTGACTATCAAGAGTTCACCTATCCAGGTTCATATTCACCAGCACATACTGAGTGTCAACTAGGTATCGGACTAGCTGTTTCTGCCAGTCATCTCCTGGAACACTTCCCAAAATCCTGAGAAGCAAAACATATCACCTCCATTTCAGAGATGAGGAAATCAAAGCAGAGAGAATATGGGTAGTAAAGGGCAAGGGCACTTCTTTTGCTTCTCACTCTTTCTACTTCTACATTCTTCTTTTAGAACATCAAATGGCCCCGGGGCTCCAGAGACCTGTGAGGTCTTACAACAGATGCTTTAAATTTTCCCACACGTCAATCCACGGGCAGTGTCATCACTAATTGAAAGACTCTCTTCCCTTTGCATTTTCCCAAATCCTCTGTCAGGATCCTAGTTCTGGGTTGGCATCCTTCTCAAAACAAGCAGAAATAGGGGTTTCTGAAAGCAAAGCTTGAAGAAAGACGTTAGATTACTTAGAGTGAAGCATCAGACCATGCAACCCCCCTTGACAGGCTAAAAGGGCTTGGGGAAAGGAAAATCACATTGATGCTTTCCCATGTGTTCTCTCATTTAGTTTGCACAACCATCTTGTAAATATATACATATGTGCTTATGTACATAAAGGCACATTATAGAATTCACCTATGTTGTGCTGGGCACCATGCAAGCATTATCTCTACTCTATATGATGCAGCAAGTGAGTAACATGACCCCAAGAAATCTGAGGTACAGGGAGATTTAACAAGTTGCCCAAAATCACAGAACCATGAGTGGGGGTGCCAGGACTTGAAAAAAGGCTGTCTAAGTCCAGTGTTGTTTTTGTTAACTTATGTTGCTTCTGAGAATAAGTCCCCAGGCCCCACAAAGGCAAAATCTACACATCTGGGAATATCCTCCCAGTTCGGGGTTCATAGTAGAGAAAAGAGGGTTGACTGTATCTTATCATGGGTTACTGGGGCCACCTAGCTCCCTGGCTGGGGTCTCTTGAGTTTTCAAGGGTATGGGGAGGGGACTTAGTTCTGTGCCTCCTGAAGGCAAGAGAGCCTTGTCCATCACCCAGCCTGGATTACAATAGAGACTCCCATGGACCTATGGACCTCAAACATCATCTTGTCTTACCTGTTTGCAACATGCCAGAGGCCTCCATTGAAAAGCTCTCAACTAGCTATGAATTCATCTCAATGAAATACATTCTGTCTTTATAGAGAGAGAAAGAATTCTTGTTCTACAGAATTAGAGTTAAAACCTGCCTCTCTATAGGTCCCACCCACTAGCCCAACTCTGAGCCTGTCCTCTATGGGACCCCGTTTCCATTAAGAGGGTGGCAGCAGTGAGGCTACAGGCTCATCCTCAGGGTATAGCATACCTGGGGTCAATTCATCTCAACGAGCTCCAGTGGGTGTCAGACCTGTGGACCATGAAGCAACCAGACCAGCGTGAGCCCTGTGATGATATGACTGGCCCTGTCTGCACTGGGGCTGAAGGAAGGGGATGTGCTGGTCAGTCAGGCTTGCGACTCTACAGCCTCTGCTGGTCAGACTTCTGAGAAGACACTATCCCATCCGATAGCATCTCCTTTTCATCTTTGACATTGGGGTCTAGCACCTTTGTGAATCATTAACCCGAGGGGCCTAAACATCCATTAAGTGCTTAACAAAGTACCTGGGGAGAAATACCCACTGAGTATATGATGTTATTATTACTATTACTATTACTACTATTGTTGTTACCCAGTAATAGTGTCCAGGGTGATTAGCATGGGGTAGGCACTAAGGCTCACAAAAGACCCCGCATGCCTTTGATGAACATAAGTTGTACTAATAAGGAAATCTGGGTTTTAACTACAGCCCCATCATTAAAGATGAGGAGGAGGGGGAGGAGGAAGACAAGAGGGATTTTGATGATTAGGGACACAGCAAGAACAATCACCATTTTTACCATGCTATAAACACCAGGCAAACTAAAATGAATGCTTACAACAACCCTGTAAAGCGATCTATTGCTTAGCCCCATGTTATAGATGAAGAAACCAAGGGTTAGAGAGGTTAAGTAACTTGAGGCCACATAACCAGTAAATGATAGGATTAGAATCTTGGTGCTCCAAGAGTCCCTGAGCCCCTGCTATTAACTGCTATGATATTTCCTTGCTGTGTGAGTTTCAGCAAAACACTTCCCCTCCCTGGGCCTCTATTCCCCATCTCCCAGGGCTTTCAAGCTCCCATAGTCCATAGTATCTACCTGAGAGAAGCAGTGGAGGTCCTGGAGAAGCTGAATCTTCCCCACTGGGTACCCCACCCTCCACCTTCCTGCGTATGAATTCCCTCTTGGCTGCCAGGGCAGCTCTTAGGCTCATTTGAACATGCAAATTAGGATTAATTATTCAAGACTGGGCCTACTTTGCATACCAATTCTATTTTCTTCTGTGTGGAAGGTTCTCACCCCTTTTAACAGTTTAGAATAATGTATACCAGACCTCAAATGTGAAAACAATTTTTTTTTTAATCTAGAAGAAGAAGGGATAGGATGTTTTCTTTTGCTAGTTGTTCTCGCTGGCTGGGTTGGGCAGGGCTGGATAGGGTAGCAGAAGAGCAGAGGCTCCAGCAGGCTTGAGTGGTCTCTGCCATTGGTGGTGGGCAAGAGGCTCTTGAATTCTAGGATCATAGACACCCTAGAGAATCTCATGAAAGCTGTGGAGGCTTCCTCCAAAAAATTTTGCCAAAGCACATAATGTGGCATATAGTTATGGAGCATTTCCTAAGAACCTGAAGTTCATCCCAGGACCTCTGACTAAGAAGCCAGGAACAGTGTCCCAGCCCATGTGGCTCAGTTGGTTGAGTGTTGTCCTATGAACTGAAAGGTCGCTTGTTTGAGTTCTGGTTGGAGCACATGTGTGGGTTGTAGGTTTGTTCCCCCGGGGAGAGTACGGAGGGCCACCAGTCGATGTTTCCCCCCCACATCAATGGTTCTTGCCTTCTCTTTCTCCCTCCCTTCCCCCTCTCTAAAACTTAAAAAAAAAAAAAGGCCAGGAATGGCTCAAATCAGAAATACTGTGGGAATGAAGGCCCATCAGATTCTTGGGCATGCAGATGTGTCAGTGAGAGTTAAGGAACATGCCTGAGTCAGTGACCCCCAACCTGATAAAGCACACTTATCAAAGATGTCTAAAGACCCCTACGTCCTTCACTGAGATCAAGGTGGACAAGGGCCCATCATCTCAAGGCACCAGAGCCTTGATTGGCTTACCTGAGAGTAAGGAAGTTACCTCCACTTCTGCAGAAGATGTAAAAATGTTGCTTATAAATTACACCATTTTATATGAACATGATACTAAAAATGACCACACAGAAACAAAGGTGACAAAAAAATAAGTAAAATTTTCATGGCCATTATCATTGAGTGCAATAATAGGCAATTTTTCTTATTGCTGATTTTCTTTTTTTATATATACTTTATTTATTTATTTTTAGAGAGAGGGGAAGAGAAGGAGGGACAGAGGGAGAGAAATATCAATGTGTGGTCACCTCCCATGCACCCCCTTCCCCCACCAGGGACCAGGCCTGCAATCCAGGCATACACCCCAACCGGGAATCAAACCGGTGACCCCCTGGTTCCCGGTTCACGCTCAATCCACTGAGCTACACCAGACAAGGCTGATTTTCTATATTTTTTTCCACTTTTGCCTTATGATGAAAAATACATGAAGTTTACATTAAAATGTTAAATATGCGGGGGGTGGCCTGATTAGCCTCTGAGCACAGAGACAAATGGATGCTAGCATGGTATTAACAAAATAATAAATGAAGTTTGGGTTAACACGTAGGGATGGCTATGATGACTCAAACACAAGCCAAGAAGAGAAAACCGGCCAGAGGAGAAAGAGAAGAACGAACCCTGAGCTCAGAGAGAGGCAGGAAGCAGGGCCCATGCTGCCACACCTCCCCTGAGAAAAAGGAGAAGCAAGTAACCCCTGGCTCCTGACTCCCCCAGAAAGCCTGGCTGAGTTCTGTAACACAGCTTTAATCTTCCCAATAAATTCTCTTTTTGTCTAAGGTGGTTTGAGTAAGCTTGGTCTCATGTAACCAAATAATACCAAGGACAGTGTGAAGCCAAACAGAGCAAGTGTGTGATTGAGTGTCTGTGACATCTGAATGAGTGTGGGTGACATCTGAGAAATTATGTGTAACATCTGCCTGGGTGTGTTTGTGTAGCAGGCTGAGTGTGTGTAACATCCAAGCGTTTGTGACATCTTGAGAGAGGGTGTGGGTGAGATCAAAGTCAGTGTATGTAGCACTGGAATAAGTATGCATAGTTAGCTGGAGTCAATAAATGTTTAAATCTGTGACCTGTCAGTTGTAATTTCCATCAGTTTTCTCTCCACAATCTGGTCTTACACTCAGCCCAATGGTCCCATCTTTGCAAATCTCACCTGCAGTCAGGGTACACCTTCTCTGGACAATTTTATGCCCAGCTCCCTGTGTACCCCCTCCCTGTTCCTCAGTCAATGCCAGCTAATTCTCTCCAACCCCTTTGGGGAACTCAAGCTCAGGGTCAAGGGGCAGCTCCCACTTAATCTTAGCATCAGGCCAGGACCTCATCTGATGCTCAGAGCCACCTTGGGTGTCATTAGGGCAGAGAGAGCTATTCCCATGTCACAGATAAGTGAAACTGACATACCTAGTGATGAAAAGACTCATCCAAGTCACACAGGTTAGGAGCAGCCAACATTTGAACACAATTCTCTCAACTCTAGAGCTTGTACCCTTCCCAGTATGTCACACCCCTTACCACCAGACTCTGCAGATGTCATGGTCTGTTTTTTGCAGCTCCAATCAGGTCTCAGTTCACTTCTAATTTCCTATCAAGAGCTCCCAGATGGGCGTCCATGGAAACACTGAGCCTCTGGCAGCAGGAGTAGCTACAGACCCCACTTGCTGGGGTGGCTTTCAGCCCACAGGCACAGGGGTTGACGAAGGACACTGGACCTGCAAATTGTACAAACCTATATCTGAGTGGTTCTGGGAAGGTAGAGTCATTCTGCTGGTTTCGTGGGATTGATTTTCTTTGGAGAACTGATGACATAGAGATTGCTGCATGATGAAGCTGCTGTGAGCGTTTCATCCAGGCTGAGGCAGAATCCAGAAAGCCCAGGAGATACATCCTGGTTGCCCACTGTAGCAGGAACATACGTTTCTAAAGCTCAAACAGAGAAATGAGGAGACTCCAGTGGTATCCAATGGGTGCTAGGAAGGTATCTTACTTGGTTGAAACCTAGAAGAATGTATTATTTCACCAGGTGCTAAGGCCACTGGGGTATGTGACATGGGGGGGGGGGCTGACCTTGTTTTATGCTATTTCTTTCCCTGTGGGTCAAATGAGACATGTCCAGCCCACAGGGCCATCTTCAGTGACCAGTAAAATTGTGTGGGTAACTCCTACTCCATTCACCAAACTGTGTCTGCATTTCCAGAAGTGAATTCCTACAACTGGGCTCAAAACTCCTATGGGAGTTGCTCTATAAAGGGAACCCTTTGGCTCCAACCCCACACCTACCTAGGAATCATACAGAACAATATCCTTTCTTGGCACCTCACTGAATAAATCCATCAGAGTCTTCCTGGAGAGCAGGATTTTGTGGGAAGGAACATATAAGGAAACTGGATAAGGTTGGGGAGAGGTGGAGAATGTAGAAACATAAAGACACCAAGCTGAAAGCTTAGATGACAAACTGTACCAACATCTCAATTTGCAGAAGGCCTGTCCACTCACATTCAAAGTGGAGATCCTTGTGGCTGAGCACTGATAAAATTAATTCTGCATGTTGGGCACAGTTGTAAGCACTTCATATCCATTAACTCTCTTAATCTCTTTTCTCTCCAGCTCTTGGGCTCACTACTTTGCACTGATAAAGTAATTCATGGGCTAAAAGATTACCGAAATGACTAAGATGGAGAGGTGTGATAGTGAGACAGTAAGAAGAAAGAAAGTGGCCCACGGGGTATCGCTTTTGTGTCACTGACATCGGTTTTGAAAACATTTTCCTGCTCATATTTTCCATAAACTATTTTCAGGGGGTCTATTTTATCCTGGCTGTCTTTTTCCCACTTGGCTAGGAAACCATTGAATGAAAAATGGTAGATTTCTATTAGAAATAGAAGGCAAAATCACAAGCACCACTATTAATGAGGTGATTTAAAAATATATATATTCAATCAAGAGTAATTGGGGCTGAGCACAGTAAGTCATGGAAAATTATAAGCTCTGCCCACTCTAGGGCATGACTGACTATTAAAATCTTTTTCACACCATTGCCTACAGAAAGCAGCTGGGCACCATGCCACCAGGGATGTGGCAGCAGAATGGCCTCATTCCCTAAACAGGCTTGCAAAAAGAGGACAGTCCATTGGGTTGCTGAATCAAACTTAACCATTTTATGCCATGCTAAGTGGATTTTTGACAAAGAACAATCAAGAATTTAAGCCTCAAAATTAAGCCATGGATAGCTTATTCATTTGAAAAACATTTATTGAATATATTTATTGAATACCCACTATATACTTCTGCATGGGAATCCCATTTCCTTTAATTCTCAAACAAAGATAGAGCCCATTTTATTCACTCTTTTTCTAAAGGCAGAAACTGGAGTGGAGGGAAACCAAAGTGATCTGCCCAAGGTTCCGTGCAGCATCTGCGGCAGAGCTGCAGGTGGATATTTTGATTCCATTCCCAGAGCTCTCCTCAGGACCCTACAGATACCGAGTCTGCTTGCTCTGCATCCCCCAGCCATGATTTGATAAAGACCAACAAACCTCCAGTAACCAGAACTTTCAGCACCTGGGGGTTTTCTTTAATATTCCTTCCCATTTTACTCCAAGTTAAAGAGAAAGCCCTTCTATTTCAACCCTGGTAGTTGAAAACTTTGGAACAATGTCTAGATCTGTTTTCTGTTCTGGCCCATGCAGAGAACACAGTGAATTAGTCTCTCTAGGAAAGAACTCCTTGCAGAAATGATCTCTTTGAACTCACTCTCACTGTCAGGACTAGGAGGGGTAAGAGTCCCAGAACCTCTGAATGTCCAGGTTCTCTTTTCTGGTTCCGTCTTCTTGCCACCCCTAACTTTACGCCCCTGCCCACATCAGAGATTAGGACCCCGAAAGGGGCAGGGACTTAGCTGACGTAAATATGGGCTGATGCTAGCATATGTGTTTTCTTTCATACTAATAAATCCTTTATATGAGGCTATTTATTACGTCATACCCCATGTTTCATTAAAAAAAAAGAGGGAAAATAAAAATCCTATTTCAGGGAAGTATTTGATTAGCTAGGACCTATTTTATCAAGGTGAGAAGAAACATTGTATGATGAAAAGGACTCTGAATCCAGCATTAGTTAACAAGGGTTCCAGTCTCAAATTCACTCTCGCTTCTAGGCATAACCATGGGACATTTATTTAAGCTCTGTGGATATCAATTTCTTCAACTTCAGGTGGAACTACTGTTACTTACCTACTTTACAAGATGGTTGTGAAGATCAAGTTATATAATGAGTATGAAAGTATTTGGAACATTTAAAATTGCTGTCAAAATTATAGGTGTCTTGTGCTTGTGACTTGACCCAACAGCATCCCAATCTGTGACATATGTAATTTAAGCATTACCAGGACCATAAATGGAGTAGCATGAAAAGAGCAAAGTCTTTGGGATCAGATTGGTGCTGGTTCAAATGTTGAATCTATCACTTTCCAGCTGAGTGCCCTTGAACAAATTAATTATGTTCGCTGAGTCTCAGGGTTTTTTTTCTACCTTTAAAGTGAAAATAGCAATACTTTCATTATTGAGTTGTGGAGAGGACTGTAGTAGCATGCTGGTAAACATTTAACTGCCATTTTTTGACCTGCAAATAAGCCCTGCTATGTAGCATTTGCTGGTCCTTGTGGGGTAAATACTCTCACTCAAGTAACTTCAAGTGACCAACATGGCATCACTGGCCACTGAGTTGGGAAGGTGAGCGTACTTGGCTTTTGCAAACCAGCCTGAGCCAGTGCTGCCAGCCCACTTCTCAGATTAGATCGGCTAATGAATGGAAACCCCCAGAAAAAGTTTCCTATTTACCAGGAAATTAATATAAGTACATAGTGGGGTTTTGTTGTTGTTGTTGTCTTTTGCTTGGGCCCGTCCTCCAAGGTTCATACTCCAAGATAGATACAGAGGCAACCTGGAGGAGGAAGGGGAGAATCAACAAGAAGAGTCATTCCTGGGGTAAAGAAAAAGGAAGGGGCATCTTCATGCTGCTGTGGAGACCAGATAACTAGAGGAAGATCATGGGATAAAGAAGAAATCCTTTCACCAGGCCCTGGAAACAGTGAAGGGCTAGAATTCCTACCCAGTCTTGGTATCATCCAGATCCTCTTGGGTCTACCATCTCCTAGGTAACTAGGGCAATGTGGAATTAGTTGCCTGGCAACAATGCCCACCTTTCTATTCCTGTATACACCCATATGCCTGACCTCTGACGTCATTACCTCCCCACAGGCTGTTGCCTGTTCTAGCAACACATCTTTCTACCACTACCTCCAGCCCCTGGGTAAGCCAGGCCCTAGGCCCGCTTAACCAAAGTACACCTGCCCAGAAATCTACCAGTCAACCTGCTCTCATGGAAGAGAGCACCAAAGACAAAGAGCCCAGGTCAGGAGTCAGAGCCTCACTGAGAGGAGTCTCAGCTCCACACAGGACCAGCTGCTGTGGGGCCTTGGGCAGGCTACTTGACTTCTCTGAGTTTTTGTTTCTTTATCCCCCAGAGTTCCCACTCAGCTGTGCAATGGATGTTTCATCTGAAAAGTGGGGGATTATAATGCCTTATGGCATTATAATCCAACACATGGAGCTGTCCTGGGGTCCATGGGTGTGGAAAGTCCTCTGATGTACATCAAATGCAAGGGGAAACAAGATGATTGTCACAATCACCAGCAGTACTGGCTTCAAATAGGTTTCCAGCTTCTCCAGAGTTCCCCACATCTAGGCTGAGGCCTTGGCACCGGGAAACTGAGGGACAAGTGAAGCCAAATCTCTTCCAGTTCAAAGCAGGTGACAAGTTCTAATGGATTTTGAAGCTGGTTTGTCCTTAACCATTGTAGAGCCATTTGCATAGGCAGCCCGGATTCCTGCCCAACAGTTCTCTCTCCAGGAAGAAAATTGGCAGCCCTGGGAAGTGAGCAGCTCTCAGGTTGGACTTGATTAGGGACCAATTTGGGACTGTTAGCTGAGCCTCCAGTATCATCTCAGCCTATTAGTGGCCCAGCCTGGGCTGCACCTGGCTGCTCTTCCAAGCTGGACACTTTTATGTCCAGCAGAGCTCTCCCTGCTCCTGAGGCAGGAGGCCAGGGTGACTGTGGCCCATTAAAAAGATGGAGAGAGAAATAACTCACTCAGTAAGGTAATGGTGTGGGTGGGGATTGAGCTGGAGCTTTAATTAAAAAAAAAGTTCTCAATAAACGGTCTTAGGCCTTGCATGTAATAAGTATGGGAATTTATAAACTCTCCCCAGCTATAGGGCTCTGATGACTATTAAACTTCACATCTGGCAGAGGAATTTCAGCCTTATGGGCTAACTGTACTACTCTACCTCTGCCAAGGCAAACAGGTTGGCAACCCAGGAGGGAGGCAGGGGAAACCATGCAGAGACTGCCCTCCCCACCCTTCAAGAGCTCCTGGGGTCAGACTATCCCCCAGTGCTGGCCCTTAGTAAGACCAGTTTAGGCAAAAGGCTCTCTTTCTCCCTCCTTTCCTGGCCTCTGCAAGAACCTGGCTGGCACTCACTCCTGCCTCCCTCCAGTCAAAGCATTGGCTTGTAGGAATGCAAGCGAGAAGGGTCAAATCCCAGAATAATGCGTTACCTCTTCCCTTGGGGGCTGGTGTTGCCTTGTATATTTAACAGCCCTCACTTGTCAGCATGGCATTCAAAGCCCCCCACCATCTGGCTGTTCTTGACTCATTTCTTGACACTCTCTGCTTCCCACTTAGCCCTCCATGCACTCTTCATACAGTCTCTTACCTCTGGGCTTCTGCTTCTGCTGCTCCCTCTGCCTCAATGCCAACTCCCTCTTTGTCTTGCCCAATGCAAAATGGTTGTGAAGTGCATGGACCCTGGGGCCGACCTAGAGATTGAATCCCAGCTCACCAGTTATTCTGTTTTGGGCAAATATTTAATCTGTTAATACCTCAGACTTCTCCACTATAAATTGGAAATTATGATACCTACATCAGAGAGTTACAGTGAGGATGAAATGAGTATATGTGAGTACATACATGTGTGCATATATGCATTGTATTTGACACACTTTATATAGCTATTTGTTAATGACCTACAGGTCAAATCTATCTTCTTCTTCTTCTTTTATTTTTTTTTTGCCAAATCTTATTTATTTTTGTAAGTACAGCTTTACTACTGGAGCACAGCCACACCATTGTTTATGATGATCTATGACTGTTTTCCTGTTACAATGTCAAAGTTGATCAGTTGTGACAGAAACTGCACAGCCCCCCAAAACCTAAACAATGTACTGTCTGCCTCTTTACAGAACAATTGGGTTGACCCCTACTTGAAGATTGAGTTAAAGAAGATGCTGGCTCTGAACCCCCGCAGTCCCAAGCTGCACTGGGCAGCATCCTTTCTGTCCCTACACCCGTGTCCCATCCTTTCCCTTCTGCACACTCTTCACAGCACTGCAGCGATCGGCTGGCATGTCTGCCCCCTCCATTGCATTGTGAGCCTCCAATTGTTTTTCTCCCATAGGTCATGGTGAATAAATTATAAATAATAGATGAACTAGGAAGGGATCACTGTTGATCCCTGAGCCACAGAGACTCAAGCACAACCTAGGAAGCTCAACCGTACTCCCAATGTAGGATGAGGCAGCTCAGGTCACCGAGTGGGAGCTCCTGTGACATTACAGGAAGTGCCTCTGTCTTTCCTGATTCTTGTCTGTGCTTCCCAAGGCAGAGCCATTTCAGATTCAAATAACTTCAAAAACATAAGCTCATGGGGGAGAAGGAAGAACACCCTTGATATCCACACACAAATTTTTATTATTATTAGTTTGGTGTTTCAAAATCTCATTTCTCCATCCCCTTTCCCTAACCTTAGGGTAATACTCAGAGACAGCTCACCAAGTTATTCACATGAGGTTGGAGGGAATGTGGGGATGGGAGGGGGGGTAGTAATGAGGCAGAATGGGGCTAAGGATCCAAGAAACACAACAAGCAATAACATTTCCAAGTCATAGGAAGGCTAAGAAAATGGAAAGAAGGCCAAGTCTGAGGTCTTCTAGAACTTTCTTCTGCCTAGCCTTTACCCAAGAAAAGGACTTCTAAGCTGGAAGATAGAAGTAGGAGAAGAAAGGATGCTATGACCTTGATGAGCACCTAACGTCATGTTCACATAAGCAGGAGCTACTAACTCACAGCCTTGAAACAAATTATTGTCTTGACAACAGGGATGGACAGTCCTCTAGGTGCCACTGAAAGAAGGAGGGGACTTAGTGATGGGCAGGTGAACAAGCACAGATGAGAAAGGAACCCCCATCCCTGCCCTCAGGGAGTCCACCGTCTAATGAGAGGTTAAAACCAGTAGGACTGTAATCACCCCTGTAAACCTGAGTACAAACCCAACCAACAATGTGCAAATGTCCCCCAGAGACTAAACCAGTTTCTATTACTGTGAAACCTCAGTTTAACCAAAGATTCCCAGCCAGTGACGCACTGACTGTAGCAATATTTGAAACAATAAAACCTCCCGTAACAGGGAAAGAATTCAAAGAAGCCCTTGGGGTCTTTGTAAAAAGGTTTGGCCTATATAAACACTTGCTGCGTAATTGAGTGCCCAAGAATACGGGGCAAAAGATGAGGTGGCATGAAACTCTGACAAAGTTACCAAGAGGACCAAAGGCAGCAGAACCCCAGAACTGGAAGACACCACCAGTTTAGCATTTTTCTCAAGTGTACTCTTGGAGCTGTTTGTAGATATTTTGCCTAGAAATAGTTAAGTAGGTATCTTTACAGTAGAGCCTTTACTTTGTTCTTATGTGGTATGCCTCTTGGAAAGGGATAGAATACAGAGCATTTCTTAAATATCTGACATGTAGTTGGTCAGAAAACACCTTTCCTGGAGACTCAAGCATCACCTAGCTCTCATGTTCTGCAGAGCATAGTTAGGAAAATGATCAAGGTGTTGGTAATATCATGAGTATTTTGAGGAAAAAGAGTGACTCATCTTTTTGGCATTGCCGATGCCCAAGACAGAACCTGGCACAAAGTGCTTAGAAAATGTTAGTGCAATGACACCAACGCAAGGCTAAGAATTGGACACCCTGAGCTTTAATGACAGACAGGCAATAGTCTCCGTTCTGTATAGACTCTCCATGGCACAGAGAAGTTCAGTGAGGACGATTCTTCAGTCTCCAGACTCCAACTAAACTCACTTTCATCTGAAATTAGCAGGTATTACCGCCTGATAACAGGTCAGAGAATGCTTTAGCAGAAACACCTGGGCCCAATATAAATGTTTCTAATAATCTGATGAACAAAATTCTATAACACTCTTGCTGTACCCTTACATATACTATTGAATTTCCTGGAAATTATAGAAATAACTTTAACAGCTACATTAATTTCCTCTTGAAACATCTCAACGTATCAACTCAAAATTAAGCACCAGAATCCTGCAATTGCATATAAATATGTTAATAACCACAGGTAAACAAACCCAAGGTTGAAATTGTCTACGAAGAATGGAGGGTCACTTGTTGGAGGCTCACAAACACAATGGAGAATAATTATAGGCTAACACAACCTTGGGAACATGCAGAAAGTTTACAAAGATCAATTACCCATAAAAAAAGAGAAAAAATTAATCAAATGAGAGTTATCTAGTAAGTGGTTAGAAAACTTGATGGAAATCCCTTTGATAACACCATTTTGATTTGATTAGTTGTATTATTTTTACATCTTTAGTAAACAGAATTTGATTATACCACTGAGCTCCTTTTCTGCAGAAATACTACACACCCACTAGTGGCAAAGAACAAAGGGTAGAAGGAAGATTGAAAAAACACTTTAAAAATTACAACTCGCCCTTCTCTCTCCTTCTCCTTGTGTACTAGTGCTATGAGTTTGCAGGGGCTGCCATGACACAATAGCACAGATTAGGTGACGTAACAGAAATGTATCTGGAGGCCGGAAGCCAGAAATCAAAGGGTCGGCAGAGTTGGTTTCTCCTTGGTTCGTAGATGGCTGTCTTCTTCCTGTGTTTTCACCTGGTCTTCCTTCTATCTCCACCTGTGTCCAATTTCCCTCTTCTTATAAGGATGCCGGTCATATTGACCTCATTTTAACTTAATTACCTCTTTAAATACCTCACTTCAAATCTGGTCATATTCTAAAGTACCCGGGGTTAAGATTTCAACATATGAGTTTGGGTGGACACAGTTAAGCCCACTAGACACTGATCTTCTCTTCCTCCATTTTTAAAGGAGAAACTGTCCCTACCTTAAAAGTTTTCCTCTTACAAATTTACATTTACACTCCCTAAATCTGTCCTACATATCAAATTATCAATTACACATGTGTCTACTGATTTTATCTCCTAAATTTCTCTTCAAGTCCTCATGATGCTTCACTGAGATTCTTGCAGCAGCTTTTCCCCTGGCTCCTCCCAACATTCGGCAGCCACGGTGGCCTTTCTATGTGAAAATCTTATAGCTTCTTCTGTTTCAATTTTTTTCTGAATATTTAAGTATCCAAAATTCTAAGAAGCTGTAAATTATATTCCTGTGGATTTATCCAAGGGAAAGAATCAGAAAATTATACAAGTATGTACTTGCAAAGATTTTTGTTACAGAATTGTTCACAAAAGAGAAAATTGAAAATCACCCAAATCCCTGATAATAGAAGGCTGGATAAATGAAATCTAGATGTGCATCCATGAAGTAAAATGTAGTCATGAGAAGGATGACAATGAAAAAATGCCTGTCATCTATTACCGCAATTTTTTTTAGAAAGTGAAAAAAGTGATGGTATGTATAATATGTTCTTATTTAAAATATAGATGGATGAAAGATGAATAGATTGACAGATAGACAGAATTCTGGATCAATTTCTTACCAGTGGTTATCTTTGGGGGTATTACAACTTTTTAAAAATTGTCTGTATTACCCAATTCATCAAAAATAAATATATATTGGTCATGTAAGAAAGAAAGTTTAAAACGCAGAACTCTGCTAGTTCCCTCTTTCTCACAGATATAAGTTTAAACTTCCTATTCTGGTATCCAAAGATCTGTACCCTGGAACTAGACTGCCTTTCCAGGTACACTTTCTGTTACCCCAGGTCATCATCCCCCACCCCTCTACTCCACCCCACTCTCTCCCTTTAGCATGTGATGCTGTCTCCTATCTCTGCCTTTTCTTGTGCTTTTCTCTCTGACGAATTGCCTTTCCCCACACTTACGGACTGAAAAACTCCTATTCATCCTCCAAAACTCGTATCAAACATCATCTGCTTCTTAAGAGATGATAGCCCCCTCTTCTGGATCCCCACAGTTCTTGTTTTTGGTTCTGTCACAGTCCATGCCTTCTGCCATCTGGATTATTTTTATGCTCCTTTGACTACTGTGAGGGAATGTCAAAGAGAGATATCAGGATCTCAGGAGTTAAAGAGCCATGAGAAGCTGGCCTCACTGCTGGCAGTATCCTTACTGTAGCGGAGTAGGACGACTAAAGGAAGTGTTTGGAACTCAGATCCAGTCCCATCCTTAGGGCAATCTGTTCCTGGCCACCTACGCTTGCCTCGGGCTAGATCAAGTCCCTTCATATTCTTCGACTATTCCCTCCACTGCTTCCTGCCAGCCTCCCTCTTGGGGCTGTTTTCTCCCTCAGGACAGGGCCCAAGCAAGCGCCTGTGCTCACCACTGTAGGCACTCAGATACTTCCTGAACCAATGAATAAATGAGTCAGGTGCCCAGCCTCCTGTCAGGTGCGCGATAGCCTCTAGGCCACCTGTTCTCTTCTGAATGCCTTTCCCTGATATTATAAAGTCTGAATAGTCCTAGTCTGTTCTGTGCCTAAGACATTCCCACCCTCTACAGGAGACCCAAGAAGAAATCACACCACTGCTTTCTTTTGGAATGATTTTGAAATATTTCAACCAGAGATGATCTTTTGAGCCTGGAAGAAGCTCTGGCTCATGCTTCATAATGGCCTGTGACATTTCTCTGAGTTTTCTTTATGGCTTTTCCAGGAAGAACTCCTTTTAGGACCATTAAGAAAAGTGTGGACAAGCATATATGTGCTGCAAAAGAAGAACCAGAAAGAAATAGAATAAAATGTTAACCATGGCTTTCTCAATGTGGTTGGACCGTGGGAGATCTCCTTCTCCACATTTTGCTGTAATTTCTAGATTTTCTATATTGAACATGCCTTGTGTTTATAATAATAACACAACAATGTTTTTAAGAAAAAAAAAAAGCAGTCCTAGTATGTCTACAATGACACATGAGTAAGTCTCACACTGCATTTCATTGTTGATAAACACAGACGTCATCTCACACTTTGGAAAGTAGACCCTTATTGGATGGCCAAGCAGGAGGCAATGGGAGTGCAGATGACTTTGGTCAACCCCCTTCCCAGTCATGGGATACCTGCCTGTCTGGGGACAGATCAGAAGGCCTGGGCCAAACAAGCCAGGAATGGTCCCTCTGCCTACAAAAGCTCCACGGGCCTCAGGACGAAAGTCACTCAGCCTCCAGGAGCAGAGACGGGTCTCAGAGTCTCTGCAAATATTCGAGAACAATTTTACTGACCTCCACTCTTGGTTGTTTTTGTTTTGTTTTATTTCACCAGACTAAACTCCCTCCCTGGAATCTACTGTTCTCATATGACCTTATTTCCATCACTCTGGTCACCCTCTTTTGGGGCAGCTCCCAATATCAACTCTGTCTCTTAAAATATGCCTCCAGGTCTGTCTTGACTGGCAGGCAGGCTGTCTTAGGGCCATCACTTAGCTTCTGTGGAATGCAATATAGTAATCTTATGACCCAGCTACAGTGCAGACGCAGTCTGGAACCCGTCTGCTGAGTTTAAATCTCAGGTCTGTCATTAACTGTGACACTGACCGAGCTCTCCACAACAGCCCTGTGCCTCAGATGAAATGGTGAGAGTGGCGAGGGGGCGGATGTAAAGCGTGAAGAAGAGGCACAAGGTGAGGACTACAAGGAGTCAGCTGTTCTCACCGTGATCAAAAGGGTACTGCTTTTCCTTTGGGGTTTCTGCTTTGTTTTTGTTAGGAGAGAGGGGTTGGCTGCTCAAACCCCCACTGATTGATAGTAAGGTTAAAGTCAAGCCCCCTCAGATCTTGGGCTTTCTCCATATTGGAATCGTGCAATTGATTTCTGAACCTAAAGGTAAAAACATGAATTTGCAATTTTTCCCAAAGAAATTTCAGAAAGTGAAGTGGGGGCAGAGAAAGAACAGTAACAGAGAGAGACAGAAGAGACTGAAAATGCTAGACTGGCATCAGGAATAAGGGCCTTGGAAGAAGCTGTTCATTTTCCAGCTGCTTATTTATGTATTTATTTATTTACTTATTTATTTATTTAGGTTCTTTCCTTTTTCATTTGTGTTCATACTGCCCCCTCTTGTGGCTCATCAGAAAATTACAGGTGCTGCTAGCCTTCCCTGAATTTTAAAACTGGTGAACACGTGAGACTGGCAACTCTGGCCAAGGCCCTGGAAAGGGGTGGCCGGGCCGTGTAGTAGTCACACACATCACCTGCTCCCTATCCAAGGGCCACACGAGAGAAAGAACCTGCTGCTCTCTTGCCTCATTAAAGGGGATAAAGGCTCCAGGATAGAGTGCCAGCTCCTCTCAGGAGTGCCCCCGAAAGGCTCTTTTCTTGGAGGGAAGGCCCACTCATTTGAGGACAGACCAGTAAGAGGGAAAAAGCATACAAATGAGCCCAGAGGAGAACTGCATCCTCATTGCTCCTACGTGCCCTGCTCCAAGCCGTCTCTGCACCTTCGCTCACACTGTAACCCACACCTGGTGCCCGCCCTTCCAGAACCAGAGTAAATGTCACCCTCTCGTGATATTTCTTACCAAACCTCCCAGACCCTTAACCCCAGTGGGAATGTTTTCTCTTCTCCCTCTGATAGCACCTTATCCAGGGCTCTCTTGTGGCACCGGTCAGGCCTGCTTTCTGTTGCAGTTTTATGTGCCCTCGTCTTACGGTCTGGTGAGACAGTGATGAGGACAGGGAAGAGGCAGGGTTTCGTTCCCTTTCCAAGACCCGGCCTCCGGCAGAAGGCCTGCCGCATAGGAGGTGCTTTAGGCGACGCCCATTGAACGTTTGGCCGTGCACTCGGGTGTGTGGCCTCACCCATGAGCAATGAGTGGCTCTATTCCTGGTAGAGGCACCCGGTGAGGCTGGGTCGAGGGTACAGTAGTCCTAAAATGCGTCCATTCCCTTCCACGAGGACTTCCCAGACAAAGACAGTTACAGTTACCTATGTCTCCATGTCTAATGTAGTAGGGCACACCTGCATTTGAGAAGTATTTAAATGATTCTGCAACTTATGTTCAAATGATGCAAAAGAAAAGAAAGGAAGGGAGGAAAGGAAGAGTCAGAAGAAGGAGGCAGAGGAGGTAGAGGTGAAGATGAAGATGAAGAGAAGGAGGAGGGAACGAAGAAGGCAGGGAAAGAAAGGAGGAGAGAGCTAACGTCACAGGCGGTGACTCTAGTTGCAGGGTGTATGGATAATCATGGCCCCTCTCTTTCCATTTTTCTGTGTAGTTTTGAAATTTTTCAAAACAAAAAGTTAGGGGAACGCACACAAAATCTTTAAAATGTTTTGCAAGTTTACAAGTAAAATGAATGGCAGCGTGAGAAATAAAATCATGATACAAATAAAAATTCTTTCAATAAAAATTGTCTCTCAGGCTAGGCACCATGAATGGGCTTCAGGGGCTACACACCTCAGGAAACTTTAGGTACAAATTCTATGTTAGTGCATTTTTCTAGGGAGGAAGTTTATATCTTTCCTCAGCTTCTCCAGGGCTTTGTACTACCCCACGCTCCTAAAAACTGTTCAAAGAGTAACCTAAAGGGAACCGAGAGAATTACTATGACTTGACCCAGGAGAATCAGCAGCCATAGGATGACAGACTGAAGTCATCAAATTTCGGAGGCGAGAAGCACCTCAGAGACCATGTGGCCCAGACTTCAATGTCCAGATGGGGAAACTAAGTCCAAAGAAGGTCAGTGAGTTTGACTCCAGCAAAGTTAACATGCTTCACTGGTTCATAAATGATGGCCGACAACACTGTCTTTAATGCCATGGGGAATTTCCTTCCCCTGGAGAAGCCATCCTGAAAAACATCACCAGACAACGGCCAACTGTCGCCCCCCACCCCCACCCAGGTAAGGACACGCATCTTCCTTCTGAACCAGGTGACTGCATTCTTACTGGGCTGGTTGTAAGGAAGCTTTGTCTAAGGACTTAAGGTGGGTGGGTGGGTGGGTGGGTGTCTCCACCGGACAAGGGACGCTCTCTGCTGTAGAGTAGAAGGAGAGGACCACTAAGATTGATGGATGGTGCGAGCCCCAGCAGGCCAAACACAATGCAGGGACAGCCAAGTTGGGGAACAAAATTAGTTTGCAAGATTAGAATGTATTAACACAAGTCAGACAACTGTCATGTCACAGCTCTTCGCCGTAATGCTGATTGGCAGGCAAGCATTTCTGATTCTGATGGCCACGGAGACGAGGCGTCTGCAATCTGTCTCGCATGACATCCACTGGCTGGCAGATCCCCCTTGCTGGAGAAGTCAGCTTTTCTGAGAAAACCGTGTCCCCTGGGTCTTGTTTGGCAGGGCCCCTAGGCCAAAGGTGTGTGGTAAGTTTGGAGAAGATAGGGAGGATGAGGCAGCCATCACGAATTTCAGCTGAAGAGGAAAGGTAGGCTTCCTGAGCTCAAGGCAACAAGTACTTGTGGATCACTTACAGGCCAGACCCAGGATGGGGATGGCAGGGAGATGCAAGAGACTCCATCATCCCTGCCTTACAGAATGTTCAACTTCACTGTGGAGCCCAGGCCTACACATGTGGTCAAATTCAATATTGATGCAAAGGGAGGAAGCTTGTCATCAATGGCCAAGCCCAGCCAGCTGATTCTAGTCAGTGCCCACTTATCTCAGCCCCACTCGCTCTTCTCTGGACCTAACAAGAGGTCAGCAGGTCAGCATATCAATTTTCACTGCCATTCTACCTTGAAGACTTTGGAAATACTTATGATTGTCTTAGATGGTGCTTTTTCTTCTTCTTTTTTTTTTCTTTTTACATTATTTGAATTTTTGAATGTGGACCTTCTACACTGACTTTATTAAATACTGAGTAAACACAAAAGAATATTTGTAAAATATGTGTGTCAGTCCACATAACTAGGTTACATGCAGTGACAAACAACCCTAATATGTCAGGGGCTTAACACAACAAACATGGACTTTTTACCTCTGCAAACCCCACCGCCAGCCCAGACACCTGTGCAGATTAACTCTTGACGAGAATGAACTCGGCGATCCAGGCTGCTCCGACCCTGTACCTCCTTCCTCGCAGCACGGAGTCACAGAGGAAAGAGTGTCAGCTGGAGGTCACACACCGACTTTTTTATGCTTCAGTACCCAAGTACCTCTCTCCGCGAGCACAGAGCAAACGCCTTTGTACTCGTCAACGGATTTAAGAGACAGAACACTATTATTATACGTGCCTTGCATGCCCTTCTCAGGTGCCCCTCTCTTTTCCCCTCAGAGGTAATTGTCGTCCTGAATTTTGTAGTTACTATTTTCTTTATTCCCTTTACAGGCTTAGCACATATAATTATGTCCTTAAACCATGTAGTACTCAGTTATGCTTTTTTTTAGAGCTCTGAGTAACTGGATGCAGGTATTTGGTGACTTTACTGCTTCTGCTCCACATTATTTTACTAATATTTATTCCTTTTTCTGCACAGCTGGTGTTTATTCATTTTTCACTGTTTTATAGATTTCCACTAAAGCAATATGACAAATTATTTATCCATTATACTGCTGAATGGATATTTAAGGTGTCTCCAGCTTTAGAATTACAGAGGGTGCTGCTAAATACACTCTTCTGCATGTCTCCTGATAGTTCCGGGCAAAACAATTCTCTACAACAAGTTATCTAAGATGACATGTCTCAGATGCCAGTAGGAATGATGAACGTGAATCTAAACAGATTTTAACTGTATGACATAATACAATAATATCTTATGGGTTAGAAAATAAACAAGGATAAATATACCCAAAACCATAACAACCTCTGGCAAGAATTAATGGAAGTTAAGGTCCTTGTAATGTTTAGGAGGGTGGTAAATATATTGTTCACTTTTTTACTTTGACGTGTTAAACATACATAATACACTTCTAGGGTAACCACTAACCGAAGAGAAATAAATAAAGTTGAAAAATACAATTAGGGGGAAAACACTCAATTAAAAAAAAAAGGCAAGAAGAAAGAAAAAAAGGACAAAAGAGATAAGACATGTAGAAAGCACAAAATAAGATGGTAGAAAGTTACAATAAATGTAAATAGACCGGGTGTTCTTAAACACAAATATTGTCAGACTTGATTTTTTTAAAAATCAGCCATCTCTGACCAAGAGGCACCTCCAGCAGCTGCACATGTCCCCACACAGGGCTCTCTGGGACCAAGGCAGGGCCCCACAGGGATGTACACCCTCAGGCTGCGGGTTCAAGGCTCCAGGGACAGAGTTCGTATTCATGCTATATTGATTTTTTTTAAATAAATTGCAGCTTTTCCATGTTTGTCTCTGGACTGGAATAGTTTCAGCACTTACTTTTTCTTTAAATGTTAGCTCGAACTCAGCTCTCAAACCATCTATTTCAGATAGGATTTATAATGTTTTCTCACGGAAGCAGTGAGGAAAAACCATGCCCAAAAGAACTAAGGAAGATGGATGTTCAAACGGAAGCTGGAGATAAGCAGATATGCTGTTAAACCTGCTGTGGGTTGTAAGAAAAAGGAAGGACCCACTATCAATCAAAACCTTTCAGCCTGGGCACCCGGAACAAGGATTTGTCACCATCTGAAATGAAGGAGACTCCGGGAGCACAGGCAAAATCCTCCTGGATACGGAAAAGCATCCAGGCCATCTGATAGAAAGACATTCATCTCATGAAAAGCATATATATAAATCTTTAGTGAAGGGTTTCTAAGGAATGAAAAAGGTGTAAAAATCCAGATCACCCCTCTTAAAGAAGACCTCAAGGCTGACTAGTTATACAAAATAACCATGATGATTTGCAAAAATGTACGCATAGAGTCAACCACCTGGCCTTGGGGAATCTGAGGATAACTTGGCCCAAGGATGCAGCATAGGATAACCTTAGGGGTCCACCATGTAGCTATGCTGCAATGGGAACAGGGGCCCTGGGATTGGGTAACATGTGGCCCTGACTTGACCAATCCAATTCTATTTGGAAGAGTTAGGGGGACAGACAGAAGAATGAACCTCTGCAGGGGTACCTGCAATGAGAAGCTTCCTTGGTGAAAGGTGAATTGTCACAGACTGGAACTTGCTGTGGAATCAAGTCTGAGGTCAGCTAGAAAGCCAATCTGATCAACAATGTAAAAATGTTGCTTTTTGGTTCTTGGAAAACCATGAATCCTAGCTATGTGGGCAAAACTTTGATTCCCAGGGAACTACACAATGAAGACTTGAGCAAAAAAGAAGGTGTCACATGGGATGCTGTTTAAAAGATGATCTATTTTACCCATTGTGAACACTTGTTTCCACAGTAAGGTCTTCCTCACCACTGCTAATGAAGGAATTTCCATGAGAGGTTTGACGAAAAAGAAACAAGATCCAAAAGACAGCAGGAGTTCCAAACAGGTGTGGATGGAGAAAAGAAGCCCCATGTCACAGCTGAGGAAAAAGAAAAAGGTCTCCAGAGGATGAAGAAGCCAAAAGCATCACACTGTAGATATCTAGATATGGTCGGGAGACATTGGCCATTTGATTACAGATTAGAAACGGGGCACTAGTGCCTCAGATGAAGGCTCGGAGCATGTAGAAAACACCATGAAGCCTCATAGCTGTGGCTAATTGAATATTCAACAGGTTACTTTAATATATAATAGACAAAGATTTAATCAAAGTACCCATTCCAAAAGGATAAGTGAGTATTCCTGATGTTTGAGCACTTGAAAGGGAAAAGTATTACTGTATTGATATAATAATAACTGCTAATGAAATATCTATACCTTTGAAGACAAAATCATTGACATACTGAGTAGAGGATCATTGTTTCACAAGCAGTGACTGCTAGTTAATTGGGATATTTTATCACAAGGAATTCAGATTCAAATGAATGCAAAAATGGAAAAATTGCAGATTACCCTGCATTGCTCTATGATTAACAGATGTTACATTTTCTGTACCAATTTAAAGTTAGTAATATAGGTATTTAGGGTAATTCTTACTTTGGAATCATATTTTTTTTTCCAAGAAACTGAAGCCATATGACCAACCACTATGGTGGATGCTGTGCAGGTAAATCATACAAGTTGGCTTCCGGGACCACTGTCCAGAAGGTTAGGTTGAAGTTCCAGGATGGTTCTCAAACTGCGGTGACAGAAGGACTGAACTATCTCACACAGCCTGAACAATCAGGTCAGTCAGGAAATGGCATCTTTCTTTTCTAAACTTACTTGGAAAACTGTATGAAGTGGTTGGGAGGGTGCATGGGATGTCGCAACTGGGACCTCTAAATACACCCTTTTTCTGGGACCTTTCCTACTTCACGATGAGCAACGGCTGAAACTGCTCATGTGAACAGCTGGAGCAGCCCAGCGCTCGCTGCTCATGCCGCCTCCAGCAGTGTGCGCCTGCACCAAGGGGATGTGGGTATTGAGATAACTTATGAGCTGACATGGGATTTTTACATAGTTTGCAGTAGTAACCAAGGTATGTAGGAAATACAGGGGTGAGCAAAAGTAGGTTTAAAGTTATAATACAAATAAATAATAAAACAAGAATAAACTCTGGGGTTAGTGTACTCAAAACTGTAAACCCACTTTCTCCCACCCCTGTATATGGGTCTCTTTCTGGCCCATAGTTCCATCTATTTCAGAAAACTTCCTCTTAGCTTGCTCTATAAAATTTAATGATCCATTCCTCACAGATGATAGATAGAGCCAGATGATAGATAGATAGATAGAAACCAGGAAGTTTCTACTCAATTAAAGATATGTAACAATAAATGATCTAAAAATTGCTAACACACCCCTGTGAAGGCCAATGCAGTTCCTAAGGAACCTGGAAAAGTTTCTGTTCTGATGTGCGCCCCTGACAGATGACTCTTGAGTGATGTGCAGAGAGGCTCTTTGAGATGACACCATGTTATTCAGTGATTGAATTCCATCTCTGGCCAGAAATGAACACAAATGTGACATATTCCTTCAATTTGTAATTTAAGATGTGAGTCGAGAAATGATCTGGAAAATGAAGGCTGCCTTCCCTCCTTTGTAAGGAGCATCTGAGTGTGTGATCTCACAGCTGCCTTTGTTTCTATCAACGCTTCCTCGAGGACTGTTACCCACCTACCATATTTGGCACACTCCCTGTGAAGGACCATTGCGTCTCTCGCTGAAGCAGGATCCAACTCCAGACTTTTGTTCTAATGTATGTATTCCCCAAGTAAAGTCTGGACAAGCACTTTCCTTTATTCTAATGGAGTCTTAAAAGAATCTGCCTCTTATCTAGATTCTATCTAGTCTTATCTGGGTGTAGTCTCATTAATGAGGAATGATCAATATTCCTTTTCCTGGCACTTACCCTACAGTATTCCAAAATTCCACATCATTGATGTAAAAACTATAAAGTCTCACTCTTCTCTTAGAAGAAAAAAATCCAAGAAATGATCTAGACCCATCATGCAGATCTTCTACTGGCCCGATGGAGATATGCAAACTACCTTATAAACCTCTTACTTCGGTGAGAGTTGGGGTGATGTCTCTTTGAGGAATAGTGGGCAAGATGCTGCTTTTGGCCTTGGTTCAGTGTGATACGTGCTAAAACTGTGATGCTTTCCTGTTCTCTTCATAGTATAAATGTGCCTGGAAATGCTTGTATGTAGCCTTAAAAATGACTCTTGAAGAACATCAAATGATGCTTCATTGAAGAACAGTGTTCCTGATATCTCTTTTATCCCTTTTTCTGTTCTTATTGGAGTACCTCATCCCCTCACCAATGATGTGCAGATGTGTGCCATTTCTTTCTTCTTGACTCAAAGGGGCACGCCTTATATTTCCTAGGAGACTACGGACTCTACCTTTTTATAGATAAATAACTTTAGAACCTATGTTTATCTTATTCTAGAAAGGTCTTAATTTTAACCTGTTTAATTCTCTTCTCCAAAAATACAAATAATGTGCTTCTTAGGATAAAAATAACTCTTGGGTAGATTTTCGCTTTTTACCCACATCTCAGACGTATTTGACACTTTATCCTTATAATTAGGGGGGACGTGCCACGTGCCTGAAAATCGCATCAGAACTTGAACAAACACCTATGTGTGGTCTCAGGCCTTATGGACTTTGTTCCTGAGTACTTGCAGAAATTCTAGCCTGACGGAATCACAAGTCTATTGGAAAATTTTATTTAGATGCAAGTTATCATGCAGTCCTAAATTTTAGATCAATTTTACTATGATGACTAAAAAAAACTACTGCTAAAATATAAGGACACAGAAAGATTAAAACTTTAAAAAAAGAAACTATATATATATATAAGTATACCTTACAAATGCCACAATAGATATCTTTTAATGAAATATAAAATAAACATAAAATTGAAAGAATACATAAAATTATGAATTAGTTCTTTGAGCACACCAATAAAATTTACAAACTTCTGGCAAGCTTGACCAATACAAAAAATAAAACTCAAAAATACTAGAAATAAAAAATGGACATAATTCACATCCAGTAGAACTTAAAACATAGTAAGGAGTTATCTTTTGTTATGCCAATAATTAATTGAAAAATGAATTACAAAGTCCTCTAAAAATACGATTTACCAAAATTGACTCTAGAAAAAAATTAAAAGGTGAATAGTCCAATAACATTTAAATAAAGTGAGTAGGTACTTTTAAAAAATCTTCCCACAAAAATACTAGATGGTCTTATTAGTTTTACTGATTATTCAAAATATTCTTATCTTACAAATTATTCCAAAAAGAAACCTATGTCACTTTTATTTAAAGAAAAGTGTAACTTCAATTTTAAAACCTAATCAAATAAAACAAAGAAATCTGATGACAGAGACATACAGAGGTTTCCTGCCTGAAGAACATCCTTTACATTATGTCTATTTGCATTCAGAGAACACATAGAAAGACTTTAGGATATATTCATTCCACCTAACTTACACATCATTGTTGATAGATACTTTAATTTAACTTTAGTTTGCTTGATCCATAAAACATTCTATTATTTTATAAAATGTTCGCTAAGAGGTACCCACATTCTACCACTTTGCTCTGTAATCCTTCATCCCTCAGACCTTTTTTCTGGGATTGCATTTCCTGTGCTTAAAATACGTTCTTTAGAATTTCATTTAATGAGGACTGTTTCATGGCATGCTCAAACTGATTGTTTATCTAAAAGTGTTATTCTCTCTTTATTCTTGAAAACAGGTTCCAAAGTTATCTTCTCTCAGTATGTGGTAGGCAGGTAATGTCCCCTCCCCAAACATGTCCATCCATGCTTTAATGTCTGGAACCTGGGAATAGGTTACACTACGTGGCAAAAGGGAGATGGCAGATATAATTAAGGTTATTGATTTTTTAAAAGGGAGAATATCCTGGAGCATCCAAGTGAGTCCAACCTAACCACAAGAGCCTTTAAAAGCAGAGAACTTACTTACCGGGAGTCAGAGAAATGCAGCCGAAGAGGAGGAAGAGAGATGTGGTAAAGGGGAAGACAAAGATTCCAAGCATGAGAATTTGAGGCTCTGTTGATGGCTCTGGGATACACGGACCCCTGCACGAGGACCAGAGAGAGTCCCCCAGGATGTGAGGGCGGCCCCCAGCTGACAGCCAGCAAAGACTCTGGGACCTTGGTCCCACAGCTGAAAGGAACTGAATTCTACCAACAACCTCAATGAGCTTGGAAATGGATTCTTCCCAGGGTCTCCCAATAAGAGGCCAACTGGTTGATAGCATGGTTTCAGCCTTGTAAAACTCAGAGCAGAGAATGTCATCACGTCACCCTGGACTTCTGACCTACAGAATGGTGAAATGATACATTGGTGTTATTGTAAGCTGCTAAACTTGTGGTCATTTGTTATGACAGCAATAGGAGAATCATATTCAGTACATTAACAATATTATTCTACTTACGCTTTCATTTTTGCTGTTGAGAAACCAGCAAAATCTAATTTTTAAAGTAATTTTTTTCTGCCTACCTTTGAGATCTTGTCTTTGTCTTGATGTTCTGTGGTTTCACTTTTACACGTCTATATAAAATGTGTCTTTCTTTGTATTTGTCTTGCTGGAATATCTTGGAGCTTCTAAATGAAGGAGTGATGCCTTTCATTGATGTTGGAAATTTTCGAGCCCTGACACCTGTAAATGTGATCATTGCTCCATTCTCCCTCCTCCTCTTCTGGAACCCCAGTTAGCACGCGGCGCCCCTGTGCACCCTGTAGTCAGCTTCCCTTCACCTCTCCTTCTTGTTGTCCTTCAGAGACTCCCAGGTGTGCACTTTCTTCTCAGATATATCTTCTATTTCATCAGTTCACTATTCGGCTTCTTCTGTTCTGCTTTTAAAACCATCTATTGAATTCTCATTTTAATTACTTTATTTTTTATTATTTTTAGAAGCTTTATTTTTTCTATATTAAATCCATTTGGTCATTTATAGTAGTCTTGCTCTTTTCAAATATTGAGAATCCTCTTTATTTTTCTAAAAATTAAATATTCTTATTTATATTCCATATTTGATGATTAAATTCTGTATTCAGTGTAGGTCTGGTTCTTCTATTTTTTTTTTCTTCAGGCCTTTCTCAGAGTGTTTTATTTCCTTTTGTATCACATGTTTGTTCATTATTAATGAATTCATATATTTTGGAATTTTATACATGGAAATGCTTTGAGGACTTTGAAATGGTTTCTTCCAGAGACAATTGTATTTTTATCTGTCTAAATGACCACTTTCATTTAAAAAACCCTTGTCCTGAAGGTTTTTTTTAAATCTTCAAAACAACATGAATTCAGGCTGCAGATTCGTGCGAAAGCCATTTTGCAGTACAAATTCCCTCTGTGTTGGTGCCAAGAATCAAGACAGGCAGTTTTCCTTTCCACCTGCTAGGCAGATTTGGGCTCATGTCTAGCTCACCCTTATCCTGAGAATGCAATCCTTTAGAGCCCCAACTCTTTGCTGGCATGTGTCTCTTTAGACTCTCCACTTCAGGCAGGCTCTGGACTCAGTTTGAATTCAGCAATACCACGCAAGGCTCTGAAAGCCACAGCTCCTTTTCATCTGGTTTAGCAAATGCCCTCCTGGTAAAAGCCTGCCTCTTGGGTTTCTACTTTCCCTTGGTTCATAGTTTCTTATTCTCTTGACAGCTCATTAAAGCCTTTAATAAGACATTGTCTATAATTTATTCACTGTTTTCAGTGAGGGCCAAGCAGGGTACCTCGTGTATCTGGTATACTGCTCCAAATGGAAGCTCCAAGAGCTCTTCTTCCCTTCTGCAAAATGGATTCTCCAAGGGGAGGACAAGCCTTTTTTCTCTCTCTCGGGTACCTTCTGATGCACTAGGACCCAGCAAGATGGGAGTCCCTTCCTACACTCCAGCAATTAATACAGGCTTGCTTGTCTAATTCATGCTGCTAATTCATCCCTGCCCCCTCCACTGAGGCCCAGTCCCACTGTGCCTGATGTTCCCGCCCTGCCCGCTCTGCAGTTCTGAACCTTCCTCACCCCCCAACCCCCATGCTGCTGACCGGATCAGTCCACCCTGATTCTCAGACCTGGCACAGAACAGGGTTAGATGATCGCACCTGACTTCACTTGATCGTCAATTGCCCATTTCTTTTCTGGAAACACCACCCTGCTTTTCTTTGAATTTCCTCATCTCTCCCAATATTCCTTGGGACAAACACTGCAGACCTCTGCATCTTAACCAAGTGCTGACAACAGTAGGTTCCAGAAAGGAAGATGCACGAACTTAGGAGCCAAAAATATCAAAATTTACATCCCAGATCTTCTACCTGTAAGTGAATTAACACTTACATTCTCTAAGCGTCCATTTCCTCATTTGCAAATACACCTTTGTCAGATCCTTGGAGGTATTAGGGATGATGTATACGAAGTGTCTAATACAAAATAGGTGCTTGATTAGATACCAAATTGCTGGAAGGATACAAACAAAAGTTGTGGGGTTTCTGGGGTTGAGACTGTGTTACTCTGTACTTTGAAGACTGGACTTTGAGCAATTGCAGAAAGAATAAGAAGTCTGCTGTTCGATATACATTCTCATGTAGGAAATTGGTGTCAACTAGCTGAGGCCAAAATGGAATGTGGACTAGTATGCTGTGTAGAAGGAACTGACAACCCAAACCCCCAAATCACCTGCATTTTGCCATGTATAATGCACACTTCTTTGCCTACATTTTTTGAGGGAAAAGTAAGGGTTTTGAGGGAAAAGTGAGGGAAAAGCAGGCATTGCTGTTATTAGCATTTTATAGATGAAGACACTAAAGCACAAAGAAGAGACCTGTCCAAGATTAAGCAAGCAACAGAGCAGCCTGGCTCTGTAGTCCAAGCCCTTCGCCACCTCGATTTGATGTACAGCCTCCACACGAACGTACTGTCCTGCTCTCATCAGAGTTCCCACCGCCAGGGCCACGCAGGAAGTCACTATCAGCTGTCAGAGTTGACACATGGAATGGAACTCAGTTTCCATCTTTGGCCCAATGATTCTTGGCTTAAGGCTTTACCCTAGTGAGGTGCATTGATGAAGGCACTAGCCCCTCCGATGTCTTTAAACCCTGTATTGTTTACAGCTTTCTCTACACACTTATGTTTACATTAACTACTAGTAAACTACATCCGGAGCGTCCAAGCACTTTGCCTTTGCCTCGGTCATGGGACCACCTTATCCTATCACCCTTATGAGTCTATGTGTCTGATCTAATACTGGATATGCACTTTTTAAAGGCAAGGGAAGTTCCCTGTTCTTCCGTTTTTCTATCCCCAGGCCCATCATGGGCTCTTATTGCATCAATACAATACAATAACCATTTTTAATATACAAATAAAAAAGCCAAACCAAAACTAGCTTTTTGATTTGTACCTTCAAAGTGGGAGGCCCTATGTTAGGCACATTTCATATATGACTTTTAATTCTTCAACAACCTCATGAGCCTGGTGTTACCCTCATTTTATAGATAAGATGCAGAGATATTAAGTAATAGTCTTAGATTAAATAGTGAGTGGCTGAGCGGGGATTTATAACTAGACTTAGATGACCCCGCACCTGCATTCTGTCCTATGACATCAAAAAAGACAGTAAACACTTGTGAAATGAATAAATTAAAACTCACATTTCATTATGAGCGTATTTCTCAACTGCACTGTATTATTGTCTTTTAAATTACCAGGCCAAGAGCACGATAGGTGCATGGACCCAAGTGACATTTAGAGTCACTACCCTGTGTTCCGGCAGTGCAGACTGGGTTAGAAACTGGTCTCTGGCATCAGAGAGAACAGAGGCTGAGCAGGACTCAGGGTTTTGGGAGTGTGGGCCAGGTCTCCTCAGTCAGGCTGGGCTGAGAAGCATTCTCTCCACCGTCCCATGCCTCTTGGACCCCTGCCTGCCTTGACTATAAACTACAGCCCCAACTTTGTTGCCTTCCCTTCTTACTGATCATTCTACCATTTTCACCTTCTGATTCTCTCCCATGTTGGAGCATAGAGCAGAGATTCAATTCCGAATGCTGGAATTACGTATATTTTCAATTGCCTAGGTACACAAAAGAGACCTAAATAGAATCTGGTAATGTTTGCACCCAGCAATTATAATCAAAAGTAAATAATATTATATAAGAGAAAGTGGGCTTTCAGATCAGACAAAACAGGGTTCCTATCCTGCTACTTACTGTCATGAAATTTAGGGTAAAATATTTACCTTCTTTGAGACAAAGTTTCTCATCCATAAAATGGGTACACTAATATCTGTTCAGAATGAAACCAAGGACGCATGTTAAGTGTCCAGCACTTTAATAAATGCTTATCTCCTAAACAACAACAAAAAAAATCTGAGAATTGACTTTCATCCCACAATATGAGTGAAATTTGTTTAAAAATCCAATTTCAACTCAAATCATACAACTCTTATATGGGGAAAGTAAAAAGTGGAAAAGAAAAAGAATTGGTTATTTGTTACAATCAATACTTCCTTTTCAAGAAGAAAAAAGTAATTTCATTATTACCTACAAAAGTAGCTTTCAACATTTATACCACAATAAATTCTTTTTATTATTTTTTAAAGATAATCCCACTCTTAGAAAAAAATGTCTCCTGTCACATAAACTGCAGGTATTAGATAATAATTCACTTTATTATCTTTATTAAGCAACAACAAAATGTAATGACGATTAGAGCTTTCAACTGGCACGTATCAGCCTGCCCCAAGCAAGGGAACTTGGTATCTTACGTCTCTGAACTGCCTCCTGTTGGCTCATGGATCTCCATTTCCATTTTCACTCATTCCCCTAAGAATCATAGACCCCAGGAAGATTGGGATTTGACCCTGGAGAGATGCCCGGACAGTGAACTTCCATGGAGAGTCCTGAGGACCAGAATCTGACACGATTTCTACTCTGCTGCACAAGGACAGAGCGATTGCTGAGTTGGACCCTGAAAACAAGGACTTTATTTTGTATGGTTACCACATGGCCTCTTCTTCTCTCTTTGGAATTTGACAAGCAAATTGGCATTTGTGTTGCTGAGACTGTCATAGAATAGTGATTGTTAATTATACCCTAGATGTCCTGCCTCATTCTGCTGTGGATGGATTATGCTAAATGTATGCAGTGAGCAAAAGATCTTAAATTTGATTTCAAGTTGCTTATCTCAGCATGCTGCCAGATCCACCCCAGGGCAGAGAGAGTTAGTTCCTAAAGGGGTTTTGGGGAGTTCTGCTCCAGAATTTCTGGTTCCAACTTAGACCAGGAAGCATTCAAAGGGTCCAGCAGATGTCAGTATGAATTCTTGAGTCTGTCCAGGTTGAGTAGTCACACATCAAATTACATTACCCACTGCTCTAGGGAGCTGTCTCTGAACAGGGTATCATATGAGCTTTAGCTTCAGAGACAATATTTTTCTTAAGAATCCAGTAATCGGTAAAATTCTGATCGTACAGTGCTACCCCAAAACAGGATGAATGATGCAGTCTCAATTATGAAGAACCTGTAAGGGATGAGCAAGTGAATAAAGTAGCTGCTTCTAAAATAAATCTAATCTAGGACAGCTGCCTGGTTTTTCTGCATGGCCCAGCTGGACTGATTCTCGGCATCTTCAGTCTCGGACTCAGAAGGCTCTCCCTTGGTCACCAGAGACAAGGCTTTAGGTTTATTAGGCTTTAGACTCAGTGTCTTAGATGTACTGAAACACTCCTGTGAATATCTTTGTGGTTCATTTTGGGATACTGTACTTACAAGTACAGAGAATAACATACAAGTGCCATATATTCACTACCCAGATTTAACAACTAGTACCATTTTACCATACACACTACAGAGCTTTTCTTTTATTATTAATAAAATAAAGATCTCACATATCCCTCCTCAATCCCATTCCTTTGCCTCCCTCCCCAGGGATAAGCATTATCTCAAAGTCCACGTGCATCTTTTCCACCTGTAATTGTCTCCTGGGGTTGCCATAATGAAGTACCATAAATCGAATAATTTAAACATCAGAAATGTATCCTGTTGTTTAAACTCGAAGTTCTAGAGGCTAGATGTTAGAGAGCATCGTGTGGACAGGACCGTGCTTCCTCTAAAGGCGCTAGGGAAGCATCTGTCCAAGGCTCCCTCCTGGCTTCTGGCAGTTGCTTGGCTTGTGGTAGCACATGGCTTCCCCCTGTGTGCTTGTCTCTGTGCCCAAGTTTCTCCCTTTGATAAGGACACCAGTCATATTGGATTAGGGGTCCACCCTATTCCAATGTGAGCCCTCTGCCATGACCCTACTTCCAAATAAGATCATGTTCTGCGGTACTGGGGGTTAGGACTTCAACGTTTGAATTTAGAAGGGCAAAAATGCTGCCCATACCACCATCTATGGATTAATACTTTTACTACATATGATTGTTCCACAAACATAGATATTATTTTGGGTATATCAACTTTTATATAATCACTCTTATGCTGTATGTATCCTTTCTAACTTTTTTATCCAGCAATATATTTTTGAGTCGTATCAATGTGACAAGTTTACATTAGTTCATTTCTAGTGCTTCCCTGTATGACTACACCACTATCCTCTCTATACTAAATTTAAAATTATCTACAAGGTTCAAAGTGTCATTTGTTCAATATATAATAACAGACATATGAGTCTCAGTCTTAGGCTCCATAAGCTCTCTCGTTCCAGCCCTTGCCAATTCATGTGGATCTTTAACTGCATTAGGTGTTCCTGCAACCTTATCATTTCAGGCCTGGGCAGTTTTTATTGTTCAGGAGGTTTCAGGCAGCAGGAGGAGAGCCGTTTAGCTGTTGGGGAAGTCACTAAGCAATGAAGAAGAGAGGTAAGATATTTTAACAGATGAATAAGTATTAAAAGTTGGAGTTTGGCTTGAGGCAGCCCTGGGATGAAGCTGGATGTCTCCAGCCTGCAAGATACGCCTGCAGGAGGAAGGCAAGGCTGCAGATGAACTGTGTGCCCCACTCCCTGACTCCCCCGGACTGGCCCTTGGGACCAGACATTGACCCCACTGTCTTTTGATCAGAAGTCACAGTGAGCAGCCAACCCTGCAAAGGCGAGTTAAATAGTAACCTGAAAAGTATAGAACATTCTTGCAAGTGCACAGCCCGGAACCTTACCTGCTTATCTGGGATCTCCCTCGTCCAGGGTGTCAGCCATGGCTGACTTGAGATTCAGTAAAGTGAAGAATGTCTTGATCTTAAAGGCAGAAGATACAGCACAGGGGAGGTGGACTCATGTGGCCAGCTGTGGGGAGGAGAGGAAGGCCCACCAGCACACCCAAGTCCTCTGCAAGGCTGTGAAACTCAGGTGCCAAGAGGTAGACAAGGAGATGCCATCCTGGGCAGGTTCTTAAAGAAAGTGAAAAGGTCCACTGGTCCTTTGACTCAGAGCCACCATCATGGATGGAGTGATGGGAGCCTTCCGGAGGAGGAACCTCAGAGGAGAGCATTGACTGCCTTTGCCCGGGGCCACTTTCCTCCTATTTGATCGTATGACCCCTGGCATCAGTGAGCACCCTCTGCTTTTGGGTCCCTTCATAGACATCACTCCCTGAAGAATCCCTGTGGGACATCTCCACATCATTTCCAAATACTAGGTCCTTGAGGACAATGCTGGAAAACCAGGTGGGATTTGTCTTCTGGAGGTGGGCAATGAACGTGGACATGAGTTTTAAGGAAGGACCTCCACTTTTTTGTCTGCTACAAGGGCTTTGAAGTGTCGTGTTCACTAGGTGTTAATTCTCTCCAAGAGCCTCCATCAGGAAAGTGTCAACCTGGCATGAGGCAGGGAAGGACCTTAGAGGGGACATAGGAAGCACTTGTCATGACAAATCATCTCCATGAAGCTCCCCAGACGAACTTTTAACTGTAGAAGTACTTTAGAGGTGTAGGTAAGTTTATTACCATATTTTTCAGACTGTAAGATGCACTTCCCCCCCAAATTTGAGAGGAAAATGGGGGTGCATCTTATAGTCTGAATGTAGCTTAGCTGGCTTGCTAGGGGGGGAGGATATTATGTTATTTATGCTATTAAATATTTTACCACATTTTTTGCTTCAAAAATTTATTTCCTATTTCCCTCCTCTAAAACCTGGATGTGTCTTATGGTCTGAAAAATACAGTAAATTTTAACATGTCTGAGGTCTACAGAATAAATTTTTCAAAAACCGTGAAAAACTGGCGTGCACCCCCTGCCACCTCCTACCCCTAGGCATGCCTGGGTTCAGAGGAAAGCACAGCGCAGCTAGAAGCGGCCTGTGTGAAAACGGCGCTGGAAATGCCCCGAAAGCTCTGCTCTCCCTGCCTTTCCTGAGGGCAGGACCCTGACGGGCCTGAGTCCCACCCCCCCAGCTGTCACCCACGGTCACCCTGGCCTGCACCACAGTGAGAAATGATTCTGTTGTAAAGTGTGATGCTGGGAAAAGCCTGCAGGGGGACTGATTCAGTCTCAGGGTGGAGAAGAGAGAGGTCAGAGACTTTCAATGCTATGTACATGATACAGATAAACTGACAAGTCTTGTTTCCACATGATGCCAAAATTTGAAAATATACAAAAGGCCCTTTATGGATTTTTCTAAGGCTTTCTATTTGGCCTCCATGGTTTCCCTTGAGGTCCTCAAGTTTGAGTCTCACACACATACACCCACACACATATACACAAATATCCTCTTATTTCTGCTACCAGTCATGTATAGCTCCAAAAGCTGTGTGATAAACCTGAATAAAAATCATGGGGGAGGACATTGTAATATTGTGGACATAAATGGAACTCTACAAGGCACCCTCTGAAATTACTAACATAAAGAAATTGTCAAACAATTGTTCCCAAAGGCTGGTATTGCTTTAAAAATGGAGCTGATAACAAATAGCATTTACTTTGATTTGTCTTTGAGGGTTTATACTGAAACTAGACTAAGGAGTATCTATTTTAGAGATTTTAATGGTATTCATCATAAACTATATAGGATTTCTATTTTGATTATTTATGTTATATTTCATTGTCTTAGTCTTATTCTCTTTCTCCCTGAAGTAATCTTATATCTATTACTGCAATTTTAACAAATGAATAACTAAAGGTTGTGTATCAGTGCTTAAAGTTATTTGATTAAAAGTGTAAATAATTTTTTTCAAATAAAAAGGAAGTTCAGAATTTGCCAAAGTGCTATGCTACTATTTTTAAGATCGAGCACAGTGCTTGGGCTTATACATACATGGGCACACATATAGAATGTGTGTGTGCCAAAGTGGAAGGGCCATGGACTTTGGTGTCGAACCCTGGTCTTCCACTACCAGTTATGAGGTGTTGGGTGAGGCAGAGAGTCTCTCTGAACCTCGGTTTCCTTATTGCTAAAAACAGAGTGATGATAACTTAGCATTGTCATTTTAGAAATTTCACAAAGCAGTGCATATTACAGTTCCTGGCACAGAGCAAGTGCTCAAAAATGGCGGTAGTAGTTATCTCTTGGATTCAAGTCCCAACCTTTACATTAATTTCCTCTGTAATTTTAGGCAAGACTCTTTATTCCTAAGTGCAGGGTGTTGAGATGGGATGGGATGGGATGGGATGGGATGGGATGGGATGGGATGGGATGGGATGGAATGGTCTCTACATCCCTCACAGAATCAAAGTCTCTGTTTCCAACAAGCTATGGGTTTACATTTGAGGCACCACCAAGGACCAAGCAATCTAAATAGGTGCAAAGGTGAGATTTGGTTGGCTTTGAAACCACATTTATTGTGCACTTGTCATTATGCACTCTTCTAAGTCTTCCCTATGTATTAATGCACTTAACTTTCACAACTCTATGATTAAGGCAGTGTCATTAATCCCATCCTACAGATGAGGAAATTGAGACACAGGGTGGTTATGCACCTCGCCCAAAGTCACACAGCTTGTAAGTTCAGGGCCAAGATTCAAACCAAGATAGGCTACAGAGCTCATATTTGTTTTGACCATTTTGCTTTACAGCTTTTCTAAGGGGATTGGTTTACTGACAACTAACCCAGCACCCTCCAGTCTAAATTCACAGGTAATTCCAGCACTTAGTCATTTTTGCTTTTCTTCCCTGGGCCCAGAGCAGATCCTCATGCTACGTGTGCTGGGCGATGATGGTTCTCGTAGGTCCAGAGTCAGACTTCCTTTCCAGTGAGTGCCTGGTGCTAAGTTCCTGTTTTCTTCCTAATTAGCCTCTGAAGTCAGAGAGTTGTGGATTTAACCCCCTCCCCCTTGTTAGTATTAACTACTGGATTCTGGAACATTACTTAGCATCTCCAAGTCTCAGTGTCCCCATCTGTAATGGAGGGCGGAAATGGGAATATTACTAATAGCACCTAACTCACAAATGTGAAAGTTATGAGAGGTAATACACGGTAAAATGACTGCTTGTAGGAGGCAGTCACTGAAGAGGATCAGCATTAGAACTGATCCTGGAGCAAACTTCAAATGGAGCCACTGAGCTAAAGAAGGGCTCCTTCACTTCTCCCTTGTTCTGAGCCTAAGAAGGGATCTCGGGGCCAGAGCCTGACTAAGGCAGTCCCTGAAGCCCAGAAGCTGCTCACAGATACAACCAAGGACACAGTTAATCTCCAGGCTGTAAAATTGAGAGGAGCAAGGGGTGATTTGAGGATTTCATCAGCCAAAGCTGAGATATTCATCCTGTCTTCCCCACCCTTTATAGCCTAGAGAAGGAGGGCAGGACTTTCTCCCACCTTCTACAGGTTTTAACCATAAATTCCATCTGTAGCTTGATGTCATATTTCTATTCCTTTTCACGTTTTCTTTCAAAAAACATTCCACCTTTCTGAATAACATTATTTTTAATATATTTTGTTGATTATGCTCTTACAGTTGTTCCAATTTGTCCCCTTTTACCCCCTCCGCCCAGTACCCCCCCTTCCCTCCAGCAATCCCCCACCCCTAAGTTCATGTCCATGGGTCATGCATATAAGTTCTTTGGCTTCTCCATTTCTTACAATATTCTTAACATCCTCCTATTTTGTACTTACCGGTTATGTTTCTTAATCCCTGCACCTTTTCCCTCATTTCCCCTTTCCCCTCCCAGCTGATAACCCTCCAAATGATCTCCATACCTATTATTTTTGTTCTCATTCAAGGACTTTACAAGTGTTTGGCATGAGTTTTCCACTCTGCATTTAACTTCCTTTTCTTCCTCTTCTTTTTTTGCTTATTAATAAAGTTTTAATTCTATGTAACATTATCCTTTCTTGCTATGAATTTCTGGGTGTTACAAAAAATATTGTTAAAGGAACAGTAATTTTTCTGACATTTGAAACAGCCAGAGAAAATATACGATGAAGCTGCAGGTCCCACTGGTAACCGTGAACAGCAACAGATGTCAGGCTTCAGTGCTTGAGTTTTGGCTAAGACTAGATGTTATCTCCAGTTTGACCAAAACTCTGTCTCTTGTGGTCAACACTCCCAAGGCTTTGTTCCTAAGATTTTTTTGATGCAGGTCAGTATCTTATTGTCTTGAGGACTTAGGGCTTAAGGGAGTAGTCATGCAAGGGTTTCTATGGGGTGATATGAGACTATCCTCTGTTCCTCTTGTTCCTCTTCTAAGGGGGTCTACCACATGACTAGTGACATGCCAGGGGAGGGACAATTAGGGTGGAGTCCAAGCTGCATGACCAGCAATGTAAGAGGTCAGGGGGTCTAAACTGCATGACCAGCAATATGCTAGGACAGGAAAGGTCACCCTGTGAGGTTCCACTTTATAATTCTCTGTTGCTAGGCACCCTGGCTTTCTGCCCTGGTGACCTTCTGGACCCGCCCTTATTGTTCCTACTCTGCTCATGCCTGTCTAACTGCCTACTATATCACCATGTGGCAGAAACTCTCATTGCAAGAGGGTCTTACAGTGGAAGCTTCCTTAGTGTCATGTGTGTTCTGGCCTTTGACTAAACTCTTGATCCCTTTTGTCTTCTATCTTCCCGCCCTATTTTTTTAATGTTTAGATTTCATTTATTTTTAAGGTTCACAACAAAATTGGGGTAAAGGTACAGAGAGTTCCCATAAACCTCCTGTCCCCACACATGTATAACCTCCCCCATTATCAACATCCCTCACCAGGGTGGTACATCTGCTACAACTGATAAACATACAGCAACACATCATAATTACCCAAAGCCCACAGTTTACATTATGACTAACTCTTCATGCTGTACATTGTATCAGTTTGAACAAATGTATGATATGTGTCTATGGCATCATACAGAGTGTTTTCCTGTCCTAAAAATCACCTGCAGTCTGCCTGTTCATCCCTCTGCATCCCAACTCCTGACAACTACTGATCTTTTTACTGTCTCCATAGTTTTCCCTTCTCTACGGTGTCATCTGGTTGGAATTATACAGCATGTAGCCTTTTCAGACTGGCTTTTTTCACTTAGTCATATGCTTTTAAGGCTATCCCATGTATTTTCATGGCTTAAAAGCTCATTTATTTTTAACACTGAATAATATTCTATTGTCTGGATTTATTTATTCATTCTCCTACTGAAAGACATCTTGGTCACTTTCCAGTTTGGGCAATTGCAAATAAAGCTTCTATAAACATCCATGTACAGGTTTTTGTGTGAACTTAAGTTTTCAACCCCTTTGGGTAAACACCAAGGAGCATAACTGCTGGGTCATATGGTAAGAGTGTGTTTAGTTTCTTAAGAAACTGCTAAACTGTCTTCCAAAGTGGTGGGTACCATTTGCATTCCCGCCAGTAATGCACGAGAGTTCCAGTTGTTCCTTATCTTCACCAGCATTTGGTGCTGTCAGTTTTGGCTATTTTAATAAGTGTGTAGTGCCTTGTTGTTTTAATGTATATTTCTCTGATAACATATGATATGGAGCACCTTTTCATATGCTTATTTACCAGCTGAGTATCTTCTTTGTTGAGGTGTCTGTTAAAGTTTTTGTTTTCTTCAATAGGATTGTTTTCTTATTATTGAGTTTTAACAGTTCTTTGTGTATTTTGGAGAACAGGTCTTTACTAGATGCATCTTTTGCAAATATTTCCCCCCAGTCTGTGGTTTGTCTTCTCATTCTTTTGACATTGTCTTTTGCATACCAAAAGCTTTTAGTTTTAATGAAGTCCAGCTCATCAATTATTTCTGTCAAGGGTCATGCCTTAAAGAGTCATTACTATACCCAAGTGATGCAGGTTTTCTACTGTGTTATCTTCTAGGAGTTTTATAGTTTTGCATTTTATATTTAGGCCTGTGGCCCATTTTGAGTTAATTTTTGAGAAGGATATAAGGTCTCTGTCTAGGTTTGTTTGGGTTTTTTTTTTTCACATGAATCTCCTGTTGTTCTAGCACCATTTGTTGAAGAGACAATCTCTGTTCCATTGTATTTTCTTTGCTCCTTTGTCAAAGATCAGTAAACTGTACTTATAGAGGTCTATTTCTGTGCTCTCTATTCTGTTCCATTAATCTATTTTTCTATTCTTTAACCAGTACCACACTGTCTGGATTTTACTGTAGCTTTGTAGAGAGTCTTGAAGTTGGGTAGTGTCAGTCTTCCAACTTTGTTCTCCTTCAATATTGTCTTAATTATTTGGAGTATTTTGGCTCTCCATATAAACTTTATAATCAGTTGTTGATATCCCCAAAGTAATGTTCTGGAGTTTTGGCTGGGACCGCATTGAGTCTATAGCTCAAAATGTGAAGAACTGACATCTTGACAATATTGAGTCTTCCACCCATGGACATGGAATAACTCTCCATTTATTCACTTCTTTGGTTTAATTCATCAGAGTTTTGTAGTTTTCCTCAAGTAGATCTTGTATACTTTTGTTAGATTTCTCCATAAGCATTTCATTTTGGTGGTGCTAATTAAACAGTATTGTGTTTAATTTCAAATTGTACTTTATTGTTGGTATGTAAAAAAGTGATTCACTTCTGTACATTAACCTTATATCCTGGAACTTTGCTCTAATTGCTTAACAGTTCCAGGAGTTTTTCTGTTGATTTTTTCAGATTTTCTACATAAACAATCATGTCATATAAGAACATGAACAGTTTTGTCTTCCTTCCTATTGTGTATACATTTTATTTCCTTTTCTTGTTTTTATTGCATTAGCTAGAATCTCCAGTGTGATATCAAAAAGGAGAGATAAAAAGAGACACTCTTGCTTTGTACCTGATCTCTAGGGAAAACTTCAAGAAGAAAGCTTCAAGTATGATGTTAGCTGTGGGTTTTATAGCTACTTCTTATCAAAATGAGGAAATTCCCATTTCTTCCCAATTTTCTAAGAGTTTTTTTTATCATGAACAAGTATTATATTTTGTCACGGTTTTTTTTTCTGTATCTATTAATAGGACCATGTGGTTTTTCTTCTTTAGCCTCTCACTGAATGTAGAATTGAGAAGAATTCTCACGGTAGTCCCTTGCGAGCTCCAGCACACCACCACCTTCAAGTATACTTTTGAAGAGGTGTTATTCACTAAAGCCTCATTGGAGAAAGCTATTCACCAGGAGGCTACACAAAAGTGGAGAAGCCCAAGGAAACTGAGTTTCTGGGAACTTTGAAAATATTTTTGACTTCTCACTAAATTACTCAGAACTTGACCCATTTATGTACCTATGAAAACAATACAAGTCTTTATGCAGTTTTAGCAGTTAGAAATTTTTGTGGCATGAAACCTTGGGAAGCAAGAAATTAGTCCAAAACAAAGTTTAATCCAAATTAGTCCAAGACATAATGTAATCCAAGACAAATGTGGTATGATTTCATTTATTAAAGAATAAAAGTTTCCTTCTAATATATTCTGTCCAACTACGAATTTCATTTAAAATCTTTTAGAAAGAGCAAATCCAACTTTTAAAAAACTGCTGGGCAGTTATAATACTCTGGTTCCCAAGTTTTTGTTTTTTTTTTTTTTTAATGAGGCAAGATTACATAGTGGGAGTAGAGGAAGCAAGCTGAAGTGAAATCACTTATGACCATCTGTCATATTAGCCATTATGCATTTCAACATCTGCAACTGAGAAGTCACAGAAGTCAAAAAATAAAAACAAAAAAGACTTCCAAGGAACACAGATTGCCTGATGATGTTGCTAGAATATTTAGCCCTATGTCCATTTCATGTAAAAAATAAATTAAGTATAAATAAGGAGCTGAGGTGGCTGGTGTTTACTCAGGTGTGTTCACAGGTGTGTACTCAGAGTGGGCATGAAAATGGGACCAAATGCCTTTCCTCCTCCACACTCACTACACAAAACTCTCCTCCATGTTGCTGCAGAGTAAGAAAGAGTCCACAAGCCTGGGCTGGACTAGTTGCTGGAAGTCGGAGTCCTGGAGGCCTTCGGGGCAGACCCCAGCCAATCTACGCAGAGCAGCCTGGGGAGAAAACAGAAAAGATGACACAGGTCAGACTGCGCCCCACTCAGGCGCATGTACTGCCTTCAACTACTCAGAGAGATGCATTTCAGGAAGTGGCTTGTTTACCAGGCAATTTGGTCTGATTATCACCTTGACAGCTTAGTCATCCAGTCCTTTTGGTCACCTGACTATCACAGCAATCTCATCACTTGTTTCATTTGTATCTCGGTCACCATGGTGAACGTCATCTGAAAGTCTTCATGATCTTAATAATGGTATTGCCATCTTGGTTTTTCAGTCATTCTAGGAACCTGCTTGTTTTCAAGATCCGTCATTTTAAGTATCTGGTCAACTTAGTGAAATATTTGTTCATCCTAGAGACTAGAATTCCCAGAAGCATCAGTAGAATTATATTCCTGCTTCCAAGTCCTTAGAGAAACCTTAGAATGGAAAGGACTATTCATGTATTCATAAATTCAGCAAGGTTCTGAGTAAAGCATAATGAAATGAGAAGAAAGGAAGAGACAGAAAGGAAGATCATGAAGTTGAAGGAGATGGAGATTCTGCCATCAAGATGGAGATGAACAGGGAAGAGAGGTGCAGGCAGAATGAAACCACTGCCCAGGTCTGCATGTACTGAGAAGTGTACTCCTTCCTGAGCGTGCTATTGTGTTTCACACCCACGTGGACTTGCTCAGCTCTTCTCCATGACATGAAGTCCCTCCCCACTCCTTTCTAGCCAGCAGTTGCATTTACCCTGCGAGGCTTGTCCCACTGTTACATCTTCTAAGAAGCCTTCCCTGATTCCTTGGAGCAGAGACTTCCTCCCACCTCTGTGCATCCACAGCCCCTGCGCTGACCTTAACCTTCTCAAACTCTACTGCAATTGTCTTTGAGGTGTTTATCTCCCACACTACACTCCGAGCTCCTCAAGGGTAGAGACTCTGCTTTTTGTTTTTGGTTTCTACAGTAGACCTGTATCTACAGTAGGTCGAACAAGCTGGCACAGAGTTCAGTAAATGTTTGCTGAAAAAAAAGATCAAATAAAGTGCTTTAAAATTGAGTCGACTGCTAGAGCTACCTAAACCTGTAAATGTGAACTATGTATCTATATAGACCTCTTTACCCATAAGCTGAGGCAGTGCATACTAAATGCTCAATAAATACTAATTCCTTCCCTCTTCTAGAACCTTTACACATCAGGAAACAAGGCGGAAGCTTAAGGATGCCCTTCCCCTGGGAAACATAGACAGGGGCAATAGCTGAAATGGCAGAAGAAGCAAAGAAGGAGGAATGCCGACACAGTGTTTCATTTAATACTTACAGGATACTGCAAGGTAACTATCATGATTTCCAATTGGAAATAAGGACACTAAGGTTCAGAGAAGGAAAGTGGCCTTCCCAAGATCACATAGCAGTTCAGCTCCAAGGTCCTCATACCAACACATAACAGCAGGATGCTGCAAACCCAGGACATTAGTTTATACTGAGTATAAGGCAGGAATAGAACCCATTACCTAGACATGAGAGGTAACCTGTTGCTGAGAAATCACCAAGATGGTGAAAAAGAGGATGCCTTTCGTTGGTTGTTGGACTAACAGGCTCTGTCATGTCCAGTGGATCAAGAAGGGACATGTGTCTCTGTGTTCAGGGGCAGGGTCTGAGACACTAGTGGCAAGAAGCACACTCCAGGAGATTGTCTCATATTAGTGTGCCCTGTTTCTCCAGGGGTATGATTTCCCTAAGAGCTAAAGAGGCTGACTGCATGGCACTTTCTGATTGCTCTTGATCCAGCTGGGAGAAATAACCCCATTACCCTTGAGTTGTCACAGTAAAAACAAGCCAGGGATATTCAGCAGATGAGGGTGTGAGGCTATCACTGTATTTTATATCAACGGCGATAAAATAAAGCAAGGTGGAGGGAGGAAGAAAGACAAAGAAATAGAGGAAAATAGACCCAAAAAGAGAAAATAAGGTAGAAGAAAGTAGCGAAAAGGCAGAGAAAAGGAGAGAACAGAAAAACAGAACAAAAAAGGAAGTACTAAAACCGAGACACAGAGATGAACTGATGAAAAAAATGAGACCAAGAGTGAAAGGGAGATGGAAAGAGAGAAAGATGACGACAAAGAAAAAGAGAGCACACTTCAAGGCAGGAGAATCATAGGAGAGAGGTTGGAGGAGGTGAGGAGTCAGGAAGAGGAGGAGAGAGAGGGCTGGTGCTGATAAAGAGAGAAAGAGAAAGGCGAGAGAGGAACCCCTAAGAGAGCAGGGAACCTCTACAAAACACAAGAGAACTAGAAACAGACCTGAAAAAACACAAAGGCAATAGACACCCAGGGTCCCCAGAAAGTCTGCAGGTCATGAACCCAAACCATCTAAAAGCACCCCCTTCTCAGCATCCAGGGGCTCAAAGGACCCTAACCTTTCTGAAGCCTTTCTCTCGGCGGCTGCTTTCCTCAGAGGGTTAACAGCCAGTCATCCCAGAATCTCATCCCCAGACAGTCTGAAAACACCTAAGTACTTAACAAGCCTGGCAGCCCACTGACAGCCACTCCAATAAGGAAAAATCAATCCTGTTTGCAGGAGGCACTCTGTGCTGCCACTTCCCCAGACATGGGAGAAGAGGATTGAAGTGTCCTCCATCTGCCTGAAAGGAGCCTTTGAAACTGAGGATGGGCAGGAGAGGTAGCCTCCAACTCCATCCGTCAGGCCCGGTTCCCAGTGGCCCCCATCTCACCAGCCAGGGGGCAGCAAATATGGATTCCCTTCCACCAGCCAAACCACAAACACCCATCAACATGGGGGGAGGGTCGCACTGAGGGCGGGGAGACAGTCTATCAGCCAGGCCAGAAATAGTCACCAAACCCAAGGAGAAACAAAGAGCTGGAAAAGGATAACAACCTTAAGAAGGTCTCAGGCTAGAGGGGGCAAAATTCAAATCCCCCCATGAGCCAAGGTAAAAAGACCAGGGCCGCACGACATAGGGGGAGAAAGCATGGCTAGAAACAAGAAGGTTCAGTCAAAAGTCAAGACCTGCAGCACCAGGCAGGCCTGTGTTTGAATTCAAGAGCCTCACTGTGTAACACCTGGAACCCCAGATAACACAACCTGCCTCCTAATGAGGAAAAGGAAATCCAAGCAGGCAGGCCCAGGTGCGTCGGGGTGCTCCTTGCCTTCAAGCATGGAGAGCTCCCAGGAAGCTTCGTGGAGGAGAGGGATTCTGATCTAAGTCTTGAAGGGGCTGCTGGCAGAGCTGTAGAAAGGGTACCTGCTGGGAACAAGGGCCAAGGGTGGCCCACCGCACTCTGGCTGAGCCAGAAGGATGGGGCCTGGAGGCAGTGGGAGGCCTTCAGATGCCAAGGGGGTGTCAGAGCCCAACTGTGAAGGGCTGGACCTCAGGGACAGTAGCCATAGGTACTGAGGACCATGGAAGTGTCATAGCTATAAACCGTCATCAGGAAAATGAGCCCAGCATCCAGGTAGAGGGTGGATTAGGGAGAGAAGGGCTCTCTTTAGCCTGCAGCAACTTGTCCCCAGCAAGAAATTTAATCCCTTTTTCCCTGGGAAGCCCTTTAAGAGATGGAACACAGTAGCCACACCTTTCTGTGTGCTCTTCTTTGAACTTATAATGACAATGAAAAAGGAATCGTAACAAGCCCACATATCTGAATGGAGCTTAGTTTTCCAGCATTTTCTCAGCACTTAGTCAGTGTCAGCAGTTGCCAGCTGCCCGAGTTGTCGAGGTAATGGTAGTTGGGGCCAATTATTATGAGTTTGCCAGGTATTAACTCTCTCCCCATTTGACTCCCTAGACCAGACAAAATTAAGAAGCTCTGCAAACTTGGATGAAAAAATTATGTTTTTGCATTCACTAACCTCCAGCTGAAACTTAGCCTTTCCCTCAGTTGTGAATGTAGCAACAAACCATGAAGCCTCAGCAGTTCCTGCGGCTTGTTCACCAGCAGAAATCCCAGAACCTTTCGTTTGTCAGGACGGTTGCAGTTTCAAACATCACTCACGCTCATCGCTACTCAGGTGACGACGCTTACTAGACCTGCTGCCAGATCTTATTTAAATTATTAAGTAAAATGTGTGTATATTAACACATCATGTGTTTAAGTAACTGGTTTCTTTTTTAATTCTATATTATTTTATTGTATGCCTTTAAAATATTATTCTGAGAAGGGGTCCATAAGTTTTGCCAGATCACCAAAGGCACAAGAAAGGTTAAGGTTGCTCTGCATGTACCAGAATAAAAGCCCCATGAGAGCAGAGATATTTGTCTTATTGTTTCATAGCTATCTCCCCGTAGCATAGGAGAGTGCATGATACATTGAATTACTCAGTAAATATTTACTGAATAAAATGTATAGCATGTAGTGACCTACCCAATATCACATAGGTCATTAACGGCAAAACTGAGACAGGTGTGTCTGACTATAATGCCCTGCTGTTTCTACCACACAATGCCCATCAGGAGCTCCCAGAGATGATGGGAACTCTGTTACAACAAGATGGGTGAGAAAGGGGCTTTACAGTGACACAGCTTGAAGGATCTCTAAATCCATCACTTCTCCCTTGCATTTGTTGAGGACCAATCAAGGCTCTGGATGTTAAACAGCCTATATATCCAATGGCTTCCCTGCTCCTCCACATTTCCAGCTGGAAGCTGCTCTAGTCTGAGATTCGTTATAGCCCAGCAAGGAGGAGTACAGGGACAAAGCATGCATCTTCCATCAGGTGCTCCTGGATGAATTAATCAGTGACCCAGGCATCAAGGAGAAGCTGGGTGGGGACCTCCCAGGATGTGCTTGCTTGGTTTAGGGTGAAGATCCTGGGGACTGGCTGAATAATACTCTGTCCTATCCTATTGCCCTGGTCCTATTTGGCAAAGGAGAGAAGGAAGCCACGAAGCTTTCCTCCAAGGAGGAAGGGAGGCTCGCTCACTATGTCCAGTTTGGAGAGGCAGGAGATGTTCAGACCCTAGCTCCCACGTGTGTCAAGCCCCAGAATGTCACTAACCATGTAGCATTCCGCCACCCAGCCACTCTGGTCTTGATTGCTGTGAGGATTCCCTAGAACCTCGAAGGCTTGTGGTTCCCCCATCTTTCACATATATGACCAAATATAATTTTCTTCAAAATTTTATAAATTATGTGAACCAGTATTACTCTTATCACCATTTTAAAGAGAAAAGTTGAAGCCCACAGAAGTTCCAGGGCTTACCCAAACCAGCTATGGCATAGCCAGCACTCCTGACCAGGGAGAAAGATGGGGGAAGACTGAGAACTCACCAGGCAGGCCACGAGCACAGCATCACTGCTGTTCCTCTCGGAGGGTGATCGGCAGAGCTCAATGAGGCGGGACATACCTGTGTGAGACATGCAGAGAATCTCAAGCCCTGGATGGGGACCAGCGTGGCCAGGCCTGACCTGGGGGTGCTCCACTCTCTCTCACTCAGCTCCGTGTGTGGGGCTTGTGGAAGCAGGTGGCTCCCAGGGCCCCTATCAGCCTTCCAATCAACTGGGGAAGGAGAGTGAACCCACCTGGAGGAGCTTGTGGTGGAGACCTGCTACCTCAGGTGTGAACAGACCTGTGCCAGGGCCAGGATACTGGCCAGCACTGAACTTAGTTAAGACTGCAGTGAAGGTAGCACAGGTCTCTCTGAAAGAGAGATACTTCCATGCAGGCATTTCTGATTTTACCAGAGCTAGCTTTAGTGTTTACATCTTCATCAGTGGAACTGTCAGTACCTTCTTTCCCCCCCCCCAATTGCTTATCAGTCAGAAAATATATTGTAGCTGAAACTATGGAAAACTACAGATTAAATTAATGTTGCCTAGGCCTTCACAGAAAATAAGTTAAATAAATGACTTGCTTTTCAATGCAAGTTGACTTTATTCAACAAGTCAATTGTCTACAACAAGTCTTATGGATCTGGAATCCTCTGTTGCCCCAGGGTCACCTCTTGCCATCCTTGTTGTACCTGGATGACAGGCAGCCTTGCCAGGCCTGTTCTTAGGCCTGTGCCTGGAGCAGCGCCCTTTCTCAGCCTTCACAGCAGAGTAACTCCTCAAAGCACAGCTGGAGACTCACCTCCTTACTAAAATATATTTTTACCCACCCAAATAAATGTGGGCTACTGGACATAGTTTGAGCATTGCTCTATGACATTCAAATGCAGATGTTTCTTTTCATACCTGCCACTCTATTAGGCCTAAGTCCCTGTGGTCAGGACAATGTTATGGTCAATGTTATACGCCAGCCCTCGGAACAGAGCTTAGCATAGAGTGGGTATCTGAAAACATTTACTGGGTAAATAAGTGACTAACTGAATGAATGAGTGATTTCATGAGTGAATTAATAAATGAATTAATGATGAATAAATAAGTGTGCTAATGAATAAATAAGCAAAAGAATGAATTCATGAGTGAATGAACAAATGAGTAAATAAGTAATTAAGTGAATGAATGAGGAAGTGAATAAGCGAATGAAAGAACGGGGTCCTGAGTAACAGGAATACTGCCAGTGAGTCACTGTTCTGGCCAACTAAGACTTCTCTAGGCCTTTCCTGTCTCTTGCTGCAGCCCAGAGTACAAGCTGGACTAGGGACTGTACCCCGGGCCTCTGTCCCAGCATTTCCCAGAGAGCGGGGCTCACCCAGCCAGTCCTTGCTCTGACTCCTCTGTTGCTATCACGAAATCAAGGCTGTTCCCATCTCCAAGCCCCTGCCCCCTTCCACAGCCAGCACTCAACCACTTACAGCTCAGCCGCACAGCCTCCCGTGCCACCTCTGGGTCTCGGCTGAGACGGGCTAGGGTCACTGCAGCCTTCTGCTGGACTCGCTCACAGGCTGCCACCTCAGCAGGGGTCCCAGATCTTGGCTTCTCAGACAACATGCCCATGATAAGCTGGACCCCTGGACAAGAGGAAATGAATAGTTTGTACCTGCTCCAATGAGGAGCCCTCCCCTTGGGGCCAGCTGGATGGATAGCTGCAAGGCTCAAGCACAGGCTGTCAGAATGAGTTAGTGGTCTCCTACAGAAAGGAATTTAGACAAGGACACCTCTTCTCCTTCTGCCCTGGGCGTGTCTCTGAATGCATGTACCAAGTCACCGTACTTGGAAAGGACATTTGGAGGACATTTCATTTTACTTTTTTAATGCTATTACTGAGTTTTTTTACCTCATGCCTGGCACTGTGCTAAATGCCCAACACATGCATGATCCCCTAAAATCTTCCAATAGCCTCATGAACTTGGTACTAGTATAATTCACTTTGAGGTCCAGAGAGAAGTAAAGTATCTTTTCCAAGGTCATGCAGTTAGGAGTTGGGGAGCTGGTATCAGAACTCAGGTAATATGGCTCTTCCCCATCACCTCTTCACCTCTGATGCCGGCTGCATCCTAAGTCAGGTCCAGCAGTGATGGGTCCCCTGGTGGGAGGTAACCCAAACCGAGGCTGACTGAGCAATAGATCAAAATACTTTAGAAGTGATTTAAACCCTAGAGGAAGCTAGAGTAGTTGGATTGAGAGAGTTAGGCCTGAATTTGTTTGGCTGACTGAGAAGCCTTCCCACCCTCCCGTGAGAGCAGATCTGTCTTCTTTTTGTCCCACAAACTCACACCCACATGCACTGCCACCTCGTGCTTTTGCCCACCTAAGTCTCTCTGCAGGCAACGTCATTTTCCCTGCCACTCTCTAACAGTTCCCATCTGCAGGCAGTAGCAAAATTCTGCCTTCTATGGGAGGTACTGCACTAGCCCTCACTCGCCTTTCCTGTACCCAGTGGCACTTGCAACTTTGGAACTTAAACCAGACATGGCCCACAGATGTATTTTGCTTTGTTCTCTTGCTTCACACAGTGTCTAAAATATTTGTTAAATTTTTGATAATATGAAAATTGGGAGATTTCCACCTTCTAAAAAATTACTGCCTCATCTGACATCCCTGGGCCCACAATGCTTCATGACAACAATTGGTCGAAGCTTATTATAAGCTTCCTCTTTTAAATGAGACCGATCCAGTCCCTGCTGAGCCCACATCACCCATTTATATTACCTGTCTGGGTGCTGTAGGCATCTAAGTTTGCAGCCTTTAACTTCGACCACAGGGCCAGAAGTGTCCTTGGTGTCCTATAGTGTCCTATAGTCCAACACCTCTCTCTCCCCCATTTCACAGACGAGTGCCTGAGGTCTGGGAAGAGGAAGTGACTTCCCAAGGTCACACAGGAGTCAGTTCCAGTCCAGTGCCTCGGCCATGTGCATCTCTGAATCTTATTTGAACCACATACAATTTTTAACTCTCCTAGATCCCTATGCACAGGGACTGTGAGTTACTTAGTTATAAACCCTAAGACTATTTAGGCTTGGGGAGGGGCCATTTCTCTCTCTGGGGAGCTTTGTAAGTATCCCATTTCTTCCTTCTATGGGCACAAGGGACTCTGAAGGTCCTGCCTTTCTTAGAACCAATCATCTCTGCCACCACCTACTCTAACCTTGAGAAAGGTGGTTCTCTCCGAAACTGTCTCCATCATCACGGATTAGAACATGGTCTTCAGGTCCCTGTGCCCACATGTCCCTAAGACAAGTTCATGGCTATTAATGTCCTGTGATATGAATGTCATAGCCTATGAGGACACGAACTGGGGGCACCGTGTTGACAACTTTGGGAAATTCCACAAGCTTAAGAAATTTTACTAGCTCTTCCTGGTTAAGGTTTCCATAAAGAAGCCATTTTCCCATGTTCAGCTTAGCACCTGGAATAGTTTCTCACATAACCAGCAGGTAAGCTCCACGGGGCAAGGATTTTTGTCCATTTCCTGCATGCATATGTCTAAAGGATCCAGGTAGTGCTTAGCTTGTATATTTGCAGAGTGACTATCAAATGAATGAATGTTAATGCATTCATGTTAAAAGTCTTACAGATGTATAAAAACAAAGTTGTCTTTAAACATATAGTTTATAAGTCTAGAAAAAGGTAAAATGCTATGAAATTGGGGCTGCCTAGGAAAATCCAGAATGTGTTTCCTAAGTTCTGGCCAGGCTCAATGGCAAAAACATCTCCTGGGAGCTGTGGGGAGTTGCAGCTTCGGTGACCAGCCCCCAACATCATGGTTCCCCCCAAACAGTCTCTCCAGCTCAGCCCCTAGCCCCACAAGGAGAAGCAAAACTAGCTGAAAGGGGGATATTGAGGCCAATAGATTGGCAACCAAGAGCTGGGGCTGCCCTGGCCTGCCTCCCAGGGTAAGGATGACTAGCGACCACAGTCACTGCCCTCCTGTGGCCCCGTTCATCCAGCTCCCATCACCAACAACATACACGATTTGGGGCAGGGCAGAGACAAAATCACCAGAGTGCAGGGCAAGGTACCTCAGAGTCTCATGCATGCCGGTAAGAGGACTGCCTTCCAAAGCCCAGGCTGTACAGCAGGGCTTGCCCTGGCCGGCCCAGGAGGCCTGCTGTCCGCGCCATCATCCCACAGACAAGCCACCTTTTGTAAATAGCCTTCATCAAACTCTTCAGTAGAACCACGTAAGACCGCCACTGTTCCCCGAAAGAGCAGATACACGTAGCACAGTGCTCCTTCTGTGCCGGATCCACTTCTGACATGCTTCCTATTCGTCTTCACATCATTCCTGTGAGGTCAGTATCAGTATTATTCCCATGTTGCAGGTGGAAACACAGAGGGTCTACAGCTAGTAAATAGCAGAGCCGTTCAGTCTGTTTTCAGTTTTCACGGTGTCAACTGCTACGCCATCCTCCCTCACCTGCATTATTTTATTGTAGATGTCACACTTTTGTCACATTATCACTTCTGTCTAGCTGGCCTCTCCTTCTAGACTCTGATATCCTCTGTGTTCATTTGTTTAGTACAATGCTAGGCACATACTAGGTCTCAATAATTATTGACTGAATGAGTTCATTCATAGTACTGTATAAACCACAAAATCCTCTACAGGTGCTAGATATTCCAGTCCCAAACCCACAGGCCTCTGGTGACCCACTCCTGCCAAGCACTTGAACTTAAGGCTTCAAGTGCTGAAGGAACAGGCCACAAATGACACCCCTCAGACTCCCCACCTCAGCGCTCAGGTCAGTTTTTCATTATTAGCTCATCACATAGAATTAACACAAAATGGTGTCTTTCAATTAGCAATAGAGCAATGGGGGGTGAGGAATGTGTATGTTAGTCAAAACAACAGGGCAACCCCGGAAAAGGGGCTTTAACAAGAGCAGAGGCAACTGGCCCTGGCTCCCAGCCCCCTTGTCCTCATCAGCGTCTGGTTTCCAACCGGTTGCTAATTGCTCCCTTATTTCCCTGTCACAGGAAGCCCTCACACTCTGCTCCCAGCTGCAAGGAGGCTGGCCTGTCCTCCAGCACAGACTGCTTAGATCAGCTTCTGTCCAAGGGAACCTGGCTCCCTTCCCATGGATCCCTTCCCAGCACAAGGTGGGAGCAGGGGAGAGAGTGCAAAACAGGTACTCTCAGGTGAGGGGTCAAGGGATCCAGCTGGCCCCGACCTGCTCCCACACTCCTTGGGCTCTTCAGCTTTCCACTGAGGCCAAGTCCAAGAGGATAGGAATGATTTGAAACTAGAACGCATCCTCCTGTAGGAATAGACTTCTACTTTTTGGATCATGAAATCTCTGTCTTCCCTCACCACATTAGTGAAAAGAGCAACTGCCGCCCGCCCACCTTGTGTCTACCTTACCCTGTGCCCTGCTTTATCTTCCACGTGGCCCTGCCACCATCTGATCTCTGTCTCCTGTTCACTGTCTCCCACTAGGATTGGAGCTCCATGAAGGGGAGTGAACATTTACATACGGGTCCAGCTGCACACAGAAGCACCCACGTACATACTCACGCAATTGTGGAGACCTGCAGGTACAAATTTGTATGCTTCCACATAGGCCTTCGCACAAACACAAAGGCACACGGTTCTGGATAGGCACATAGCACACACAACCTGCACTCTGCTAAAAATACGTACCATTCTCCTGAATGATGTCAGAGGCACACTGCTCTAGAACAGACATGTTCGCCAAGATGGTCACAATCTGGAAAAGAGAATTGAGAAGCTAAGAAAATGGGCACATCTGAGCCAAAAGGTGCTCTCTACACACAGGTGAGCCAGGGATGACAATACTTTCCTACAGCCTGTGATTCCTTACTGTGCACCTGGCCCATCCTTCCTGGGTATTTTCTTTTATCCTCTGGACTCCTGCCACCCAGATGTGCTTCTCCAGGGACTTGAGGCCTATTCATCAGCATATGGCCCTGGGATGAAACCCAGGATGCCACTGGAGAGAACAATGTCACCTGAGTGAAGACAAGTGACACTTTCTGCAGGGTCCTTCTGGTCCCAGGCCCTGAAATGCAGATGGAACTGGCAGGTTCCTGGCTGGCCTCTGCCCTGGATTGGGTTCCCTCCACCTAGCTTTTTGCCCTGACACTGAACCCCACCTACTTTCAACCTACAATTAATGGAGACTAAGGTCAAGTTAGAGAACATGAGTGGGCTACAAGGGCAGCAATACACCCCAAGTATCAGGTATTATATAGAATCTGCTGAGAAAGTTCATGCTCAGCTGCACTTTACAAGTCTGTGGCCTGCAAGCTTTGTTTGTTGTTCATCACTAAGGGACTGTGCCTGTCCTAAAGGGATGCTGACACCAGGTGGACAGTGAGCCATGGTTACAACCTCATGGGCTGGGCAGCCAACAGCTCACCCATCCCTGCCCCCTGGCCTAGTCAAGGTTGCAGAGAGAGCTCACAGCACAAAACTGGATTAAGGAACCATCAAGGGACCCATGGCAGACCTCCAAACTGTACAGGGTGCCAATTTACCCCTGGAAAATGTGGAAAACCCGGCATGTTACCTCGGACACCACCCACTGCTCCTGACATAAACAGCAAAATGAAAATCCACGGAAACAGCACTCCCACGTGGCAATCGCAATGAGTAGTAAAATAAAACAATACTTCTCATTGGTGCAGGCCTATCTCCTTTGAAAGGTTTCTCCAGTATAACTGGAGGTTGTGCCCTGCTTCTGAGGAGGCAGCTGGCAGTCTCCTGAGGACAGTTTGGGCGGCTTAAATTCTGAAACTGGCTTATTACTGGATAGCGATATGACATTCACCAAGAAAGGGTGTTAGCTAGATTTTAATTGGTTCAATGTTGACATAAGACTCTGGATAACAAATGCATGTAATAGTTCTCTTCTCAACAGAAAGAAAAAGTTTGCCATATTAATAGAATATCTACCTCCCCACTTCCCCACTAAACAGATGTTGAAAAGGGAGATGCATCCCAGGCTGCTGAGGCATCCGTGTGTGTCAGCCCCTTCCAGCTCAGATCTGGGCAGGGGCCTGGCTGGGTGAGCATGCCTGGGGAGGGCTGCCAGGGGAGAGACAGGAGACTCCCCCAAACTCTTGGTCCCAAAGGCAAGTCTGCCCTACCAAATGTGTTAGGAAGGGAGTGAGGAACTCCTGTTTGCATTTTAGAAAGATAGTTGTACTAAAGCAGGGTTCATTCTTGAAAGCCCCACCCTTTTAAGATTATGAGTGTTTGTGGGCGAGTGGAAGGAGTTAAAGGAAAAATGTGAGTTGAAGATGTAGTTGAAAAATGAAAGGTTCCCCAAGAGGCACAGAGTGAACAATCTGAGAAAGGAGACCCAAGGCCAAGTCCATGACAGATTACATTCGGGTTGGCTTTCTCTAGGCCGTCAGCAGGGGCAGGGAGCTTGACCTCTGCTCCCACCACACAGCAGCCACTACACTCCAACCATCACCAGCCTGGCCTCTCTGAATAGATATGCTTGCTTGATGCTTGACATACTGATCCAAAGGGGAAGGGAGCGAGGCAGGAAAGGAGGAAATGAGGGAGGAAGGGAGGGGGAGAGGGAGGAAGGATAAAATTTAAAAAAGAAAAAAAAACCTTTGTCTGCAGCATCGAGTTCATTACATGGCAATTATTAGCTGTGTCACAGACACAGGTAGGTCTTTGTGTCAGACTAATTTAGACCCTGTTAATGAAAATTGCTTCCTCTTTACAGAACCCGTACCCCATGTGGTTTTCTGAGGCACAGATGGAGCATTCAATTAAGCACAATTTGAATAAATGCCAATTAGGCCCTTGCTTCGAGGCCCCTATTTTGAAACATCCTAACGTGTACCGTGATGTAGCGGGGAAGGGAGATCAAAGTTTCTTCTCACAGTCAAGCCCAGGGCTGGGACTTCAGGGACAACTGGTTTATCTCAGACACCAGAGAGCAACGCTGTCAGGGGACAGAGTGCAGGAGCCAGGAAGGCAGTTCTCCCCTGGCCCAGGCTGATTCCATCCTGTCTGATGATTTTCAATTAAGTCCGATTCCTCCTGAGAGACAAGGCACTGTACCTTTTGCAGTTATTTGGTGAACAGAGAGAACACCAGGCTCTGGAGCCACCCTATTTGAGAGGCAAGGTAGTGTACTGGCCAAGCACATGCGTCAGCCTAGTCCCAGATCTTGGTTCTATCCTTCATTTTCCATGTGCTCTTGGCCATGCTACTTCACCTTTTGTGCCTCGGTTAATGATGGTGTAGTAGATTTCTATTCCTACTCTAACAAGTTACCACAAACTGAGTGGCTTAAAACAACACAGTTTTATCTTGTAGTTCTGGAGGTCAGAAGTCCTATATGGGTCTAACGGAGGGAAAATCAAGGGGTTCACTGAGGTGCATCCCTCAGGAGACTCTAGAGCCCATGTCCTTGTCTTGTCTAGTTGCTGGAGGCCACTTGCATTCCTTGGCACATGGTTCCACATCAGTCTGACCCTGCTTCCTCAATCACACCTCAGTCCTGACTCCGATCCTCTCGCCTCCTTCTTAGAAGAACACTTGTGGTTACTGGGCCCACCTGGACAATCCAGGATAATATCAAGATCCTTCAACTAATCACATCTGCAAAATCCCTTTGGCTATGTAACGTAGCTCATTCAAGGTTTGGGGATTCGGATGTGGACATCTTTGGTGGGGTGCATTATTTGGCTTAACCCAGGAGATCCAAATGAGATAATTGATAAGACTATTATGAGAATTAAATTAGTTAATGTTTTGTCAAGCACCTAGAACATTTGTTAAATAGAATGAGTATAATTTGCCTGAAGGAAACAACCTGCAAGTACCCAGACCTTGAAGGACTGGGTCGAGGCACACTAACCCAGTGCTGCCACATGTTCCGCGGTTGTGAGATCATTCCCGAAGGGAGGCAAGCTCCCAGATCTTCCCAGCAGAGAACCCAACAAATGTTGTGCTTATTACTTTCTGTTATATTTTGAAATCATTTTCCCTTTTACCTCCCAAAGACTGATGGACCACCTAAGGAAAATTGAGGTGAAGAGCAAATTGAACCATAATAGCAAGGGAGCCCCCCATGTCACTGGTTCAAAAAGAAATGGCCCTATGTGGGAAGAAGAAGTTCGGCAAAGCCTTTTGGTATTAGCATATACATGGAGGAAAAGATTTACTCTGTGCTGGCCCAGGGCAGGTGCCCCAGGGACACCTGTCCCCAACCCACCCCAAAGGCGTGAACCAGCCTTGTCTCACATCCTTACTGATGTCTGCCTGTGCCCACACACCCACTCTGTCTCTGTCCCTTGTGTGCTCTGTGTAAACTAACACTGAAGACCATACCACATAAATAACAAGTGAGGATTACCCAGGATGACCAAATACAGGCAGGTGCTCTGTCTAATAGAACTTGCAACACAGGATAGCTGCCATATATTTAATGAAAAATTATTATTGCTCTTATGCTGTGCAGTAATTAGGACAAAAAGGCCAACAGTTCATATGACTGTAATTAGATTACTCTTTAATTGCTAGATGGAATATTCAGATTTCTGTTATCACTGTGTTTACTCTCTAAAAGCTGTATCAACCATGCCAACTGCAGCCCTGAGACCAGCCAGCAAAATCCCTTCCAGCTTCAAGGGAAAGCCCACTGCTTTTCCCTGCCCTGCGTCTTCCCTCCACACCACTTCCTCTACCAAGGAGCAGAAGGAACCAAGACAAGGATGTTGGTCTGAAGGACAAAGGGGTCTGAGAGAAGAAGGGTGTGGTCTCTTTGAACACACTGTGTCCACTGTTCTAAGTGGCTCACTGTCTTTACCACCCCCTCATAACACACACACACAACTTGCATACACACACACACACACAGATTGAAACAACACTCACTCACCACCACATTAAGTACATTCCCTGGCCCTCCCTTCCTGGCCCAAAGCTGGCATTCCCCATCTCAGACCCACCCCAGCTCCTGGTTCCGTCACAGACCTCTGTCCTGCTCGTGTCTGAGTATACACTTCGGTGCTAACCACTTGACGAGCATCATACCATCTGATCATTATAATGACACCAGGAGGGAGAAAATAGTATTATTCTCATTACCCAGATGAGAAAAGTGTGACTTAAAGAGATCAAGTGATTTGTCTAAGGTCACACAGCTAGGAAACGGCAGAGCCAGGATTGGAACTCAGGTCTGTCTGAACCCAAAGCCTGTGTTGTTTCTACTATGTCATATATGTATATGACAGGACTTTATAAATTACAGAGGTATTTTTGGATGTGAGTTGAAATTATAATCCCTAGTGATGGTTTTCACAGTGAGGTCTCAGAAATGCTACGCAATCTGGACATTCTAAAATGCCAAGCAGACAATGTGTTTTCATGGAAAGTGTGTACCGGCATCCCCCACCTCTGTGACAGAAATGAATTCCGAAGGCCACAGAAGGTCAGGCTCAGGGGAAGTCGGTGTTGTGGGCTAGATGAGACAGCAAGGTCTCTTTCACCCTCAGTTGTCACTGCTTGGCAGGCAGGGCAGAGGTGAGCCAGCATGAGACAGCTCCTTTCCCACCGCCCACGTCACACCTGTGGCTGGGTTCCCTGGGGAACAGGACCCCTAGAAAATACCTCCTGGGGATTACAATTTGGGCCACACAGATGGTTTTTTAGCAGGGAGTTTTTCTGGGGAAGGAAGAACCCAGACACAGTGCTGCCCTCACCCCAGTCCACACCCCAAGAGGGGTACAGGATAGGCATGGCCATCGAGGCTTCTGCTGGACAAATGGAGTGGACTCAGCTTGCTGAGATGATGGAAAGGTTCTCATCGAGATGTCCAAATGGAGACGGACCAAGTATAGATCCAAGACCAAGAGGCTCCGCACAGTGTTGGCGTCATTGGCAGATGCATTACCGGAAACTTCACGGGCATTTAATCTCCTAAGTGTTTCAGGGGGCGGTGAGCACTTCAGAGTCTAATTCATCTTTTTTGTCTTCATTACAGAGAGCTCTCTGATCACCTTAATCCTCCCTCTGCCACAGGAAAGAGCCATTTGTTTCTTTAATGGGAACACTCTCACTAGCTAAGTGGTTGCTCTGAGTCAGGGCAGAAGGTGAGCCATCCTGAGGACAGTGGGAGCCATGCCTGGCTCAGAATTGAAGGGTGGGGGGAAAGGGGGAGAAGAGGGATGAGGAAGATGGAATTGGGGGGACAGAGTGGTTGGGGAGTGAGGCAGAAAAACTCCTGAGTCCAGATTCAGAGAGCTGCCTTCTACATAGAACTGGACCCCATTCTCTCTCCACCCTGAACCCCCTCCTTCCTAGGAATCAATGAGGTTTCAAGAGGGGCCAGTCATTTCTCATGATGAAACAAGGGCCTCTTCGCATGGGGCATAGGGGATGTCTGAGCTGAAAGAGATCACACCCCTCTTACAGATGAGAAAACTCTACTCCAGAGGCCCCCCACTCAGGGCAGCGTGCCACACATCCGAAGGCCAACAGGAGTAATGACACTGACATGAGCTTCCGTTTATTTAACAGTTCCTTTGTGCCAGGAGTTGTACCACGAGGTTCTATTCATTCATCATTTAATTCTTCAACTTTGTGAAGTATATTCTATTCACCATATACACAAGTGAGAAAAGTAAGGCTTAGAGTGAAATGTCTAAAGTTACATGATTATCATAGTAGAGGAGCCTTGAATCCAGGTTCATCTGACCCCAAAATCCCTGTTCTTTTTGACTTACTACTGGATCTTGTACAAAGTGACCAGAGTTGGCCACAGAGAGGCACGTGAAGGTGAAGGGACCTAATAGTGTGTCAGGAAGATGAGAGACCCAGAAACTGGAGGTGTCTTGCTGAAGAGGAGAAGAGAAGGAGCAAGGCACATGGCACAGGGTAGGCTGTCTAGCCCCATTCCCCACAGCCAAAGGCTGTGGCTACAGTGGACATTGGGCATGTCCCCCTGAGAAACCAAGCAGGCCATCGGCCATCGCTCTGTCTCTGTCCAAACTATCATACCTTATTTGTGTGGGGAGCTTGTTCAACTCTAAGACGTGAGAGACTTGACTGGAGAGGAAATCAGAAACCCTACCATGCTTGGCTGGGGAGGGCAAGTTAAGGATGTTGAATAATTCACTCTCTCTGCTCTTCCTGGGAGCATCAAGTTTTAAAAAACAGTATTTATTGTGTATTAAGGACTTAGTAGGGGCTAAGCATTGTGTCAAGTTCTTTACATGGATTATCTCACTCACCCTCACCATAACCCTGCAAGGTAGACATTCATGGCCCAATTAATAGAAGAGAACACCAACACCCAGGAGGCTGTGACCTGCCCAAATCGCCAATGAATAGAGGGCCAGGATCAACGCTCAGTCTCTCTGACTCCTTGGCTATGCTACCTCTGCTTCATTTTCAAAGAGGACAGCAGATGACAGTCAAAGGCCATCTGAGTCAGCCTGAGTCAGGCCAGGACTGAAAAGCTGGCTAGCAACTTGCCAACCCTATGATTTGGGGGACATCCTTTTGAACCCAAATACCTTTATCTGTAAAATGGAGCAAATATTACCAGCCTCACAGAATGACTAGAACCCCCATAGGCAAATGCTTACACACTAGAAAATTTGCCCTGGATGTGAGTTTCTATGGACAGTGATTCTAAGGATAAGAAATAACTAATGAAGTGCGACCTGCTTCTTCCTGACAGAGGCCTTAAGAAATCCCAGGGGAGTATAAACATGGCCTATGCTCTGGGGAAGGGGAGAGATGGAACTGACATGAAATAACTGGGGGTGAATAAATATCATTAGAAAAGTCAATACTGCATTGTGAGGTGTAGCCTCCTGAGAACTGGGGCCATCAGGGAGGGCTTGTAGGGCTTGCTGGGTAGAAGCTGGAATGTGAAGCTACAGCAGCTTTACTAGGTAATAAGGCTGAAAAAAACAGGCAGGGATTGGAGGCTCAAAGGCAGAAAGGATGAGCTGGGTTGGGGGTTAGGGATCATCTAACTAACTTAGAGCTTAGGCACCTGGTAGAACTAACAAAGACCTGAAACCCACCTGATCCACCATCCCACCCTTGGATAGGGGAATGGGAGGCTGAATATGGCCAAGGTGGGACAGGACAGATACCATGACCGCAGAGCTCAAAGCCCCTTAAAATCCCCTCACTCAATGTTTTCAGATACATTTGGCAGTAAAATCCTTTTTTCCCAACAAAACTTTACATTTGAAGCTCAAATACACAAAAACATTAAGACAGATACAGAGGCTATGAGGCCTAGAATTAAGGCTCTACTCCAAGCCCCTGTTTTCATGGAGGCAGAGAAGGGACAAAACGAGCTGCAGGTCAGTGTCAGACAGGCAGCGACAAGAGTGGGACACAGACTTTTGGTGTAGGTCCAGGGGCCTTCCCATGGCATCCCTGCCTCCTAGGAGGGACAGGTGTGAATGGAGATAGAGAAAGGTCGGTAGTGCCTGGGATGGGGAAGTGATGGCAAGTGGGCTCACAGAGATGCTCCAAGGGCAAGGAGGCATGCTGTGAGATTTTCCTCTACCTTCCTACAGAATGAGACTAGCAGGACTGACCGAGGGTAGCAGGCCATGCTGCCTCCCCAAGGACCTAAGCCCTGACCTCCTGACTTCTGTCTTCCTGGTGACAGGCCCTGTGCCTGGTCTCTCCCGAGCTTCTCACCTGGTCCCGGGTATAAGGCGTGTCCACTCTCTGCTTGTCACTGCAGGCTTCCAGCAGGACCCGGATGGCGTTCAGCTGCAGGAGCATCTCACAGGCCATTGTGTCAAAGAAGGTGATGTTGGCAAGGGCCGCAGAGGCCAGCAGGAAGACTTCCCCAGATGAGGCCTCTTGGCACAGTTCTGGAGGGCGAAGAGGCAAGAAAGAGCTTCCACTGAAGAGTGCTTTCACATCAGTTTTCTCATTTAGTTCCCACAATAGCTCTGGGAGAGAACCTAGGCAAGAGTTATAACACCCACTTTACAGATAAGAAGAGTGGTTATTAAAGAGAGAAATGTATCTGTCTGCTAACTGGGAGAGCTGGGATTTGAATCCTGGTGTGTGACTCCTATTCACTTCTTTATGCAACAACTGTTTCCTGAGTGAACACAATGTAGCAGGCACTGCTGGTGTCTTGGGATGACATGGTGGGCAAAACAGATCAGGTCTTTGTCCCTGTTAAGCCCACATCCTAGTAGTGGCCAGGAAAAACTTGAGCTTTTAAAAAATTAACATAAATGGTTACAAATTATAATAAATGTAAGGGAGAAAATAAACAAATGCTAAGAGAGAAATTAGAAGCCCAATGGGGTGCATAAGGAAAGTCTCCTTAGGAATGTGACAGCTGAGCCCTTAAGAGGAAAATGGGGCAATCAGGAGAATATTTGGGTGAAGAGTATGTTCTAGGTCAAAGGAACAGCATGTACAAAAGCCCTGAGGCAGAAGAGAGCTCCTGGTCCATTTACACCACTAACGTACACTAAACTATTGCCGCATTTGCCTTGAGAAAAGGGCTAAAGTTAAAACATAAAGGTTCTGCCTCTCTAGCTGCCATCAGCAAAGCTTCAGTATTTCCTTTTGGTCCCAGAATAAGTCACATACCAAGACCCTGAAGAGGTTTTTGCTCTCTGATCCTCGTGGTCACAAGCCAGACTTAACCAGATTCCCCTACTTAGCCATCTGTAATAGTACTGATGGCTATGATGGATCTTTAAGGCACGAGGACCACCCCTAATCCCTATATCCCTCCACCACCTAATACATTCCCCCATGGGCTCCACTTGACCTAGAATGGACTCCTGCCTTAGGAGAAGGCATGGAAGGGCTCTGTCCATGGTGCTGCCAGCCCATCCCAATGGATCTGACTTCTGACTCTCAGCTCCAATTACTGTCCATCGAGGTTCTTCCTGGATCCCAGCCCTCTGCTACTGATAATACCTCTATGAAAATACAGGAAGAGAAGCCACACTTCAGGAAAATGGTCCCAGGGGAGAAATAAAATTTCCAAGACAGACTGAACTATGTTCTATCCTGATCTTTAATTCTTGCTTCCAGACAAATAGTCTGTACTTCTAGGTTCTGATATTGAAACAGGCACTTTTTGGCACCTTCCAGTGCCTGGTCCCTACCTATAAAGGGACACAAAATAACATCAGTTGAACCCCTGCAGTGTGCCTTACACTTTGCCATTAAATTCTCAGCACCCTTACAGTAGAAAATGGTTGCCTCCCTTTACAGAGGTAGAAGCTGAGACTCGGAGAAGCTAGCAGCAGCAGCAGCTACGATTTATCTTGAGCGTTCATTCAATCTGTGCAAGGCACTGCTGTACAGTGCTTTCCCTCCTTAAGTCATTCCATCCTCACAGCCGCCAATTCGTACCACAGTTTTATAGATGAAGGATCTGAGGATCCAAATGTTAAGTGATTTCCCGACATTGTGGACGTGAGGATTGTTGGCAACTGTTGAAACCTAGAATCAAATCTAGGGCTGCCTGGCTCCAAAGTCCCAGTTCTTCCCGTCCTCCAGGATGCCTCTTGTCTTCAGGCCTCTGATTCACTCCCAGTGATACTCCTGCAGATCCAGGTTCCAGTTCTACCAGGAGGGCGCTGTCTGCCTCTGGGCATCCCTGCTCCCCACCACCCAGGGGTGACCACTAAACAAGTCAGAATCTTCATCTAAACAACCACCCTTGAGACAACGGACTAGCCAAGGAATTGAGAACTCTATTAATTCCCCTTTTCCAATGACTGCCCTATCCTCCCATTTTTAGGGGAGGGACAACCAACCCCTTCCAGGCCACATCCCTACATCCAGAGTTCAGGGTGAGACCATAGGACTCAGCAGCACTACTTGGCTTCAGGATCTCTCCTGGGTCTGAACACCCACCCTCATTCTTACGCAGTCACCATTGCTGCTGACACAGCAATTAACACAACCATCTAAGTGCCTTTTAATTTGGGTGCACACTGATCTGGTGCACATTTACAGTCTGAGTCACCTGGGATGTGTTAGGAAGATTAAATTGAGGAGTCCAGTGACTCATTTATAAATGTTTCCAGGGAATGGCAAGAAGTTGGAGGGCTATTTCCCACCAAAGAACAGAGCCCGGGCGCCCTGCCCAGCAGATAGCTCCCATCTGCTGGCTCCTGGGGAAGACTCCACGATATATCTTCATCAGAGTGAAGTAAATGGGGAGTCTCCTCTTCTCTATGGAGGGACCCAGCCCAGGCAAAGAAGTGGGAATGGCCATAGTGAAAGGTCATTTGGACTTTATTTACATGTTATCATTTTTAAATGATTTTTTATCATTTACAAATTAGGAGATTTTTGACAAAACTTAGGATTTTTGTCTTACCTTTAAAAATGAGCCTTTCAAGCCCTGGCTGGTATGGTTCAGTGGATCGAGCGTGGGCTGTGAACCAAAGGGTCCCCGGTTGGATTCCCGGTCAGGGCACATGCCTGGGTCCCCAGTGAGGGCCATGTGAGAGGCAACCACACACTGATGTTTCTCTCCCTCTCTTTCTCCCTCCCTTCCCCTCTCTCTAAAAATAAATAAATAAAACCTTTAAAAAAAACAAGCCTTCCCCCCATGGCAAAAATCACCTGGAGTTTACCCATGACTGTCCCCCTTTAGTTGCTGCGGATGCCTTTCCGTTCCATACAGGACTCAAATCTCCTTATTGCCTCCTTCCATCTGGACTCAACTCATTTATGTTCCCTGCCTGGCTCTGGTGGCTGACTGAATGTGAGATTCCTGGCAGAAGTAAACCCTAACCCTGTTCTGTGGCCTTGAGAAAGACCCTCGACCTCTCGGGGCCTGGGTTTCTTCTCCTATAAAGTGGGCATTAAAGTTTATGATCTCTTGAGTTCCCTCCAGCTGAGACTTTCAGTAACTGGCATCTGCATTTTCTTGACTTTGAATAAATGTGCATGTTGGCAAACTGATTTCTCCCAGCCGGGCCTGTGGGTGCCGCTGCCCCAGTGACTAGAATCAGCCATGAAGTCAAGAGCCTCCTTTGTGCAAAGTAATTGTACATCTTCAAATTCTAGAACTAGAGGGGCCCTTGAGAGAAATGGATCCAAAACCCTTGTTTTATAGGTTAGGGAAATTGTAAAGTGAGCTTTACATGGGACGTGGCCAGGGAGTTGGCCGCGTCTCACACAGTGCTTGTGCAGGGCTGCTGGGTGATAGCTCCTTGTAGAATGGATTAGAAAGGATGAACGAAAGGGCAAAAGTCCAACCTGAGTGTTCTGACTCCAAGGCCCGTGTTCTGTGTTGCCCCGAAATTTGTGCCGTTCCAGTTATTCCCCGCCCTGGTGCTAACCCAACAATTTGTGACAAAATTCATTTTCATTCACTTTCAATAAGATATGGATGTAGTGACAGTGGGGGATAGAAGCAGAAACACCGCTCATCCCCAGCACTTACAAAGCAAAGAATGTGAGGACGTGGTTTGCAAAACAAATTTCCTAAGTATTGTTAGCCAGATGAGTTCTAGTTTCTGCAGGTTTGCAAAGAAAGATGGAGGACGACGATATTCTCAATATTGGGCTATGATTCCCCTGCCAGGAGGACATGTGTCTGAACTGAGAAACCTGGAAGAATCAATGCTTTCCAGGCCCCATGACGTGAGGCCAATGGTGGGGTGGCAGGTAGCATATTGGGCTGCACTGGTGCTCTCTGAGAAGCTGTCAGCCCCAGTGATTGCTTTCGTGTTTGTGAGGCACAACAGACTGAGATTTCAGGAACGAGATCATCAGAGCCTTTCTAGTCAAGTATCTGAACCTCAAAATTTGAGGCCCCTCTTCTCTGGAGCTTGCCCTGGTTTCTGATCTGAAAGGCAAATTAATCCCAATAAAGGAGCTTCCAGAAGGGCTGCTTGCATTTTAATGGAAGACTTGACAACAGACCTATTTCAAGCCTGACTCTGACACTTCAGTGGGACTTCAGCTGCAGTGATCATCTGTGCCACAGACGTGTGTGGCACAGTGAGACCTTCCCGGGCCTTCCTGAAGACAGCTGTGATAAGGCTCCCTCAACTCAGCGGTTCCCACCCACCCGGCATGACTCACTGATGAGAGCTGTCACGATCTCCTCCATGCTCTCCAGGAAGCTGCTGAGGTGCTGGGTGAAAGGCAGGTGTGGGGAAGTGACCTGGGCGACCACAGCCGCAGCCTCAGCCCGAGTGGCCTCTGAGTGGCTGTCATCGGTCAGGATGTCGGCCAAGCACAGAACGCCGTCTACCTGTAGGGTGAGAGAGGGCACAGCCCGTGTATCTTGGGAGAACACCACTGCCCATGATGGTAATGAGACAGAGAATCAACGTCCCCTCATGGCCCAGCCCTGGATCCCCAGCGACTCTGGAGGCCTATTCTTCAGCTCCAGCAGAGACCAGCAAGCTCCCATGGGCTTCTTAGATAGCAGGCCTCACGCCAACCATCCAGGGGGCAGGCCCTGGTCATCCACCACAGCAACCCTCATAGAAGAAACAGTCACTTAGCACTCTCACATCCCAGAGCTCCATCCTGGCCCCCTCTTGCCTGCATGGTAGGACTTGGCATTTGTCACTTAGTTCTTCTGAGGCGGTTCTTCTCACCCACCCACAGGGTGTTGCAGGGTTAAGAAGATGAAGCAGGTGATGGCAGATTCAGAAAATATGCTTGACAAATGTTGGCTCTGTCCTCCCTCCCTTGGGTTAGCAGCAGGCTGAGCTCAATGTCTCTCCTTTCCCACCTTCCTCCACAGAAAGAGGGCTGCTTCCCTAGAGGGCTCTCTCTCTGCCCAGCCAAAGAGGAACAAACTTGGGCACAGCAGAACAGGAAGGCTAGATAAAGACTTCACTTCCCAGTTCTGCCCCAGTCAGACTGGCTCTTGGCATAATAATAGCTTCTGCTTATTGAATGCTTAATATGTGCCAGTTACCACTCTACGTGAGGTGCATAAGGTAGCACCTTATTTGATCCTTGAAATAACCCTTTCAGGTCAGTGTTATTATCATCCCTGGATTACCAGTGAAGGAAGAAACTGAGACCCAGAAAGGTTCATAGACTTGTCCCAGATCACAAACTTTAAAAGTAGTTGGCTTGAGATTTGAACCCGAGTGGCCCAGCCTCAAAGCCCATGGTTGTGAACACATTAGACTTCCCTCTGAGAAGTGCCTCCTGAGCTCAGGCCCTCTGCCTGCACCAAGCACAGGGGGATGAGACTTTTGGGAGAAAGGGGGGCAGTAACTTGTCAAGGTTAGCCCAGCAGTGCTACTGCGGCCCCTCAGACAGCCCAGGACACCAGCCTGCCTCAGGTCCCTGCAGCCAGGAATTGAGGAGTCCTTCCCTGTAAGAAGTAGGGGAGTAGGGAGGAGGTGCTTTGGGGAAATGCTCCCCACACCTGCCACAGGCCTGAGGCTCCACGCCCTGACTTCCTGTGGCTCAGCTCCTGCCCTCTCCAGAGGTCTGCATTGTTTGACTCACCCCCACCTCTGAGTTCTGAGCCTCCCTTAAATGGCTCTTGGGAACTGTAAGGTCCATTAGCTCTGAAAGCCTTTGGCAATCTCAGACTCAAGAGACAAATGTGGAAACAAGAGCCCAGGGAACTGTCCTCAATGAAATTCACCTGGATGTGCTTAATGAAAGAGGACAAACAGCAGCCAGGCTGCCCCTGGCAGGACTGGATTCGAGCCAGCTGTTTGACTAACAGGGCCTCAGAGAGGGGCCTCGCTTGGGCCTGGAAGTAGGAAACAGCCCTATTACTGCCAACAAAAGAAACCTCTTAGGCCTGTCTGGCCTTCATCCCTTTTCTCCTTCCAGCACCATCCAAAGCTGTAGTAAAACAGGGTCTCCCAAAGGGGAATGTGTCAATCATCCAGTCTCCCTAATCTCAGCTTAGACGCTGATGGAATTACATTCCCAACCCAGTTGGGAATGCTGGTCAGACCCAAACCAAGTCCCCGACACACGCTTGGGGATGAGCCAATGGGAACACACTAGAGAGGCCAAGGAGTTGATGGTGCCCATGGGTCTCATGCTACCCAAGACCTGGACGCCAGGCCAGCTCCCCAGCCCAGGATGCTGCTGGACAAACCCACCAAACACAATCTCCGTGAGCACATACTGTGTGCTAGGCCTTGCGCTGGAGCGGAGGGGCAGGGGGCATTGGGGCAAATAGCCATTATGTGATGTGACTTCCAGTGAGGGAGGGAAAGCCTCCTGCAAGCTGCCCTGACTTAACACCCACAGCCCAGAGGGAGGAGGCGGCCCTCCTTGTGATTCACACCCAAGCACATCCTCTGTCATCACAGCATTTATCACACAGACTGGCCCTGTTTCTCCAATGGGGGTTCCTGTGGACCGGGTATGCCCTGAGGGTTTCTTCAAAGCACTTTCCTGGGCCCCACCCAGACCTATTCAACTGGACTCCGAGGAGACCTGGAATCTTCTGCAGTGAACTTTATGCACCAGCAATTTGGAGAAGCCCAACTGTAATGTGATTCTTGCTCTGTTGTCTACCTGTCTGTCTGCCCCGTTACCTGGGGAGCTCTGCAAGCCTGGGGACCAGGCTTGCTTACTGGGGGCTGCTCCAGGCCAGGTAGATGGCAGGATTTCCATAAACGGGGAATAAATTCAAGAGAGTAAAACTTGACAGAGGCCTCATGGACACCTTAGAGGAGCAAAGGCAAAGCAAGAGCGATGCGGATGGAGGGCATGTTGTGAGCAAAGGCCGCGACAGCAAAGGGCAGCTTTGAAGAAACAGCCAGCCTGGAAAGGGGTTCCACGGATTCCTGACCCCAGGAAAGTGCCCCTGACTCCAGCCCGGCGTGGATTCCAATCTCTCTTCTGCCCTTAGCTTTCCCAGAGAAGAGGAGCTGGTGTCCTGTCTGTGCACCTGCCCACTGTCGTGCTTTCCCTCTAACTTGTTTTGGGTGCTCCACATCACTTTTGGCAATTTATTAATTATGAACTACGTCATCCTTTCAAACTAGAGTATATAGATATTGCAAATTCGTAAGGCCTCAAAAGTAATAAAATGAGCATCTACACTATACGTATGTGTAGACACCTGATATCTGGCCAATGTAATCTTAGGAATAAAATAACAGCAGAAAAACCCTTGTACACCATTCTTGATCTCCTACCTCTGCCTTTCTCTGCTGGGGGGGGGGACGCTCCCCTGAATGGTGTGCTTGTTATTTCCTTGTTTTCTTGAGAGATGTGCTGCACGTGTATATTGTTCGGCTTTACAAGGGTTTGAGTTTGACGTAAATTGGATTGTGTAATATACAGACAATTGCTTTTGTTCCCCAGTCAGCATTATGTTTGGGAAACTCCTTCCGGCTGATGTCTGTGGCTGAGGTCACTGCTGTGTGGTATTTCATTGTATAAATCAATTGCAATTGAGTAGAGAATTCATTTATGCATTCTCCTGCCAGTGGCCATTTGAGTCATTTCCCAGTCTTTGCTATAATGCGCGGTGCTGCCATAAATATTCTTCTACATGTCTTCTGGGGCACACGTGCCAGTTTCTCCGGTGGTCTCAGTCTAGGAGTGGGATTACCATCCCATCGAGTCTACACACCTGGAACTTTGCTGGCGTTGCCAAGCCGCTTTGCAGAACAGCTGCAGCAATTTACAGTCCCCCCAGCAAGGCATTACCTCATTTAACTCCGTATTCTTGCCAGCATTTCGGCTGTGTCCGATTTTAAACGTTTGCCATTTGGCTGGGTGTGTAAAATTGTTACTCTAATATGCATGTCTCTACTTACTACAGTGACGCTGAGAGTCTTTTCACATGTTTTTGTTTTGCTTTGGTTTTGGTTTTGGTTATGGTTTTTGGCATTTGGATTTCCTCTTCTATGAAGTGCCTCTCCATGCATTTTTCTATCTGGTGCTTTGTCATGTGGGTCTATCTCCCAGGCCTTTGGCTCTGATATTATCGACCTGCCACTTAACCTGCTGCCAGCCAGCTGCCACCAGCTCCATCTCAGCAGCTCCAGGTGGTTAGCCCTAAGGGGCCCCGCAGCACTGGGTTCTGGGCTCCCTGGCTCCTGAACCAGTTCCTGTAGCGTCAGAACATGCACATGCTATACAGTTGCACCTACCTGGGTATGAATCCTGCCCCTGCATTTTACTATTTGTTTACCTACTTTGAGCCCTTATCTATAAAATGGGGAAAAAAAATACCAACCTCAGAGGACATTGGAAGGTGACTGAGATAACGCATGTACAATACCTGCCACAAGGTGGCGCCATCATTCCACTTCATTCCCATCTGGTTGTGGCAGTCAAGGCTCTAGACCAGGGGGGCCCTGGTCCTACTTCATTTTTCTGCAGGTTCCTCTGGGACTGAGACCCCGCTAAGAGCCTCAGCCCTTTGGCTGGGGCACATAAATTTACCTACTTGTGGGGACATCCTTGGATCATGCAGCCCAGAACTAGAACTTTTTAAAAGCAGAGTATGTCCTGTTTTAATTCCTGACCAGGAACGAGAAGATGAATAATTACAATCCCTCAGAAGGCAGCAGAGAGAAAGGAAGTCCTATCCCTGCATCTCTTTAGAGTTAACAAACATTAATGGAGCGCATATCTTGTGATAGGCACTGTACTCAGCCCTGATACAGAGATGAGTCAGGAAGAAATAAGAGATGAAAAAACAAAGACATAGAGAAACAAAAGAGAGAGAGAGATCACATGCTTAAAAGAACTTGGGAATTTATCTGGTGTAGAGCCCAGCCTCACAGTCTAACTTGGCCCACCTCCACCTGCAGAGAACTCTCTCCATCTCAGACTTCTTGCCTTCCTGGGACTCCCTGATACCCCAGTTTTGGGGGTTCAACTCCTCCCTAGCTAACTACTAATTACCATTTTGCATCCATCTAAGGTGGCTTATGCCAGGTTTTGCCACCTTCCCACTTTGCCCCATCTCAGTCTGTGGCAGCCAAACCCTAGTGGCCTCAGTGACTCCCGTGGTGACCCCCCTCATGGTGACCCCCCCCATACATACCCAGCCCTCCATCCCTGACTTTCTTTCCTAAGGTCCACATCTACATTTCAGACCTGCTGCAGAAACTCTTTAACTCCGAAACCAATTTGCCTGGATGTTCCACAGGCTCCTGAAACCCAGTGCTCTTACCCCTGAAGTGGTCATCTTCCATGTCTTCCCTCCTTACTCTCCTCTCAGACCCAAGTGAGAAACCACCTCCTCCGGAGACAGGCACCTGCCTTCCCCAGACAGAGGTCTCTGTCCTCCCAGCTGCCAGCCCCCTTGGTCTGAACACGACCACAGCGCTGGTGTTGGGCCATCCTTATCAGTGGGCATGCTCATCCCTGCACTAGATTTGAGCTGCTCAGGGCAGCTTCCATTCTAAGTCCTTGCTGGTCCCCAGCACCCAGCTGAGGCCTGACACACAGCAGTTCACTGGTTAAGTGCAAGCTGAATGATGAAGAAACAGAGGCCCAGAGAGGGGAAGAGCTTGCCTAAGCCACACAGCAAGTTGATGCCAAGGCCGGGACTTCCTCCCTCCCAGCCCCCCCTCCTGGCCTGTGCCCCCTATGCAGGGCCTTGGGAAGGCAATGGAGGGCAAAGCAGGTGAGAGGGCCAGATTGGTGGGGGCTGCTCAGCTCAGCTCCTGCAGTGGACCCAGGAGTAGCCCAGCCTGAGGCCAGCTTCTCAAACACTGGTCCCACTTCTGGATCATCTCATCCCCAAACCACCCACTTCTACCCACAGGCATAAACTCAATGATGCCAAGAGAACAATCTAATCAAAGCGCTTTCACATCCTAAAGAAATTACTGCTGGAAGTACTTATAGGTAATTAGCTCTTACATGGAGTGGGATGGGCCTGAGCCAAGGCCAAGCTTCCCTCATGGGAGGACACACAAGCGGTGGTGAGGATGGCAAGGCCAGGTCATCACCTGGGCAGCAGGACCACTGCCCCTGGAGGATGGACACGGAGGGTGCCCAGGGCCGGGGAACACGGAGGTTCTCCCTGAGCAGTGGGAGAAGGGGCAGAAGAACCCCAAATATATAGTACTCAAGATCTGGGAGCCATGTGTTCCTACTGATGACTGGAAAGGCACCCATGGTGGCTTCTATGCGGATATCTCAGGGGCACAGGCTGGTCTACAAAGGCCCAGCATATATCACTGGTGCTGGTCTGCTAATTTCCAGTTCCTTTTTACATGTTCAGCTTGTAGAGAAAGGCAGAAGAATTGGTTGCTGGGTTGTAACAGTTAAATAGAATCATGCAAATGCAGGGGAGGGAGCATGACCTAAAGATCCCCGAAATGTCCTCCTTCTTTCCATCCATTCAGGCACCTACATTCTGCATAAAAAAGGAAAACAGACAATTGGGAAGTACAAAGAAGCTGGAATCCTGCTCTTGGGTCCAGGCAGGACGGATCTGTTTGCCCAGGGGAGAGCCAGAGGGGAAATTCCATACAGTCAGAGAGGGAAACGGGTAACACCCAACTGAGCAAATAAAGTGTCAGCCAGCAGGCAGAGCAAGGCTTTGCAGAGAGTAACCGAGCCCTAGGGCCAAAAGCAGGATCTGAATGTGGATGGAAGCCAGACCAGAACCAGGTTCAGGACAAAGTCTGTGAGCCTTGCACGGGGTTAAAAGCAGCTGTAGGAAATGAGGTATTCCTTTTAAGGAATGGTGGTAGAGCTTACAGCTCAATAAAAGCTACAGAAAGTAAAACGAACCTTCTATCCTCCTCCCAAACTAATGTATCCCAGACCCCCTCAGCCTTCTTCTGCTACTTCAAACAAGAATCTTTGATTAAAAGTTAATTGCCAAAATGGATAAATACAAATGTTAATAAGCAATAGGGAATGGAACAGTGGACGAAAAAGATGATATAACCTGTTTGGGAGGCAAGTCAGTGAGGTAGAAAGAGCCGAGTCTTTGAGGTGGAAAGAAATCAAGAATTAAATCACTTAATAATATAAAAAGAAAATAGTTTCCCCGTCAAGCAGATGGTTTCTCTTATATATAACTTCCCTTACAGCAGATTGTCAAACAGGTGCCCTGAAGGTATTTGGGGGGTGAGAGGACTGGAGTTTGTGAGGAGGCATCAAAAGGTCACTAAGAACAAGTCCATTTCCCTTGGGGTTAATATTCGGCATAATTATTAGGCATGTGCTAATGTGAAAATACCGAGTTTTCAGCAAAGCACCACTGGGTACAGCTGGGATCTGAACTGTACCAAAAGTTCTCTAGGTCACTGGTTCTTCCCCTCGTTCTCAGATGATTAGAATCATCTAGGAAAGTTTTCAAATATTAATTCCCAGGCTTCGCCATCAGAAGTTCTGATGTAATTGGCGTGAGGTGGAGTCTTGGCAGAGTATTTTAAAAAATTCCTTAAGTAATGCTGATGGTGATCACGGGTCGAACACCATCCTTCTCGAGGAGCCTGCGGGCCAGTGGAAGTTCCCCCGGCTTAGGAGAAAAGCCTGGCTGGGTTCACAGCACAGCGGCACTACTTTCGGACCTGGTGACACAAGCAAGATATTTACATTCTCTGAGCCTTGGTTTTCCAATTCTTAAAATGATAGTGACATCACACTTCATCATGAAAGAAGGAATAAAATATTAAAATCGTTCCCTCTGAAATCAGTAACAAGACAGGGATATCAATTTTCACCATTCCTAGTCGGCATTTTACAGTGGCCCTAGCCGAGGCCATGTGACAAGGAAATAAAGTAAAAAGGGACAATGATCGGAAAAGAGGAAGCAAACTGCTATAGTTTACAGATCTCAAATTGTATACCTCTGTATACAATTCGAATCGGTATAAAATCCAAAAGCACCATTAAAATTAATTAGCACAGTAATTAGATATAATATTCAAAATTGTGTTTTCTGTAATTAGCCACAAACAATTAGAAAATAAAAATTTATCCCTGGCTGATGTGGCTCAGTGGATTGAGAGCTGGCCTGCAAGCCAAGGGGTTGCCGATTTGATTCTCAGTCAGGGCATGTGCCTGGGTTGCAGGCCAGGCTCCTGGTTGGGGGCACGTGAGAGGCAAGCAACTGATTTTTCTCTCCCTCCCTTTCTCCCTCCCTTACCCTCTCTCTGAAAATAAATAAAATCTTTTAAATAAATAAATAAATATTTTAAATGCCTACATCAGTGTAAAAACATACCTAGAGATAAGTCTAAAATAGATGTTTAAGACGTCAACACTAAAAACTCAAAACTTTGCCAAGAGAAATTACAGGCAGTCTATGGAAGGAGGGAGGTAGAGCACATTTACTGATCGGAGCACCTCTTACTGTTTAAGATGTCAACTGTCCCAAAATTTCTTTATATATTTAAAGAAGTCCCAATCAAAATCTCCACAGGTGCTTTTGTGGCATTAGCAAGCTTATTCTAAAATATACATAGAAATGCAACAAAATTTTAGAATTACCAGAAGAATCTTAAAGGAGAACAAAGTTGTAGGATTTATATTACTAAACCCAAAATGTATTATTTTGTTATTTAGTTATTCAGGAACTCAAATAGTGCCATATAGGCCCCCCCAAAAAATGGCCCAAAACACTAATGGAACAGAAAACATCCCAAAACAGACACACGTCATCACTTTACCCAGAACAAAGCCGCCACTGCCATTCAGTGGCGAAAAGGTGGTCCTTTTGATAAATGGTGCTGGTTTAATTGAATATCATTTGGAAAACACTCAACCTTGAACACCATTGAAAACATTTTAATTTAAATAAATCATATACTTAAATGTAAAAGGTAAAAAAAATAAACCTCCTAGAAGAAAAAAATAGGAGGTTATCTTCATGATTTTAGAAAAACCAAGCATTACTTTTTATATATTTTATTTTTTCAATTATAGTTTACATTTAATGTTATTTTGTATTCGTTTCAGGTGTGCAGCATAGTGATTAGACAATTGTGTACTTTACAAAATGGTACCTCGGATAAGTCCCGTACGCATCTGCACCTGGCACTACACATAATTATTATATTATTGTCTACGTTTCCGATGCTGTACTGCACATCTCTGTACCTATTTCGTAACTACTAATTTGTGAGTCTCAATCCCTTCCCCTTTTATTCCCTCCACCCCCAATTTCCCTCCCCTCTGGCAACCACCAGTCTGTTCTCTGTATCTATGAGTTGGTAAAAACAAACAGGTCTTAAATGTACACAGGAAGCACTAACTACAAAAGAAAATATCAATCAATTGGACTTTATGAAAGTTAAGAATTTCCATTCCTCAGAAGACACCATTAAGAGAATGAAAAAGCAAACCACTGGCTGAAAATATATATTCTCAATACATATATCTGACAAAGGACTCATATGTAGAATATTTTTTAAGCTTGTAATTCAATAAGAAAAAGACAAACAACTCAATTTTTTCAAATGGGCAAAAGTCTCAGAACAACATTTCACAAAAGACGATAATCAAATGGTTAATAAGAATGTGGAAAAATGCTCAAAAATCATCACTCATCAGGAAAAGGAAATGAAAATCATCATGAGATGTTACTCTCCACCCGAGCAGGTCACAATCAGGGAGCTGTGTGTCCAGCTATCACAAAGCTGCAAACTACTTCTTTGTGCTTTTGATGCAGCCCAAGGAGAATGGGGGTGTGTGTTCATTATCTGTGGGTGCCCTCCCGCCTCCCCTCACCCTCATTTCTTCCTAGGTCTCTTCCTCCATCTCGTCACCCTCCCCACTCCCTGTCACGGTTTACCACACCACTTATATATGATGAGAGCTCATCTCTCACCCGGGCTTTGGAAAGGTGCAAGGTCAAAACATAGTGAGCAAGTGGTGAAGCTGGGCATGGCACGCAGGCCTGCTTACCAAAGGGGCAGTGTGCTGGGGGCAGCTTGCTCTTAGGGATCCCTCAGTGGCTGATGGGTCTGGAGTTTTCCCAGGGAGAACTGGGGGGCTGAGGCTAAGGGTTGTGCTCCAACAAGGCAAAAGACAGACTTGCTGGTGGAAGCCAAGTTGGAGACCTATTAAATAGCAAGATGTATCCACATTCTCCTTCCGGAAGAGCCTGGCTCAGTAAGACGAATCTTCTGCTGTCTTGCATTTTCTTCCCCCCAATACACAGGACACCCACCAAACACACTGGCCCTGCCTTCGGTTCCTGACCAAGTTCCAGGAGCAAACAGCCCCCAAGCACCCTGGAAAGGGTGCCACTGCCACTTCTGACCACCAGAGGCCGCTGTTGTACAGTGCATGAGGACTGCCAAAGAGCCTTTGCCTACTGCTGCATTAAGGACTCAGGCCGCCAGGTGGCCCCATGCCGTCTCCAGACTCAGGTTGCACCTTGAGCTGCAGCCCTTGAGACAGCTGGGCCTTCCTTCAGTCTGGACAATACAGGCTGGTAATCTCAGCATGAATGGTTGCATTACAGGCAGGGAAGGAGGGGAAGACGGGGCAGTGTACCTAATTTTGTTCTCACCTCTTCGCATCCTGGCCTTCTTCAAGTCCTCCCCTCACCCCCCACCCCTCCCCAAACAGGAAAGATGGACTAGACAGTAGGGAAGCCCATTTACAGGGCTGGGGAAAGTGACAGTGGCAGTCCCCACTCCAGTCTGCCTGATGGCCAGTCACAGCACAGACAGCTGACCTGGCACCCTGGGGTTCTCTGCACAGTTCCAGCCCCTTCCCCAGGGCAGCTGAAAGCCTGTGCCATGGGGTGTGAGGGGTGGAAGAAGTGATAAGCCTATGTGAGTTAAGGCCCAAAGAGAGATGTGAAATCATCTGGGATCTCCATTCAGAAGCATTCTTTTTCTCCCTCCCTCCCACTCCTAGGTAAAGAAGGGGCTGCAAGTCAAACTAAGCAAGTGTTTCTTGCCTGGCATTCATAGCTCCTGTCTCCCTACCCAGCCTCACTTATATATTAGAACTGACTCAATCAAGACAAAATAGTCATCTTGCCCTGGGTCTGCGTACTATGCCTCTCTCAGCTGGGAGGGGAGAGTTGTAGCAAACTGTACTTCTGGCTGGGAGCAAAAGCATGCAGTTCCCGGCCCAGGCTTTGCCTCTCCCGGTGTCCGTATGCCTTTCAGCCTCAACATCCCCTTCTGTAAAAAGGCCATGACCATCTCTCCCTGCCTTCCTTGCAAAGTGATTGTGAGAATCAAATAAGCAAAGGAAAAGAAAAAACTAGTTACCTTTGTTTTTCAAATATTACCTATTTCTGCCCATCTGCTACCCTACAGGGAACAGGCACTGGAACATCAGAGCCTCCCCCACCACCCACCTTGCACCCGTTCCCTCCTGCCCAGAGTCTCTGTGATTTCAGTAGCTCGGTCCAGGACTCCCAGAGGTCTTGGTTTCCCTACTGCATCAGGCTGCTTCACAGCAAAAGTGCAATGAAAGAATGAATTAGTAGTGTGATTAGATGGGGACTGGGTGAGGGAGTGAGCAAGTCGGTGAGGGAGTTGAAAGTGACTGGCCAGATGACACAAGGAATGCAGAAGCAGATGACTAAGTGACTTGATGTGAATGCATGAAATAACAGAATCTATGGCTACCCAAACGCCCCAAACCCAGCAGAGCTCAGACACCGTGCAGCGGGCCCAGGGATGGATGGGGTGTCTGGTGACCTGACTAGACCCACATCACTGCTGCCAACGTCTGTGCATGATTTAATGAACCTCTTTAAGTTTGGGGGGTGGTGAGCGGTGAGCTATATGACAGAGATGAATTTCACCAAATTCAGCACAATTTCTCACTGCCAATTAATTAATCGAGCTTCATTGAGGAGGGCAGGCCAGTAAATCATGGGAAGTCTAGGACTTTGAAAGGAGCTCATTAGGGCACAAACTGCCTGGTGGGTGGGGGGCTGGCAAGAGCCCCTGGGCACCCTGACCCCCACCCTGTCTTTACCCCCTGTCCTGCTGTGGTTTCTACCATCCAGCCTGTCCCTGGACTTTACCTTTCACCCTAAGCACAGATAACAGCTACCCTCACTGGAATCTCTAAGGCCAGGACTCAGCAGCCAGGCCCCAGAGGGGGACAGGTATTGGCAGGGCCCTGGGTGGGGACAGAGGCAGAGGGCAGGGGAAACCCAGGCTCTTCCTGGGTGTCTCTAGAACTTCACAGTTTTGGGAAGCAGCCTGATGCAGGGGGAAAGAGTGTGGACACTGGCTTCACAGTATTGGATGAGCCCTATCCACATGGTGGGTTACGGCCCAGGCTGGCTCTGGCTCAGCAGAGCTGGAATTCAGTTACTGCTTGGCCATTACTAGCTGTCTGTTCTTCAGCAAGTTGCTTAGTTCTCTGAGTCTCCTTCCTCTAACAGCACCAACGGATCAACAATTAAATGACACAATGGAAGGAGGGGTCCAGCAAAGTGCTTGCCCAAAGCAAGCATTCCATGTAAGTTGGTTATTGTCCTTTTCATCATTGTCATGATACCCTTATTATCCAATAAAACAGGGGACAACAAACATTCCCTGCGCGGTGCCAGGCAGCAGTGTTTTTTTGTTCTGTTTTTTCTAACCTTGCGGGCCCCGTGGCCTGTTGCAGTTACTTGGTTCTGTCGTGGTGTGAACGCACACATAGACAACACCCACGGGACTGGTTGTGGCTGTGTTCCAGTAAAACTTTATGGCTCCAAAATTTGAATTTCACATAATTTTCATGCGACACAAAATCCTTCTTCTGATTTTTTTAACCATGTAGAGATGAAAATACATATATAGTCTCAGCTCATGGGTCATATGTTCCAGAAAAGAGAGCAGGTTGACTTTGGCTCACGTCCATCACTTGCCACGCCCTGAACTAGAATGTAAGTTCTATGAGGACAAGGGGTTTTGTCTGCTTTGTTCGCTGCTATACTCTCAGCACCTAAAACAGTGCCTGGCAAAAAGCAGATAGTCGATAAATATGTGCTGAAAGAACAAATTACAAGCCGTGCGATTTTGTGCAACAAGTCACTGAACCCCTCTGGGCCTTGGTTTCTTCATTGGTGCCATGGGGATGTTTGCGTGCTGTAGAAAACATCGAATGAAAGGAGAATGCTTCTCGAGACACTTAAGCTCTACCACTGATGTAAAGTGTAGTTGCTGTTTCTGACCACACGGGGGCTCTTCTTAGGCAACTCTCACTTCCAGACACTCCTGAAATGAAATGTTCCCTCTGCCAGGCTTGGGGTGGAAATGAGAGTTGCCTGTGTGCAGAAGGAAATCTGCCCTGGAGAGGGGAATGCCCAGATAGGGATACCTTCTCCTGTGCCAGCTGGGAGTGGAATGAAGGGCTAGGACATTGGCCAGGAGCATCAAAGTGGTCCAGAGTTTTGTTACAGAGACTTTTTCGATGCTCTGAGAATATCAAACCAGCGAGGCAGTGAGATAGACTGGGCATTAGACTCAGGCTGACCAGGTCCCAAGTCTCCAAAACTTACTATGTGATTTTAGACAAATCACTTAAGCTGACTGAGACTCAGTTTCACCTCTTGCTCTGCAGAGCAGGGTCTGACTCCCAAGCCAGGTGGCCCATCTGGCCTGGTAAAGACACATTCTGGCTTTGGAGCAGCATCAGGAAGTTAGTACAAAAAGAACTGCCTCCAGCTTCCAGCCTTCTTGTACAGGTTTTCAGCTCCAAACAAAAACCCCTGCTGTTTTTGTTTTTTTCACCAGATTGAAAATTTCCTGCTGCTTCGCAAACTTTTACAGCCAAGAGATCCACTGCTTTTGGAGGACAGATGAGTCTAGTCACTTTTATTTTCTCCTCTCTTCCAGCTAACGAACATGAAAAAAGATGAGAAACAAACCCCATTTGGTCATTTTTCCACTGTCCAAGGTAAGACCTTATAACAGAAGAGAGGAATATGCAGCATGTGAATCTGGGGATTCTTGATGCATTTACCCCATGGATCCCGCCTGCCTCTCTCACAATCACCCCTGCTCCATTTGGCCCTCTAAGCAGCACACACACTCAAAGGCTTCTGATCCCGTGGGAAGGGAAACTCTGTCCAGAAGGCTGGCACTCTCTCCTCCCCCACCTTGCTATGTGACCTCAGACAAATTACTTCCCCATTCTGAGCCACAGCCCTCTCATCTATAAACTGAGCAATTCCCCATCCATCCTCCATCCTCAGCTAAGAGCATCTCTGTGTCCATGATCCTGTGACCCTGTCCTATAATCTGCGTACATTTGGAAAGAAGCAGAATGATCCGTCTATGAGTCCAGACTAAAATGTAGAAGCTGGAGGACAGTGAGGGTTTTCTGGACAGCCTGAACCAGACAGCGGGACACGATGCAGAGGAAGGGGAGCAGCTTGCTTGCCCCACTCCCATTTAGACCAGGCACAGGAACAGACTCAAGGTACCTACCCCACCCCCCAGCCCCGCAAGCTCCGCAACTGTCACCAGGACATACCAGGCCTTTCTATCTCTCTTCCATACAAATTTTTAGCATCTTTCCTTGAAACTTGCCCTAAAAGTTGGCCCTAGCCTCCCCAACCCTCCTGGCTACAGTCCCTGAGGACCCACCTCAGGCTCAGACCCACTCAGGTCCTGGTAGAGGCGCGGCCTCAGCCCTACTAACTGAGGTGAGTGCAATGGCTGGAATTGGTCCCGATGCCTTAGGCTAGTCTGGAGCTGAGGTACCTGGACTGATCAAATCACAACCTTCACCCTAACCCCGCTCAACCCTGTGCCATGTTGACCTAGCATATGTTTGGACTTTCAGCTTCACTTTCTCTTACGCAAGCTGTCTGGTCTCTAGTCTTGGTGGAGTCCCACCTCCTCGCCAAGGCACCTGGTGCCCACCCTGCTCTTGCCCATTCTGCTACCTGAGGAGCTGTATCCTCCTTCTTCTGCTGGAGCCTGCCATGAGTGAAGAATCAACCACCCTGAACCTGGACACCACTTCCCACTCGACTTCCTGCCTCCAGTTCTGTTCCACCCACTGGACGCTGTTGGCCACTCCACCCAGGAAGTGCTGAGTGCCCCTTTGTACCCTCCTCAGTCCCTGTTCCCTCCACAACTTCGTCAACTCCCACAGTCAAGATCCCAGCAGCCCCATCTGGACGATGCCTCAGAAAAGGAGGGACTCAGATGACTTGCTCCATGAAGATGTCCGAACGGCCACCAAGAGGTCCTTTCTGCCATCTACACACCTGACTCAGGGACCTCAGGGCCACCCCCAGCCAGGTGCCTGCTTACCTTCTCCAGCTGGTGGACACCCTCTTCTACGCAGCAGATGGAGGCCAGCGTGCGGAGTGCCTGGGGGTACAAACACCGGAAACTGTCCTGCCGGCAGACCTTGAAGAGTGCCACGACCCCACCCTCCTGGCAAGAAAAAGAAAATGTCACATGACCCCACCGTGAGACCTCTCCTAAGGCTGACTCAAAAATAATCGACATCCCTCACTCAGCAGATGCACTTTTGAGTCTGTGGGGTGACAGAATATGGCACACCGAAATACGACACTTAGGCATAAGGATGATGTTGAACTGAAGGCAGCTGGGAAGAAGCAGATACAAGAGAAGATCCCTGCCATCCTCCTATTTGCCTGAAAGCAGAACACAAAGTTAAGCACCAGAAGCAACCTTGACCCTTATCAGCCTGGAGATGGCATCACAGGAAACTGCGTGACAAACTTCACCACCAGCCTTTAGCTCCTATTAGTTTCCCATAGATTTGCCTTCCTACAGTTTGCTGTCCCAGAGACTTTCTCTAAAAACGGATTATTCCTTTGCTAAGCTTCCATACAGCCCAGGTTCTAACCAACTCTTTGAATTACTCATCTCTGAGTGTGTTCCCACACGTCCATGCTAATAAACTTCTGTTTGTTTTTCTCTTGTTAATCTGTCTTTTGTCAGTCCAGTTTGCAGCCAGAGAGCCTGGGAAGGTAGTAGATAAAAGAATTTTTCCTCCCCTACACATACACACACACACACACACACACACACACACACACACACAATCCCATGTGCACATGCAGGCTGCAGTTAAATGCTCGCTCCAGAAATAATGTCACCCCGACTGTCCAAGCTGGCAGTGGGAGTCCCCAGAGGCTCTGGGGATGAAGTGCCAGGGCCAGGGCAGGCGTGGGTGCCAGGGCAGGCATGGGTGCCAGGGCCAGGCTCAGCCCCATGCAGTACATGCCTGGTGACGCCCTCTCAGCAGCCCCCTACGGAGCAAGCCTCCAGTCGCCTGAAATAGACTCCAGAAATAAGTCTGAAGCAGGTGAAGGGAGCTGAAGCCTAGATGCCCCGTGCTGGTTCTCGCTCTGCCAGCAAGCACCCATTACTTCTCAGACTCTCCTAACCACCACGGGCAGAAAAGGAGTTTTAGTTATATCAATGCTATACTTTATTCCCATCCTGTAATGGAAAAAACTGAAACCCAGATGGGTGACATAATGCACCCCCAATCCACATTATCCCTGTTTTACCTCCTTCACTCCTCTTTGTAAAAGAAAAAAACACAACCTTTAGGGACAATCAGCCAGACTCTTGAGGCTGAGCTTGTACTTTTCCTTTTGTGAGAACTGCTCACGAAAGCACCTTGAACTGCAGAGACCACCCACACAGACTCATTGAAATGAGTCATCCCACGTCATCCCTCACCCGGAACCCCACAAAGACAGGCTCAGGGGCCCTTTTCATCCTCAGAGTTCATGGCTTACCACTGCAGGGACCAAGATGACAGCGTCTAACTCTGGGGGCGTTCATAATTTCTGACATTTTATAATCAGCTAAGAGTGCTCCTTAACTTGTATATTCCTACTTCTTCTCGAGGTAGTTCATTTGGTGGGAAAGGGGCACATCTTAGGACTGGTAAATTCATTCAGGCAGCCCAAAACATTAGTGGTTTATGTGCCAGACACTGTGCTGGGCGCTGAGCGCAGCGGCCTTGGTTCCCGCCTACACTGAACTCACGTCTAATGGACGATGAGTCACGGGAAGGCAGGTAACTTTTAAAGCGGGAAGAAATTTGGGTAAAAGTGCCGTGAATTGGGGTGGGTGGGGACAGGATTAAAGGGACACAAAGCAGGCACTCCTGACATAATCTGTGGGGGGTTGTAGAAAGGTCAAATGGGGGGACTCCAATTTCAGACGCACATGACCTCTCCAATAAAAATCTGCTCTGTACAGGACAAGACACCCTCCTCTCGGACTTCCTTGCTCCATGAGTCTTCGTCTCTGCCTTCTTGTTTTGCCACCATTCCTGGGACATCTAATGAAGGTTCCACATAAAGACATTACTCAGAGAGTCACTGGAGTAAAGTCAAATTACTCCTCAAAGTGAGAAGAAAAGAAACAGCCAGCTGCTGGTCATTAGTGACCGCCCTCCAGATGTCACAAATATTTACATGTGTGTGTTTACCTAGTATGCATATCTAAATATGTATTTCTATTTAATCATCTGTATTATACAAATATTATTTTTGTATGGGCAGATACATAGAGACAGATGATAGATATTATCGGTAAATTATAGATAGACAGATAGATATCAATATAGATAATTTACATCTGTAACCGCCAATGAAGGAACAGTGCCAAGGTCCAGGCCGAAAGCCAGGATCAATGTGGCAGCCTCCCTTTGGCTCAGGAAGGACTGAGCCCAGCAGAACTATATTTAAGCCTCTGTACCCATTTGCATTGGATTCTCATCACACCCTTTCCCAAGCCTGTGAAAAATGGCCTTCTTAGCATTTTTAGTTCCTGGGACAGGAAGGGGGGAAATTCTGAACCCAAACTGAGGAGATTCTGCTTCAAATCCTGGCTCTGCTACTGCTTAACTTTGTCCCCAAAATGGGGTCGCAATAGCCACATGACTAAGCCTTTGGGGGAGTAACTGAGTTCATGTATATGCAAGGGCCCAGCAGCCCGCTCTGGACGGCCGGGCAATGGCCAGGCTAGGGAAGGCTTCCCAGTTGGAAGAGTGTCTCATACCCTCATGAAAGGTGTTTCAAGCATTGCAATACGTGAGCAGTGAGGTGGAATGAGACAGTGAGGAAGTGAGATGGATTCGTGGCATGGACCACCCTGAAGTCCCCATCGAGGACCCAGGAGCAGCACTCATCTTAGCATAGAGCCGGGAATCGCCTGAGCTAGCAGAATCACGCTGTTGGCTGGAGCTTATTTAATTTTATAGAAAGCTCCGGGCTCGGAGCCCAGCTGTATATGATATGCATTATTCAGACAGACTTGAGATAAGCTATCAAAGCTGTAGGCGAGTGTGTAGACTAGCGGTGGGGAGAATCATAGAGGAGCAGGGTTGCAGGGTAATTTTGACAGAGCACAGGGAAGTTTGCTGTGCTCTATAGTCAGAAAGGGAGGGGCAGAAAGACAGAGCCCTAAAGAAGACTGGGTTGCTCGTTGGCTTGCAGAGGAGCCCAAGAATCTGAGATGATGGACCTCAGACAAGCTGTCAAATCATCTCCCAGAGGCAGCTCAGATGGATGTAAGACCCAAAGACAGGTCACACTGGGCCCCAAAGAGGTGGGTGCGGCAGGCCACTAGGTGAAGTGGCCCTCATTTGTTGCAGTGTTGGGCACATTTTCTGAGCATGGACAATGAGAATGCTGTGCAGGGCGTACCAAGGACTTCTGGCTCCTCCATCACTGTCAGGACTGGAAACCCAAACACACACTGATTCCACTGGAAAAATGAGTCTCATTGTCCTCTGGACTACAAGGATGGGAGTCAACACTAAGTCTTCTCTCTGCTTCTGTTTTCTGTCTACTCTTTTCCAGGGACTGTATACATGAGAAGTTTGAAATTAAGTTTCTGGAGTCAGCAGATCTGGTTAAAATCTGAGATCTGCACTAAATATGTATGACTTTCTTTTTGAGCCTCTGGTTCCTCATCTTAAAAGTAGGAATTATAGTTATAATACATTACAAGATTATTAATATAATGAATGGAATGCTTAACATAATGATTAACAGATAGAAAGGACTCAGTAAATAATGAAGGATGTGCAAGGTGGGAAGTGGGCAAAGGGAGGAAAGGGATGCAGAGGAAAAGGAAGAGGAGCTGCTGCTGAGAGGCAGTTGAGAATAGTAACCAAGAGCACGACCTTGGCTGCCCAACAGCCAGGCTCAAATTCCAGCACAGACACTTGCTAGGTCCATGACCTCCTCACTGTCTCAGCTCCCCGTCCTTCATGATGCAGGGAGATACCACCTATCACAGAAGACTGGGATGAGGTTCAGATAGGTTGTTACGTAGGAAGTCCTTAGAACACTGTCCATTCTATCTGGCACACAAGAAGTGCTATATAAATACTTATTTTTTTATTTCTACTCCAACAGCTACCACCACCATCACCATAAAAGTTGACCACTTGTGGCTTTAGAAAGCTCAGGTTCTCCCACATCTTCCCCACTCCTGTTCATGCCTCCAGGGGTCAGCTTTCACCAGGCTCAGGCCTGGAGTGGCCAAGGCGCACCAGGTTCAGAGAAAGAGGAAATCCTGTTGAAGAGGGAGACAGAATTGTTGAAGCAAGAGATCTGCCTAGATAGAGAGGTACTCTAAGTTTCTTAGCCAATTGAGCTGGTAAAATGGAAAAAAAAAAAACCTTGACTCCACAGCTGGATGAATATGGTTTCAAGTGTCAACTGCTCCAAGTATTCAACCATTGTGAGGTGTCCCTTTTTTATAAAACAGGGTCACTGATACACATCTCAGAGGGATGTATGTAGGCAAGACATAACTGTGTGCATAGCACCCAGCACAGGGCCTGGTACATTGAAAGCAACCAGTCAGTAGTCATTCTTCTTCTTCTTGTTAATATTCAATGAAACACGTGTATTCCCTTGAGCAGGCTCTGGTGTGATGTGGCTCATGTCCACACTCAAAGGACCATCCAAATCTTTAAACAACTACTGGTCATAGTTCTTGAGAGCCCAGGGCTGGTGCTGGGGTTGGGGGTAGTTAAATAGCTGAGGAGCAGGTCCCAGCCCAAACCTTTCTCCCCTGCTTTCTTAACACCAGAAATGTTTGGGATCAATATTTGACCAGTGGTAAGTCCCAGTCCCTAGAGGAGATAAAGCCATCTTCAGCTTAGATCCCTCTCTGCTTTTCTGAAGTGTCGACAGGCAGTAGGAGTCACCTACAGCACGTGGGGACAGAGCTCGGGAGTGCCCAGGCCCTGGAACAGAATAAGAGCTTTAGTGAACTTTTCTTCCCAGCAAAGGTTTAAGGTCTCTTCTCTCCAAGGCAAAAAAATGATTTCAGACCCCACAGTGCCCTTCAGAAGATTCCCTTGCTCCTTCCACACCTCAGATCCATTCCTGGATTCCAAATCCAGCCAATATTTGCAACTCAGTTTGAAAGGAGAAAATAGTCCTTGTTCCAAAAGAGCGTCAGCTCATTTCTGTTTGAAGTTAATCACTGAGCTGACGCTGAGTCAGTCCCAGCCCCAGGCTGGAGCAGTTCTCCGCCCCCACGGCACTGGGCCGACCTCTGCAGAGTCAACGCTCTTGATAGGGCTGAATGACTGAGTCACCGAATCCTTGGAGAGGACAGATCTGAAGTTTCTCTGTCCCCTTTGCCCCAACTTCCCAAGTAAAATCACATCTAAATCACTAAGAGATAATGGTTTTCAACCCAAGAAGCATATTAGATTCATGCCGAATGTTAAAATGTCCACCCCCAAGCCTATTCCAGACCACTCAAATCTGAATCAGAACATTCTTAAAGCTCCTCAGTGACCCTAATGTGTAGAGTTCAGAACATCTGAGTCACACTTTGGTCCAGGAACCTGAAAGACCAAAGATTTAACCAGAAGTCACAACTTGAGTGGGCTTTAGGACTATGAACTCTAAATTAAAGAAACTTCAGTTCTAGTTCTGACCCCAGTCTTTACCAGTTGTGGGACCCTGAACAAGTTCCTTAAACCATTTCTTCAACTATAGATGGAAACAACACGATACCTTCTTCATAGGGTGATTTCATGATTAAAAAGAAATATTGTATGCAAGCCATTCAGTGTGGTGGACAGCAATACTCGAATGTCATTCTCTGTTTGTTGATCAGGGTTAATAAGCAGTTACCTACTCTTCTAGATTTCCTTAAGGGCTTAGATCAGTGATTCTGAGAGTCTGGCCATGCCTCAGAATCACCTGTGGAGCTTGTGAAACTATAGATTCCCAGTCTTACCATGGACCTCATTAAGTCTGGGGTGGGGCAAAAGGATCTGTGTTTTCCAGGCAGAGTCAGGACTGGGAACCACTGGGCTGGAGCACCTTCCTGTGACTGGTGTCTTAAGTCTATTGAAGGCCATTACTTTGCTTCAAGTTAGACCACTGGTTCTGTCCCCAATGTGACGTCATTTCTCAAGTAAAAGAGTGAAAATGAAACAGACGCTGGTGAGGTTCAAAGGTTATCAATTGCCTATATTTGCCCTAAATGTTTGGACCTCAAGTGCACAGGCAAATTGGTCATGAAGCTAATGATTTATAACTCCCATTGTAATTTCTGAAAACTACCACCCTCTTCCATTGTGTCTCCCCCTTACATAGGAGTGGCTGCAGACATTTTTGGGGTCCAGCCAACAACGTGAGTTGGGCATATTTTCAGTCTGGGTTTGGTAGGATATGTGGAGATGAGGGAAAATGTTTGATATTTATAACAGACAACTTACATGAAGAAAGACAGTAGAGGGTCTGAAGGCCCCAGGACATCAAGTAGGGAGGGAATCAGAGGGGCAGGCCCCCATTAAAGATACAGACACCAAGGCCCAGGGAGGAGAGGTGGCTCTTCCAAGGTCACACAGAAAGCAAATGCTACAGCCAGGACAACTTCCTGAGCCAAACTAGCTTCCTCACACCCTCCGAAGGCCTGCCACTTTTGGCCCCTAACCATGAAACTCACCTTGGCTATTATACGGCACAAGGGAGCCCCCTCCTGGGTCAGGCTAAAAAGGTTTCCTGTGGTGGATTCCGTGGTGTAGATATTGTCCGAGGCATCAATTTTTCTCACAAGTGCCTAAGAAAAGAGCAAGGTTTAGTGGTTACTCACCCCCAGGTACCTTCTGTGCAACTTCCTTAACAAAATATCAGTGGGTCTCGTAAGAGTCCCCTAGAATCTATAATCCTGTCCCATCCACCATCCTACTATGGGGGTGATGAGGTTCTAACTTCGGAAAAGACATGAGTCAGCATGGAATCAGAGCTGCCTTTCAAGAACATGGGATGGTTTCAAACCCCTACAGCATGGATGACAAACATGTGCAGCTCCAGCGGATCAGAAAACCGGCTCCCAGCATTGATGTTCTCAGCGAGTACCATTTTGTTATGCTACTGACTCCTAAGAGAACAGAAACCATCAGTTAAATAAGCCAGCCATCAAGTTGAAAACACAGCTACAGCTGTGACCAAAGGAGTTTCTGATTTTGAATGGGTTAAGGGATCGAGTCAAAAGAAGCACTCTACAGTAGCTTACTGCGTGGGGTCACTTGCATTAGGTTTCTGGCCAGACCAAAATAGCAACCCTGGAGTCCTGTCAAAAGTGAGTAAACTCGGTGAGTATCAAGGCAAAGGGATCCAAGGCTAGTGGAGAGAGGGCAGGGAATACTAAACACAGGACCCATGGAGGCCTGGGAAGAACAGCACATGAAAAAATTATCAAGGAGGTAAGAACATTATTCCTAGGGGAGTTTAGCTTATTTCTGAGAAAAGCTTTTCACTTCATAATCAGCCATTTGCTTTGAAGCATGTTATTCATTGATTATAAATAATTTCTACCTGCTTCTTGAGTTTTTTCCTGAGAAGCATGGAGATGGAGATTGGGGACAGTGGCTTGTGGGGGCCTTGTGAAAGAGAGTAAGATCTTGCCATGACCAGTGTGGCTCATTTGGTTGGGCATCATCCCACAAAGCAATACGTCATTGGTTCAGTTCCCGGTCAGGGAACGTGCCTAGGTTGTGGGTGTGGTCCCTGGTCATGGTCAGGGTGCGTATGAGAGGCAATGGGTTGATGTTTCTCTCTCACATCGATATTTCTCTCCCTCTCTTTCTCCTTCCCTTCCCCTCTCTAAAAATTAATCAATAAAATCTTAAAAAAAAAGAAAGAAAGAAAGAAAGATCTTCAGAGATGGGTGCTGTGAGCAATCACTTTTGCACTTTCGGTTGCAATGTTTATTTTGAAATATTAAATGGATTAATTTTTAATTAACTCTGGTATTATTTAAAAGATACTTAAATGGAAACAAGGAGATCTGAGTTCTAGTCCCAGCTTGCCTTTTTTAAAAAACACTATGTTGTTGAGGAAATGTGTATATGATAAAAGCATGGACTTCAGAGCCAAACTGCCTGGGTTCAAATCCTGATTCTGCCACTTTTACCTATGTGCCCTACAGCAAGTAACTTAGCCCTGCATGCCTCAGTTTCCTCAATTGCAAAATGGTGGAAATAAGTGTGTATCTCTTATGGTGATTGTACCCATCTATTAAGTTCGTCAATACATATAAAGGACTTTTAAAGGTACATAGCACTGAAAAGAAAAATAAAATTGTTAGCAGTTATTATTTTGTGATTTTGAGCAATCGAGATAATCTCCCTAGGCCTCAGTTTTCCCATTTGTAAAATGATGAAAATTAAGGGGGTTTGAGGCTCCAGATAAATGACTCTCCCTTTTTTCTCCTTTATTCAAACTCACAGGATTCTTCACACTAAGATTAAGTGTGTATTTAATCAAATTAAATTAAATATAAAAATTATCCCTAGGGTTTGATAGATGCCTCTTGTAAGATATTCAACAAAAGGTAAAATTAATAATCAAGATTTGTCACCACAAATCTCTATAATGAGCGTATTTCTTAGAATCCTTCCCCGTCGTTACGGTAAGCAGTTAAATAAGTGATACTAATGCTCGCATGAAAATGCAGATTTCATATATTGGGGTCCTGTACCTAAATGATAATTACCTAATGTTCCTGATTAGTGTTTGCACTTGAAGCAAATTAGCATTACATTAAACAATTCAAACCCAATGTCTTTTGCAATCATCTGCTACTATTAGACAATTTATTTCTGGGAATAATTTATTTTAATATCTATATGCATATTACAGTAATTACTCCCCAGACATGTCTCACTGAATCATCTCTCTGACAATGAAGAGTGGTTAAGCATCCTTTTCACAGGTATGAATTTGGAAAGGCAAGCTCAGAGACTCCTCTGAAATCACCAGGGCCCTAAGTATCATCAGATGTCAGAACTGGAAGGGCCCTCAAAAGTCTTGTACAAACGTCATTACAAATTGAGGAAACTGAGACACAGAAGTCTGACAAGTGGTACATAATGAGGTTGGACCTTAACCACATGAATCCAATGTCCTGTTTTCAAAAGTTGGTGAATCCTTCGCCTTCAAAGTGGACGGAACCTCAGCTGAACCAATAGAGATGCAAGTATCAGGGCAAAGAGGTTATCCAGCCTCCTTAGCAGCTTTCACCAAGTTGGAGAGTGGTTCCCCATCCTGCGTTCCATTAAGCATCTACAACACTCTGCCCTCTGGTGGCCAGGGCTCCTGCTGCAGGGGGCAGAGTTGACTGAGTCCCAGCTGCTGGGTTCTTGCCGAGCCCATACTTCCCCTGAGCTACTCCCAGCTGTACCTGACCACAGCACAGGCCCATCACTGTGGGACAGGGGACTTCTCTAGTGGGTGACTTTGACTTGAAAATGCCAAGTCTCTTTCTACTCAGTTCTTCCTTGCTCCTTTTTTTTCTCAGCTGTCAGACTTGCAATGTAGTTTTCTACCCCTGCTCCTGCTTCCTCCCCTTTATCCTTCATGGACATTTCTTATAAAATTCTATGTTGCTGTTAGCTTTAAACTCACATAGTCTCTAAAGTCAAGCTTTTTCAGGAAATCAATGAGGAATTGGATAAGTTTCAAAAATGTGCTTCATCCTCTATCATGAAAAGACTGTTGAAAGAATGGAAACAAAGGAAAATGAACTGATTAGGCTGAATGATGACATGTTTTCTTAAAAGGCAGACTACGCACATGTGAAACACAACAATGAGATATTGAAAAGCAGGAGAAAGGGATGAGAAAGAGTTAAAGAGATGGACACAATTTAACTGATCTAAATAAGGAATTAGAAAATGAGGATAGATTTCTAATTGATTTTCAATTAGAAAGAATGACTGCTTCCCAGTGGTACTTCTCAAGAGAGGTAAGCCCCCACACAGCAGCCTGGAATGAGTTTCTCAGAAGGAGCCAGAAGAATTGTTATGAAGCCTCTTCCTGAAGCTTCAGGTAGAGAACCCGTAGTTACACAGAGTTGGGGCAGCTCAGCTATGCAAGAGGATTGCATAGCTGAGCTGTAAATACAGGCTGATTTGACATGGTGCAGTGCGTTTAAGATGGTCGGAAATGCTTTGCTATTCCTCCCACAGACATGGGTTCTACTTTCCCTCCTTTGAATCTGGAATGGCCTCGGTGACCAACAGAAGCCAGCACTTGGCAGAAGTGATATTCTAGGATGTCCAGGACTAGGTTATAAGAAAACCTGAAGCTCACTCAGACTCCTTGGAATACTCTTTCGGAGTCCTGCGTTACTATGTAAAAAGTCTGATAATCTGCGACTCTTGTGCCGGGGAAGCCATGTGTAGGACCCCTGATCAATGCTCTCAGCTGAGGCCAGCTTTCCAGCCATCCCCACCATGATACCGCACACGAGATGAAGCTTTCTACCACTCTCCAAACCATCTGCCAGCCAAACACCATCAAGTGACCGCCATTGGTGCCTCATGGAACATAAGACTCTCTCAGCCTGCCCAAACCCTGAAAATTATGAGATAGTATAAAAATGGCTGTTGTTGGAGTTGTCTGTTATGCGTTAATAGAGTTCTAGAACATGGGAAAAAAACAGAGATCATTATGAAACATTCAAGGGATTACTAGACAAATTTCCAGGTGAAATGTTTTGAAAATGTGGATACAGTATTACCTCTGTCCTAATAGGGGTGACCAACCTGCGGCCCATGGGCCACAGGTGACTCAGGATGGCTGTGACTGCAGCCAACACACAATCATGCATTTACTTAAAACAGTATGAGACTTTTTGTGATTATGTGTCACAATGTATTTAATGTGTGGACCAAGACAACTCTTCTTCTTCCAGTGTGGCCCAGAGACACCAAAAGGTTGGACACCCCTGCTAGAAGAAATGCATGAATTAGGACTCTGAAGAAAGATGCAGAAAGATTGGACCTACTCAAAAGGAGACAGAAAAAATAATAACTCAATCCAGGCTTGGATTAGCTGTTGGTTTGATGGGGGAAATGTCTCCTGGGGAGGGGATATCCAATTTAGGGAAGCAAATGTGGATTCCACCTCTTAAAACTGGAGGTTTGGGGCAGGCCTGGACCTGAATTAATTTCATTTCTCTCAATAAGGCAAATCCCCAAATCTAGAAGAGGTGGTGTTTTGTTTTTGTTTTTGTTTTTTTCTAAATAAAAGAATGTGCCAGAAAAGAAAGAGAAGTCAAGATGGGAAAGCCCATCTGATCCAGCAACTAGTGCTCATTCTATGAATTAGAGAAGGAAAAAACCCACGTGAGATGTGGGGTAAACTTGGACATTCAGCTGAGTCTCCCCAAAAAGAATAGGGGGGTAACAGAAGGCAAGAGGCCACTGGAGGCAGAATTCATTACTGGGGGGGAAAAAAAGATGTAGCAGACAGAAATGCTACTGAGACTAAAATATTCAAAGAGATGGAAAGAAGGTGTCCTGAGAAGCACATGACAAAGGGACTCACGTGGCCCCTCAGGGACCAGACTTCAGGAGTATCCCAAGGAAACAGCCTCCCTAGAGGCCTAAGCAATTCTCCAGCAAGGGGCAGGGACAATAGCCATCCGGACATGGAACCAGAGTGCCTGTGTGTCCCAGTCAAGTGTTATTTCTCATTAAGCCCTAAAAGAATTGTTTTCAATATATGACCTCTTGCACATTTTTAACTTGACAGGTAAAATTTTTCATCATAAATTTTAAAAACAAAGTTGGGAAGGATGTAATTTTCAGCAGATCATAAATATCGACATAAAGTGTAACCACTGCATCACTCTTGCAGATGTGTTCCATGAAATCTAAATGAAATCTAAATATCAAAACAACTCGATACCATCATCACCTACTTAAAAATACATGAATTATCTCTTTAATGTTTGAACAATTTGCATTTTTTCTTTCCATCCTTATATTTATATTCCCACTCCAATTCTCCCTCAGAATTTTATCTTAATGTTATACATTTAAGTTTTAAAGTGTTTTATTGATCATCCTTATTATTTAACATTGACATTTGGGACATTTTATTTTATTTCCTCTGATTGTAAAACTCTAAGTGTTTAAAAATAATCTCTTTTTGGTTGCGTTACCACTACAATCATAACCAGTACAAACAGTCAAAAATAGTATAGATTACAAGTTTAATAAATAATTATATATCATAAAAATTAAAATAGTACAAATAGATCTCTGAATGAGATGAATGAAGTTTTTTATTATTTTAAGACTTTCTAATTCATCTACATATCCATGATTGACTATTGACTTAATGCTGTATCTTTCCACGTAAACCCTGAAAAATCTTGTTCCCATCATTCTGTAGAGAGGAATGGGAGTTTTATAGCCACCTTGTACAGCCAAGTTAGTCAAACCTTTGAGCACATTCTTAGTTATGTAATCACACAGTGATCTATCATCAAACACTATTTTTAATGATCTGCCAGCTGATAACTCTTCTAAACTGGTCCTCCTTTACATTGGTAAAAGCAAAGAATTGGAAACCATTTGACTTGCAAAGGCATTTGTTACCCTATCATTAAAATCATTTATTCACTATCTTGATTTCTGGGAAGAATTCCAAAAGTACTTTACCAAGGCTTATCAAGTAACGATTAATTATGCCCACTACTCTTTCACTTAGAGGACCTTGGGGTTATCCAAATTATTCAGAAAGGATTGGGAAAGTCAAAATATTATTAATTTTATTGCCAATACAATTTTAAAATCTAATATTGTTGTGCATTCCAAATACATTTTACCAAAACCTTGAAGCTATAGGTTTTTCTTATTTAATTTGTGGAAAATATCTACCCTAGAAATTAGTTGGCAAAGACAGTTCTTTTAGTCAAGCCAATTAGCGAAATCAACTTAACTTTCTCTCAATAAATACTTGACTTCATTTTTAATTAAAAAATGTTTTGATATGTGTTTCATTCAAAAAATGCTAAAAAAAAACCCACTGACAATAATTAATGGAAATCATTCTCTAAGGGAAAATGCTAAAAACTGTCAATATGAAAATAATGTAGACCTAAAATAAAGTTTGATTTATTTGTATATGTTATAAAGCCAAAATAAAACCATTTACTAAAATTTTAATAATGCAAAGTAGCATGCAGCTAACATTGTAAATTAATTATAAATCTAGAAATATGATTAAAAAGGCACTGCATTCCTTCAGTAAATAGATGTGTATATATGTATTAAACTCTGGTGTTCATTTTACAGAACAATTAAACAAGATCTGAGAAGAAAAATCTCAAAAGCATTCAATTATATTTAGTAGCTCTCATGATCAAACTCCATGTATTTAAAGAAGGCAAAAAAGTATTTACTGCTTAAACTAATTAGTCTACTGCTAGCAATTAATTTTATCTTTTGTTAACAGGAAGTAGAAATTACCATAAATATCTCATAAAATGTTTTGACAAAATAGGCTTTAACTTCTTTCTTAAATCATGTGTACCAATTCTGAAAAAAAAATCATGTAAAACTTGTCTTTGTGGATTTTAACCAATATATCTTGAAAAATTTGGTGGTTCCCAAAAATATCCCAGTCACATTTAAAGGAGTCCGTCTCATTAACCTCATTCAAGTCTCTGGCTTTTTCAAGATACTTTTCTTTATAGCTAATGAATAGGACTGACTATGAAATATACCTGAAAAAATTGCTTGCATTCAATTTTTGTGCCCCCCAAAAACCATTTTTAGGGTTCAGCGTGTTCTACCAGTGCTTTGTCTAAGGAGAATGTCCCTCAGGAGCCATGCAAAATTTGAGATGAATGGAGGTGGGAGGGATAAGATAAACTGGAAACTTTCATAACGTGCCCTCCAACACACACACACAACCATATATCTGAACTCAGAAAATCCCCACACTGGGCAAAAGACACAATTTCTAGTGCCTTTGTCAACAGAAATACGTGTAAAACAATTCATGGAGGCTGAAGGGTCTTATGGTCCATGCATGGAGGTTCTCCTCTATTTGATCTCCCCACTCATGTCCCAAGGTTTCGGCACAGCCAGGCAATGCACTGTAAGATCTGGGACGAGTGATGCGTATGCCTTTCTTTTGGAAAGTTATAGGACTATAAAAAACTCAGTGTAGTATTGGGAAGATCATTTCATGGGAAAAAACAAGTGCAAATTGAAGATCTGGAAATTAATTTCCTTAAAACCATATGTACTTGCATTTCTCCCAGGAAACCTTTGGAGAACCAGCGCATTTGGAGTGGTTTGAAGACCTCTGGCCTGAGTCACTTCAAGGATTTCATATCAACGCGTCCTGGGCTGGCTGGCAGAAACACAATGTTTACAGGGGAGCTGGAAATTAAGAACTGGTGAAAATACTGGATGGGACAGAGTGCCAATCAATCAGAGTCCTTGTGAAGGAGTCGCAAATGCCTGACTTCTCAGGAAGATGAACACTTGCCAAATGCTCTCTAAGAGAAAGGAGACATTTTTCTCCCATATATGGTAAACATTGTACCACAATTAACCTATGAGGGATGCTTTTCCCCAGGGAACGCATGATCATAAATCCTTGTGGACTACGGACAAGGAAATACACTGACAACCTGCTGCAGCTGCACCCAAGAGGGTGTTGTCCCACCCTCTTGCTCCCAGGTACAGGTGAGTATCTGCAGGGACTTTGGTTGCAAGGATGGGACAACATGTTGCCGAGAGTCCCTGCCCTAGAAATTGAGGATGAGCTTCTGCAAGGTGGGATAGTACTGTGAGAAGACTGTGTATCCAATGCACTTACTCTCGGGCCCTTTCAAGGAAGGTGGGGAAAGACAAAGTGAGCAGCCCTGAAGGCCCCTGCTCACTGCCCGGGAGACAGCCTGGACTGTGCCTGCCCCAGGAGACATGGATCTCTGCACACGCTGGGATGAAACCCTCCTGGCAGAGAACAAGCAGAAATAAGGAAATTGAAGAGAATTGTTATCAACTGAAGAATTTGGGACTTTGAATTATTCCTGAGGGTAAAGAGATTCCATTTTTTTCTTATACATTATTTTCTCCAAGGGAACTTTAAAATGAGATTGGAGACTATATTAAATTTTTAGATGTCTTTATATTTCTCATCTGGCAATTATGTTTGGATTATCTTTGTGTTGCCATTTAATCACATCGCAGCCTCTAATTACTTATTTCAGACAACAGAGCTGAGCAAAATCTGAGAGCGGGGAATAAAACAGGAAAGCAATTTTGAGCGTTAGTTACAAAGCCTCCTTACAGTTAATTTAATGAACGTAATATTGTGAGTCATTTCCAAGCCTGCTGGGAGCAAAGTCAAAATTGCCCACTGTGATTCCAAAAGAATGTACAAAGGAGTAGGAGTTGTTTTTCAGGGAAATGGCTTCATAAAGGTGGAAAAGGATCACTCTGCAGGCAGGCAACCTCCTCCTCCAAGGGTCTCAGCCACACGCCTGCCTCAGCACAGCCTAAAGGATAAAGCCAATGAGATAATAGAACAAGAACTTTTAACTACCAGGGAGCAGCACTTGATCCCGACTTCTGCTGTTCCCCAGGTTGGGATTTCAGCAGCACCACCTCTACTGGCTTCCCTCCCCAGCGCTCCATGTCGCCATGCTGAGAGGGAAGGGAAGGGTTAGTGAGTGCAAAAGAAGGACCTGAGTACGTTCTGCTTGGTGCCTGTCCCTCTTTTCTTAGAAAGTGTCCGTCTCTGGTTTGACCTTTGTCACAGGGTAGGTGTTTGTCCCTCAGGTGGGGCCTGAGGTTGTCCAACTCTGCCTGGGCCATTAAGGGGAAATTTAACTGTCAGACAAAGTTTTAACAAGCTCCCTCAGGCATAGGGCCAAGGATACAGTCCCCAGTCAGTTTTATTAGCATAAAGGTGTGACTTTAAAAGAAAAATGGATTGATGGAATAAATGCATGAATGAATATAACCTCTGTCCACATGAAGATGAGTCAGGGATTCAATGGAGAGTCCCCTAGAAGTCATTTTCAAGTAAATCAGGTTTTATAAGTCAAGTCTTCTACCCTCTACCTCCCACATGGCTAATCCTTTATTCCCAGATGGACTAATTATCAATGCTCATTAATTTCCCATTGGTGACTCCTTATATTTAAGCCTTACATTTTTCCATGCCCACCAAGTAAATTATCTTAATAAACACTTTATTAGGTGATTACAAGTTCTTTCGGCAAAGCTTGTAAATTACTCAGCGACACACTCAGAAGAGTGCCACCAAATACGTGTGTGCTGTCCATTTACAACCCACTGCCGAGGTGAGGAGCTGAGGATCAGAGAAATTAAACAACGTGCCCAAGTTTGCATGTCCAGTAAGCAGCATGGCCAGGACTTGAACCCTGATGTGTCTGCACACTCTGTGCTCAGTGCACAACCCCATAGTGCCCACACTCACAGGCCACACACTCCCAGCTTGGAAGAACCCTTGCCAGACACTCAGTCCAACCTCCATCCACTGCCGGGTCCTCCAGGCACGACTTGCCCATCTCAGGGATGGAGACTTCCTACAGGGGCCCTTCTATTGTGGAGCAGTCCTATTGCTTCACAAACCCCTTTCTATATGGAATGTCTTACAGCGTTGCCCCATTGGCTGAGGTCCTTCATCCCTTCCGGGCTCCAAAGCACAGAACTTTGGAGATAGCAGTGTCCACCCTTAGAGTACGCATCCCCTGCTCCTCCACCTATTCCCCACATATGCTGATCATCAGCCCTGCCCATCCTTCTAGGAGCCTCTGGGCACAATCATTGCTGATGACACTTCTGGGGTCTGGAACTGGACATAATATTCCAGGATGGACCAGGCCAGTGCAGGGTACTGCTAGGTGATCACTGCCCTTATTGTAAGCACTGTTCTACCAGGTATGGAGGGGGAGGTGGGATGGAGAGTGGGGGAGTGGGAAGAACACTGTGCCTCTGTTCAAGAGCCTATGTGGCTCCATGGTACAAAAAATAGTATTTCCCATGTTGCATTTTCTAAAACACCAGCATTCCAGAATAAGGGAGTGTTTTTTTAAGAATGAAAAAGCTCTGTGACTATGAAACTTTGGAATATACTGGTTAATATTTATTCATTAGTTAATCTTTATTGAGTGCCTACTGTATGCCAGGTGCTGTTCTAGTCACCAGGTATATATCCATAAACAAAACACACCAAAATCCTTGCCTATGAAAGCTATAGTCCAGATAAGAAATACTATTAATGTGTGGAGAAGACCTTTGGAAGAAATTAGTCATGTAGTCCAAAAAGCCCAAGTAGGCTTTTTGCAGCCTGGGGAGCTTTCTCAGGATTCTGTGACCTAGAGTAGAGCATCAAAAAGACACCCCAACCTTTGCCCCTGGTACTTCCAAACCCAGCTGCCTTCTGTTTACAATCCAAGATAACCCTGCGATTTCAGCCCTTTTCATTGAACCTGGTACTTCCAGGCAACAGAACACAAAAGTGGCATAAAGAGAGTCAGCAGCACCTATGCCCCTGCTCAAAAATTCCTCCGGGCTCCTCTCCTCCCCTCCACTAACTTCAAGATTTTCACTCATCACTCCCTTGATTTCTTCACCCACTTTGGCCTCTATGTTCCACTGGGTTCCTCTGGGTTCAGTTTGGCACAATGACCCCAGCTTGAACCTCTGCTGCCCCTACATGTGACTGTCAGTATTTGCTCATCAGCTCTAAATGCCAACCCCAGCACCCAAGCCCTGGCCCTTCATTCCCCTTGTCCCAGACTCTCAAGACAGGGAGAGCGGCTTTTGCAGACCCTTCTGGGTTGGGAGGGTGAGAATGCGTGGGACCAACTGCACTGACCAGCAGGTGAGCCAGGCCAGAAGGGCCTGTGTACGTGTAAATGGAGCCAAATGCAGGAAAGAGAGAAAGCAAAGTCTGGCCTTGGTAGAGACTTTGGAGAAAAGCCGATATGCAAAGGGGTGTGTTATTTGTGGAAGGCTTTTATTTGGTGGTGGGAAAAGAATGGCAAATATGTAACACAATATTTCTGCAACTATAAATAACATGTAAATACCTTTCATAATGAAAACCTTATGGAATCTGCTCTACTGGAAGTATTTTAAAATAGAAAAATGCAGGAGAGAAATAACATGTATTTAACCCATACTACGTGCTAAGCACTTTCCATATGTTGTTTGCTTAGTCCTCTCACTTTCCTCCTGGGCAAGTGTTGCGCTTATAAATGAGGAAAATGAAGCTAAGAGACTGAAGAACTAGACCAAGGTCCAATGGTGGACCCCAGGCTGAAAACAGATCTGTCAGGCTCCAAAACCCTCACTCTTTCCAGAACCAAGCTTGAGCCTGCCTAGAGGCTGGGGCTGGACTATGTTATCTTTCTAGATTCTTGCCTATTGCCACAATTTCCAGCATTAGCTTATTTTCTTCAGTCTTCCCAGACGATAAAAATCCCATGTGTGCACTGTGAACGCTAACTCAACGGAGATTTAGGGAGGGGGGAAGCAAATCTGAACATGCAACTGAACAACATCAGACTCTGTCACTGTCTTGCTGTGGGACCTTGGGTAAGCCTCTTCTCTCTCTGGGCTATAGTTTTTACCTCTAGAAAATGCAGGTTCCAGCTAACTGCTTGAGAAGCCTCTGCTTGGTGCTGACAAGGCTGTCTCTCATGCACTGGATTGGGTGCCCTAAGGAGGATGTCTCCCAAGAAAAGCCACTTCGGAGCTTCCCCCAGCCTGGCCCAGTTTCTCTGCCCATCCTTCCCCCCTCTGCCCCAGCCTTCACTGACCTGCACCTCCCGGGTCAGGGCCAGCTCCAGCAGCTGGCCAAAGTGCTGGCCCAGCGTGCTCAGGGTCTCACTCACACAGGCCTTCATTGACTTCAGGACATGCTCATTCTCAACCTGGAGGCACCTGGGGAAAGTAAAACATGGGGTGGGCCACTGGAAGGGGCAGGCGGCCAGACCAGAGCGTTGCACAGGCCGGACGTGGGCCTGCTGCAGGTCTGGTGGTACAAGTGGCCTGGGGAGCACACATCAATTCCTGGGGAGCCAAGATGGAACATTCCATAGATGGCTCACCCCTTGGCCTCCTAGTGTTTGGATAAGTGCTGGCCTGAGATGGCAGGTAACAGTCCCTGTCACCAGGAAGAAAGCAGCCAGATCCTACCCCTGGGCTTCTCCCTGGGAGAATCTGCCATCATGGCAGCCAGCGTCCAGGGATAGGGGCTGGGGGCTGCAGAGGAGGGCTGCTGGAGTGCTGGTTATGCAGGTGATCACTCCGAAGGTGTATGGCAATGCCCTTTAAGGAGTAGCTCCCTATAGCGTGCAGAAAGGAGCCTTGAGGATTTTTACCCCAGACAGCAAAAACTTCTGGGGTTAGGCCCCAAAGTATCCCTGTGCCCTGAGAATGTTCCACACTGAAAGACCAAAGGCCTCATGGGGGCCTAGGAGATGCTAATTTCCAGATTTTTCTTCCAGGGCATGGGGGCTAGAAGGGGTAAGGGAGAGTGTCAGCATATAACTGCGTGTGTGTACATGTGAGGTTGAGTGTGTGTATGTGTCTGAGAATAAACGATGTATGGGTATGTGTGAGATACAGAGAAGAGGGCGGGAGTGTATTTCTGTGATTGCATGAGTGTGTGTTTATATTTTTGCGTATGAGCAAGTGGGTGTCTATGAAACTCTTCTCTGTGTGTATGTGAGTATAAGGTGTGAGCGTCTGCTTTCACCTTGCCTTGACTTGAGATCAGGGGAGCTTCTCAAAGCCGTGGGAAACCTATTCCTTATTACCAACCCTTAAGAACCCTTTCTTCCCAAGCCCACACCTCTCCTCTGGCTTCTACATTGTCCCTAGGGCCTGAAAATGGGGCAGAAAATCCCAGGGGAGTCTTTCAATATTGCTGATGGGAGTCAGCAGAAGGAAACTCCCAGACCACCACCAGGCCTTCCACTCCCACTCTCCTGCTGAGAGAAGAGACCAGCCCCCTCCACTGCCTGAGGACAGGTCAGTAGACTCTGTCCAGATTTACCCAGCATCCAGATTTACCTCTCGGTGATTGCTGAGAGCTCTGAGCATTTCTCCATTAGCAGTTTCTCAATCTGCAGAAAAACAGATCGATGTTATTCAATAAGCATTGGTTGAAGACCAACTGCTGCACTGGGCCCTCTGTGGCCTAAAGATGGAGTATCAAATCATCTGATTTGGGAAACAGGCACATACACTATGCCAAGTGTGATACGGCAAAAGGGATCATCATCAGCTGCTTGGAGCACTCAAAAACGGAAAACTGAGCAACTAGTTATGCCTGGGAATCTGGGAAGCTTTAGAGAGGAAGGGGCATTTGAGCTGGGCTTCAAAGCATGAATAGAAGTGTATTCTCTGCAAAGTGAAGCAAGGAAAAGAGCTGAGGTAGAAAGTAAATGCCAAAGAAAAGAGAAATAGGGGGGTAAGGAGGGTTATCAATGGTTCACTTCAGGTTTGGAGAAGAAGATTCAAAGTCATGGGCTTTGGAATCAGAAAAACTTAGGTTGAATCCTGCTTACACCATTTACTGCATAACCTTAGGCAAGTTACTTAGGGCTCTCTGAGTTTCTGTTTCCTCATCTATAAAGGAAGGACAATAATACAGGCTAATATTTTTAATCAACTGTTTTTAATGTTCTACATGTAATAACTCAGTCCTCCCAACAGTTCTATGAAACAAACACTATCATTATACTCATTAGGATGATAGAACAAGAAATTAAGTGACTTGCCAAGGTCACACAGCAGAGCTGACATTTGAACCCAGGCAGTCTGGCCTTAAAGTGGGCACACGTAACCACCGCACAGCCCCTTGTAGTGGTTCTATCTGCTTCAGAGCATGTGCAGGTTCAATGAGATGTGTGTAAAGAGGCCTCACACAATTCCTGGCACAGAGTATATACTCAGTAAAGGTCCTTGCTGCCTTCCCTGCTTTACTGGAAGAGGAAGGAGGTCCCTGGGGCAACAAGAGTTCAGATACCACACAGTTCAGACCCATTCTTCTGGAAGGCATGCCCACCCATGCCCAACCCAGGGCCACTGACCTGCCCCATCTCCTGTGAGGAGCTCCTGCTGACCGCACTGTACTCGCTGACCATGGAGCGGGCGTGGCAGGTCAGGCGCACGCTCATGCTATGCACTCGCGCCCAGCGGTCCTGGGCCAGCTTCTGCCCGATCCTGCGCAGCTCGGTGCTGATGACCCAGCCCCGCTTGAGCAACAGCTGCAGGGGGTCTCCAGGGCCAGGGCCACCCGCCAGGATGAGATCACCTTGTGCGTCCTCCTCCAGGCTGATGGGCTTCGCCTGCAGGATACACATGCACTCGCACTCGGTCATGAGCTTTAGGTCCTCCATCCAGCGCTGGACTGAGTCCACCTGCATCAGGTGCAGCCTGCAGCCAGGGAACAACACGAGTGATGGCTATCAACACTCCTCAGCTTCCAGAGGTTTCAATTCCAAGCCACCTGATGTTTACTGAACACCAATGTTCTCATCACTGTTTCTTGCACTCATTTACCTTAATCCTCTTTTTCTCATTATGCCCATCTTACAGATAATAAGACTGAGACACAGAAGGTTTGGGGGCAGATGACCAGACAAACAACAGGCAGTAAGTCTTCAGAGTAGCACGTGATCTTTGCAATAAGAGGCAACTGGGAATGGTGTAACTATCAAATATTAGTTACGTTAAGTAAGCTATGGTACAGTTACTTGGTTATTTAGTGTGCACTTATTTAAAACAGTGCTTTCCAAAGTTTGTAGAAGAGAAAAATGTGTCCACTAATAAAGTAGAGGGAAGCAGTATGCACGACTGTAAATACACAATTATTGTAATTATGTTAAAAAGCCATCTGGGAAAATATTTAAAGGAAAGATTAAAATTCTAGTGGTTCTTTATGGGTGGTGGAACTAAGGCTTCTTTATTTTTTCAACTTTCCCTAATTTCTAAATTTTCTCTCATGAGCATGTATATTAGTTTTGTAATAGAACAAAATTAACTCTATTTAGTACAACAGCATGAGAATATAGATTAGATCCCAAGAATATAATTTACTCTGAAATTTACTTAGTCAAATTAAGTTCAGTAATAACATCATTAATGAAGTACTGAACATTTGTCGAGTGCCTCGCATTTAATATTATGTAAATGCCGGGCACTACAGAAAAAAGTGGAGATGAACACGCGAAGCTTCCACTCTCATGGAGCTTTGGATCTGCCGAAAGAATTGAGACAAAGTGGTGAGAAATTGAAAAATGGCAGATTTCAACACCATTTGAAGATTATGACAGAAGACATGCAGTTAATCATTAAAGGCTAAGCTCAAGTCCCTTTGTCTTTGGCTTGCAACAGTTCTCTAACTAGTATTTCGGTCACTAACCTTGCCTGCCTCAAGCCATTCTCCACCTGCCACCTTCTTCCACTCATTCTAAAAAACATATTGGGTGCCTAGTATGTGCCAAGTAGTAAGCCCTGGGCTGTAACAGCAAACAAGTAGATAAAACTCACTTCCCTTGAGTAGGTTATATTCAGATGAGATGACAGTCAACTTTCAAAGTAATTTTCAAAATAAACAAGCAATGCATGTAATGTGTTGGAGGCAGTAAGTGCTATGAAGGAAGAGAGAACAGGAAAGAAGGCTGGAGAGTGCTGGGAGTAGACGCGGCCTTAGGCATAGCAATTCAAAATAGGTGGGTCAGATAAGGCTCACCGAGAAAGGGACATTTGAGCCAAGACTTGAAGGACATGAGGGAGTGAGCTACGTGGATATCTGGGGGCAAATTGTTTCAGGGAGAGAGAATACAAGTGCAAGGTCCCTGGGGCATGAGTGTCCTTGAGATCTGTGGGGACTGGCAAGGACGCCATAGTCGTCAGGCAGAGTGGGATGAAGGACGTGAGGTGTGAGGTGAGAGAGGTAGAAGGTGGGGGTGCGGTGGAGGCAGCTCCCATAAGGCTGTGTAAGATGAGGGGAGGAAGTGGACTTTATTCTGAGTCAGGATGGCACACACATGGCACTGATGAGGCCAGCTATGTATCAAGCAGAACTGAAATTATACTGGCATGCTCCAATTAGCATGTTAAAATCATGCCTTCATATTTACTGTCACTTGTTGAGAATGAGCAGGCCTTTCTGAATGATGAAACTGTTTGTTAGGCTTTTAAATGTAATTTTTAACCACAAAGCGTATAATGTTTAACCAGGGAAATTGTGCACGTGGTTTCTTATACCAAATTGCCTTTTAAATTGTTAAAAACAAAAACACCAATGACCTCTCTTTCTCCCTCTCCCTTCATAAAAATAGCTATTATGTTTTGTAAATCAATATAATGAGAGAGAGTTGCCTCGAATTACAGCACCCTGCTGCTCATTCTATCCTTATGAACCCATATTTAATTTTACAGAAGTGGGAGTGTGTGTGTGTGTGTGTGTGTGTGCAGTTATTCCCTGTGTGCCCCCCACCTTTGTGCCCTGCCTACGTCAAACTTCCTGAGGCTTGGACCAGGGGCTTCCAAGACCTGGCCCCGGACTCCCTTCCCACAACCCTCCCTTTTCCATGCTCCCCCACCCCCAACTCTTAGCACCCTTGCCAAAAACACACACTACACTCCAGGCAGACTCAACTTCCTTATTTCCCAACACTACCACTTTCTTTTACACACTCTTGTGGCCTTGCACAGATGGTTCTTTCCAAATGGAATCCTCTTTCCTTCTTCTCTACCTGGCAAGCTCCTACTCATCCTGCAAGACCCAGCTGTAACATACTTTCTTTGAAAAGCCTCAGCCAGAGCTTATCAGCTGCTCCCTGGGGTCCCCATACCTCTTCAAGCACCCTCCATTGGGGCACTAATAATACTCTAGTGTAACTGGTGTATTTGTCTGAAACTCTCCTAGTCCTATGAGGGACGGTCCCTCATATCTAGTTTATTGCCAGTGCCCAACATACACCAGCCACTCAGTAAATGTTCGCCAGTGAATGAGTGGCAGAGAGGCAGGCATTGACCGCTATCCCCCTGCTGAAGATGCCCCATGCATACACCACCCAGGCTACCCAGAGACTGCCCCAGGACCTCAGGATTGGAGAGGGGATGTAGAACATGGAAGAGCATATGACCATCATGTTCTAGAAACAGAGAACTAAGAGACAAACTGATCTTGGGGTTTTAAAAGGCAACGAATTATCTAGTCACTCACTCACTGACTCATTCACTCCATAACACTTCACAGTGGACATCTGTTGTTTTTGGCTTCTCAGCATCCTTCCCCCTTCTTCTTCTGTCAATAGCAAAGACAAGTTACATTTAGCTGCCTCCTGGGATGGCAACCTGGGCTTCAGCTTTCCCCCTCTCTTTGGGAAAGGTTTCTCCTTCCAAACATAGGAATGTTCTCCCAGGGGTCACGCCTGTGCTGTGAAAATGTCCCCAGCCATAGTTGCTGTTGATCCACATGTGGGCACCTGAACCAAGCTGCACACATCCAGTTCCGTCCCCCCAAAGTGTGAAACTTTAAAGCCAAGAGTTACAGAGGCTAGAGTTGTTGAATATGAGTCATATTCATGACAGCAACTTCAATTAGACCTAAAGAATAAGCCCAAGAGTTAGTTTCTATTGCCTGTAATGAAAAGAACTTTATCTAAAACACAAGTACACAAATAACTGAGCAGAACTGAGTTAGTGCCATCCCTTACAGAAAAGGTTTTCTGGAAATTCAAAGAGGGGGGCTGTCCCTACCAGTTAGAGGACAGGGTAAGGTGCTTAGAGAAGGTGGCTTCAGAGCTGTAGGGTTTGGACACAGGAAGACAGTGGGAGCATTTTCCAGGCTGGGGCAAACAATGGGACAATGAGTAGGTCAGTTGGGCTGAGTTTTACATTCTGGAAAAGAGGGAGCTATGAGAGGAAAAGCAGGAGAGGTGGCCCAGGGCCCTGGTCTTGAGAAGCTTTGAATGCCAGAGTTGAGGTTTATGCTGAAAGTTCTGAGATGCTATTGAAGGGTCACAGGGAAGGGCAACAGAGATGGAGACTAGAGGGGGTGAAAGACTGCCAAGTCACAGCACCTGGCACAGAGGAAACCTGTGGTACTTGAGTGGGTTCACAGCATGTCTCCCTGTGGGGGCGGGGCTCTGGGACCCTCAGGCAGGAGACATCCACACCCCTTCCCTCCTGGCCTGCATAGGACAGGGCCATAGAAGATCCAGGAAGGGAGAGAAAGGGAGGAAGAGCCAACTGAGTCCTGATTAGATCCCAAACTCACATTTTTTGTCACCCCTCCACTCCCAACTCAACACGGAGGCATACTTGGTTCTTGCTCTTCAAGATCTTTAAAAATTAGAAAGAAAGTAGGATTTCAGCTGCTGTGCTGATCAAAATCCTAATTGATTTATCACTCTGCTGATAAGAGAAATAGGATGACAAAACTATTGATTTCTCCAGTATCTGTGCATTTGTCCCCGTGCGTGTCTATTTGTGGATATGAATTCATTTTGGTGTCTGTTTATATTATCTGCATGCCTGAGTCTGGGAATCTGGGTGTGAGTTTCTGTGTCTCTACCTGCACAAGTGCTCGGATGAGTGTGTGTTTACAGGTCTTGCATCAGATAAACTCGATTAAAAACATGCAATGGGGCTGGAGTGCCTGTACTTAGTGACTTAGCTCCAAAGAAAAGAGTTTAGAAAGTGGAGGAAAAGGTAACTTTGCAGTGGAGAAACCTGGCAAACACCACCTTAACCAAGTTACCAAAGTGAACCTCACCGCTTGATGAGCTGTGTTGACAGTGTGTACCCCTAATGTGATGTGCTGAGAAGAAGACTTCACCTCTACAGCATTCTTCCCCAACATACAAAGCCTCAGTCTCATCATGGGAAGGACATAAGGGGCCCAAACTGAGGGACATTCTATAAAACACCTGATGAGCACTCCTCAAGGTCACCGGGGTCATCAAAAACAAGGGAAGAATCAGACCCTGTCACAGACCAGAGGAGATGACTGAGTGTAATAGGACATCCAGAATGGAACCCTGGAAGAGGAAAGGACATTCATGAAAAACTATTGGAATCTGAACAAAACCTGGCAATTAGTTCATGACAAGGGACCAGTGCTGGTTCTCGAGTTGTGACAAACATACGTTGCTCATGTAAGATGTGAACAGTCAGGGGAACTGGGTGGAGGGGAATACTCAGTACCATGTTTGCAGCTTCCTGCAAATCTAAAATTATTTTAAAATTTAGAAAAAGTTTATTTTACAAATACAGGGTTTGGGGAAGGAGGTAGAGTCTAGATGATAGGCTTGGGGAATTTTTCTTTTACCCCATTTCCCCAGAAAGAATTTCACTTATCTTGCTTCTTCCCCAACCAGAAGCACAGGCTTAGAGACAGGCTGCCTCTCTGGCTTCATGGTGCATGCCCCACGGAAGGAAGACCTAGAGGAACCAAGTGCCAGTGGATGGGTAGCTAGAACCTAGCTAGGGGGCCAGGAGTGGGAGCTCTCTCAGAGAACCTGAAAGTGGACAAAAAGGGGTCCCTATGTAGGCTAAGGGATGGAAGTCGTTCTCTCAGGAGAAAGACACACAGCAAGCCCAGCTGGGTTCATTTTCCTGTCAGCCCCATTATCTGCCCTAGAGCCCACCAAGGGCTGAGTCCCAGGCAAACCTTCTGTGCTCAGCCATCTCGGGGCAGCCTCCCTTTGGCAGAATCAGGTCCTCAGACCAGCTCATGATGATCCTGCTCCCTCCTTAATTGCCTGAACAGGCCTTGAACCAGAGCTTCCTTGGGACGGAACAGCCTGTGGTGTAAGGGTGTCGAGCATCCGAGGAGCTCTGGCATGCCAAGGCTCCCCGTCAGCATGCGGGGGTAGAAATTGCTGGCTATGCTCCCCATAATCTGTATGACCAAAGGCAGTCTGCTGCTGCTATTTATTTTTTCCTGTTTCTGAAATTTTTATTGAAATAACATATGCACATAAAAGTGAACACATCATAATATCGAGTTGCCGCTCAAAGAATTTTCATAAAGTCAACATGCCCATGTACCCAGGAGCCAGATAAAGAAACAGAATGGTACCAGCATCCCAGGAGTCCCCCTAAGCCCCCTTCTGGTCACTCCCCAACCAGGGCAACCAGCATCCTGATTTTTGACAACATATATTAGTCTTTTGAGTAAGTTTTTTAAACTCTCTGAGCCTCAACGTCTCCATCTGTAAAACAGAGATAATAACAGAACTTTCCACACCAGGTTGTTGGAAGAATTAAATTAAATGGTAGATGTGAAGGGCCTGGGACATTGCCTGGCACAAAGGAGATGCTCAAAAATGTGAGTTCTCTTTGCTGTCCTTTCCCGCGTGTAATCCTTTAGCACCAGGAAAAATAACTATGAAGTGGCTAGCATTTGTTAAACACACTCCATATGTTGAGCACTGTGCCAAGTGCATCACGTGAATTGTTTGATTGTTTCTCAGGACAAATGTTTGAGTTAGGTCCCATTGTCATCCCTGTTTTTACAGATGAAGAAGCTGAGATGCAGAGAAAAATCACCAGGTAGAAAGTAGTAGTGCTGAGATTGAAACCCTGGTCTCTTTGACTGCAGACCACTCTTAGCTTCTATGCTTTACTGCTCTCACTCTGCCCACCTCTCAATAAAAATAAATAGAGGAGCAGAGAGCAAGATGAGGCTGCCTTAACACAGGGAGACAGAAAGGACCATTTCCAAGTAAGCTCTTCTGGGCTGCTTATCAACAAAGAAGACAAAGGGGAGCTGTGAGCCCCTAACTCTGCCCAAAAGTCTGGTATGGCTGGCAGACCAGGATTCCAGCCCCAGAGATGTGATTGCTGCCTTCAGGCCACACCCACTCCTGGCTGTCCAGCCGCAGGAGCCCTTCCAGGGCGACAGCCTCATAAATGAGGACGGACAGTGGGCGCCTGTGGGGAAAGAAGAATCTGGTTTTCTTTAAGAATGAGCTTAAAATAACTTCTGTTTCGATACCTCGTCCTTCTCTCCAACTAGCAACCAAACACATGGAGAAGAATAAACACAGCAGATAAGTAAAGGCGTGGATCCCTGGCTCTTCTTAGCCCCACTCAGTGGCTAGTCCCCAGCTCCTGCCAGGCAGACACATCCCACTTAGGTCCAAGGCCAACTCTGACCAAGACAAGGGAGGACATCAGGAGCTTCTGGCCCACCAGCAGGTGGAGGGCAAAGTGGATTGGCTGTTCGGGGCATCTACATACCTCCCACCCAGCCTGACTGCTCCCAGCATGTTCTGCATCCCAACGGCTCAAGTTACAAGTAAACAGTTCAGATAATAATACAGTTGTGTGGAGTGCCCCAAAGGCTGCGCACTTATCATGCATTATTTTATTCTGACAATAACCTAATTTAGTGCACACTGTTATTGTGTTCACTTTACAGATGAAAATGTACAGGTACAGAAGACGTACGTGATTGATGAGAGCTAGAACTCCATGCAAGCTGCCTGATTCCAAAGACTGTGTAGCTACTGACTACACGAGACAGTTTCTTTAGCTGTCTGACTCCTCCAGCAGTCTTTGAGGTATCTTCAATGGCACGCACTGCCTGATTTATCTCAGCGGCACCGGTACTGACACGTAGTAGGTATCCATAAATATTTAATGGAATCAAGTAAACCAGAGACTGCCTGGGAAACATTGTTGTAAGCCTTGCCCCACCAGCTGAAAGTATTTTCGGAACTTGCAGAGTGTTACTCAAGAGGAGCATGAGGCCCTGGCCTGGCACATAGGACCCCCTGAACTCACTCCCTCCTCTGTTCTCAACTGCATGCCAGGACTGCAGATTCTGTCTTTGGCTGGGATCTCAGGCAAAATGTAGGTAAGCTGCCTGCACTGTGGTAAAAGTCTGAGAGTTGGGCAAGTAACTAGATCCCAAAAGACGATAATAAAAATGTTTCTTTTTAATAGAAATACTTGAAGTAGGTATTGATGGAACCAGAGATTTTGCAAGCATTCCTATATTCCACTAAAGCAATGCTCTGGCTGGGTAGAGCTTGCATCCTTAGCAACCATTGTCCCACTTCCCAGAACTTACAGGTAAATGGTTTTCTGGTGAGGTGTGGGTAGATCTACTCAAGCCCTGGGGAAGTGGCTGAAGGGAGATCTGAGCTCTTTGGGGAAGTGTCTGTCCCCACATGATACCAGTCATAAACATAAGATACTCGCAACCAGTTCGATAAGGTTTAAAACATTAAGCAGTGTCTCTTGGTCAATCCCTGACCACCCTGATTTAATGAAACACATTCGAGACTCATCGTGGGCCAGGCCTTGTGCTGGGGATCACTGCCTGCCCTTAGAAAGCTCACACTTTAGAGCCAGACGTAAACAAATGTAACCCAACCTCACTCTCATTCCAAAGTGACGGGTCATGAGTCTCAAGTACTTCCACAAGTCCCCAGAGTTCATCTCACATACATCCAGCCCCGCCCCCCAAAAAAGACCAGTGCAGCCAACCACAAGGTTGCATTGGATGATTCTGTCACCCTTTCTTCCCTTAGCATCCTTGCAGTGGGCATTACTCTAGCTGCCAGGTCCTGCCAGGTCCACCCAGCATAACCAACCGCCTTGCCTTCTGGGTAGTCTCATGCTGTCTGGACCCTACTAGACACCTCAGGCTGACACAGCCACCATTTCTCTTACCTACACATCTGCTGAGAATAATCATCCCTGACAAGCAGTATTATGTGTTAGTGACTATTCAAGCAGTCTTAATTAAAGAAGCTATATCATCAGAACTTAGTTACTTAAAAGGGAAATAAGAAAAATTCTCACAAGATGGCAGTGGTGGCAGCATAGTTTTTTAATCTCTCCAAATCCCCACATAAAAACTGACAGAGCAATTAAACAACAAAACCAAAATCCCATAGATAGTCTTTACAACAAAACTACATGGTAAAATATCCCCACAAACCTCTAAATACAGGCAGGTGAGGACAAGTCACCTACAGCACCAAGACCTGCTTGGTGTCATCTGTAGGAGAGGAAGAAGAAGGAAGCAATAAGGGGGCATCCAGTGAATATGAGAAAGGAGACACCCCCAAAGCAGCTATGGGGTATTTACTGGGAAGCCCAGTAGGACAATTTGAGAATAGTAACTGAACCTAGGAGGAGGTTTGCCTGTCCAATGTCCAGGTGAGTGCAAGGCATCAAATGAACTCTCAAAGCTGGTCCAGTAGGAATCTCTCCTACAGCAAAGTACCACACTGAGAAGAAGCTTCTGGGAATAGAACCAGAATGGAGCAGGACAAGGACATCAGAGACAAAGGATGTCAGATCATCAGTGGGAGGAGTGATAACAGAGCTAGCAACTCTCAGAGAGCAGGGCACCATATTTTTTAATCCTACGCAAAAACAAAAGATAATGAAGCTCTATGTACTTAGAACAGCTTTCCTGAACCCTGCCTCCCTCTACATGTCCACGGTGCTTGCACTGACATTAGAGAATAATTGTTCCAGAATAATTAAAAAGACAAAATCAACAGGACTCCGGATGCTGATTCATATGGATGATGAATGACTAAATATAATCAAAGATGTGACGCAGTTTCTTAAATTGAGGAGCAGAATGAATAGGAGAAACAAGTTAGGAAAATAGGAAGATGGGTTCTGTCTGAGGCACGTTAAGTCTAATGGACCCACTGTGTCTTTTTCTGAAGCTGCCCAGGCCCTCTCACAGACTGGACCTCCCAAAAACCTGCATTCCAAAAACTTCCAGGCACTCTCAGCTTCCCTGCAGAATGTGCAGCCTACATGTTCTCATGCGTCTCACCCTGCATATTCATTCATTCATTCATTCATTCATTCAATACTTCCTTAGTGCCTACTATGTGCCAGAAACTCTTCTAGCTGCTTGGGATACAATAGTGAACAACCAACCAACAACAACAAATTCCTGCCCCTGTGAAGGATACATTATAACTAGGGAAAACAGACAATAATAATAAATATAATACATTTAAAGCACATAGTTTGTTAAAAGCCAATAGTTTCTATTAGAAAGTAGAATCAGAATAAGTGCGGACAAGATTGTTCATGTAGGGGACAGGGAGGCAGTTGCCATTTGAAAGAAGTGGTCAGGGCAGGGCTCTTTGGGAACACAAGACTTGAGCAAACACTTCAAAAAGGTTAGAGAATCTATTAAGCTGCAATATGGGCATTGGGCACCCAGGAAGAGGGAACAGACAGTGCAAGGCCCCACGGCAGGAGTATGCCTGGCTTGTTGGGGAAAGAGTACAGACATAAGTGGGCTAGAGTGCAGAGAGCGAGGGAAGGATCAGTAGGGAGCGCACTCAAAGAAGGGCCTCAGGCTACATCATGGAGGACCTTGGCAGCCATTGCAAGCACTCCGGGTTTCACACAAATAAACAGGAGAATTCCTTCCAAGTATTCTGAGGAATCTTGTCACCGGATGTCAGCTGGGTCCACCTTGCCCATTCACCTCTCTACAACCCAACCTGGAAGACCCTCTCACTAAGGGCTTTATAAAAACAACACATAGATTAGTTTAGAATGTCTTAGCCTCTGTTATGCAGTGAATTATAAACTATTTACTAAATAGTTCATTTAAGCCTAATTATTTATGCAACAAGCTATAAATAATTTACAGATTAGGGCATTAACTTCCAGCCCCTCCTCACTAAGCACTGATGAAGGCCCAGCCAGTTGTGACTGAAGAAAAGGTCGCTTCTCTGATCTTGTTCAAATCTTCCAATGTTTTCCTGACCTTGCTTCTGATCCACTTCTGAATCCCACACTGAGCTGCTTTGGCACAGGCCTTTCTGTGCATCCGGGCTTTTGTGTGAGGAGCAGACAATTCTCCATCTCTGACTCCAACCTCACACTTCAAGTGCGGAGCCTTCGCAGGGTATGGTGTTGGACAGGTCACAGCAGTCCTGTCTCTAACTTGTAGCTGACTTATCTGTGCAATGCCGGAGCTAGCAAGGAGGCTTTGTCTCCTTCACTGGATTCTGCAAAATGCCTCCTGTACCCACCTAGTACCCTGGGGTTGGCCTCTTTCCCTCTGTGATCCTGTGTTCTCTGCCATCTCCTGCACTGACCCTCTGCTCCAAGCTGCAGCACTGGAAAGAGCTTTCAGATTGTTACCCAGAAATTCCCAATCTAGCATGGTAGGAAAAGTTGATCCTACATTTCAGATATTGCCAGGAATGCTGGGAAAGGGGAAACGGAGCCTACCTTATACCTCGGAGCTAATGACTGGGAGTAACTTGTGAAGGAGCATGGATAATGTCACTTCGCTCCATCCATTTCTCCAGGTTGTAGCCTTCCATCAATCTATAGAAGCGTTTGAAGGTAAGGAAGAGGTTTGACCACTCTAAAAATTCAATGTAAAAAACTAGCCTATTTCCAAGTATGCTATAAAAAAACTTCATTGAGTACTTCCTGTTTGCTGGGCACATATCAAGTGCTTTCATACATAATATCTATCTTGTATTCAGAGCAAGACTATTTATCATCCCCATTCTACAGAGGAGGAAAAACTGCAGCTCAGAGAGGTGCCTACCGCTAGTCAAGGGCAGAACCCAGACTTCAGTCCAGGTCTGCCCAGCTCCAAAGCCCTCACCTCCTCCCCAGCCTGCCCAGCACCCTGATAGAGCAGGTTTTTGTTTGCCTCAGAAAGCCAAAGAACATGAATTTGGCTCCAGGTAACTGTTTCCTGTCCAATGAGCCAGTGCGTACGTGTGACAACTGCCTCCTTTCGATGACTCAGAGCTCATCATCTTAACTGGCACTTTTTAGATGCCCTCAGAGAGAGCGGGGGCACTGTTAACATTTCCTGGCCTTTATTAACTCAGGAACAACTCATTTTAAACCTCTAACGAGGGTACACATCAGCATATGCTTCTCCAGTACTTGTGTGACAGCCAGCAAGGACACCTGATGGAGCAGCACCATCTGTGTCTTCCTCCCACTTCTACCCCTTATTATCTGTGCGTTCTTGAACATGCTACTTGCCCTTTCGGAGCCTCAGTCCCTGACCTGCCTTCTCGCTCATTTCCAACCAGTGCCCCAGCCGCACTCCCGGCCCCTCTGCTGTGACATCCAGCCTCCCAGACTTTGCACATACTGATCCCTGTCTCCCATCTCCTCTTCACTTTGCTTGTGCCTGTGCCTCCTCGAATCTCAGCCTCAGTGACTCTTTACAGGGAGGTTTCTCTGACCCCTGGATGAGCTTATGTCCCGTGTGTCCCTCCTGTCTGCAACACCCCGTCTTTCCCCCATCAAGACACCAGTCTCAAATGTTGAACTCTTTGATTAATATCTGCTTTGTCCTAGGCCATCAGCACAGGAGGGCTTGTGTCTGCCATGTCCCCCCTACACACCACCCCTAGCACTGTACCAGATACACTGAAGATGCTCAGTGTATATTTATAAAACTGAATTAAGTATCAGATGGAAATGACAATAATCTGTGCTGCTGTACTATCTGTCTCATTGGGTTGTTGTGAGGGTCAAGGGAGATAAAAATCCATAATAGTTATTGCTAACATTTATTGAGACTGGGCCCTGTGCCAGCTGTCATGCGGCCGGCTTCTCATGTATCATCTCATTTAGTTTTCACAGTGACCCTGGGAGGAGGGTCCTTGTACCATCTTACATTTGCAGATGAGGAAACTGAAGCTTGGAGATCACCCAGCTTGTAAGTGGCAAAGTTTGGCTCTGTACCCAGCCCATCAGACTCTGGACCCCATGTTCTTAATGCTACTCCAAATTGCTTTATAAAAGACTGTGCTCTGTCCAAACAGCATGTTAGTACTGCCAGGTGACATTATAAATGCACCATCACATGCACTAACTCCGCCTTAGTTTGCCTTCGACCTTCATGACTGAACATGGGACCTGATGTGTAAACTAAAAAGGGTTTGGCTTTGTCTTTCCCATTCTGTTCTCCTCTTTTCTTTAGGGAGAGCTTTTCATTTGCTGAAGTGAACTGTTTAGGAGAATTTGCAGACCTAGTATGTCAGTTGCAAAACTGGTACCTCCCTGTGGTTCTGGAAAATGCAGGTGAGAGTACAGCAGTCACCACTAGAGGGGTACCAAGAGCCAGTAGACCCAGTCTGCAGGGCTGCACAGACTCCCAGGTCAGCCTCCAAGCTCCACCACTTGGACCCCTCTCCTCCAGCACACCCTCACCCTATCTCCAAGCCTCAGGCTCTGACCAAGGGCTCTCTGTCCCTAGTTGTGGGCAGACTGCAGGGACAAAAGATCCTTCCCATCGGGCTGTACTGGCAGGGCTGCCCTCCAGAAGGGCCCCCACTGGCAGAGGCCAGAAGAAGCTGCATGTCCCACCAGGTCCGATAGACAGTGCATGCTGGGGCCGGGCCTGGAGCCCTGACATGCTCACGTTTTCTGTGCACCTGCTTACCAGCCAGCCCCAGAGCTGAGGACAAAGCTGACCAGGAGAAAATGCCCCAGCTCTATACAGACCCTCAGCAGGCAAAAGAGCACCAGAAAGGCAATCTGGTGATGATTATAACAGTTGTTAATGCGCTGAGTACCAGCAACGATCCAGGGAGTGTTCTAGGCCCTCTCTCTGTGTTATCTCCTATAGTTCTCCCCACCACCATGTGAGAAAAGGCTTTATCACCCCCGTTTACAGACCAGGAGAGGTCAGTCACACGGTGAACGGGTGCTGGAGCTACTGCTCAAACTCCGTGTCTACAGTCCAGGGTCTCTGGTCTTATCAGCTGAAAACCACACTGCCATCAAAAAGCTGTTTGCAGGAGGCTAGGATCACAGGAGACAGGGGGCCTGACTTTGCCTGGGAATATGTACACAAAGGAAGTGACATCTGCCCTGGTTCTTAGAGGAGGGCAGTTGGCTGGGATGACAAGGGCAAAAGGATTTGTACATAAATGTGAGAAGCCTTGAGGTATAAAATAGCAACATGACAAGAAGTTTCACTGGGCTCACACAAGCCCCAGGGGCCTATGAAGAAGTGGCCAGAAAGGGGCCTAAAAAGAGAGACAGGGACCAGTTGATCAAAGACTTTGACAGGATTAGCAATTTGAATCTACTCCTGAAGGCAGTTTGGAGCCACTGAAAACATCTTAGGGCAGGGCAGTGACCTGACTGTGCAGAGCGTTAGTAGAAAATGAACCAGAGCAGGGTTAGATGGCCTGATGGGAGGTGATGGCTATAAAAGAGAGAAGACAGAAGCCTGAACAAGGGCCGTGATGTGGGATAAGAGGAAGTGGGTGACCCGGGAGGGAGACAAGAAAATGTGAGGGTGAAGCAGAATACGAGGGCAAGGCTGACTCTTGGGTTTCCTGTCTGAGTGAAGGTACTGCCCTGGCTGAGACAGGAAACCCATCCAGGCAGGGGCTGGGGGTGTACAAGGCCACAGCAGGAGGAGCCAGGTCCTGCAGAGAGATCCATCAAAGAGGCCCCAAACTTTGCCAGGGAGGGGGCCAGGCCTGATGAACCCCACACGGCCCCACCATTCACCAGTCCACTCCCAGACTTGGTCACTGTGCCGCCACATAATGAGCTGCTCTTCTCAATTTTGGAGTCTAGGGACTGCAGCTCATTAAGGTTTGGCCTGTGTTAGCACAGAGCATCCCATAATTGCAGAGCTCGTCTGACTCTGTCATTAGCTTCTGGTCCTCTGGGTTCCACCTCTCCTATTGGATTTGCTGATTAACCCTAATGTACCAGGTCTGCTTAAACCAGGCAGCTCGTGCTGTGCAGTGGGAGCTGCTTGCTATCCCGGCACCTCACAATTCCCAGGGGTTCAATGGTCCCCAGCCATGAACTGCAAGCTGCCATCTCACTGCATGAAATCTTCCCTTTACAAGTAGAAACGACTGCTCTGATTACTCACACAGAGGAAGGAAATTGAACATTGAGGTCAAAACAGATGGACTGGCAATGAATCGCATTCCCTTCGTGAAGCCGGTAGGGTCTCCGGCCAAGGAGCTGGAGGGGCCAGGGGCCAGGATGGGGCTTGGATTTCCTCTGTCTCCACAGTGAACTCGAATCTGAGCCTGATGCTGTAAACATTGCCCCCATGCCGGGGGAGCAGGGAGGGCATCCCAGACAGTGAGTGAGGCTCACAGGAGCCCTGCCCAGTTCTCAGCAGATGCCTGCTCACCAAGTCACCCCACTCCTTCCTCTCTGATGGCAGCTTTCCTGGAACATCTAAAAGGAGGTGACTGAGCCACAAAATCTGGGTTTTCTGGATTCTGGCAGATTCTAAACACAAAGCCAGATGTAACCACAGTCATCTCTACATCCCAGGGTACTGGCTGGATAACTTTTTTTTTTAAGCTGGAATTATCCAGGGTGGAGTTGGTGTAGGAGAAGGGAGTAGCATAATATCAGACCAAGAAATTGCAGTAGGAAACAATGGGCTCCTTAAAATGTTTCTAAAGTCAGAGGGAATTAACTATGCACACAGCAAGCAGGGAGAACCATCAGCAATAGAGCTCCCCTATGGACCAAGCACTCTAGGTAGGTGAGTGCAAGCCCCCTTATAGCACTTTGATGGCTGCAGATTGCCATCCCATTTTACAGATGTAGAAACTGAGGCTTAGAGGGATTACATAAGGTATCCAAAAATTCACTGGTAATAGTGATAATACAGCTAAAATGATTTACTAATTACATTCTAGGCACTGTATTAAGCATTTGCTTCCATCTTAAATACTCACTTAACCTTCAAAACAATTCCATGAGGCTCACGTAACTGAGATTTAGTAGGTTAAGTGATGTGACCAAGATCACTGAGTGGATAAGTAGAAATAAGAACCTAGGCAGTCTTGACTCTTATACTAGGCTCTTTGATGTCTTTAGCAATTTAGCTGATATTCAAACCCTCAAATCCACAGCCAGGGCTCTTTCTACTGGACTGCCTTTATGTGACATATAAATGCTCTTTTACAGCTTGTGATTAATTAGACTATGATGTATCTAGTCATCTGGTTATACGTTGTTTAAAGTCAGAACAGACCTGCTGGCCCTGTGGCCCCACCGTCACAGCCGTCTGATGAGTTTGCACCAGAAGTACTTTCAGAGCAGGGACGCCAGGGGGACCATGCACAACAGGTGGGAAGTTACCCTCTCAGGACTCCAGCTGCAAAGAGCTCTCTCCCCACCCCTCACTGGCCTTGCCCTGCCTCTGTTTCTGCCCCTAGACTTCCCGCTTCGTTCATGAAAGCACATCACTGGGGGAAGGTGCCTCACCCTTCAGATGCCAAAGGGAATAATATTTCCCAGCTCAGCAGATGCATAGGCTCCCAGCTGCTGGTACCAGTTCCTCATCCCCAGCTAATCCTGCTGGCCTGGCCTCCAGTGTTCCCCAAATGTTGGGGGCCAATCATTTGTGGAGATCTATGCCTGAACTCTTGTTGGTTCATTTTAATCTTTATCACTAAGAATAGACTTTAATTGTTCTCTCAAAATCTAGAGTTTGGACGTCTCTGCCTTACTCTATTCCACCTGCTGTGTGAAGTGGTGAATTCTCTGTAAAGGAACACTTTACTAAGCTGAGAACACTTGCTAAATGCTAAACTTCAGTGGGTGCCCCAGTGTGTCAGATACTGGGCTAAGTTCCTGGGATTACAGAGGGGAAATGATGAGAACATGAACTCCGAGAGAGGACAGGACCTTCTATTGCACAGCGACACATTCCTTCCACCTAGCACTGCACCTGGTACATCGTAGGCACTTCATAAACATTTACTGAATGAATAAATAAATGACTGCAAATAAGCAATTGCGGCTCACAGAGTTTTACATGGCATTTGGAGGTAAGCATAAAGAATTTGGGAAGCACAGTGAAGAAAGGCTTAGCCCAAGCTAGACTCTGAGAAAGCTCCCCAGGCCCACACTGGAAGGATGCCTGCAAGTTCTCCAGGAGAAGCAGAAGGTTACAGAGAGAAGAAACAGCCTGTGCAAAGGAGTGAAGGCATTGGACCACATTTTGAGAAAATGGCAAGTTGCTAAGTATAATCAGAGGGGTGAAAAGCAAGGGCTTCAAAAGGTCAAAAGCAAGGACTTCAAATCATGATGCATGGGGGAGTGCTAGGATGTATGGATTTAGCTGTATTGTGTCCCATATTCCCCTCTATTCCCCTACTCCTCCATAGAACACTTCTGAATATAACAAAGGCTTTTGTAAAACCTGAACAGGGCACAGCCTCAGAAACTGGAAGGGGCTTCTAAGCCTCTATATCTTACAATTTCCATCCCAGCTGCAAGGCAAACACTAGACCTCTGTGCATTTCATAGGAAGAAAATGAGAAGACCTTGTTTTGGTCAATGGGATTTCCTTCTCAACCCTGAGGCACTAGAGTGGGATATTTTTGTCCAGAAAAGGGAACAGACTATCCAAAACAGATTCCTAGAAGAGTAAAGCTGGAGCGTCTCTGGGGACGTTTTGCCTACCTCCTCATTCTCACATGAAGAAACTATAGTACAGAGATGGGGGGAAATTGCTCAATGACACACAGCAGGTTAGTGAAAGGCAGTGCTGGGATGAAAGATAGAAGGAAGGGAGAGAGAGAGAGAGCGAGGGAGGAAGGAAGGCAAGGGAGACCAGCCTTTGGCTCCTAGTCCATGTTCCCCACTGCACTCTCTTTTCCTGCAAGACATTTAATGAAAAAACTGCAGAATGTTTTCCAATGAATTTAAAACCAAACACTAAAAATATTTCCAAATTACTATTCTTTAGAAGAAAAAAAATGTCTCCCCAGCTCTCTGACTCCATCAACCAATTAAACATTTGGCTTTCACTCAGAAAGAGTATTTAAATTAATGGAGATAAAACTCTAGCTTACTCTTTCCATTTTCTACCAAAAAAAAAAAAATGAGAATAGCTTGCCGGAAACAGGTGTATTTTGGAGAAAGAAGAAAAATCCAAGCTACTTAATTTCTCATAGTCACCTGAGATTCCTCATCCATTTGTCATTCATTCATCAAACACTTGTTAAATACCAACAACTGCTTACTGAGCTTCTACTGTCTACATTATAATCATAGCAGTACAAATATGAATCATAAATGAATTCACCCCTTGGGACTCTCATTACTAAGAAATATGATATTTATATAAATCATTATTGTACTACCCAGGGCCTAGCCCAAAGTAAGTTCTTAGTCCAAAGTAAATCTCATTCAAATGAATGAATGAATGAATGAATGAAATGATGTCTATGACAGATCATTGCTAATGGGAATTACACTGCAGCTTGGACACAGAGCTTCTAGGACTTACTGGAGGCTGGGTGGGAAAACGAGCGTAAAAAGAAACGACCCAGGGAAGGCAGGACAGCACAATGTGCAGGAGGTAGCCTGAAGAGCATTTTGACAGCTCCAACCCCTTCTCTGGGCTTCAGTTTCCCCATCTCATCATGAAGGGATGACTCAGATGAGCTCTGAGAAATTGTCCGTCAACCGCATTCCATGCTTCTATGATCCCTGTTCCTAGCACTGTATGGAAATTTAAATCTAACTCTCTTCTTAAAAATAACTGTTGAATCATTGTGCCTCTGCCTTCACAAGGTCAGGCCCTTTGCTTCTGTGGATTTTTCTTGGGAAATGTTGAGAAGGGAGAGAATTTGATTCTAACTTTGATTGGCCTTCCTTTTGGTTTAAACAAGAGAAAAATATCCAATTATCCCTTTGACAATTACAGTCTGCACACTGCAGCACAGGCAGAGAAATCTGCCCAGCGGCAGAAAAGCAGCCACAAACCAGGGGCACACACATGCAAGCCATTATCTGCTTGGAGACAGGCTGGCCTGTGACGGTCCCCACTGGCTCAGAAAGGCTGACAGCTCCTTGCCAGCGGGCCCAGGGCAACCCAGGAGGCTGCCGGTCACTACCTGCAGTCACACCCAGCCCTGGTGCATCTCAGACTCCAGGCTGAACAGAAACCATGTGAGAAAGTGACTTGCTCATTGTGAGAGATCCCTAATGAAACACCCGAGTTGTATACTTGCTACAGATCCAGGCCTGATCAGTCAAGAGATAAGTCAGTGAGTTCCATGAGGGAATGGCCTGTGCCCTGTTCGGTTACCAATACAGCAACATACAAGGCAGATGATCTGCACTTAATACATATTTGTAGAAACGTTGTGCTGAAAGCTGATGAATAAACACGTGAACAATTTGTTTCTGTGATGCCCCCAAGAACACTGTGGAGAAGACAGGCTGGACAAAGTGCAGGCCAGCACTCAGGCTCGGGCACCTCCCGGGAACATGTATCCAGCTCTGCCCCTTACCAGCTCTGTCCTTGACAGGTCCCTTAACCTTCTCCAGCCTCAGTTTCCTCATGGACGAATGCTGTACGTGCAGCTCAGATTCCCTTTTAAGGGAAGACTTGCCTCCAGCTGCTGGGAGTATCATTAATGAACAGCCTCCAGCAATCAGGCCCTCCTAATATTGTCTTAGGGCCACCTCACCTGAGGTCACACCCTGCCTAGAACTGCTCACTCCCATGACAGGTCAAGGTGGGATATGAAGGCCCTGGCCAGTTTGGTCAATGAGAAAGAACTCTGATTCCAAAGCTCCCCAGGAGAACAGCTGAGGTTGTCATTCAGCCTGCATTGCAGCTCACCTTCTCCTTCTCCCTGGTACTGCTTCCTTCCTCTCCCTTCCACAACCTCAGGTGTTAATCCCTAAGCCACTTCCCAATAACCATCCTGAACTCTAAACTCCATGTGCAAGGCTGCTTCCCAGAGAACCCAACCTATGACCCCTCATTTGCAAAATAGAGATAAGTATGTATATAGGCCATGCTAAAGACTAAATTAGTGCCTGTGTGTAAAAGCACCCAGCTCATACAAGTGCTGAGTAAAAGCGAGCCAACTTTCTTGTGGAGTTTAGTGAAGGCCAGCCCTTTAATCAGTATCCCCATCCTTGCTGGCAGAAACCCAAAGAGAAAGTGTCAAGGTGTCCCAATGTGATCTGTGGTCAAAAGAAGTAGAGGAGGGAAGGAAGGAAGGAAGGAAGGAAGGAAGGAAGGAAGGAAGGAAGGAAGGAAGGAAGGAAGGAAAAGGAAGGAAAGGGAAGGAAAGGGAGAGAAGGAGGGGAAGCCTGAACACAGCCCCGTGTGTCCTCAGACTGGCCTCCAACCCACCCACAGGATCCTACCCATAGAGATAGTTAATGAAAGAACTGCGCCATCAGGATCCCTGCAGAAAATGAGAGCCGTGTGTAATGATAGAGGGAGTGTGCAGATAGATGCCAACAAGCTGACCACCATGACTGACCACCAAGGCTAGGTTCCAGCAGCACCACCCCCATGCCCAGAGGCCAGAGAAGGAAACAAAGATCAGCTAGGGACATGGCAGCCATAGCCTCCTGCTCTCTGGAGAGCTGATCTCCTGCCCTCTTCACTCCCACCAATAAATCCTTTAACCTCCAGGGAGGTATCTGGACCTTAGCTTGCAAGTGTTTCTACTATTGAGGGATGGAAGGAGGGCTGGTTACTGTCAAGGGGATGGCCTGGTGAAGTGTGGGTCACGCACTGCCAAGGATCTTGGGCCCTTGAGAGACCTTCCTTCCTGAACCCCAGCACTTACACAAGCAATGATCACTGCCGTCCTGTTAGAGAAGATAAAATTGGTGCTTAGGTGGGTTAAGGGCCAGCCAAGGGTACATGGCTGGTAGGAAGTATAGCTGGGATTCAAGCCCAATTCCAATTCCAAGGCCTTATAAACTTTCACCACATAGGCCCACATTCAAGTTTCCAAGAGTAGGGTTTTATACTTTGGCTTGCTTATTTCATTACTACTTTTAAACATGAGAGCTTCCCAGAAGATTCAGATGCAAGTCAGAGTTGCAAACCCTGTTTCATCCGCTCCTAAGGCCCAGGCCGGTTCAGCATGGGATCCTAACTCCTGGCCTGGGAGGCTGTTGCTCCCTGCCCTCTACTCTCATCCAGGAGACTGTACCTAGAAGAGCCCTTTTGAGGCTATTTACTCATAAGCGTCTCATACTCCACAGGCCTAACCCACATGCTTCACCCAGGCTGCTGAATGGCCCCACGCAACTTGACAGCATTTATTTATTTTGTATATTGAGATGAACAATGGCACTACAGAGTGAAATCGAGTTTCAGTGGAACACAACAGAAAGAATTCAATTATCTAACATTAATTATTTATCTGGGGACAATAACCATGGTGTTACTCCCCATGAGAGAGGCCTGTGCAGCTTGGAACGAGAGGGAAGGAGAGGTGGCTGCTATTGTCTACCCATAATGCAGCCTCAGAGTGGCTAAATCAACCCCTCTGACATCCTGCAAATACACATGAGTCTTCTCTGTGAAGGTGGTCCATGCACATGCCCCCGGAACACACACGATTGGTAGGTTAGGAGGCACAGAGATTATATTCTCTCAGTGTTCTGGGAGAGCCTGCCAATGCCAGGCTGCGAACACACTGAAGGAAATATCAGCTTCTCTTTGCAGCCCACCCTGTAAGGATGAAGACATTCGAAACAAACATTTTCTCAAGTGGCAATGTTTGTGGCCAGCTAGAATTCTTCGAGTCATGTTAGTCTGGGTTTTTTCTGTCAAGGTATTTGCTGTGCAACATCAATTAGAAACCCTATGCTGCCACCAAAGGAAGAGAGTATCTCCTTCCCCTTATCTGCGAGGGATACATTCCAAGGCCCCCAGTGGATGTCTGAAGCCACGAATAATAGCACCAACCCTTATGCATACTGTTTTTTCCTATACATACACACTGTGATAGTTTAATTCATAAATTAGGCACAGTAAATGATCAACAACAAAACAGAAGTATAACAATATCATAAAGTAATTATGTGGATGTGGTCTCTCAAAATACCTTCTTGCATTGTCCCCACCCTTCTTTTTGTGATGTGAGATGATAAAATGCCTATGTGATGGGGTGAATGAATGACGTAGGCACTGGCATGTCATGAGGCTAATATTAATCTCCTAATGATACATTCACAAGCACTTTACAGCTTCTCTTTAGCATATTGAAATTGCCTGTGTCACTACTCTTGCGCTTTGGGGCTATCATTAAATAGAATAAAAGTTTCTCGCACACGAGCACTATAACAGTCAATCTGATGATAACTGAGACAGCTACCAAGTGACTAAGAGGCAGGTAGCGTCTGCAGCGGGAGCTGCTGAACAAAGGATGACTCATGCCCCAGGCGAGACAGAGGAAGACAGCACAAGATTTCATCATGACGCTCAGAGCAGTACACAATTTAAAACTTATGAATTGTTTATTTCTGGAATTTTCCATTTAATATTTTCAGACCTCAGATGACCACCGGTAAGTGAAATCTAATTTCTACATCATTTTTGTGTGACTTAATTTGCTTTCATCCTCCTAACTTCTGAGGAGGTTGGAAATGGGAGAGAGAGATATCAGTGGTTCCCAGAGGCTTGAAACGGCGCCAGGATCTGATGTACCTTGGCCCCACATGCTCTACTCCAGGGACCAAGTCTTCATCTGAAGAAGTTAACATTGACAGGGCAGTTCCTAGGTGCAGACAGGTGCTTTATAAAACATTATTTTAAATTCTCATAACAACCCAATGACGTAAGTAAAAAATCTCCATTTCGTAGTTGGACAAACTGAAGCCCAAGGTTACAGCTAATAAGTAATAGAACCAAGAACCAAGTTGAGGCAGTACCAACTCCTAACCACTGTCCTCAACTGCCCTGTGACAACAGCTTTCCACCCCCAGCACAGGCTCTACTCTGACCATCCCCAGATCCAGGAGGCTCTGTGCAAGTGTCCCAATGTCCTACTGTCAGAGCTGTTTCCTGCCCATCTGAACACATAGGTATGGACCTGCCACCTGGTTGGGACAGGAGCTGGGAAGACTAACATCCCACTTCATCTAGATCAGTTCCGCTTTCTCCTGGTTTAAAACATTATACTGCTGAGAGTGTCTGTCTGTAAGTTCTTATTTTCTCAGTGAGGTCACTAGGGGTCACAGGAGAGATACCTGGAAGAATTCCCCAATACCACCTACATGAAGAGCCATACAGTGTCCCTGGCACACAGTAGGCACTCAAAAACACAAGCTGCCCTGTATAGCTCTTCCCGCATGACAGACACTTGACACATATTAACTCATTTAATCTGCACATCAGCCCTATGAAGCAGGTATGATTATACATGAGAGAACCAAGGAGCTGACAGGGTTGAGAAACTTGGACAAGGCCACACAGCTACTGACAGGAAAATTCTAGCTTTAAAGCCAGGCAGTCATGTGTTCAAAGCTGATGATGCTCATCTCCTAAAAGGCCATCAGCCATTCAGAGCCCAGTTCCCATCTCTGAAAGTGCACATGCATTCCAACAGGTCTGTATCTCACGATCTCTGACCTCTATCTTAGTCACATTGCATGGAAAGATATCTGGGCCCCGATGGCATCCCTTATTCTCAGCCTCAGGCTGCACAGGAAATTCTTAACTACATTTCTAACAGTGTTCTCAGTCCTTAGTAACATGCATGAGCTGTATTCTGTAGACTCAAACCTCTTTATCATGATGGCTTTGGGGAGGCAGACTGACAGTTTTATAGAAGTTAACCCAGTTGTAGTAGACGTTTTGCAAATATTTAATAATTTCCTGTGATTTCAAAGCAACACACATTTTTTTAAAGTACTCAAAAACGAAATACAATATAAACGTGATGAGATAAGAAGCTGCAATCCCCTGTGATTCAGATGGGAGGTTAGAGATAGAGTAAAGATAGGATGTCAGTGACACATGCAATATGTAAAACAAAACAAAACAACAATGACTTAACAGTCGTTCCCAAGCTACTTGGATTGTATGGCCCCATGAAAATGTCTCAGAGAAAGAAGGAAGGAAGGAAAGTAGGAAAGGAGGGAGGGAGGGAGACAGAGAAGGAGGGAGGGAGCCCTGGCTGCTGTGGCTCAGTGGACTGAGCTCCGGCCTATAAACTGAAAGGTCACTGATTCAATCCCTGGTAAGGGCATTTGCCTGGGATGTGGGCTAGATCCCTGGTTGGGGGCCTGTGAGAGGCAGCCAATCGAAGATTCTCTCACACATTGATGTGTCTCTCCCTCTCTTTCTCCCTCCCTTCCAGTCCCCCTGCAAATGAATAAATAATTTAAAAAAAGAAAGAAAGAAAGAAAGAAAGGAAGAAAGAAAGAAAGAAAGAAAGAAAGAAAGAAAGAAAGAACAAAAGAACCAAGGCAGAAGCCCTGAGCACTCTGGATGCAAAGTTCCTTTGTGACCAAACCTGCATTTAGTGTGACCAACCTTCCCAGTTTGCCCAGGACAGAGGAGTTTCCAAGGACACAGACTTTCTTTGGCAAAATCATGACAGTCCTGGACAAATCAGGACAGTTGGTCACCAAAGACTTGCTGCCTGGTCCTTTGATCTTTGGTTCTGGTTCTGGCTTCTAGGACCAGCCTGGTCTCCCACCTTTCAGCTGTGTGAAAGCACCTCTGGGCTCCTGAGTCTCTCCTTTTCCCACCCTCATCACCTAGGCTTTACCTGTTTAGTGTATTCCTCCCTCAACCTCCTGGTGCCCCTACTGCCCAACTCAAGGTAACAAGTACTTCCTAAAGATCAGCTCTGAGCTCAGTTTTCTCCCTGGTGCTCTGTGGGAAAAAAGAAGACACCTAAGGGTAGGCTGATCGTACCAAGAGGCTCAGAGAGGATCTTCACTAACCCCGAGGGCCCCGAGTGACTCAAGTCTCCTGGCCTAGGTGGGATCACCTAGCCTCCTCTGGGGCCTCCTGTCTTAGCAGCATACCCCCCTCAATTCTTTGCTTCGTTGCCTGCCTGGATCTTAGACTGCAGCTCTTTGGAAGATAGGACGTGCCAGACTCCTCCATGTCCCAGGCTCCAATTCCATGCATATTTGCTGAGTGAACTGGGCATCCCTAATACCTTGCCCTAAGCTTCCTCCCCAAGACAGTGAATGGAGAGAAGGGGCTACCTGCAGCCTCGGGATCCAGGTCTGTCCCTGAGAGACAGCTGTGGGACTTACCGCTGACCTGGCAGGGGGATGGAATCCAAATGGCGTCCTCCAGGCAGTGCCATCATGTTGATCCCGATCTGCAGCAGGGCCTGCCCACAGTGGTCGGGGCCCTGGAAAGAGAGGGCAGGATGGGGATGGGGTCAATGAGGGCCCTGAGGGAGGAGGTGCAATCTCTTTCTCTCCCAGATGCTGGCTGCAGCAGGAATGGAGAAAAGGCACACTAGTCCTCCTCTGCTTTTTGAACCAGTTTATACTCTGCTGTCCTCACATAAGTAATACAAGACTCAGACTTGGACTTGGTTCTAAGTCCCTAGCCCACTATAAACTCCTACTTTCTTTTATCTCCCATTGTCAAATATTTGCCTGACGCATTGTGCTTTGTACCAAATATCAGAACACAGGGACCAGCAAACATAGCATGGGAAAAACTTATACTTAAGTCTATGGTTTATCCAAAATTCCCATTTAACCGAGCATCCTATATTATTTGCTAAATCTGGCAACTCTACATGCTAATTCCCTAACTGTATACCATCACAGCATTGGTTTATTCACTGTGATTATGGCTGGAAAATGTGACTTTGTAATTGGACTTGGTGGTTGCTTCCCCAAATCCATTCCACTTCTGATGATGTAATTTCACCCAAACTGCCAGGAACAGGCATGTGACTCAATTCAGACCCATGAGCCAACACAGGGTGCTTCTAGGAAAAATTTTCTCCTAACTGCAAGCCACAAAGGTGAGACTGTGTCTCTCCCATTGAACCTGAACAAGGAAGAATGTCATTTCATTGCTGCTAGAAACCATCTTGCAATCAACAGAGGACCTAGCTGGAGAACGAAGCTCTGGGTCCTTGATCACTGAACCACTGAATCAACTGATCCTGGAGTGGGTCCCACCCCTGGGCTTCCTGTTATATAAGATAACGAAGTTCCCATTGTTTAAGTGAGGATCTGGGTTCTCTACAGACAAAAGCAGGCTAAATGATAAAGGTGAACCAGGTTCCAGGGCTCTAGTCCCAGCACCAAGGATCCCCTTGGCTTGCCTGTGCTTCACAGGCTGGATCAAGACAATGGTGTTCTTCTTCTTCCATAAAACAAGCTGCCCACCAGTTTGTCCCCTCCTGCCTTTCCTTGCCCCCTTCCCATATTTCCCTCTCTGCCAACTCCTTTTCCAAGCCAATAAAAAAGCCCTCCCTGAGGAAAACAGAGATTCTGTTACTTTTGCCTAGGTAATGTATTAAAAGAGAGCGTTTACTGTCAGCTGATGTGCCCTGAGCTTGAGGGCAATAGATTTTAAGACATTTAAAGAAAACACAAGTAGGAACTTGTGGAAAGATACAGTGGAGGTGGGCAAGATAAGCCCAGAAGAATCAAACTCTTACTCTGTGATTACAAGTGACCCTTATGAAAAAGAACGGAGGAGGACTTTAATTAATAGTGATGTGGCTGGACATAAAGAGCCCCTTATGATGCTTGGAATAAAAAAAAAAAAGAATGCATCAATCTAAAAAGTATGAGGAGGCAGAAGCTCAGAATAAAATAGGGCTTTAGATAATTCCACAGACTCACTGCCACTATGGGCCCTACTAGACTGTGAGTTGCTTAAGGGCAAGAACCACTTGTGGTCCCGACATAGCCAAAAGCCAGACACTTAGCCAGCATTCTATGTGCCCTTTGAAAGAATGAGTGGAATGATTTTTTAATACCTTTCTACTGAGCTCTAATTCTTCATCTATAACAGAGACTACCTATTTTACAGAACTTTATAACAATGACATGAGATAAGGAATAGAGATGAGAGCAAAGTAAATAGAAGCTGTTCTTATTATTGTATCCTGAGAGTCTGTTGTGCGCTCAGCCCCATGATCAGATAGCGGAGATGCAGAGAATGAGATAAAGCCGTGAAGCCCCCAGCACAAGGACAGCGTGCGTCACTGGGCTCAGCATTGTTGTTTCTATCATTATCATCATTACTGAGAAAATATATTTTGGGAACCCAGTGAGTCACTAGTTTGAAAAGTATGACACAAAAGAAAAAAGCTAGAAATAACAAAATGAGGTATCTGTTCCCTTTTTGATATGTCTGACTAAAGAACCAAAAAAGGTAGTACCAACTTCTCCAAGTAAAAGTTATGCTGTCCCCTTTTCTTCCCCGTGATGAAGACCCTGGTAAAGTAAGGCCTGCTTCTTCACACTCTCTGAGCACATCATAACTTTCACTTGGAGAAACTAGAATTACTTTTTTGGTTCTTTAGTCAGACATATCAAAAAGGGAAAAGAGAAAAACTGTTAAAGAGGGAATTAAAGCTTAAAGCAGGTGAAAAGACAGAGACAATAAGGAAGTTTAAGGTCCTTTCAAGTGTGAGCCAGTCAGGATTCTGCAACGAGGTGAAGCACACCCGAGAATAGTGAGGGAACCTCTGGATCTGGACCCAGAGGGAGAGCTGCCATGAGCAGAAGCCTGGATGCAAGCAGATGTTCTGAATTTCGAAGAGGTTGATTCCAGGAACACAAAATTCTAGGTTCCTAGAAAAACCTGCTTTGAGCCTGCTGCCCTGGCGACTACCCCACCCCACCTGCCACCCACTGCCCTAAGCCAAACTCATTCTGTTGAGCAGTGACTCAGAGTAGAACCCCTCCAAAGCTACACAGCATGTCAGGGAGCCAAGAATGGATTCAAGATATTCCCTTTGCCCCATACTCTGTCCTTACTGGTGTTGCAAAATAAAATTGAATTTGGGAATCTGACAGGTCTGTATTCAAATCCTGACTCTATGCCTCATTAGTACATGGCTTTGGGAAAACCATCAACCCCCATGAATGCATTTTCTTCAATTATATCTGCCTCCCAGGAGCTTCATGAGGGTTAAACGAGATCACTCACAAAGTCCCTAATGGATAATATTACTATGTTATATCACATCATGTATTTGGCACACAGTAGCCTCAAAAAGGGACTGCCCTTCCTCATGGAAGTAGGAGCTGAGACATATGTCTCAGGGCACAGATGCTATCTTGCCTGTGAAAGAGGTGAGAAGGACACGTGTAGGAGTGAACAGGAAAACAGACAAACAAACAACCAAAAAAACCCCATCACCTTTCCCCCACCCCAAGGACCTCTCTAACTCATTGGAAATCCCACCCTGGCACTAGTGGTCTTGGTTCTGCAGGGCTCTTGGCTGAGCTTCCTTCACAGGAGGGGCTAGTTTATGAAAAAGATTTGAAGCCTTAAGGTTCTCTGATTTAATTCAATGCCTGCTGGGACAACAGCTCATTTGGACAGCTCATTTCTTTCTTGCATCCCATTAGAGGCAGCCCTTGCTCACCTCCATTTGGCTAACAAGCCAGCCTGGGCTCTGGAGGAAAGGGAGGCTATTTACAGTAAATTATTCAATTAAAACCAGGAGCAAGGGCAGCTTCTGCCGTTCTCTAATGGCCCAATCCAAGTACAGCTCAAGGCAGGGCTAGGATTGTTTAATCTGCAGAATCCATTATGGCTGTCCACAGGGGCAGGACAGTAAATATTGTGGAAAGTAGTTAAGCTCCAGCTCAGTGCTAGGTAGGAGGAGGCATCCCAGGTGAGCAGGAGTTAAAAGAGGAATGAGACCTAGGGATCAGTCAAGTCCCTCATTATATGACCCCATACCCCACAGAATGTATAACAATTATAATTAAACAATTCAATGTTAGCTTGCCATCTTTCTCCAGTGAGGGTCCCAGGGGCAGGGGCCAGTAGTCTCTCCTGCTCACTGCCGCATTCCCAGTTCCCCCTTCCTGACACAGTGCCTCCCACAGTCATAGCAGTCAGATCAGTAAACACTTGCTGACTGACTGGATGGGTTCTCCCTGAAAGAACCTCAGCTTCCTTACTGGTAACAGGAGATGAAGGTACCTAACTCACATGTTAAGAGTACTCAGGGAGATGATTGTGGGAGGGCCTCTTGCCACTACAGTTGCTGCTTGGAAAGGGCTCTGCATCCTACTATTCATTGAGACAAAGCCCTCTATTCCTCCTGAGCTCTCATAGTCCACACTGTCTGGTCATACCCAGCTGGGCAGCCTCCCTCCTCAACCCAAGCTCTGTTCTCATCATGTTCTCCAGACAGACAGACAGACAGATAGTCCCAATGCTTCATGAAAACTACAGTCTCAGGTAACCAAGAGGATGCTAAGGGAGGTCCAGAAATACTAAATGAGAATGAAGGTGGGAAGAGGAGGTCAGGCAGAGTTTTTCAAGACATGACCCCAAAGCTGACACTGGAAGGAATAAAGGGAGGGGAAGGGGCTGAAAGTAAGAGAATGCAGGCAGAGGGGAGAGCAGTGAAAGCACAGGAATGTGAGCATGGAAGTGTATCTAGAAGGCCTGAGCATGCTGGGCTGGTGGTGGGGTATGGAGGAAACTATCCCAGTGGCACAGGAATGCAGAAAAAGGAGTGGTCACTTTCAGCTGGGGGAGTAGGGCAGACTTGTTAGAGGAGATGACCCCTCAGCCTTAAATGCAAGGGGGGATTTTGCCAGGACAAGGACATTCAGTGCCAAGAGAGCAGTGTGAGCCAAGGCAAGGAGACCAGAAAATGTAGCAGGTATTCAGGGATGCAGATATCTCCCAGGGGCTGGAGAGAAGGTGCCTCTATCACCCTGCAAGTGAAAGAAATTGGTTCTTTGGACTCTGCTGTGGGTGGTAGGGAGCCATTGAAGGTATTTGAGAAGGGCAGTGAATGATCAGAGTGGAATTTTAGCTCCCATGCTGACCAGCAGCGTGGATGGACTCCAGGAAGTAAGACCAGCAGCAGGGGTTTATTTAAGAGAAAGACACAAGCTCCCAGGGGGACCACAAAAGCCTGGGACTGGAGACAGGTGGGGGCGTGGAAGAGAAAGAAGGACTGCAATGAGCTTTGGAAAATAACGACGATAAACCTCCCTCCTCACCCCCACTTTGGGCCTCTGTTTGACCTGTTGGAGGGTGGCAATAGTCATCAGAAATATTTCAGTATTGCTAGGAGTGATGGCCAGCATCCTGCAGCAATCAGATACTTGAAAAGCCCTCATTCCCAGGGGAGGCACAAGCTGTCACCCAGCCCTGCTGAATGGACTGAGCCTCATGAAATATAGAGAGCTCTGGCTCCCTGGAGGAAGCCCCAGTAGCCCCTCACAGCTGCCAGGCAACAGAGCCCCACAAGTAGGCAGAGCAGAACTCAGAGAGCCAGACCTTGTCCCCTAAGGCACTGAAAACTCTGGTTGGACAGCCCAGAAGGACCTGCGCATCAGGTCAAGGGGCCCACCCAGACTTCAGCCCCACTCAGGTTCAAGAAGAATTTTAAAGAACTGATAAATGATAAAATGGAAGTAGCAGTTCCTTCCTCGTGGCACGCCGTGTGGATCAGTGAGATGACGCATGTGAAGTACCTGGCACACAGAGGTGCTTGAGAGGAAGACTGGGTCAATTTCTCTTCTGGTGCCGACAGTGCCTAGCAATAGGGAGGCAGCCCAAAGGAGGCCATTATGAACTATGTCCAGCTAGTCAACTGCTTTTTACTCTTTAACTTTTTAATGATCCTATTTTACTTTCTAACTTTTCCTGATGTGAATGTTAGCCAACTGCCCGAATGTTGATTTGCAAAAGCGAGAGCCCTCTCTCACTGGGCCCAGGTCCCAGGGTGCTAAAATTAACAATAAGTATACTTTAAGCTAATGACTTACTGGTTGTGGCCGCCACAAATAGACATAATTCTCAGATAAGAGCCATTAGAGAAAATTGAATAGCTCCAACGTGGTGAAAATTTGGATATATCCCATTTCATAAATCACAACCAGAGGTCATACTGGGCAAGCTACTTTGCTCTCTGAGTCATGATGAGGACCCGGGTTGAGGGGGTCTGCACACCCTTGGGAAAATGAACACAGGAGAGAGAACTGTATCATGTTTTGTAGTTTCACAAATATGATTTTCTCTTATCTCTAAAGACATGAGCAGATCATAGTGCTATAACAAAACCATGATAATCCAATTTTCTTCTCTGATTTTTTAGTTCCTTCTCAAATCCTCCAAACTGTAGTTTGCTCAGTAACACTTGGGAAGTCTCATGAGGAGATCATGGAAATCCGCAGTTCAGGATTGAGGTTCCCATCACAGTTCTGTCTCTTTCTGGGCCTCACTTACCTTCCTTTAGTCTCTTAATCCGTAAAATGGGGACAGGACCTGTTCTCAGGGTTGTTGTTAGAACTGGTCACGTATCCTGCATAATACTTACAAGAGCAAGTAAAATAATGATAAAATAAACCACTTTGACCCAGGAGGCTAGTTAATGGTGCTACACACCATTAACACAGACCTCAGACCCAAAAAGCAGCCTCCCACTAGGGGATTAAAAAGCAAAATATATTAAATACATTGGGCAAAAGAAAGCTTTCCATAGGAGAGATTTGATAAAGACCTAGTACATAGAAAACTACGCTTTGAAGAATTACAAACAACAACACTAAAACATTTTCTGTGATTGCAACATTGGCCCTGAAGAAGTATTTGACATCCTACTCATACACTCTGTGAACTAAGTAGTATGCGGCATTCAACAGAAAATCCAGACAGAACTAGAACCGTGGCTCAGCCACAAATTCTCACCCGCTCATTAATAAAAGGAACCAAAGACAGAGAACCAGAACTTACTCTAGAGTCACTGTATACAAGCAGAATGTCCTGTGATGTAAGCACAGTGCAACCAATCTCAACAAGCCCTCCTGTCACTGTCACAACATCCTCAGGTAAAGAATCCTTTATGTTGGAGCATGGTGTCAGGTACCTGAACCACACAGTCCACATATGACCATTTGAGTTAATCCACTGGGGCACGGAATGAATCAACCATAAAAAACACCCCTTTCATGGTGTTATCTTACCAAGGCTCATTTATGTCTAGTATGTCACATGTGACACAGGCATCCAAACAGTGCATTATATGGTGTCCAGTACAAAGTAAGAGCTCAATAAATGTTCGTCATTCCCTAACAGAGAATTCCATGGTTCTCTAAAAAACCTTGCTCTTCCATAACTCTAAACATTGGTCTTGGCACTGCAGCACATTCAGACTGAAATCTCCTCCCTTCTCTTTTTCTATCTCCAGGTAATACCGATTTTTCAGGACTCAGCTCTAATCTTGTCTCATTTGGGAGGCATTCTCAAATCACCCTAACTTACAGTAATTTCTCCCTCTGAAAAGTTACTTAGGAATAAATAAAACTGTAAGCTCTTGAACAATTTTAAATTACATTCTAAGAGGAAGTATGTTTTCTCTCTCTTCCCCTGTCTGCCTACTTGAGTGATGCCAGAGCAGCCAGAAAACCACAATATGGCAAGCCTAAAAGATGGAAGAAGATGAGTCCTGAATCACAGTTTTGAGTAGAGCCACCCAACCCACAACAGCCTGTGGGGTACACAAGTAATGAGCATGATGTGCCAAGCCAATAATACTTGGGAGGTTGTTTGTTACAGCAACTAATCTTCATTAACCTGACTAATTTTAAGAATCAAAATAAATGCTATGTCTAAGGCACCCAAATTATGCTAGACAGTGGCCTCTTAATAAATGTTTCTTTTCTTCCTCAGACTTAGAGAAGAGGGTGAAATATTGTGTTCGTCTACTTACAGACACTTGCTAGACACTGTCCAGTCCACTGGACACTAGCTCTAGTTCATGCACAATACAGCTGGGGTCCAGAAGTTGATAAGGTGAGGGTGGGATGAAATAAATACCTACAAACATTTAAAATCCTATCACTTCTGAGACTAAGATTCTGTTTCTCAACTGGAGCCTTCTCTGCTCCTACGCATCCATTCATAATAACAACTAATTCACTACAGCCAGGTAGTCCCAAGATGCATTATTTTTTCATATTTTAACATCTGAAATTGGGATGTATGTTTCAGTTGATGACATCTTGGCACTGTGTCACAGTTTAATTGGAAGCATATTTCCTTTTTTATGAAGTAACAGGGCAGCTTACAATCTATGGCATCTTAAATTCAATGAAATATGGTATTGGGCTCTATGTACCAAACACTCTTCTAAGTGCTTCATATAAATAAATTCATTTATTTCTAAAAATAAACCCAAAATACTTAATACTACTATTACTCCATTTTAAAGACATTAAAATAAATGCACAGAGAGATTCAATAACTCGCTCAGGTACACAGCTAGTGAGCTGAGTGAGGAGAAAGGCTATACCCTGTTTTTAAGGAACTCCATACTATGACACTTTTTTAGCACCTGATTTTTACTTGACAATTGATTCCTCTTTTTATAAAGAAATCTCACACACAAATTCTATGTGCGGCAATATGATAGACCATTACTCTAAAATGCCTCTTCATAAGAAGAATTTTAAAAAATTCATAGCAACAGTCTTAATTTTTTTCAGTATCACTGAGCTGGTGAAAATAAAATCTGCAGAGTCCAAAAGGAAAGCAAAAGCAGGAACCAGGGATAATAAACAAGAGTTGAAGGGAGGTTTTACCCTGAGATCATCTGCTGAAAGTTGTATTTCCTAAGCTTCTGTTTCATGGGGGGGTGTGGGGGGTGGGTACATAGATTAGGGATAAAGCCTAGGGACTAGGAAAAGAATCAAATAGGAGTCCAGAAGGCCAGAAGCTCAGTATAAAAGTAAATGAGAAATAAATCTCCCATCCAGAAGGTGCAAACAACAGAAGTTTTCTGTCACAACTTGGGTGCTGGGTAAAGGAAAGTCAAATCTATCTTAAGAATTAATGATCACAACATGACCTTCACACAGGTTTGCAGCCTCAGCACGCATCATCCCTGAGGGGAGTATAAACTCCACTAAAGACTTTACTTTAAAGAAATAGAGGAGAATCTTGGAAACATTTTCGAGGAACAAAGACTATGAAATATAGCCAAGAAGATTTGAAAAACAACAAAATTAAATTCTATGAATTAAAAATTTAATAATTAAAATGAAAAAAACTCATTGGACAGATTGATCACAGCTAAAGAATGGATTGCTATATTAGAAGATAGGACAAAAAAATTATCCAAGCCGCCCAGAGAGACAAAGAGAGAGAAAGTATGTGAGAACTAAAACTAAGGAATAGAGAGAAGTCTAACAGATATTTAATCAGATTTCCAAAGGGACAGAAGAGATAGAAAACGGAAAAATGTGGTACTCAAAGAAATAGTGGCAATATTTTTTTTTCAGAATTTGTATAAGACAACTTCCGGCCAAGATGGAGGTGTAGGTAGACACACTGCGCCTCTTCGCACAACCAAAAGGACAACAACAATTTAAAAACAAAAAACAACCAGAACTGACAGAAAATCAAACTGTATGGAAGTCCGACACCCAAGGAGATAAAGAAGAAACAGTCACCAGACTGGTAGGAGGGGCAGAGAGGACTCAAGGCAAGGCGGCTGGCAGACCCAGTGAGGCGGCAGATTGTGGAGCGGGGTGGGCAAAGCTGGAACAGCAGCTGGTTGACCAGGTGACAGACTGCGCCGCAACCCAGAGTTCCAGTGCAGGGAAATAAAGCCTCAAACCTCTGATTGAAAACACCTGTGGGGGTTGAGGCAGCAGCAGGAGAAACTCCCAGCCTCACAGGAGAGTTCCTTGAAGAGACCCACAGGGGCCTAGAACATGCATAAACCCACCAACTCAGGAATCAGCACCAGAAGGGCCCAATTTGATTGTGGGTAGCCAGGGAAGTGACTGAAAGCCGGCAGAGAGCAGAGCAAGTGTCATTGCTCCCTCTCAGATCCCTCCCCAACATACAGCATCACAGCGCAGCTAGGAGACTTACCCTGCCCTGGTGAATACCTAAGGATCCGCCCCTTTACATAATAGGTGCGGGCCAAGACCAAAAAAATGGCCCAAATGAAAGAACACATCAAAGCTCCAGGAAAAATACAACTAAGCAATGAAGAGATAGCCAACTAATCAGCTTATCAGATGCACAGTTGAAAACACTGGTAATCAGGATGCTCACAGAATTGGTTGAATTTGGTAACAAATTAGATGAAAAAATGAAGGCTATGCTAAGAGAAACAAAGGAAAATGTACAGGGAACCAATAGTGATGGGAAGGAAACTGGGACTCAAATCAACACTGTGGACCAGAAGGAAGAAAGAAACATCCAACCAGAAAAGAATGAAGAAACAAGAACTCGGAAAAATGAGGAGAGGCTTAGGAATCTCCAGGACATCTTGAAACGTTTCAACATCCAAATTTTAGGGGCTCCAGAAGGAGAAGAGGAAGAACAAAAAATTGAAAACTTATTTGAACAAATAATGAAGGAGAACTTCCCCAATCTAGCGAAGGAAATAGACTTCCAGGAAGTCCAGGAAGCTCAGAGAGTCCCAAAATAGTTGGACCCAAGGAGGAACACACCAAGGCACATCATAATTACATTACCCAAGATTAAAAATAAGGAGAGAATCTTAGAAGCAGCAAGAGAAAAGGACACAGTTACCTACAAAGGAGTTCTCATAAGACTGTCAGCTGATTTCTCAAAAGAGACCTTACAGGCAAGAAGGAGCTGGAAAGAAGTATTTGAAATCATGAAAGGCAAGGGCCTACATCCAAGATTAATCTATCCAGCAAAGCTTTCATTTAGAATGGAAGGGCAGATAAAGTACTTCTCAGATAAGGTCAAGTTCAAGAAGTTCATCATCACCAAGCCCTTATTATATGAAATGTTAAAGGGATTTATCTAAGAAAAAGAAGATAAAAAACATGAACAGTAAAATGACAGCAAACTCAGTTATTAACAACCACACCTAAAACAAAACAAAAGCAAACTAAGCAAACAACTAGAACAGGAATAGAACCACAGAAATGGAGATCACATGGAGGGTTATCAGCAGGGAGGGGAGAGGGAGAGTTGGGGGAAAGATACAGGGAATAAGTAGCATAAATGGTAGGTAGAAAATAGACAGGGGGGGAGGTAAGAATAGTATTAGAAATGGAGAAGCCAAAGAACTTATATGTACAACCCATGGACATGAACTAAAGGGGGGGAGTGGGCGGAAGGGGGTGTGCAGGACAGAGGGTAGTGAAGGGGGGAAATGGGACAACTGTAATAGCATAAACAATAAAATAATTTTTTTAAAGAATTTTTATAAGACAAAACAACTTTTAAATACAGGATACAAACAAATACCAAGCAGGAAAAATAGAAAGGATATTCATCCCTTCAACCACTCACAAGACTAAAGAACACCAAAGAATTAAATCAACAGGAGACTGTTTAATTGCAATGATGACAGTCGACAGGCAGTGAGAACATAACTTCATTACGGAAACAATTGCCCTAAAATTCCACACTGAGAGAAACTCTCTCTCAAGAATAAGGATGAAATACATGTCTCTTCAAACAAGTAAAAATCCTACACTAAAGGGAATTCTAAAGGGTTTATATCAGGTGAACGAATGTAATACCAGCTGGTGAGTTTCAGACATGAGAGAGGATGATGAGTAAACTTACATATAACTATGGGAGTAAATTCAAAGATATGTTAACTGTAAAAAACAATTATGATCCCTCATTTGTGGGACAAGGAAAAAAGATAAATTCAGAAGGGATGACTAGAGTAAGTTACAGTGTTCTAAGTGTCTTTCATTTGGGGAGGAGGAAAATGGAGATGTAAATTACCTTTAGCCTTCTTAGGTTATTATTAAGGAGAGAATATCTAGGGTAATCAACTAGAGGAGTATACATAGAGAAAGAAATAGATACCACCTTTCACATACATAGGGGCAGTGGAGAGGAGGAATAAATGAGTAATAAAAAACAAAAGAAGAAAGAAAAATGTGTGAAGGAGGGAGTATCAATGTATAATAGTACTCACAGTGAGTGGAGATGAACTAACCGAGCCACTAGGAAGCAGAGATTGCAACGCATGTAAGATAGAGAGGAGAAGAAGTGTGCTACAAGAAACATCTGTAAAACAAAAAGACATGAACCCAAACAGCTTCAAGTTAAAGGTTACAAAAGATATACTAGAGACACATTTACCTAAAGCATTCTGGTGCTAATGAGTTCACGAAAGACAAGACAATCTTTAAGACAGTAAGTGTTATAGAGATAAAGAGATTCACTACATAAAAATAAAAAGTTCAGCCCATCAAGATGATACAATAATGAGGATGCACCTAAAAACAATAATATATTCTTAAGCTATACAAAGTAAAAGCTGATAAAATTTCAAAAAGAAATGAACAAATCCAGAACCACAGATGGATATTCCAACACATTCTGTTGTTAATTAATAGGTCAAGTAGGAAAATTATCAGTAACAATACGGGAGATATGACTGGCATGATTAAGTCAGATTTAATATTCATGAATAGAACACTGCATTCAACTTATCAGGAATACATATTCTTTTCAAAGATTAATGAGTCACTTTTTAATGACTAGTTTCTAGATCTTCAAGCAAGTTTCAGCAAATTTCAATGATTGGTGCTCTGCAGATTGCAATTTCTACCCCAATATAAATACCCTCACACACTTGGATATTTTAAACATAAAAATAATTGGTCAAAGAAGAAATTATAACGGGAATTATAAAAAACCTGAATCATTATGATAATACACATAAAAATCATATAGTATACAGATGAGTAGAATTGAGAGCAAAATTACAGCCTTAAATTAGAAAATCTGAAAATTAAAAGAACGTCTAACTTCCAACAACATAAGAAATTTTAAAAAGGAGAGAAGAATAATTCCATAGAAAATAGCAGAAGACAAATACTAAAATGGGAGCAAACACTAGGCAAAACATGACAAAAACACAAGGCAAATATAAACACAAAACTAAATGTAAACACAAATGAAATGATCAATAGAGTTAAATTTAGTTTTGAAAACATAAATAAAGCAAATTTCTTCTAAGAGCAGGAGAAAAGGAAAGGAAGCACAAATAATCAATTTTAACAATACAACGAAGTTTATTATTTCAGATGCAGCAAAGATAAAAGAATATTTGCATAAATAGCTAGATAAATACAATTTGCCAAAGGTGACTCAAGAAGAAATAGATCTATAAATTAATCAGTAGTTAAAAATCTTTCCATAAGGAAAATACCAGGAACAAAGAAGTTCACAGGTAAATTTCTATCATTCAAAGAAATCTAAACTTACCCAAACTCTTCCAGAAAATAAGAAAAAAGAAAAAAATTTTCATTTTATGAAACTGATATAATTTGGTACTGAAACTAAACAAGAACACAAGAAAGGAAATTTATGGGCCAATCTTATGAGTGAACATAGATGAAAACATATTAAAATATTAGTAAACAGAATTCAGCTATATATGTAACAAATAATACAGCATGGCCAAGTTGGGTTTAACCTAAAAATACATGGCTATTTTAGATTAGAAAATAGATTAATGAAATTTACTATATTAATAGGCTAGAGAATAAAACAATTTACACAATGGAGTTTTATGCAGCAGAGAGAAAGAAGGAGCTTATACCCTTTGCAATGGCATGGATGGAACTGGAGAGCATTATGTTAAGTGAAACAAGACAGACAGTGAGGGACAAATACCATATGATCTCACCTTTAACTGGAACATAATAAATAGAGGAAAAAAGGAAGCAAAATATAACCAGAGAGATTGAAGTTAAGAACAATCTAACAATGGGCAGGGGGGAGTGGGGAGGGGACAGTGAGGAGAGGGGATTACAGGAACTACTATAAAGGACACTTGGACAAAATCAAGGGGGAGGGTGGAGGTGGGGGAGGGAGGATGGCCAGCTGGGGTTGGGTGGAGGGATGGGGAGAAAGGGCACACAACTGTAATTGAATAACAATAAAAAATTAAAATTAAAAAAAGAATAAAACATTTATGATCATCTCAAGAGATAAAGAAAAATAATTTTATAAAATCCAACAGTCATTCATAACAAAACTTTTTAGCAAACTAGGAATATGAGACATTCCCTAAACTGATTACAGAGCATTTACCAAAAAAACAAAGGACAAGAATAACATACATGATGATGACATGTTGAAAGCATTTCCTGTGAGGTCAGAAATAAAATAAAAATTCCCAGCTCCCAATTCCTATTCATTTTTGTGTTACAGATCTTAGCTAGTACAGAAGGCAATAAAACGCACAAGGGAAAGAAACAAAAGTGTCAGTATTTGCAGTTGATATGATTTTCCATAGGGCGACCACATCTGCCTGCACACAACAGCACACAACCAAGGGATCAAGTGGAGGCCACGCCCCTGCCCAGCCACACGCCCTACCCAGGGCTGAGCCCACCAGACACAAACCTGCATTCCACTTGGCAAGCCGAATCTCCATGGGTCCATGTCTTCCCTGACATGGTTTCTTTCCCCAATTCTTATAAAAAAATGCAGCATGATCTAGCTGGTCACCCTCGTTGTCAATGTAGAAAACCCAAAAGTATCTACAAATATATTATTTTAATTTATAAAAGGGGTTAGAAAGTTGGCTAGACATGAATATACAAAAACCAAGTACTACATAGTCCCAGACACCAGCGCAAACATAAGGTGAAATTTAGGAAAGGACAGAACAATAGCAAGAAATATATATAATGTATATACAAAAGAATCTTAAAACGTGCAAGTCCCTCACTGAAAAAATTATAAAATGTTATTAGTGGATATGAAAGAAGGCCAAAATAAATGAAGAACTATTTCATGTATTTAGACAGGAAAATGTTAATTCACCATAAACTCATCTGTTGACTCAACACAATCAAAGCCCCACAGGAGTTTCTCCTACAACCTGATGAGTTGACTCTGAAATGTATAAACAAGTTATTCCTCAAAAGGAAAAAGAAATTAGGGGGACTTTCTTGCTAAACAATGACTTATTTTCAAAGAGTCAATACTATGTGATATTGACACTGGAATAAACTTAGAGAATTAAATAGTGAGTCTCAAAATAGACCAAAGGAAATGGGGACACCTGATTACTGGCAGAAGAGGGGGAAAGAGAGGGAGACCGAGTCAGAGCACACACACATCTCACACCAGAAACAGAAGGTGAACTGGGTGAGGGGGGGTGACGCCACTCTTGCTCCTGCCTGGCATTGAGGAGAGAGCTCCTTCTTGCTCCCTGACTCCTGCACCTGAGCTTCCCTCTTGTCCCAGAGCAAAGATCTAGCTGGTCCAAGCTGGAGAGAAACAGCTAAGAGGGTTGCTCTACAAGCCCTCTTCTGCAGACAGAAAAGTCCAGCCCATCTCCAGGACAACCTTCTGAAAATGAGAAGTGGAAGGTTAATTACGAAGACCAGGCATACAGTCCTTTTAACGTGTTCTTTTGAATTCAGTTTGAATGATCAAGTGGTATTTGTCCCTGTGATGCAAGGATGGTTCACATGCAAACTGGAGATAACCCATCTCTGATCACCTGGCACAGCTGTAGTAAACACTGCAATATAATAATTAGGATGACACTGCTTTGTATTCCTACATGAGGTCATAAAAATAAGAAGGATTTTGTTAGGCAACATGGTCTGAGGAACTAAGAGTCTCCGAAAAGACCCAAAGAAATGAATCTATGAAGGTGGAATTTCAGACAAAGTGAAAAACAAGCCCTTAGCCAAGATAGAATTCTGGAAGTGAGGTCCTAACCAAAATTCCTTTTAGTATAATGTAAGCAAGAAACATAGGATATTATAGGAGGACAGAGGGCAGATCCTCGTGAATTTATTTTCCTATGGTTTATGACAAAGTAAACTGAGACCCAGAAAGGGCAAAGGATTTGCCCAAGTCACAGAGTAAATTTGTGGCTGAACCCAGACTGGAACCCAAGTTCTTTCTTCCCTCTCTCTCAGGTTCTGTCCAAAACCTGGCCTGGTCCATAACGCTACCTTGGATGATACCATTGTCTTCCCCAGGACATTCACTGCTGAATGCTGAACTTGAGACACTTACTTCCCTGTGTCTACAAGTTCAGTTTGCTCATGAGTATAGCTCACCCTCTTCCTTGTGGAAATCCCTCTGCGAACTCCAAAGCACAGGACAAACAGAACCTGTTGACAATGAGCTTAAGAAGCAATTACCTATCCAGCACTAACACAGATCCAGGGGCCTGGGCTAGACTGGGCAGGACTACAGTCCAACTCTCTCTGACTTTTCTGGAAAAAGGCTCCAGCTCAGTCCTCCCCACTAGGATCCTGAATCCAAGGGTGGAAGCGTGACAAAGGACAATTCCATCTGAAATCCCGTGTCAAGTCATAGACCACTGCATGCTGTGGGAAGAGAACAGGGCGCGTTCTTCAAGCAGCAGCCTTCAGGTACTTGGGACAGCAGGCTAGCAACTAAGTGGGTCTGGTGAAATCCCTGGGGTCCCAGCCTCAGACTAGACCAAGCACTAGACTTAAGCCCCAAATAAGCATCCCAGGTACTCACCTGGAGACTGTAAACCCCTGTGGGCTGCTCTTCTCTCTCAAGCTGAGCAGGGACTTTCTCTCCTGTAGTAGCCTCAGGTACAAGACATGCCAGCTCTCATCCACACCTGTGTCCTCTCCCTCTCAGCAGGCACCTTTGTGGGAGAAGCCCCCTTTATCACACATATTTATGGCCCCTAGTGAGCCTCTGCCATGGGCTCTCATTGTAATTGAGGTAGAAATGGTCACAGTTCAGACAGGCAGGTGCATGAGGGATCAGGAGCCAGGCACTACCTGCATCCACAGGCAGGTCTTTTGGGTCCCACACGTGGCCCACCCTGAGGCCAGTCTAACATCAGCCTCAGTCTGGGTCATCAGGGCATCTGTTCCGTATCAGGCCCCAGCTAAATGACAGAGAACAAGGTGAATAAAGTGATTTTCTTCTTCAAATTTCCTGTTCCATTGAAATAGATATGTAATGCATAATTAAACAGAACAATGATTTCTCCAACATGAGTGCAAATAAGATGCTTAACCTTTCTCTGCCACAAGTGCTCTATACGGCCTTGGACAATTTAGGCCCTTTTCCCGGGCTCCCAATTTCCCCTCTGTAAGAGGAGGAGGCTGGATTAGATGAGCTCCACCTCTGACCCTAATGCTCCTACGATCCAATGACCCCCCTCCCCAGAAGCTTCCAAAAGAGCCATTCATGACAAGAGGCCAGCTCCCACTCCTTTCTGCCCTGCCCAGAGCCCAGGCTGCTGTGTGTTCTTTGCTCAAAGACAGCTTCAAATTACAGGAGCTCTCTGGGGTTTGTCCCAGGGACAGCCATGCATATCACCTGCTGCACAATTGGCTATTAGAGCCCCCCACATCATTGCAGCCCTGCCCACTATGCATCTGGGGGCCACCCCAACAGTCCCCTCAACCTTAGGGCCCCTGTTGGCCATAAGGCCAAGAGAACTTAAAAAGGCAACTGTCGTCTCACTGGTCTCACAGCTCCCAGCCTGTCCCTTCTTGTGCTAAAATTAGTTTCAGCCTCTTAAAACACAGCTTTCATTGTAACATCTTGAAAACCTATTATGTCTCCCCAGTCTCTCTCAACTCAGGTCTGAACTCCTTAGCCTGGTGCTAAGACCCTGTTTCCAGCCCACCCTACCCCTTCTGGCTAATTCCATTCTATAGTCACCAACATGTCCCTTCTATTCAAGCTTCAAGGCAAGTCCCCTGCCATTCTTCAGGACTGCTTGCTGTCCCTACCCACCAAGATTCATCTTAAATGTGACCTCCACCTGGACGCTTACTCTGATCCCCAGACCACCGAGCACCTAGAATACTGAAGTGCTGATACCATTTGTCTTGTGCTTTCAAGGGCCTGCTTGGTTTTCTGACTAGTGATCTCCTATGGGCACATCTTATCTCCCCTGCTAGGGCCAAAGTCCCAGAAGAATATGCCCATATCAACCAGCATCTGGCATAATGCTGTACATGTAGCAGGTAAAGACTTGCTTGTTCAAAAGCAATGAAGATAGCTGCAAAGATCACTGAAGGACAGAAGGAATGAATATTGAATGGTGATGCAGGGTGTCATACATAGGCAGTGTTGCATAGACATGGGTAGCCTAAAAAGTGAAATGGATGGATAAATGAATAAATAAGTGAGCTTTGGTTCCAGCCACCACCATCTCTCACCTATGTTACTATGACAGGCTCCCAACTTATCTTTCTTCCCCTCAATAATCTATTATCTTCAAAGCAGCCAGAGTATATTTTATGAAAATAAGTTTTATTATATCAAGTAATAAATGCATACAAAGATGTAGACAATTTTAGTTATTTTCTTCCAGATGTTTGGATCAACTTACAGGAATGGAAGAACTGAAATCTGCATAGTCTTAGGGAAAATTTCAGGGGTCTTTGTTAGGTTAGGTTTGGTAAGTTGCTCTTTCCTTCTGTTTTTATAACTTGCATGTTTTTAAAATTGATTTCAAAGCACCAATAGTGATGCAAATGCTTAAGCAAAAAAGCTACACTAAGCAAAACCTTCCAAAGTCCACCCATATTACTCAAATTAAAATCCAAAATTCTCCAAGTAATGTACAAGAGCCTTCATGACCTAGCCCCCGTTTTTGCACTGACTCTGATTTCACTCCAGTCATATTGACCCTCATGCTCTTCCTCAAACCTTCCTTGTGGCTTTTGCCTTTACTGTTCTACTTGATTGCTCTCCCCCCAACATCCACATGGATGTCCCTCTCACTTCCTCCTGTTCTCTATTTTAATATCTGCATATCAGAGAGAACCTCCTGACCCTGGATAAATGTACAAACCCCTTCCAACCCTTAGCACTCCCTTACCATTCTTTATATTTCTCTTTTTTTTAAGATTTTATTTATTTATTTTTAGAGAGGGGAGGAAAGGAGAAAAGAGAGGGAAACATCAATGTGTGATTGCCTCTTGAGCGCCCCATATTGGAGACCTAGCCCAGAACCCAGGCACCAGCTCTGACTGGGAATCGAACTAGTGACCCTTTGGTTTGCAGGCCGGCACTCAATCCACTGAGACACCCAGCCAGGGATCTTTTATTTCTTTATAGCACTCAGCACCATACTGTATATCAACCTGATTACTGTCTTCTCCCACCAGAGAGCAAATTCTACAAGAGCACATGTTTTGCTCACTGCTGTATCTCCAGTGCCTAGAACAATGCATGACATGGAGTAGGTGCTAAGTAGATTGTTGCTGAATGAATGAGGGAGGGAGGGAATGAGTGAATGAGTCTGTAACTTAGATCGTTAGCAACTTTGGGCATTTTTCCAAGATGCTCTTATCTGATGTGGATGCCATTGTCCCCTGTCTGCTCAGTTCCAGCCTGTCCAATGTCGTGGCAGATGGACAACACACATTCCGGGGCGGGGGGGGGGCACTTTTTGTAAATGACAAACCTTCTGGAGGGGTGGGGCCAGGATTCGTCTACTGCCTGGTTTCTAAATGCCACATTTTAAAATCCTGTTCTCCCACCCTGCCCACAACCTCTCTTCATATTCCATAGGGTTAAAAGTATAATCCTAGTAGAAAATGAAGAAAACAAAGGCATCCTCTTTTCCATGGCAGGGCTCATAGGGAGCTGTGTTTCTCTTTGCTGTTGGGGCCTGAGTCCCAAGCCCCTCTGCAGAGCCCAGCTACCACCTTTTATCTATCTGATCAAGGAGCCTAATTCCTAAGCTCTCATCACCACTAAAAGAGGGAAATAGGAGGCTAGAAAAGCAGAAGTCAAAGATAAGAAGAGCAATCAGTGTGGCAGCTTCTAGTCTCCCTGTCTTTCTGTCGGCACCCTGCAATCGCACCCAATCAGCACAGGGACATCTCCCCACCTCAGCAGTCTCCTCACCTGGGTCTGGGCTGGGAGGACCATATGAAAGAGGGATGAGGGAGAGTGGTGTGAGGGTGACTCAGCCTTGAGTCCTCCTGTAAATCCAACATAAATTCCTGTTTGTGGATGAAGAGGTGGCTGCTAGATTGGTAGATAGTTAAGAGACTGAGTGAAGGCAAATATGTAATTGAATGAGTGAATGAGAAATGCCAAGAGTGAGTGAGCCAGAGAGATTAAATAGGATTTCTGTCCTACTGCTAATGGCATCTTTGTAAGGAAGGCTCACTGGGCTTAGTAAGACCTCTCTGAATTCACTTTTAGGCCTATGTGATAAAGGTAGGGTCAGGTAGAGTAGGAGTAGGAAGGAGTTGGCAACTCCTGACTGGTGTAAATTATGCAAATAACTCTCAAGCTCCAAGGAGCCTTCATAAGGGTTTGTAAAGATCCTTCATAAAAGCAGCCAAGGAGCTAATTCAAAACCACTGAAGGCCCCTCAGATCTCCTGTGTCCTCTACAAATCAGGCAGGGTCCTAGATGAAGAAGCCGCAGCTTAGGGATGCCATGTGACTTAACTGTCTCCTCCTCCAAGGAGCTCCTTAGAATTGTCCACAAATTAGATGTCACCTCTCACCAGTGCCCCCAAAGCTCCTGAATGACAGTCTAATTTGTTTGCCCAGAGGATGGCAAACACTTTGGGGGTCAGACATTTGACTGACAGGCACCTCAAATGCAACATATCCTAAAATGAATTCTCTTCCTACCCAAAGCTAGCACTCCCTTAGAATTTTTATTCTACTGAATGGTACCACCATCTGTCTGGTTGCTCAGCTGATAAAACTTCAATCATTCTTTCATTCACTCACCCAACAAATATCTGTGGCATGAGTCAGTAATGTGCCCCTGGCTAGGACAAACTAATGAGCAAAACCAGATAGGGTCTCAGACCTCATGGAGTTTGTTATCAAATAGGAAAAATAAGCATTAATTATCACATAATAATTGTAAACAAATGTAAAGCCTTGAAGGAGGTATGTGGTGTTTAAAGCCTTATAAAATAGGATTTGACCTAATTATGGAGGTCATGGAAGTGATAGCTGAGCTGTAATCTGAGAGACAGGTAGGAATTCAGTAGGCAGAGACATAAAGGAAGAGTGTGGTAGGCAGAGGAACAGAAAATGCAAAAGCCTATGGCGGTGGGGAGGAGGGGTAGACTGCAAGCCCAAGGGACTGAGATAAGACCAGTGTGAAAGAAGAGAGAGCAAGGGGAGACCTGGGCAGGAGGACATAGGAATCAGACACATTTGCAGGACTTACTAAAAAGTTGGTATTTATCTGAAGATCAATAGGAAACAACTGAAGCATTTTTAAGGAGAAAAATGATGTGATCAACTTGTGTCTTGAAATGCACTCTGGCTGCGGAGAGGAGAACAAAATATAGGTGAACCAGTTAGGAGGCTTTTGTGGTACCCCAGAAAGATGCAAATGGTGCCTTGACTAGAGTGATGCTGATGGAGATGGAGGAATGATGGATTTAAGAAGACCTAGGAGAATATCAACAAATACTAGACTTATGGGTGATATCACATCATAAATTATATAAATATCCAACCACTATGCTGTACATCTGAAACTTATATAAAAGAATATTGATTAATTGAAAAATAAAAAAAGAACACCACCCAGACTTTGTGATAAATTGAATATGGGCTTTTGAGGGAGAGGGAGAGAGGTGCTGAGGATGGTTGCTGTCTCTCTCTGACTTGTGAAGCTGCATAAATGAAGGAGCTACTCAGTGAGAAATGAAATACCTGAAGAGGACCACACATGACTAGGATAGTGCTGAGGGGGAACACAGACATTCCATTTGGACATGCTGAGTTTGAGAGGCCTTTGAAATGTCAATCTGCGAGTCCCTTTGATTCCATTGGCTTCCTATTCTCTCCATTCAATTAGCTACCTGGTTCTACCTGCTTTTCATCTTGTCTGAATTCAGGTCCTTATAATTATCTCCTGGATAATTAAAACAATCTCCAGGCTAGGCTCTTTCTCCTTCCAATCCATTCATTCCACACTGTAGGTCTTTCTAAGTGTTGCTTCCTCAAAGAGGTTCTTCCTGACCACCCAATCTAAAGTACCCCTACTCTATTACTCTCTAACTCAGTCACTTGGAGGTTTTACTTTCTAAAAACATATAATATTGTGTTGTAGTTTTATTATAGAAATAGATATGGATGTATACATATATGTCCAGTTCCATTTGTTAAGAGGGCATAGAAGCAATGATACACATGTGGCCCCAGAGCTTGATTTCTAAATACCATTCTCCACTAAAAAGATCCAGGGATCCTTGGAAACATGGCTAATTCCATGGATGGAGCAAGGAAAGAATAAAATGATCCTGGAACATCCTGCTGTAGCAGGTCGTAAGCAAGGGCTCAGAGAACCATGGGGATGAGGCAAAATAAACAAGGACCAGTTTGCAGAGCCTCCCACTATCCAATCTGGGATGGTTTGAATATCCAAATGAAATCTATTAATTGATTATAATGCACTGAATAAATAAATTAATAATACATGAGTCCATAAGAAGAAAGAAAGGGAAAAAAGAGAAAGGAGGAAAGAGAGAGAGAAAGAAAGGGAGAGAGAGAAAGAGAAGGGAGAGAGCTTTCTTACAGTAGAATGCAAACTAGCAGTAATCAATAAAAAAGAAATTATGGATCCAAAAGTATCAAGGATGATAAAATTAGTGAGTATAAGTTTGATGAGGAACAAGATGTTTCCATAACCTCAAAGTATTCCTCCACAAATTATGTATTAAATGCAAAGAGGAAAATAGTAATTTCACAGTGGAGAAACTGATGAGCATCACCTTAAGTAAGGAATGAAGGCTTCTATCACCAGCTTCAGGATGAAGCCCACACCCTGTGCTTGCTGATATGCAACCTCACTTCAGTGGTACTCCTGCCCAAAATGCATAGCTTGAATCTCATCATGCAGAACCATCACATAAACCCAAATTGAGGGATACTCCACATAATTGCCCTGTGCTATTCAAAAACAAAAGGCATAGAAGCTAAAGCAGAGGAATTGCTCTGGATTAAAGGAGACTGAAGGGACATGACAACTAAATGCCATCTGTGGGTTGGGCCCTGAATGGGGCAGGGGCGAGGGGAGAGTTATGAAGACATTATTGGGACAGACGTGTACCGTGGTAAGAATATATGCTTTTCAAGCATCAAGTGTCTAATTTACTCTTCAACTAATCAGATGTATGAGTATTATATCAATTTATGTGTACATATAAATAAAACAGTAAATATAATAATAAATGAACAATAAAATATAAATTATATAGATAATTAAAATATAAATAAATAACAAAGATAATGTTTTTATATTATTGGAGACAAAGGCAGTGAAAGCCATAAAGTAAATGGAGCACTCTATGAGTGATTAAAGAGGGATTTCTATGACCACTCTTGCAAATTTTTGTTCATTTGATATAATATTCAAATTAAAAGAAACAGAAAAACGGCTTGTTTTTATGTTTGCTGAATGAATGATGGAGCCCATATGCACCCATAACCCTCCTCTGCTTAAAATACCTTCGTGACTTCTCATAGGCATCACGAGAAAAATCCAAACACCTCAGCACAGCCTTCAAAGGCTGACATCCACCGAGAGCCCTTTGTGATATCTCCCGTCCCATTTCTCCTCACTGGTGGCCACCCACACTGCATGCTTCCATCACACTACCTGCTAAACGTCCCCCAGTTCACCATACTAGGCAACACTTCCGTGCCTTAGCATGTGCTGGTCTCTTGGCCTAGAATGACCTTCTCTTACCTTCCTGGCAACTTCCTATTAGATTTCAAGATCCAGACCAAGAGTTTTCACCTCTGGGAAAGCCTCTCTGATTACCCCAGTGGGAAATGACAGTCACTTCTGACACATGCACACCTCCACTGCCTGCCATGGTCATGTCCCACAGACAGGCCTGCTGCATGCGGTTTACAAGCCTGCCTTGTCACATGGTCTGGTTGCTGCTTGAGGACAGATTCCCATTCACCTGCACACCCAGTGCTCTGCACAGGTCCAGGCATATCACAGGATCTCAATTAACATTTGCAGTACGAATAATAGTGACTGAACCTTCCGCATCTTCCTAGAGAGGCCCTGACTTCAGTCTCTCTTGTTATTCTCAAAAAATACAGGAGACTGAGGTAAATTAGTTCTTCCCTAATTTTACACACAAAGAAAGTGAGGTCTGGAAAGGATAAGATAACAGTGTACCCAGAGCTGAGCTATAGCTGGAACCAGATCTCTTGCCGATCAGCCCAGTGTTTTTTCCCAGAAGGTAGGTGGGTGGGACAAGAAGGAAGGATATGCCACTTGTGGTTCACCTAGTCTGTGTCAGACTCTGTGCTTTGAATAAACTTGCTGGTTCTAGCATCATCATTACATTGTAAGAAGCCCCACTTTACAGACAAGGAAACCGAGGCTCCAAGTCATATCTGTCTGACTGCAAAGCCCATGCTCTTTTCTCTGTGCATTGCCATGTGTAGGCCCTGACCCTCCATCAGAGGACAGGAGAGGCCTGAGTCAATCATTCTGTCCCTCAACAGTGTCTTTGAAACCAGCACCACACACAGGCCCACAAGGCGCCCACACTCCCAGGCCACAGGCTTCATTTCACATGGTTTCCAAACCCAGGATATTTGGGTTGTAAGACAACACCTCCATTTCTCCAACAGAAAGTGAACACTATACACAATTATCCAGCCAAACTGCTGACGCTTACAGACGCTGCATCACACCAAACGGGGTCTGGTCTGCCCAGAGACGTCTTCTGAGGATCCAGCACTGCCCCAGGGCTTGGCACTGAGGGGACCCTGGAGCTGGGTGAGGGGAACCTGCTGGCTGGATCACAGAATCTGGGTGAAGCCTCCATTCCCAGGACAGAGGTTGCTCCAGGAGAGAAGTGAAGCCATAGAAGCCCAGTGCTGCCCACCCCAAGGGGGTGGGGGGATCCCCACCAGCCCAGGAGGGCTTCTCCACCCCACCCCTGCTTCCCACAGAGCAGCAGTCTCTGCCTCAGGCTGGAAAGGCCAATGGTGCTGATGACATTCAGGTCCCAGGGCAGAGAAGCCAGGCCCTTAGACCTTCTCCAGGTGGCCTAAAGGTGTGGATTCTCCTGCTTTCAAGGCCTCTGAACTTGGGGAGTGATCAGTGGACATTCCGACCTGGGATGGAATCCATGTGGGCTCTGACCTGAGCAAATCACTTAACCCCATGTGCTTCGGTTTCCTGACTTTTTAAAAGTAGCACCTGTCTCACAGGACTGGTCCTGAGGTTTCATAAAACAAAAAGGTGCAAATAACCAAACAAAATGGTTGGCCTTAGTAGATACTAAGTAAACGTAAGTAACCATGAGTGAGCCTCCCCCTACAGAAGGTCCGACGGTCCCACCCAACATACTCTGACTGGATTTTAAACCTGCTTCCACCTGTTTATGATTAAAGTCAAGGGAACAACCAGAATCCTCAGCAGAGATGCAATCAAGTCTTAGTCTTATCTTTTCAAGATGACATCTACCTGGGAAGAAACAAACACCTCATCCCCTTCCTCGCCACCCAACCCACCAGCACATTACCCAGAGCCTCAGACCAATGAGTCCTCCTTCCCACTTTGTAACCAAATGCTTTTGGAAAAATTAGTCTTGAACATGGGCAACAGCTACCAGTGTGGAGTGACCTACTGCATACTGAGAAGCAGAATCCCAACACAACGGCTAAGCTCCCCATCAGAGTCCTTCTAAGCATTATTTCATGCTAAGCATTGCCCTCCACTGCTCCCCTTTGCAAACATTAATAGCCTTGGGCAGGGCAAAATATTCAGTCTTACAGTGAGTTAGTTAGAAGCTTCATGAACTTTGCAGTGTGGTTAGAGCCCTGAATTGCATTCAGATGCCCCTGGTAACCCACATCTCTTGCAAGTAAGACGTGATAAATGACTCCCTAGTCACTTGGCAGACTTGAGACACCCTCGTGAGGAAGAAGGAAGGGAGTTAGCACTAGCCTATGGCCTCACGGATCCAGGGGAGGGGGCAGAATAACCCCCTCAAGTGTCCCTCCACATTTCAAAGCCCACACTCCTTGTCCAGAAGGGCCATCCCTGATTATATACCACGTGGCCCGGGGGAGGCAGAACTGAAGTCCAAGAGACACAGACCTCCCAGCAGAGCCCAGGGCCTAAGCAAGGTCACATAGGAAGGGGTGGCCATGGGGACAGGGCCAGGCTTAAGGCAGGGGTCAAGCTCCTTCAGGCACCCAGACACTCATGCTTTTGAGACAGGGAAGAGCTGGCAGCTGAAGCACTCAGAGCAGAAGCCACTTATCAAAGGCCCAATTCATTCTCAACAATCCCCATTGTCTGAGCCAGCACAGAGATGGGCATTATCTCCCAGAGCTGGAGGAAGAAAAGCTCCAAGACATGGTTTCAAACCAGAGCCCAAAGATACAGAAGCCAAAACTGAGACATATGCTTTGAAACCCAGATAAAGTATCTGAAATTGGAGATGTTCCAAAAAATCTATGCAATACGGTTCTCATCCTCAGAGACCAAGAGGATGCTCAATTGCTGGTTGCTCATTCACTTATTCTATTCTAATCTTTCTCTACAAAGAATGTGGGAGTTTACAGTTAAAGATGTATATACTATAAAGTTGTTTAAGCAAAAATTAGAAGTCAAAGCCAGGGTTGCAATTAACATAGTTACTAGAATGGAGCAATATGATGGACTAAGAGCTTCCTAGCAGCCAAAGTAAGAAGGGAAACACACAAATTATGTCAACAGCCTAGGAGTCACACAAACCTGTAGAAATCCCTTGAACTTTCTAAGCCTTAATTTCATTGTCAGAAAAAAAAGGGGGTGTGAGGGGTTGAGGAGACTACTGACATAACAGTTGTTGTGAAAAGTAATGAAATAAAGCATATTTTAGATTCAACAAATGGTGGTTGTAATTATTATCATTATTCTGTTGTCTGATTTCTCTTCTTTAAACTGAAATTATGTTAATTTAGTGGGGCTGCCCATGATGCTCTGTGATTCCTTGTTGATGGTCTGAAGCTCTCATTGGCAGATCTATTATTTGATTAATAAAGAATAGGAAAGCAGCCTGAGACTGAGTCACCATGATTCCTCCAGTTTTCCAGAGCCTTTCTGGTGTTCTGAAGTTGTTGGGGACCCCCACAAAAGAGAAGGCTAGGGAATTCCTCCTCCAACCCCTCCCTACCTTTACTCTGCAAGAATGCTGCCAGGCTGACCACAGCCTGCCTGTATTTAACCATTGCCAAGGGTCAGCCCGGGGACCAGGCCAGGTGAAGGTAGATCCCAGAACCCTCTCTGGAAATGGCTGAAGCCCATCTGCTCCCCTGCATTAGAGGAGTTAATGGAATGAGAGCTCAGGCACTTCTCCAACCAAACCACAAACACTTAAAGAAGAGAAAGCCAATGTCTTCTTTCTAAAGTCCCAACTGAAGGAGAAGTTAATCTGGACACCTCACTAAGCCTGTCCAGAGGAGAATGACCAGGATGGGAGAGGTCTGGAAACAATAATAATAACAAGAACCAAATGACATTTGAGGACATCTACTCTTCCAAGTACTGTTTAGTGTGTCCCCAGGGAAAGGAGGTCAGGGAGAACAAGATTCTGTCAAGGAAAGAGAGGGAGAGGGTAGAGGATCAAAGCAAAGGCCAGCTCCTCTATCCTCACCTGCAGATGGGAGACTCAAAATAGTGTTGATTAAAAAGGAAGAAGAGATGGAATCAACCCAGCTCAACTTACCACTTACATGGCTGCTCAGGCCCCAGTCCACACACAGAAGGACCACTGCTTTTCTGCTGCACAGGACCCGGAGTATAAACTAGAGCCTGGAGCAAATTACAGGTGTGAGTTCCACCTCAGTCCTGCAAGATTGGCCTTTTCACTTGTAAGGGGGGCAAAGCTGCTTCTAAGGCCCAGAGCCTAAGGCCCCAGGCTCCATGGACAGCCTCAGTTCCAGATCCAATGGGGCACCTGAAAGGCACTGTGTCACCTTCTGCCCTGACCCCCAGCCAAAGCCCCTGACTTAAGACATTCCCTACCGAGGCCAGTTTCTTGGACTCATTGTCCGAGGTGCCATATGTAGGCTACAGGGGAACGGAAGAGGGGGCCTGGAGGCTGCGAGTGGGTCAAACCAGGCTGTGTGTTTGCACATATGCATATTTTACACATATGTAGGTGCCTGTTGCGTATATGTCATTGCCTGCGGTAACACACGTTGGAAGTACGCGAGTATTTGCATGGATGTCCTGAGAGGAAGTGCAATGCAAGAATGGCATGTGCGGGCAGCAGTGTGTGCTCATGGGCAGCTGTGAGTGTGTGGGTGTGGGTGCTCTGTAGTGTTTGTGAGCAGGCATAGCTGTGGTCTGTTCACCCCTCTCAATTTCCTCTTGTCTCCTCTGTTGTGACAGTGGGGTCCCCCCAAGCTGTCTCCCCACTCTGGCCAGCCAGCTGGGGTCACTCTATGCTGGGTGAAGGCTCTGAGCTCTTGCCCAGCTTAGTCCTGAGAAACCAAAGCCGCATGACCCACAGAAGAGACACCCCAGGTGGTGACAAGTCAGGTCACCCTAGAAAGTCTGAGTTCAGATAACACACCTTACTCCAAAGCTTCTGCCGTCATCGGCTCGCTCACATACACCTATCCACCCGCACGTGCACTCACTCAGCCCACCGGGAGCCTTCCTAGCACACATGTGAATGCACTTCCAGGGGAGCAGACATGGTCCACATGGGGCTGCCTGGGCCACAGACACACACGCCACCTGTGGGCACACACTGGACCCACCTACGTGTGAGTCCCCATACACACTGACAAGTCTCCCACCCACATTCAACCATGAGGCATATGCTAGAATGTTCCACATGCTAACACATCGGCCCAGACACACTCCCGTCCATTGGCACTCACGCTAACACACGGAGATCTACTATCCAAATAGTCACAAACATATTCTGTCCCCAACTAGGCTGTCAGGTCCAGCACCGGCCCTTGAATCCGGCCAGCAGTGTGTCTACTTACTCCGAGGAAGCTGGCGGGCTAGAGGGGGTGCCTGCAGCAGCCAGCGGTGGCAGGGCGCAGCTGGGGCTCCAGAGGCCGTGTGCAAGTGGCTGTGCTGGCCCAGCCCAGCCCAGCCCGAGGGGCCTCCCGCTGCCCCGCGCCCCCGCCCCGCTCTGCCCCCGCGCCAGCGCCCGGGGCTGTGGCAGGACCTTCAACAACAGCGCGCTCCCAGCCAAGCTTCTGTCCCGTCCAGCGTCAGCCTCCGCTGCCTGGAGTCTCAGCCCCGACGCGAGGCTATTTTGGTGCCCCCGGCAGTGGAAACGTCGCGCTCTGTGGGGAGCGCTGGAATGGGGGCGCAGTCAAGTCTAATTAGAGACCTGGCTCACCCCGGGCTGGGCGGGAGCCTCAGAGCTGGTCAGGCGGGGGTGGCCCACATGCACCCCTCATGCCAGCATCTGGAGAGGGGAAGGGAATGAGCACCGATCTGTTCCCTTGGAGCTGAAACAAAGTAAGGAGGGGTTTGGGTGCGGTTCACACGCTCTGCGGAGGGAGCCGCCAGACTTTGAGCAGCCCCCAAATGCCTGGAATGCGACTTGGTTTATTCACCACAGGTGCTTCCCTTTGGAACCGAAGCCCCTCATAAGATCACGGACCTCCAGATCACCAACCTGCCAAAAATGGCAGAGACGCCTTCTAACTTGGGGCACATCAAACTTCCCTTCTGGGTTTCTTTGTGTCCCATGGCTAAGGCTAGAGAAAAGGCTGGTTCCTACCCAAAAGCTCAGGAATGTTGCATTCTTGAACTGGAAGGAAGCTTCAAGGTCATTCCATCCAACTCCTTCCACCCTGCCAAGAATGGCGGGGAAACACTGGAGAGCCTCTACTCACTGTTAAGGATCACCAAGGAAAGACAGCCCGTAGCCTCCCTTGGGCCTTCTCCCCAAATTTGCATCCTCTCATTGGCAGGAAGTTCTCCTTGGCGTCTAACCTAAATCCCTTGTGTGCAAACTATGTCAATGTGCCTGCAGTAGGTGTTCAGGGAGAGGGAGGCTGGCTCCATCTCCACACCCAATGACCACTCCAAGGCTTCTCTTCCTTGACGCTAATATCCCTGCTCCCTTTGTTAGGCCCTGGCTAAAAATGACCATTGATCTCTGGCCCTGGACACACTGCAGCTCCTGACATTAGCTCAACAGCCTCAGCGCTCTGGGGACCCCAGTCCTGAGTGGTGTCCAAGTCATTTCCCCCAGACAGGCCAGCTGTCTCTAGCCCCCATCCATCCAGGGACAGTCTGATTCTGTCCCCCAGCCCCTGAGTGTAGATTCAGTTCCTATCTCAACAAAGGCTGTCTCAGAGCCTGGGGGCAGAGTTGGGGCCCCAGCCACTCACATGGAGTTACACTGGAGTTGGCAGAATGTTTTCTCTGAGTACGTTTCTGGTAGATCAGGTAGTGCAATAAAAGTAGTCTGGACCTTGTCCTTAAAGAGACCTGACTTTGCCTCCAGCCTCTATTACTTTCTAGCTATGTGTCCTTGAACAAGTCACTTAACCTCTCTGAAGCTCAGTTTTCCCATATTTACATTGGCGATCATAATAGCTTATGTGTTGTTGAAAGTATGAGATGAGATCAGGAATGTAAAAGTACCTAGAAAGCAAAAATATTTTTTAGTGTGCTAGAAATGGAGTGAGGATAAATATTAGCAAAACGTCTAAGAGATCTTTTATTCCCAGGACCAAATTCAATGCCTAGGTGTCAGGGCAAGAGACAAACAGATTTGGTTTGCTAAATGTTCCCTTAGGACACTTAGTATGAATATCCCCCACCTGCACCCCACAAGGTGTGCACCCGCACTTTCGAACACATGCGTGCATACACACATCCACACGTCCACTTTCCCAGATACGTACTGCACAGCCCAGCCTCCTCGGCTCCTGTCGGCCCCATAGGCCCCCGCCGCCTATACCCTTGCTGGCTGCCTCTCCATTCTCTGGAGGCCGCCTCATGGCTCCAGTCTTGGCTGCAGCAACTCCAAGTTTCCCTACTGAGGCCCATGGGGGCAACTCCTCTCTGCTTGCCCATCCTTCTGGGCCATGGCAAGGCCTGAAACTCAAGGCGAAGATGGCGGAGTCGTTCTCTGAAACAGTCCAGAACTGAGGCCACGCAAGGGAGATCAGAGTTGGAGCATCATCCCCCTCGACCCCCTCCCTCCCCTCGGCCTGCCTGGCTTCCCAGTGCTGTCCTGCTTAATTCTTAATGGAAATTCCATCCCCGGCGCCAGCCCTGGCTGGCTCACAGAGTCCAGGCTTGGGCCAACAGCAAACTCCACCCAGAGACAGGAGGCTGCCTGGTCATATAAACACAGATACACACATATACACATATGTACACACACAGATGAACAGGCATTCACAACACAGAGATTCTTACCCAGACACATGCATACACAGAAAGATAATAAGCATTATAATTACTAATATTCAGTGCATGGTACTAAGTACAAATATCAACTTCCCTAACCCACACAGCACTAGGTTCTGGTATTATCCTCAATTTACACATGAGGAAACTGATGCACAAGGAGGGGAACTTGCATAAGGCACCTAGTAATAATAGCCTCCCACAGGAGCACCAGGAGCTGTGATGAGGGGCTTATGTGCATCGTTCCATTTCACCACCGCAGTAACTGTGTGTAGAAACTATTCCTGCTATACAGACAAGGAAAATGAAGGTTGGATAGTTCCAATTGCCTGCCTGTGGACTCGCAGCTTGTGAGATGAAGGGAGACTGCACACATACCTGTGTGGGAATCCTCATGGATAAACAGGCAGATGCACAAGCAGAGACACAGGCGCACACACTCTCAGAGGCACAACCACAGACAGTTGCTTCTACCAAAGAAGCCTCAGGAGTGGTCCAGAGCTACACCAGGAAAACGTGCAGCCCGACTCCATGTTCTTCAGCTCTCCCCAAAGCTGATCCCAGCTCCACTGGCTTCACAAGTCACTTCAGGAAGGACAAGCTCAGACCTAAATGAAGGGAAGATTTCAGGTTTACAGTTTAGCCAGCTAGGTCAATGGTCAATCCCCGGGCTCAGCTCCAAATCCAGTTGGCCCAGCAGATTTGGAGCCAGGTTTGGAGCCTTCTCCCAGGAGAAGGAGCAGGTATACTTTTCAGAAGGGATCATGTAGGGGGCTCTTCAGAGACTCTGGGCACTGTCCAGAGGATGGCCAAGGAGGGTTCTGGCCTCAAAGATCAGATGAGTCTGGACAGAGCCCATAGAACAAGGTAGAGCATGAAAGCTGAAGCCTCGGGTAGTGCAGAGCACAGGCTGGAGCCATACTTCAGAGAAGGCAAGACTCTGGTGGGAGGTAGAATGCAGGAGAAGATAGCGCAGGGCCATGATGGAGGACAAGTAGCAGAATCCAGAGCCAGGAAAGTTAAGAGAACTGCAGAAGAAGAGAGGAGAAGAGTTTCACAGTCCAGGAACTTGTCTACTGCTTGAAGTTTCCACACTAAGCAGGACATCTCCGAGCAGAGGCTGTGATGGCCCCAGGCCCCCTCCCAGGCTGCCCTACTACACAGCACCCGGAAAGGCCTATCCTATTCAGAGCAGTCTCTTATGTCTCTTGTGGTTTTCCACCCTCCTCCCCAGCCCAGAATCACCGATCACTTCTATTGTCACAGCCCATCCACTCTGTGGTCGAAGGACAGCTCAGCCTGGCAGCCCTGTGGGGCATTTGAACTGAAAAAGGGTTCCTTGAGAGAGAACTGCTTAACCCCCTCGAATGAACCTGGAATCTTGTTGTCAGGCAATGGCTCTAAGAGGGGGGAACTTTCCAAGTCTGAGAATTCGCATTTCTGCAAAAGTCCCAGGTGATGCAGATGCTACTGGTCTGGGGGGTCACACTTTGAGAACCACCACTTTAGAGCAGAAGAGGACGTCAGAGATCATTCCAGCTCAAAACTAAACCTGCAACCTAAATTCAGAGTGCAGATGGTTTCTTCTGAAAAGTCCCTAAAGACAGAACCTTCATTCCTGTCAGTAGTTTGGCCTTTTCCCTCCCCGGCCACCACCTTCCCAGCTTCTGCTCCAGCCCTGCTGTCTGTTGGAGGGCCTCCCCTGAGCTCTGAGGTGGTTCTCTCTGCCTCAGCACATCTCCAGTAAGGGATGGCATCCTCCACCCTGTCTTCCACCTGCTCAGAGAAGGTTAGCAAGGAGAGAACTCTGTACAAGAATAGCTGAACACTGGGTAGGCTCTCTGTCCCAGAGACGGAGACACCAGATCAGAAGTTGGTGATGAACACAGCTGCAAGGCCAGCCCGCCCAGACAGATAAGAGATGGGCCAGGATCCCAGTGTCCACAGCTGTGACCTCCCGTCCTGCAGTCCCCTCCTGCATCCCTGAGACGTGCACACGGATATGCTGCTGCCCTGCCTCCGGGAGCGATGGTGGGACAGGGCACTCACGGGGGACAGGCAGAGGTGCACCTGGCCCCAGGGTGCCACACAGGCAGGTGCGAATGCACCGTGGATTCAGCTGGGCCCATCAGTCTCTACAGGCCTCCCTGTGCATTGCTCTCGGATGAGAAAATTTTCCCTGACTCCCAGAGCCAGTGTGAGAACTCACAACACATTTAGAATGAGGCAATGGAAGGACTGGCAAGGCCCTCAGAGATCTCTAGGGACAGGGGTTTGAAAATTTTATCATCCACCAGAATCACCTGTGGGAGGTAAAATGCAGGTTCCCAGGCCTCCCTCCGAGGTTCTGACCATGTAACCCAGTGGTAGTCTGGAGCCCGGTGCGCCTCTCTTCCCAACTCCTTATACACCGACTTCACTTTACAAGCTTGAAATTGGCCAGAGTGGGAGTATTTACTTACAGCCTGGAAACTGGGCAAACACCACAAATCAGGGCACTTCGTTTTGTTTTACTTTGCTTTGTTTTGGGACACCTGTCGTGGCCTGTTCAACAGCACACTGTGGAGCACACGGGCCTCTTTTTTCAAGCACCGCAGCAGCTATGATGCCGACCCATTCTGAGAAAGAAACACTGATCCAGTCCTGACGTTCTGACCCCAAAGCCTCATTCTACAATGAGGGGAAGAATCGTAGTCATGGTCACGTTCATAAGCTTTTTGTGGGATCCCAGCTGCTCACTTCAAGGTGGGCGGGACTGGGGCAGCCCTGCCTGCGTTCTGGCCCCTCTGCTGAGTCCCCTCCACCACTCACCTCAGGGAACATACTGGCTAAGTAAGGGTGGGGCAGGAAGGTCTTGCCCCTTGTGGGCCAATCGGATTGCCTCTCATCAGCATTTGGAATTTGAATAGGAAGGACTAGAGGTAAGTGGTGGCCAGATCACCTGACTGGAGTGCCCTGGATAGCAGGCATGTGAATTCCAGGTGCTGAGGGGTCCAGGTCTGCCCTGCCCTTCCCAAGCCCCAGCTGTTCAACTCCTCATTGAATTCAGAGAGATTCCCAAACCCCAACAAATGTCTTACGTAAGACATGTCTTATTAAATTAACAAGCTATTCTCCATTACTCACAACCAAAACCACCTTTAGAAATGCAGCCATGGAGCAAGTTAATAGAAATAAGAACTCAAGAGTCCTGCACTTCGGTCTTGCCCCTACATCTAGCCCTCAGACAGGAAGAAAAACAGTGAGTGTGCAAATATCCAGTTTCCCAGGGTAGAGGGTTTCCAAGAGTGGTCCTAGACCAGCAGCACCAGCAACCCCTGGGGTCGTACAGGAAACGCACATTCTCAGGCCTCCCCCCAGAACTACTGAACAAAAACTCTCGGGCTAGGGTCCAGCAAGCTGGGGTTTAACAAGCCTTTCCAGGTGATTCTAATGCTTGCTAAACTGGCAGGACCACTGCTCTGGTAGGAGGAGCTACAGCTTCTGCCTCCCTAACAACTGAATCTAAGACCATTAACTCAGGAAGAAGGGCCATCTGACTTGCCAGGCCAGCACCAGCTGTGTGGCCTGTCACACTCCTTCCTGGCCAGCCTCCTTAGCCCCATGGTCCTGAAGAATCTGGGGAGTCTGAGCTGTGGCCATGCCCCCTGAGCTAAGACAGAGGCCCCCTTTCCAAAGTCCGAGGGGCAACACCTTTCCAAAAACAGCAGGACGACCACAGCAGAGGCACGCCAGGGAAATGTCACTTCTGTGACTGTCTTGGTGCCTAATTGAGGGTGTGACTCAGTGGACATTCCCTGGCCATTTGGATTCTCAGGGGCTTGCTCTGGCTAGCCTAGGGATGGCTTCGGGTGCCCTTCTGGAAGGAAGTCTGACCAGGGCCTGGCTCTAGAAGCCACGTGGCCTCTCCAGCATGAGTCTGTTGTTTTCTCTGCTTCTCGTGTTCCTAGGTTCAGGGAGAAAGATGAAGTTTGAGGGTAATTGAAAAAGTGAGGTTTGGGGGAGAGGCACAAAATAATAATAAAAATGACTATTGCTACACTAACAGGTATTGATGTTTTCCTCTACACTAGTACTGTTGTACTATGCATTTTCTGTTCCCTTCCTTGACTCCTCAAGACCCTGTAGCCACCACAAGTCACATGGCCTCCAGCTTTAGCACAGGATCCCTCTATCTCTCCTCCCCCATCCTATATAAGCCAGTACCCGGCCTCTCAGCAGCAGGTGTTCTCCTGACCCAGGTGCACCTCTGCATCTGCATTTGTGCGCACCTGTGAAACTCACGTGGGTAAATGGGTTTGACTCTGATCTTCTACTCACTGGCTGTGTGATCTTGGGAGAGCTACTTAAACCTCTCAGCCCCTCTTTCCTTCCCTCGAAAGCAGAGGTGGTAATAACTACATTATTAGATTGTGGTGAGACAGACACAAGGTAAACCATGGAAAGCACCCCCACCTTGTATCTCCTCCATAAAGACAGCACCAAGGGAAGACCCAGCAGTTCACGGGAAGAGCACAGCACAGGGGATACGAATCTGAGGCTTATCTCTTCCTTCTGTGACCCTGTCTCTCCTCTGAGTTGCAGGATTTGTAGCACCTGAGATCTAGTCCAAGCGTCCTCTCAGCTGTATCTGACAAAGCCTCTGAGCCCATAAAGTAAAGAGAAGAGTCATCTTCAGGCACATTGCATATTCTGCACAATTTCATATCCCAGGCAGGTCCCAGCAGGAAAAGAAGTCCACTCAGATGGGGTGTGGAAGACAATTTAACAAAGGGGAATTTGTGGTCAATGTTAAGAGAGTTGACAACTGGTTTCCAGCCCCCAGGGACAGACAACTGGGAAGCTGTCACCACCTCTAAGTCTAGAGGGGTAAGGGGGGAAATGGCTCGCTGGTGTTCCGGGGGAAGCGTGGAAGTGGACATCTCAAAGCCTCGCCACCAAAGCAGGGAAGTTCTCCACTCCTCCCTCTGATCTCCAGCCCATGCCTGCATAGGTAGAACCCAACCAGAGAGCCTAGATGATGTGACCTGAGGCCCAGCTATCAGGACACAGAGCAGAAGCAGAAGGGGTGGAAAAGCTATAGGTGAGGGTGGCCAGTATAAATGGAAAATAACCAGAACCCAGAGAAAAGCCAAGACCTACAAACTCTCTAAATCCCCACAGCCCCCCTCTCATCTGAATCTCTCTACAGATGCGCTGGACCCTCCAGAAAGCTGCTGAGTTGCCGTGTCGGTTCCCAGATTTACAACCTTTGGCAAAGGGCCTGTCAAGGACGAAGGCAGGAGCTTCAGCTACGCTATCAAGCACACACAAGAGCTGCCATCGGAACTTCCAGAAAAGTTTCTCCAGGATCTGAAAACTCTAACAATTTGAATAATTGAAAAGGCTTAATGCCAATGCCCAGACACATTATTGAGGATGGGTGGATAATTACCCAGAAAGGAGTCTTCCAATAGAAACCATGCACAGCCCTGGACTTTGTAGGAAGGAAAAAAACTGATCTACTTTAAATTCTCTGCCATCAACACTCACCGATGGTTTAAAAGTTCTGGCCTCCGACACACCCCTTCTTCACACAGGGAAATTCTCCAGAACCCACCCATGCCCATGCCGCATTAAGAAAGCCGAGGGGTCTGGCTGGTGTGGCTCAATGGGTTGAGCATCGGCCTACAAACCGAAATGTTGCTGGTTCAATTCCTGGTCAGGACACATGCCTGGGTCCCCAGTTGGGGACATGGAAGAGGCAACTAGTCAGTGTTTCTCTCACACATTGCTGTTTCTCTCCCTCTCTTTCTCCCTCCCTCCCCACTCTCTAAAAATAAATAAATAAAATCTTTAAAAAAGTAAATAAAAGCTGGGGGTGGGATGAGTTTTAATCCAGAAAAGTTAGACCTTCTATGAGTAAGAGCATTCCCAAATAAAGAATGTTCTCCTTCAGAAGACAGTGACCTCTCTATTGCTGGAGGAAGTTTAGTCCAGAAAACAATGAGTGAAGGCCAGCCTGGGCCTGGCACTGTGCCCATCGCTTGGGATACAGGAATGATCAAGGGAGCCTCTGACCCTGGGATACTCACAGACTCATATTAGAGAGAGATGTAAGTAGACCATTCCCATACCAGGAGATTAGAGGGTGTGTTGAAATGTTTCATTATAATCATGCATTTATTCTTTATATATTTTGAGAGTGTATTATCAGGTGCATATGTATTTAGAATTCTTATATCCTGTCAGCAAACCTTAATTTTTTTATTATAAGATGGCCATTAATATCTCTCTGATCCTTTTTGCCTTAAAGTCATTTTTATTCAAAGTTCATATAGCATTCTCATCATTCTGGTTACTGTTTGCATGGTAAATTGTTCATTGTTTTACTTTTTCCCTTTGTGTATTCTTATGTTTTAGATGCTCCTGTAAAGAGCCTGTAGTGTGTGTGTTTGTTCTGGAATCCAGTCCCTGTAAAATAGAGGTACAGGAGATGTGTGCCATACAAATGGTTATCTGTGAGAAGAGCTTTCCAAGAAAAGAAAACAAAGTAAAGGCTCCAAGGCAGGAGTGTGCCTGGTGTCTTTGAGCAAGAGCAAGCAGACCAGTGAGGCGGTGGAGGAAATGAGGCCAGACACAGATAGATGATAGCTGGAGCAATGCCCGTGAGTGCTGGAAAAGAGGTGGGATCCTGTCCACAAATGAAAGAAATGGCTTTCACAAGAGCATGGAAGGTCCATCTAAGGCGACTAGGGGGAGAAGCGTACCTGGGAGCAAATGCCAGCAGTGCAGAGCGGTTTGGGTGGAGACTCTCTTAGGACTGATGTCATTTTATCAGCAAAGTAGGAAGCAAGGTGTGGAGCTAAGAAGAAGGAGGGTGGAGGAGTGCGAGGGGGTTAAGGATAAGGTGTGAATAATGATCCAGAAGTAAATGAGAATGAATGGACTAAGGACACAATGATATCCTGGCAGCCGGAAAGGCCTAATTAAGGTTCATGGTCTTAATTCATAAATTTCAAATGAGGCAATCGATCAGTATGGTTGTGCGTTTTTCTGCAGGCCTTAATGGTCATTGGTCCAGATGCAAAGTTGCTACAACCACCTGCACCACGCTCTGTTGAATGGGTGTCTGGCCTGTCCTTGAGCAACTCCAGTGACGGCAGCCTATCACTGTCTCAGAAGCCTGGGCTATCATTACACCACTCTGGCTGTCAGAAAGGGTTCCCCCACATTGAGCTGGAACTTCTCCTCCTACTTGTTGCCCCGTATTGGAACCTCTGGGCTGGCATCTGTTGTTTATGTGGATTTACCTCCCCCCATGTCTGGTCATCCAGAAATAGGACAGTATCTTCAGCTGGTGAGGCTGATGGTAACAAGAACTCCTACATGTGGATTGTGAGAATGGAAAATGCTGTATTGCCTCTATCTAGCAAAATATATATGCATTTACTCTTTGACTCTTATAATCCCACTGTTAGAAAGAAGAAAAAATGGTATCGCATTAGACTAAAATTAAATTAAGGTGATCCCGGATTGTATCCACGCGCAAGGAAATAAATATAAATCTTTTGCAAACTTTAGCTCCAAAGATGATTATTACAGCATTTTTATAACAATAAAAATCTGGAAACAATTTACATATATATAAGGGATTGATTAAATAAGCTGACATTTATTCAAGAGGATGTGAAATGGACATAAATTATGCAATGGAAGAACATGATGACATAGAAAATGTACACTGAAAAAAGGCAGTTTCAAAGTAGTTTTGTATTTTTATAAATATGTGCATAAGATATAAAGGAAAGATCATGCACCAAAATATTACTGGTAGATTTCTCTGGATGGTGAAATAACTAAGAAACCCACTTCCACCTTGGGGGGGACAGGGCGGGGTGGGAGGGGCCTTTCCTGTATTTTCTATAGTGAGTGTTTTATTTGATAATTAGAAAAAGAAGTTATTTAAATTTTTTAATTAAAAAAAACCTACCAGCCATTTGACGCTGAATTCAAGACTAATTCCTCCATAAAATTCCCAATTTTGTCTTCTTCACCTACCCCCAATTCCAACAGAGAGATCTCTAAGGCTCCTCTAAGCTCAGACAAAAGCTTCGAAATAGTAAATCTTAGTGAGGAAAGATAGGCTCAGTGTCAAAATGTGAGCTCCTGGTTCATGCGTTTAGTGCCTCCCCACTCCCACCATTCCTCCATCTCTGCCCCAGTCTTCGTCCTTTGAGGGAAATTAAGGAGACGGAGTGAGTCTTACTAGGGCTGCCCTTTTCTCAGTCCGGGGCTGTCTCAGTCAAGGCTCCTTAGGGAAGAGGAAGTTTCCAGCATCCCTCCTCCCTAAGGGCGACCATCTACCCCCAGAATCCTAAGTGCCTTTGGTGGGACAAGGGTTTACCTCTGTGAAGGAGGAGTCATTACCCCAATTTACAAGTCAGCAAACCAAGGCTCAGGGACAGGGAACGGAGGTGAATCTGGGCTGGGACCAACTGGGAGGAGAGAATCCCGGAGAAGCAAGTTTAAGAGCCTGCCTGGTTCGCCCTCTGGTGGACAAGAGGCTATTTTACACCCAGCGGGAGGGACGGGGGAGAGGGTATTTTAAAACGCTGCTGGGCCCCTACTTTTGTTTTTGACCTCCTTACCCCACATCATAATAAAATGCACCCGTATTCCACATTAGATATAATTTATATACAACTGCATAAGAGTTGAACTGGAGTATACCAATGGGCATGTAGATATTTAAATAAACATTTTTAAATCTGTTCACCATTTTCATATTTTGAAGTCAATAACATACTTTGGAAACTCAAATATCCTCATGGGCCTTTGAAAAGTTTTTGGGTCCTTAGATCATCGTTCTGGGAGCTAAGAAATAAGAATGAAAATTCATCTGTAAATCCAACAGGTCTATGTTGTCGCTGTGATCAGATTTTACAAAAACTGATCGATATATTATAGTTATATAATTATTCAAGATTACTCTTCCTACTCAAGTGAGCTTTAATAGGTCTTAAATTTACTAGGAAGTTTTCCATTTTATCTCAATTATAAAAATTATTGGCATAATGATAACTGTAATGTTCTTTACTATCATTTCATCTCTGCTTTATATATGGGTATGTTCTCTTTTTTCCTTTATATTATTTGCATCTGCTCTTTTTTTTTCCTGCTAAACCTCACTAAGGATTTGCAATTTTATTAGTCTTTTCAAAAAACAAACTTTTGGCCTTGTTGATCCTCCTTGATATAGTGGGTTTCCCAAAAATTTCACTTGGTTTTTTCTGTAAGATGGCTCTAGCAGCGCTTAGATGTCTTTAACTTCATTCGAAACAGTCGTATTAAGTTGTATTGTGACAGCTGTCATGTAGGTATGCATTTTTTAAAAATGTATCAAAGTTGGTGAATTTTTGTGCAGCCATTTAATATTGAAGATGGAAGAAAATACGCAACATTTTTGGCACATTATGCTTGATTATTTCGAGAAAAGTAAAAACACAACTGAAATGCAAAAAAAAATTTGTGCAGAGTGTGGAGAAGGTGCTGTGACTGATCAAACGTGTCAAAAGTTGTGAAGTTTCATGCTGGAGATTTCTCGCTGGACGATGCTACAGGTTCAGGTACTCCAGTTGAAGTTGATAGCAATCAAATTGAGACATTGAGAACAATCAATGTTATACCATGTGGGAGAGAGCCAACATATTCAAAATATCCAAATCAGTAAAGTCATTTGTGAAAATGAAAAATGTGTCTTTTATTTTACGGAAAAAAACCATACAGACATTTTGGCCAACCCCATAGCTGCATCCTATAGTTAATTTCTGTTTTTAATCTTTATTATCTCATTTCATATTTTGTGGGTTTTCTACATTTTTCTTTTCTAATTTGTCAAATTAAACACATCAATCTTCAGTTTAAAATTTAGCTCATTAAATTTTAGCCATTTTTTTCTTTTTTCCTATATATAATGTTAATATAGGGCTATATCATTTTCTCTACATAATGTTAATATCAGGCTATATAATTTTCTAAAATTACCACTTTTACCACACCTCCAAATTCTGTTATGAGGTATTTTCATTATCACTTAATTATAAGTATTTTAAATTTTCTATTATGATTTCTCTCTGTATACAAACTTGTTTAAAATCTCATATAATTTCAAGTATAAAAATTATTATAATTATCTCCTATCTTAATTGTAGTACAGTCAATAAATATGCCGACCGAGGTGAAGAAAGCCCACTATAACTTGTCTTTCACACTGCTTTCAACTAAAACCTCCAGACGAAATACAAAAAGGATCCTAAAAGTAAGCAACAGCAAGTGCACCAGGGGAGGTAGAAAATAATAAAAATGCCAGTAAGTTTCCTGGGTATTTTTTCTTTTGTCTTCTAAATTTAACCCAAAGGTGGTCTCAGTCATGGAACTGTGCAGTGGTCACAGATAACAAAAACCAGGAGAGAATCATCCTCTCTCTGGCCAGGAGAGCAAAAAGAGGAGGCACGTCAAGCCAGAATCGCCATTGTTTATTTGTCTTCTTTTTGTCCTGGCTCTCTTCCAGGGCTGCCCAGGGTCAGGGGGCACTGTCTCAGTGATAGCGGCTGTGTGGGCAACTGAAACCTGTATCTCTGACAAAAGGCACTGTCTACGGAGGCTCTTTGGGTGCCAAAGGGTGTGAGGAATTGCTTTTCTCATTCTCATCTTTTGATGATCTGTCCAAGGGTAACTTAAATTTCTCAAACCCAAACCCATGAACAACATATTCTATGAGGTAACAGTGAACAGTCTTTCAGTCAATAGAGAGAGAGCATTTGATAACAGAGGAATAAAAACTATAAAAAAGAACAACCCAGAAACTTCAAAATTGAAAAATAAAATATCCAAAACAAAAAATTTCACTGAGTGGGATCAATAAAAGAATGTCAATGACAGAAAAGAATCATTGAACTTAAAGATAAATCAATTTAAATTATATAATCTGAAGAACACAGTGAAACAAAACTTTAAAACTGAACATAATAAAATTATCAGACAATATTAAAAGGTCTAACATTTGTCCTTGGAGACCCAAAAGGAAAGGAAAATATTGGCACACAAAAATTAAAAACTTCTCAAAGTTAACCAAAAACATAGATTTACAGATTCCATTTCAGAGAATCTAAATCCGAAAAAAAAAATTCCAAGATAATTATGCCCAGAGAAAAACAATGCATTACATTTAGAGGAACAAAGGCTCAAATGAATGCGGATTTCTACTAAGGAATCACAGAGACCAGAAGACAATGAAGCAGCATCTTTAAAATGCTAAAAGAACAAACTGTCAACCTATAATTTTATATCCAGTGAATGTATCCTTCACAAATGAAAGCAAAAGGAGTTTTTTCAGTGAAAATAGTAGAGTAAGGGTCTTCAGAAATTTTCTCCTCTATAAAATCAATGAAAGGAGTAACAACATTTGTCAAAATTTGCTTTTTCAAAGTTCTAGCAGCTAACCAAAGGCTTTCAGCAATTAAAGACACAATCATTCAACAGATGGTTGAACTGCAGAAATAACAGAGAACTTTGTGGTATTTTCACTTGCCTTAGTCCCATGCCCCGCCCTCCAACCAGTGGTAGCTCTGAGCACTAACAGCCCCACTTCATGGAAAACCCATCAGCCTAACAAATGAGGGTGGCCCTCCTTCAAAGCTTCATTCGTTTGGAAGACCCCATTTACAATGCTGTCTTTCTTTGATCTGACATTTGTTTGGGAGCATTTGTTGAAAACAGCAACAGGCACTTACATAAATTCATAAATGCCTGAGCTAACGGATAATACTTGGAGTAAATAATAGACTAACCAAAAATAATTAAAGGACAATCTGGGTAATGTGATGTCTATAAGAACTTTGAAAAGCTCTAACATATTTCTGGGAATATAGAAGAGCATGTGCATGCATGGAGCTGCATGCATGCTCAGGAAAAACCTGACCTTGAGGCTGTCTGCAAGCAGGAAGTCAAAACCATGGCAGAGTTATCAACTACTTGGTTGAGTGTTGAAGGTGTGTCCCAATGTGCATGCAGAGCCCCTTGATAAAGACTGAGATGCTTATTGATTCTACATAGTAAAATATTTGTTCAGTCATTAACTGACCACTAAGTTAACCAAGCAGAGACTTCGGTGGCTACATGACAAAGAAGAAAGACTTTAAAAATTTGATTCAGAGAAGTCACTAAGCAAACAAGCAACAACGACTACAACAAAAACAATTACGTATCCTACCTAGAGTTGGTGGTAGGAAGCAAATACAATTTCTAAAGTTTCCACATTACATTATATTTTAAAATGTCCAGTCTTCAAAAAAAATTGAGACATGCAAAGAAACAAGAAAGAATAGTCTCTATGCACAAGAAAGGCGGTTAATAGAAATTGTTCTTCAGGAAGCACAGACATTGAGCTTATTAGACAAAAAATTCTAAATCAGCTGTTTTATATATATTCAAATAAGTCAAGGAAACAATATATAAAGAACCAAAGTATGAGGATGCTGTCACACCAAATATAGAATATCAGTAAGATAGAAAGCCAGTCTCCCCTACACCCTAAGAAGTCCTCCATGTTCAGTCCTCCATTACCTCTCTGAGCTCCTCTCCCACTTCTCTTTCCCCACTTTCACTAGAGATCTGACTCACAAGAAAAACAGAAGATAAGGGAACCTGTTATACACTTCACCACAGGGATGTAGCCATCGAAATTCAGAATGTGAGAAAATCTATTGGACAATAACCTAGTTTCTCCAACAAATAAATTGCAGGAAGGGGCAAAAAAAATTGGAGGGGGCAGCCTTTAAATTACAGGCGACTTAAAATGTATCAACCAGCAGCAATGTGAAGCCTTAATTTGAGCTCTGATCTTATACACATATGTATATATAAGTATATTTTATATAACATATATGTATAATACATATGCATATATAATTGAGGAATTTGAACCTAAATAGATGTGAGATATTAAACAACTAAGAAATTACTATTAATTTATTTCAGTTGTTAAATGGGATTATGGTTATTTTTTTTAAGATTTTTATTTATTTTATTTTTAGATGGAGGGGAAGGGAGGGAGAAAGAGAGGGAGAGAAACATCAGTGTGTGGTTGCCTCTTGCATGCCCCCTACTGGGGTCATGGCCCACAATCCAGACATGTGCTCTGACTGGGAATCGAACCAGGGGCCCTGTGGTTCACAGGCCAGAGCTCAATCCACTGAGCCACACCAGCCAGGGCAGATTATGGTTATGTTTAAAGAATATTTTTCATTTAGTATACATGGGGAAATAGGTATGGATATATTGATGTAATAATACACAGGTCGAGGGGAATAGATGGTACATAGATGTAATATCATTGACCATAAATTGATTACTGAAACCAAGTCAGTGTCTTAGTCCATTTGAGCTGCTATAACAAAATACCACAAGCTGGATAGCCTAAAAACAACAAATATTTATTTCTCACAGTTCTGGGGGCTGGGAAATCCAAGATCAAGGCACCAGTGGATTCGGTGTCTGGTGGGGACGCATTTCCTCATTCGCAGCAGTCTTCTCCCTGCAGCCTCACACAGCAGTGGAAGAAGCAAAGGAATTCCCTCTGGCCTCATTTTTAAGGGCACTAATCCCATTGGTGAGGGGACTGCCCTTATAACCTCATCACTTCCCAAAGTGCCCCCCATCCTCATACCATCACTTTGCTATTAGGTTTCAACCTCTAAATTTTGGTGGGGGGAGGGTGAGGGGACACAAACATTCACCCTGTAGCACGAAGTAATGGATAGAAGAGAACCATTTTATTAGATAAAGATTAGGTTGTTTATATGTGTACATTTTTCCATTCGTCTACACCTGGTGGTCCACCACGTGAGGAAGCTGGGTCAAAGAATGGCTCACAGTTCCCTGGCAAACATCAGGAGCCATGGCCGAGAGGCCTGCAGTGCAGCAGTTCCAACAATAAGCCCTGGAAACCTGCACCTGAGTCTGTGTGTCCTTGGACTTCACTTTTCTGTACCTCTATTTCCTCGGATGTGAAGTGGAAATAATAATGGGGTCTACACCATAAAGTTGTCATGAAGATTAAATGAATTCATAGGTATAATGTGCTACCTTAGAACATTGTCTTGTCTATAGTAAGCACTCAAAAAATGTCAACTATTATTATTATCGCATAGGAAAAGAAGTTGAAATAAATCACCAGGTTCTTGAAACACATGTATCCAAAATATGTTTTTAATCTTGATGAGGTTCACAAATGGCACAATATTGACATTTCCTTAAACAAATTATACAATCAGGTTCTTAGACAGCAAGGCATAGCATCACCATTACCACAGAGCATAGCATCAACACAGAGGCCACAAGAGGTGATGATTTCATGTCCCCCTACGGGTTGGCAAAGCTGCCATGGTCAACAGGATAGCTCTCTCAAAGGACCAGTTTGCCACCAGAAGAGCTGATGAGAGATGCCATCACATTTACTACACATGGAATCAAATACAAAAGGGATGCACAACAAATATGGAATTAGCTTGTTTTGCATTCAATTTCATTCCTTTTGATTGACAAGGGTGCTTTTTGTTGGTGTTGTTATCTATTAGGATGCAAACATGTGTATCTTCCATGGGGCCTTCTCACCAAGTTGTTGTCAGCAGAAGTGAATGGAAGTGGTGAGTTCAGCTTCATGGTAACCTGAGACGAAGAAAAAAAAATTTTTTTTAAAAGGAGAAGAATGAGAACTAGGAGAATAAGAAGAAAATAAACATAATTATTACTGAAAAGAACGTGAGTGAACAGAAGTGCTTCTTTAACTAAACAGCACTTACAAATTATGGATATGAGATATAAGCAGGCTTTTAAAACAAATGAAAATAAAAACAATCAATGGTCACACTGAACATTAGCAGTAGTATTATGATTACAACCCTCTGGACTGAACCCGTGAACACAGATCAAGAGTTGAGGGCTTTCTGAACCTGAGTTCCTTACTGAGGAGTAGCCCTAGCTAAGGTGTGTAGGACTCTCCTTTTCTGAATTCAGCAAGCATTTTTTTTGTTCATTTCTCTTCTCAGAAAGATAAAAATTGTATCTCTGCAGCCTGCCCTTGTGAAGGATCTGAAGGACCTACCAGGTTCAGAGGATTTCAAAATGTGGATGTTAACCTCCAAATCCCTTCCCCTCCCATCCAACAGTATAAGGGCAGTCACCTTCCTGGAGTGAGTTAGCAGCTCAGGCCTGAAGGTCTCTACGGCGACGACCATAGGAATTGACACCCACATTGGTGGGCTCAAAGTCGCTCTTCACCACACCCCCAGATCTGCTCAGAAGGCCTGCCAGCCGGTGTGTCACACAGGTGGCAGTGTTGCAGGATCTCTTCTCGACAGTGACACTGATTTGCAGGGTGGAGAAAAAAGAGAAAGCCTGTTACTTAGAGGCTGGAGTCAGGAGCCTACCCCATGGGACCTTCTCTAAAAGATTGTAGCTCTTCAACATACCACTTAAGAATAAGTGTTTCTCCTAAATGCAATTATCAAAGCTATTAGAGGAAATGGCCTGACAGCCTTTGCTAGCAGCCCTTCATGAAAAAGAAAAAGAAAAAAAAAAAACAGTGCCTAACCATGGGCTATATGCTGAAACATTGCCCTTATCATCATGTACATATAATGCTCTTGGGATAAAGAAGGAGTGCTCAGCAGAGGCCCAGCCCCACCCCAGGACACACAAGAAGCACACAGAAGCCATACCCCAGCCATAGGCACCAACAAAACCACTTTCCATGGGAAAGTAAAAATTCACTGAAGTCTTTCCTGAAAGAGGCTTAGAGAACAGGGCTTGCAGAATCCTCTCCCAGAAGTGATTACATGCTCCTCAGAACACCTGTTCTTGATGCTGGAGCTGGTTCCCAGGGACCACTCACCAAGCTCTGTATCCAGCTACCCTGAGGCAGACGTTACTCTTAAACATAGGCCCTGGGGACTCTCAAGCCTTGAAGAGGGACCAGAGTAATGACCACCACAGAATAAATCCTTTTAGAAAATAGGTTTATTCATCAAGAATGATTCACGAGGGATAAAGCAGGAATTGCAGGGCTCCGCCGTGATCTCTAGGATCTCATGAGGCTTCCCTCTCTCTTATCTCTAACCTGGTCTATGGGTCCTGCTCTCTTGCCTTCCATCCTGAGGTCCTCAACATTGTCTGTCATAAGCAAAGCTACCAGTTCCAGCTTTAAGAGCAGCCAGAAATCTGCTTGTATGAAGTTCAATGGGAGCAAGAAAGGAAATCAGGAGGGAGTGGAAGGATTTCACTTGGAATCCTGGGGCAACTCAGAGTTGGGGTAGCTACCCTTCTCCAAGCTGCTGGCTATATCCCTTTTCTTGCCAGGGGTTTCAGCCCAAAGCCGATGCCAGAGAACATATGAAAGTTGTTCATGTACTTCCAGTTATGTGCCCAGCACACGAGTACTCAGATTACTGCACCGCCTAGCTCTGGAGCTGCCCAGGCTGCTAGGAAAAGACATGTCAAACAATACCATGCACTGGGTTGGCCCCTGGGAGCATTCATGCAGGTTAGACCAGGAAAGAGTCACTTAGAGTCACTTAGAGTAGGGGCCAGAGGGGCAGGCAGGAGGACAGCTCACACATTCTCCATTAGAACTCAGACTGTTGCTGAGCCAGGGCCGTGTGGGGAAGGGCTGCAGTGGGAAAGGGGTGACCTTTTCTGGCCTTCCTCATGCTGCTCAGGCCTTCATGCTCTGCAGAGAGGTTCTCAGGGCAGATGCAGGTGCAAATTGTGCCTCTGCCTGGGCAGTGCCAGGGCCAGAGCAGGGGCTGGTGTGTGCTCCAAGCCCAGAGTGCACAGGGAGGTGGGGAAGGATGCTCTCCCCAGCCCAGTAACAGCATGCACATCTCCACAGATCCTACCTCAGACACTGCTCTACCTGACCCCACCCTCTGCAAGGCCTTTGGCATCACCTTGCACATGTGCAGCAAAGGCTCCTTGCAGGTGTAAGAGAACAGCACGCACAGGTTAAATTTCTAACACATCCGGAGGTATACTGGGTCCACCTGCTGGCTTCAAACTTACCAGTCTTAATTCATCTGATGCTGGGATGTCTCCTCAGTGGGGCAAGACCAATTCCCAGAGAAGGTGATGACACACCTCCTCATTTCATTTCCTAACAGCTTTCAGAAATGGATCTTTTATGTCTAACCACAATCCCTCCAGCTGCCCCTGGACCTCTGTCTCCCATGGAGCATGAGAATGGCTGGGCTCCAGGGCCTGGTGAACGACAGCCTGCTGGACTCCTGGCCAGATGTTGTTTCCCCTACCTGCCTAGGATATGTCCTCCTGGATATGCCAAGGTGGGTGGGGAGCCTTACCTGTTCTCTGTCTCCTGCTCCCCCTGCTCCTCCTTCTCCAGCCCTTTGAACTTCCCCTCTATGTAGGCCTTCAGCAGTGCAGCCAGTAGGAGGCACTTGTTCTCAGCGAGTGCAGTGGTGTCCCTGCGGCTCTCCAAGGCCGATGACCTAGGGAGGGGCAATCCCAATACAGGCTCTGAGTCCCTGTATGGTGCCTCCCCAAGATAAGCAGCCAGTCCTGCTCACTGTGACTTGCCCTGAAAATGTGCCCTTCTCTCCCCACTCCCAGTGCACAGGGCTTCAGGCCACTGTCCACCTGAGGGCATTGATTCACTAGGAGCCTCCGTTGTGACTCCAAAGGCACAGAATTGCCAGGTTCCAGGGGCAGTGGCTAGTAGCTTCGGGTTGTCTCACCTGAGTGGTGTTGCCTGGAGGCCACCTGCCTGGCACAGGACCAAGAGGCTGAAAGCCAAGAAGGGGGAGGACTTTCCGAAGCCCATGATGCTTCTCTGTAAAAGGAGAATAACGTTATGTGCACCAAGAGCAAGCATGGCCTGGAGCCTACAGACCTAGGCTCCAGTCCTGCCTCTGCCACACCTGCCTTGTGCCCTCAGGCAGGTTACCCCACCTCTTCACGCCTTGGTTCTGTTCATTTGCCAGATGGGCTGTTGTGAATCTCAAAAGATACATTTTAGTAAATGTCCTGGTAGAGCAGAAACAAGTGTCCTGGGGTGAGAATGGGTGAGTTCTGTCTCTGTTCTGTGGGAAGCCAGAGAGAAGCCACAAACATCCACATGCACACAAACCCACACCGTTTGCCCTCTACAGAAACCAGGCACGGACCCACCCTGCTGTATACTTAATCTCCTGTCTTCTCAGTCCCTGAGAAATCTAGGAGCACCTTCCCCGAGGCTGAATTTCCTGCTAAGCCCGGGGAGAGGAAAGCGGGAAACAGAAATTGGAAGAGTGCTGTGGGTTTGAATTTGGGGAAAATTTAACATGCCGGCTACTAGTGTCTCCTGGCTGCACTGGGGCGCAGTTTGGCTGCAGATCTTAGGCGCCAGCACCCCGAATTGAGCCCACTGTTCTGGTTTGCTAACTGCATTGCTTCACGTCCATGCCACTGCCCCAGGGACACTCGAGGGCTGGAGGCGCCTCAGAGGAAGGCTCAGAGCTCCACAGACCCAGGGACCAAAGGGGGTCCCTGCGGACACAGACCGCACAGGGCACCGCCAGGCCGACCAAACTCGGCAGGATGCTGCACACCGACGGGCACCAACACAAGGGCCGCAGACTCTCCTATCTGTACTCTTGGAGCTTCCAGCACCCAGGCGCAATCCTGGGGATGCTCGGGGTTCCACTGATGTTACTTAGAAGAAAATGCACTGATGGCCCCAACCACCCGCCTGCTCCCAGGAGAGACAGAGAGCTAGAAGCACCTGTCTGTAGCTGCGCCGAGATGGTCGTGAGAGGCAAAGGAAAGGCAAGCAGGCAGGCAAGTGGAGCAAATTGGATGAACTAATCCAGAGCAGGTTATTAAAGTGGAGCGGGAAGAAGTTCCTCACCTGGAGGCTTGAGTTGCGGGAGAGTGCAAGCGGCCGGTCCACCCGGATGGACACAACTCCTGCTGTGGGAGACTTCCCTGCGGAGCTCTCGGCTCTTATGCCAGTGATAGTGGAAGGGGGGTCCCCATGAGCCCGCACGGCCAATCCAAAGTGGCCAGGACCGACCAGCTCCGATTGCGTCATTGCTCCCGCTCCCGGCACGGGTCCATTAGGGAGGAGAGCCATCCGCTCAGACTGTCTTTTGCAATGAGGTCATTGATTGGAGAGCTTGAAGGCTGGGTGAGGGTGGAGAGCCTTCGACGTCCAGAGAAAGTGGGGACAAATCGGGTAATTTGGAGTCACCAAAAGTGAGCAGCCAGAGCTTCTCTCACTGCTCTTGGCGCCTGAACCCGGCCTCGCACCCCGCTCCCACCACGCAAGTGCAGCCCGCAGCTGGACCCCCAGGGGGCTGAACAGTAGACCTGGGGTATAAAGGTATCTCAGCTGAAACAGCCCAAGCTGAAGGAGGGGGATGGGGGGATAGAAGAGCCTTGACAGATTGGTGTCTTTAGACCACCTGGGGTGCTCCTCTGACATCCTCTGTTTCGTTACCTCCCTCTCCGCACCGCCTAGGGCACCCCGCCCCTCTCGCCCTGGCTCTTTGCCACCCCCAGCCCCCACTCCTGCAAAGCAGTTGTATTTCCAGTCTGGCAGCCAAGCCTCTTTCGCTTCACTCCTCTGGGATGGGTAGAAGTGAGTGAGAGAACCGGGGAAGGGGCTAAACTGGCACTGTGTAGACATCCCTTCTAGCTGCCTAATCCTCCAACGGGAGTTTAGCATCCGGGACGGTTCACCACAGCCCGGGTGTTGATTTACACAGCTGCCCCGCCCGCGCCTCTGGCATTTTCGCCAAGCTGCTGGGCGGGACAGCCTGTGCCCGGGTCTTCAGCTGTCTCGTTTCAGCTGCATTGCTTCACGTCCATGCCACTGCCCCAGGGACACTCGCGGGCAGGGACACTCACTTTTCCTGAAGCTCTTGATTGTTAAGCAGGCCGGTGGAGCGCTGACCCACCAAGGAGAATGAGCGCTACAAGCCCCAAAGGAGCCATTCGGCCTTTCACACCCAGTTGCGCAGCGGGCAGGAGCGCGCTCTCACGCTACCCGCCGGTCTTAAGTCCCGCATTTACATACCTGGACCCCAGCCACACGCTCTGCCTGTCGCATTCACACACGGACACCGCCCCCCACCTGTCCCCGAAGAAAAGCTAGCCTTCGCAGAAACCTAAGTGCCCTCACCAGCTGTTTGCAAATGAGCGCTCGCACCCACCCTAACCAACTTCGCCGGGATCAGAAAGCAACCCCGCAAGTTTCTGCTTTGGAAAACAGGCACGTTTTATATGCACAGGGGTACACATTGTCCCCCCAGCACACCCACAGACACACGCTCATCCACGCGCATGGAGCCAGCCTCTCCCTTTTTCTTAAGGAAAGCCTGGTTCTCACATCCACACGGTGGGCGCTGGAGGCACCCTGGCAGGCCAGAGGACTCCAGCTTAGGCCATAGATTGGGCTGGAGGTCAAGGCAATGCGGAAGAAGTGAGGGAGCGCTACCCACCATCAGGGCCTCAGGCTTTTTTCCTCAGTTTTTATTCCTTGTTGTTTTTCTTTTCTTTTAGGATTATTTGTTGATAGTTGTGAGTTTGTTGTCATTTTACTGTGCATATTTTTTATCTTCTTTTTCTTAAATAACTCCCTTTGATATTTCATATAATAAGGGCTTGGTGATGATGAACTCCTTTAACCTGACCTTATCTGGGAAGCACTTTATCTGCCCTTCCATTCTAAATGAAAGCTTTGCTGGATAGAGTAATCTTGGATGTAGGTCCTTGCCTTTCATGATTTCAAATACTTCTTTCCAGCCCCTTCTTGCCTGTAAGGCTTCTTTTGAGAAATCAGCTGACAGTCTTATGAGAACTCCTTTGTAGGTAACTGTGTCCTTATCCCTTGCTGCTTCTAAGATTCTCTCCTGTTTCATCTTGGGTAATGTAATTATGATGTGCCTTGGTGTGGTCCTCTTTGGATCCAACTTCTTTGGGACTCTCTGGGCTTCCTGGACTTCCTGGAAGTCTATTTCCTTCACCAGATTGGGGAAGTTTTCCTTCATTATTTGTTCAAATAAGTTTTCAATTTCTTGCTGTTGTTCATCTCCTTCTGGCACCCCTATAATTCGGATATTGGAACATTTCAGGTTGTCCCAGGAATCCTCAGCCTCTCATTTTTGGGGGTTCTTGTTTCTTTGTTCTGATCCAGTTCGATGTTTATTTTTTCCTTTTGTTCTAAATCATTGCTTTGAATCCTGCTTTCCTTCCTGTCACTGTTGGTTCCCTGAATATTTTGCTTTATTTCATTTTGGGTATCTTTCTTTTGTTCTTTCATTTTTTGACCAAGCTCAATCAGTTCTGTGAGCATTTTGATTACCAGGGCTTTAAATTCTCCATCAGATAGGTTGGCAATCTCCTCATTGCTTAGTTCTGAGGCTTTAGTCTGTTTTTTCGTTTGGGCCATATTTCTTTGTTGATAGAAACCAACAGCTGATAGGTTGTAAAGGGGCATGGCCTTAGGTATTCACTGGGCAGGGCAACCCTCTTTGCTGCCCTTCCGAGTTACCTTTAGGGGCGGGGCCAGAGAGGGAACAGTGCAGCTCTCGCTGCTCCTCTCTGGGGCACTTTTCACCTCTCAGGTGAGACAGGGACAAACTCTCACCATGGCAACCCCAGCCCTAGCCCACAGTCAGCTCTGAGTCTCAGTTTTTCCCTTAAGTCAGTCCCTCCCGAGAAGCTCCTGGAGCTCAGCAGCCATCCCCACACGTTAGCCACCTTTGTGTGGTTTTTCTGAGCCGGCTGTGCAGTCTGCCCCCTTACCGGTCTAGTTCTTCCAGTTGATTTTTTCTTTAATTCCTTGGTTGTCGGAGTTCCATGCAGTTTGATTTTCTGGTGCTTTTGGTTGTTTATTGATTTTTAGATTGGTTATTATCCTCCTTTTGGTTGTGCAAGGAAGTGAAGGGTTTCTACCTACACCTCCATCTTGGCCAGAACTACTCCCTCCAAAAATGCCATCAATTTCTGAATATTGACTTTGTATCCTGCTACTTTGCTGAATTCACTTATTAGGTCATTTTTTTTGGCACAGACTATAGGGTTTTCTATGTACACAATGACGTCATCTGCCAAGAATGACAGCTTTATTTCCTCTTTTCCAAATTCAATGCCTTTTATATTTCTTTTTTCTTGTCTGATCACTGTGGCTAGAACTTTCAGTACTATGTTGCATAGACTGGTGGAAGCATATGCACTTTTCTAGTTCCTGATCTTAAGGGAAACACTTTTAGTTTTTGCCCATTGAATATGATGTTAGCAGTAGATTTCTCATATATAGCCTTTGGTTTGCTCCCTCTATTTGAACTCAGCTGAGTGTTGTGTGTTGCTGTGTTGTTTTTTTTTTTTATCATAAATAGGTGCTGGATTTTATCAAATGCATTCAAAGAAGAACTAACACTTATCCTTCTGAAACTGTTACAAAAATTTCAAGAGGAAGGAAGACTCCCAAATTCTTTTTATGTGACTAGTATTATCCTAATTCCAAAACCAGGTAAAGACACCACAAAGAAAATTACAGGCCAATATCTCTGATGAACATAGATGCTAAAATCCTCAAGAAAATATTGAGGATCTATTTTCAGCATCTATTGATACCCTTAAGAGATTTTTGTCCATTTTGTTTATGTGATGTATTATGCTTATTGATTAGTGAATATTGTACCATCCTCACATCCCTGGAATAAATTCCACTTGATTCTAGTGTATTATTTTTTTTAATGTATTGCTGGATCCAGGTTTCCAATATTTTCTTGAGGATTTTAGCATTTAGCATTTGAGGATTTACTAGCTTTTTCTTTCTTGCTGCATTTAAGATTATCTCTCTGTCTTTAAATTTTGCCATTTTAATTGTCATATGTGTTGGAGTGGGCCTCTTTGGGTTCATCTTGATTGGGACCCTCTATGCTTCCTGAATTTTTGTGCTTTCCCCCCTAACCAAGTTAGGGAAAATGTTGTCATTATTTCTTCAAAAAGTTTTTCAATCCCTTGCTCCTTTTCTTTTCTTTTCTTTTCTTTTTTTCCTGCTATCCCTATGATGTGTGTTGTTATGCCATGTTGTCCTGAAGCTCCCTTAAACTATCCTTGTTCTTTTTCCACCTTTTTTCATTGTATTGCTCTAATTGTGTATTTTCTCTACCTTGTCTTCTAACTCACTTATTTGAACCCGTGCTTCATGTAGACTGCTTTTAATTCCTTGCAGTGTATTCTTCATTTTCACCTTGTTATTCATAGTTTCTGTGTCTTTTTTTATGCTGATGTAGTTACCTCTCAGTTCCTTGTAGTTCTCACTGAGTTCCTTGAAAATCCTTATAACCATTACTTTGAACTCCATGTCTGATAAATTGCTTACCTAAATTTCATTTAACTTTTTAAATTTTTCTCTGGTGATTCCTTTTTTTTTTTGATTGGTGGTTGTTTCTTTGACTCTTTTTGTTTGTTTCTGCACATTAGATTGATCTGCTTTGAGTCCCTGTCTTTGTGGGGTGGCCTTCAGTGGTAGGACTCCTGTGGGACTCAGAGGTGCAGTTTCCTTGATCTCCTGAGCTGGGTGCTCTAGGGATTCCCTTTCTGTAGTTTATGTAGGCTGTCTTGTTGTAATTGAGTTTTGATTGTTGTGGCTTGTTCATTGGTGGGTTCTCCCCTCTGGCTGGCTGACTGAGAGTCATAGCACCCACCACATTTTGTATGCTGTTGTACAGGTGCTGGCAGAACAAGACAGAATGACTGAGAAAACAAAACCCACACCACAACAGCAATATCAACAACAAATGAGCAAAAGATTAATAAAGGTACAAAGAGAATAAAAATATCATGATAAGGGAAAAAAGAATATGAAATGAGTAAAGGAAAGAAAGTGATTTTGAGAGGGTAGAAGGAGGAGAACTAATAAGCATTGGCATTAGAAACAAGGTGATGAAAGGGAGAAAATAAAATGTAAATAAAAATGGCAAGGAAGAGTACAAAATGGAGTAAGAAAAGAGAAGATTATAATTTATGTTTGAAATTTAAAAATAGGGAAATAATAGGAACAGAATTGAAGAAGAAACAACAGCACCAGCAATATCAATGACAAAGAGCAAAGATTAATGAAGGTGCAAAGAGAATAAGAATATTACAAGAAAGAGAAAAAAGAATATGTGGTGTCTACAGGAAGCAAGAATGATTTTTGAGAGGATAGAGGAGGAGAAATAGTAAGAGTAAGTAATAGCTACCATGGTAAGAAAGGGAAAAAATGAAATTTCAAACAAAAATGAGAAAAAGCAAGAGGAAGGCAAAATGAAGTAAGGAGAAGAGTATATTATGAGATTTGAAAATATAAAAGTGAGGAGAACCAAGATGGTGGCGTAGGTAGACACACTGCACCTCCTCGCACAACCAGAACTGACAGAAAATCGAACGGCAAGGAAGTCCGACACCAAGGAGATAAAAAATAAATACTCATCCAGACCAGTAGGAGGGGCGGAGATGGGCAGCTGGGGCGGAGAGGACTCGCGTGGCTGTGGCGGGACCGAGACTGGTGGAGTGTGGGACGAAGGGGGCAGGCAGTCCAACCACTAGCAGACCCTGTGGTCCTACATTCACACACAGATAAACCGAGAGGGCCACACTCAGAGTGGCGGAGAATGGGGCAGGCAGTGTGGTGGGTAGCACCCCGCGGCCCCACATTCACACATAGATAAACCAGGACGAAAGGCAGGGAGCGAAGCAGACCACGTAACCCAGGGCTCCAGCTCCGGGAAATAAAGCCTCAAACCTCTGATTGAAAACACAGATGGGGGTTGGGGCGGCAGCAGGAGAGACTCCCAGCCTCACAGGAGAGGTCATTGGAGAGACCCACAGGGGCCTAGAGCGTGCACAGGCCCACCCACTCGGGAACCAGCACCAGAGGAGCCCAATTTGATTGTGGGTAGCGGAGGGAGTAACTAAAATCCGGTGGAGAGTGGAGAAAGCGCCATTACTCCCTCTCGGCCCCTCCCCCACGTACAGCATCACAGTGCAGCGACCAGCATTACCCCGCCCCGGGGAACACCTAAGGCTCCGCCCCTTAAAGTAACAGACGCACCAAGACAAAAAAAAAAAAAAAAATGGCCCAAATGACAGAACACTTCAAAGCTCCAGAAATAATTCAACTAAGCAGCGAACAGGTTGCCAACCTATCAGATGCACAGTTCAAAACACTGGTAATCAAGAAGCTCACAGAATTGGTTGAATTTGGTGGAAAACTAGATGAAAAAATGAAGGCTATGCTAAGAGAAACAAAGGAAAATGTACAGGGAACCAATAATGAGGCGAAGGAAACTGGGACTCAAATCAACGGTGTGAACCAGAAGGAAGAAAGAAACATCCAACCAGAAAAGAATGAAGAAATAAGAATTCGGAAAAATGAGGAGAGGCTTAGGAACCTCCAGGACATCTTGAAACGTTCCAACATCCGAACTATAGGGGTGCCAGAAGGAGAAGAGGAAGAACAAAAAATTGAAAACTCATTTGAACAAATAATGAAAGAGAGCTTCCCTAATCTGGCAAAGGAAATAGACTTCCAGGAAGTCCAGGAAGCTCAGAGAGTCCCAAAGAAGCTGGACCCAAGGAGGAACACACCAAGGCACATCATAATTACATTACCTAAGATGAAACAGGAGAGAATCTTAGAAGCAGCAAGGGATAAGGACACAGTTACCTACAAAGGAGTTCTCATAAGACTGTCAGCTGATTTCTCCAAAGAGACCTTACAGGCAAGAAGGGGCTGGAAAGAAGTATATGAAGTCATGAAAGGCAAGGACCTACATCCAAGATTACTGTATCCAGCAAAGCTATCACTTAGAATGGAAGGGCAGATAAAGTGCTCCTCAGATAAGGTCAAGTTAAAGGAGTTCATCATCACCAAGCCTTATTATATGAAATGTTAAAGGGACTTATCTAAGAAAAAGAAGATAAAAAATAGGAACAGTAAAAATGACAGCAAACTCACAGTTATTAACGACCACACCTAAAACCAAAACAAAAGAAAACTAAGCAAACTACTAGAACAGGAACAGAACCACAGAAATGGAGATCACATGGAGGGTTATCAATAGGGGAGCAGGAGTGGGAGAGTGGGGGAAAAGGTACAGAGAATAAGTAGCATAAATGATAGGTAGAAAATAAACAGGGGGAGGGTAAGAATAGTGTAAGTAATGTAGAAGCCAAAGAACTTATAAGTATGATCCATGGACATGAACTATAGAGGGGGAATGTGGGAGGGAGGGGGTGGGTAGGATGGAGTGGAGTGGGGGGGGAATGGGACAACTGTAATAGCATAACAATAAATATATTTTTAAAAAAAGAAAATATAAAAGTGAACAGATAGGAATAAAATTGAAAAACAACAACCACATTATCAACAACAAGAGAGCAAAGGTTAATAACAGTAGAAAGAGAATAAGAGTATTATAAGAAAGTGAAAAAGAATGTGTGATGACTAAAAGACAGAAGAATGATTTTGAGAGGATAGAGGTTGGAGAAATAATAAGGGTAAGGAATAGAAACAAGGCATAGAAAGGGAGAAAATAAATTTTAAAATGAGAATAAGAAAGGGAAGAAGGCAAAATGGAGTAATGAAAGGGAAAAGTAAAATAGGAGATTTGAAATAAAAATGAAATCTAAAAAGTGAAATAATAGGGATAAAATTGAAGAAAAATTTAAAATGTTAAAAAATTATTCAAGAGAAAAAAATAACACAAATGCTGAAAAAGGATGAGCTAGAATTTGTCTCAGTAGAGTTTGGTGTTTGCCTGTTTTCCCATTCTGGGTCCAGCTCTGGTAATGTCTGATGGTGTCCCTGTCTAGCTCTAGAAGCCTGTTTGAGGCTCCAAGCAGCCCACAGTTTGTGGATGTCTCCTTCAGGCTTGGCTGCATCCAGGCTGGTCCTTGCCACTCTGCCTTGTTGGCTTTTTATCATCACGAGACCCAGGGGTGGGTCATCTAATGTCCAGCAGCACCATAAGTACCACCTCCACCTGCCTCTAGAGGGGGCTTCTTGTGCAATTGGGAGGGTGGGATACCTGGATCTCCCCTGGGAGGTGCTATTCAATCTTCAGGGAAAATTGTGGGTGTGTTCCCCAGCCCTTGTGCCACATGTCTTGATGTGAGCCAGATTATTTCCAATAATGTGTAGTTTCTGATGAAATAGCTGTCCTTTTCATGTGAGGGGCCAGTCTGTGTAGAGGGTCAGCTTTTCCTACTTGATGCTGATGGCAGCTCAGTGTAAGAGTAGGGGCTGGACAGGGCCCTGAATTCCTCTTGCTGTGCCAATTTCTGCACTATCAGCCCAGCTGGTTTCAGTGAAATAGGGCCTGAGGAACCAGCGTGTCTGGCCGCAGCTGAGAAAGGTTCAGAAAGCCGCCCCCCGCCCCACACCTTCGTTAGCATTTCCCTTCCTTTCCCCTGCAGAGATATGCCTAGCAGGGGTTCTTGAGCCAGTCCTGACTATCTTGCAGGGCTTCCCCATTGGATGTGGTGCTTGCAATCCTGAGGGAGTGGGTGCTGGGCACTCTCTCCCTTCCCAGAGGCTTTTATGCTGCTGAGGGAGGGAGGTCTGCCTGGATGCAAATATCTCAGGCATTTAACTCTTGCCCATCTAACTCCCAGCCCACTGCCCTTGCAGGAAACTCAGTCCTGAACTCTCCAAACTCTCCATGCTGCGAAGCTCTCTACTTGCTAGCCACCCCTGGTGGGAGCTCAGCAATTCCTTTGTTGTACCACTTTCTGAACTCCCTGCCCAGATGGATTCAGTGGGAACAAACTGTGCTTTCAATCTTGTCTCTGCTGACAGATCAGCTTCACACAGGGTCCCTGCCCAGCACACTTCAGCTGTCCTTTTCAAATGTCTCTGTGTGGCACACACACTGCCTTACGGAGTCACTGTCTCACCACCACCTCCCCCAAAGCAAAAAGTCTCTCTTGGTCATGGCTGGCTGCAGCCTACCGATGCCTCCAACTGACCCATATGCGGCCCCTGATCATTTTAGGAGATAGAGTCCCTATCTGGCACTGTCCCAGTTGGCGCTGCAACTATAGGTGTGCTGCTCACTATGTGTGCCTATCCTGGATCTCACAGACTCCACATATGCTCCCAAGTCATTCCCAATTAGGGTTGGGTAGGTCCATGTGCAGGACTAATAAAACTAGGGACATTGGCCTACTGTTATTTTTTTTTTTCCCATGACATCTTGTCCTGATCTTAAGATCAGGGTAATGCTTGTCTCATAATAGTATGGTAAGCATTTCCTCTTCCTCTATTTACTGAAAGACTCTCTGAATGATTGGAAATAAGTAAATGCTGTTGACATTCAAAAGAAAAATAAAGACACTTTGTCCTAGGAATGATATGTGTGATAGGATTTGAGTTTAGCCTAGGAAAGAGTCTTTAACTTGACCTTATCTGGGTAGCACTTTATCTGCCCTTCCATTCTAAATGATAGCTTTGCTGGATAGAGTAATCTTGGATGTAGGTCCTTGCCTTTCATGACTTCAAATACTTCTTTCCAGCCCCTTCTTGCCTGTAAGGTTTCTTTTGAGAAATCATGACCGATTTCTCAGTCTTCCCAGATAAGGTCAAGTTAAAGGAGTTGATTATCACGAAGCCCTTTTATATGAAATGTTAAAAGGACTTATCTAAGAAAAAGAAGATGATCAAAAATACAAACGGTGAAATGACAACAAACACAACTATCAACAACCAAACTGAAAAAAACAAATAGAAAAACAAAAATGAACTAAGCAAACAACTAGAACATAAAACATAATAACAGAAATGGAGATCACATGGAGGGTTATCAGTGAAGAGTGGAGGGGTCAGAATTGGGGGAAAGGTACAGGGAATAAGAAGCATAACTGGTTGGTACAAAATAGACAGGGGGAGGTTAAGAATAGAATGGGAAATGGAGAAGCCAAAGGATTTATATGTGTGACCCATGGACATGAACGAAGATGGGTGAATGCTCTTGGGGGGAAATGCTAGGGAGGAGGGGAATAAAGGGGAGAAAAAAATGGGATAACTGTAATAGCATAATCAATAAAATATATTAAAAATATGCACTATTGCAATGCAAAAAAAAGAGAAGATTGTAGTATTGTGATGATTCATGATGAAGGGACTGAAAGTTGGAGATAGAAACTTTTATAAGTAGTGTTTCAGTTTCTCATTGCCAAGATACCAAAGTTGCTGAGTTTTAGCAAAGTGACCAGTTATTTCCTAAGGTTGTTTTTAAAATTTTCATATTTGTACCTTTAATTATGCCATTTCTTCATCCCTCTCTCCAAAGACTCTCTTTCCTAGGCCAAACGCACATTCTATCATCCATATCATTCCTAGGACAAAGTGTCTTTATTTTTCTTTTGAATGTCAACTGCATTTATTTATTTCCAATCATTCAGAGAGCCTTTCAGTAAATAGAGGAAGAGGAAATACTTACCACGTTATTACGAGGCAAGCATTATCCTGATCTTAAGATCAGGACAAGATGTCATGGGAAAAAAAACAGTAAGCCAATGTCCCTAGTAGGCCAATGTCCTTAAAACTCGGCCAATGTCCCTAGTTTTATTAAGTATATTTTTATCTTGTGTCCTAAGATAAAAATATACTTAATAAAATATTAGCTATTGGAATCTAGCAATATATAAAACACATCATGTACTATCTGACCAAATGGGCTTTATCCCAGCAATACAAGGGTTGTTTAACACTTAATAAATGACAGAACAAGGCCTAGTTAGAGATGACTTCTGAAATGGAGGCATGAAGTACTCTTCAGATCCTCTTCCCAGCCAAACCAGTGTAACTGGCAGAAGTTAGAAGAAGCCAACAGTAAAATCTCAACCAACCATTAAAGCCTCTGGAAATGGTTCTAAGTGCATATGCCAAATGAAGAAACATTTACTCAAGAAAACCTACTGAATTTTACTAAGAACAATAGGATTCTGTGACCTATGAGCTATGACCTGCTCCTTTCTAAATGGAAGCAATGGGAGCCTCACTCCAGGCAGGTCGAAGCAAGTACACAGGCTTTATTCCCCATTCCATTCGTTTTTGTACAGGAGAGGCAGGATGCTGGCTTTTTAAATTTGTTCCCAGCTCCATACTGAGAAAGCTGTATTCCAGGCAAGAACAGGTAACAGGTCTGGGACTCTCTTCCTCCACCCAGTCCCCTTCATAGGGGGAAGGAATCAATAAGCCAGAGGCATCAGGCTGAGGATGTTGAGGCCTCAATAGCCCTTATCCCAACTTGCTAATAGGGTGGAAGTTTCATACTGGCAAGGGAAGAGGAGAAGACTAGAAATGACTGCACCCAACCAGCATCTGAATACTCATGAATGCTCACGTCTCTCTGAGAGAAGCCTGGCCAGCTCCAGAGAAATGGTAGAAAATTTTGTGTAGGTGGAGAGGCAGGTCATAAGAGCAAAGTCTGAAGCGCTCTCCAAGAGAACTGACTTTATTTGGAACAGTATGGGAAAGTTCAAACCTAAGGGTGTGCTCGGAAATGGGTGATTTTGGTTGTAGTCAATTAATTAATTTATTTATTTTTATTCAGTTACAATTGTCTGCATTTTCTCCCTTTCCCTCCACCCCACCCCAGCCAGTCCCACCTCCATCCCCCACCCCTACCCTCCACCTTGATTTTGTCCTTGTGTCCTTTATAGTAGCTCCTATAGACCCCTCTCCCCACTATCCCCTCCCCACTCCCCTCTGGCTATTGTTACAATGTTCTTAATTTCAATGTCTCTGGTTATATTTTGTTTGCTTTTTTCTTTTGTTGATTATGTTCTAGTTAAAGGTGAGATCATATGGTATTTGTCCCTCACCACCTGGCTTATTTCACTTAGCATAATGCTCTCCAGTTCCATCTATGCCATTGCAAAGGGTATAAGCTCCTTCTTTCTCTCTGCTGTGTAGAATTCCATTGTGTAAATGTACCATAATTTTTTGATCCACTCATTTGCTGATGGGCACTTAGGTTGCATCCAGTACTTGGCTATTGTAAAGATCTCAGACATTCCACGCAGCAACATCCTCACAGACACATCCCCTAAAGCAAGGGACATAAAGGAAAGAATAAACAAATGGGACCTCATCAAAATAAAAAGCTTCTGCAGGGCTAAAGAAAACAGCATTAAAATACAAAGAGAACCAACAGTATGGGAAAACATATTTGCCAATGATACCTCAGACAAGGGCCTGATCTCCAAAATATATAAAGAACTCACACGACTCCACTCCAGGAAGACAAGCAACCCAATTAAAAAATAGGCAAAGGACTTGAACAGACACTTCTCCAAGGAAGACATACAGAGGGCCCAGATACATATGAAAAGATGCTCAGCATCACTAGCCATCAGAGAGATGCAAATTAAAACCACAATGAGGTACCATCTCACACCGGTTAGAGTGGCCAACATAAACAAATCAACAAACAAATGTTGGAGAGCATGCAGAGAAAAGGGAACCCTAGTGCACTGTTGGTGGGAATGCAGACTGGTGCGGCCACTGTGGAAAACAGTATGGAATTTCCTCAGAAAACTAAAAATGGAACTGCCTTTTGACCCAGCAATTCCACTGCTGGATTTATACCCTAAGGACCCTGAAACACTCATCCAAAAGAACCTATGCACACCAATGTTCATAGCAGCACAATTTACAATAGCCAAGTACTGGTTGCAGTCAATTAAGAGGAGACTCACGGCTCTGTGAATCCAACAACATAAATTATAGACCAGCCAGACCGGATTTAATTGAGTAAGACTGAATAAGAGTGGAGAGCAATTGATGTCCAGCTCACTCTTGAAAACAAAGCAATGAGCTGACATTTAGGGGAGGATAACATCTTGGTTTATTATCAACAGAGACAGGCAACTTCACAGAGAAATCAGGAAAAGACATAAGGAGAGCCTTTTGTCCAAAGTCCTGGCATCCCAGAGTGTTTGAGTGCATGCCCTAGGCTGTGCCCTTTGAGGAGCAGCATTAGTCTACACACTGTGAGGGAGGTAGATTTCACTAAAATAGTCCAACCACATCATTACATAAAGAAGCCGCAACAACCATCCCTGGATGGTAGGCGGTTGGTATCCAGATTTAACAAATATATTATCTAAAATATACAGTATAAACCAAAAATTATGAGACCTACAAAGAAACAGGAACATATGTTCCATACAGAGGGAAAAAAGCAGGCAATAAAAACTGTCTTTGCAGTTATTCGGGTAACAGACTTATCTACACCAGTTAAAAGACGCAGATTATTAGATAGGATCAAAAAGCAATACCAACCATCTACAGGGAACTCACTTTAAATATAAAGAGAGACATAGATTAAAAATAGATGATGCAGAAAGATATACCATGCTAACTAATCAAGCGAATACAGAAGTGGTTGTATTAATTTCAGATATGGCTTCACAGGAAGGAGAGTTCTCAGGGAAAAACAGGGGCATTATGTAATGATAAATAGGTCAATTCTCCAAGAGGACATCACGATCTGTATTTACCCAGAGGGAGTGAGAGAGTGCCATAATATCAGAGGCAGAAACTGGTAGAACTACAAAAAGAAATAGACAAATCCACTGTTACAGTTGGAGACTTCACCCCTGTATCAGAAAAGTTCAAATCCAGGAGGTAGAACATCAATGAGGACATGGTAGAGCTTGAGGTATATATCTGTACACTGCTTCATGCAGCAAGAGCAGAATACACAGTCTCCTCGAGCTCACATGGAATGTTTCCAAGATAAACCACATTATGGGTCTTAACACACACCTTAACAAATTTGAAGGAATGCAGATCATGCAATGTCTGTTCTCAGACCACAGTGGAATTAATCTAGAAATCAGTCATAGAAAGTAGTTGGAAAATCTCAATATGCTTGGATATTAACAACACATTTCTAAATAACACATGGGTCAAAGAAGAAATCTCATGAAAAATTTTAAAATATTTTGAACTATTTAAAGAACTTTAAGGAATGGCAGGCTGAAATAAGGATAACGTTTATTTATGAAGCTATGTGCTTCTTATCCTAGCACGTACTGTCTTTCCCCCTCTCTCAGGCTCTGCATGGCTCTGTTACAAAATATCGTGTTAGCACTTGCTGAGTGCTTACAGGTACTTGGGTGACTTTTTTCTCTTTAGAAAAAAAAATAATGTACTCCAAAGATAATTCTTTTTCAAGCAACTAAACAATTATAATTTAGTGAGTGAATAGAAATTATATATGTATTATTTATTAGCTTTAAAAATAACACTGGAATAATATTTAGCTATGTTAACTATTATAAGTACTACTATTACATATGTGAGAATTAGGTTCTAAAGTAGCACAAGGCAAAAATAATCTTAAATTGACAAGGTTATTATTAAATTTGGTAAATATGTATAGTACAGAGATAATATTAAACTAAATCTTGCATCCTTTTTAAAGCTGCTGGTTGTTTCAATGTTGGAAGAAAATGATGGTTTTCTTTCAACCTGAGCACTAGATGACACTGCTAGTGTATTTTGGGTTTATGTTGACTGGAAATTATAATGTGGCTTAAATACTTGAGTCATATGCATTATAACTATTTTTCCCCCAAAAGGCCTTTCTGAATTGAGTTAAATATGTGGAAAACAAGCTTTCATTTCTGGTCTTAGGCTTTTTCTGGGTATAATCTCTGTGAGTGGAATACTATGTAGAATTGTCCATACTGCATTCCTGCATTCTTGGTCATTCATTGTCGGTCCATCTGTCTGTCTCCCTCTGCCTCACACACACACATTTTGGTGTTGGCCATGCTTATTTAGTTTAATTCCTGAATTTAAATGCATGTATCTGTGCCATCTCTTTATTCAGCCCCTTATCCTAATCTTTTATGTTTGTTCTTTGCTTTTAATTCATACTCTTCTTTCATTCCCATCACAGAAATTGTGACTTTGGTGCAGGTAGCAAGTTGACTTAAATTGGCAGAATTAATTTTCTAGTTCTAAACATTAGAGAAAAGAGGTATGTAATAAGTAATATTGTTATATGATTACATGGTAGCACCGGACATGACTTACAATATGTCTCTTTCTTCAATTTCTGTGAATAAGTTAGGTTCTATTTTAGGGCAGGCCAAAGTTTTTTACTTAAAACTACATACTTCAGCCAATCACAGCTAGACATCAGTTACATAAATGGCAACTTAGGTCCTGTATTTACAGATCTCTACTTTTTAGAGTAAGAGATTTTAAAACTAAATATAGCAATAAAATTATCCATTTTCTAGGAAGAAATAAAGCTACTAAGTACATTCTCTCTTATGAAAAACAAAGTAGGGTATCAGTTATTGTTTTAGTTGCCAAATTGTGGATCTTTCTAGGGCAATAGACCCTTACTGTTCTCTGAGAGTTATTTTAATTTGTTTCTTAAAATTACTAACTTTGCTTTTGCTCTGCTTTTGTATGTGATTTGGAAAGGCATTTTTTAAAAAATGCTTAAATTCAGATTGTGTTCAACATTTTTTATCTGTTGTGTTTATCTTTGGTAGTCTTGAAATTTTTAACTTTAAATTCTTTATCAATTAATTTAGGATGATTAAATTTTACATTACAAATATATAGAATGAAACTTATACTTAAGTATTGCAAATTGGGCCAATACTCTCTGGACTTCTTCCAAGTAAGAGAAACATGGAAGCAAAACCCAAAAACTCCCTAGAAATCTACCGGGAACTGAAGCTTCATTGTAACTGAGAATTTTCTTGACATCAGGTCATTTCATGCATCATTAAATATATCTCCTGCAGCAAACCACAAAAATATGCCCTGGGTCACCTCGAAAGTATAGAATTATCTTGAAATAAAAGCAGTTGTTAAATGCCTTCCATGTCCATAGTGTTAATGCTTTTTTAAGGGAGAAGAAAAGATGAAATATAGGCCCTTTTTTCTGCCCCACCCCTGCCCACAAAGTGGTCTGTGTTGCAAACATTAAACAGTAATTAATTATTTGCATTTACTGTGTATATTAGGCATTATTTCTGAGTGCTTAACTTGGAAATTTATTTTTGGTTCATTGACTCTAGGGCACTTTCTTTATGTACAGAATTATGCTAAGCAATATGGATACTTTTTGTTAATGCATAATTGTTGGGGTGACAAGCCTGCTTATAAAAAATTGAATACAGAATATGCTATAAAGGATAAAGATGTATAAAGGCTAGAATAGTTAGGGAAGACTTCACATGGAGGAAAGTAGTAACCAAGTAGAGAACTAACACTTTTTGAAAACCACAGACAAGTTTATAGGAAAGTTCGTGTTAACATTTCATCTGGAGATTTCTTCCTTCTTATAGCTCCTTTAGGAGCTCTTATTTGTGCCACTCATTTGGCACCAAGTGAATGTTACTTTGTATTGTGTTTACCTTTCAACATTTACCTATGTAGTCCTAAACTGGATGGTATTCTCCAAAAGTGAAGACAGTGTTATAGAGAACCAAGATGGCGGCGTAGGTAGACACACTGCGCCTCCTCGCACAACCAGAACTGACAGAAAATCAAATGGCAAGGGGGTCCAACACCAAGGAAATACAAAATAAACATTCATCCAGACCGGTAGGAGGGGCGGAGACGGGCACCTGGCTGGAGAGGACTCACGTGGCCCTGGCGGGACTGAGACTGGCGGAGTGTGGGACAAACGGGGCAGGCAGTCCGATCACTAGCAGACCCTGCAACCCTACATTTGTGCAGATAAACCGAGAGGGCTGGACTCAGAGTGGCAGAGAACGGGGCAGGCAGAGCAGTGGGTAGCACCCCGGGGCCCCACATTCACACACAGATAAACCAGGCCAACGGCGGGGAGCAAAGCAGACTGCGCAACCCAGGACTCCAGCTCCGGGAAATAAAGCCTCAAACCTCTGATTGAAAGCGCCCATGGGGGTTGGGGCAGCAGCAGGAGAGACTCCCAGCCTCACAGGAGAGGTCGTTGGAGAGACCCACAGGGGCCTAGAGTGTGCACAAGCCCACCCACTGGGGAACCAGCACCAGAGGGGCCCAGTTTGATTGTGGGTATCGGAGTGAAAGACTGAAGTCCGGAGGAGAGTGAGGCAGGCGCCATTGCTCCCTCTCGGCCCCTCCCCCACGTACAGCATCACAGCACAGCGACCAGCATTACCCCTCCCCGGTGAACACCTAAGGCTCCGCCCCTTAAAGTAACAGAAGCGCCAAGACCAAAAAAAAAAAAAAAAAAAAAAAAAAATGGCCCAAATGACAGAACACTTCAAAGCTCCAGAAAAAATACAACTAAGCAACGAAGAGATAGCCAACCTATCGGATGCACAGTTCAAAGCACTGGTTATCAATATGCTCACAGAATTGGTTGAATCTGTTCGAAAAGTAGATGAAAAAATGAAGCCTATGCAAATAGAAACAAAGGAAAATGTACAGGGAACCAATAGTGATGCGAAGGAAACTGGGACTCAAATCAATGGTGTGGACCAGAAGGAAGAAACAAACATCCAACCAGAAAAGAATGAAGAAACAAGAACTCGGAAAAATGAGGAGAGGCATAGGAACCTCCAGGACATCTCGAAACGTTCCAACATCCGAATTATAGGGGTGCCAGAAGGAGAAGAGGAAGAACAAAAAATTGAAAACTTATTTAACAAATAATGAAGGAGAACTTCCCCAATATGGCAAAGGAAATAGACTTCCAGGAAGTCCAGGAAGCTCAGAGAGTCCCAAAGAAGCTGGACCCAAGGAGGAACACACCAAGGCACATCATAATTACATTACCCAAGATTAAACGCAAGGACCTACATCCAAGATTACTGTATCCAGCAAAGCTATCATTTAGAATGGAAGGGAAGATAAAGTGCTTCTCAGATAAGGTCAAGTTAAAGAAGTTCATCATCACCAAGCCCTTATTATATGAAATGTTAAAGGGAGTTACCTAAGAAAAAGAAGATCAAAAATAGGAATGGTAAAAATGACAGCAAACTCAGTTATTAACGACCACACCTAAAACAAAAACAAGAGCAAACTAGGCAAACAACTAGAACAGGAACAGAACCATAGAGATGGAGATCACATGGAGGGGTGTCAATAGGGGCGTGGGAGAGGGAGAGGGGGGAAAGGTACAGAGAATAAGTAGCATAGATGATAGGTGGAAAATAGACAGGGGGAGGGTAAGAATAGTGTAGGAAATGTAGAAGCCAAAGAACTTATAAGTATGACCCATGGACATGAACTATAGGGGGGAATGTGGGAGGGAGGGGGTGGGCAGGATGGAGTGGAGTTGGGGGGGGGGGGGAATGGGACAACTGTAATAGCATAATCAATAAATATATTTAAAAAAAGACAGTATTATAGTTCAATGTACCTAATCGTACCATACTATCTTGCAATAGTAGGTACTCAGTGATACTTCACAGTTATGTCATCTCTAGAAGTGGATGAGTTTCCAATAATTATTTATGAAATACCATATTTATATATTTTTCTGTGTGACAGTTGTAGCACCATAAAAGCTAGGTTTCTTAGTAGAATCTCCTTTTACATATCCTCCAGAGCTGGAAAATCAAAACTGGGGAGGGGATAGTATGTGTATTTGATTTAGCACACCTGCTTATCACTTTGGACTCAGTGGGAAATTGTCTTTGGATTGCTTAATTATGCCAGGTTCTGATAATTTTATGTGTTCTTTTTTCATAGTAAATTCATATTTGTTAGGAGGACATGGTCCCTTCTACCTGCATCAGTGTTCAAGTAAGACCAATCAGTTTTTCTTTCACTAAGATTAAATATCTATTTGTGGTAAGATATACATGACATAAAAATTGTGCTTTTAACTATTTTTGGTCTACAGTTCAGTGGCATTAAATTGTTGTGCAACCATCACCACTCTTCTCTAGAGTTTTTTCATCATTCCTTACAGAAACTCTATACCCATTTAACAATAACTCCTCATTTCCCCTCCTCCACCAGCCCCTGGTAACCACTATTCTACTTCCCGTCTGTACGAATTTGACTTTCTAGTTATCTCATGTACATGGAATCATACAATATTTATCCAGTTGTGTCTTGTTTCACTTAGCGTAATGTCTCTAAGGTTCACCCATGTTGTAGCATGTATCAGATTTCCATTCCTTTTTAAAGCTGAATAATAATATTCCATTATATGAATATACTGCATTTTGTTTATTCATTGATCTATTAATAGCCATTTGAGTTGTTTCTACCTTTTGGATACTGTAGTAATACTGTTATGAACATTCCTCTCTCTTTCCCTCCTTCTCTCCCTCTACCTAAATGCTTGGCTAGTACCTGCAACATGAAATTGAATAGAAGTGGTGATACCGGAAGCTTATCTTGTTCCTGATCTTAGCAGGAAGGCATTCATATTTTCCCGACATTAAGTGTGATGTTACCTGTTTGTTTTGTATAGATGCCTTGTATCATGTTAAGGAAGTTTGCTTGTGCTCCTAGCATGCTCAGAATGTTTAACAGAAATGTTGCTGAAGTTTGTCAAATGCTTTTCCTGCTCCTATTAAAATAACATTTTTATTTTTTACTTTGTTACAATTTCTTAGGCAAACACGTTAAAATGACAAATTATCTCAATTGCTTTTCAAGTATAAACCAACCCTGTATTCCTGGGATAGAACCCACTTGGTCATTTTATGTTAACCTTCTACTATATTGTTGGATTCAGGTTGCTAAAAAACAATTAAAAATTTTTTGCAACAGTGTTCATGAGGGTTACTGACTGGACTACAGTTTTCTTTTCTTATAATGTCTTTGAGAGGTTTTGTTACCATGGTAATACTGATTTCATAGAATGCTTTGGGAAGTATTCCGTCCTTTTCAATTTTTGGAAAGACTGTGTAGAATTGCTATTATTATCAATTCCTTAAATTTCAGTAGAATTCACCAATGAAGCCATCTGGGACTGTAGTTTTCTTTACTACAAGTTCAATTCTGTTGATAAATATAGAGTTATTTAGGCCATCTATTTCTTCATGAGTGAGCTTGGGTAGTTTATGTCTTTCAGAGAATTTGATTCTTTTAATTGTCAAGTTTATTTTCAAAAATTTATTCATAATATTCCCTTATGATCCTTTTTAATATTTTTAGAATCTTTAGTGGTATCATCTCTATCATTCCAGATATAGGCAATTTATGTCTTCTATTTCTCATAGTCAGTCTTGCTTCTTTCTTTTTCTTTCCTTTTTTTCTTCTCTTTTTTCAGTCAGTATCGCCAGAGGATTATCAGGTGGTTTTGTTTTTTTTTTTAATCTTCTCAAAGAGCCAACTTTTACTTTCATTACTTTTTCCCATTTTGTCTGTTGTCTTTTTCCATTGGTTTCTGTTTTGATTCCTGTTAGTTCCTTTTTTCCCCCATTTACTTTGAATTCCACTTTCTCTTCATCTAGTTTCTTAAGGTAGAAGATGAGTTCACTGACTTAGACCTTCCCTTTTGTATTGAGTGCTTGCTGCTGTTGCTTTTCCCTCATGCCCTGCTTTAGTATAACTTTTTTTAGTAGCAGCTCACAAATTCTGACAGTCTTTTCATTTCATTTAGTTTGAATATTGTACTTTCTAATTTGTCTTTTGATTTCTTCTTCAACCCATGAGTTGTTTAGGAACATGTTATTTAGTTTCCAAATATTGTGCATTTCCCAGAGATCTTTCTGTTTTCGAGTTCTAATTTAATTCCCTTTTGGTATGAGAATATACTTTTTATGATTGAATCTTTTAAAATTTATTGCAACTTATTTTATGGCTCAGAATATGCTCTTATCTTGGTAAATGTTCCAAGTGTGATTGAAAAGAATGTGTATTCTGCTGCTGTCGTGTGGAGTGTTCTGTAAACATCAATTAGGTTAAGTTGGCTGGTGGTATTGTTCAAATCTTCCACATCCTACTTTTTTGTCCACTTGTCCAGTTATTTATGAAGAGAGAGGTGCTGAAATCTTTGACTAAGATAGAGGAAATTTTGATCTTTCCTGCATTTCTGTCAGATTTGTTTCATGTATTTTGCAGGGCTTCCTTAGGGGCATAAATATTTAGGATTTTATGTCCCATTGATGAGTTGGCCCATATTTGCTCTCTATCTACATTGATATTAATATAGCCACCCAGCTTTCTTTTGCGTAATTCTAGCAGAGGACAGCTGTTTTTTCATTCTTTTTCTTTTAACTTCTTCGGGTCTTTGTATTTAAAGTGTTTCTTGTAGGCAGCATATAGCTGAGTCTTGCTTCTTTATCCATTCTCAATATATCTGCCATTAATGTGATTATTCATATGGTTAGGGTTGAGTCTTTTATTTTGCTATTTGTTTTCTATTCATCTCATGTTTCTTCTCCTTTATTTTCTGCTTTATTTTAGATTTAATCAAGTATTTTTTATTATTCCATTTTATTTCCCTTGTTGGTTATTCGCTTTAACTGTTTGGTTTGTCATTTCTTGGGCTTATACATCTTTAACTTATGGTGTATTTAATTAATCACACTCTGCCTTCGAGTGACACTATACAACCTTTCTTATAGCACACGAACCACGCAGCACTACTGTTCTCTTTCATTTGCCCTTCCTAACTTCTGTGCTGTTGTTGGCATGCATTTTACTTTTATATATACAGTAAACCCCATGCTGCAATGTTATTTTTCTTCATGTAGTCAGTCATCTCTTTTTTTCTTTTAAAATGGCAGATTTCATTACATCTGAAGTCACATTTCTGTAGTATACAATGTGAAGAGTTTGAAATTAGGGATTATATTCTCTGCTGGAAAGTTTGCAAAAACCACACTGATTACACATTGAGGAATTGAGAGTGTACAAACAACTCTTCATGGGTCTTACACAATGAAAAGCAGATCGAATAGGCAGTCATCTTTAAAAGAGTAAAATAGTAAGAAAAAAGTTTTCTGTATTTACCCATGTAGTTACCACATTCAGTGCTCTTTATTGTTTTGTAGAGATCTTTATTTTTCATCTATTGTTGTTCTTGGCTATTATTTCCTCAATTTTTTTTTCTGTTCCTCCTCCTCACTTTCTTGATTCTTACTATATTAGATTGCTTGAAGTTCCCAAGTTCACTGATGATGCTTTTTCCATTTTAGAGGTTCTTTTTTTATCTCTATATTTCATTTTAGATAACTTTTATTAGTATGAATTCCACTTTATTAATCTTTTCATCTTTAGAAGTTTGTTTTCAGTCTTTTATGTTTTCCATGTCTCTAACCTTTTGAACATGGGGGAAGCAGTTATAGCAACTCTTTCCTTGTCTTTCTGCTCATTCTAATATCTCTGTTCATCTAAGTCAGTTTTGATTGATTATTCTCATCGTGGGTTGTCTTTCCCTATCTCTCTACATGCCTGTTAATCTTTTATAGAACGATCAACACTGTATATTTTATCTTGTTGTATAGTGGATATTTTGTATTTCTATAAATTTTCTTAAACTTCCAAGATGCAGTTATGTTACTTGTAAACAATTATATCTTTTTGGTCTTGCTGTTAGGATTTGGTATGTGAGTTCAGAGCAAATCCAGTCTAGGCCTAATTATTCTCACTACTCACGTAAGACCTTTCTGTGTACTCTATTCAGCATCCTGTGAATTATTAATTTTTTCAGCCTGGAAGGTGGAAATTGGTACTTTTCTCATCCATACTTAAACAGTGGGCACCGTTTAATCTTTTCAGATGGCTCTTGGGCAAGCTGTAGGTGGTTTCCTCACACATGCACTAATCAGTACTTTGCTGAATTCTTGAGGAACGCTTTGCAAATCTCCCACATTCTTTCTCTGCTCAGCTCCCTTGTTTCTGATGTTCTGTGCTAGGGACTCTAGCTGCCTTAATCTCCAAAGAGCCTTTGTTCTATCTTCTCACTTAGGTAGTCTTCTAAACTCTGCCTCTGTTTCTCCTCCCTGCACCATGGCCTGTAAACTCTCTCAAGGCAGGACGCAGGGCCACTAATATAGCTCACGTTGTCTGTTCCTGCCTTTCAGAGATATTTGTCCTTCATTGCCTGAAATTCAGTACCTTACAAACCAGTATTACATACATTTTGTCCACCTTGTTAAGGTGTTTCAGTGTGCAGAGTATAAGCGAGAGTCCAAAGTGAAAGGATCGCTATATATTAATTTTATATTTTATTACCTTGTTGTTTTCTCCTATTGTTTATAGTTGTTTTATAGTCTGTCCTCTTCAGTTTTCCAGGTTATACCATCATTTCTTTGGCAAATAAGAATTTTACCTTCCAATTTTTGTGTCCTCAATTTCTTTCTCCTGTGTAATTGCTTTAGCTGATGTCCAGTAAATAATATCACCGATTCTTTTGTTTTTTATTTAAGAATAGGTGTAATGAATTATGTCCTGTTTTTTAAGTGATGGAGTTAATTGTATTTTCTGATTGTATCTATTAATGTGATAAATTATATGTAAAGTTCTATTGTTATTTTGATTTTGGATCTATTGTACAATACTAGTTGTTTCCTTTTTGGAAATGTTTGGGACCTTCTCTTTATTTTTCATTTTCTGAAATGTCATGATGATATGTTAAAATTAATGGGCTTTAAAAATATTAATTCATTGTGCTAGACATATGGAAAAAGGTCTGAGGGTTCTAGGCCTTTTTGTGTTATTTCTTTTATAATTTTTAAAATATATTTTATTGATTATGCTTCTATAGTTGTCCCAGTTTTTCCCTCTTTGCCTCCCTCCACCCAGTACCTGCCTTCCCTCCAGCAATCCCCACCTTAGTTCATGTCCATGCATTGTGCTTATAAGTTCTTTGGCTTCTCTATTTCCTATACTATTCTTAACCTCCCCCTGTCTATTTTGTACCAACTGGTTATGCTTCTTATTCCCTGTACCTTTCCTTTCATTCTCCCCCTTTCCCCTCCCAGCTGATAAACCTCCAAATGATCTCCATATCTATGATTCTATTCCTGTTCTGGTTGTTTGCTTAGTTTGTTTTTTAGATTCAGTTGCTGACAGTTGTGAATTTGTTGCCATTTCAATGTTTATAGTTTTTATCTTTTTCTTAAATAAGACCCTTTAACATTTCATGTAATAATGGCTTGGTGATGATGAACTCCTTTAGCTTTACCTTGTCTGGGGAGCACTTTATCTGTCCTTCCATTCTAAATGATAGCTTTTCTGGATAGAATAATCTTGGTTGTACATCCTTGCTTTTCATCACTTTGAATACTTCTTGCCAGTCCCTTCTAGCCTGCAAAGTTTCTTTTGAGAAATCAGCTGACGGTCTTCTGGGAACTCCTTTGTAGGTGCCTCTCTGCTTTTCTCTTGCTGCTTTTAAGATCCTCTCTTTATCTTTACCCTTTGGCATTTTCATTATATGTGTGTTGGTGTGGTCCTCTTCGTGTGCAATTTGTTTGGGACTCTCTGTGCTTCCTGTACTTGTATGTCTATTTCCTTAGCAAATTGAGAAAGTTTTCCTTCATTATTTTTTGAAGTAAGTTTTCAACTTCTTGCTCTTCCTCATCTCCTCTGGCATCCTTATGATTTGGATGTTGCCACATTTGGAGATGTCCCAGATGGCCCTTACACTATCCTCATTTTTTTAATTCTTTTTTCTTCTTGCTGTTCTGGTTGAATGCTTATTTCTTTCTTTTGTTCCAAATTGTTGATTTGAATCCTGCTTCCTCCCCTCCACTAATGGTTCCCTGTAGATTTTTCTTTATTTCACTTAGTGTAACCTTCATTTCTTCCCTTATGCTCTTGCTGTACTCAGTGACTTCTTTGAGCATACTAAACACCAGCATTTTGAACTCTGCATCTGATAAGTTGGTTATCTCCTTTTAGTTTAGTTATTTTTCTGGGGTTTTGTTCTGTTCTTTCATTTGGGCCATATTTTTCTGTCTCCTCAATTTGGCAGCCTCCCTGTGTTTGCTTCTGTGTATTAGATAGAGCTGCTTTGACTCCCTATCTTAGTAGCGTGGCCTATTACAGAAAAGGCACCTGTAAATTGTGTGGGGCAGAACCTTAGGTAATCACTAGAGCCTCTGCTTTGTGGCTGTGGTGGGGGGAGGGCTCCGAGGGGAGACCGAGCCGCTGTCTGACTTCTGGAGGTTTGCCTGGCACTCATCCCATTTCCAGTCACTTCAACCACTTCCCATATGCAGCTGGTGGCCTTCCAGCTGCTGCCCTGGTGTTGAATCCCAGAGTAGGTAGGTTGTGTATGTTCTAAGTCTGTGTGGGTCCTTTAAGCTGAGTTTTTTGAAAATCTGGCAGTTTCTTGCATTGCCCCAGCCCCCACTGCTTTTTACAGCCAGAAGTTGTGGGGATTCATCTTCCTGGCACTGGAACCCTCAGCTGTGCAGTCTGGCCTGGGGCTGGGATCGCTTGCTCCCAAGGTATCCCTCCTGACTTTTATCCCCCACATGTGAATGTGGGACTGTCTGCTCTGGCACACCCGCTGCTGCCGTCTCTCCTCATCATTCCGCTACTCCACGCCTCTCTGCCCATCTCTACAACCCCAGTCCCCCTGCCCATCTGTATAAATCGTGTCTTCTTTAAATCCTTGGTGTTTGAACTTTCATACAGCTTGATTTTTCTAATGGTTCTGGGTGCTATTTCTTTTGCGATCTAGTTGTAATTCTTTCCATGGTTGCAGGAGGAGGCGAAGCCTGTATGCCTATGCCTCCATTTTGACCAGAAATCCTAAACACTTTGACTAGAAGTTTGTACCTGGGCTCCATCTGTTGAGATGACAATCACACCCTGGTGAGGGGTTCCTGTAGCTGGGACCGCAGATGGACTGGGCTTGCCCAGGCCACCTGCCTCTCCGCCACCTTAACCAACGCCTGCCCCACTTAACACCACCATTCCCAGCCTCTTTTACACATTTTTTATATGTGCTCTTTCTGAAATTTTCATTACCTATGCGTTAAAACTCCTGCAGTGATCTATTTTTCTTTACTTATCTCTCTACCATTTTCCATTTGTTTGTCCCTTTCGAGCACCTAATGTGACATTAAAAAATTTTAATGTCTCTCTGGTTCTGTAAATGTCCTTTGATGTATAAACTGCTCTTTTTAATGATATCGAACCCTTCATTCTCCTGTGTTTCCAGTTTTCTGCATCTCCTTGCATTGTCTTTATGGCCACGGAGTTTGTTCGTTTGTGTGTGTGTGTGATTGCTCTTCCGTGTTTGGTGACATTCTTACATACCTGGTGTCTCTCATTCCTTATCTCTTCCAGGAATTTGTTCTGTAAACCAGTTTTCTGCTTCCAGGATCTTAACATTTCAAAGTTGTTGTTAACCCCTTTCATATTACTTTGTTGTTTGTGTTTTTTATTATAATTTTGGAGGTCTTAGAGATCAACACGTTTGTCCATCTGCCATTCTTAGCTGGAAATCATTAATGACTTTTCTTTTGTGCTATTCTTCTTGGAATTGTTTTAAATTTGTAAATCATATGTAGTGGTGTTTCTTCAAAATGTGAATGTTAGAAGCTATTCCAAATGTTAATTTTTCTCTTTGGAGTTTACTTCTTGAAATCTTATATTTAAAGCCTTATGTGTAGGCCTCTTCATGAGACTGACATGCCACAATATTAAAACTTGAGCGGTTAGGTTAGCTCATCCTCTGGCTTTGAGAATGTGTTAAGATTATAAATAGGATCTTTTTCTCCTAACTACTTATTGCTCCTATCAAAGAAAACCATTGATTTTTATATGTGATTAAATCTGCCTACATAACTAACCTCTTATTGATTCAAACAGTGTTTTGACAAATTGCTTGGATTCTCTAGGCACACAATCATTATCTTATACATAGTAAAAGTTTTATTATACTGATGAGGACAATGTATGTTTTATAGTAGTAATAAAATAGCTGAATGTAAATTTCTACTAAAAGTATAGGTGAGCCATTTAAATTAAGCTTCATTTAAAGCAAATAGTCTTTTTTTAAGTATGCTTCATCAAAAACTGTCCACTAAAATTAGGCACATATATGCGATACCCATTATTTTATGGTAACAAAACATTGGAGAGTTTCCCAGATCTTAAACTGGCTTCTCTTCCAAAGGCTTATGACCACTGTGTTTTCTCTGAACTTTTGGAAAATATCTGCATATGGTAACGTCAGCACACACCTGCCGTTACCGTGGCCTGGCTTGGCAACAGATTTCGGTCTCCTAACGTTTCTGTCCCTTTACATCACAAATCAGTGCTGCTTCGGTCGGAATACTGTCATAGTAGCAGTTCTGTGTTATCCCTTCTTTTCTGTCCTCTTTAGAAGTCTGTTAGCAAAACAAAATGATTTAGGGGTTGCCTAACCTTTAAAAGGAATTCAAGAATAGTTAAACATTTTTGTGCTCATTTTGATTGTGCTTTACAAAACCAGTTCTTCTTCCCTAAGAAAATATTGAGACATGCCTGGAAAAATTTATAAAACACCATGTTTAACTCAGCATTTGTTGTTAAAAAGTTATAAACACCTTAAACAACCAACAACAAGGGCTTGTCTGAGTTATGGTACTTATGTAAACGTACCTGTATGATGATATAATATTTGGTCATTAAAAATAATTTTCTTAAAAACATAAGTATGTAAGAAAATGTATAGTTATAGAAGGTAGAAAAACAGGACTCATAACTGTACATATATATGTCCCCTTATATATAAATATTACACACATCTGGGGATAAATGTTATAAGGAAAGGTTGCATGGTAAAGAACATAGTTTTTTAAGATAATTTTGTGAAGACAGTTCCTAGAGATACAGAGACTTGAATTCTAGCCCTGCCTTTGTTACTAGCTGTGTAACCTTAGCATCTCATACATTGGTTTCATCATTTGTAAATGAGTCTTGTAGGATACAATTATGTGTAAAGTATTCCACAAATATGAGGGATTATTGGCACTTTTATTTACAGATGAGTGGCCTGTTTGGCAGATGATCTCATTCATAAATTTGGGCAATTAAAGAAACAAGGAAGTAAACAGCGGTGGTACTTGTAATGGACTAATGTGTGGTCTAGCAATGTCTGTCAGTTCTGACCTTGCAACTTTGAAGGATCATGTGCTGTCAGGTTACGCCAAGGCCTTAAAGAAAACTGGAGCTGAACAGAGAACATACTGAAAAGGCTACGTTGTAAAATTTGTATGAGCCTGTTCCGTGTGAAATGATGAGGTTCAGGTGGAACGGAGTAGTCATAAACAGAAGTTGTTGCATAGACACGTGTGTGTGTGAAAACAATGTTATTTGTTAGCTTATAGGGTATGTTCATTGATAATATCGCTCCAAATAGATGTATTTTCCTCCGTGACTTGAAAAGGGAGGGCAAAATGTAGGCCAGTCAGTTATGAAAGTCAATTCCAGACACTTTTGCACCTGCGATTGCCTTTTTTTCCTGTTTGCCAATAAAGACACTGGGGAGAGCAACATTCTGATTTTACCCTGTTTGTTTAATGTTTATCATCCTGCTTACTATCTTTTAGTGACTACTCTGTTTCCAGCTGTCTAAACATTCTCTCACATTCCTGTCAGAAATGTGACTTGAGCTCAGGTTCAAGAATTGTTGTGTCCACTCCCCCATTGTTTGTTACTTCCTCAGCATACTTTAGTCAAGATTTGAAGTGATTGAACCAGCTACCATTTTTATTTTTCAAGTCTAAATCCTATGAGGAGTACTTCTCATTAAATAGTGGGGCCATCTCCTGAAACCCCAAATTTTGTTGTTACTTAATCTTATGATACAGGGAATTTGAAAAGGAAACATTAAACTTACATTTTCCTCCTTTGAAAAACCTTTGTATAAAATCAATTGTAAGACCTATTGTTTATTTCCTGAATATATTTTCTTTTGAGAATACAGCATCAAAATTTCCTATTGAGTTTGATTCTAATGATACTTCTAAATACAGCATATAAAAGAATTCCTTTATGTAACTGTAATTTAAGTATCAAGTAAGGGATCTCATGTGTAGCCAGTGTCTAATTGACTACCTTGAGAGCCTCTCTGCGAAAAATTTAGTAAAAACATATCTGACCGGGCTCACCACGAATTACCATTACTGTCTGAGCTGTGGTCACATTAAGCTTAGTTTTGAAGAAGTACTTACTAAATCTGAAAAGTGATCCTTGGAATTTCCCAAAAGTTTTACTGTTAATACTTTCTTAAAAATCAAAATTTAATAGAATTCCTGTTATATTGTAAACTCAGGGAAATGAAGCCACTTAAGTAACCAAGGAGGTCTTATTCCCTAAACTCAGATTGTCTTTCTGGATGTTACTTGTTTATTATTTTCTACTAGAAGAAGGAATTTCTTACAGGCTTTTTTAAAAAGGGACACCTTTAATTTTTATATGAAAATTGGATAATAAAATGTGTTTTGGTAAGCTGTAAATTTGTAGATGTAGACGAAAGTCTTGGAAAATATTGAGGGGGACTGTTATTCAGAGAACCTTCTACAGTATTTCACCTTTGAGAGGTCACTCAAATTAGTCCAAATAATGCTATGGACATTTTTAGTTGTTCTGTAATTTTAAATTATGTTTGTGTATGTGTAAAACCATTTGAGAAAATTGGGCACATTAAGAGTTGCTTTTTAGTGTTTTAAGCAGCAAAATATCTGCTTTCTTATCTAAGTAATAGGTCTGTTTGCTTGTAAAAGTTATTTTGTCATCTGTGAACTCTGTGACTGACTGGTACCTTTGATTTGAGAACTCAGTATATTTGGAATTAACATAAAGAGTTTAATCCTTGTTGAAAACCTATAGTTTCAGTTCAATTTTGTGAAAATATGCACTTCTCATAGCTTTCTATTGTTTACCAAGCCTAATGAGCAGCTAATAATAATGAATGACAGACCTCAAAGAAAATAAGATTATTTGCCGTAATTTACAGAATGGATTCACTTTGCCTCAGGAGAGTTGTTTGTTGAACCGATGATGCAGGCTGTATAAATCAGCACATTATTTTATAACCTCAGCACAGACACCTGTTGCCTGATTTTGAAACTGATTGAAGCTCATTTTAGAAAAATGTACTTAATTCAGGAAAGAAGTTTGTTGAGAAACAGGAAGAAGATTTTGAAAGAAACTTCTGGGTTTTGTTTTCACCTGATAAAACTCCTCAGTTCTGCCAAGATTATACCATTCTGCTACCCAAGTCGCTTAAGCCAGGCTAGTTACAGTGAACATGCATCGCACTAAATTAGCAGCTCTTGTACTTTTGGGTCTCACACTGTGTGAGAGCCGAATTATTGAAGATCCTCAAGGAGTTTTGTTTATGTATTTTTATCTACTAATTTGTACATTAGAAATTAGAACTAGATAATTTAAAGCTATATATTTATTCATTTAAAGTAACAATAAACTATTGCATATTAAATAGCATATTTTAACAAAAATATCTACATTTTTCAAAACAAAAATAGGGAAAAGAGTGGTATTGTTTTATATTTTTATAAATATTATTCATACTGGCCTAATAAAAGATAGTTTGATACTTATATCTGCTTCTGCTTTCAAGCTCTTGCAGTATTTTCTTTTTTGGTTGAAGTATATGAAAAAAAATCAGTTCCCACAAATATGCAGTTGGAAAGAGGAGTAGTATTTTAATAATCTTTTCAGATAATTGTGGAAACTCTTATTTGAATACCCCACCAAAATTTAATAAATAGTCTTTTCTTAAAGGTTAGTTGCCGTGTGGAGTCTGTAAACACATCAGTGTACCTTTCATACTCTGTTACATTAAAATTAACTGTGTAATATTAACTGTTACATTAGATTAACTGTAATCTTGAGCAATTTATTTAATTCCTCAGTGCCTCAGTTTCCTCATTTATAAAAGGTAGAATATTAGTACTTACGAGCTACTAATCTTGGAAAGTTTACACAAATTAACATGTGCAAAATGCTCAGAATAGCATCTGGCATATAATTCAGTGAAGTAAATGTTAGTTACTATGATTATTACCCCCTTGGTTCTGACCTTAGTTTCTATCATCATATCTATAAAACTTTCTCCTTCTGTATCACATTTTTCCAAAACCTGTCTCTCCTTTCACTGACTCATTGACTTAGTCTAAAAAGACATTAAAAAAGTGAGATTTGGATGATTTACTACATTTGGGGAGAAACATTAATCACATTCACAACTTCTCCACAGAATAAGAAATTCTACCAGACCAACAGATTTTAAATAGAATTAACAGAAGGTAATCTGGCACAGGGTGCTGCTATGTTGGGGAGCTCATTTCTATTTCTTTTTTTTATCTGTTGAACAACACTTCTAATGATATCTTTTTTTCTTCAAGATATCTTTGTAAAAAAAAAAGACTTTGCTGTCTAGAGCAGTTTAAGATTCACAGCAAAATTGAGCAGAGAGTACAGAGTTTTCATGTACTTCCTGCTCCCGAAACACAGCTTGCCATACTGTCAATATTCCTCACCACAGTGGTACATCTGTTACAGTCGATGGATGACTCCATTGGTTTGATACATTATTATTACCAAAGGTCCACAACTTACATTAGAATTCACTCTTGGTACAGTATCCACCATTAACAGTATCATACGGAATAGTCCCACTGCCCTAAAAATCCTGTGTTCTGTCTGTTCTCCACAACACCCCCACCTGCAGGCAACCACTAGTATTTCCACTGTCTCCATAGTTTTGCATTTTTCAAGATGTCATATAGTTGGAATCATACCATATGTAGCCCTTTCGGATTGGTGTTTTTCACTTAGTAATATGCATTTAAGGTTTCTCCACGCCTTCTCATTGCTTGATAGCTCCTTTCTTTTGGGCGCTAAATAGTATTCCACTGCGTGGATGTGTCACAGTTTATTTTTCCATTCACCTACTGGAGGACATCTTGATTGCTATAAATATTCATGAGCAGGGTTTTGTGTGAACATATATTCTCAGCTCCTTTGGTTTGAAAGCCAAGGAGCACAATTGCTCAATTGTATGCTAAGACTATGGTTAGTTTTGTAAGAAACTGCCACACTGTCTTCCATAGTGACTGTACTATTTTGCATGCCCGCAGCAATGAATGAGAGTTCCTGTTGCTTCACATCCTTGACAGCGTTTAACTTTATCAGGGTTTTGGATTTCGGCTATTATCATAGGTGTGTAGTGGTATCTTACTGTTTTTATTTGCAACTTCCTAATGACTTATGATGTCGAGCATCTTTTCATACGCTTATTGCTTTCTGTATATCTTCTTTACCCTTTTTAAAATTGGGTTGTCCATTTTCTTATTTTTGAGTTTTAAGAGTTTTGTATATTTTAGATGACAGTACATTATCAGATATATCTTTTACAAATATTTTCTCCCAGTTCTTGGGTTATCTTCTTATTTTCTTGACAGTTTCTTTCATAGAGAAAGAGTTTGTAATTTTAATAAAGTCTAGCTTATCAATTATTTATTTCATGGTTCTTGCTTTTGATGTCATATCTAAAAAGTCATTTGAACCCAGAATCATCTAGATTTCCCCCTATTTATCTGTTGGTGTTGTTTTGCATTTTACATTTTGGTGTATGGTGTACTTTGAGTAAATTTCTGTGAAGGGTGTAAGGTCTGTGTCTAGATGTGTTAATCTATTATTGTATGTAGATATCTAGTTGGTCCAGTACCATTTGTTGAAAAGACTATTTTTTCTCGGTGTATAGTCTTTGCTTCTTTGTCAAGTTTGGTCTATTTCTGGGCTTACTGTGGCTTCAGAACCAGCTATAGGTTTGGTTGATTTTTCTCTAATGAGTTTCTGTTGTCAATCTCATTCATTTACATTCTAATTTTAAAAAATATGTTTTTTGCTTACTTTGGATTTAATATGCTTTTTTCCCCTAGTTTTCTACGATAGAGTCTTAGGTTATTGATTTTAGATCAGTTTTCTTTTTTAATATATGCATTCAGTGCTATAAATTTTCCTCAAAGTAATGCTTTTGTTGAACCCATAAATGTGGATAGGTTGCATTTTTATTTTCATGTATTCATAATATTTTTTTTAAATTTGAGATTGTGCTTTTACCCATGTGTTATTTAGAGGTGTGTTGTTTAATTTCCAACTGTTTGGGGATTTTTCTGCTATCTTTATGTTTCTGGTTTCCAGTTTAATTCCACTGTGGTCTGAGGGTATATATTGCATGATTTCTGTTCTTTTAAGCTTGTTAAAGCGTATTTTATAGCCCAGATTGTGGTCTGTCTTGATGAACAAGATTATCTTTTTCATTGTACTGAATTGTAGATTAATGAAAGAATTTAAAAGTAATTATGTTTTCCATCAGTGATAGAGACAGCACTTTATCTTCAACTTACTTTTATGATCTCTTCTAATGGGGGAAAGTCTCTTGTTTTGGTGCTTTGTTCCTATGTGTGCGGAGCTAGGTCTCAGAATGAGTCGTATCTGTGGAAAATACAGGCTACTCTCATAAAATACATAGGTACATTAGTGCAGGTGTCTAACATTATGAATCTGTACATGATTTATTTTTTAATCAGCTGGAAATTTTTTTAAATTGAGGGATATTTAACATTTCTCAGAGATTTGTAACTAATAAATTTTCATTATTGTGCTTTTAAAACGTGACAATTTTTTATCCTATTTAGTTTTATCAGCCCAGTGGGTGGCAGCTATCCAGAGAGAGGAGGCAGCCAAAGTTTTTTGTGGTGGTCCTGACAGATATTGACTCAGATTGACATTATTGCTCGTGCCCAACCTTCTATGAGGCAGAAATCAATCTTCAGGTACGACAACTTTTCTAGCCAAAGTATAGTCAAAATACCAACATTTAGGAATTTTTTATGCCATATATGTTTTTGTTAGAACTGCCAGCTTGAGTTCAGTGAGCTACTTTAAAAAGATTGAATTACTCTATTGTTGCTAAGAGCAAGAACAACAGTTCCATCCAAGTTTAATTGTTCCTTTTTAAAATAAAAATCTTAATCTGAATGCTTCTAAGAATAGCATATCTGTGAATTTGTTTATTAAGAGTTGTATCCTGGACTTCTGGCCAAGATGGAGGTGTAGGTAGACACACGGTGCCTCCTCACACAACCAAAAGAAAGACAACAACAATTTAAAAACAAAAAATAATCAGAACTGACAGAAAATTGAACTGTATGGAAGTTTGACAACCAAGGAGATAAAGAAGACACATTCATCCAGATTGGTAGGAGGGGTCGAGATGGGCAGCTGGGCAGAGAGGACCCTCAGCAAGGCAGTGGCTGGAGGACTGGGGCTGGCAAGATGGCAGCTGGTGGACCCAGCGAGGGAGGGCTCCAGTGCAGGGAAATAAAGCCTCAAACCACTCATTGAAAACACATGTGGGAGTTGAGGTGGCAGCAGGAGAAACTCCCAGCCTCACAGGAGAGTTCATTAGAGAGACCCACAGGGTCCTAGAATGTACATAAACCCACCCACCCAGGAAATCAGCACCAGAAGGGTCCAATTTAGTTGTGGGTAGCAGGGGGAGTGACTGAAACTGGCAGAGAGTGGAGCAAGCACTATTGCTCCCTCTCAGACCCCTCCTCCACATACAGCATCACGGTGCAGCAACGTGGTTTACCCCACCCTGAGTAATACCTAAGGCTCTGCCCCTTTATGTAACAGGCACACCAAGACAAAAAAAAATGGCCCAAATGAAAGAACAGATCAAAGCTCCAGGAAAAATACAATGAAGCCACAGAGAGATAGCCAACCTATCAGATGCACAGTTCAAAACACTGGTAATCAAGAAGCTCACAGAATTGGTTGAATTTGGTTGCAAGTTAGATGAAAAAATTAAGGCTATGCTAAGAGAAGCAAAGGAAAATGTATAGGGAACCAATAGTGATGCGAAGGAAACTGGGACTCAGATCAATGGGGTGGGCCAGAGGAAGAAAGAAACATTCAACCAGAAAAGAATGAAGAAACAAGAACTCGGAAAAATGAGGAGAGGCTTAGGAACCTCCAGGACATCTTTAAATGTTCCAACATCTGAATTATAGGAGTACCAGAAGGAAAAGAGGAAGAACAAAAAATTGAAAACTTATTTGAACAATCAAGGAGAACTTCCCTAATCTGGCAAAGGAAATAGACTTCCAGGAAGTTCAGGAAGCTCAGAGAGTCCCAAAGAAGCTGGACCCAAGGAGGAACACACCAAGGCACATCATAATTACATTAGCCAAGATTAAGCAGAAGGAGAGAATCTTAGAAGCAGCAAGACAAAAGGAGACAGTTACCTACAAAGGACTTCCCATAAGACTGTCCGCTGATTTCTCAAAAGAGACCTTATAGGCAAGAAGGGGCTGGAAAGAAGTATTTGAAGTCATGAAAGGCAAGGACCTACATCCAAGATTACTGTATCCAGCAAAGCTATCACTTAGAATGGAAGGGCAGATAAAGTGCTTCTCAGATAAGGTCAAGTTAAAGGAGTTCATCAACACCAAGCCATTATTATATGAAATGTTAAAGGGACTTATCTAAGAAAAAGAAGATCAAAAATATGAACAGTAAAATGACAGCAAACTCACAGTTATTAACAACCACATCTAAAACCAAAACAAAAGAAAACTAAGCAAACTACTAGAACAGGAACAGAACCACAGAAATGGAGATCACATGGAGGGTTATCAATAGGGGAGCAGGAGTGGGAGAAAGGGGGGAAAGGTACAGAGAATAAGTAGCATAAATGGTAGGTAGAAAATAGACAGGGGGAGGGTAAGAATAGTGTAGGAAATGTAGAAGCCAAAGAACTTATAAGTATGACCCATGGACATGAACAATAGGGGGGGAATGTGGGAGGGAGGGGTAGGCAGGATGGAGTGGAGTGAAGGGGGGGAAATGGGACAACTATAATAGCATAATCAATAAATACATTTTAAAAAAATATAAATAAATAAATAAAAAAGATTTGTATCTTGTCATGGTGAACCTGTAATTTTCCTTGTCAGTCCTTTTCCTGAGGGGGTCTTTCACGGAACATAGAGTATCTAATAAGGATGTTTATAGATCACTTATCACAATTCTTGGTACTATTTTTGAAGCACCTAAGTAAGTGTTAACTCATTGCTGTTGGTGGTAGTAGCAAGAGGGTGAGACTGAAATTCATAGGCTGCAACTATAGAAATAAAAAATGCTGAATCTTTCAGCTTATTAGTTGGGATTCTTAGTTTCAGACAACTAGATATACTTTCCCTAACTTATGCAAGAAAGGATTTATGACAATGTATTATTGGACAGTTTATGTAATTTCATGGGTGAAGAGTAAGCCGGAAACTAATTCTGGGTACTAGGAACTGCCTAGTACCAGTTGGCACTTACGATGTTGGGCACTAGACAATATAATCTTCATAATAAGTGCCCTAAAAAATCCAGTCTCTATGTGCAGCCAGATTCTCAAATTGTTGACTTCTTTAAATCTCATATGGGTAGATGGTTCCCTGAAAAAGTCAGATTTGCATGCAAATCCAACTCCCCTGTAAAGGAATCAGGAAAACCTTTTTCTTCTTGTTTTTTGTTTGTTTTGCTTTCAAGGCTCAGTAATACAAGAAAGAAACTATAAAGGAGTTTGGAGGATGTTGAGAGAGTCAGTTTGCATTATTTGCTGTACTTTCTGCTACATACAGATGAATGAGTGTTACCAGCAGGGAAAAGGATTGGCTTGCTTTCTGAAATGGCCTCACAAAGGAGCATTTGTTTTTTTGGTTACTTTAATTAAATTCCAAGATCTGAATTTTCTAGATGTAGAAATATGATTTCCAGTACAAGGGGAGACAAATCACTTTTCATGATACAGATTCACATTATTCAAGTTTATAATAAGACTGATGTATTAAAACCAACATACTAGTTTATTAATTTACAGTGATAAGTTAAAAGGATAGATAGAACAAAATATATTTTATCTGCATCATCAGCACATTCTCTTCGTGTCAGATTTTTGTGGGAAGCCATATCAAAATCAGAAGTATTTTGATTGTGGAATCAAACTAAGGAATAATGTCAAATATTTAATGACTGTCAGACCAACAGAATCTTTGTTCATATATGAAATTAGGCATTATGTTGTCAATGAGGATGGGTATCTTAGAAGTCTGTGACTATGGTCATCTCTGTCCTGGATAATGTTTGGGTGGATGTTACCAATAAATATCTAATCAAATTCCTATTTTGATTAAGTCAGTCTAAATAAGAAAGAGTGTTCCCTAGTCAACAGTCTCTTCTTCTCTTTTAGGTGACCTTTCATATTTATCTATGTTGATCTTTAGAATTTAAGTTAGTGCTGAGAATGCAACATTATCTTTTATTTTCATATTCTTGGGGACATCTCTTTACAACTTTCTAGTATTATCTAATGAGCCCTTGCCAGTATGGCTCAGACAGTTGGAGCATCGTCTGTAACCAAGAAGTTGTGGTTCAATTCCCTGTCAGGGCACACACTTGGGTTTTGGGTTCATTCCCAGTACAGGCATGTGCAAGAGACAGCCAATCAATGTTTCTCTCTCACATTGTTTCTTTCTCTCTCTTCTCTGACTTCCTCTCTCTCTAAAAGCAATGATAAAATGTCCTCAGGTGAGGATACAAATAAATAAATAAATAAAGCATTTAGAATTGTCTAATGAAATTAACTGAGATTATTTAGGTTCTCTCTCCTCTCTCCTTCCCTACCACCCCTTCTAAAATAAACTGATAGAAAACTAATACTCTAAGACAGTGTGGGGGTCTTCCAATCCAACATGATGACATAGGAAGCTCCTGAACTCACCTCCTTCCATGGACACATTGAATCTACAGCTACGCATGAAGCAATTCCCACTGAAAGAAAATCAGAAATTCCTGAGTAAGTGCTACAGATTGAGCAAATGAGAAAATACCCACATTGAAATGAGTAGAAAAGGCTGAGACAAAGTCTCACCATGAACCCCACCCCTGGAACAGTGAGAGGCAATCAGTAGTGAACTTAAAACTTATGGCTTCTCCTTAGGCATGAAGAGTTTGGACCAAATATCTAACCCCCGAATGTTAAGAATCCACATGAGGGATGGGCCCCCCAAACTTGTAGCTCTGGAAATCAATAGGAGTTGTGTTCATGAGACCCAGCAGACTATAGAACATAAAGAAAGAGTTCGGAATTGGTTCAAAAGGTTTGCTGTGGCTATCCCTCTAGGGCTCAGCATTATGGGAACAGAGAAAAATGCCCATCTTCTAATCTTTCCTGGATAGACTCCTATTTGCATATATTAAAAGCTGCTGCCTGAGGGCCTATCTTTTAATCGGCATGAATCTAGGTGCTGACTGTGATCCGCCCCCTTGCTACACTGACAGGTCTTGGCATACCCTCAACTACAGGGAGCACTAAGAATAATATAGACCACTGGGACCACCACAGGATTTTGAGAGCCAACCAAGAGTTAGGACCAGATTGCATGATAGATTTTATCTCCACAATAGGTCCCTCCTTGAAGACTAGGAACGGTGGTTGTTTTATCTAATGCATAGGAACCAACACAGAGAGTCCAAGAAGATGAAGAAACAAAATAATAAGTCCAAACTAAAGAATATGATCATTAAAATGAAAAGAGAACCAACTGTATGGGAAAATATATTTGCCAATGATACCTCAGACAAGGGCTTGATCTCCAAAATACATAAAGAACTCACATGACTCCACTCTAGGAAAAACGCAATTAAAAATAGGCAAAGGATTTGAACAGACACTTCTCCAAAGAGGACATACAAAGGGTCCAGAGACATATGAAAAGATGCTCAGCATCACTAGTCATCAGAGAGATGCAAATTAAAACCACAATGAAATACCACTTCACACAGGTGAGAATGGCCATCAAAAACAAAGCAACAAGCAACAAGTGTTGGAGAGGATGTGGAGAAAAGGGAATCCTAGTGCACTGTTGGTGGGAATGCAGACTGGTGCAGCCACTGTGGAAAACAGTACAGAATTTCCTCAGAAAACTAAAAATGGAACTGCCTTTTGACCCAGCAATTCCACTGCTGGGATTATATCCTAATAACCCTGAAACAACAATCCAAAAGAACCTATGCACCCCAATGTTCATAGCAGCACAAATTACAATAGGCAAGTGCTGGAAGCAACCTAAGTAAATGAATGGATCAAAAAACTGTGGTACATTTACACAATGGAATACTATACAACAGAAAGAAAGGAGTTCCTACCCTTTGTGACAGCATGGATGGAACTGGAGAGCATTATGCTAAGTGAAATAAGCCAGGCAGTAAGGGACAAATACCATATGTTCTCACCTTTAAGTGGAACCTAATCAACAAAACAAACAATCAAGCAAAATATAACCAGAGACACTGAAATTAAGAACAAATGGACAGTCCACCAGAGAGGAGATGGGAGGGGATAATGGGGGGAAACGGGTGAAGAGTTTTCAGGAACAACTATAAAGGACACATGGACAAAACCAAGGCAGAGGGGGATCAGGGGAGGGAGGTGGGGATGGCTGGGGTGGTGGGGGCAGGGGGCCGGGGGGGAAGGCAGACAGCTGTACTTGAACAACAATAAAAAAAAGAATATGATCAAACCTCAGAAAAACACCTTAATGAAATGGGAATACCAGACTTAAAACACCAGATAAATAATTTAAATTACTGATCATAAAGATTCTGACTGAACTCAGAAGAATGGATGAACAAAGTGAGAATTTCAGCAAAGAAATAGAAAATGGAAGTCATAGAGCTGAAGAATAAAAAACTAAACTGAAAAATTACAACAGAGGGGCTCAACATCAGTCTAGATAAAAGAAGAAAGTATCAGTGAACCTTTGAGGAGGGCAATGGAAATCAAAACAGCAAATCTAAACAGCAAAAATAAAGAATAAAAAGATTGACAGTAGCTTAAGGGTCTTATGGGACAATATCAAGCTGATCAATATTTGCATCATAGGGATTCCAGAAACTGAAGGGAAAGAAAGAGGTAGAAAATGTACTTGCAGAAATAATGGCTGAAAACCTCCTTACTTGGGGAAGAAAACAGAAATCCAGATCCACAAAGCTTAGCAAATTCCAAATAAAATGAATCCAAAGAGACCAACACCAAGATGTATTGTAATTAAAGTGTCAAAAATTAAAGAAAGGAGAGAATTTTAAAAGTAGCAAGATAAAAACAATTTGTTTGTGTAATGCCTCTTATAAGGGAACCCTTATAAGACGATGAGTGGATTTTTCAGGAAAAAATTCACAGGCCAGAAGGGACTGGAAAGAAGTATTTAAAGTGCTAAAAGACAAAAACTGACAACCCAGAGTACTCCAACCACAAACCTGCCCTTTAGAATTCAGGGAGAGATCATGAGTTTTTCAGACAAGCAAAAGCTAAAGCAGTTCATCAACAGTATACTGGCTTTACAAGAAGTGTTAAAGGGACTTCTTTAAGCTAAAATCAAAGGGTGCTAATTAGTAACAGGAAAACATGAAAATATAAATCTCACTTGTAAAGGTATATATATAGTAAAATTCAGAACAATCTAATGTTGTAATGACGTGGGTTAATCACTTACAAAGCTACTACAAAGACTAAAAGATAAATGTAAAAAATAGCTATAATTATAATAATTTGTTAATGTATATATAAGACAAAAGGATATAAATCATGACATTAAAAACTAAATGGAGGAATGTAGAGCTTTATAATATACTGGTGTTCAAACTTTAGTTTTTATCAATTTACAATAGCCTCTCATAAATATGAGTTATTTTATGTCCACCCTCATGGTAACCACATACAACAGATAATAAAACAATCTGTGCACACTCATCCACAGAACCATCAAATCACAAAGGAAGAGAGAAAGAAAGGAAGAAGGGAACAAAAGAATTTTTAAAATATCCAGGAAACAATGAACTTAATGGCAATAGTAAGTACATACCCATCAATAATTACTTTAAATGTGAATAGACTAAATTCTCCAATCCAAACACATAAGATGGTAAATGGATTAAAAAATAGGAACAAACTATATGTTACCTACTGGACACTCACTTCAGCTTTAAGGACACACAGCAACTGAAAGCCAAGGGACAAAAAAAAAGATATTTCATATAATTGTAAACCAAAAGAAAGCTAGGGTAGCTAAAGAGGAAGACATTAGAACTGATATGGCCCTGGCTGGTGTGGCTCAGTGGATGGAGCACTGGCCTATGAACCAAAGGGTCGCTGGCTTGATTCCTAGTCAGGGCATATCCCTGGGTTGCGGGCCAGGTCTCCAGTAGGGGGTGTGTGAGAGGCAACCACATATCAATGTTTCCCTCTCTGTCTCCCTCCCTCCACCTCTAAAAATAAATACATAAATTTTTTTTTAATTTTTAAAAAAGAAAGGACATGACACAAACACAAAGGATCATAAGAGACTATCATGAGTAATTACATGCCAATAAATTGGACAACTTAGAAGAAATGAATAAATTCCTAGAAATACCAGCCTACCAGGACTGAATCATGAAGGAATATAACATATGAGCAGACCAATTAGTTGTAAAGATATTGAATTAAAAAGCAAATTCCTCCCACCAAATAAGAGTCCAGGACCAGAAGGCTCTGCTAGTCACTTCTACCATACATTTATGGAAAATCAATACCAATCCTCTAACTCTTCCAGAAAAATTGAAGAGCAGGGAGCACTTCCAAACTCATTTTAAAAGATCAGCATTACCCTGATACCAAACCAGGCAGGGATGCTACAAGAAAAGAAAACACAGCCCAATATCCCTAATGAATGTTGATAAATGGAAAGATATCCCATGGTACTGGGATATCACCTCACATATTTACGGGTATTTTTTTTTATGAGAACATTTATAATCTGCTGTCTTAGTAAACTTCAATTATACAGTACAGTGTTATGAACTAGAGTCACCATGTTGTACTATAGATCCTCAGGCTTATTCATGTTAGCACTGAAAGTTTCGATCCTTTTATTAAGTTCTCCCTATTACCCCAAACCCTCAGCCCATGAAACCACCATTCTTTTCTCTATTCCTATGAGTTTGCTTTTTTTCTTCTTCTTAAGAGTCTGCATATAAATGATGTCATGCATCGTTTGTCTTGCCCTGTCTGGCTTATTTCACTGAGCATAATGCCTTCAGAGTCCATCCAGGTCGTCATAAACAGCAGGATTTCCTTCTTTCTTGCGGCTGAATAATCCTGAGTGTGTGTGTTACATCTAAATCCATTCAATTTTTTTCTTTTGTTTAATCTTTTTTAAAAATTGTTGTTCAAATACAGTTGTCTCCATTTTGCTGCTACCACTTTCCCCCGCCCCACCCACGCCCACCTTCCACCCTCATTCCTACCCCCTTTGGCTTTGTCCATGGATCATTTACACACGTTCCTTGATGACCTTTTCCTTTCTTTCCCTGTTATCTCTCTCCCCCCTCCCCTCTGGTTACTGTCCGTTTGTTCTTTATTTCAGTGTCTCTGGTTATTTAATCCATTCAACTTTTGATAGATAATTAGCTTGTTTCCATGCCTCGGCCACTGTGAATAATGCTGCAATGAACATGGAGTACAGATAGGTCTGTGATATCTTGTTTTCAGTTCCTTTTGATGTATAATCAGAAATGACATTTCTGAATCATATGGTAGTTCTATTTGTAAGTTTTTGAGGCACATCCATACTGTCTTCCACAGTGGTTGCACCAATTTACATTTTCACTAACAGTGCATGAGTGTTCCCTTTTCTCCACAGCCTTGCCAATGATTATCTCTTGTCTGGTTGATGACAACTATTCTAGAAGATATTTGATGATCTCATTGCAGTCTCGATTTGCATTTCTCTGATACGTTGAACACCTTTTCATGTACCTGTTGCCATTTGTATTCTTCTTTGGAAAAATGTCTGTTCAAGGCCATTGCCTATTTTTAATTGGATTTTGTTGTTGTATGAGTTCTTTATGCATTTTAGATATTAACCCCTTATCAGATACATGATTTGCAAATATTTGCTCCCATTCTGTAGGTCCCTTTTGATTTTGCTGTGCAGAAGCTTTATAGATTCATGCATTCCCACTAATTTTTGCATTTATAGCTTTTGGTGTCAAATGTAAAAATTCATTGTCAAGGCCTTCATCATGGAGCTTACCCTCTACATTTCACTTAGCAGTTAACTGGTTTCATGTCCTACATTCAAGTCTTTAATACATTTTGAACTTACTGTTGTATGTGGTGTAAGATAGGAGTTCAGTTTCATTCTTTTGCATGTGGCTACCCAGTTCCAACACCACTTACTGAATGGACTATCCTTTTACCATTCTGTATTCTTGGTTCCTTTGTCACAATTAATTGACTGTATAAACATGTATTTATTTCTGGGCTCTATAGTTTGTTCCACTGACCTACGTGTGTCTTTATGCCAAAACCACTACTGTTTTGACTACTATAATTTTATAATATATATTGAAATCAGGAAATGTGATGATTCCCACTTTATTATTTTTTCTCAAAATTACTTTGGCTATTTGGGGTCTTTTGTGATTCCGTGTGAACTTTATGATTCTATGTTCTATTTGTAAGAAAAATGTCTTTGGAATTTTGATGGGGATTGCACTGAAACTGTAGGTTGCTTCGGGTAGTATGAACATTTTAAAATTATTAATTCTTCCAATTAATTAATGTTAATTACTAGATGGGGGAATCCTTTTCACAGTGTACCTGTATATCAAATCACCTCTGTAAATGTCTTACAGTTTTGTCAATTATACCTTAATAAAGAAAACAAAGATAATATGGCATGTGTAAAGAGGTTCTAGACATTCTTGGATATTTATCAAAATTTTATTTGGAAATAATTTTATTTTTTATTTCTTATTTTTTTTAATTTTTATTGTTATTCAATTACAGTTCTATGCCTTTTCTCCCCATCCCTCCACCCCACCCCAGCTGAACCCACCTCTCTCCCCCACCTTCACCCTCCCCCTTGGTTTTGTCCATGTGTCCTTTATAGTAGTTCCTGTAATCCCCTCTTCCCACTGTCCCCGCCCCCCCCCCACCCTGGCTATTGTTAGATTGTTCTTAACTTCAATGTCTCTGGTTATATTTTGTTTGCTTTTTTCTTTTGTTGACTATGTTCCAGTTAAAGGTGAGATCATATGGTATTTGTCCCTCACCTCCTGGCTTATTTCACTTAGCATAATGCTCTCCAGTTTCATCCATGCTGTTGCAAAGGGTATAAGCTCCTTCTTTCTCTCTGCTGCGTAGAATTCCATTGTGTAAATATACCATAGTTTTTGGATCTACTCGTTTGCTGATGGGCACTTAGGTTGCTTCCAGTACTTGGCTATTGTAAATTGTGCTGCTTTGAACATTGGGGTGCACAGGTTCTTTTGGATTGGTGTTTCAGGGTTCTTAGGGTATAATCCCAGCAGCGGAATTGCTGGGTCAAAGGGCAGTTCCATTTTTAGTTTTCTGAGGAAATTCCATATTGTTTTCCACAGTGGCCTCACCAGTCTGCATTCCCACCAACAGTGCCTTAGGGTTCCCTTTTCTCCGCATCCTCTCCAACATTTGTTTGTTGATTTGTTTATGTTGGCCACTCTGACTGGTGTGAGATGGTACCTCATTGTGGTTTTAATTTGCATCTCTCTGATGGCTAGTGATGCTGAGCATCTTTTCATATGTCTCTGGGCCCTCTGTATGTCTTCCTTGGAGAAGTGTCTGTTCAAGTCCTTTGCCCATTTTTTAATTGGGTTGTTTGTCTTCCTGGAGTGGAGTCGTGTGAGTTCTTTATATATTTTGGAGATCAGGCCCTTGTCTGAGGTATCATTAGCAAATATGTTTTCCCATACTGTTGTTTCTCTTTGTAATTTGGTGCTGTTTTCTTTAGCCATGCAGAAGCTTTTTATTTTGATGAGGTCCCATTTGTTTATTCTTTCCTTTATGTCCCTTGCTTTAGGGGATGTGTCTGTGAGGATGTTGCTGCGAGGAATGTCTGAGATTTTCCTGCCAATGTTTTCCTCAAGGACTTTTATGGTGTTACAACTTATATTTAAGTCTTTTATCCATCTTGAGTTTATTTTCGTGTATGGCGTAAGTTGGTGATCGAGTTTCATTTTTTTGCACGTAGCTGTCCAGATCTGCCAACACCATCTGTTGAAGAGGCTGTTTTTGCTCCATTTTATGCTCCTGCCTCCTTTGTCAAATATTAATTGACCGTATAGACTTGAATTTATTTCTGGGTTCTCTCTTCTGTTCCATTGGTCTATGTGCCTGTTTTTATGCCAGTACCAGGCTGTTTTGATTACCGTGGCCTTGTAATATAGTTTGATATCAGGTATTGTGATCCCTCCTGCTTTGTTCTTCTTTCTCAAAATTGCTGCAGCTATTCAGGGTCGTTTATGGTTCCATATGAATTTCTGAAATGTTTGTTCTATATCTGTGAAATATGTCATGGGTACTCTAATAGGGATTGCATTGAATCTATAAATTGCTTTGGGTAGTATGGCCATTTTGATGATGTTAATTTTTATTTGGAAATAATTTTAAACTTACAGAAAAGTTCAAAGAATATTGCAAGCATTTGTATATGGGGGGACCCCTCAAAAAATGGAAATCTTCTGGAGGGCAGGCCCCTTGTAGTATGGGCTTCCCCCGCCAGGTGAGTGGTCTAGGAACCCATCTTTATCAGTGTACCAGCTGGCATTGTTGGGCTTCAGTGAATTTTTTTTTTGGAAGACTCTTTCAAGGCATTTACCCATTTCATGATGGGTAATTTAGGAGTGCACCTGCCCACACCAAGCTGAGTAGTCTGAGTACCCATATTCACCAGTTTTTAATACTTTATCCCATATCTTTGTTATCATAAATAATACTTTATTATTTGAATAGCTCCCTTCCTGTATCCCTCTATCCCTCTTTCTTCTTTACATACAAACATTTTTTTCCTGAATAATTTGAGAGAAATATGTATGCATCATCTGCCCTGGCCCTAAAGTCTTGAGTGATATTTCATAGGAATAACTATGATCTCTTACATAAATATACTATTGTTACCAATCTCAGGAAATTTAACATCAGCATTATACTTTTATCTAATCCACCATCCACATTTCGGTTTTTTCATTTGATCTAATTATGTTCTTTATTGCCCTTCTTTTTGTCCTCTGGTCAGGATGCAGTTTAAAGATCATGTATGCATTTAATACAATTCTCTTTTGTCTCTTTTCATCTGGAATAGCTCAGCATGTTTTGTGTTATGACACTGGCATTGACAAAGAATGCAGGTTCCATGCCCCTTTTTAATGGAATGTTTACTGTTTTGTTTTTAAGATTCTATTTATTTATTTTTAGAGAGGGGAAGAGAGGGAGAAAGAGAGGGAGAGAAACATCAGTGTGTGGTTGCCTCTTGCATGCCCCCTACTGGGGACCTGGCCTGCAGCCCAGACATGTGCGCTGACTGGGAATAGAACCCGCAACCCTTTGGTTCACAAGCTGGCACTCAATCCACTGAGCCACACCAGCCAGGGCAGAATGTTTACTGTTTGTCTGTCTGATTCTGTCATCTTTAGGTTCAGGTTATACATCAACAATTGGACTACTACCAACATTTGGAATACTGAGTATGTTCCTTGTGAAAGTCCTTCTAATGGAACAAGTCCGGAAATATACAATATCTGTGTGCCTCCTATTGATGATGCTAATTTTGGGTACCTGGTCAAGTGATTGTCAGGTATCCCCCTTGTATGGGTGCTGTTCTTTTTGCTTGCAGCTAATAAACAAGATTCTTTAAAAAGACACTGTAAGACTGTGCAAATATTCTATTACTCATTTATCATGCCCCCTTGGAGTTAGCATTTAGTTATGATTCTTGCTTGGGCCAAATTTTATGATTGTTGCAAAATGATGATTTTTCAACGCCATGCACCCTCTACTTTCCCAGTAAGTAGTTGACATTTTATTGTAAGCAGAGAGCAGTCCCACCTTGCCTGTCTGAGATGCAAACGCACGTGTTCTTTTTCTCCATTACTATGTAATTAATGGTTTTCCTTGTGTTAATGCACAAATTATCCTGGATTTCACCAACAGATACTCCTCAGGTCTGTTCCTATATTCTTTTGACAAGGCCCCATAATTTTTCTAAAAATAGCCTTTTTTTACTTTCTATTATGACAAGCTGATCCAGGATCATCTTAATTCTTTCCTCATCAGCCATGAAATCAGCCGTTTCTCCAAGGAGCTGGAGCACATAAGAATATGAAATATTAGAAACTAAGATCTGGATTCTGTGTATTTGAAATCAGTGTTTAAAAAATTATTGTTTTTGGCTCAGATATCATCCCATCTGCCATTTTAAGTTGATCAAAAATATAATTTGTTTAGTTTTATAGTCAATTAATAGATGGTTAGAAATCTGCTCCTTATGAGCTTTCCCAATATTCTGAAAATATAAATAAGTTAAAAAACATTCTGGCTCCTGTGTAATTGTGCTTAGGTCATAGGTACTAACCAGAACTGTGTGACAACGTTTCTGTGCTCAGGACAGAAAGTTACTGAATTTTTGAATCAGTCCAAAAATGGTACAAACAGGGAGGTAGAGTTTGGAAAAAAATTAATACCCAAATTATATTCTTTTATAGGTGATTATTAATGTTCTTATTTTCAGTGTGAATAGTCAACTATGTTTGTTAAAAATGTGTTTTTCTTTTATTTTTGGATTGTATCATCTTGTTTGGTGTGAATTACTTCATACCAAATATACTATGACACATTAGTTGGAAGCGTTAAGTAGAGGAGGAATTTAGGGACACACACTATCCAAAGTATAATTGTGCAACTTTAAAAATGTTGACTTTTATGTCTTCAAGATACAGTACACTGTGTCAAAAATTGCAAGCAAATCTTTGGTATAAAACTTTTGATAGTATGTTTCCAAAATTATTCAACTAGACAATGTGATTGTAAATTATGTTAAGTAATCAGTAAATTATGGTAGATGTAAGATTGCTTTTTATTCCATATTCTTAAAAAATTGTTAGTCTTAAACCTATCTAAATTTTTATTTAGTTGTATCACTTTAAAGTTTTTAAATGCGTTTTTTAAGGTGTTTATGAACCAGTAATATTGCTGGAATTTGCAGTAAAGACATTCGGTATGTTAGGAAATAAGGTATCATCAAAGAAAGGGGAAAATGAATGAGGATACTTTGGGAATGTAAATGAGGAGTAAAGAGCGAGATACATAGCAGGCATAAGATATCTTTCTTCATCTCAGTTCGCCTAAAATCTAGCTTGGGAGGTAAAACCAAAACTTAAGTATGAAGATATACCAAAGTACCATATGTTAGAACAGGTTCAATGGAACAGTTGATAACTGAAGATGGGTAGCTGGAATGAATCTTACAAAGTTGAAAGGACTCAGTGGCCATTTAAAACCCAAGAGCTAAAACTTAAGACTAAGGGAAAGAAAAATAGGCAATTCAGGCAAAAAACTTACAGATAGGAAGAAAGATTTTAGTGCTTATGATACACTGAAGGTTTATTATGTTTCAAGAACTGTGCTAAAAGTTTTACAATACTTAATTTTATTCCATTTTATTTAATTCATGTGTAGTTTATTTTCTTTTCACAAGAATACCAATTAGTATGTTTTAACATTCTCATTTTATTATTATTTTATTTTATCTATTATACAAGTTTTTAGAATTAAATTAATGGGGTGACATTGGTTAATAATATTATGTTTCCAGTGTGCAGTTCTATAATTCATCATCTGTATATTGCATTGTGTGCTCACCACCCCTAGTCTAGTTTCCCTCTGTCGCCACGCACTTCACTCTTCACCCTCTGTATCCTATGACTTCCACCCCATTCCCCTCTAGTAACCTTCATAGAAGGGGGGACCCAAAAACCCGGAATCACCTTCTGGAGGGCAGGCCCCTTGTAGTACAGACACCTCCTGCTAGGAAGGTGGGTGGGTTCTAGGAACTCATCTGCATCAGTGTACCAGTTGCCGTTGTTGCAAGAGGCTGCATTTGGCTTCAGTGAACTTTTTTGTGTGTGTGGGCTCCTTCAAAGCATTTGTCCATTTCATGTTGGGTGATTTATAATTGCACCTGCCCACACCACGCTGAGTGTTCAGCAATTTTTGACCAAAAATGGCATGACCCCTGTGCCCCACCCTCCCTGGTCACCCGATCTCATCTTGAGTGACTTCTTTTTGTTTCTCTGGATGAAAAGGGTCCTCAAAGGGAAATGTTTTGTCATTGTAGAAGAGGTAAAGCAGAAAATGGCAGAAGCATTAAAAAGCATCAAAATCAACGAGTTCAAAAACTGTTTTGAGCAATGGGAAAAAACATCTCGATAGGTGGATTGCACCAGATAGAGAGTATTTTGAAGGTGACTGAAGTTTAAATATGTAAGAATACACAACTTTTTATAAATAAATTCCACTTTTGGGGTCCTTCCTTGTACTGTTTTCTCTGAGTTTGTCTTGTTTGTTCACTTGTTGCTTTCAGTTTTGTGTCTCACATGTGAGTAAAGCCATATGGTTCTAGTCCTTTTCCATCTGACTTACTTCACTTAGCATAACACTCTCAGGATCCATCCATGCTGTTGCAAATGACCGTGCTTCATCCTTTCCTGTGGCCAAACAGTGTTCTGTTGTATGTACCACATCGTCTTTATCCAGTTGTTGGTCAGAGGACACTTAGGTTGTTTCCGTGTCTCAGCTACCATGATTAGTGCTGCAGTGAACATAGGTGTACGTGTGTCTTTATGAATAAGTGTTTTCAAATTTTTCAGGTAGGTACCCAGAAGGGGGTTTGCTGGGTCACGTGGCAGCTCTATTAATATTCCCATTTTATAGATGAGGCTAAAGGGCTTACCCACGGACATTGAGGTACTAAGTCAACTTGACTCTATCTGCCTCCGAAGCCCAAATACTGAAAGAAGCCTGCAAAAATTATATCAATGTGTTATTGGTTCAAGAATGTGTTGATAGTAATTGGTCTTATTTATTATTTATTATCAATATCTGACAATGAAAATATTACATATCATTGGAATCTGTACATTTTAATAAATCTGATTTAAAGTTGAGCTTTGGGAGAAAAAAATAAATTTAACTGCTCATAATAACATACAGTAATTCTAAATGATTGAGCAAATTGCCTGGAAAAATGAATAAAAATAGATTTCTAAGCTGATGGGAATACTTGGAGAGTAGAGGAAATCACATAACAAAACACTTGATAGATTTTTTCTGAAGAACAACCCAGTCAATTTTTCTTTGTTTCTCTCTACCCCTCACCCCAGTTATCAAACTATGCTATGCTCAGTGTAGGAAATTTACAATGTACTGGGAGAAGAGTAAGAGAAGAGAAAAAATAGTTTGATCTATTTTCTTTCCATAATAAAGGTGTTTTTAAACTAAAACTATCTATAGATATAATTAATGTCTACATACTCATTGACCATGAGGATATAATATACTCAATTTCCTAATGAGCATTTATTTCCCTTTTTGTCAATATTATAAATAACACTATGATGAGTATCTTTTTGGAAAGATACTGATTCCCTCAAGGAAGGTTTTGTTAATGATGATCTACTTAACTGAGTTAGAAATTATGCACAGAGAAGTGTGGAACTAGGCCTGCTTCTGGTATAATCAACATTATGGTTGTTAGAACTCTAGAGACCAGTCCTTATACCTTCTGACAGAGAGTAAAGTGAAAATTAGCATAAGGAACATAAGTCAGAGGTAAAAAAATTAGGGGATTTATATATTCTGAGTTTGTTATGTAGTTTGATAATTTGCAACATATGCACATACACACATGGGCTTTTCTTACAGTGTGAATGATGACGATCGTGCTTTTTACAGGGGGGTTCTGTGTCTGTCTTCTCCCCTCTTTTCAAATGAGAATTTGCTGATGGACAGAATCTTAACAGTCCCCTTGGCATTTTCACAGATGCCTTTTGTAGGGAAAACTTTCACTGAATTAGCTATGGTTAGTTAATACTATCTGCTTAAAATGTATATGAGACATTAAGACAACAGAGAACAAGGACCATGCCATATAATTTCACTCATGTGTGGAATCTGATGAACAAACTGAACTAACAAGCAAAATAGAGACTCATAGAGAGCAGGCTGAAAGCTCTGGGTTGGGGTTACAGGGTGGAGGGATCCGGAAAAAAAAAAAAGGGCTCATGTGGTGATTGCAAAGGGTGGCGGTAGGCGTGGGTGGAAGAGGGCATAAGAGGGATGAATGGTAATGGAAAAAATACAATATAAAGTAAAATCATGAAAATATTTTTTTAAACATTTTACTCAAATTTCAAAAAAAAAAACCCACCAAATTTTGAGAATAGGTTCCCAAAATCCTTCAACATTAAGTGTTTTTTCTTAAACGTCAAACACAATTTTATACCAGGAAGGGCTGCAGTAAGAACTGTGTGCTGTTGTCACTATATTTAAACACAAGAAAGATTATTACATCCAAATACACTTACAGAAAAAAGTCCAAACACCTTTTATATTTACAATTTGACTTCTCATAGGTCATCTCTTCTGAACAGTTTCTTTGAACTGATACTTATTTAACAGTTTCTTAAATGTTATATGTAAGAATACAAGAGAGTGGAAGGAGAACTAGCCCAAGTTAGACTCGACTTGTTAATCTGCGTTGCACCTTTAACAAGCTGTATGACTTCGGCAAGTCATTTCATTTCTCTGGATGAGATTGCTCGTTTGTAAAATGAAGTAGGTACTTCTAATATAATATTATTTTTATTATTATATCATGTTAACTATACCTCATTTTTAAAAAATATTTTACTTTTGTTTACATTAGATATTCTTTAAAATTTCCACCCAAATTATGAACCACAGAATACTATTTTTAGTTATCTAACCAAGGCATATTTTTTCAGAGGGATGTGCATTGCTAGAATTATTGCTTGTTAGTTGTGCATAACCAAATGTTTTATTTCTTTATGGAATATTTTAATATACTGTGTTACATAACCATTAAACAGGGTTTTGACATATATTCCTTAGAAAAACCTAAAAACACTGAAATCTTAATCTTTTTGCCTCACATAAAACTTTTCCTTCAGGGATTCCAGGGAAGGATATTTTATGTAACCTGTGAATTGGTAAACTTAAGCTCTATGACCTTATAACTCACCAAATAATAATGATGTAATTGTTTAGTCTAAAAAAATGATTTAGTGTTTTTTATTTCTTATTTTTCACCAGTTTTAACACACAATGGAAAAGAACATTCAAAAGGGTCCATTGATTATGGTGGTTCACGAAATAATGTTCTCGAATTTCCGAGAACCCAATTCTGAGATGGTCGGTTAACCTTGTTGGAAAACACACATGGAGCCTGTCTGCTATTTCTTCACCTCACACAAACATCGGACTCATTAGCTCTTTTTCTCCAGGGACGGATGAGCTTAATAGCATTTCTCATAATTCTGACATCTTAAGTCTGTCCTTGATTTTCTTAATAATTTTATAAGATACACCAAAGAATTCTTGAGCGCTTTCTAACAGTTGAAACGAATGAATTACGTGTTGAGGACAAATGATGAGCAGGAACATATCTCAGTGCCATATTCCTCAGTTTACAATGATTAATTCATTAATTTTGATTTATGCCCTGGATATTAATGGGGGAAGATGTTTTAAAGAAGATATACATTAAGAGTTATTGAAATAAAATATGCCAAAAATTAAAACTTTCAATAAATTACTATTGTCATATTTCTTGTTTATGGAATACATTGCAAATTAATACATTTTATCAACTAATAATGTCAACAGAGACAAGGAATTTTAGTTAAATATTCCTAGCATAAAATGTTAGTATTTAATTTATCATAGTTTAAAAAGATACATAAGGACTAAAATTATGAAAACAAATAGGCGGGGTAGATGTACAAGGTCCAGCACAAATAATGCCCCTTTTTTATTACAAAATCTTCTATTACTGTGTAACTCTGTAACATAACATCACACTCAAGCCCACCATTTCACATTTTGGGTGAAATGTTCCAAGTAAAACTATAAGTTATTACACCCATACTATTACCCTACCATCCACACTCAGGCAGGCCTTACTTCCGCCGGACCCTGTGCACTACAGATCAGGCTTGCCAGCCTCACCTTTCGGGATGTTTTGACTTGCCTCAGTGTTGGAGGCTCCTTTGCCCTTTCCTTCTCCCTTTCCCTCTGTCTGTTCTATTTATGCTTTAGGTCCTAGCTCACTGCTGTGGGCCTCATCCCTTCTCAGAGTTTCTCAAGCACTTTAAACGTGAATTTCAAAATGTTACAATACTGTTTTGCACTGGTTAATGTTATTTCACCTGTGTTGGTTTTAGCCCTTAAGCTAGATTATAAATTTCCTGATCCAAGGGACTGTACCTGCCTTCGTGTGACACCCACTATGTAGCCAACTGTGTAATTAGTGTTTAATAAATAAACACATACTGATGTATTTGTTTGCTTTTTATAACTTTAAACTTTTTGCTATAAAGATAATACAAATGTGAACATTTTAGAAAATTATTTTTCTCTGTATATGTGCAGAGTGTTTTTATATGGTATTTATCAACTGCAGTGCCATGACGCAGGACAGCTCCTGTTCTTTCGGAGTATAACTTTCCAGGCCTTTGCATACCGAAGTCTGAGAAATTCTGCAGCAAAGAAATCTTTTTAACTTGGCTTTAAGTTACTGTTTCCAAAATTCTTTGGTTAGCAGACCATTTGCTAAGTAATATCTATTTGCTTCCAATAAAAAACACTTTAGCCCTGGCCAGTGTGGCTCAGTTGGTTGGGGTGTCCTCCTGTAAACCGAAAGGTTGTGGGTTCAATTCCCAGGGCACATGCCTAGGCCGCAGGTTCAGTCCCACTTGGGGCATGTGTGAGAGGCCACCGATCAGTGTTTCTCTCTCACATCAATGTTTTGTTCTCTCTTCTTCCCTCCTCCTCTCTCTCTAAAATCAGTAAGCATGTCCTAGAGTAAGGGTAAAAAAAAAAAATAGTAAAAAAAAACCCACTTTGGAAAATGCTGCCTTAGGAATGTATTTTTAAAAACCTTGTGGACTTTGTGCCACTTAAAACTAGGAAGCTTTCTGGGGCAGTATATAGCAGCCCTACAAATGAATTTGTTCCACCTTCAAAACACTATACAGCCCAGGAGCTCTTGAAGGGAAAAATATTAAGGTTTTTGGTTTTTGGTTTTTGCTAGAGGTAAACTAGATTCTGAATTGAGGACTAGTGGCCTAATTTGCATAAAGCCTTGTTATCCTAGAATGTGTATTTCTCACGTAGTCATTATTTTCCAGACCATGCAGGAAAAACTGGGTTTTATCATGTGGACATGTAACAAATTAACAGATTATTTGACAAGAAATAAAGATGCTTTTCAGAGGGAACTGTAGACCTTACAGAATTTTGCAGTTACTTAGATTCCTCTATTTTTAATATTGAAAAATGTTTAAGTCCTTAAATTGCTTTACTGAGGCAACTCTGTGTAATGGTACGCTGGAACAAATTGCTTACATTTCAAAAAGGAAATGTGGAATGGAAAGTTTTTTATCTGCATAATTCCTTTTATCCTCCTTTTTAAACTTAGTGTTTAAAGAAATTTGTAGGAAGGTTTTAGTGTGAAATGGTATTGAAAACAAACTTAGCACAGAGAGGATATTGAATGCAACAAGTCTTTTCTGGGTAGAAGGGACAGGAATCAGGTGTTAGGAGTGCGACAAAGATGACACTGAAGTGCTCAGCCTGCATGATGGGATAAACTTCCAAAGATTGTGCCTATCTACTGTGTGGGGACATCCCATAAAGTCAACAATCTAGTCATTATTAGCATGTCTGTCTCAGGCTGTGTTTACAGGTCAATAGCATAGCCCTGCTGGGGGCAAATTGATATGGTGGGTACTAATTAATCCCATATCACAAAGCAGAGAGACTATGAACTATAAGAATGTAAACTCCACAGAAGTTGGGGGTCCCACTAGCAGATGTAGCGCATAGTACTAATAAGAAGAAAAATCTGTATATGGGCAAGTTACGGCGTGTGCTTATGACTGGTGGGAGAGGTAAGGAAATCTTGCAGTCGCTGCGAGATGACCCAGTAGTGTTTAAAGTAAATTTGTATCTTTCAGGGAACCCGCTTAAACCAAGGAATAACCTTAGGTTAGAAGAACACTTGCAAATACTTTCAATGAGATAAAATATGTGAAAATGTTTTATACAACAAAATATTATATTTTATGGCATTATTATAACATCTGTTACACTCAAAGCCTATTTTTAATTTCCTGCTTATTAAGTTTCTCAGATGTTTTCAGTATGTGAAAGCCTCTCCTTATAAAACCAAACCAAATAAATCTAGTATAATTACATAATTATTACACAAAAGGTACTCTAGCAGGTATAGGGAAGAGGCAGTACTCCCTTACATGATAAATTATCAATAGAAAAATTGTGTCAAAAACACCACGTTACCTTCTCAAGAACAAATCTTATTTTACTAAATTTTTGGGTTTAAAAATTTTTTTAGTCATAGCCATACATTTTGCTTTGAAAAAAGGAACATGAATTCTCTAAACTTAAACCATATTCTTTTAGGAGAGCTATTAGAATTTAGAATAACAGCATCTTATGATTTATAGCACATTTACAAAGTAAATGTCAGCATCTACAATGAAAAGTGATTTAAATACTTATTTAAATCATATTGGACCTTTTTTCTTTCTTGTTAATAACTATGCCATTTAGTGAATGTTTACTTAAAGAACTGAATTAAGCTTTAAGAAATGACCAGTGCATTCTATTTTGTGTTTTGGTTAAAGCAGGTTACTGGTCATTTATTTGAAACTTATCTACTTGCTCAAGCTGACTTCTAATGGTACTCTAGGGCGTTTATCACAATCTCATAAAAATGTGGATAGCTTTATCTCTTTCAGGAATTTCAGTCATTCTTTTGTCATTTCAAATTTATTAGTAATCCACGAAGAATATGATTCATTAGGTGTGGAAATCTTTGGTAAATTTATATTCATCACATTTTCATTATTTCTAAGGATTCCAGAAACCAAACAATCTAATTTTAGCATTTGCTTTGTAACAAATGAAAACCTTTCAAGAGCATATGGACCGTATCACACATACAGAAAGTGAATGGATAGTTCCCTTTGGATGTGTGCATTTTATAGACGTCTAATAACTTGGTTATCTTTCACTGTACTAAAAACTATACAGGCTCCAAAGGAAATAGAAAATACAATTCTGGCCTCTATGAATAGGGGAAGGAGACTTCCCTTGGTAAAGTACCCAGAAAACTATTCAAAGAAAATTCATTCCTGCATGTATGCAGTGAATAAATAGTAAGTATCAACCATGTGCCCAGCTCTTGTTTTAGGAAGTTGGAAATTAGAGGGAAGAAACCAGACAGAAATCCTAGTCCTCATGGAGCAAAACACAATATAAAAATAGATAATATGTTAGATGGTAATAAATGCCATGAAGAAAAATAAAGCAAGGAAAGGGGTTAGGTACTGTTAAGAGCCTTGCAGTTTCAGGGAGGGTGCCAGCAAAGGCTTAACAGAGCAGAAGTCCCTTAAATGAAGACCTGCCTAAGGAAGTCGTTAGGATACCTGTGGAATGATTTCCCGGGCAAAGGAATAACAAACAAATGTTTAAGACCCTTGGCTGGGAGAATGCCCAGCATGTTTAAGGAGCAGCAGGGAAGCAAAGTGGGGCTAAAGAGGAATAGAGGAAACTGAGGGAACCTCTTAAAAGTAATTCAGACGAGCAATGACGGTCGCTCACAGTGTTGTGGTAGCAACAGAGATGGTAAGAAATCAGGATTTGCTGACTGTTCGGATATGGGGTATGAGAGAAAGGGGGATCAAGATTTTTTACTTGCTGAATTCAAGAACAGGATTCCCACTAAGATAGGGAATTCTGCAGGAGAGTGGAATTCAGGGAGAAAGATTGGAGCTGTGTTTTGGGCATGTTTGAGATACCTGTTACCCATTTTTTGCCATGTATAATGTGCACTTTCTTTGCCCAGAATTTTTTAGGAAAAATAAGGATGTGCATTATACATGGGTATAATAATGGGTCTAATAATCCTGTGTATAATGAGCACAAAAGTGTGGTGTGCATTATACACAGGAGCACGTTATACACGGCAAAACACGGTACTCATTCAAGTGGAGATGTCAAGTTGGATATGGCATTTTGTGGCATTTTGGGGAGAGGTTTGGCAGGAAGAATAACTATGAGCAGGTGTGACATGTTGGGGAACTGTACTAGGAATTGAGAGTAAGAGAAAAATCAATAAAGAAAGGCTTTAGGAAGGAAGATAAATTTTAAGATGATCTTTGATTATTGGAAAGGAAAGAAAAGAGAATTCTAGTTAGGGAAAATGTCCTAACATGTTACAATATCATCTAGAAATAAATGTGAATTTATTTATTTCTCTACTGCCATATATTATTTTTATTTAAAACTTTTATAGTACATCATATAGTATTATGGAACAGTAGGTGCACAGGAAATGTTTGTTAACTAATAAATGAGAATAATATTGTTCAAAGTTTATTTCATTCACCAATATTTAGTAAGTGAAACTTGGGTGGTTTTTATTCTAGATATTTTTATTATGCTAAAATATATATGACAAAAGATTTGCCATTTTAGCCATTATTAAGTGTACAGTTCAGTGGCACTAAGGGCATTCTGAAAGGTAGTTTTGTATATGAAAACATTCTTTCTTTTCAAAAAATCAACATTGTTCCTTAGGGGCAAAAAGAATTTAGGCTGATTGGGCTTTACTTCTAAGAGCATCAAACCATCTGCAAGCCTGAGAATTCTAAAAGAATATCACTTTTGTTTGAAAGATTTGGACAAGCAGAAAGACAAAAATGAAAATGAGTGCCTGACTTCTAGAACAGATTTTTCTTTTCTTGAAAACTGACTTTCCATTTAAATAAGTGTCATTTTTAGTTTGGGGTCGCTATTTAAAATAACTTCAATGTGTCTAATTTACCTTTGATTGCCGGTGCCTCACACAGAAACCAAATGCTCAGATAAACGGTGGTGTGTACCCAGAGCTGAAGGAGCTTTGCAGACACGAACTGAGTACGCCCTGCATTATAATTTAGATGGCTTTCAAAGCATGCTTTTTGGTTTCAGTTCGAGTTTTGTAAATTATATCACAAATTTTATCATGCAATTAATTCTGGATTTTGTAAATTATATGAAAGTGTGATTGTCTATCTTTTGTGAGTCATAAACCTAGGAAATTCTGTCTGTGTTGATTACAGTGCTTCTTTTTCCAGGGAACAAAGAAGGAAGAGATTGAAGGTGAAGTAGAAGTGACTGGTTTAGTTCAGCCCGCAGAAGTGTTTGCGCCCAAAAGCCTGGTGCTGGTATCCAGATTAGATTATCCAGAAATTTTTAGGGTAAAGAACTCTTTGTTGTCAATATATATAAAATATTATATTATTGTGTAAATCTGTTTTGAGCGAACCATTGTAACAATCCTTTGTATTTCAAATATCCTTGTATTTAAAATAAAGCAACTTAGGAATTCAATAAAATTCTTGTTAATAGCAGAGATGTTTCATGTTGGATAAAATAAATACCTGAGTAAGTTCATGTGACTATTTAAATTTTAAGAATGTAGTGTTTTTTTTAAAGGCCCCATGTTTACAGATTCCAAAAAATGTATGTATCTTAAAGAAATCATTGGATTACCTGTAGCAAGTGTAAAATACATTACCAGTATAACAACTTTGTGTACTTTTACTCACCTTCTTTGGGGTTTGGCCTCCCCAGAGCCCCACAAATATGAATTTGAGAAAAACTCTGAACATTTGGGGCTGAGCACTGGAGAGCTGGCAGCTTCTCCAGGACTGTCTGTGTCACCAGGCCTTTTCTGAAATGTTGGGACCGACAGCCACGCTGCCACTGAGTGGGGGCACACTCCTTTGCTGTGCCCTGCGCTCCAAAGATGCCAGGGAAGTGGCCCATAACCCCAGGAAGAGGTCCTGTTTGGGGAGACATAGGCTGAAGCTTCTACAAAGGCCGCAGAGACTAGGAATCTTGCCTTCTGACAAGAAAGGGTGCACCCCCAACCCAGAGACCCGTCTGAACACAAATGTACCTGATTCTACGCTCTCAAATATCTTCGTGGGTGCTCAGATGCACCCAAAAATATTTCTTCTTCCACTACTGATTTTGCAGTGTCTGGTGCAAAGTAGGTGCACAACAAGTGTTCGGAGAGAGGGGGTGAGCGAATGAATGGTTCCATGGCTTCACTGCAGTAGGAGTCAGCAGTAAATTCACAGCCAAGCTGAGTTGGGCTGCAGACCCAGTGTAGATCCATTAGATGGAAAAGCAAATTGCTTATCCAAACATGCACCTGTTTTTTCTTTCTTATTTAATAAAAGGCATCTGTGTCCTGGTGAAAACTTTCTGGAATTTAATATGAGAGAAAGTACTGAGGGCTTCTTTTCTCTTCTCTAGCAACTTGAAAAGCAAAACAAGGCAGTTTTTCCTCAGCCCATCCTTGTATTATATTAGTGAGTGATGGAAGACAAAGTCAATAAAATAATTTGCTTTCTAACCTGAGAAAATTACATTTTGATTTCCCTGGAACTGTTCTGAGCTTCGAGGCATCCCCAATCAAACTAGCATAAGAACTTACAGAGAATAATTTCCCCGGAATGTCTTTCACTTTTGAATAATCTCAAATATTTTGATCCTCATTTAAACTATTTTATGTAATTACTTTTAAATTTTGAAAATGATGGCCTTAAATTTTTAGAGAAAAACAGATTCCAGGTACTACGGCTTTTAAAGTCTATTTTTATTTACTATATCGTACTGTATTTTCTTCACAAATTTCCTGAGAGAAATATTCCTTAGGGGAAACTTTCATTCATTCAAATATTTATTGAGGACCTACTGCGTGCCACACATTGTTCTAGGCACTAGCACTCAAAACAAAATTCCCCTGCCTTCCTAATGCTTATATTACAATAATGTCTTTAGTAAGAGTCCTTTTATATCACCCTTTACCACAATAGAGCACATCCCTGTCCTGTTCACATTCTCTCAGTTGGTTCCTCATTCTTGGTTTACTCTCCCTTTGGTGGAGCACACTCACCATTACATGTTGATAGATTTCTGGAAATAAAAATCTGGGTTGGAAATTATTTTCACTCAGAATTTTGAAAGTATCCTCCATTGTCTTCTATATCCAGTGTGACTGTTGAGAAATCCATTTCCCTTTATTCTGTATTTGGTATAGGATCTCTGTCTGTCTGTCTCTCCCTCTCTTTCAGAATCTTCTCACCCGTGTTCTAAAATAACATAATGAGGTGTCTTGCTGTGGACTATTTATTGTTCTGAGTACTGATAGAACAGACAATCTGAAAATTCATGTCCTTCACTTCAGGGAAATTTCATGCTTTATTTCTTTTTTTTAAAGATTTTTTTTTTGAGAGAGGGGGAAGGGAGGCAGGAAGAGAGGGTGAGAAACATCGATATGCAGGAGATACATAGATCAGTTGCCCCTTGCACCCCACCAACCAAGGACCTGTCCCACATACCCAGGCATGTGCCCTGACTGGGAATCGAACCAGCGACACTTTGGTTTACAGGCTGGCACTCAACCCACTGAGCCACACCAGCCAGGGTTCTTGCTTTATTTCTTTGATAATTTCCTTTCTCTCCCTCTCTCTCTCTCAACTTTCTGGGAGGTATTTTTTATTTTACATTCTTTTTTAATTTTTTCATATTTTTAATTTCCAAGAGGCTTTTTAAAAATTCTGTGTGTTACTTTTTATGGACTCCTGTTTTTATTTAATGGGTACAACATCTTCTGCTAGCTCTCTGAAGCTGTTAAACATAGGTTATTTGTTTTGTTCTCATAATAGAGACTATCCTAACATTTCTAGTGTTCTTTCATTACTGGTTTAGGTTTAAGAAGAAGGTAATAAAATACTAAGCGGAAGATGGGGATGGCAGAGTTGTCCATCAGTGGGCCTGAATATAGGGTGATTACATGAGAACCAACCTCACCTTTTCTTTGGGGGTCCCTAAATTATGAGTAACTAAGTCTTTTCTCTTGGTTTCTCATTCACCCTAAAAGGAGTCCTCCAGTATCCAGTGTAGGTCAGCAGGGTGGGTGTTGGGGAGGAGTAAGGAAGGAGGCTGACAGTTTTACCACACATTATGGTAATCCTCTAGTCTTTTCTGAGACCCAGGAGGGAGAGGCATCTAATAATAGAGGACTTAGAAGAAAATCTTAGGTTCAACTACTCTTTTTTTTTTTTTGAATTAATGATTTCTTTCTCTTTTTTAAATTTATTTATTTATTTTTATTCAGTTACAATTGTCTGCATTTTCCCCCCTTCCCTCCACCCCACCCCAGCCAGTCCTACCTCCATCCCCCACCTCTACCCTCCCCCTTGATTTTGTCCTTGTGTCCTTTATAGTAGCTCTTATAGACCCCTCTCCCCACTACCCCCTCCCCACTCCCCTCTGGCTATTGTTACAATGTTCTTAATTTCAATGTCTATGGTTATATTTTGTTTGCTTTTTTCTTTTGTTGATTATGTTCCAGTTAAAGGTGAGATCATATGGTATTTGTCCCTCACCGCCTGGCTTATTTCACTTAGCATAATGCTCTCCAGTTCGAGAGCATTATGCTAAGTGAAATAAGCCAACTACTCTTTTTAAAGGCTTACAATCATTCCAACTCTCAGGCTATCCTGTAACCCCACCAACAGAGGCAACAATTGCTGAAAGCCCTGAGCTTGTCTAGGGTCCTTGCCTCTTGATGGCTTTTCCTGACCCACTAGGGTTTGTACTAGACATGTACACCTTTACACTGCTTACTCTTCTGCTAAACCAATTAAGGGACTGGCTGAAGGGTAGGAGATACAGACCTTCTTTGAAGGGCCCTCAAACTAGACTCAGTCTACTGGGTCTTTGGCCTGAGCTGCTTCTAAGTCCCACTGCTCTTCCCAGGCCGCCTTTCTAAAGGCTTCTTTCTGAAACCCAGAGAAATAGAGATGCCAACACCTATCCCTCTGAAGTCCCTTCTAGAGAATATTTTTAGAGTTGTCTGTGCCTGCCAGAGAATGAGCAAAGCGTGGTGGCCCAGACCCAGGCTGGTCACTCTGAGAGACGGACAGACTTAGTGAATGACGTCAAGGAATTACTCAGGTTGGGTTCCTCTGAGATGATTAAAATTCTCTCTTGGCTCAGACTCCCAGGACCCAAATTGACTCTCCTCCCTGTCTGAGTGCATTGTTCCACACCGCAAAGGAATTAAAATTTCTTGTAAAGCTAATTAGAGTAAAATCTCCTGCATTCAACACTCTCAGAAAAAATGAGAGTTTTTGCTAAGGTAAATTCCCAGGTAACTGAAACATACTTTAAGCGGAAAACACACCCTTTTAAAAGCCGTTTTGGATGGAAACCCTTTTAAAGTTCATGACCTCCTCCTCTTAACCTTTTCTGGATGACTCACAGCCATCATCTAAAGAACATCAGTCACACAGCTGCACCCTGAGTAAAGGCCTAAGTTAGATGAGCTACTTACCTGCTGACCCCCAACTGCTGTGCTTTGAGCTCTTGGTCCATCACTTTCAGTTATTCTATATTCACATCAGCATATTAGTTATTCATATTCAGTTGACTATAAGATCCCCATAGTCGGGATCTCAAGGTCATGTTTTTGATTTTGGATGGTTTCTTCTGGTCACTGTTAGTATATCTGCCTCTAGCCTGAGGCCCAGTCTACCTGAATTTTCACCAGCTAGTTTAATGTCATCAGGAAAACAATAGAAGCATGATTAATAGAACTGGCTGGAGCAAATCAAAAATAAGGAGGATTAAGGGAAGAATCTGAATGTCTCTTATGAATAATGCTAAAGAGCCCTAATACACTTTCCTATCTTGTCTGGAACTCAACTGTGTCTTACATAGGAGATGTTTCTGAGTAAGTGAACATTTCTATGGAATTAAGGAAGTTTGAGATACACAATAGGTTTAAAAGAGGATCTTGCATAACTGTCCAATAGAACTATCTACAATAATGAAAATGTTCCATATCTGTGCTGCCTAATATAATAGACACTACACTAACTACATGTGGCTCTTCAGTATGTCAAATATAATTAGTGCCACCAGAGAGCTGAATTTTAATTTAATTTAGTTTTAATTAATTTAAATGTAAATAGCCACATTTAGCTAGTGCCTACTGTATTGGATATCACAGTCAGTTTATGTTATAGACTATAAGTGAAATTCATATATTCTGGAGCCAGACTGTCTGTTGTTCAAATTCTGGCTTATTAACCATACTTTCGAAAGACACTCCCTGACCACCCTATCTAAAGAAGTTCATTTAATCTTTATGGTATTAACCTGTTTTACTTCCTTTACAGAACCTATCACTCTCTGAAATAATCTCTAAAATATACTTATTTGTAAGTTGTTTGTCCTCTGTCACTAGAATGCAAGCTCCTGGAGACTAGTCTTCTTGGTCACCATGTTCACCTCTATATCTCCAGCACCTGGAACACTGTTCAGCACAAAGGTTGAGCTTAATAAACATCTGAAGAATCATAGAAGTATATCAGTGTTTACTCTGCAACATTTAGCTGTATGCTAAGGGTTCTACTTAAATCATTTTACATAATTTAATGTATTAATCTGTGTTCTACAGAGAAACAGAATCAATGGAAGAAATATATATATACTATATATTATATATAAATCCATCTATATAAGTATTTATATATACATATAAATCCATAATTATATATACATATATCTAAATATACTTGGCTCACATAATTACAGAGTCTGAGAAGTCCAAGATCTGTAGTCAGCAGGCTGGAGACCCAGAAGAGCAGAAAATACAGTTCCAATCCAAGTCCAAGTCCAAGTCCAAAGGCAGAAGACTGACACTTTAGCCCAAAGATAGTGAGGCAAAGAGAAAGAATTCTTTCTTACTCAGTCTTTTATTCTATTTGGGCTTCAATGAATTGGATGAGAACCACAGAGGGGAAGACAATCTGCTTTACTAAGTTTACCAATTTAAATGTTAATCTTATCCAGAAACACCCTCACAGATGCACCTAGAAATAATGTATTACAAATATGTGGGTACACTGTGGCCTAGTTGACACATAAAATTAACTATTCCACCTTATAACAACCCTATGTAGTAGATACCCTTATCCTTGCTTTCCAATTGAGAAAATGAAGGATAGACAAGTACTAGCCCAATGTCACATAGGATTGAAGCAAAAGCAGCCTGACTCTAGAGCCTACATTTATGTATGTATGTATGTATGTAGGTAGGTAGGTAGGTATATGAAGGGGGAAGGGAGGGAGGAAGAGGGGGAGGTAAACATCAATTCGTTGCCTCTCACACGTGCCCCAATCAGAGACAAAACCCACAACCTAGGCATTTGCCCTTGACCAGGAATCAAATCCGCAACCTTTTTTGGTTTATGGGACAATGCTCCAAATAAATGAGCCACATTCACCAGGGCAAACCCACACTTTAATATTTATATTTATTTGCCTCTCTCATGGCAATTGTAAGTATTTGAGGATGAGCAAAACACTTTTGATAAATGGTCACTGAGCTCAACCATGTCAAGTAGGCATAGAGAGTAGCGCAAACTCTAGGCAACACCAACCATCTCCCCAGACGCCCAGCCATAGTCCTGTAGAAGGCTCTCAGAGGACCAAATCAACTCCTTATGGACCATCATATTCCTACAATCATTTCTTTTCATCTCTTTGATATATGCGAGACCATGGCAGCACCCTAGAACTTCTCAGAGACCTTCACTCCCAAGACCAGTGTCCAGTCTCTCCAGAGTGTGTCACTACTCCTCCACAGTGGGTAGATAGCATGGGTCAGAGATGATGTTTGCCTTCCAGAACTGAATGAGTGAGTGAATGGACTATTAGGTGCAAGAGTCAGAATTAACCAAAGGTCTTGGCCATAGGGCGGCAAAGGTGATATTCCAGTCAAAACCAGGTACCAATACTGAGACGGCAAAGATGTTATGCAAATTTCTGTCAACGGCTCTCTAGATGGCCAGTGCTTTAGAACAACATCTGACACATAGTGGCCACTCAGCAAATATTGTTAAAAAAATAATAATGGTATAACAATTTGTTTCATTGTTTGTTAATTTACTTTGGTCATTTATCACCACTGCTGCCTTGTTGGGTCTTTGATGTATATGAATGTCCAAGTTCGTGATCTGAAGTTAGGAAAATTGCATTGTTATGCATGACAGAGGGATACAAAATTGAAGTTCCCTTAGGGCAGTCTGGAAGAGATGGATGAAAGGAGAAAGAGGTGACATGTGAAGCCCTAGAACTCGCAGGGATGGAGTGTAAGTGAGAAGCTCTTCTTGGTTGTTAGAGGAGGAGGTGAGGGACAAAAAAACTGAAAAAAAAGTCAGAATACTGATAGGAAAATTTAGCTTATTTACCTGGAAAATTGTGATATGACTTCTCCCTTTACCTCTCTATCTTTAATAAAATTGACTATATGTTCTTTTCTGTTTTGTTACACTGGATATGTTTGAGGAAATCAAGGGGTTGAGTTTGACCTCAGAGTCTACAGGAGGCAAAATCAAAGACAACACACACAAAAACTAGAACTTAGAAGCTAAAAGTCATGAAATAAGTGTTTCGGCTTACTCTATCTTATAAGGGGCTGTAAGAGGTTGATAAAGCTCAGCTCATATCTGGGCTTTGTTAGCATCAAGATGGCCACTCAGTGAAGGGATTTCTCATGGTTATTGCCTTCCATTCAGCAGAAGTGGGAATCATCCAGTACCCTACTCTTCTGTGAGGTCCCACTGGGAGTTGTTTACTGAAAAATCTTAACATCATTTTATCAACCCCCTTGAATTCACCATTCCTGCCCCCAGTTCAACTGTGACTCACAAGAACTTTAACAAAAGAAATCCTGTAGAGAGCAAAGCTGTCACCTTACTTTCCTCATTAAGGGTGCCAATGTTCTCATGTGTCATTTGGTAATTAAGATTGGAAATTACTTGTCTCATCTCTTATTCTCATTTTCTGCTCTTTCAGCTACCCTCAACCTTCCGCCTACACAATGGAAGTCAACAAAATGAGGTAACAGCTTTCTATGTGAGTCACTCTGGGCAACTCTGTTTCAGAGAGCACTGTGGGGCGAGCAGCCAGAGTCCAGGCAACTATTTCAGCCGTCCAAGAACTGGCATGCAGCCCAAGAAACACTCTCACCTGATGAAGAGCTAGTGGGATGAGTCTTGGAGGAAATAGTTCCCAACAGCTGGGGAAAGAGTCTCTTGGCTCATGCACAGCAATGCTCTTCTCGATTAAAAACGTTGTCATCATTCACACGGCAATGAGAAATCCTTTTACATTGCCCTCCCATTTCCACATGCTTCCATCTACTCTGCATATTAAAGACAGACCCCTTCCACAAAAAGGTGACATCTCTAAGTTGCTGTTCTGACCAAGCAGCCCTACATAATGGACAGAGAAAATGCTATGCTGGCCTGCAAATGGCAAATGCAAGGAGGGACATTTCTGTGAGCTCTTTCTCTTTTCTGAGCACTCAGAGGGAAATTATAAGTGGTTGGAAAAGGCTCTGTTTTCTAAAAGACTTTTAGTTATTCCTGAGAAATCCCTCTGCTTATTCCCGGAGAGAGATCATCTCTTAGATGCCGTCAGTTAGACAGGGATCGGCAGCCAAGGAGAGATGCTCAGAGCTTTCTAACTAATGCAGCCAGAGGAAAACTGCCAAAGAAGCAGGGCTCCTTAGGATAAATAAAGTGAAGGATATTTGGGGGATAAAAATAAATCTTTTTTGAAGAGGAGAACTGCATGGATGCTGTATATACAAATTGCCTTGTACATCAAATTCTGAACAATGATGTCGCCAGGGCTGGCCCTGCAGACTGATGACGCAAACAAAGATCTTCTCAGACATGTTTGCTGGCTCTTTCCTCCAAAGGTATCTGTCCTGTTTCCATCTCATTTTCATAAGACTTGCCATAGGGTGCTCATAAGCATTTCACTTTGGTCATAAGCCCAGTGGACCTGGACTGGGACTGTCAGAATAGAAGACTTCTATATAGTGGTTGGAGGACCACAACCTAAATGTAACAACTGGCAGAAGAGAGCTGGGTGGTTCAACCAAGTAGTCTCTGAGAGGACACTGCCCCAGACTTTAAATTCCAGATGCAATCAGCACTGAGTGTCAAAAACACAGTGATCAGGAATCTACAAGGGAAGAGACCAATCAGGAGTCTAAAATATTTCAAGTCATAAAGTATGGACCTCACCTCAACACCCAACCAGAAAACTGGAGGAACTGGAAGCCAAAATCCTCCCTCCCACTGTGAAGATGCCAAAATGGAGTAGAGCGCTAGGCTGCCAGTTGGTGAAGACTAACACAGGAGTTCAGTACTAAGCTTTGGGTCATAACAGAAGTAGTAAGAGGACTTACTTGGAATCAGATGAGGATCCTGAGACACTGTTTCCCAGCTATAACTAACATTAACAACAACAACAAAAAAATTGATGGTCTGCACAGAGAAAATTTAAAAGAATCCCACGGGGGACTGAACAGCTGGCACATAGTCTGAGAAGCATTATAATTCTAGGCCCTCTAGGGTGGTGGGACAGACACTATTAAGATAAATTCTGGCCCTGGCCGGGTGGCTTAGTTGGTTGGAGCACCTTTCCATACAACAAATTGTTGTGGTTCAATTCCCAGTTGGGGCATGTATGGGAGGCAACCAATCAATTGTTTTTTTCTCTCTTTCCCTTCCTCTCTCTCTAAAATCAATAAATATATCCTCAGATGAGGACTTCTTTTAAAAAGATAAAGTCTGCTGCAGTGAAACTATTCTAGCATGGAAGATTCAAAATTAAAACAGGCAGACAGGAAAAAGAAGACAGAGGTTGACAATGGTTTTTGTTGCAATTCTTAAAGAACTCAAAACCCAAGAGACCAAAAGATTAAAGAGCTCACGCTGGAAGTTTAGATAGCTAAACAGGCAGTCAGGGGGTTTTGCAGGTTTTGTAAGTCTTGCCCACCCTTCCTCATTCCACCCCTAATCTCGGTTATTCTATCCAGCAGTATGCACCTTGGGCTGAGTAAAAATGTGTGTGTTCAGTAAAAAACAAGCAGCTCAACAGCAAAGTTCGAACACAGCCTGACTTGGTTATTTCCCAGGGCATATATTTCCTTTGAGGTAGGGCCACTTAATAACAATAATAATAGCAGCAATAGAAGATAACATTTATTTCACAATTTTATACATCTAAGTAAAGTGCTAGCTATTTGTTATCTATTTAATTAATCTTCACAACTACCTAACAAGATATGTCCCATCACTGGTCCCATTTTGCAGATGAGAAAACTGAGGCTAATAAAGATTAAGCAACATTCCCAAGGTCACATGGCTAGTAACTGGATGTGACATATAAAAAAAACTGGCTCATTCAACACTCACTCCAACTCCTTTCTGGGATAACACCCAGTATCACAGAGGCTAGAAATTAGAAACTACAGTACATGGACCCTCTTGAAACTGGGCTTTCTGTACAGTCTAGGTTCTCACAAAAAACACCTGGAGCCAGAAGTGACAGGGGGAGCCTCTCTGCACAGAGACTGCTCCTGGTTGAGGCACCTGTCTCTTCTGGAGCATCCCCTCCAATAGTCCTGCAGTGTGCCTGAGCGTTTCCTACTGTTGGGTTCTTAGCTGTGAAGTAACCAGGCTTGGTTTCTTGGCCTTTGCAAAGTTTCTTTAACCTATCTGATCTCTTGTAACAAACACTCCTCCACTTAAATGAGTTACTGGATTTTGTTACCTACAACTAAAAACCCTGAATAATCACTGTGAGATCTATTTCTCAAACCCGAGCTCATCTAAAACAATAAATTTTTTAAAAAAAAAGTCTCCTAGCCCCATGCTGTCTATTTTCCTTAGACTGTACCACTTTTTTTCTTTTTGTATACCATATAATTTACTTGTTTGTGATGCTTATTGTTTATTATCTGCCACCCTCCCACCCAGTTAGAATGTGAGATCTCCAGGCAAGAATCTTTGCCTGTTTTTCCAATGTAAACCAAGTTACTAACCAGTGCCTGGCATATAGAAAGAACCTAATAGGTATTTGCTGATATTACATGTACTGATTGATTTTTATGTGAATGACTTAAAAACAAAAACAAACAGACAAAAAACCCAGGCTTGTGTGACTTGGAGGCCAGCATTTAACCCGGATTTTATTGAGAAACAGGGACAATCTTAAATAAAGAGGATTCTTTCAAGCAACACTTAACCTAACTTTGTTTAATCACTTGAGTCTCTGAGAACTATAAAGTGCTCCACTATAGCTAATCCCTACACTTTCTTTCTTTTTATAGCACATGTCCTCCTGCAAGGAAACCCACCATGATTCACCTTTTCTGTTATTTTACCCCAAAGCACCCTATGGTTCCCCTGTCCCAGCGCTCATTGCTATAACTGCTCACTCATTGTCCATAACATCTTTAAAGAGGAAGGTCTGAGAGGGCAGGGCCCGGGCACATCTCATTCCCCTCTGTGTTCTCAGCACCTATCACAACCCCTGGCCCAAGGTGGGCACTTAGTACATACATGTTGAATAGGTAGATTGTGAAAAGACTCCCACAGTGGTGGCACATAGCAAAGGGCATATGTCAGACATTTATTTTTTATTTTTTTAAGATTTTTTAAAGGTTTCTTTTTTTAGAGAGATAGCAAGAGAAGGAGAGAAAGATCAATGGGCAAGAGAAACATCGATTGTTGCCTCATGCACACCCCCACCCCAGGCATGTGCCCCAACTGCAAATTGAACCAGGAAACCTTTCCTTCACAGGACGACGTCCAACCCACTTAGCCACACCAGTCAGGGCTCTCAGACATTTCAAAGGGAGTACATCCAAAGTCCCATCTGCTGTGCTGCATAAATTTGTTGCTAATAAACTCTTCACATCAGGGATGGAAATTTGGGCACCTGCAGACAAACAGGCTAAGAGTCCTCGGTAAAAGGCAGATTAGCAAAAATATCAAGAAGTAGGCAGTTGAGGAAGATCAGTCTGAGTCACAGGACATGGACTGGAGATTCCGAACCTGAAGAATGATGCAAAGCATTCAGATAAGGATTAGAAGGGACCTGCGATTTTTACAACTCTGGTTAAATTCTGCAGAAAGTATTGGTAGTTAGCCCCAACATATGCTATAGGAATGAATAGTATTTGTCATATAAGATAATATTGAAAATATATACAGTATATATTATAAAGCAGATATATGTAATAGACATGTAAGCAAATTCTAAATAGCTCTCATTTTTATATAGTTCATCCTTGCTAAATAAAATTGTTATTCTTATTCAAAATATTTTTAAAACCTTTCATATGTCTTAAGAAGTAATATTTGAAAGAAGTAGAATAAACTGAGGCCTTAGTTCCTGCACTAGTGCTCTAACTGAGATGCCTAGGAAGGCATCTCCATTTTCAAATTGGAATCAAATATCTTTAGTCCTTCTTGGATTCCCTCTTACCTTCTACCACCGCCCTCCATTCTTCTCCAAAACTAAACATAAAATGTTCATTCTACACATATAATCTGAGCTAGAGGGTATTCCTGGTCATCTTAAGTTCAAAATTAAACAGCTTTGAATTATAAAAAGGCATAAGAATTCAAATGTCTTGTCCTAACTATGAAAAAGTGGTTTAAATGCCTATATGCTCGAAGAAAAAGAGTAGTAAAGTTTTTCAAAAAGGATAAATATCATTTCCAGTAGGTTGAGATTTAAGTTATAGAAACAAACCAGGTAATTGAGTTAAATATCAGAAACAGGGTTTTGTTTTGTTTTTCACTCTCCTGTCTAGTAGGGATGATTTGTGAGAAGCTAATTCCATACACAAGTGTGGTAATTTGTCTGCTGAGTCCATCAGACACTTGAGATGGCTTTGCAAGAACTATGAGGCTTTTAAAACCAAATTGCCCAGAGACTTTTATGTGGCAGGCACTTTGCTAGGTGCCCTAGGGAAAGTATAAATGTTTTATGAGAATTCATGCTGGATATGTATTCTTGATACTCCTGTGGAATTTTCCAGACAGAGAAGAGTCTAGTGGGGTGTAGATCTGGGGCAAATCACTATTTTCTGAACACACCTATACCAGACTCAGTTTATGCATTATTCCAGATTCTTCTGACAACAACTACTTTGAATTGTTTGTGCCCTCCCCCATCCCCAACCAAGCAGCCTTAACATAGTTCCCATGTTCACAGAGCAGGTCACTGGAGCCGCCCCTCTCTCCCACCACACATACAGATCAAATGGACCCAGACATAGGGCTGACTGAGAAGAAAGAATCAACAGAAGCTCTGCTTCCCCAACAGCTGCCTGGAGGGATGACGCAACACAACCCAGACCAATGGGAGAAAATGGTGGGAGCAAATAAATTTATATTCCTTTTCCTCTTTCTCCCCCACCTTCCACCAGTCCCTACACCCTGGATTTTTTTTCAAAGGGGCAATAAGAGTATTTGGCCTCTCTAAAGACACCTACAAGGCCAAGCGAATAGTTGAGCTGTTAGCCATGAGATGGTAGAAAGCTCAGTAACATATTCCCCTGTATTTGCCTTCCATCCTTCCCTTGCTTCACTCCCCATTTTCCCTTACATCTACTTTCCTGGGATTAAACTCTCCTGTAAAATGTTAGGCTGTGTTTGCCTCAGATCCTGTTTGCTAGGAAACCCATGCTCAGACAATCTCAGCAATGGCCCTGGGAAGACAGACCTCACATTGCGGTTTGCTGTTGGATAATTCACTATCTGAGAACAACAGAGACTCCATGGAGGTGGTAAGCAGGGTGGTTATGATCCCTTGCAGGGTGGCGATGACCCCTTGCATGCAGGCCATTTCAGTTCCTGGGGCATTCTTCCACCTGTGGCTAACTGAGATGGAGAACAACAGGAAATGGGTATTGAGGTTATCAAGAGGCTGCTTCACTTTACTGGCATAAATTATGGGCTTAACTTGTTTTAGGGTCCATAGAACACTCCATATACCCTACAGGGGGTAGTTACTTGTCCTTACTGCCATTGATGCATACTATGGATATCAGTTTGCTGTCCCTGCTCAGCACCACTTCTCCTGGACTTCAGAATGCCTGATTTTTTATATTGTGTCCCATACAACATTGCCAGGGACCAAGATATCTGTGTTACCTCAAAGAAAGTGCACCAGTTGGCTTTTCATGTACCCATCTCCAGAAGTATCCATTTATGGAATGGCAAAATGGCTTATCAAAGACTCAGAAAAGGTACTATGCCAGGGACATTCTGCTCAGGCAGGTATTGTCCTCTGGGATGCTACATACATGTTAAGCCAACTATTTATATGTTTTGCTGTGTCCTCATTAACTAGAAAATGCAACTAAGAGGCAAAAATAAGATTGGGACCTCTCACCACCACTCACAGTGACCTACTTGTAGAATTTGTGCTTCCTCCTCTCCACAACCTTAAGATCTGCTGCAGATTTCAAGAAATCGTGATGAACCAAAAGTCCGGGCTATCAGAAAGACAACTGGTTAAAAACTAGCTGGCATCAAGCTGGAGAGAAATTTGTAGAGATATGTTACAAAGGCTACATGAGCATTTGGATCAATTATTTGGATATACCTACCGAACAACTTCCTTTAGCAGAAATATGTAACTATTCAGAGGACTCCCTAGTTCTCAAAGGTATGGGCATTTATCACCAGATAGCAGATGGGATTCGCACCAGAATGAACTTTAGTTTGACATTTTTGAGGAGAGTATGGGGCTTCACTCAACATGCTTATATTGAAGGATATTTTGGGCACCCCAATTTTGTCTGTTTGGAAGACATATTCTTGAATGTTGTCTTCTTGTGCTTTAAACACTTCACTATCCCATTATTTGAGGAATAATTGTTTTTATAGACTTATTTTATGTCGATAATACATATACAGGACATTGCTGATATCTCTGCTTAGAGAAAACTTATGGGCGTTACACTTATAAATTCCTAGTATATATGAAGGATGGTCTCTGGCAAGAGTTCTTGTTTTAAATACACAAATCCAGTAACAAAGGAGAACCAGTGAAGTTGTTTAAAATAAAAGAATTGGAAAGGTGTTACTAGTAAACACTCACTAATAAAATATTCATAGAGACAGCTGTTCTAAGGACAAAGGTCTGTATAAAGTAAAAGGATTATACTAATGTACGCAGTGCAATAAAACTTGTACCCTGAAGAATTACAGAAATTACACTTACAGCAAGATTCTATTAACAGAATAGGGAAAATATCCAAAAAGACCCAGCCAAAAAGGAGTGAATCAAGAATATCTGTATTAAATGAGTTAGTGACTAGAAAACTACCAAAATGTCTAATCTGCAATATGAATGAAAGATCATACCTTCTACTAAACTTGCCTCAAATTTCTCAGCCAGTCTTCTCCCAGAACAGTTTCAGGATACTAACTTCAGGATCTATGGACTGTGATTGGAGAAACAGGCTCTGTTGGGCTCAGTGTTGTAACTGTTGTATGTATAACCTTCCGCTCAAAGGAGGAAAACACGGCTGTCTTCAAACTTCTTCACAGCTTCCAGAAACTTTCACTGATCCTTGGTATAAAATGTGTCCCTTAAAACTAGGTCGTTTAGGATATTGCTGTACCCAGCAAAGCTATCATTTGGTATCGAAGGGCAGATAAAGAGCATCCCAGACAAGAAAAAATTAAAGGAGTTCATCATCACCAAACCATTATTATATGAAATGTGAAAGGGACTTATTTAAGAAAAAGAAGATCAGAACTATGAACAATAAAATAGCAATAAATACATATCAATCAACAATTGAATCTAAAAACCAAACTAAGCAAACAAGAAGAACAGAGACAGAATCATGGACATGGAAAGCATTTTAATGGTTGCCAGATGGGAGGGGGATAAAGGGGAATGGGTGAAGAAGGGATTAAGAAGTACAAATAGGTAGTTACAGAATAGCCATGGGGATGTAAAATACAGTATAGGAAATGGAGTAGCCAAAGAGCTTACACTCATGACCCATGGACATGGACCATGGTGTGGGGATTGCCTGAGGGAGAGAGGGGTGCTGGGTGGAGGGGGGCAAAGGGGAAAAATTAGGACAACTATAATAGCATACTTAATAATACATAATTTAAAAAACTAAGCTGTTTCACAGACTCTTTGAGGAGGTAGGATGTTGCATATGAAGAAATTATCAGAGATCCTGAAAATTTATTCTATTTTATGTCCTACGGCATTCTGGCATGGTTACTGCATGTGCTGCCAAGTACTCTATTCATGGAGCAAAGCTGTTCTGTGAGCTTGAAAGAGGGAGATAATTCCCTCAGTATATGAAGATAACACAATAGCTGGCAGATGGCAACTGGCATGCCCATTCAGACTTGTCAAGTGAGAAGGTCCAAGAGATATGGATACATTGACAATTTCAGCAAGGCCTCACTGTGGTCAGTATCTTGGTGTAATCTCTATATCCAGGCTCTGATTCTAAGATTTAAAGTCTAAAAACTTGATTTTTTTTTCAGTGCCCCCAGAATTGACCAGGTTTGGATAACAGCCCCCCCAGCCCCCATGAAGAGATCTCTCCAAAGGCTGATGCATGTCATTTGCAATGAAAGACATGCCCTCCTTTTTCTAAGGACCAGATTTTTTTTAAATTTTTTTAATGTATTTATTTTTTTTTTAATATATTTATTGATTATGCTATTACAGTTGTCCCATTTCCCCCCCACTCCACTCCATCCTGCCCACCCCCCTCCCTCCCACATTCCCCCCCTATAGTTCATGTCCATAGGTCATACTTATAAGTTCTTTGGCTTCTACATTTCCTACACTATTTTTACCCTCCCCCTGTCTATTTTCCACCTATCATCTATGCTACTTATTCTCTGTACCTTTCCCCCCCCTCTCCCCCTCCCACTCCCCTATTGGCAACCCTAATGTTCTAGTTGTTTGCCTAGTTTGCTCTCGTTTTTGTTTTATGTGTGGTCGTTAATAACTGTGAGTTTGCTGTCATTTTTACTGTTCCTATTTTTGATCTTCTTTTTCTTAGGTAACTCCCTTTAACATTTCATATAATAAGGGCTTGGTGATGATGAGCTTCTTTAACTTGACCTTATCTGAGAAGCACTTTATCTTCCCTTCCATTCTAAATGATAGCTTTGCTGGATACAGTAATCTTGGATGTAGGTCCTTGCGTTTAATCTTGGGTAATGTAATGATGATGTGCCTTGGTGTGTTCCTCCTTGGGTCCAGCTTCTTTGGAACTCTCTGAGCTTCCTGGACTTCCCGGAAGTCTATTTCCTTTGCCAGATTAGGGAAGTTCTCCTTCATTATTTGTTCAATTAAGTTTTCAATTTTTTGTTCTTCCTCTTCTCCTTCTGGCACCCCTATAATTCGGATGTTGGAATGTTTCAAGGCGTCCGGGAGGTTCCTAAGCCTCTCATTTTTCCAAGTTCTTGTTTCTTCATTCTTTTCTGGTTGGATGTTCCTTTCTTCCTTCTGGTCCATACCATTGATTTGAGTCCCAGTTTCCTTCTCATCACTATTGGTTCCCTGTACATTTTCCTTTGTTTCTCTTAGCACAGGCTTCATTTTTTCATCTGTTTTTCGAATAGATTCAACCAAGTCTGTGAGCATATTGATAACCAGTGCTTTGAACTGTGCATCCGATAGGTTGGCTATCTCTTCGTCGCTTAGTTGTATTTTTTCAGGAGCTTTGAAGTGTTCTGTCATTTGGGCCATTTTTTTTTTGTCTGTCTGTCTTGGCGCGTCTGTTACTTTAAGGGGCGGAGCCTTAGGTGTTCACCGGGGCGGGGTAACGCTGGTCGCTGCGCTGTGACGCTGTACGTGGGGGCGGGGCCGAGTGGGAGCAATGGCGCCCGCCTCACTCTCCTCCGGCTTTCAATCTTTCACTCCGCTACCCACAATCAAACTGGGCCACTCTGGTGCTGGTTCCCGAGTAAGTGGGCCTGTGCACACTCTAGGCCCCTGTGGGTCTCTCCAACAACCTCTCCTGTGAGGCTGGGAGTCTCTCCTGCTGCCGCCCCAACCCCCACGGGCGTTTTCAATCAGAGGTTTGAGGCTTTATTTCCCCGAGCTGGAGCCCTGGATTGCGCGGTCTGCTTCGCTCCCCACAGTTCGCCCGGTTTATCTCTGTTCGAATGTGGGGTCGCAGGGTGCTACCCCCTGCTCAGCCTGCCCCGTTCTCCGCCACTCTGAGTCCGGCCCTCTCGGTTTATCTGTGCAAATGTGGGGCCGCAGGGTCTGCTAGTGCTCAGACTGCCTGCGCCATTTGTCCCACACTCCGCCAGTCTCAGTCCCGCCACAGCCACGCGAGTCCTCTCCACCCCGGTGCCCGTCTCCGCCCCTCCTACCAGTCTGGATGAATGTTTATTTTCTATTTCCTTGGTGTTGGTCCCCCTTGCTGTTCGATTCTCTGTCAGTTCTGGTTGTGCGAGGAGGCGCAGTGTGTCTACCTACGCCGCCATCTTGGTTCTCCCTTAATGTATTTAAATATAGTTGTCACTTTGTGGAGCTCACTCTTCATCATTAAGAACCTGAATAACTAAATTAGTTATCAGTATCTTTCTTAGTAAGCAGAAAAAACTGAGGTGCAAGAAATTTGATGACCAACAGGGATATTTTATCTTATCACTGGCAAAGCCTGGTAAGATCCTGCTCTACAAAAAAAAAGTTACTTCTTCATTGATCAGAATTCTCTTAGACACAGTCTTTGTGCCCATTGGATAATGCTGAACCCATATTTACAAATTATTATCTTCCAGTTCTTCTTTTTATAGACTTCATGTGGGAATAATCCTACAAAACACAATTTCAAACAGGTTGCAAAATTTATGTTTATTTATTCAAATGTTTATTTGCTGCACAATTATGTTTTCTTTCCCTCCAAAACAGGGTAATATTGTCAGTCAAAATCACAATATTTGGTCATGAGTAAGTCATGGTTGAATAATTGATAAATTCTAAAACAATTCTCTGGGTACAAAGTAGAACAAGTTTTAAAGTTGCTTAGGTAGGTGCGGAGAAGGGAGAGCATTGGAGGGATAAACAGTCAGAATCAAGAGGATATGTGTTTTTTGGATTTGTGGCCATATTTTCTTACATGCTTTGACACTCATAAATGCTATTAAGACTGAATGTTTGTGTCACGCGTTGAAGCCTTAACCCCGAATGTGATGGTACTTGGAACTGAGGCCTCTGGGAAGCAACTGGGTTTAGCTGATGTCATGAGAGTGGGGCCCCATGGTGGAATTCATGTCCCTATTAGAAGACACACCAGTGCTTTTGCTCTCTGCAAGCTAAGAAGACGTTGTGTGAGCACACAGTTAGATGGTAGCTGCCTGTAAGCCAAGGGAAAGGCTTCAAAATGAAATCTTAGCTTCCCCAGCCTCCAGCACCATGAGAAATAAACTCTTATTGTTTAGGCCACCCAGTGTATGGTACTTTGTCACAGCAGCCTAGCCAGACTCAGAGAAATGCCATCTTCAATAAGATCACACACATTGTTACATCCACCTTCCCTGAGTAGTTTTTGCTGTATTTTTTTGCTGGCCCATCTGGAACAAGCCAATCAATTCTTAACCACTATACCTTGGCATGGCGAGTCGGGGGAGGGTAATGCTTAAGTAACTGTAAGTCTCTTTAATGGCATCTTGGAAATCTTCCAAGAAGAAGCATAAATGCCCTGGGTTCATTTATAGGTCATAATTTGTAATTTGACTCCAGGGTTTTTAAAAAGAAGTATGTATTTATATTCAGATTGATGGTCCAGCATCTTTAACCCTGACTAAATAGGTTTGGGACAATGTACAGGCAACTAAAATTCCTGTGGTGGGTATATTTCCTGAAAGCCTCTTTGAACTCACCACTCTCAGGGGGCTTCATGTAGTAAATCACTGGCTCTGTGGAAATCCACCAAAATGATCAGTCCGGAGATACATCTGTGGGATCCGGTGCTACAGCTAAAATGTGAGATTGTTACTTCTATGATCCCATGACAGGTTTTGTGCCAGGCACTTTGCAGGTTTCTTTACCTGTATTAATGTTCAATGCAAGTCTCTGCAGCAGGTATTATTATACTACTTTATAGCACGGAATATCCAGGTTGGAAGACATTAACTTGCCAAAGACATGCGTCTAGTATACGGTAAAGCCAAGAGGGGAACTCTTAACCTTCCATTCCATTTCTATTCTCTTTTCACCAAATCCAGATGCTTCTTAAATCAACCAAAGGTTTAAAACATGATAGAAGTAACTGACTGGATATATACTGAAAAGGATCCATTAAACCCAAGAGTTACCTTAGCACTACTAATTAACAGTAAATCTTCCCAGAAAATAAGCTTTTTTCCTCCACCAGCTGACCTGGAATGGCTATAAAGAAGGTGGAGGACATTTTGGTGGGGAAGTACATCTATTTCAGTGCCCAAGAAAACCCAGCAAATAGTGCTAAAACCATTTGGGTGAATCTGCAATTGATCCTAGAAAGAAACTGCAATAGGTCTGTACATCCTCCTCAAAAGACCACTCTTTAGATTTGTTAAAACTCCTGGAGTTTTCTAAGGTATTTTGAGGCTTTCAGCATGGTATAGCATATGGTACAGCACATGCTGTTGACATCCTCTTCAGAGATTAAATTATGATTGCTAGCTTTCTGCATGGCCCTCAATGGTTCACCTCCAAAAATCCCTCCCTCCCACTTTATCTCAACAGGAGCACATAATTCTTGTTTGGGGCACTTTTTCAAATGGGTGGAAAGATTTTGGCCCATGGACAATTCATGGGGAAACTATTAAGGATGAGCCAATAAACCAATATAATGCTTTAAAACTTTTTATGACTGTGTAACATTCATGCATAAAAATTCATAGATCTGACATTTAAATTCTAGCTAAATACACACGATTTCTCTGCTCCTCTTCTCTCTCTAGCTCCCCTCCACATTCCCTTGTTCTCTTTCCCCACTAACTTGCCTCTCTCTACCATGAGAAATCAACTTCCATCTTTCCAAAGAGCAGTATACAGAATATAAAAGAAACTGCACAAGATAGGTGAGCATTGAAAATGAAACTTTTTGACACAGTCAATTCCCTTGTAAGCCCTGCTAGACAATGTCTGACTTTGAATTCCCTCTTTGATTTTCATTTATGATTTCACCAGGGGAAACTCATGCTTCACAGGCTCTTTATCTGCTAACAGACAACTTCCCTTACCTCCAGCAATATCCGCCCTGAGCACAGTCTTGGTGGGACTCCGGGGTGGGCGTTTCTCATGAATGTTTAGAAACAAGACCTATTAGTCACCACGGGGCATCTACCACCACTTCCCTATGGTGCCGACTTGTCATATCTACTGCTGCAGCCAGTGCCACAGTGAGCCTCACCCAGTGGGAATCACCACCTTCTGTCTGACCAACAGATTTTTGGAGAACCATCTCAGCTCCATTTTTCATCCTAGAGCCCAGTAGTGTCAGATACAATGCAGGGGTTCACATACTGTGGTAGACAGAACAATGGCCTCCCAAAGATGTCCATATTACAATCCCCAGAACTTATGAATGTGTTACCTTCCTTGGCAAAAGGGACTTTGCAGGTGTGATTAAATGAAGGATCTTAAGGTGGGGAGATTATCCTGGGTCAGTTGCATGGGCCCAATATAATCACACTGGTCCTTATAAGAGAAAGGCAAGATATTAAGAAAAAATGAGAGAAAAGGAGATGTGACCACAAAACCAGCTGTTGGAGTGACATGATTTGAAGATGGAAAAAGAGGCCATAAGCCAAGGAATGCAGTTGACCTCTAAAAGCTAGAAAAGGCAAGGAAACAGATTCTTCCCTGAAGCTTTCAGAAGAAACGCAGCCCTTCCAACATCTTGCTTTTAGACTTCTGACCACCAAAACTGTAAAAGAATAAATTTGCATTGTTTTAAGCCATTAAGTTTTTGGTCATTTTTGGCAGCAGCAATAGAAAACTAATATGCTACAGCCACTGACTGATTGGTTGGATGGTTGAATGAATGAATGCACATGCAATGTTTTCTGTATTTTCCTGCTCTTATGCCTGATATAAACTGAGCTGCTGAGGTGTAGACAGCAGCCAGACCTACTAGCTTCCCATCTGAGTCTCAGTGGCTAGAGCCTCACAGTTTAACTAACCTGCAAAGAGCCAACGGGCTCCACTTTGGAGTAAGAAAGTGGACCCTTTCCTCTGGCAGACTGAAAAATAGATACCAGTTCTTTCTCTCGAGCCACACGCTAGAAAGAGGTCGAATTGTGGTTATCTCTGAGGTGGGATTTTAGGTGATTTTTACTTTTATATTATGCTTCTCTGTGTTTTTATAACTTTTTACATTTATTTTTCTCATTAAAATGCATATTTTATGAGAAATACAAATAATAAAATAATTTCCATTCCAGAAAAAAAAATCTTGTTACCTAGACTTTCAAAATGCAACTTCTCATTCAGATAGCTATATTTCTGGAACACAAGTCAACCATTTACAAGAACCATCTTGTTTTCAAAGATAAGAAGTTTTATGGAATTAGACTGAATTTCTTTCTCTGGCTGTCTCATCTGGTTGTAGTCAGCATCCACTGTCAAATGATGGATCTGCACATTGTAAGCAGAACAACAAACAGACCCTGACAAGGTGATGCAGGACTCGAGTCTCACCAAGGACACCTGTGGCGTTATTTGCTCATGAGTTATTTCAGGGGTTGGCAGACTTGTTCTGCAAAGGGAAAACAGTGAGTATTTTAGGCTTTGCAGGCTCTACAATCTCTGTCATAACTACTCAGCTTTGTCATTCTAGTGTGAAGGCAGCCATCTACAACATGTAAACAATGTGGCCGTGTTCCAACAAAACTTTATTTATAGACACTTCAATTTGCATTATACATAATTTTCATGTGTCACAAAATTGCATTCATCTCCTGGTTTTTTAAACAATTTAAAAATGAAAAGGAATTTGTGGCTCATGGACCATAGAGAAACAGGCGGTAGGCAGGTGGATTTGGCCCATAAACCATATGTTATATCATTTTTTTACAAAGAGTTCAAAGGAGTAGATTTTTACTCTCAAATAATTATGTAATATAGAATTCTTCTTATAAAAATATAGCTCAATTATTTTTAGAAATACACATTAAAGATATTGCTTTGTTATTGTATATATGCTACGATTAAACCTAAATATTTAGAATCCTTACCTGATTAAAAGTTACTGATTGCTACTTCAGCTTTCTGGCTCAGCATACAAGGAGCTTAGAATTTGCCACTCCATCTTAATAAGTGAAAACCTGAATAGGCTGATTTCTAGGATCCACAGGACGAGGGAGAGCCCTGGGAGAACCACTGCCTCCAAGACTGAAGAGACAGAAAGGCGAAAATAGGGAGTCACAGCTCACCAGAAGAGACGCAGGAGGGGAAACCACCTTGGGCACCAGTGCCAAAGAGAGAAAAACCTGAGCTGTAAATGACCGATTGAGGCTCCGTGTGGGTACCTTTGACAGTTAAAAACTGGATCATTCTATTTTTCTTAACAACTGCTCTCAGGAGAAACTAGTTAGCCAGAGCCTAATGTGCTGGGATATTACCAGAACTTAACTGACCTACAGCAAGGGAACCTCCCAGTGAGCTGTAGCCTCTTCACTCTAACCATCCTTTTCCACCTTTGTGGGGATGGGGGCGCGGTGGACAGAGAAACACTGTGAAGTTCATAGTCCAGAGACACAGGCTCACTAAAAGGCTGAGACCTAATTATGACTATAAAACACTTCGCTTCTGCCACACTCACCATTACATTACTAAAGGCTTATTTATAGCAGTTCTTTTTACCCAGTACATCATGCTCAGCTGTGAAGAAAAGAAATCACAAGGCATACAAAAGTGCAAAGAACAATATGAATAGCCAGAGCAAGCATCTGAAGCAGACATGGAGGGATGTTGGAATTATAAGACTGGAAATCTAAAACAACTATAATTAATATGCTAACAGGCTCTAATGGATAAAGTAGACAGCATGCAAGAACAGATGGTCAATGTAAGCAGAGAGATGGAAATCCTAAGAAAGAACCAAAAGAAATGCTAGAGATCAAAAACTGTTAACAAAATAAAGAATGCCTCTAATGAAGTTGTTACTAGACTGGACATGGCTGAGAAAAGAATCTTAAAGCTTGAGGATATGTCAACAGAAACTTCCAAAACTTGACCTGACCTGTGTGGCTCAATGGGTTGGGCATCGTACCACAAAGCAAAGGGTCACTGGTTCAATTCTCAGTCAGGGCACATGTCTGGGTTGCAGGTAAGGTCCCTCGTTTGGGACGCATGAGAGGCAACCAATCAATGTTTCTCTAGCACATCAATGTTTCTCTCCCTCTCTTTCTCCATCCCTTCCCTTCTCTCTAAAAATAAATAAATAAAATCTTTTTAAAAAGAAAGGAGAGAGAGAAAGAAAGGAGGGCAGGCGGGAGGGAGGGAGAAAGGAAGGAAGGCCAGCCCAAAACTGCAAAGGAAAGAGAACAAAAACTGGAAAAAACAAAAGAGAATGTTCAAGAACCATAGGACAGCTACAAAAGGCATAACAGATACATACTGAGAATACCAAAAGGAAAACAAAAGAAAGGAACAGAATAAATATTTCAAACAATAGTGACTGAGAATTTTTTTTCAAATTAATGTCAGACACTAAACCATAGAATCAGAAATCTCAGAGAACACTAAGCAGAATAAATACAAAAATAAAACAAAACAAACAAATAAGACCTACCCTTAAGCATGTACTTTTCAAACTACAGAAAATCAAAGATAAAGAAAAAATTTTGAAAGAAGCCAGAGGGCATAAAAAATCTTTACCTATGGTGGAACAAAAATAAGAATGACATTTGACTTCTCCTCAAACAACATGCAAGCAAGAAAAGAGTGAAATTAAATATTTAAAGTGTTGAGAAAGAAAAAAAAAAAACAGAAAGCAAAAAAACCCCAAAAAAACAAAAAAACCAACAACAACAACCTCAGCCACCTAGAATTCTGTACCCTGCAAAATTATCCTCCAAAAGTAAGAAGAAATATTTTCTCAGACAAAAATTGGAGGAATTTGTTGTCGTTGGAGCTGCCTTATAAGAAATGTTTCAAGAAGCTCTCTAAAGAGAAGGAAAATAATCTAGGTCAGCAACTCAGCTCTATATAAGGAAAAAAAGGAGCATCAAAAGAAGAATAAGTAAAGATAAAAATATGTTACCAATTACTAATGTTTTAAATTATCAAAATATCATATTTTATCTAATAAGATCCTGAATAAGGATCTTAAAACTATCTGCTGGAAATAATACTTACCATTTATTATGTATGGGATGTGACAAAAGTAAATTCAAGTGTTTGAGTTGCCGTTTAGCTCTGCAAGTCTTGTCCACGCAGGAACTGACATGAAATGGTAAAACAAGCATGCCACCAAGTGGCAGCAGCCAGAGGAGGTGGAATGTCAACCAGGAGTCAGCTCTTCCCACTGAGGCAGGTAGAACTGCATCCCTGTGTCGCTGCTGCAAGGGCAGAATGCTGACCAGCCAGACCCTGAAGATAATGCTCAATGTAGAGGGCAGGGAGCAACAGGACATGGCAAATAGAGGTAGGTCATTGCAAGGGCAATTAGAAATTATATTTTTCAAAGTATATTGGTGGTAGCAATACTTCTTAGAAGTAAAATTGATATATACCAGACTCTAAAAGTCAACTTTGAACAAGTTCATAAACAAATTAAGAATGGATGCCCTAATACAAGGAAGGAAAAACCCAGGGAAATAATACCCATAGCTAGCATGTTCTGGAAGTTCTGAGAGCCCAGAATGCATGACTCTGCAGTCAGATAGCCTGGAATTAAACCCTAAGTCTGCCACCTGCCAGCTGTGTAAGTTGGCCTTCCATGTCACCTGCATGTCACCACGATGTGATAATAAATGCCTCCTAGGGATTTGTGAGTGATAAAATGAGTTAAAAATATACAAAGTTCTTAAAAGAGTGCCTGGCATAAAGTGGGGACTACAGAAGTATTAGCTACTGCTATTATAATTTTTTTTAATTTTTGTTCTGAATACTTACTTCATGTCAGGCACACTGCCAAGATCATGAGAGGGATGAACTCATTTCATTCTCAAAGCAATTCTATGAGTTACACAGTTATTTCTTCCCATTTTACTGATGACAAAACTGAGTCATAGAGAAGTTAAATAATTGCTCCAGAGCACAGAGCTAGTGGGTCTCAGAGCAGGCCTTGAGGCCAGATCATCAAAAGACAGATCCCATGCTCTTCACTGCCTCCCAGTAAGAAACTATGGCACAAACGATCGTGACCCGAAGAGCAAAGATCCATGCCACCTTTTCTATCTTAACTCCAGACTGCCCTCTCAGCATCTCTACATGGATATCTAGTGGGCCTTGCAAACGGCAGGTTCAAACTGAGCTCACAAAGGTTCCCCAAAACCTTCTGCTCCCTGGTCTTCCCCATCTTAGTTGGGGGCGACTCCATCTTTCCAGTTGTTCAGCCCAAAAACCTTGGAGTCATTCTTGAATTCCCTTCCTCTCACAACACATGTCCAATCTATCGACAAATTCTGCTTGTCTCTGCCTTCTAAATATGTCCCGAACCTACCCTGTCCCACCGCCCCCACCGCTATCACACTACTCCACACCACTCTCACCACCTCCTGCCTTGATGACTGCAATGGCCTCTAACTTGTCCCCCTGCATCTACTCTCACACCCCCTCCCGGACCCCCCCAACAGTCTGTGCTCAACGCTGCAGCCAGAATGCCCTCTTTCCCTGCCTTACTCTTTTAATAGCATTTACTACCCTTTATTCGACAGATTTTATGTATTTTGTTATTGTCTGCCCCCTCTACTAGAATATATTTCATGAGGGCAGGAATTTTGTCTGTTCTGTGCACTGTTAGTATGTAGGGCATGTCATCACTCAAGACCCTCCAAACTTGCCCCTTGCATTTACAGTGTCCAAGTCCTTACCAACCATACAGACCATCTCCTCACACTCCCTCCTCTGGCCAATGAACATCATGTCATTTCACCTGGGATCTTTGCCCCAGGTAGCTTCAGCCCTTGGTCTTCCTTTTCCTTCAGTGATTTATCATTTCAGAGACATCTTCCCGGGCTACCCAATCCAAAATTCAACCCCATTCTATTCATCCCACTTCCTGACTTTTCTTCTGCTTTATTTTTTCTTAGCACCATTTATCACTACCTATATTTTATTGTTTATACACATCTATGTTTTATTTGTTAATATTGTTTATGGTCTGACTTCCCTAAAAGAATATAAGTCTCATGGAGACAGGGATTTTAGTCCATTTTGTGCACTCTGTAGCTGCAGTGCCTACTAGAATCCCTGGCACATAGTAGGAACTCAATATATATTGAGTAATAAATATCCATAATAAATGTATGAATGAATGAGTAGGTGAATAGATGAATCAACAATCAATCAATGGCTAAAGAAATGGAAATGAATATCAGAATCTCATTTTATAGTAATCATGTTATAGATTAACATTAGAGTTAAGTCAAAATATCAATCAGCATTTTTTTTTCATTTTCACCAAAAACTTTATTGATTTGGATATTTTGAGTGTGTTGGCCATATCCCATGTGGTATAATATCTTTTTTAATTTTTATTGTTATTCAATTACAGTTGTCTGCATTTTCTCCCCATCCCTCCACCCCACCCCAGCTGAACCCACCTCCACCTCTCCACCCTCCCCCTTGATTTTGTCCATGTGTCCTTTATAGTAGTTCCTATAAATGCCTCTCCCTATTTTTAAAAGACTGAGAAAATGGTTTAGACCAGGTGACAAAATGAACCTTTCTCCTGAGTTGGAGGTGAAAGATTAACCTGACTCAACTGTCCAGGCATAGATAGAGAAGCCAAAACCCAGAGAGCAGAAACCTGCTCTGTCTTCCTTGGGCAGCACTCAGCATCCTTTGCACAAACTGACTCCTTATCAGCAAGGAGCCCAAGAGAGGACAAGAGACCAACCCACCTTGAATTGCAATGATCCTGCCCCCATTAAAATAATCTGGCTGCTGTTAATAACTCTCTAAGTTACATCTATCATAATTCACTTCTCCAGCTCTAAGGAGTAAGCAGAAAAGAGAGAGGTCAAGGCTCCATCCTTCCCAAGAAGATGCATGAGTAGTAATACATTTAATTTAAAATAATAATAATAAATAATAAAAATGAATTATCCTGAAGCCATTCACATAACTAAACTCACTCCAGCTTCCCTTTCCATAATGTGGGCTCAGATATTCTCAGTTTGACCTTATTTTATTATTCTATAATTATGAGTTAAAGAATGCTACCATACATTATTATAAATAGATTTCTGAACTGGCTGGACCCAAATAACAATTGCAGTCAAGATTCTGGTCCCTTAAATGAGTAATAATAAGAAGAAGAATATCATGAACATTAGTTAAACATGTGCCAGGCAGCATTCTAAGGTCTTCGTAAATTGAATCATTTCAACCTTACTTGGACTTAGAAGGTTAGGAACTTATTCAACGCTAACAAATAATGGAACATGAACTCAAGCCAATTCTGTCTGATGCCAAAGTTTGTATCAGATCATTAGACTTTGAAATCCTCACCAATGTGGCAAGCCCTTGAATGTTTATAGAGTTTTATCTCCCAGTTCTGCAGTGCATATGTCTCCTACTGGCATCTGAAGCATTTACAATTTCCCAGTCATCAGAGCCATATAACCTGATAACATTGAGATGCCAAACGTATAGGATATTCTGAAGAATGTCTAGATACTCAAAGTCCCTTCGAACTACTAGACTGTGACAGTGGGCAGGCACAGACCATAACACAACTTCATAAATATGAACTATTTCTCATCCCAAATGAATGAAAACTGCTCGTGATGATCCTGACTTATGGGTATTGAAAAGAATGCATTTGTTAAATCAATAGCCACATAACAAGTATCAGAACAGCCTCTCTTAATTCCTAAGAATCTACATAAAATTTATTTGGTAGGAAACAATTCCACAGCTTTAAAAACGTTTAAATGCCCTGACCAGTGTGGCTTAGTTGGTCTTCATCCTGTGAACAGAAAGGTCACCAATTCAGTTCCCAGTGGGGGCACATGCCTAGCTTGCGGGTTCAGTCCTCAGTTCAGGGGGCATGCGAGAGGCAACCAATCCATGTTTCACTCTCACATTGATGTTTCTCTCCCTCTCTTTCTCCTTCCCTTGTCCTCTCTCTAAAAATAAATAAAATCTTAAAAAATAAAATAAAATATCCTGCTTGCATACATTTTAATGTCCTTGTAAGCACAAATGGTTCTGTTTTCTATAGTAAATGTTCCAAAAGTTATTTTCATCCATCTATTGAATGAGATGTCTCTTTAATCCCTTTTGCTATACAATGCTTGTGAGCTGGTAGTTTCCTGCATACTTATCTCATAAACGTTAGTCTAATCACTTGTTCTAGATTAGTATGGATAGCATCCTCAAGCATATCCACTCAAGCATTATTTTCATCTTTCCATGAGAGTAAAACTAAAAGGATGAACATCACAGTAAATATTTTCTCTTCTACTACTTTGCTGCCTGCCTTAGAGGTATGTGGGTGGGGAAGGAGTTGTGTCTATGTACAACTATAGTTTGAAAGGTTTGACTCTGAATTTTCTTTCTGAATTTAATAAAAATCTTTTATTCTCATCCACTTTGTGCTATTCCCCTTTCCATGGAGGGCAGTACCTCTTAAATTTGCACTTACTTTACCACTTCTGATATAGAATATGTTCTCAATATTGAAACTTCTCTTTAAAGGCTTACTTTTATGAATCAAAATCATTATTTCTGGTCCACAGCCCCAATAAAGTTCATCTACAGATCTCTACTGCTTAGGAAGTTAGGTCAGAGGAACAGAATGAAACTATTTAGCCGTACAGTTTCCTTTCCAGCATCTCCTCCACACCAAAAAAGTTGTGTGTCATCCTTCCTGCAGCCCACTTATAACATTGGTATCTGCTCCTCTGGTTGGGAAGTACCATTGAGGTTCTTCTGCACCATCTCTGCCCACTTCCCACAGCCCAGCCCACTCTGCTCATGAGCAGGAAAAGCATGTGCATGCCCTTGGCATCCTTTATCCAGACATTGCATTATAAAGACAAAGTTTGCTCTAGTTTCCGCATTAATGAAGTTTTCTTTTTGTTTGTTGGTTCTTTTGCTTCCTTTCAGAAATGTTAGGCACAGATAAATGTGTACTTATACCACTATCTTTCCCATCAATCCCATTACTTTTATAATCAGAAACAAACAAAAAGCCTTTTTCATTTTTGAAAATGATATCCATTAAAGAAAAGATATTTGACAATAATTCCAGCTCCAGGAAATGAGTTTTTCTATTGAACAATATGGTTTTCTTCTAAGTGAGTAATCAGTGGGTTATTATCGTTCTTATCCCATCTAGACATAGTGAGGTACCTAAAGCTTCTTACTTTTCTCTCTTAAGCTTCTTATAAAGTTCTTGATATAATTTTTTTTCTGCCTTTAACCTTTCCTCATGTCATATACCAAAGATTCAATAAAAAGAATATCCCTAAGCTTCTTAATCCATGCAACCCACCCTGTACTGAACTCCTCATCCTGTGTATTAACAGTTTAAAATTAAAAGTTATATACAGATGTATAATTAGATCCCACATATTTTATCATAGCTACAGTTTTGCTTATAGATAATCTGTTAAAATCATACAACTTAAGCCAGGTTTCCAACTGAGTTAAGCCCAAGAAAGAGCTTCAAAATACATTTTCTCATTGTTTCTAATTGCTTCTAATTCCCCTGATCAAACCACTTAGAGTATTAACAAAGTTCCTAAAGTTCACTAAAGATGAATGTTTGAAATCTGGGGGTTTTCAATTGGCATCTGTAAGACAGAAATTCAATTCTCCTCAATGAGATGCATACTGTATTGAATCAGCTATGCATAGGTAGATGACAGCTTGGGAATTGGATTTCCATAGGTGGGCTGGAGCTAAAACCATGTATCTGGACATATGGATTTTTTTTTTTAGTTCATGTTTTGTTTTTTGCAAGCAACTAACAAGAGAAACTACTCTTCCACTTGTCCAATGATCTGGGTTAAGCCACTTTGAAAGTGGGCAGAAAAGAATTTGCTTGGAGTTAAGAACAAGTGGTTTAGGCAGAGTCTCCTGGGATAGCATCATTGTCCAAGGTTGTGGTCTCCTTTCCTAGCTCAATTGTATCCATAAATCCAACCTGGTGGACCTTAAATTCCTTAAATAAATGACATATAAGCCAGAAGGTCAAATTTCCTAATTTAGAGGAGAAACCATGGCCACAAGGCACTGATGAGATCTTTTAACCCCATGAAAATATATTAATTTACAATAGAGGGTATACCTTCACCACTAATAGTATACTGTGTTTGCCTCTTGGCAGCTGGTTAATCAAGAGGCAAATTTAGAAATTAAAAATCCACTTGGCAAGCACAGAAACTATACGAACCAGAGAGAGATTTCACTTAAGTCATGATAAAACCTAATAAAAAATCTCTATCCCACAATAGAGATATAAGTAATGACTATTTTGATGATTCTTTCTCAGACTCAGTTTCTCTCCGTGTCTTAGACAACCCTGGACAAATGATGCCAAAATCTTCCTCTCTGACTCCATGTTTACCATATTGTATTCTTGTGATACAGCCTTCTTTTAAGTATATTAATACTGTCAAATCCTTCACTATTTGTTTATAGATTGGAAGACATTCTGTCTTTTAACATGACCTGCATAGCTATCATCTATTAGATATTAATTTTATCAATACAACTGGGAATTCTGGGAGAAAGCATTGCTATTATGTCCATGTATAACACTAAGATAGCATATTCAAGAGTTGTAACCACCTTATTTTTAAAACACAACTAGCCTAATGGGTCTCTATAGTCTTGCCCTCACAAATTAGTACAGTGTAAAAAGGAAGGGACAAAGAATGGAGCTCAATATTTCCTTTTCCCATGCTGATACTGTATGTGTTAGGATTCTGGGGTCTTCTGAGATTTTTACCAACCACAACATTCCAAGGACAGGTTACTGACACTTTTAAATTATTCCTCTTTCTGGTCTGTTCTTTTACTACTATCATGGAATAGACATCTCATTATTATTTTAAATTTTCATTTTAAATTAACTGCCATGCAAAAGAAGAAATCATTTTTGTGTGAATATAACAAAATAATGTGGCTCTCATCAAATTAAACTTTATTCACAACCACAGTTCAGAATAAAATTCTTAAATTTTTTAATTGTCCTGGATCACATAGCTTGTAGAGTAGCATTAATAGCCTAATAATTTGTATATTAACTTTGCATGTAACAGATCAGACTGCCCCCCTCACAAAAAAAGAAAGCCAACAGAAACATGGATTTGCCATCTGCTCTAATGAAAGCACACAGTGATTACAACTGAGAATTGCAAGTAGCATGAAAATAGTTGTGGTTACTTTAATTCCGTAGTTGTCAGACTTCCATTCAACTTTATTTCTGATGGTTCTGAGTGACGGCTGTTCTATATTTCAGTTGTAATTTTGATGTGGTTGTGTGAGGAGGTGAGCCATGTTTACCTATGCCACCATCTTGACCAGAAGTCTCTCGACTTTTTTTTTAAATGAGGTTTATTATCACATCCCATACCAAGCCCAGTACTTATTTAATTTTAAAACCATAATTGAAGTACATATATGTTCCTGAACTCTCTGAAATAATTCCTTGTATTCCCTTGGCATCTGCATCTCAAAGATCAAAAACTGCTGATATCAAGTGGTATTATTATATGAGATCATATTCTCACATCATCTCAGACCTGGAAAGTTATCTAAGTGCATCCAAATAACTATTTTCATTCATATCTGGCCATTTTCAAACTGCTCAAATAAATCGCATATTCCCACAATTTCTTTCCATTGGTCCTAGAGGGAATTTTCTGAATTGTCTGAAGATGGAATGTTTCAAAGTGCACTTAAATTCTTAGTGAAACCCCAACTGTTTTAAGAGCAGAGACAAATCTCTCCTCGTTGCTAAAACACAAGTTTCTTGTACAGTGTTTAGCACATAGTGGGTACACAGTGGTTATTTGGTTGGATAATTGATGAATCCCTGACTATGTCAGGTCTCATTTAGGCATGGAAATCATGTTAATCTTTCAAAAATTTTAAAGTCTTTTGAATAAGTATAAAATAAATCTAATTGCTATATATCAGACAATCATTGTCCCAGTGAAGTCTCCAATTCCCTTCACCATCCAGTATCAATCTAATGCTATAGTTTAGAATAAAATATGAGAACCATGTTTCTTGTACTAAATACTTTTAAGAATATTGTAGGCTAAGGTTGCATTAGTTCCTTCGAAAACAACATTTGATCTCAACTCTGGTTGCAACTGATAGAAAGCCAGCTGATAGGAACATAAGCCAAAAGAAATTTATTGACAAGACAAGGGATTTTTAAGAGTAAAGGAAAGGATTTCAAAAGAATTTGGACAGAGGACAATAACTGGGATTAAAAATCTTATTTAACCACAGAGAAAGGATAAAAAGTCCTGAGGGACAACTAACACAAAGACTAGTTCCTTCCAGACTGAATCCTTCCAGGACTCTAGAAACAGGCAACATGGGGACTGACAGGTGCCATAACTCATATCTCAATGACGGACACTACTAAGTCCCTTCCCATGGTCCCAGGTGACAAATCCTGGAAATAGACGGGCTGGTCAGTTTTTATCAGGTGCCACCAGGACCAGCTAGTTGCAGGTGATTTACTTCTGACATGGCCAATCCTATGTATTATTATCTAACTCTATGTATTATTCTTGCTCTCAGAGAAAAGAGAGGCTATCGATATCAGCCTCACTATCACATTGCCAAAATATCTTAAAATCAAGGGTAATTAAAACTACTAAATATTGTTCACAAATGCATCTGTGGAGCCATATCACTCTGAACTTTTCTGTATTTGTGCATAGTTAACTTTTGGAGACCAGTTTGCAAAGTGTTACATTTATTTGTCTTATGTTTGATATATTGAGATAACATTTCTCTCAATCCTCTATCATGTTCATTTTCCCTAAGGTCTGATCAAGAAATACCAGTTCTCAAAGTCCTGGTCAAGAGGAAATATATTACATTAAAGTAGGGAAATTGTTAGGTTAATGAATATACACAGAAAAGGCATTTTGTAAAAGATGCAGTATGTACAATATATAGTTATATAGCTACGTGTTTTGGGGAATATTTTGCACACTGTGTTTTACGGTAGAAAGAGAAGGAATTGACTAAGTAGCCAGAGGTAAGTTAACTTAAGCATGAAAAACACAGGGCGAGGTAAAAGTCGGTTTACAGTTATGAGTATGGGAAACACAGAGTTTATTCTTGTTTTATTATTTATTAATTATTGCATTATTTTCCATATAAACAACTGTAAACCTACTTTTGTCCCAGCAAGACACTTGCAGGCAAAAGCCTGAGAAAAAGAGACTACACTTTCAATATTTTTTATTATAAGACAGGGAAGATGTGAGGTTGATTTTAGAAGTGTAGGCAAAAGATGGTGACTGGGCTATTTAAAAGAATGGTCATAATAGTAGATAAAAGAGGATTTTAATCAATGAGAATTTCTGGGGCACAGTGCCCACCTATTGTTTTTTTCTAGTGGTGTGGCCATGACCAGCATGAATAAGACAGGTATTTATGAACTCTAACTGGTTTTCTTGTGCTACTATTCAGCTTTTGTGCAAGGTAAATGCCACGAATTGTGTATGACAAAACATGCTTTCCAAATAGCTTTAGTGAATAACTTGGATTCTGGGAAATAATGAAAGCCAGAAACCTCAGTAAAGCTTCCTACTCCTTTCTGTCATTGAGGAAGATAAAATCCAAACAGAAAGGGGTAGGTTGGAGACAACACAAAAGTTAAAAATACAATACTACTTCAAGCCAAAATTCTCTTTAAAATTGTTTGATATCATTTAGTGAGGGTAAAATTTGTATTCTAGTAAAAAAAAAATAGTATGTATATTTGTGCTAAAAACTATACTTGTAACATTTTGCTTAAAGTTAAAATGTTTGAAACTGAAACTGAACTACATTTTGGAAGTATATTAAAGAGACAAAAAAACAAAGTAAATTACTTATTCCCGGTAGAAAGTACAATGCCATGTACATCAGTGTTTTGGAAAGTTCAGTTGACTCCTCTGGCAGGTGGCTCAGTTGGTTAGAGCGTCGTCCTGTACACCAGAAAAAGTTGAGGGTTCGATTCCTGGTCAGGGCACATACCTAGGTTGCAGCTTTGATCCCCAGCTGGGACTTGAACAGGAGGCAACTGATCCATGTTTCTCTCTCACATCCATGTTTCTCTCTCTCCCTTCCTCTCTCTCTAAAACCAATGAAGACATATTCTTGGGTGAGGATTTTTTTTTAATAAAAGTTCAGTTGACTATGATAGTAGACAAGGCATGTCAGCTGGTTGGCCTGGGGTTAGTGGCACAGCCTATATAATACATGATGTCTGACGATGGAAATGTTCTATGTCTATGCCATCCAGTATAGTGACCATCAGCCGCATGTGGCTATGGAACACCTCCAACATGGCTGTTAAAACTGAGAAATAGAATTTTGAATTTTATTTAATTTATAAGAAATTAAGTAGCCACAAGTGGCTACTGGAGAATGCAGTTACCCTAGGTTGACACCAGCAAGAAAGGTATTTTTGTTCTAACTTCCACCAGGGGGCACTAGCTACTTCAGCAGAAGCGGGAACAATGCACATTTCACCATCTTTCATTTGGTAGTGGACAACAATAAATGGGCACCATATTTCCAATTGCAGCTGAATGTTTTATCCTCCTTATAGCTTGGGGCTCCAATCAACTGTCCACACCCATTTACAAAGAGGTATCCACCTCTCTGTGATCCTGAGGGTCTCATGAACGCTGAACCACACTGTTTTTCTGAGCTAAAAGTTGGGGCAGTAGACGTGTAGTCTACTCAGGGGCAAAAACTGGAATTTGGGGGTTCCCTCCCAACTGTAAGGTGCCGTGCCAGGGGTGGGTTTATGGCGTGTGTGTGTCTCAGCTTTTCCTACCCATTCGGATGTGGGTACCACCGTCTGTCAACCAATGTGTAGGAGTTAATTCAACTAGTTTCTAGGTTTTTCTCAGAGGAAATTTATCTATGCGTAGCTGTGTATTTGATGCATCTGTGGGAGGGAGGGAAGTCAGAAGCCTCCCATTTCACCACCTTACTGATGTCACTCAACTGATGCGCAGTGCTTTTAGCCAGATGTCACTAAGGATGTAAAAATGATGCGCGCCTAAAGAATAGAAAGTGACAAGCTAATGTTGTGTGGAAAATGTTTCAAGATGAAGGAAAAAAGTATTCTGCGCAAGTAAGTTTGCCTTGCCTTAAACAACATTCAAGATTACATTTAATTAGATTTTTTCAGCGTCTTTAATATATTACTGTTATTATGAATTTCCCAGAATAGGTTTAGTATTGAGAATTTTTCCAAGCTCAGTTGACTACAGAATCTTTATTCAAGGAATACAAAATTAACATCTACCTGAGCCAGTGTTTTCCACAAAGTAGAATTTGAAAAACATTTTTTAAAAAAATTTTATAAGATAAAATTGATTTATTATTTATGACCCTTCAAACATACTCAGTAAAGACTGTTATTTATCCACATATTTTGTTGCTGTATTTATCCCATAAATCTCTGCTTGGTTCATAAAACCAAGTTATTTTTCCCTTGAATTATCTTTTTATACTTATTGATATACTCAACTCAACCCATTTATTGAACACCTTCTACATGCCAGACGCTGTCTTAGGTGCTGGGTATATCACAGTCAACAAAGCACACAATGATTTCTACCCTCTTACATTCTAGTGAGGGCAGATAAATAAAAAAGTAAAACAGATGGAATGTCAGATATTGATGAGCATGCTGGAAAAAATAACGGAGGGAAAAGAAATGCACTTGCAATTTAAATAGAGGAGATCGGGGAAGGTCTCCTTGGAAAGGTTTCATTTCAGCAAAGACTGAGGGAGAGGGAAGGAGAGCAGTTTGGAGGAAGAGCCTTCCAGGCAGAGACAAGGATAAGGACAAGGCCCTGAAGTGTGAGCATGCCTCCCCAGTGTGAGGAACTTTGAGATGGCTGAGCAGAGTGAGCAAGGGAGTGGGTCCCGAGACAAAAAGTTAGGGAGGTATCAGGGGTCCAATCCTGTAGGGCTTTCAAAACTCTCTTAAGGACTTTGATTCTGAGGGATATGGAAAGTCACTCAAAGATTTTAAGTAGAAGAACAACGTGATCTGGTTTACAGTTTTATAGGATCACTCTGTGTTGCAAAAAGACCACGTGGGTTGGGGTAGCAGAAGGAATGGGAGCAAGAAACCCAGTTAGGAAGCTATCATCGCTATCCAGGGTGAGACTGGGGTGTCTCAGACCCAGGTGAAACCAGAAGAGGTGAAAAGAAGTGATCCTGGATTCATTTTGGAATTTAGAGTTCACAAAACTGCTGATTGATTGCATGTAATACCTTTTCTGCCCTGTTCTAGTTTTCCTTCTGTTGGAGAAGTTACTTTCATATTTTTCTAATGAGGTGAAGAACAAAACAGAATTTATTAATTATCTTTTCACTTGTACTCCATCTTTAGAAAAATAAAGATAAAATCTATATTTTTCTTTTTCCCCTTCTCCTCTCCAGTCTAAAATCAGATTCCCTAGAATCAGAGCCTGAGGCAGGGAATCATAGGGACTAGTCTCAAGGTCTCTCTTTACGCGGCCTTCTCAGGAGGGAATATGTAGAATAGAAACTAGTAACACAGATGTGAATCCGGGCAGAACTCAGTTTGGAGACAAATATATCCAGATTTAATTTGCGCGTCAGAAACTTACTAGTTGCCTCATCTCAGACAAATTACTTAATGTCCCATAGGGTCTGTTTTCTCACCTGCAATGTGAAGATAAATATTTAAAAGAAAATTTAAAAGATTTCCTCTATGTGGATTTTATAAGATTAAATTACATAAAGATCGAAATGGGTTTAACACTCAGTATCAAACACATGGCAAGTGTCTCAGACACATAGAAAGTACAACATGTGACAGGAGAGGAGACCTGCCGCAAACCTTGGCACCCAGGTCTGTCCTTTTGTTTCTGAGATCCGTTGCCTGTGCCCTACCCCTTGGCCCACGCAGCTGACGCAGGGCTTTGCCTCCACAGTCCCTCTCATTGAAGTTGGAGTTGGCCACTATCTTTCCTAGACAGGTCAATTCAACTTGGTTTCTTCACTTGAAAAGCGAGAAGGACCAGAACTAACATCCACAGAGAGCTTATTCCATGCTAGGACCTTTGCGTTCATTATTTCACTAAATAGACGTATCCTGTAAATTTCGCATAATTATGTCCTCTTTTTCAGGTTACAGATTTTAAACCAAGCATTACAAGTCCACATAGCTTAATACAGTGATTGTTCAAAGAGTTTTACTCACTACCCTCTTTTAGATGACATCTAAAATGTTTCTCATAAGTTTAAACAGTTATGAAATATACACTTTCCAGTATATTGTAAATATTGACATTTTAAGCTGTTAAATTGCTCTTATAAATATATCCATTGGAATCTAAATACTATAGCAATGTATAATGATGTCATCCATTTAAAAAATAAAACAGCAAGCTCTTCTTTAACTGTCAGAAATTTTACATGGTTCTTCCCTTGAATTTTATCATAATGCATTACATTTATGTAACACATTTTATTTTAAATCTTTTATTTGTCCCATTATATTCTTCTCTTTTAAAAGAGATCAATATATTCTTTATTTCCTGTATCTATAACATTCTAAGTGTAAAATTTTCTCCTGAAATGAATTATCATTATAAATTACTACTAATAATAGACCTCATTAAACATCACAAATTTGTTACATTTTTAAAGTAATTATTAAGTATAAAAAGTAAACTTTTACCGGAAATGAATCTTTTAACAAGATGGATTTTTTTTAATCAGTTCCAGTATCCATGGACAATTCTTACTTTTTCCTAAAATGAAAAAATGTCCAATGGTGATTCTATTTCTATTTTTGTAGCTGTTTTAATAAATGTAAAATCTAAGATACCTCATTCACATAAAAAAAATGAGAATAGGAATGAAAATTCTGTCATAGCAATCTCATAGCCTTGTGAACAATTTCTGAGTTAAATGCCAGAAAGTACCTATAAATATAGCTTCAAAAATAATTCTTAATGGTCTGTGAGTAGACTCTTGACTAGGTCATTCTTCAATTTTGTTGCAAACAAATAATAGAAACCCTTTGACTTGCCCAAGATTTTTTTAAACACAGTCTTTGGAGATTTACTTTCTTAATACCAGCACCAAAAATTCCAGAAACACTTTTTACATCCTAAAGGTTTTTATATTCTAAAAAGAATGAACCATAGTAAATAAAAGATATTCTTTGCTTCCAAAATAATCTACTTTTTTTCTGGATCTGCTGGGCCCTTTTATAATGAGTCAATTTGGGTAGGTGGTATTTTGAAACACTATCCAGCTTGGAGTCAACTAATCACTTCTCTGCCTGACTGAATCTTGATTTACTTTTTCGAATTCTTTTCAGTTGGCTCTAGGAATAACTTTAAAGATATTGTAATGTCTTTTCCTCAAGCATGTACATTTTTCTTATGCTTTATCTGGCCACAATTCTTAAGTCGTGCTAATGACAGTGAGTGCAAAATTAAAAGGAGCTATATAGCTGCAGAAAGATGTGTTTGTTGTACCCACCAGTCTTTGTGCTTTTGATCTTCTTTTTTGTGATGCTCTGAGAACACTCCTTAGTTAGATGGTATTGAGGTGACCATTTAGCACTTGGTGAGAGCTTTAATAAAAGGGTCAAACAAAGCAGCCATGAAAATCAATACACTTCCAATGACCTTTAGACATTTAATCGGGCCCCAAATAAGCTATATCATCTGTGTAGTTTATAAAGCAGTTACTTTTTCTGTAAGTTTATTTGAAAGTTTCACAGTAATTATTTTTAATTCACCAGGTAACAAGCTAGTTACAAGGTTGAAACTCCTAATGCTTTAAAAATAAATAAATAGCCCTGGCTGGTGTGGCTACGGGGGTGGAGCGCCGACTTGCAACTGAAAGGTCCCCTGTCAGGGCACGTGGCTGGGTTGCGGTCCAGGTCCCCATTTGGGGTGTGCAAGAGGCAACCTCACACATCAATGTTTCTCTCCCTCTGTCTCCCTCCTTTCTCCCTCTCTAAAAGATAAATTAAATCTTTTGAAAAATAAAATAAAATAATAAAAAAACCACAAGACTGGTGGCATTAATAGACCTTTTGGAGGGAAGGAAAAATTACTTCAAAACTCTAAGGAGCTTTATTTTTCAAATTATGGTCAAAAATCACACATTCTAATAAATGCTAAAAGGGGAAAGACCAGAGTTCTGGGAGAAAGAATATAGTGGAGTCCTAATATATAATCTATTTTTTTAAGATTTCATTTATTTATTTTTAGAGAGAGGGGAAAGCAGAGAGAAAAAGAGGGAGATACATGGATTGGTTGCCTTTCACACGCTCCCAACCGGGGACCTGGTCCCAGGGCAGGAATGGGCCTCGACCAGGAATCAAACCTATGACCTTTTGGTTTGCAGAGTGGTGTTCAATCCACTGAACCACACCAGCCAAGGTAGGCAGAGTCCTAATTTATATTGAAAAGTAAGAGAAGGCCTCTCTAAGTAACTAACATCTAGATCAAGACCCAAGGGATAAATAGACTTCAGAAAAGTGATGGAAGGAAATACTTAAACATCAATTAGGAGGGGGAAAAAAAGCAAAACAATTCTTAGATAAAGTGAGAGACATCTAAAGGAAAATTCATTCAAAGAAAACAAACAATCTAGAAAGTAAGCAAGAGCTGTCAGAGAGCTTGAAAATAATATAGCATGAGATACTGAACCAAATTACGTGAAGGTGCAGAGTTTTATAGAACTACTTAGTAAACATGAATTCAGTAAAACAAGAGCTTAAAGACCAAATGTAAAATAAAGTAGCAGAATGGAAAGAAAAAGAAAAAATTTTAAACTAAGGAAATAAAAGGAGATCCAAACAATATTACCTACAAATTAGAAACTGCATGAACAGGACAGATACAGCTAAAACTCAAATATCCCATATTAATTTTGTTTTAAACACTCAATTCTCTTTTTAAGACTTGAAAAAATTTTAAACATCTATACCATAAATCTATAACATCTATACCATAAAACATATATACCACAAAATATTTCTCTAATAGTCTTCTTAGGGGCTCTGGGAAACTGCAGCAAATCCACAGGGGCACCATGAGATATTTAGAATTTTCTAGGAAAACATAATACTTGGTATCTTTCGTACATTGAAAGCATGAACTACTACCTTGAGGCAGCTGATAGTTTCAGTGATTAATCTTGCTCTTTTCTTTTTGCTGATGTTATTTCTTAAGAATCTGGCAGTTTCTGTGATATAAAGAAAGTATTACATGAAAAAATCAGCATGCAGCAGGTATTAAAGGTGGCGGTGCATGATCTAATTCCAAAGTTTTAAAGGTGTACAATATCCAATAGGCATCACATACTATGAGTAAGTAATTGTGATTGTTCTAGAATTAAATGTTAAGTTTTCTTCCATTCACATGCATTGTTATTTTAAATGGTTACTAATTTGCTAGGACATAAATACTTCAAGTTAATAGAATTCACTATTGAATAAATAGAAGTATTAAGCATTTCTTTTGGATGTCATAGTGGGGAAAAATTACTGAGTCAGTAAGGGGATCATTAATTGAGAAACTTTGAGAACCCCTGCCAAAGAATATTATCCAGTCCTTAAAACTAATGAATTAGATGGTTTTCCAGGTGACTTGGAAGAATTTCTATTAAGTATTGTTAAGTAAGAAAAACAAAATCAAAGAAGTATTTATAAATGAGCCCATTTTTTTTGAAAAATTAACAAAATCCTCCCATTTTGGTGGACTTATATTTGAAGTGATTGCCTCTTCCCCCTTTTCTAATCCTTTTGAGGAACATGAGCATGGATCACAAAAAAAAAAATGAAATTAATGAAGTTAAACTAAACAGAAAAAAATGTGTTAAAACTATAATATACTTGCTGCTATATAGAATAGGAGCTAAGTCGTTTTTATGTGAATATTAATTAAATGAATGACCCTAAGAGACTAGAGAACTTTGAGATGTGTGGGTTACATTTTTACAAATATATATGAACAACAACCAAAACAAAAAAAACTTTCTTAAAAAGAATAACCAGGAATTGTGATTGACCAGAAAGGTATAGCAATATGGTCATATTGAAATAATCCTACATAATGGCACCTACATTGTGTGATGTCTCCAGAGAGCAAATTGCTGTGCCAGGAATATCATTACATCTTCTTCCAAAGTACAAATATTAGAAAAGAAAATAGATAAAATCCCTGTGATGTTCTTGAATTTCTTTTTTATTTCTGTAAGTAATACATCACCAGTGGATTTAATCTGCACAAGTAATGTCTCTTAATCTCTCCTGTGTGGGCTTTTCAATATTTTTCACTACTGGACAGGAAATTAAATACTCCGTATTCTCAGTCACTTCAGGACATGGAAGTTTCTTTTTAACAATACAGAGATATTGCCTGAACTCTGTTTATTTGAGTCTTAAGTAGCCAGAAGCTTCTGACACATTAGACTTGGTGTCTGAGAAAGGAAAGGAGAATAGGAAAAAATATACCAACACGGACACCAGATGATGCCATTATTAGCACTGATGATTTATTCTAAGGCCCTACGATCCCTTGGGGACAAGTCTGCGTACATCACACCTCATCACCGTGACTAGTACACAGTAATGTTCAATAAATCTCTTTTGAGTAAGTGAATAAATACATTTCTCCTGTTGAATATGGAGATTGGTAAATTATCATTTCCTGCGGTTTCACCACTTTTTTAAAGAACATATGGTGCCAAAACATCCAAGTGAAAAGAACAAAAAAATCGGCTGAAAACCTTGACTATTTTAGCTGAGCAGCAAAAAGAGTTCTAGGATCTGTATTGTCCAAAACAATTCCATGGGGCAATTTATATTTAAATTTAATAACATTTAAAAATCAGTTGCTCAGTTGCCCTACCCAATGTCAAGTGTTCAATAACTTCATGTGGCCAGTGGCTATGGCATCAGACAGCCCAGTATAGAACACTTACATCAGTACAGAAAATTCAAAATTCATTGGACAGAAAGTTCTGGATAACTACCTGAAACCTCTCCATTTCATCTTGATGTTCTTTTGCTCTTACAAATATACCAGGGGTTCAAACGCTTTTCTAAATATATGGTAGAGTCCCTTAAGGGAACCGATTTGGGGAGTTGGGTTTTCCTGTAATTTGGGCTTGTGAAAAGTACTCTGAGATTGAGGAGGGCTTGTCAAATACACGCGGAAGTAGATCTAGTATCCCCTGAGAGCAAAATCCTTGTCTTGTTCATTTCTCTCTTCCCTATGGCTAAGAAATTATAGTTTATAAAGTATAAATAATGTTAAAAATGTATGTACCCTAACAAATTATACACTCTCGTTCAACACCTCATGCTCCTCCCATGTATGACATTTATTTCAGATGTCAGAGATGTAACAGGGACTAAATAAAGGGCTTGCCTATCAGTAGCCTTATCTTCTTCTGGGTCTTTCTTTTCCCTTGCACTTCCAGTGCACTCTGTTTTTCCTGTCTTCTACAGTACTGGGTCTCATCTAAGTGACCATATGCCCTTGATGTATAATGATGTATGTATTAGGCAACAACAGAATTTATTGTTGGATATGGTCTAAAATGCACCTCACCATTCATATGTTGAAATCCTAGTGCCCAATGTAATAATGTTACTAGATGGGGCTTTTGGAATATACTTAAATTGTGAGGGTAGGGCCCTCATGAATGGGATTATTACCTTATAAAAGAGGCTCCAGAGAGATCCCTAGCCCCTTCCCCCATGTGAAGATACAGAGAGAAGCAAGCCATCTATTAATCAGGAAATGAACCCCAACTTGAGCATGGTGTCACCTTGGTCTTAGACTTCCAAACTCCAGAACTGTGAGAAATAAATTTCTGTTGATTATAAGCTACTTGGTCTGTGGCCTTTTGTTATAGCAGCCCAAACAGACTAAGACATTGTCCATACTGGTATTCCTCTGAGAGTGAAAGGGGTGGAATCAATAGTTCCCCCTGGGACACTAGGCATAACCCAAGATCATCCAACTGGTTTGGTTCTTATCTTCCAGTGGGTCCATGATGCTGAGAATTGAATCAAGTGTCCCCACTCCCCCCAAATTCGTATGTTTAAACCTAATCCCCAGTGTTTTAGGTTTACAGGTAGAGTTCTTGGGAGGTGATTAGGTCATAAGGATAGAGCTCTCATGAATGGGATTAGTGCCTTACAAAAGAGACCCCAGAAACCTTTTGCCCCCTCTGCCATGTGAGAAGACAGTGATCCATGAACAAGCAAGTGGACTCTCAACAGATACCAAATCAGCCATTGCCCTGATATTGTCTTTCCCAGTCTCCAGAATGGTGAGAAAATAAATTTATCTTGTTTATAAGCCACTCAGTCTGAGGTACTATGGCATTCTGTTATAGCAGCCTGAACATATTAAGACATATGCCTAACCATGTCTTTATTCTTTTGTTAACTAGGAGATGTCAGTCTTCCTGGGTTTTTAGACCAGGGTTTCAGTGAGTTTCAGACATCCTCACCAACACATTCCTACAAATTAGTTAGATTTATAAATATTCACCATGCTCATCGAGTTCATATCATTTATGTTCATGGACTAATATAGTCAATGTCTTACAATTGTTTTTGATGAAAATTAATTACAGAGGATTATATAATAGAGGTCTACACAATACTGCCAAATGAGGATTTCTCCGCTTCCTGTCAAGATGCCTGGTATTCCAAGATAAGGCCTACTTCAGGACATTGTTAAATGGCAAACAACAGCCTAGGTGAAGGTTATTAGAAAGTTTCCATGAAAACATAATTTGAACTGGACCTCAGGTGAGGAGACAGCAGGAGGAGTAAAATGTCCGAAGAGGGTAATCCTGAGATCATCCTTGCCTGAAATCCATGTCAGAAGACTCTAGTCCAGCCACAGTCATCGATCAGGAAAGGACCTTTGGTCAGATTATTTTTTAATTTCAAAAAAGATTTCTTTCCATTCTGCATATAATCTCCAGTTTATTTAAATTAAAGAGCATTACCTTCTTTGGCATTTTTCCGTGGTGACAGTGGCAAAGGAGAGCTGGATCCATGACGCAACCAGTCTGACTAAGAACACTGATGAGATGCTTCATCCCCCACCCCTTGAGGATAGATAGTAAGTGGGGGTCCTCAGGAACCACTACAAGTTTCTCAGAACATAGAGTGTTCCCTTCTGTCACCATTTATCATGGTCTCTCAGTGCTCAGCAAAGAGAAATAGCTCACTGCATTTGCTCTTAGAGTGATAGAAAACCATCAATGATGTTTGTCTATGGATTTGATCCCAACAGGGATGCATGGTGGAACAGGAAATGAACAGTGATCCTGCCTTCATTACGCAGGTGGAAACAGGTGCCTGGAGAAATGTGAACACCCTGTTCAGGGCTCTGACAGATCTACGTGCAGACTGGTAACAATTTCGATAGAGAAGAGTGCTGCTGTGCTCAAGGGAGAGCCTGTTTCTGCCCTTTGGGGACTGTCCCTCCAGGACTCATCCTGTGGGGCAGCATCAGGTGAAAGGGTCTCGTGGGTTCCCTGCCAGTTTTTTGATCTGAACATTTGAAAGCTCCAAGGACCAACTATGTATTTGTCTGGAAATATACTCATGTCCTCAGAGCCCTATTATCCAGGGACACAATCCTCAGGTGATTGCAGCCTGGATTGCCAAGCCCTTCCCACATCATGCACTTTGTCTTCCCCATGACTGTGCCCCCCTAAAAGAAGCTACAAAAACACCCACTTATCAGGCATCCTTGCCTGCAGACCTTCCTTAAACCAGACAAGGCTGAGAAGTGACTGGGAAAATAGCCTTTGGGTAACTGAAATAAGTGTCACAACAATTCATTGCAGCTATCATGTCTGCGGCACTTGGTTCACACTTAGCTTCAAGTCATGTGACTATTTTTTGTGTTTCCCTGAGCACAAGTTGCTTGAAGCCCTTGTTATAAAAGACCACGGAGTTCCTGACCGTGACTCAGACATGCTCATTGGTATTTGCTCTGTGTTTTCACATAGTTCTGACAAGCTGTGTTTCTGTTCTCTTAATTACTGGTTAGCTTAGTAGATATCCATAAGGATCTTTTTCCTAGTTCTTGACCAGCTTGTACAGGTTTGCACTAATGTCTATAGACAGGCTTGTTGTTCTCATACCACTCTGCGTGGGAGTGGGTAGATTGCAAAGGACAGTTACAAAGACAGCAGCAAGAAGTAATAGCTGATTACTTAATGTGAAGAAATGAAACTGAGGAACCATAATATTATTTAAAATTAAACTTCAAAAAGGAAGTGTGATATCTTCCAGCCTGGGGTTATTGGCCTTACATATCTTACAGACCCTGAGAGCAGTACTCTATCCATGCCAGCACACTAAGTGATATTTTTATGATAGTGTCAATGAATCCTCAAGAAAGGATTTAAATTATATTCAGTATATTCTTTTTAAAGGGGGTACAAGGGTAGGCAATGCATTTTATCTGGTTTCCTTACAAGTTGATATAATTTGGCACTTGAAAGGGTAAGTAAGCATTTGTTATAATGATAATAATAGCCACCACTCTTGACTGCCTGTCCCATGCCAGGGAATGTGTAGGAGTTTAATATAAATTGTCATTAATCCTGCTGGGCAATGACGCTGCAAGGCAACCAGGCATGACTCTCAGAGGTTTGGAGGAGGCAGATTCATTCTGTCAGAGCCTTGATGCCTGATTTTATTTTGAGAATTAAAAACATAAATTGTCTTCTTCTAAGAAAACAGAGGAATGTGTTCTGATTTTACTTAATTTACCATACTTAGGTAATGTAATTTGGATCTTAAAAGGATAAGCTTTTGTTACAATAACAATAGTCACTGCTCTTAAATATATGCTCTGTGCCAAGCCATGTGTCTGGTCTTTAACATAAAATATCCTTACTCCTGCCAGGTACTTATTATTACCCCCATTTTACCTGCTGAGAACTCTGGCTCAGGGAGGTTAATATCTGTTCAAGGACAGCAGTGAGTGACAGAGCCAAGATTCAAATACAGTTGCATAAGACCCCCAAACCACACTCTTCCCAACCCCAGATGGACTCCAGTTGTGGAGAAATTCCCCTTAAATGCACCTTATGATTCCCGGAAAGTGCCCCAAGGGAGTCGTCTGTGTAAGGGGCTTTCTGCTAAGTGGGTAGGTCCCTATTTCTTTCCCTCTTCTCCATGGCACACTGTTCTCCAGGGAGAGAGAGGCATTCTGGGTCCTGTGGGTCTGAGCCAATGGAGCATGTCAGTCATCTAAGAGGAACCCACCCAGAGGACGTCCTTGCCACCACCAGCTGAGTCCATCCACCTCTCTGAGTGACCAGTGTGGCCCTCCTCCACCACACTCAGTTTGTTCCCTGGCAGCTGGAGGCACCCTAGGAATAGCCTCTGGACCTTGTGGGGAACCTCCCCTGGTGCCCACAGCAGAGCAGGTGCCTGTGGGGTGGGAAGAGAAGGCCTCAGGGCCAGTCAATCCCATTCTGCAGGGAGGTCAGCCAGGTCCTCTCGTTTCTCCAAGAAGGAGAGGCCGGGAAGACCCATGCCCCGAGATCCCATCCCTTCCTTCTGCCATAAACAAACGCCTTTCCCATTCCTTGTCTACCCCAAACTCCACTGGAGCGGTGTCCTTGATTCTAGGCTCCAGTGGCAGTTGTTACATCTCACTGAGGGGCAGACAATCACACATCGAAGCTCCACAAGCCCTGAAGCCTGAGTGTGAATAATCGTAACACTCCCTTGGGAGCAGAAACACAGAAAGTTTCCCCAGGTTTCAGGTGGTGGAAAGTTTCGGAGCTCAAGTTCACTCTCCTGTTTTAACAAATCCCCATTGCCTGTTCAGCCTTGGTGCGGCCTCTAAATACTGGACTTAGGTTAAAAAATAAAGTGGGTTTATTCCAGGTGGGTCTCATTCCAGTGCTCCCTTAATCCAAAGCCTTGCTGTTTGGTTATCACCAAAGGAGACTAGCAGAGGAATTCAAGGCCTGGGGCTCACAGACCAAGCTCCAACTTTAGGGTTTAATAGCATCATAGTAACCCGTCAAGACCTGGAGTTACGTGATGGCAAAGTGTTCCTTTCCCCACCCCTACTGGACTTTCACCAAAAGGCACACCAGTTGGCTCCCTTTCTCTGAAGCACACCTGAATGGGAACATTGAAGGACACTAAATAAATTGGCATTTGGTAAGAGGAACATCTTCTACTTGAGATTTCATGATTTCTAGACACAACCTGCCTGCGGGGTGAATGCAGGCAGCCACACGGGTCCTTTTCAGGAGGGCTCCCTTCCCGACACCAGAGGCACAGAGGAGTCCAGACACCAGGAGGAGTTCTCTTGTCTCCTCACCCACTGCCCCACAGCCCAGGAGATGCACTCCCTTATCAGGGACTCTGCAACTGCCCCTGTGTAGCCACTTTCTGGCTCTGGCCCACCTTCTCCAGGAGGTGCCTCAGGGTGCCAGCCCACAGCAGCCTCTTTTTCCAAGCCCCAGCACTCACAGTCCTTGCCAGTCAGCCCAGCATTTACCTATTATGGTTTGCAGACTAATTATCACCACCCCCTGGCCCCCCACAGATGTCCTCTGGCTCAATCCTTAGAAACTGTGAATATGTTACTTTACATAGCAAAAGGGACTTTGATGTGATTAAATGGAGGACCCTGAGATGCAGAGTAGCCTGGATTACCCAGGTGAGCCCAATAAAATTACAAGGGGAAAAGGGAAGCAGAAGAGGAGGTCAGAATGGTATGGTGTGAGAAGGACCCAATTCACCATTGCTGGCTTTCAAATAAAGCAGAAGAGGGCCAGGAGTCAAGGACTGTCAGTGGTTACTGGAACCTGAAAATGGAAAAGAAGTGGATTTTCCTCTAGATTCATCAGAAAGGATATTGAGCTGCCAACATTTTAGCACAGTGAGACTCGTGTTGGACATCGGACTTCTAGCCAAAGGAGTGTAAGTCAATAAATTTGCATTGTTCTATGCCACTAAACCAGTGCGATTTGGTATAACAGCAGTAAGAAACTAATACCTTATTTCCTGCCTTTTATTGGTCTTTGATTATTCCTTTAGTACACTCATTTTTATGAGTCTTGTGTCCCTAAGAGATCACATTCTTCGTAGATTGGTCTTATTCATTTCTTCTTTTTTTTTTTTAATTGAATTTGTTGGGGGTGACACTGGTTCACAAAACCATACAGGTTTCAAGTGTACAAGTCAACAAAACGTTATCTCTGCACTGCATCATGCACCCATCTCCCCGAGCAAAGTCTCTCTCCATCCGCATTCCCCTCCTTTGCCCACCTCCCCCTAGACCGGATCCCCCTTTCCCTCGGGTTATCACCACACTGTTGTCTTGTCTATGTGTGTGTGTATACGTATGTATACATATGTATATACACACACACACATATATATACACACAAAAACATATATGTAAATATATATGGGGTTTTTTTTGCTTAATCCCTTCAGCTTCTTTCATCTTGCCCCCAACCTCCCTCCCCTCTGACAGCTGTCAGTCTGTTCCATGTGTCTATGCCTCTGTTTCTATTTTGCTCATCAGTTTATTTTGTTCATTAGAGTCCACATATAAATGATATCATACGATATTTGTCTTTCTCTGACTGGCTTATTTCACCCAACATAATAATCTCCAGGTCCATGCTGTCACAAAAAGATTTTCTTCTTTTTTTATGTTTTTTTTACACAGTAGTATTCCATTGTGTAAATGTACCACGGCTTTCCTATCCACCCATCTACTGATGGGCACTTGGGCTGCTTCCAGATCTTTGCTATTGTAAATAATGCTGCAATGAACATAGGGGTACATATATTCTTTCAAATTAGTGTTTTGGGTTTTTTTGGATATGTTCTGAGAAGTGGAATCACTGGGTCAAAATGCAGTTCCATTTTTAATTTTTTGAGGAAACTCCATACTGCTTTCCACAGTGGCTGCACCAGTCTGCATTCTCACCAACAGTGCATGAAGGTTCGCTTTTCTCCACATCCTGGGCAGCACTTGTTATTTGTTGATTTATTGATGATAGACATTCTGATAGGTGTGAGGTGATATTTCATTGTGGTTTTAATTTGCATCTCTCTGATGATTAGTGATGTTGAACATTTTTACATATGTCTGTTGGTCATCTGTATGTCCTCTTTGGAGAAGTGTCTATTCAGGTCCTTTGCCCATGTTTTAATTGGGTTACTTGTCTTCTTGGTATTGATTTGCATAAGTTCTTTATATATTTTGGAAATTAACCCCTTATGAGGTATATCACTGGCAAATATGTTCTACTATTCAGTGAGTTTCCTTTTTATTTTTCAGAATCAATTTGATATGTGCTTTGGGCTCTAGGTGAACTCACCAAGTAGCCACATTGCAAAGCTTCGGCTGACAACTTGTAGAAAGAATGGCATCCAGGCAAGGACCAGGAGTCAGTTGTAGATCCATCCCTATGATAAAGAGAAAAATTATGGTGCTGCCTCCTAGCTGGCAAGCTCTCTCTCCCCTGTTGAGGGCACTACTCCATCTTTTGGTGTCAGGAGATTAGGACCAGGACATCTGAACCCCTCTTCCTATTTATTTTGAAATCCTTTACTCATATTTAGCAGCAGATGGAGGGAGGGCACTTTTCTGATTGTGTTGCTCAATAGGACGACATAATCTTACTCCTTCATGTTAACCCCTTCAGCAGTTCTGTCAAAAGACAGTGGCACCTTCCAGGGCAAGTGGAGGAAGCCAAATAGTGAGTATCTTGCTGTTATGAATGGTACTGTAAAGGCAGCATAAAGTTTACAGCACATTTGCAGAATGTCAGAATTAGGAGGGAACTTCAAACACTCTCAATCCAATAGATTTGTTTGAGAAATGTGAACACAGAGGCCCAAATGATTTTCTGACTCATACCATTTGGGATGGGGGTAGGAATTAGAATATTACCTTCTGACTACAGTGCTCTTTCTATTTCCCTTTCCTCCCACTGCACCCACTGGCAAAACAAAACACTGCAGAATCAACCACAACTCTCTGACAAGGTGAAACAACACATAGTGCAAACTATAGGAAGGTACTGGGTTTTTAGTTTATGAATATTGTTATGGATCTGATTTTGGTGTCATCCTTTAGCAATATACTTAAGCGGCATTTATTTTCTTGCTGTGAAGTTGTCAGTCTTCCAAATGTTGGTCCAGGAATTGTAAATGATTCCTGCCTAGTCCCTGAGCCCCTCACTACAAATCACATTAGCTCTGAAGCAGGCAAGACATACCCATGTCCTCTGATTCAGTGGCTATGTCCAAAGGACCACACTTCTGACCTGATATTGCAACAGATAAGCCATGTTCCAGCATCTCAGAACCTCAATGGCACCTGGAAACATAATTAACTCAAGTCAAATTCTCTTACTAGTTCCTTGCCTATAAAACAAAGATAATAATAATACCCATATTAATAAACTGTTGAGAGTACAAGAGATAACATGTATATAGTGCCTGACACACAACTGAAACTCAATTCTTGGTAATTTTAATATGTACAATTTTTTGTTTTATTTCAATATGATTTTTTTAAGTTTTCATACTGTATTTATAACATCTTTCAGATCACTTTATATCTAGGTTATCAGCCAAATCCCCAGCAGGATTCACTTTCTGCCTTTCTTTGGCAGCCACTTCCACCCTGCCTCCTCCAGTGGGGGCTTCACTGCCCTCTGAAAATGTCTCAGGGAAATGATTCAGAAGCAATTGATTCTCCTTACATGTTCTTCAGTAAACTCACTGATGGAGGGCTTTGGTTTCCTCCACGTCTTCACACAGTACAAACAATTTTGTTAAATCAGTTTATGTTTTTTAGAGCAGCTTTAGATTCAGAGCAAAATTTAGAAGAAGGTACAGAGATTTCACACATGCCCCCTGCTCCCACACATGCGTCTCCCCCATTAAAAACATCCTCCACCAGAGTGCTACAATGGGTGAAACCTTCACTGCCATATCATGATCCCCCAAAGTCCCTAGTTTGCCTTAGGGTTCACTCTTGGTATTGCACATTCGGCGGGTTTGGACATAGGTATAATGACATATCCATCATTGTAGTATCACACAGGGCATTTTCACAACCCTGAAAGTCCTCTGTGTTCTCGCTAGTCTTCCCTCTCCCCACCCCATGCCAATCTCTAATTTTTTACTATGTCTATAGTTTTACCTTTTCTAGAATGTGATACAGATGGGATCATAAACATGTAGCTTTTTTAATTGGCTTCTTTCACTTAGAGGAATGGGGTCATGGGCCAAGGAATATGCATTTAAGGTTCCTCCATGTCTTTTCATAGCTTGAGAGATCATTTCTTTTTACCACTGAATAATACACCATCATCTGGATGTGCCACATTTATTTACCCCTTCACCTACTGAAGGACATCTTGGTTGTTTCCGAGTGTTGGCAGTCAGGAATAAAGTAGGAGGGGAAACATTTTATAGTCCTTTGGCAAGTCTCAGACTTTTAGTGGGCCTGTGCTTCTGGACTGTGAACTTCACACATTTCTCATTTTTTTCCTGAGCATCGGCCGAAGTCAAGTATTTCCTTTCTCCCGTGTGATAGGCTAGAGCTGAATGGAGTTGGATCATCCTTTTCTCTGGCCAGTTATACTCTGATAAGACCCCCTCTGATGAGTTTAGGCTCTCATCAACTGGCTTCTGCTGAGAATAGACATGGTTAAGAGAAGCAGAGTGCTCTGATGGATTTCAAAATGATTCCTTTTCCCTCAGAAGCACAAGGGGACTTGCTTTGATATTTACCGTGAGAACCTGGTTGAGCTACTGGAGGTAAATCTCGCACAATTGAGGACCTTCCCCCGCGCCCCTCCCCAACACACATAGACCGTCATAGACCATGACTGGGTCCCACTGGAATTTTTTTGGTAATTTTTTAATTTATTGCTTTGAGAGGGGGAGGGGAGGAGAGAGAGCGAGAGAAAGAAAAGACCTGCATTTGTTGTTCCACTTATTTATGCATTCATTGGTTGCTTCTTGTATGAGCCCTGACGGGAAATTGAACCACAACCTGAACTTATTGGGAGGACACTCTAACCAGCTGAGTACCTAGCTAGGGCCCCCACTGGAACTTTCTAGTTCACAGAATTGTCCAGCAATTTGTCAGTTACAGTTCAAGTTATCCTACTCCAGCACTGGTTCCAGGCACTGCTTCTCACTGAGTTTCCCCTTGTAATTTTCCACACCAGTAAGCCATTACTCTCTGTATTTACTTCTCTGTCTCTCTGATCTTAGGGAGCAGGTTTTGCTCTTTGTCCTCACGTCTCTTGGGGTCCTAGAAGAGTTGATGATTTTTCAGTCTGTTTACCTTTTTCCCTGTTGTTATGATGTCCTGAACTCCTTATTTGTATGTAGAACCCAGTACAGTCAAGTTTCAATTGAAATAGTGCGGTTAATTTGACAGCTCCAAATATCCCCCTGGCTGAAGGGAATAGATTTATGGTGGTGGTGATGTTGCTGCTCCTGTAGTTGTTATTGTGATTGTGGTTTTTTCCTTCTTGTTGAATTTACATCACACATGAATTATATAGGAGCAATAAATTTAACGTTAACAAAAACTTTAAAGATCTACTCCCTTGACAAGTTTCAAATATGCAATACAGTATTATTTACTCACCATGCTGTACATTAAATCCCCAAGACTTACTTATTTTTATAAGTAGAAGTTTGTACATTTTGACCTCTCACCCATTTTGTTCAATACCCCCCACTCCAGCCTCTGCCTCTGACAACCACCAATCTGTTCCCTGTGTCTATGAGTTCTCTCTCTTTTTTAGATTTTATGTATAAATGATATCAAATAGAATTTATCTTTCTCTGACTTATTTCACTCAGCATAAACTTCTCAAGGTCTATCCATGTTTCACAAATGGCGAGGTTTCCTTCTTTTAATGACTGAATAATATTCCATTATATATATATATATATATAATATATTCTTTATATATATGGCATATATTCTTTATCCATTCACACATCAATGGACACATAGGTTGTTTCCATAGCTTGGCTATTATAAATAATGCTACAATAAACATAGGAGTACAGATATCTTTTTCATTTAGTGATTTCATTTCTTTCAGATGAATATCCAGAAGTGGAATTGCTGGATAATATGGTAGTTCTATTTTTAGTTTATTGAGGAACCTCCAAACTGCTTTCCATAGTGACTGCACCAATTTCCATTCCCATCAACAGTGCACAAGGGCTTCCATTTCTCAATACCCTTGCCAAAACTTTCTATTATTTTGTCTTTTTGATAAAGCCATTCTTGCATATGTGAGGTGATATCTCATTGTGTTTTTAAAAAAGATTTTATTTATTTATTTTTAGAGCAAGGGGAAGGGATGGAGAAAGAGTAGGAAAGAAACATTGATGTGAAAGAGAAACATCCATTGGTTGACTCTTGCAAGTGCCCTGACCGGGGACTGAACCCACAACCCAGGAATTGAACCTGCGACCTTTCCCTTTGTGGGACAAAGCCCAACCAACTAAGCCCTACCAGTTAGGGCTCTCATTGTGGTTTTGATTTGCATCTACCTGATGATTAGTGATGTTGAACACCTTTTCATGAACCTGCTAGTCATCTGTATGTCTTCTTTAGAAACATATCTCTGCCTATTTTTTAAATTACATTGTTTGTTTTTTTTCTATTAAGTGATATGAGTTCTTTATTTTTGAATATTAACTCCCTATGAGATAAGTGATTTGCAAATATTCTCTCCCATTCAGTAGGTTCCCCCTCCTCCCCCATTCTGTTAATGGTTTCCTTTGCTATACAGAAGTTTTTCAGTTAGGGGTAGTCCCACTTTTGCTTTTGGTGTCAAATCCCCCAAATCATGTCCAAGACCGATATCAAGTAGCTTACCACCTACGTTTTCTTCTAGGAGTGTTCCAGGTCTTATGTTCAATTTTTAATCCACTTTGAATTTTTGGTGTGGTGTAAGATAATTGTGCAGTTTCATTCTTTTGCACGTGCCTGTCCAGTTTTCCCAACACCATTTACTGAAAAGACTTTTTCCCCCTGATTGTATAGTATTGGTTCCTTTTTCATAGGTTCATTGACCATATGTGCATGGGTTTATTTCTGGGTACAATGCATTTAACTTGAGTTCTGAATTTGGAAATGCTTTTTTGTTTTGTTTTTGTTTTTCAGTTTATTGTTTGTCTTACAATTGGCTTAGTCAATTAAAGAAGTAAGCCTTTTGCTGTAACTCTTTTAATCCCTTAGAAACTCAGGTAGGAATTTCCAAACAGATTTGGATCTCTGACAAGCCCTGATAAACTATCTTTATTTTTACATTTAAATCAAAGAGTACAGGATTCTAATTTAAATGAGTGGAAGTAAACATTAAAAAAAGACTATCAGAGTGTTCTATAATATTTTTTTCCAAGCAAGACTGTTGTAAAACTAGCCTTGATTTCTGGCTCCAAAAGCTATGACTTGAGATAAAAATCAAGGGCCAGAAAGTTAAATGACTATTTTAAAATCAGCATTTTCCTTAGTGACATTTGTTAAATCATACTGTCTGCAGTCCAAAAGCCTAGATAAGTTTCCTGGTCCCAGTCTAAGTGATCAGTATTCAGGAAGGTCTAAACTTCTTCTTTGGTTTTACTTAGAGAAGATCTTGGTGGAAAATGTTTCCGTATTTTTTCCTCTTTGTATTATTTTATTCAAGAAGGTTGGGAGAAGAGTCATGAGCTGTGCCCTGAGTCCCTGAACAGCTTACCACATCAAAACTGGACAGAAGTTAGGAGGTGTGGAGGCCAGCCCCACCCATAGTTTGGGAAATACAGGACCCAGGCATACCCACTGACTGTCCTTCAGGCTGCTGTCCGGATACGTGGGCCCTACCACAGACAACCTGGATGGCAGCTACTTTGGGGTGCTGCTGCCCTTCTTGGGAGTAGGGGTCTCTTGTTCTGCTTGTGGTGTCCCTGGATGGTGAAGGCAGCCACACTAACGGATGTGGCCTTAGCAGGAATCTGGATGAAGAGCTTACGGTCTGAGTTGTATTTGTAGATGCATTCTACCATGTGGATGAGACTCTTAGGGGCCACAGTCTGAGAGAGTATCAGAAAGTAGTTGGCTTTGATCTTCTCAATTTCCTCAAGAATGTCATTCCTCTGTGTCTGGTTCACGTTGCCCACCAGGAAATAGTGTGACAGGGTGTTGTGGAAGATGAACTTGTTGGACTTGGTGTTGAACTCCTTGTATACCCATGGACCTGTGTAGTCAGACACCAACACCAGGGAGGAGACATTGCTGAAATTACCACAGTTGGCATTCCCAGCTACCAGGCAAGTCACTCTGTGACTTAATACTAGAGCCTGCAATGGGCACCTCTTCACAGCATATTATGAAATAAGATAATAAAATTGGGGGCCAAATACTCAAGGAGCTATTTAAAAATCAGTGTTCTCCTTGGTGAGATTCGCTAAATCATTCTCTATTTAGTGCTGAAGTTCGGAGCAGTATCAAGGACAGCTGGAAGAAATCTAAAAAATCCACGTGCTGCGGTTTAAACTTCCTTGGGTTCACTCAGCAAATCGGGAATGGGCTCAGAGAAGAGTGGTTTTGCGTTTCACACAAGGAGACCCTAGCCTTTAGGAAGAATAGTCAAGGTAACCCTTATTTCCCCATCTCATTCCTGAAAACTTCTCTTAGGAAACTGACTCCGCTGTGCCAAAGTGAAATGGGCGGAATCGGCTGAGATGTTTGTGCTCGTAATATACAAATCCAGGCTGAATACTGCTCTACCTAAGCAGGTTTTCTGCGTGCTGGCTTTGGAGCCTTGTAAGAGAAGTGAGAGTGGCTGGTGAATTTACCACAATAAATTAATTTCCATTCCTTCATTAAACAGTGGCTTAGTGCCTACTCTTTTGTCAGATATGGGGCTAAGTGCTAAATCAAAGAACTCTTTTTTTTTTTTTTTTTTTTTTTAAACCTTGGGAGGCTCAGCAGGAGGCACTTCTTACAAGTTCAAAGAGTGCTTGAGGTTAATGTCAGTCCCTCCCAATCTGGAGAGACTGACCTAAAAAGTAAAGCTTGAAGTGCTGGAGGCTACCCTAACCCCTTCTGGGTACAGACCTAAGTTCCTGCCCCATACCACCAGCCCATGGTTTGTAACCACCAAAGATTTCAGAGTAGGGAATAAATATTGGTTTTGAAGGTTGAAGGCGCACCTGGCTGCCAGGGGTGGAGTCCTGAGCCCAGAAAGTGACATGTCCATGAAGTCAGCTTACAGATTAGTCGTTTCTTAACCATTTTGCACTTCCCATTGAGCTGTTGAAAGTTGAGGTTCACTCCTCAGGAGAATGAAATCCACATACACACACACTTACAAATGACTTCAGAAGGTTCATATGTTAGAAAACTCATCTTGGTAGTGGAATATTTCTGCAAATGTATTTGGCATCAGAGCAAAGATTTGCCTTACAACAGCCTCAAGTGGCAGAGCCCAATTTCTGAACCGCTCAGTATCCACTGTGCCTGCTGCCCTGAAACTCTGCACGGAAAGTTTGTCCAGGGCTCGGGAGTCAAACTGCTGAGCCCCAAAGCCCAGAATTGGGTCTCAGCACCGGCTATCTGCTTCTAGTCTCCAGGAGGCACTGAGCCCAGGAACGGACACTGTGATCCTTGCCAGTCCTTTGCTTCTTTTGCCTTCCCTGCCTCTGTACCTGACGGCGCACCCGCATTCCACACAACAGTTTTTCCATCCCCTGGTCCCCTGCCACCCTGCCGGTGCACCTGGGGAGAGCGAGTTTCACACAGCCAGCTCCCATCTCCAGGTTTTTATTCCCTCATGGCAGTGGTGCCCCATTAGTTAAGGAGTAAAGTTTAATAAGGGTATCTTAGAAGTTCGGTGTCCCGGAGCAAGGAGGTCACCAACCTGGAAGAAGCGATACGGTGCAATGCAGGTGTGCCCTAGGAAATGCTGAGGATTCTGGAGAGTAAGGACTAGGGTGAGGACCACTGGCTGAGGTCACAGCACACGTGGGGCTAGTTTCTTTCTGCCTGGGAACCACCGAGCTTGGGGTCTTTGCCTGCTCTTCACAGCCCTGGATACTTTTGCTGTGTCTGCCACACCGGGAGACTCTGTACAGGCTGTTGTGGATTGCATGTGGCGTGCCGAGACCGGGATATCCTAGGGACAATGAGAAGTTTCTTTCTCCGCACTCTACAGGCAGCAAGTCAGGATCCCGGATCTTCCCGACGGGCTTGGGGCAAAAGCTCAGGGGAAGGGTCCTGAAACTGGTTGGGCAGGTTGTGAGAGGGTCGAGGGTGAGAGGGTTGTGCTGCATTGGAAGGTGTTACAGAGGACGCTTATTCCTGAGAGAGAGGATAACCATGATGCGATACAGCACTCATATGCAGGTGTATAGGGTCGACCGCTCGAGAGACTCCCGAAGCAGGCTTGGGACGCGATTCTGCGCGAACCCGGGCGGGTATCCCTGCGCACAAGTGTCATTTTTGCGAGTTCCAGTGCTTTGGGCTTGTGTTTGGAGACAGAAATGAGTTTGCATGTGTGGGAGAGGATGAGTGGAAGTAAGGGCGAGTCTTCGGCTCGGGAGGAGGGACTTCTCAGTTGCTTCAGACCTGCTCTGCTCTCTAGTGGAGAACCGAAGCGCCAAAGATAACAGGTACAGGTCCGGAATCGCGCGCCACTGGACATCTTGGCAAACAGCTGTGGGTAACAAGGGTGGCTGGACTTATCGCTCCAATAGGCAGGAGAGTGATCGGAGATGGATGGAGTGGTAGAAAGGGAGGGGACTAGGGCTCCTTGAAGGCTGCGGAGACTTCTCCGCTTTGCCCCTTTCCGCTGTCGGCCGGCCCGCGGGTCATTGGTTCTTTCGACCCACGTGACCGACCAGCCGGGCGCGGGTCCTCGCACGAGACGGAAAAGCCTTCTTTTAGTAGCGTTAGTATTGTTAGAATGGATCTCGACCTTAAGGAATCCCCTGCGTGGACCAGGAAGCTCTTCCACGACCCTACTTAGCTAATGGAAAGGCACGCGGCTACTAATGACGTCATTCCTTCAAGACGGAAATCGAGTTCCCATTTCAAAGATGAGTACGATTGACCGTTGAACGCGACAGTTAGTGGCACGGACCTCCCGCATAGTAAAAAAAAAAAAAAAATCCAGGTATAACTACAGTCCTCCTTACATGTACCGAGATTTTCAAATGCGGAGCTGACCCTTAGCCAACACAGTTTTTAAGCACGCAGCTCCAAGAACTGCGCAGGTCAAATGAACCTCCATCTATGTACTATACAAATCAACTAAACTTCACGCGGTCAATTGAAAAAAACCCAAGTATAATTGGACCTGCCCAGTTCAAACTTTTGTTAAAGGTCAACTTTACGTTGAAACCCTGAGAAGTTACTTGTCCATAATCCTACCTCCTGTAATTGGTTCACCTGAAATTCAGTTTAGTCTGACAAAGTTCTTACTCGCAGCTCTCCCTTTTGCTCCTCCATAACGAGCCTTGTCCTCTGTGGGTGATTCCAGATGCCTGAGGCAGACACCCTACTTGGGCCCAGAATTAACACTGATACGCATCAACCCTCCAAGCCTCAGGAGTCTTGCACAGGGGTCTACAGTCAGACTTGGGGGAGCCAGGAGTCCCTGCAATCCCCAACCCTGCCCTACAAGACCGCACAGCTGGGGATGGAGTGGGATGCACTGTCAAAACCTGATGAAACTGAACAGATGAAATTTGCAATGACGTCAAACTGTCTTCAATATCCAGCTCACTTTGTGGGTGTTTTTCTTGCCCCCCCCACTGCCCCCCTCCCCTTTCCATTAATTACCTCAAAGCAATGCAAGCAGGATGATACTGGTGGATCCTACAGGTTCTGGACGCAAGTGGGTGATACAAATACGTCGGAGGCACAGGATCCTTCTCATTGGTTGCGCGGAGCTCCTGGACCACCCCAGACCGGGAGAAGCAGGAGTAAGAGGAGCCTCCGGTGCTGGGAGGCATCAGAGCGACTTTCCACTTGGAGTGTCTCTGCCACTTCCACGGTGCAGTCGCTTGAGACGAACCCTCCAGCCGCAGGTGAGCACCCAGACTTCTGTTTAGCTGAGATTCTCTTCATCTCTCCTCCCTTTCCTCTCTCTTAGTCTTCACTCTCTCTCTTAGTCAGCCTTCCTGCCTTGTCAAAGTCTCTGTCCACTCCTGATTGTATCTGTTCATCACACAGTTTTTCTTAGTCGGTTATTCATCCCAGACTCCTACCCGGGTTACGCTGAACAGTCTCAGTCCAGGGACTTTCCGCTCCACTCTTCCCGAGCGGAGCCCGTCTCCAGCTTCCTTGTCTTTAGCGGCTTGCGTGCTTAGACCGATCTGCCACTGGAGCACGCCAGGCACTGCGCACCGGACCGGACTCATGAGTAGCTTTCTGCAGACTGGGCGCTCACAGAGCCCGTTTCCCGCCTAGTGGACCCCAGGAAACCGGTTCGGAACCTGGTTGGCAAACAGGCGCAAAGACCTAGGGCATCAGCCCTAAACTGCAAGCCCCAGTCGTGAGTCTGGGTGCTTTTTCCTGGTTTAAATCCTGGGTCTCAATTAAAGATTCTGCTAACCTTAGTTCTTACAGGGGTCTCCGTGCTAGAATTTGGAGTTGAATTTGGTTCTTTAGTTTCTCAGAGATTCCAACCACAGAGATATGCCTTCTCTACCTACCTTTCCCTACTTGCACCGCTAGATGTGAGCAAAAGCCCCACACTTGGGTGACAGCTCTGAGTTGCATTAAAGGTATGCGCTGTCGTGCCAGTAGGCTCTAGGACGGTCCTTGAATGGAGACTTAGTGTATCTTACTGCTGTAGGGGTAACAATATTTTCTTCTTGCAGAGAGGCATCATGGGCTTCTGGAAGTATTCCGCCTTCCTGGCTCTCGGCATCTTAGTCCTGTACCAGGCAGGAGTCCTCCAGGCAGCGCCATTCAGGTGAGACAGCCCTGCCAGCAGCAAAGTCCCCTCCCACCGCCCCTGAGATCAACCAATTCTGTGGTCTGAATTGTGATGTGCTGAAAGTTTAACAATTGCTTGGGGGGGGGGGGGAGGATGTATGTGTGTAAACCTGCATACAAGTTCTTATGATACAAAGATGTGTTGAACACAATTTACAAATAAAAATAAGATATACAATGTTCTTCGTTATAAATTTTATATACCTCTTTAGCCTCACAGAATGCTTTCAGTGCTTTTTACCAAATATTTGCATATGTAGGAAACCAATTTATCTAATTCAACAATCTGCTAACTACTTTGCCATTAACTTTGTTGTTATTAAATTTAACATGCACTCTATTAACCTACTTTCTCACCCTCATGCAGCCTGGCTAATTATCCTGAAAATGGGGTAGACAGGCACTCTGAGCCTGTATTGGGTTTGCTTCCCCTCCCCAGGTCCTACCTGGAGAGCCACAGGGATCTGGCTGCATTCGAAGAGGATGACTTGTGCCTCATACTGGCTGAAATGGTGAAAGACTACATACAGAAGAAAATTGGTAATGTGGAACCAGATCAGCAGCAGGAGACCGAGGACTTCAGGTAGGCTATGCACCTGCCCAGCGCAGGGCATGCCCTCTCCCCAGTCATGCCCAGGAAGGCATGTCCTGAGAAGTAGGAGAGAACACAGTTGGACAGGTGACCAGCAGGCCATTTCCCCCAGCCTGGGGCCAGCTGTTCTCAGGCTACACTGAAGACAGAGGTCAGATGGAGAGACTATGGTTAGACCACATGTAAAATAAAGGCAAAGGCCTTGCACCGGGTAGGGTCAGGTAGAGCAGTGTCTGAGGTAAGTCAGAGCCATCTATAGATTTTCTGACAGCACTGGGAATATCTATGAGAAGTGATGATGACATTTTCCATAATGACCTAAACTTTTCTGCTGTTTAGGTGAAAAACCTAAGGTTAATTGGTGTCTCTCAGAACAGTAATTTTACCACGATGGTCCCATGAGGTGGGCTTTCCCACCTCACCCCCTCAACCTGTCACTGACAGATCTCTTTTTCTCCATCCTATGAATCAGTGTCAACACCCAGAAGAGAGCCTGCAACACTGCTACCTGTGTGACCAATAAGCTGGCAGGCTTGCTGAGCAGGTCTGGGGGTATACTGAAGAGTAACTTCGTGCCAACCTATGTGGGATCCAAAGCCTTTGGCCGTCGCCGCAGGGACCTTCAGGATAAGTAGGCAGAAGGTGACTGCCCTTCTCTTCTTGGATGGGAGGGCGGATGACTAGGTATCATAGGGGAAGAGTCCACTCTCTAACCATCCCTGGGCCCATATCAGTAAAAAATCCACTGGAAAAGCTGCTCACTCCAGTATCTGGAGAAGGACAGAGGCCCAATAGCAGAGACCCCAGGATTTTGGGTTCATTTCTCTGTTTTTCCAGTGTCTCCCTGTGACACTGAGATTATCTGCCAGGAATTAGTGATCCTATCTATTTACAATGCTGTTTCCTGGACCTGTAACTGTGATTATACCAGCAAGTTTAAAAGGGACTATGCTTTTGGACTACACGTACAATGTTGTGTACATCCGAGTGCACAGCATACACTTGGAGTCAAGAACTGCATTTGTCCTCTACTATCAATATGACCTTGGCCCAGACACTCTCTCTGAGCCTCAGTTTCCCCATCTGTAAATTGAGGGCAATGATAGCAGCCACCTGCTACTATTAATATAAAAAGAAAATAAGATAATAGATGTCAATAGCCTCACAATTAATAAATAACTAACCTCTAGCTGTTGTTCTCTTTCTCTTAGATCACCCCGAAGCTGAACCCCACTTCTTTAAATTCATCGTAAAGTCAGCTTGGAGGACTGCATGGAAAACACACCCTTCTGCATGCTACTTGACATGAAAACACCCTGTCCTACCTAAAATAAAATAAATCTAACTGCATATAACCTGGTGTGCATCTTTTCATATTTTATTCTATATTCAATACATATGACAGCGTATCTCATTGGCTTACCTGGTAGCAAATCAGGGCTGGGCCCAGGCAGCCGACTGTTGATGGTGGCAATTTGGCCCAACCTTCAGGGGATGTGAAATTGCTGCCTCCTGGGTGTCTGGGGACACGCAGTAAAGCTGTGCCTCACAGAATCTTTCTTTAAAGAAATCCTGTCTTTTGAGAACCTCACCAAGAAAGAAAAAGTAATCTGATACACTTAAAAGGAGTCCCCCCTGCAGTTTGTGCTGTTCTTCCCAGAGAGCCTCAGGGACCTGTGAACACTTAGTTGATCAGGCTGACTCACATGAGGCAAAGGCAACATGCTTGGGACAGGTTCTCAGAATCCTACACCCTCAGTTTTCAGTAAAATGTCCCTTGTTGGGCCCGAATGGTGGGGCTCAGTTGGTTGGGCATCATCCCACACTGTGAAAGGTCACCGGTTTGACTATGGTTTGGGGAGTGTGTGAGAGGCAATCGTTTGATATTGCTTTCTTACACCGATGTTTCTCTCTCTTTCTTTCTCTCTCCCTTCCCCTCTCTCTAAAAATAAGTAAATAAATAAATAAATAAATAAATAAAATTAAATAAAACAAATAAAATATCCCTTGTTGGAAACAGAACCCTGTGCATTTCAAAGAGACAATTCACATTTATTTTCAGACAGTGCCCTGGTCCCCAGCTTCAAAGGACATCTGTTCCCTACTCCTTAATTCAGGTTACCCATCCCTGCCCTTCCTCCCCATAAGCACCGTCCCCGCCAAAACACTCCATAGCTGGCAAAGCCTTTTAGCAACACTAGCTTGGAGTTTGATATGGGGTCACAGACTGGCAGACCTAGAAGGGTCACCAGAGGCCATCCAACCCAACTTTTTCATTCTCTGACATGCAGAGAAGTACACTGCTTCAGTTCCCGTGATTTGTCTAACTGAGACATTCGTACACTTAACAAATACTAATTGAAGACCTGCTATATTCTCAACACAATTCGAGCCACCAGGAATAGAGCAATCAGCAGAAGAGACAAAACCTTACATCCATGGAGCTCTATTCTAAACTGGGGGAGCCTGCAGTGACACGTGCTGTGAAATCAGACACTCCACAGTGGAAGGAATCTGGGATGTCATAGGGTATAATGACTTATCCAAGGTAGAGATCGACATCCCAGTGTCAACATCCATGGCATCTGCTGGGACTGCTGGTGACAAGCTGCTGACTGTGATTCCCAGGGTGACTGGGCAGCCAGTTTCACTCATGGACAGTCAATTAATTGGGATTATTTAGTTACAGAAATCAGCCGCTTCCATCCATTCACTCTAGTTATTTCCTCAGGAGCACATAGAATTGTGACCCTTGCTCCTGTTTGGTCTGTTGTCCACGCTGTAGCCCAACCTTTGCCTAAAAGGTCCAAGCTGACCTGCCCTTCCTCTCCTCTCACCGCCTGCCCGGCCTCATCTCCTACTTTTCCCACACACACTGGCCTTATTACTATTCCTCACTCCTATCCCCCAGCACCCACCCTCTCACCCACCCCACGTGTTAGCACTCTCTGGGTCTGGACTCTGTGCAGAATGCTCCTACCCTTGGCCCTGTCTTCTCCAGTTCTTTACTCAAATGTCACACTTGCTGGGCCTCCTTTCTGAAATGGTGCCCCGCCCTGTCAACACACTCTAGTCCTCTTCTCCTTGCTTTGTTTTCTCTTTACCACTTATTACTTCCTATCATAGCATCTATTTTTAATTATTTAGTTTACCCTTTGTACCCCCTCCTATAAACTATGTGAGCTCCACATGGACAGGGATATGGCTATTTTGCTTATTGCTGAATCCCCTGCACACAGAGCCGGATGCCTGGCAAGAGGTAGCACTCAAGAAATATTTATTGAATGAGTGGAACTCAGTCCTTTTCAGTCCTTTTCTCTTTTATGTTTATGGTCAACTTTCAGGTTCCCTCTTGGTCCGATTTTCTTCAGGTTACACTGTCCGAGGGCTGGCATCGTCAGCAATTATGTCTGTCACCTGGAGAGTGATCCCTCAAATGCCTGAAAACTTCTGCCATGGCTGCTAGTTCTTGGTGACTCTGTTTCTTGCCTCAAGGCCTCCAAGAGCACTATTTCTTCACTTTGACCACTCTTCTCACCCTCCATCCCTCCTCCCCTGCATCAATATAACTAGCTTTCCTTCTTCCCATGCTGTAAATGCAGCAGACTGGTAGGGTGCTCTCTAGGAATGATGCCTATGACTAGGTAGGTAAGTTCAAATCAGGAAGGAAGAAAGCAGGAAGACCAGTTTAGTCTGGGGTCCTAGAGGCTTCACCAATAATTGAATTAATACTTACAAATTCCAGCTGAACTCTGGGTATTTCTCAATAACTCATAAAGGAAAAGAGTAACCAATTTATTTTTTAATTTATTATGCATTTTTGAGAGTAACTAATTCAAATTTTCAAACCACTACACAGCATGCACTGAATCAGAATGCTGGGAGTAGTATGAGTACACAAGGCAATCAAAGCACAGCATAGAAAAACAAAGACTTTTTGTGTGGCTGCAGCATCATTCATTTCTCCTCAAAGCCCACATGGGCCATTACAGCAAAAGAATGTCTTTTGATGTCAATTAAAGTTCATGTCAAACACTCAGAGCTCAAGAACATATGCTCAGGCTCATTGAATTATTGTGCCCAATTCTTCACTCTGCCACAGTAGTGTTATATTTGCTTACACTTCCCATAGCTGCATGGTGGGTGAACTAGACATCCCTGTCCCTTTGGTTATGGAACTGGCCAAGTGATTTCTTTTTGCCCTTATGATATTGGTAAACATGGTGAAGGTGAGGCTTGAAATGTGCTTATGTGGTTGGGTTTTGTGTTCTTATAATGCTGCCATCACCATGAAAAGAGCATGCCTTAGGTATCTTTGACATGTTAGCCTGGGCTCCCAAATGAGGCCTGGGGAATAAACCTGACCTTAGCCTGAATGCACATGTAGCCGACACCAGCTGGAGATCATCCTCATCCTTAACACACACACACACACACACACACACACACACACACACACACACGAGCAAAAAAATAAATATTTGTGTTTGAGATTTTGAGGTTGTTTCTATGTATCATTGTTGTGGCAAAAGCTAAGTGGTACATATGAATTGGGAATGTTATAAAGTGAATGTGACTTCCCCAAATTCAACTCCTGATCTGATTATGTTTGGAGATAGGACCCTTAGGGTGGGTAATTAAGGTTAAATGAGATTCTAAGAGAGCGGCCCTAATCTGATAGGACTGGTATCCTAATAAAAAGACAAGACAGACAGATCTTTCTCCCTCTCCCTCTCTCTCTCCCTCTCCCTCCTTCTTCCTCCCTCCTTTTCCCTCTCCCCCACCATGCACACACAAAGGAGAGGATGGGTGAGAACACAGTGAGTAGATGGCAGGAAGAGAGACCTCCCCACATACCAACACTGATGGGACTTTGATCTTGTGCTTCCAGCATCCAGGACTGAGAGGAGGAAATAAATTTCTGTTGTTTAAGCCATTCTGCTGTGGTTGCCAGAGCATACTAATAGAAGGGGCATTAGTTGATGGAATTATTTTTGCTACCACAGCTTGTTTTTTTCTCACTGAGATTTGGTTTCTGAATCAATTTTTCTAATGGCCAATTTATCAAATTTACCCATTTCTTTTTATGAGTTCATTTACATTTTGTTTTTTTTAAGATCATCTTTAAAAATGCTCAGTTCGTTTTAGTTTAGTCTCCTGTGGATGAACCTAGATAACATGCCTCATATAAATTAATTGTGTCTTATTTCTATAATGGATTAGTACAATATATTACACAATGGTGAATAAAATATATGTGTATCACATAGAATATTCAGTGAAAAATAAAGCAAGCTGTAGAATATATATACCAGATTATATCATTTGTATTAAATTTAAAGCACACATGACATTAGTATACACAATTTAGAGATACAAACATATGTAGTAAAAAAATATAGTCATGTGCAGGGAGTATAAACATCACATTCAAAAGAGTGATGAACTCTGAAGGGGTGGGAAGGAGATCCCATGAGGAAGGGTACACAGGCAGCGTCTACCAAGGCTTTGTTTCCTTAGGTATCATTTTCTAAGCTTGGCAGTTGGCATATAATTATTGGTCATTACATTTGTACTTAATGTGAATAAATATCATAAGTATGGGTATTTTATGTTAAGGCAACTACCATAAAATTTAAAAAAAAAAGAATGCACAAATCTTAAATACCAAAGAGAATCTGTTCTGTGCAATGGAAAAGGAAAAAATACCCCCAAAATGTGCAGTGAATGCATCTTTTGAGAAAAGATGGCAGGAGTGAATACTTACATAGCTTTAAAATAATTGTAAATTAGGTACTCTCCCTCCTGGTGGCACCCTGGTGCCTTTCTCCTCTCACTCTCTCTCCTCCCCACCCTCCCCGCCCTACATACACCTTTACCTTTGTCCCTCCTGAGCTCCAGGGCCCTTCTTTTGCCTCTGTGACTTGTTTCCTGAGCCCATGTCTTCTACCACTTGCTGCTTCTGCCCCTGTGACTTTCTAAAGAAACTTCCTCTGACAAAAAAATAAATAAATAATAAATTAATTAAATAATTGTAAATTAGTGAAAATCAGTAATGAAAAGACTGTTGCCTTTTTTAAAGGCTCCAGCAAAAGTTTTTTCTACAAGAGGAAACTCTAGAACAAGTTTCAGAATCGATTAAAATAGATGGGTAGTAAAATGTATATCAGACCAAATAAAAATAAGTTGAGGTAACTTCAAAATATATGATCAAAGTAGAATTCAAAGGAAAAAAAAAACTCATTAGAAAAGGAAATGTGTCATATAGTGGGAAAAGTGAAAATGGCAAGAAGATATATTTATCATAGCCACACATGCACCCCAAAACCTGGCCTTAAATTATGTAAAATAAGAACTGACAGAACTGCAGGAGAAATATGTATATCAAGAATTTTTGTTGTAGAACTAATGTACCCTTCTCTATAAGCCATTCACTGGCTTCTGGAATCACCTCCAAAATTAATGGTTCGAAATTGGCTCTACAAATACTCACTAACAATATGACAGATTTCAGAAAACATACAGTGTTTACTCACAAAAAAAAGGATATTAATTTTTTTTTTTTTAGAGAGAGGGGAGGGAAAGAGGAAGAGAAGGAGAGAAACATCTTTGTGTATGATCAGTTGCCTCTCACACACCCCCAACTGGGGACCTGGCCCGCAACCCAGGCAAATGTCCTGACTGGGAATCGAACCAGCGACCTTTCAGTTCAAAGGCCAGTACTCAGTCCACTGAGCCATATCATCCAGGGCAAGTGGTGATAAATTTTATCAATAGTAAGATTATGTCTACTTTTGCCCAAACTATTTACTAAGTGAATCAATATATCCCACATTGATTTGAAACACTACTTTATCAAATGCTGACCAATCTTCCTCTGGCTTTTCTTTTCTATTTATGTGTTTATGCACCAATAATACATTTAATTACCAGTGGTGCAAAGGAACTTTATATTTCTCTTTTTCAAAATGTTCTTGGACATTTTCACAAATTTATTCTTCTGGAAGAAAGAATAATTGTCAAGTTTTTTAAATTTCTCTTTGAATTTTGACTGGCCTTGGGTTCTCTGGACACATCATTGTATTATCTGTAAATAATAGTAAATCTTATTTCATATTTTTGTTCTTTTGTGTCATGTAGAATTTCTAGACAATGTTGAAGGAAAGATGGTGACAATAGGCATCCTTGATTTCAGATGGAGCTTCTTTATCATCTTAAGAAACTTTTTATTGTGTGCTAAAATAATTTTTATTTTTTATTTTTTATGCTCTTAACTTTGTTTCTTTTTATTTTTTATTTTTTTATTTTTATTCAGTTACAATTGTCTGCATTTTCTCCCCATCCCTCCACCCCACCCCAGCCAGTGCCACCTCCGTCCCCCACCTCTACCCTCCCCCTTGATTTTGTCCTTGTGTCCTTTATAGTAGCTCCTATAGACCCCTCTCCCCACTATCCCCTCCCCTCTCCCCTCTGGCTATAGGCATCTCCAGTTTGTTAGAGATCCAGGATATTTTGATGAATTAAATCTTAATTTATGATTTAATTCATAAATAAAGTCCTCTGAAACTTAAAACTTAAACTTAAAATAATTTTTAAATCATAAATTAAGATTTAATTCATCAAAATATCCTGGATCTCTAACAAACTGGAGATGCCTATAGACCTAGCAGGGACCTGGACTGCAGTCTCAAGGGACCTTGAGCCAGGACCAGCCGGCAGAGCCTCTGTCAGCCTACTCTCAGAATCTGTGTGAAATAATAAATATTTGTTCTTCTGAGTTAAGCTTTTGGACAATTTGCTACAAAGCATAGATAACTAATATCCATCGAAGCCATGTTCACTCCAATTCCCAAATCTGGAAAGCACATTCAGTACAGTTGCCTCGATGTGCGACCTGAGTTCAAGTTGAAAGCCACAGTTCCCAGGAAAGGTACATTATCAGCTTGCTTTACCCGGCTCCCAAGCCCAGATCAGATTAGATACAATGGCATAAACTGTTTCCATTCCAAACAAAATTAAGTTCTGCTGGTCTTCCCCATTATTAGGTGCTTTTCCCTGTGCCAGGAGCCTCTTTCCCTGTGTTCTCCTTGCTCTTCATACTATAAGCTACTCTTTTATATCATTCTTTTTTGCCTCTAAGATTCTCATGGTGGAAAGAAATTGCTAAGGCTACATAGACCAACACACATATTTGAACCTCCTCTGTAACATTCCCCAAGTAGACTTCTAGCTGCTTATTTTTGAAATTTTTATGTTACTGTCTCCTGAAGCAGCTTATTCTATCTTTAGATCATAGACTTTTAGAAAACCCCTCCAATAGTGAGCAGAATTCACTTTCTCTTCCTTCCTGCTCTACTTGGTTCTCAAGATTTTCATTTTGGGCAGATTTTCCAAGGAGAATTGTCTGTGACTGAGAGAACCTCTGAAGCAAGGACTGGTTAGTTAGTGTTGGGAATTTAAAGCAAATCATGTTGTCTTGACGATAAAGTCGCTAGCTGGGCTTAGTTTTCTATGAGCCATCTCATTAGCTGGATGTATCCCAGACAATTATGCATTCGAGGGTTGGGGTTTAGGCTCTTTAATTGCGGGTCCTCAGGTATTTCTGCTCTTGGTGAAACTTCTGTGGATACTCCTGTAGCTAACAGGTGTCTTGCCCCTGTCTCTGGTAGGGCCCTGAGCCAAGCGCTAGAAACCTGGGCTTCATGTTGCCTACTCTGACTGCCAGGATGATGATAAGATTAATTGTTTCCATAACATAGGGCACTCTAAAGACTTCCTGGAGAGCTTGGCTCAGCTGTAGATCTAGGAAGGTTGAAGGAGTGGTCTCTTGCCTTTAAAAAAACAGTCAACAATATGCCAGGTCCTGTACAAAACCCTTTAGTATAGTCCACAAAGCTACATATGATGTGGCACCTGACCTGTTCCAGCCTCCTTCCTCACTATACTTTCCCTCCCACTGTGAGTTCCAGTTCCACGGCATTCTTTCAATCTGTCAGAATCTTCAAGATTAACTCAAAATAAATAGATTTAGGGTATTAATTACATGCGTAAAATCCCTTTACTTTTGCCATCTATAGTCACCTAATCGTGGGAATGGCATTGTCGTATTCATGGGTCATCCATTGTCAGGTGTAAGGGATTTGCAGTGGGTGTACACTAGAAGGTTAAAATCTGCTGACGTTCTTCAAATGTGGAGTGCTTTTTTTGTTGTTGATATATTTTTTGCATATGTATACACATATATACTAACCAATGTGTATATACATATATGAATAGCATGTATACATATGCACACATGTATGTGTTATTCAGTGTTGGGAGCTCATGTGTTATCCCCCAGTAAGAATATAGGTCATTATTGGATTTGATGTATTTGGAGTGGGGAGGCTTCTCTGAGTATACAGGTAGCTCTCCACCTCTGGATGTGAAGTGTGGAAAGGCAGAGACCCACAGGTAGGTTTTCCAGTAAGGTGCTCAAATGAGCCTCGTAAAATTGAAGTGAAACAATGTCATGAACATTTTGAAAGTTCGAAGTTTCAGATCATACACCTTTCATCTTTTTCTTGGAAGTACAGAAACCTTCCCAGCCCAGGTCCTTTTCTTGATTCATAAAAGGAAATAGCTTGCCAAGTCTACCCTCTGTATGTGATTTATAAAACATGATATGCATCCAAATTCTCTCTACATTAAAGTTATTCAATTCACTCTAATGGCCCTTATATTAAAGTCATGTCCATTCATTGCAGACAACACCTGTAAGTCATTAGTTTGAATTATAGTTCTTGCTAATTTTCATCATTAAAGACTTGGATTTAGGGAGGACGGCCTCTGAATTTTGCAAATCTATACTAAAATGGCTGTCTCTCATATTAGAAAAGTAGAAGGACACACAAAATATTTCTCTCACAAGAAAAAAAGCAGAGGAATGAGCCAATCATAAATGATAATCCCAAATGATTCCATACACGTCAGCCTCCACCCTCTGATCTCTTTTCTCTGCTCCTATCACTATTTATTGAACTCAAGGATGCACAAAAAACAAAATTTCTTGTTTAAATTCACTCACAGGTAATGTGATACTGAATGAATAAATGAAAAGGCAAGAAGTGAATCCAATTATTCAGGTGGATAGACAGATGCTAAGCTGTGGCTTTGGGACAGGGTTGACTCATCCATTAGACATAATAGGCACAGATTAGTGGCCCCAACAATGCTTCAATTAATGTGTTTTAAAATAAAAAAATTAATATATTAATGATAATGACTATACAGGGTCCAGCAGAAGTAAGGCCTGTTGGAGTATGGTTGGCAGGATAATAATATGGGTGTAATAATTTATAGTTTCAATTTGAACATTTCACCTAAAATGTCATATGGTGTGATTGAGTGTGATATTGTTATGTTACAGAATTACATGCTTATGATTTTGTAATTTAAAAAGTGGCATTAATTGTGCCGGATCCTGTATAATAACAAGTTCAGCTTAGATCATATTCACTTATGTAACAAAACAGTTGTAAATAGAACTTTTAATATTTTTTATGGAGGAAGAAGCTCATGAAGACAAAAGTGCTGAAAGCCCACAAAAATAATAATGCAGTCCTGGCTTGGGAAGCTTTAACCTTTCTCGGTTCATAATATCCTTTATGGTCACCACCACCATAAAGCTGTGTAATAACACACAGTGTCAGGAAAAGCAATGTGATTGCTGTAGAAATGCAGCTTCAAGACCAGGAGTCTGCCCTCCCTTTTAACCAGATTCCCCCCACCCCACACCAAGCCTCTCACAAACAGACTCTAAACTGCTACTGTATTACCAATTTGGGGAAACTTTAAGTTATATGCAAAATTTATATTTAAAAATTACTAATCTATTAAATAACTTACTGGTCATAAATGGCCAAATAAAACTGAGGCTTTTCACTTAAATGCTCCTGTCTGATCTTTGAAAGAATTCACACAGGAAAAGCTCAATATCTAACCATTATAAGAATCAAACCACAGTGAAAATAAAAACAGCAGAAGTATTTGTCTCTGTTATAGAAATATACATCATTATTTATATTAAAAGTTTATGCTAACATATATAAATACCATAAATGCCTCCTCAATGGCAAACCACTGCTTGGGGGGCCAGGAGGCTGCAGGAAGGGAGTTCTACAAAAAGTAACTTCACAGGGTTACCTGATTCTTAACTGAGCAGGTCATGGTGGGTAGTCATGCCCCAAGCATGTAACATATTAAGTAAAGGTTCTATCTTTGCCTTAAGCAAGCCCTGTACATTATTGTGCATCTAGGTTAACAGACCTTTGAAATAAACCCTCAAGAAAACACATAATCTTGTTAACTATCCTGTAATCCAATCCAGCCTTATTTTCTCTCACCTTCATATAATCTTTCTTACATTTCCTTCCTAATTTCAGATGCATAAAAGAAATTGCAAAACTGTCATTCTAGGGAGCATTTGAGATTTTGCTTCCCGGCAATTGTTGTCAGCTTGGCTCAAATAAACTCATAAAAATTCTCTACAGGTTTGGACATTCTTACATTGACAAGACATAAATAGAACAAAATGTGAATAGCAAACAAACAGGGGGAAATCTTCCAGGCTGCAACAAAATTCAAATTAAATGAATGATGTATGTTTTTATATCTATTAACTTGGCGAGGAAAATGTAATACTAACAGTTCCATTGTTTACAGTGAAATTGATGAACACCTGTCTGACAGTGTCTATAACACAGGAACATGCCAGCATGCACTGAGAACCATAAAAATGTTCACACCCTTTGACCCAGGAAATTTCATTCATTATAATTTAGCCTGAGGAGATATAAGGGGGACACCCCCCAAAAAACCCTGAATTATCTTTTGGAGGGTAAGCCCTTTGTAGTACAGGCTTCCCCTGCTAGTGAGTGTTCTAGGAATCCATCTGTATCAGTGTGCCATCTGGCGTTGTTGTGAGAGGCTGCATTGAGCTTTGGTGAATATTTTCTGAAAAATCATCGCATTTGTCCATGTCATAATGAGTGATTTATGAGCACACCTACCCACACTGCAATGAGTGTTCAAGGGTTTTGGACCAAAAATGTCATGACCCCCATGTCCCACCCTCCCTATTCACCTGACCTCACCTGAGTGACTTTTTTGGTTTGTTTCCCCAAACCTGAGTGACTTCTTTTGTTTGTTTGTTTCCCCAAATGCAAAAAGTCCTCCAAGGGAAACGTTTTGCTGATGTGGAAGAGGTGAAACAAAAAATGGCAGAAGCACTAAAAGGCATCAAAATCAAGTTCAAATACTGTTTAGAGCAGTGAAAAAAAATGCCTTAATAGGCATATTGCATCTGAAGAGTACTTTGAAGGTGATTGAAATTTAAACATGTAAAAATAAATACACAAGTTTTTATAAATAAATTTCAGGGGGGGTTGCCTCCCCCCCCATAATTCAAAAGGAGGGTAAACCCCTGTGTATAAGGATCCGTATTGTAGCAGTCTCTAAAATAGCAGAAATAAAAAGCAACCTAAACGCCCAACAATAGACAGTGAAAACAGTGGATTAAATTGCAGTACACTAACTGGATGGCATATTCTGTCACTCTCACAGTAATAACTGTAAAGAATATGAGACAGTATAAAGAGTTGCTTAAAGCACCACTTGGTAAAACAAAATGTCCAATTATACAGATGCTTTCATTATAGCTATGTCAATTATACCAGCATGTAGATGAGGCCTATAGGGAAAAAGAAAAATAGATCACTGCCTCCTGCTCCTTCTCTTCAAAAGAGACCCTGTGTAATGGGGCTCCTGCCTACATTTCTAGGCTCAACTCCTGCCATTCTCCATATGCTACACATACTGACTGGCTCTCTGCTCTGGATATTATTACATCCTTTCCTATGCAATTTCTGTCTCTTCCATTTGGATTGCATGACCCCTACATCTTTCTGTAACCTCATCTTTTCTTGTGGTTTTAATTATCACAGCTAACATGAATAGCAGTGTGATGAGCAGTGACTGGTCAGTATGAAATAAGAAATACGTATGAAATCATGACTAAAAAGGAACAAAAATTGTAGAAAAGATGATGACAGGGGAGCGTGGGGCGAAAAATTTGATTGTGATGCGTGGGAGAAACTTGAGCATTTTTAATGTCTCTGGGGAAGGAGCCAGAAAGAGGAAAAGCTGTGATATGGAGGAATGTGAATTAACTAAAGAAGCAAATCCCTTGAGCACCTTCTAAATGCAAATTCCCTGTGTCCCTGGCCAGGTAGCTCAGTTGGTCATTCCATCATGCCAAGGTTTTGGTTCCATCTCAGGTCAGGGCACATACAAGAATCAACCAACGAATGCATAAATAAGTGGAATGACAAATCAATGTCTCTCTCCCTCTCTCTCTCTAAAATCAATAAATAAAGAAAAACAAGTGTGAATTTCCTTTAAAGAGATAAAATATGTAACTACTAAGGACTCTGGTTCCCCATCAGCTTCCTTCTTTTCTATCACTATGAACTTCTATACTATATTGCAAATATCTTCTCTACCTGTGTGTAATCGGTGAGCACAGGGGAGAAATCTTAATCATTATTGTACTCTAATACTGAATACAAAATAAAGGCTCCACTGTTAATGAATAAATTTATCTGTTGACTTTCTTTCTAAGTGCCATGGTGTCCTGGAGCAGCATGGATCCCCTCAATAAATGGGTAAGAAGGAGCAATGAAAGAGAGGGAGCAGTACAGGTAGAGGAGCACAAAGTTGCCAAAACAGAACTTGACCAAAAACAAAAAAGTGACGTCTGGGTATTCAGGGAAGCCAGAGCTGCTCACAGACTGTGCAGGAAGCAGAGAGGTGCTCTCAGAGTATTAGAGTCACAAGAGTTCTAGATTAGGTCTAGTTCCAGTGCCCCATTTAACAGGTGAGAAAAAAGAATAGATGTCCAGAGAGCAAGAGTGATATGCACAGTCACATAGACTATTAGTGTCAAAGAGAAGCCACCAAAGCACATTTTTCTAAGACCAGCTTGTACTTAGGTGAACAGACTCTCAGGGCTTATCTCAGCTGAATTTCAGCTAGACTTTCCTCTGTCCTGAGGCTGCTGGCTTGCTGTCACTTTTCTGTTTGAAATCACAAGGTTTTCAGTTCTAATACCTGACCCCATAAAAAGGGACGCTGCAATTGTTAGAGGGGATGGAATGCAGAAAAGAGAAGATGCAAGTATTGTCAAGGCTATAACCTTGATGCAGTTTAATCAGAATCTGGAAGAGGTGAGAAATCCAGGCAACAGCATTTTGTAAAGGTATCAGAGATTCAAATGAGCATCCAAGGTTGAGAACCAATGGAATAGAAGTCTCTGAGAGTCAGGCATAAGAGCCACCCAGATCTCTCTTGCCATGCCCCTCCCTCCTCATTCTCCATCACCTACCCCCAGGTACCTCAACCCTGGTGTGGTTGAGCTTGGAGAGGTCCAGAAAAAGGGAGGTTACCATGACACTCCAAAGGTATGTTATGGTAGATGCAAAAAGACAATAGACAGGTTCAGTTAAAGTAAAGATTGACTTTTGTCAGGCATGATTCTAGCCCAGGACATGACTACCCACCATAAACTGTTCTTATTTTAAAATTTTCATTTTGGGCCATCCTATGTGGTTACTTTAGTCTCTGAGTTTGTACAGCTGCCACTCAGGCCTCCTCTGAGCTTGTCAGGTTTAGTGTGTGGCCCCTTTTCATCCACAGAAAAGGAGTCATCCACCAGAGACCATTTTCCACGTCCCTGAACTAATGCACCAAGAGGGATGCTGCACAGGGTTATGTTATTGATTTATCCATTTTTAATTTGCTGAATTAATAGACATTTATTTTTACCATAAACACAGTGAATCATGTTTCCTCTACAACTTGAAAACCACTCAGCCACAGAGACAAGTGTGTGCAGGTGACAGGACAGTCACTGTAGCCACAGTTCAGATGCCACAGAGATGCCAACCTCCCCTTGCCACTGTGCTCAGGTTTAGTTTCCTCCAGCCATTGGAGACCATATCAGTTGCAATAGACCAGGAGGAAACTTCTAGGAGGAAAGAAAACTGGACCATGGTCATTGCCCTGGTTGGTTTTGGACATCAGTTCAAACACATCTGAAGGACTGCGACTGTCCCAGTCCAGGCCAGACAGCACGAAAAAGCCACAGCAATGGGAATGGTGTGTGGGCACCCAGGAGTGGCCAGGACCCCAAGGACCTGGCCAGTAGGAAGAAAGGTTGCTTCTGGAAATAGTGTGCTGCTAGGAACAGGAAAAGTTTAACCTAGCAGCACTATGTGCACACCGGGGGAAAAGGAGGCAGTCGGTGAGTATAATATAAACTCAGCTATTTCAGGAGCACTCTCAGACTAAATCTGAAAGCAGAAACTCCCCCTGAAAGCAGAAAATCCCCCTGGCACTTCGGAACAAGGCATCAGTGGCTCCCCATTACCTAGAACTGTGAGTTCCAGCTCAGGCAGCGCCACTCCTCAACAGAAAGGAGCATACAGCCCTAGAGTACATTACTCATCGTGCCCAACCTTTAGGTTGAGAAAAACAACCATGGTGACTCACTTTTAAATCATGTTTACTAATGCATCAGAATCACCATGCTGCCACAGAAAGCAGAGGGAGAACCGCAAGCCTGAAAAAGCGAGTCCACCTGACAACGTATGCCTACGTAAGGCACTCGGAACCTAATGTCTACCCTTGAGCCTCCTCTCTAGCCTCTACACAGTTTTCTTCCTAATGTCCACTCTGTTGAGCATGAAATTCATGATGCCTCACTCCAGGGAAGGGGGTAAAGAGTAACGGGTTTAGTAGCTTCTTAAAGTCAGTTCTGGACATTATTCTAAGGGTAATGGAGAGCCAGGGTATACTGTTAAGCCTAACAATGACCAGACTGGGTCACCTGGCTGCCTTTGGAAGGATGGGGTAAAAGGATTAAGGCATTGACCTCTATAAGGCTTCTGCCTCACAGGACCGAGGGTGAGAATTGAACGAGGAATTACCTACATATCCCTGCAATGATATTTGTCTCATGAAGAACAGTCAGGAAATTTTAGCGCCTTCCTCAGACCTACAGTTTTAATTCTTTGTCATCTAATCTCATTTTTCTCTTTATTCCCCTAAAGATATTTTGGGGGGAAAGTACCATTTAAATGTTTTGCTGCAGTTAAAATTGATTACTGTGGTAGACACAGTACACGAATAGGAATAAGACCTGGGCCCTTCCTTAAGACATATTTACAATGAGCCGTAAAATGGTGTGCTGTGAACCATGCCAATGACAAGAGCCAAAACTCTCAGAAAGAAAGAACTGCATCCTTCTCCGCACTGTCCATGTTGGGCCCAGTATGTGTCACAGGAGACTTCCATGCACACATTTCTCTGCCGAATGCTGCACGCTCCAGGAGCTCAGAGTATAGAGCAGGAGGTTTAGAAGCACTGTAGTTTTAATCTCAGGATTTAATCCAGGCTCCATTAGGACTGTGGCTTTCTTTCTGTGTATTTTATTGATATAATTTGGCATTATTTTCAGTATGCTTTCTAGTGTGGGCTTTTTTTATAATGAAAGTTTCTTCTGAATGATTAACCACAATTTCAAATAAAAATTTTCCCATCATGAAACACTGCATAATAACATGAAAATACCAAATCTAGGCTGAGATGTTTGGTTTGATAATATTGAATTCCTAAGTACCTATGGTATTTCCATCCGAGTCACAGATAATGTGGGGTAAATTTCATTCTCTATTGTTGCCTTTTCCCACCACCTATCCACACGCTGGCCACCTAACCTGACCTCTAGCCGACATGTGTTTAGAAAATCAGAGTAATTTCTCCCTTAGCCTGAGCAATACACCAGTGAACTGGTATGAGAGTCCTGTAATTGTGGGTAAAGCAAGTAATGACGTGGTCATAACTAACATTGTTCCCTCTATTAACATGTGAGGTTCTCCCAGTTTCTATACTCATGTATTTATACCTGTGGCAAGTGGAAAATTAGGTGAGTAATCATATTGGCTATGGGAACACAGCATTGTTGTGGGAAAGTAAAGGCAAAGCTGTTTTATCCCTATGTTGATGGTTCTTCAGATTTGTATGAGAGAATTGAACTTGGTCAGAATCGTTACTCTTTCTTAAAGTTTTATTCCTCCAGATGAAAGCCGTAGCTGCCTGTCCTTGAGGGCCCTGCAGTTCGTGACTCCATGTGTGAGAGCTGTCATGCGCTGACGAGATCACTCAGGGATACAGTTGCCTTTGTAACACCCGCAAGTTCCCCTCAACTTAAGAAACATATTTTAAAGAAAACTCAAAAAGTAATTCTGATATTTTATAGCAAAACTGTACTATTTTACACTTTTGCAAATATTTTTATTATAAAACCCAAACTCAAAGTAAAAAATTTTGAAGTACAAAGAATATAGTAAAGAAAATAGAAGTTCCTATTTCCTAATTCAATTCCATAGTCACATACCCCAAAGGTGCTTTGAACCTCCTTTTGGAATGTTTTTCCTTATACTAGATAAGGGAATTAACTTTTATAAATTTTAATACAAATAGGATCATCCTATCCAGTTTTGTCATTTTCATTTTTCACCTACAATTAGGTTGGTACATATATATCTCAACCTTTTTATTGCCTGTATAGCATTGCTTATATAGACGTACCATCATTCATTTCACCTATTAATAATTATTTACATTGATTCCTGTTCCTTCTTGCTATTTGAAATAGCATGGTGATAAACATTTTTCAACATACATTGTTTTCAAACTTAAGCAAATATATCCATAATATTAACTCTAGGCAGGCAGAAGCCCTGACCAGTGTGATTCAGCTGGCTGAGCATTGTCCTACAAAGAGGGGTCGCCGGTTCATTCCCGATAATGACAGAACATGTTCTATCGTGTTCTAGTCATTTATTGCTACATAACCCACTACTCCAAAGCTTAGTGCTTAGAAACAAAAACACTCACTTATTTGGCTTACACCTCTGCAACCAGTTCAGGACCAGGCAGGGAAGTCTTGGGCGTGCTTGTGCTTCCATTAGGTGGAGCGGTTTGACTGAGGGCCAGCGGACCCATTTCCAAGATGGATCACCCAGGCTGTTAGAGCTGGCTTTCAGTGGAAAGCTCAGCTGGGCCTGCTGGCTGGGAACCCTCAATTTCTCTCTGCATGAATCACTCCATGTGGTCTAGGCTTTCGCGTGACGTGATACTTGGATATATGGGGCAAGAATCCTGTGTTACGGTGGGCGGGGATATCCCCCTGGCAACCTAAGCCCGCCCCTTATCCTATCAAAGATGTCAAAATATAAGGTTGGGTGGGGATATTTGACTGACAGCCAGAGCTCAGAGCCGGAGGGGAACCACCAATGATGGATCCCCTCTTTGTTCCAGGAGACCAATCCCTAGCCCTCCAGGGGAGCCAATCAGAATTTGGTATATAAAGCCCGCCATATTCCCTGCTGGGTATGACTTCTCCGGCCCCCACTCTGGGGACCAGAGAATTTCATCCTAGAGCCCAAACCCCAAATAAAGCTCTGTACTGCCTAATTTTGTGGCTGATTGGCTTTTAGTCCTCAGCGGAGCCTAAGAAAACCTTTCATTTGGTGCCGAAACCCCGGACGAGTTGTCTGCTGAAAACCACTCTTCTCCCTACTCCCTGAGGAGGCCTGGCAGCCACCCCACCAGTCCGGACTTAAGAACCAGGGTAAGTGCCGTTGCTCTTAGGTTTTTGGTCCCCGAACACTGATTCTGGGCCCCCTCTGCCGAGAGAGGCTGCTCTCCCACCAAATCTCAGCGCTGCGCCGGGGTGACCCTCTCCGGGAGAGGCTGCTCTCCCTCTGCTGAGACTCTAGGCTCCAGAGGAGACATCCCTGGACCTAGATCCGCATTTTTACCTCACTGGATCAGCAAGTTGGGTTGAGGGACGCCGATTCCCGCTTCCTAATCCTCGTGGGACCAGGAATGGGGGGGCAGGAGTCCAAACCAGACCCTAAGTCACCTCTAGGGTGCCTCCTGAAAAATTTGCCAGCTATTGATCCTGGCCTCAAGCAAAAATGACTGATTTTTCTAATGGCCAGGTCATTATATCAGCTCCATAATCACGAAACCTGGACTCCTGAAGGTACTTTCGATTTCGTTGCCCTTACTGACTTAGATAATTTTTGCAGACGGACTGGCAAATGGCCTGAGGTTCCATACATTCAGGACTTTTGGGCTCCCACCCTGATCTGTGTGCCCAATGCTCCACAGCTCAGGTTCTCCTGGCCTGAAGGAACTCTGACCCCTACGGCCTCCTAAGCCAACTGCCCCAGAAACCCCTTCCTCCTTTTGATTCCCTTGAAGATCTTGTTTCTCCTCTGGCTCCTCCTCCCCCTTATCAGCTCCCCACCAAGGACTACTCCAGCCCAGGCCCTCCCCTCTCAGCCAGATCCAGCCCCGGCCCTCCCTTCTCAGCTGGATTCTTCCCCTCCCTCTGAAGACCTTTCCTCCCCAGTCAGCTCACACACCCGCTCTCGCCTGAATCTAGAGCCCCTAGACTCCCGGATTTGCCCCCTCCGGGAAGTGGCAGGAGCAGAGGGTGTCGTTCGGGTCCATGTCCCCTTCTCACTAACTGACCTGTCTTCAATTGAAAAACGCCTTGGCTCTTTCCACCTCTAACAACTGTAATTCCCAAAAGGAGGGCTCTGCCTTCCCCTCGCACTTCATCTCAGGCAGTCAATTACGATAAACTCAGACAAGTCACCCGAGGCCCCGATAAACTCAGACAAGTCACCCGAGGCCCCGGAGAAAATCCAGCCCTATTTCTCAACAGACTAACCGAGGCAATGATGCTCCATACCCGTCTTGACCCAGCTTCTAACGCTGGGGCCACTGTTTTAGGTACTCACTTTATCTCTCAGTGGGCCCCAGACATTAGGAAAAAAAAAAGAGGCCAAGGATGGCCCCCAAACCCCCATCCAAGATCTGGTAAATATGGCATTTAAGGTTTTTAATAATCGGGAAGCAGAGGCCGAGGTGGCCCACCAGGAACACCTACAGCAAAAGGTGGCCCTGCAGACCCAAGCCATGCTAGCGGCCCTGCGGCCCGCGGCAAACACCAGCACAGGGGCGAAGCCTAAGTCCGGGCGGGAGAATGCCCCACTGGGAGCCTGTTTCAAGTGCGGCAAAGAAGGACACTGGGCCCGCCAGTGGCCTCAACCCCAGCCACCATGAAGCCCTGCCCCGATTGCCAACAGCTTGGCCACTGGAGGGATGCCTGTCCCCTTAGAGGCTCGTCCCCAGCACCTTCACACAGGGGACCAGCCAGTCAAGGTGTGGACTCTAACCTGGCCACACCGGAACTTCTCGGACTCCTAGACGACTGAAGCAGCCCGGACTTGAGGACCCCCATCACCCTTGCCGAGCCCAGGGTAACGCTGCAGGTAGCGGGTAAGTCCATCCCTTTCCTGGTGGACATGGGGGCTACCTACTCTGTTTTACCATCTTTTTGAGGAACTCTTACTCCTTCCCAGATCTCGGTCATGGGGGTTGACGGGACCCCATCTCGCCCATGGCGAACTCCTCTGCTTAACTGCAGTCTGGACGGCTTTCCCTTTTCCCATTCATTCCTTGTCATACTCTCCTGCCCTATCCTGCTTCTAGGAAGGGACGTTCTCCAACTACTAGGCACCACTCTCCAGGTCACGCAAAACTATACCCCTTCCTCCTCCCTTATCCTTCCGCTGTTAGAAAATCCAACTCCTCCTCCAGCTCCGCCTATTTCCCCTTCCCTCATCAACCCACAAGTATGGGACACTTCTACCCCAACCGTAGCTTCCCATCACCGTGCCCCCGCCCCTGTCATCATCCGTCTAAAACAGCCTGACATTTTCCCATCCTGAACCCAATTCCTCATCTCCCACACAAACCTAAAAGGATTACAGCCCATCATTACTAGCCTCGTAGACCAGAAGCTTCTTTTTCCTGTCAATTCTCCCTGCAGCACTCCCATTCTCCCGGTCAAAAAACCATCTGGAGCCTACTGCCTGGTCCAGGACCTTAGACTCATCAATGATGCAGTCATCCCTATTTACCCAGTAGTCCCTAACCCCTATACTATTCTCTCTCACATTCCTCCTAATACAACCCACTTCTCAGTTCTAGACCTCAAAGACGCCTTCTTCACTATCCTTTTACACCCAGAGTGCCAGTTCCTTTTCGCCTTCACATGGACAGACCCTGACACTGCTCTGTCACAGCAACTCCCATGCACAGTCTTGCCGCAAGTGTTCAGAGATAGCCCCCACCTGTTTGGTCAGGCTTTAGCTCGAGACTTAGCCTCCTGTGACCTAGGCTCTAGCAAAGTCCTCCAATACATAGATGACCTCCTCCTCTGCAGCCCCACTTTACAAGATTCCAGACCACATACAGCGACTCTCCTTAACTTCCTTTCCCAAAAAGGATCCCGAGTTTCTCCTGACAAGGCTCAGTTATCAAGCCAGCAAGCCACCTACCTAGGTCTCTCTCTCTCCCCTACCTCGCGCAGCCTTACAGCAGACCACACTCAACTCCTCCATAATCTCCAACCCCCAACAACAGGTGATCAAATTCTGTTTTTTTAGGACTAGTTGGATTTTTCAGACATTGGGTTCCCAACTTTGCCCTACTTGCCAAACCACTGTATGAAGCAGCCAAGGACACTCCTTCAGGCCCCCTCACATCGCCCAAGCTGATGCGAAAAGCCTTTACCATCCTGCGGGACACTTTGTTACAGGCCCCCTCCCTCAGTCTCCCCAATCCCTCTCGTCCTTTCCATCTATTCACAGACGAGAGGCAGGGCATTGCAGTTGGAGTCTTGGTCCAACCGCTGGGCCCCACATACCGTCCAGTAGACTACTTGTCAAAACAGCTTGACCCTACCCTACATGGATGGCAGCTGTGCCTCTGAGCATTGGGGAGCGCGGCAGAACTCGGGAAGGAAGCCCTCAAACTCACTCTATGCCAACCTGTTACCATATTTTCCTCTCATCGCCTTATGGACCTGCTATCCCATCACGCTCTCTCTCTTCTAAGCCCTTCCCGTCTACAGGAATTTCACCTCCTGTTCGTGGAGGGAACAGCCCTGTCTCTCTGGCTCTCACCGCGCCTCAATCCAGCTACCCTCCTCCCAACCCCCACTACAGACATGGAACTTGCCCACTCTTGCCCAGAAGTACTAGACTTCCTCAGCCTACCTCTAGCCCCTCCCCTCTACGTCCCCTGACAGCCAGAAGTAGCCAGATAGAACACGGCACCCCTTATCCTATCAAAGAGGTCGTAAGCTATACTGCTTATTACAACCCATCAGCCTCATAGTGTCCCATCTTCTATACCAGGGGTGTCAAACTCATTTTCACCGGGGGCCACATCAGCCTTGCGGTTGCCTTCAAAGGGCCAAAGGTAATTGTAGGACTGTTTAAATGTAACTGCTCCTTAACTGTTAAGCAAGACCTCGGCGCTGCTGCTGGGTAGAAACAAGGTCCTTCCAGATAAAACAGGGTGGAGGGCCGGATTCGGCCTGCAGGTCTTGTGTTTGCCACCTGTGTTCTATGCTATATTCATTGCAAGGAGTCACAAAGGTCTATCTAGTTTAAGGGGCAGGACATAAACTGATCTCTTGATACAAATGTAGCAAGTTTCTTTAAAAAGCAGTTGGGATGGGGAATATTGCAGCCCCTGCTGGAAAATACAATCTGCCACAGTCAAAATATACCTTCTTTGACTCCAGATAAATAGTTCAAAATGTTATATGCTGATTTTTGAACAGTACATCCAAGTTTTATTGTTTTTCCTTTGATCTGATTCTGACAAAAATTGTTTTTCAAAATTTTTTTAATCCTCACCCCAGGCTATGTTTCTTGATTTTAGAGAGAGAGGAAGGGAGAGAGAAAGAGGAAATATTGATGAGAGAGATATTTCAAACATCAATCAGTTGCCTCCCGCCCTGACCGGGAATTGAACCCCAAACCTGTTTGGTATACTAGATGATGCTCCAACCAACTGAGCCACCTGCTCAGCGCTGAAAAAAGAAATATTTTACTAGACTGGTCAGTTTGTTTTCTTCCTTTCACGCTAGTCCCCATTAGGACTAAAACCAATGGTAGTTGCATGATCAACTTTTCTTCAATCGATGAGAAAAAGTTTATTTTGTTTTTCCATTCCCCTACATTTGGTACAGCTCCTAGTGATAATAATGATATTGTTGTTATTATTCCATATGAGATACTGTATCTTCATTTCCTGATGACAAATCTAGATGTGGAAAGGTGAGGCAACTTTGGCCAGGGGTGCCGCTAAACACCTTCCAATGCATAAGACAGCCCCACAGCAAAGAATTATTTGGCCACAATGTCAACAGTACCAAGAAACACCACACACCATTTTTGACACATTCGACCAATCACAGCACCTTCTCCATACACCGAACAAATCTTTTTTTTTTCCATTTCAGTTGCATTTTTACCTTTCTTGAAATAATAAAGCACAATACGCCAAAAATGTTATGTATTTTCTTCCATTTTCAATATTAAAATGGATGCACAAAAATTCACCAAATTTGATAAGTTGTTTTTTAAATACATGATGATATGACAGCTATCACAATACAATCCAACAAAATTATGTTGAATAAAGTTAAAGACAACTGAGCACTCCTAGAGCCATCGTACAGGAAAAAGTAAATGCGTTTTTTGGCCAACCCAATATATTTAGGGCACAGCTCAGGAGTTATTTGTGTGTTTGTTTGTTTATAAAATTTCCTATCTTTTACATTTTTAAAGAAGTTTTGATGTCTTTCTTGTCATCTGGTATTTTTCTGGCTTCCTGTTTTTTATTTTGGAATACCTATAAGGTAATGTCTGCTCTTTAACAGAAGCCAAGATTCTGATTCATTCTTCTGTTAATGTCATATTATATTATTGTAATTATCTTTTGTACTGACTCAGATGAAGCTCTATTTTCATTGGAATGAAAATGGATGAGACTCCTAGATTATGAAATTCTGGGCTACTTGATATATTAATATTTATACATTTTTTAATATCAAACTATTGCCACTGAACTACACCAATAGTGTTTGGTTGAAGCTTTCTTTTTAGCACAGAAATGACTACCTGATAGGTCAGCTTTCTATCAGTGTTTGCTACAACTTTGAAAACTTGGATGGATGCTCCAGTGACTTATCAAAAGGATAATTTCTCCAAGGAGTGAAAGGGTTACTATTTGACATTCATCATATCTTCATAGGAGCATCTGGAAGGCTTTTAGCTCCTTTAGTTTATCTAATCCTATAGAGCAGTAGGCAAGGTTCTCCACAGCTGAACTGAAGATTTTCATGTTGTGTCTCTTACATTCCTCACTCTTGATAGGAAGTTTATTGATTCATTCAACAGCTATTTTTCAGCATATACTATATTTCAGGCACTAGAAAATACAAAGGTGAACACTATTTCTGCTTTAATAGTGTAAAGGAAAACATAATTATACAATCTGGTACTATAGTAATTGTCAGGCAGAATTCTCTCAGAGAAACAGAAACTGTAGGATATATATGTTTACAGGTAGGTAGATAAGGATTGGCTTACACAGATGTTGGGGCTGGCAAGGAAGTTCCAAAATCTACAGGACAGGCCATTGGAAAAGGAAGGCTGGAAACTTTCAGGTGTGAGCAGATGCTACAGTTCAAGGGTAGAAATTCTTCCTCAAAAACTTCAGTTCTGCCCCCAAGATCTTCAACTACTTGGATCAGGCCCATCCAAATCCTAAAGGATAATCTCCTTTACAGAAAGTCAGCTGATTGTAGGTGTTGATGACATCTGCAAAATGCCTTCCTAACAACACCAAGATGAGTGTTTGATTGAATAACTCAGGTACTATAGCCGAGCCAAGGAGACACATAAATCTGACCACCATAGTAATGTTTGAAAAATGCTATGATAGGGAAAGTATAAAGTGCCAAGGACCCACATCTTAGGGGCACCTATCTTAGTCTAAGGGGAGTCACATATTTTCTGAAAGAGATGAAAATTAACATAAGACCTGAAAATGAGCAGGAATTGCCTAAATAAAGTGAATGGATCCTGCCTGCCTTCCTTCCTTCTTTCCTTCCAGCTTCCCTGCCTCTCTCCCTTCCTTCCTTCTCTCTCTCTCTCTCTCTCTCTCTCTCTCTCTCTCTCTCTCTTGCACTTTCATACTTTCTGGCACCACAAGATGTTCCAGGTTTATCTTATTTTCCATACCCCAAAATCTGGAATCAACCAGTTCTCTAGCAAGCCCTGATTCACTTGAGGGAAAAAAAAAAAAAGTGAATGGAGAATATTCTTGAATGTAAAAATAGTGTAAACAAAAGCCAGAAAGAGCACTAAGATCTCTTCTCATTAGATTTTTTTTCTGTCTTTCTCTCTTCAGTATTCTGAGGTGATGGTTATTCTTTAATAGAAGCCAAGATTTGATATTATTTCATTTGGTAATCATTGCATTAGCTTATGGTAATCCTTAGTGCTGGATCAAATGAAATTTTATTTTCCTGTTTTTTGTACCAACCCATAGAGAAGAGATAGGAGATCCTTTTCTATTTTCATGTTTTAATTACCATTTCCAATTACTGGTGCAATGAAGCACCTTTTCAATGTTTGTTTGACATTTAGTTTTCCTCCTCTGTAGACTGCCTCTCTGCAACCTTTGCGCATTATTCCCTTGGGTAAATTTCTTTTCCATATTGATTGTATATGATTTAAATATTACTAGAAATGTTTTATCTTTATATGCATTGCAGATAAAGTCTCCCAAAGAACATTAATCCAAACCGGGAGGAGCTTTGTGGACTGCAGTTTGAAGGTGAGTACTGGTGGAACTTGTTAAGTCAGGAGTATTGGGGTGATCTCAAATGCAGACCTAAGTTCCACTTCTAGGACTGTAAAGGAAGAGATACACCTATCTCTATCTGCAGATGATAAAATTAAATGCCTGAAAACCCAAAAGGACCAAAAGGACTATGCTTTAATGAAATAACAAATTAATTGTAAAATCATTGTACAAAAACAATAATCTCTATAAATTGAAACAAAAGGTAGTTAGGAGATACAATGGGTGAGGAAAATCCATTTAAAATGCAAAAATAATAATAATAATAAAATAAACGGAAAGAAAGAAATACCTAGAAGAAATAGCCACAGCCTAATTGTGTAAAATAATAAGATACTCTTGCAAGTCACAACACAAATTTCAACAAATGACAATTTCCTTTTAGAGTTGAAAGAATTAACATTAGATTTATATTACTTTTCCCTAAATGAATTTATGGACTTTTTTCATGTGATGCTACTACAAAGCAATTCTATTTTTGACTCTCCCTTTATTTTTTTTATTTTTTAAAGTATATTTTACTGATTATGCTATTAGTTTTCCCAATTTACACCCCCTCCACCCCCCAACCCCCCAGCATTCCCCTGCCCTTAGTTCATTTCATGTCCATGGGTTGTACATATACATTCTTTGAGTTCTCTGTTTCCTATGCCATTTTTGACCTCTCCCCATCTATTTAATGCCTACAATTATGCTTCTTCCCTGTACTTTTCCCCCCTATTCCTCCCCTCCCCCTCCCCACTGAAAACCCTCTACATGTTGTCCATTTCTCTGATTCTGTTCCTGTTCTGGTTGTTTGCTTAGTTTTTGCTTTCATTGTTTTTCTTTATATTTTTAGGTTCATTTGTTGATAGTTGTGAGTTTGTTGTCATTTTACTGTTCATAATTTTTGATCTTCCTTTTCTTAGATAAGTCCCTTTAACATTTCATATAATAATGACTTGGTGATGACGAACTCCTTTAACTTGACCTTATCTGGGAAGCACCTTATCTGCCCTTCCATTCTAAATGATAGCTTTGCTGGATAGAGTATTCTTGGATGTAGATCCTTGCCTTTCATGACTTCAAATACTTCTTTCCAGCCCCTTCTTGCCTGTAAGGTTTCTTTTGAGAAATTGGCTGATAGCCTTATAGGCACTCCTTTGTAGGTAAGTCTTTACTTTCCTGTTGCTGCTTTTAAGATTCTGTCTTTGTCTTTAATCTTGGGTAACTTAATGATGATGTGCCTTGGTGTGTTCCTCTTTGGGTCCAACTTCCTTGGGACTCTCTGAGCTTCATGGACTTCCTGAAAGTCTATTTCCTTTGCCAGATTGGAGAAGTTTCCCTTCATTGTTTGTTCAAATAAGTTTTCTTGCTGTTGTTCTTCACCTTCTGGCACCCCTATAATTCAGATATTGGACGTTTCAGGTTGTCCCAGAGGTTTGTAAGACTCTCTTCACATTTTTGAATTCTTGTTTCTTCATTCTGATCCAATTGGATGTTTATTTCTTCCTTTTGTTCCAAATTGTTACTTTGAGACCTGGTTTCCTTCCTGTCACTGTTGGTTCCCTGAATATCTTGCTTTATTTCATTTTGGGTATCTTTCTTTTGTTCTTTCATTTTTTGACCAAGCTCAATCAGTTCTGTGAGCATTTTGATTACCAGGGCTTTAAATTCTCCATCAGATTGGTTGGCTATATCCTTCTTGCTTAGCTTTCTTTGTGAGGTTTTGCTCTGTTCTTTCATTTGGGCCATATTTCTTTGTCTCGGGGCCCCTGTTAAATTGTAAGGGAGCAGGAACTTAGGTATTCACTCAGGCAGGCAAGCCTCCTTGCTGCACTGCAGCACTGCCTGTGGGGGACGGGCCAGAGAGATAAAAATGCCGCTCCCCTGCTCGTCTCTAGAGCACTTTTCAAAGAGCTCTCATGTGAGACTGGGAGTTTCTCTCACCGTGGCAATCCCCACCATAGTCCACAGACACCTCTGAGTCTCAGTTTCCCCTTAAGTGATCCCCTTCTGCGCAGCCCACCACTGTGCCACAGCCACCCCCTTCCCTGTGGTCTACCACCTCACCGCAGTTTCTCTCTGTCCACTGCCTTACTGGTCTGGTTGTTCTGGTTGATTTTTTTTTTTTAATTCCATGGTTGTTGGAGTTCAGTGCAGTTTGATTTTCTGGCACTTCTGGTTGTTTATTGATATTAGATTGGTTGTTATCTTCCTTTTGGTTGTGCAAGGAAGTGAAGGGTTTCTACCTATGCCTCCAACGTGGCTGGAACTGTGAATTTATCAACTTTTAATAAAAATATCAGTTTATAACCCTGGTCAGTGTGGCTGAGTTGGTGGGAGCATCTTCCCATGGGCTGAAAAGTCACGAGTTCAATTCCCAGTAAGTGTCTGGGTTGCAGGTTTGGTCCTTGGTTGGGGTGAGTGCAGGAGGCAACTAATCACGTTTCTCTCTCACATTGATGTATCTCTCCCTCTATCTCTCTCTCTCCCTCCATTCCCTTCTTTCTGGGATCAATGAGCATGTCCTCAGGTGACGATAAATATACATATTTGTATTACACAAATATATACATGAGGGTAATCAAAGCAGTAATTCAAATAAGTAGGAAAAAGATGAATTTTAAAATATAGGTATCAAGATAACTGGATAGCATTATAGAAAAAGATAAAATTGGATCCATTTCTCACACCATAAAATAGGAAACTTGAAATGGATCAGATGTTTAAACAGAAACAATGACATCATGGAAGTACTAGAAGGAACCCGAGAATTCCTCCACATCTACAAGTAGGAAAACTTTTACTGTAACTAAAAATTCAGGAGAAATGAGAAAAGACTGAGATATTTGATCTCATATAAACAAAACTCTTGCATGAAAACAAAAAAAGAAAAGAAAGCAAGCCTTTTAAAAACCTGGCAAATTCAGGAAAACTTTGCGAGTTATATCACAGATGAAAATTTGATACCCTTAATATAGAACATTCGTAAACATAGATAAGAAAACCAACAATGTTAGCGAAGAATGAGCTGGAATAAACAGTTCCCAGAGGGAAAGAAATGCAAATGGAAGTTAAAAGATGAAAGATTCTTAGCCTGACTCATAATAATAGCAATGACAACAAAAAGAACAAATTAAAATTGAGATAAATACTCAGATGAGCAAAGGTTCAAATTTTGACAGTGTGCTCTGTTGTTTAGGTTAAAATGGAAAAAAAACACCATCATACATCACTTGGAAAGGTTCCCAGCCTTCAAAGAATAAACTACTGATATACACAACAAAGTTGACAAATCTGAAAAAATATTATGCTGAATAAAAGATCCAAGACATACAAGAGTTAGGATTCCTGGTTTTCATTCAAGCAGACTTAAATGGAAAACAAAAAAAAGATATTAAATAGTACATCCTGTATGATTCCATTTATATAAAAATATTAGAACTGACAAAACTAAACTATAGTGAGAGAAAGTAAATTAATGGTTGACAGGGACCAGGGAAGATGGGATTAATTGCAAGAAAACACATTTAAAGTTATGAGAATATTGTATATCTTGACTGAGATGGTGGTGGTTATATTTGTCAAAACTTGCCAAACTATAAGTGTATTTAATTTTATATACATTATACACCAATAAAGTTGATTTTTTAAAATAAGCAGCTAGTAGAAAAATTAAATAGAATAAAGAAAGGAATGGAAGGAGAAGAAAAGAATGGAATGGAAAGGAAAGAAGGAAGGAAGGGAGGTAGGGAGGGAAAGAAGGAAACTTGATTCATACAAAACAAAATAGGAAAAAAAGGGTAAGAAACGAAGACCAGAAGGACAAAGACAAAATAAAGAGGAAACAGAAAACAAACTCAACTATATCAGAAATTATATTAAATTTAAATGGACTTAAAATTTCTATTAAAGACAAAGACTGTCTAAAAAAAAAAAAAAAGACCCAACTACATGTTGTTTACATAAATGAAAATAAAAGAATGAAAAAAAAAATGCCATGAAAACACTGGCCACAATACATCTAATGTGACTGTGCTAACTTCAGATAAGCAGACTTTAAGATAAGAATATTACTAGTGACGAAGGACATTTCAAGATCTTGAAACAGGTCAATTCAACAGTAAGAAAAAAAATCTAAATTTTAAATCTTCTTAATAGATACAGCAAAAAAATAAACTAATAGGGGAAATAGACAAATTCACAATCATAGGTGAAAATTTTAACATACTTGGCTTAGTAGCTGCTAGAAAAAGCAGTAAAGTATATATGTATGTTATATATACCTATAGTTGGTGTACATCTGCCTATGTTTGGTACATGAGGCTTGAACAACACAACTAAGCAACTTGACCTATATACAATGCTACATTCAACAACTGCAGAATATACAATCTTTTCAAGTACATATGGAAAATTTACCAAATAGACCATATGCTAAACATAAAGCAATTCTCAACAAAGTTCAAAGAACTGGAGTCTTACAATGTTTCTCTGACCGTTGTAAAAATAAATTAGAAATCGCAACAGAAAAATAATTCAAAACTACCCAAATATTTGGAAATTAAGCAATGCACTTAGAAATTACCCATGTATCAAAAATAATGAAAATGGAAAATATTTTCAAATGACAATGAAAATATGAATTAGCAAAATTTGAGGGCTAAGGCTAAAAGTGACTATAGAAGAATCTATAGCTCTAGATACATATACAAGAGTATTTAAAAAAATAAAAGATTTGAGAATCAGTTTCCTCAGCTTCCATCTCAATAAGCTAGAAAAAAAGAACACTTTTTCCTGTAGTGTCCAGCTGCACATGTCTGAAGTTCCCTGCAGTGTCAGCAGAAGACCTTGGAGCCCAAGTTGGTGGGCATGAAGTTGAATTTTACCACACCTCCCTATTCACTTAACAATCTGCCACCCAATAAGTCATGCTGGTGGCAGTGTTACAGGCCCCCTTCTGGACAGTGACAGTGATTTACAGAATGAAGAAGAAGGAGGACTGTCAGTCTTTAAGGTCAGAAGACTCCAGTGTAGAAGAGCCCACCCCAAGCCTTCATAAAAATGAACAAATGTTCCAGGTTGCATCACCAACCAAGTGTTTCTCCTAAACCTAATTATCAAAACAGAAGGTCACCAGAGCCATTAAAGGAAATCATTATGCCCATCTTTGCTAGGAGTCCTTCCCATAGAATGTGACAGAACACCCAGAATCCACTGAGATTGCTGTTTGCTGGCTGTGGGGCACATGCTGAAACCCAGTTCTTCCAGCCTCTTACAGTCAGTCCCTTCAGTGCCAGCCAGGGGTGACTGACAAGGGTCAGAAGGACTGCAGTGAATGTGGGCATTACTCTCAGTCCCAAACTGGGGTACTCAGGACATCTATAAAGGCCACACCCCAAGGACAAGAATCAAACACACCTCCAAAGGAAAATTAAAAATCCACAGTCTTACCTTAAAGAGGCCCAGAAAAGAGTTTGCAGCATCCTCTTTCTGAAGTGCTTACCTGCTCCTCAGCATACCTGTGCTTGTTGCTTGAGCTGGTCTAGGAACCATCTGCCAAGTCCTGGGCCAAGTCATTTTGAGCTAACACTAATAAGAATTCCCTCAAGGCCTGGGACCTAGGCCAGAGCAATGACCACCACATCTCAGGGTCTTTCAGATGCCCCTCAGCAAAGTGGAACACCTGTCAGGCCTCTTTTCTCCACACCAAGAGACTACCTTGAAGTTCTAAAGCACACATGAATGTGAATGGTTTGAAAGCTCCAAAGAAAGAGCAAGGAAAAGTTTTGCTAACCAAACAACCAGAAATTTGAGAGGTGCTTATTGGCACTCTGAAACTGCCCTTGCTTTCTCTATCTCCATTTTCTTACTGTTAGCCCTGCTCTCTTTTGTCACACACTGAGATCCCCGCATTCTATATCACAAAGTCTCCAACACCAGCCTAAGTAACAAGGAAAGAGGAACCACGTGCATCAAATTGCAAGGAAGCAATAAAGAAATTAGAAGGGAGGGGTTTAGTCGTTCTTGGGGCATGCCAACATGAGGAACATCCTGGACTTGCAATTGGCATCTGAAATGCAGGGTTGCAGGGTACGGGGGCATTCTTGTAGGACTGAGCCCTTAGTCTTTGGGATCTGATGCTATCTCCAAGTACAGAGCGTCAGAACTGAGTTGAATTCTAGGACACCCAGCTGGTGCTGAAGAATTGCTTGGTGCTGTGACAAAACCCCACACATATTGGAATTGTGATCAGAATTGTATATACTCACCCTAATTTATTTCCTGTTTCCAGCTTTTATAAGTGTCACCTCTTCCTCCAAAGTTAAAATAATTTATGTGATTAATAGCTTTTTTGAGGAGTTTTCACCCCTTTGATTCAGCAAACAAGGTTTGCTTGAGTCTTCAGCTCTCTAGTGGACTCAAAAAAATTGATTTTGTAAACTGTATGGTTTTTTCTCATTGTTAGGGTTGAAGTGACACTATTTTGTTGCTTTCTAAATTGTAAGCAAGAGCAGAACCTTTTTTAAAGAATTACCCTTTTGAGGAACCAAGATGGTGGCGTAGGTAGACACAACCAGAACTGACAGAGAATCGAACAGCAAGGGGGACCGACACCAAGGAAATAGAAAATAAACATTCACCCAGACTGGTAGAAGGGGCGGAGACGGGCACCAGGGTGGAGAGGACTCTCGTGGCTGTGGCGGGACTGAGACTGGTGGAGTGTGGGACAAATGGCGCAGGCAGTCTGAGCACTAGCAGACCCTGTGGCCCCACATTTGCACAGATAAACCCAGAGGGCCGGACTCAGAGTGGCGGGTAGCACCCTGCCGCACCACATTCACCCACAGATAAACCGGACGAACGGTGGGCATCGAAGCAGACCGCGCAAACCAGGGCTCCAGCTCGGGGAAATAAAGCCTCAAACCTCTGATTGAAAGCGCCCCTGGGGGTTGGGGTGGCAGCAGGAGAGACTCCCAGCCTCACAGGAGAGGTTGTTGGAGAGACCCACAGGGGCCTAGAGTGTGCACAGGCCCACTTACTCGGGAACCAGCACCAGAGTGGCCCAGTTTGATTGTGGGTATCGGAGTGAAAAATTGAAATCCGGAGGAGAGTGAGGCGGGCGCCATTGCTCCCACTCGGCCCCTCCCCCACGTACAGCGTCACAGCGCAGCCACCAGCGTTACCCCGCCCCGGTGAACACCTAAGGCTCCGCCCCTTAAAGTAACAGATGCGCCAAGACAAACAAACAAACAAAAAAAATGGCCCAAATGACAGAACACTTCAAAGCTCCAGAAAAAATACAACTAAGCAACGAAGAGATAGCCAACCTATCGGATGCACAGTTCAAAGCACTGGTTATCAATATGCTCACAGACTTGGTTGAATCTGTTCGAAAAACAGATGAAAAAATGAAGCCTATGCTAAGAGAAACAAAGGAAAATGTACAGGGAACCAATAGTGATGCGAAGGAAACTGGGACTCAAATCAATGGTGTGGACCAGAAGGAAGAAAGTAACATCCAACCAGAAAAGAATGAAGAAACGAGAGTTCGGAAAAATGAGGGGAGGCTTAGGAACCTCCAGGACATCTTGAAATGTTCCAACATCCGAATTATAGGGGTGCCAGAAGGAGAAGAGGAAGAACAAAAAATTGAAAACTTATTTAACAAATAATGAAGGAGAACTTCCCTGATCTGGCAAAGGAAACAGACTTCTGGGAAGTCCAGGGAGCTCAGAGAGTCCCAAAGAAGCTGGACCCAAGGAGGAACACACCAAGGCACATCATAATTACATTACCCAAGATTAAACTCAAGGACCTACATCCAAGATTACTGTATCCAGCAAAGCTATCATTTAGAATGGAAGGGCAGATAATGTGCTTCTCAGATAAGGTCAAGTTAAAGAAGTTCATCATCACCAAGCCCTTATTATATGAAATGTTAAAGGGAGTTACCTAAGAAAAAGAAGATCAAAAATAGGAACAGTAAAAATGACAGCAAACTCACAGTTATTAACGACCACACATAAAACAAAAACGAGAGCAAACTAGGCAAACAAGTAGAACATGAGGGTTGTCAATAAGGGAGTGGGAGGGGGAGAGGGGGGTAAAGGTACAGAGAATAAGTAGCATAGATGATAGGTGGAAAATAGGCAGGGGGAGGGTAAAAATAGTATAGGAAATGTAGAAGCCAAAGAACTTATAAGTATGACCCATGGACATGAACTATGGGGGGGGAATGTGGGAGGGAGGGGGGTGGGCAGGATGGAGTGGAGTGGGGGGGGAAATGGGACAACTGTAATAGCATAATCAATAAATATATTTTTTAAAAATTTAATAAAAAAAAGAATTACCCTTTTAACAATTTTCAATTGTACAATTTAGTGGCATTGTGTTTATTCACATTTTTACTTTAAAAATAGACATTCTATTTTATAATATATTGTTAAATAACTTGAGAGAATTAACTATATATATTTTGAATGCGTTTTTTTTCTCGTGGAAATTTAATACCACCACCACAGAAATATACACACACACAACCACAGGACTTTACAGAGACGAGATGAATAGTTTAAATTTGATTTTAAATTCATGTGTAAGTTCTAGGCTACCACTAGAGAGAGCTGAGCTTATTATAAAGTTCTAAAATTTAGTAATAAGAAGCCTCTCCTTCTAATCCGTGTGTAGGATTTTCCATACCACCAAGCAATTCCCCAACAACAGCAGGTGTGACCTTGTCCCTACAGCAGAGCCTTCGCCTTTAATTGCCACCACCCTCCCCCTTTAGGACTAGTTGAACATTAGCTTCTTTAATCTGTTTTAGATTAAACAGATTAAGGAACTTGTAACCACAAGTTCCTTAATATCCTAACCATAACACTCAATACATTTGCAACATGTTCTCAGATCAATAATCTGTTACCTGCCACTGAACAATCTCAGAGAAACCATAGGTAATATCTTAACATAAAGCCATTGTGCTTCCTCAGAGAAAAGGAAATGTATAGAGAAAATGATCACAAGGCAATGATTTACAGGTTTGCTTTGCAGAAAAGAGAACCAAGATCACCCCCAGATGTATGTGATCATTGGATGATGTCTCCAAGTCACATTGAAATCTTAGCAAGGAACTGGAAACCACAGAAATTTACCCTAACTCCTCCTTCCATCCTCCTTTTCAAGCTTAAAACCCCCAATGAGCAAGATGGATTCAAGACATCTCTAAGTTTCCCATCTTCTTTGCTGGGTCCTCAATCAATAAAACTTTCTTTGCTCCAGACTCCAACATTTCAGATTTTGGCTTTTGTGAAGTGTCTGGCACATGAACCAGAGACAGGCAACAATGGGTGTCCTGCAATTCTATTCAATTCTGACACTATCTACCCGTAGGTAGCATAGACTCACAGGCTTAAGTTCAGTCCCACAAGGCTAGCCCCGCTATACTTCCAACACCCATAGCAAGCCCAGGTTATAGATCAGAGGTTCCCATGGCCTCCTCCTAGAGTTCAATCAATATCCTAGAACATTTCACAGAACCCAGAGAAACATTTTACTTACTGGATTATTGGTTTACCATAAAAAGATATGACTCAAAAATAGCCAGATGGAAGGAATGTATCTACATAAAAAAAAATCCAAACCTGTAGAGAATTTTCCTAAGTTTATTTGAGCCGAAATAACAGCACCTGCTGGGGGAGAAGGCTCTTAAATGCTCTGAGACAATAGTTTTACAGGTTGTCTTATGCATTTGCAAATTAAGGAGGGAACAAAAGGAAGATTACAGGGAGGGGAATGGAAGGCAGGGATTGGATTACAGAATAGTTAACAAGGTTATGTGCTCTCTTGAGGTGGTTATTTCAAAGGTGTCTTCACCTAGATATACAGAAATAATAGACAGAGTTTTCTTAAGGCAAAGTTAAACCTAAAGTTCTATACTTGGGGCATGACTACCCACCATGACCTGCCTAGTTAGGCATTCATGCTCAAATTGTTACAGGAGAAACTTGGCTCTTCTTGCCTATGCAGTAAAGAATTACAGACCAGCAAGCCTATTAGCAAGCAAAGTGTATTGGTGCTAAATTCTCATGGAAGAGAATGTGCCTAGCTAAGGTCCTGGTGAAAGGCAAGAACTTGGGTGGCAAAACCAAGGGTGGCAAGAGGCATTGGGGCCTTTGTTCTGGGGACTTACATAGTTGGTGGGATGGGGGTGAAGGAGTTACATATTGATTCGTGGGTAAAGGTGGTGCCAGCTTTGGAGGCGGGGGTTGCGGGGGGGGGGGAGCATGACTACCCAAACATAGGTATGTGTGAGAGTTCTTTCCTGGATAGTGGAACCAGTACTTAGAATTTCAAGGACTCCCCTCACGCCTTCTAGGCATTGGGATGTTCAGGACACCTGGCAATCTTAGTAAGACTGTTACAGAAGCTTCCAGAAGCCCAGTCTCAATGATTCCCCCCTCCTCCTGTACTATCATAGTTTTGCTTGTGATGTTCAGAATGCCTGGCAATCTTATTGGACCAGGCTCAGGACTGCTGGGTCAGTGGGTGAGAAGGGTCTTCCTTTCGCTTGTAGCCTCCTGTATCAAGTACTTTGTTATATTGTAGTGATGAAGGCCCTGCCTTTATTTCCCCTCTGGCTGCTCATTCCTAGCTGCTACCTAACAAAATCACCCTGTGAGTTTACCTTCCATAGACCCTCTTCTTCTTCCATTGACAAACACATCGGACAAGGTATAGGGAAAGGGGGCAGAGCTTCCAAGCCCTCTCCAAAGTAGACCACTCTCCACACTTATCCACATATTCATCAACCTGAAAGTCTCTGAACTTAGTCCTCTTGAGTTTTTACAAAGGCTTTCTTACATAAGCATTAGTAAAGTATTAGCTATTAGTTATTGAACGCAAATCTCCAGCCCTGCTCCATTCCCAGGAGTCAGGGGGTGGGGAGGCTGAAAGTTCTAGTCTAATCACTCCATTTCTCCACTGGCAACCAGCCACCATCCTTAAGCACTTTCCAAAAGTCACCTCTATTTTACTGTTAAGAACACAGAGAGAAAAGATAGGGAACCTGAGTTAATCACAAGGGATCACACACAAAAATGCCTCAAAACATGAGGAAAGAACAGATGAATAAAACAGGCCAAATAGTAAGATTATTTTCCTTTTATGTTGATGGGTCAACTCTCTAATGGAGATTCTGAAAGTTATCAAGTTCAGCTGAAGACTGCAGTGCTGATCATTTCTTCAGCTTTCCTACTCTAAACTAAGCAGATCTGGCTCCTGAAAAGGCACTCTCAGAAAGGGCTGGCTGCAAGGGAGGCAGGATCTCCTTAGCCCAGTGATTTTCAACCTGTGTGCCACAAGAATTTTTTCAACATGCAATACCTGACTTTGACACATCGGCAAAAAATGTAGTTTTTGGTATGCTGCAGAATTTTAGTAAGTAGTTTATATGTGCCTGGAGAGGAAAAAGGTTGAAAATCGCTGGCCTAGTGCAATCCAAAGGACCACACCACCTCTGTACAGCAGACTCTGAGCCAGGGAAACACAGAAGTAATGGTGCCTAGCAGCCACTGGGCCCTTCACTCAGCTAGGCACTCAGCCAGCTGTGGCTATGGAACCCTGGGGACGCTGGTATTTCCGAGGGGCTGGAGGGCAAGCAAGTCCCCAGGCTATGGGAACCTGGAGGAGCTCAGGCATGCCCTGCAGTCCTCAGTGGCCAACTCTTCCCTGTGGCTCTTCCCGCTGGAGGTCTGCCAGCTGTGGAAGCAGAGGCTGCGGAAGGGCTTCCGCCATCACCAGCCCGCACCTCTCGGGGCTGCCACTCATCAGCAACGTCTACTCGCTGGCCACCTCAGCCGGGCTCCCCCATGGCTGCATGAGAAAGCAGAGCCAGGAGCAGGTGAGGTCCAGCCCAAGGGGCTAATGGCCACATCTGGCCGGTAGCTGTCAAGACCCATCGCCATGTACCAGGAGCTTGGAAGAAAACTTGCTTCCTGGGTCCGCAGAACTCCACACCACTTCCCTGCCCAGGGAGCCCTGCGTACTGGAGACCCCTACTAAACCTACGCCCCAGAGATCCCGGAGGATCATCCTCTGCAAGCAACGAGGGTGGGCTCCACGCCTTGCAGTGGGGCCCCGGGTCTGAGCCTACTATGACTTGGGTCCTCCAGGCTCTGCCATCAGGGGAAAGAACCCCAGGCCTAGTTTTTCTGCTCTATGAGAACTCGATGTACCTTAGGTTACACCTGAGACTTCTCTGGAAAACAAGGCACCCGAATTCTAGGGCCGAGTAAATAGGCAATAGGTTCTTGGATGTTTGCATTTGGCCATGGCTGGTCTAGGCCTTTGCTGTGAGGATTGGCAAGGATCCGGGAATGAATGAATGAATGAATGACAACAAATGGGTGCGGAGTCCTACAGCGCAGGGTGAGTGAGCAGTGTCATGCTGACAGGCCAGCAGCATCCTCATAGCAACCCCTGACCCTGCGCCTGCTGCGGGCCAGTCTCCCTTCCAACGTGGATTCCTTTAAACTCATAGCGCCCAGGAAAACGACCACTGGTCCTCCCTGTTATGGAGGAGGAGACCGCGCCCAGAAATGCCTGGTGACTAGCAGATAGCCTCACCACTGCTGACTAGTGGGGGCAAGGGCCAAAGGCAAGCTTGTTTGGAAGGGTGCCAGACCTCAGAGGGAGGCAACAGTTTCAGAGCTCAGTCGGGATTGAGCTCACCTGCTTTTTTCTGAGTCTGTTCATTTATGGGAAGCAACACAGCAGACGCTTGTCAGGTGCTAGGGATGGACAGGAGAAGGAAGCCAACACAGCCGGGCTTCAAGGAGTTACAGTGTAGTGAGAGGGAGAAAATCGATCAAATTGTCGACCACAAAGTGTGGTGAGTGCTTTGAAGGACCAGTACGGCTGGGTTGTTTGACAACTGTGTTTCAGGTTGGGGCTTAAATCTTTACTTAAACCAGGTTTTACAAGAATTAGTCCAGTTTTCTGCAGCTCACTAATGGTTTATATCACTAAAGGGTAGCTGGCCTTAGGAAAAGCAAACATATACTTCTTAGATTTTATTTTACACCCTCCAGTTCTCCAAGAATTGAGTATATTTCCATTTAATATATTTGATATGCTGTGTTGGTACAAAATATCATAATATTCTACTGGAATCAAAAGATGTAGGAGTATGAGACTATAGGTTGAGTCCTCTTTCATCAGATAAAACTTGACCTTCTCTGAATCTCAATTTCTCCTCTCCGTGTAAGGAGCCCAGTAACTCTAAACCAGGGGTGTCAAACTCATGTTCACCAGGGGCCACATCAGCCTCACAGTTACCCTCAAAGGGCCAAATGTAATTTTAGGACTGTATGAATGTAACTACTCCTTAACAATTAAGCAAAAGTTCAGTGCTGCAGCTGGATAGAAACAAGGCTCTGGGCCGGATAAAACAAGGTGAAGGGCCAGATTCAGCCTGCGGGCCTTGTGTTTGCCACCTGTGGGTTAGAGAATCCACTTCTAAGATCACTCCTTTGGTTGTTGGCAGGCCTTGATCCTCACTGGTTGTTAGCTGGAGACCTCCTTTTGCTGATTCATGGATGCCTCCATAGCCTGCCTGAGCAACCTCATTTCATGGCATCTGGTTTCCCACAGAAGAAGTGATTCAAGAGGGAGAGAAATGTGAGCAGGTGAGTGAAATAGTGCTCCAAAAGGGAGCAAGACTCATATCTAGAATACAGTAAGGTCTCTTACAACTCAATCATGATAAGATAATGTACCCAGTTAAAAATAGACAAAATAGTACAACAGGAATGTTACCAAAGAAGATAAACAAATGGCTAAAAAGCACATGAGAAGATACTCAATTGTCACTAGTCATTTAGGGAAATAAATATTAAAATCCTTAATGAGGTACTGCTACAGTAACATAGGACTAAAATTAAAAAGACTGAAAATCCAAGCATTGTCAAGGAGGTGTGGAGAAAGGTGAATGATCATACATTTTTTCTGGGATTGTAAAATGGCATAGCCATTAGTCACCTGGCAAAGTCAATTTAGTTATACAGATATTTACCACACAATTTCTAGCTATTTGTCCACGAGAAATGACCTCAACTGTTTTAGAAACACTTGTCCATGAGTTGCTCAGAAGAGTGCCATACATAAGAACCCAGACGGGAAACAATACATGTGAGCATCCCACAAACTTTGGTACACAATGGAATGCTACCTTTTCTCCTAATCCTTTAGAATTAATACCCCCAAAATTATATATTGATATATGCAACAATGTAAAAACTCCCAAACATAATGAGCTGAGTGAAAGAAACTAGGTACAAAGAGTACATACCATTTATCTATGGAAAATAGGAATCCACAGTGATAGAAATCACATCAGTGTTTGTATATGGTAGGTGTGTGGGTGATATTGACTTCGGAGTGGCATGAGGAACATTCTCATATGGTGGAAATGTCCTGTACCTTTTTTGTGGTAATTATTACATGGGTTATATGACACATTCTTGGTAAAAACTCACTGAAATACAGTTTAAAGTATATAATTTTATATTTATACCTTATTAAAGTTGTTTATAAAGGTAAGTAAAAATTAAAAATATGTATCACTGGCTCAGTGGCTCAGTTGGTTGGAACATCATCCCATACACTAAAGGGTTGTGGGTTCAGTCCCTGGTCAGGACACGTATGGGAGGCAACGGGTCAATGTTTCTCTTTTTCACTTTCTCTCTCCCTTCCTCTCTCTCTAAAATCAAAGAATATATCCTAGGATGAGGAGTAAAAAAATTTTTTTTAAATATGTAAACTAAAAAGTTTTAGAATGCAAGAAGTAGTTCACAGAAACAAAATAGTATTTGTAAAATGTATTGCCCTGTCTTAGCTTGCAAGATCAACTACAAGGCAAAAATAATATATATGAATAATTCATGACTTTATTTTCATATTCATAGAGATATAGGAAGATAGAGATATAAATAGTTGCACCTCAAGGAAATATTTTTTCTGATATCATTAAAATCTTTATGGGAAAGGATCACATAATAAGCCTCATAGAAAAATCTCAAATTTTCTAAGCAAAAAAAATTATATAGATCACTGTATCAAACTTTAATTTAAAAAATCTGGAACCGAATAACTAGAGTATAATTTTAATATCTATTTTAAATCTAGAAATCCTCTTAATAACTTTTTTTAAAGATTTTATTTACTTTTTAGAGAGAGGGAAAGGGAAGGAGAAAGAGAAATATTGATCTGCTGCCTCTTGACCGGGACTTGAATAGGTGACCCTTGGGTTCGCAGTCTGCCACTCTACCCACTGAGCCATATCAGCCAGAGCTCTCTTAATAACTTTTGAGTTAAAGTGGAAATGAAAATAAAAATTATAAACTATTTAGAGAATGAGATCTTTACATTTTATAACATGGCACATCATTAAAGATGAACTTACAGATCAAAATTAAAGCCTTACAAAGTTTTATAATTTATTTATAACTCAATAAGTATTTATTAAGGGCCTGTAATGTCCTAGGAATTTTTCTAGGCTCTTGAGATACAGCCAAAGATACTTCTTTCATACAGTTATACACTAATGGAAGGACAGAGAAAAAAAAGGAAAACAAATATTTATGAGGTCTGTTCAGAAAGAATCCAGCCATGCAATATGAAAAACAGAGATATTTATTGAAGACAATACAAGGTATAAGAAACATTGTACATAGGATAATAATACCTCAGTCCCCTTCAGAGTAGGCACCTTGGGACCTCACACAGTTCTCCCAGCATCTCTTCCACTGTTCAAAACACTGGAAAATCCTTTCTTGAAATCCACCAGCTGCCCCATCCTATTTTCCTCAAATTCATCAACAGACTGAAATCTCTTCCCTTTCAAAGATGATTTTAGTTTTAGGAAAAGCCGGAAGTCACAGGGTACTAAATCTGGGTTGTAGGGGGGCTGAGTCACATTCAACATTCCCCAGTGTTCTGCTTGTTTCAGGCCTTCCTTCCAGAATGTGGGTCACTTTCAACAGATTCTCCACCATTTTTGAAGCATTTATACCATGCTTTCATTTGTGCTGCACTTGATGCATCATCCCAAAAGCCTTCTGAATCCTCCAAATGGTTTCCGCAGAGGAGTGTTCAAGCTTAATGCAAAATTTGATGCAGATTCATTGCTCTACTCACTCAGTCATTTTGAATGCGACAGCCACACAGTACATAATGCTCACTCAACAGTATCTATTGCCCCCCACTGACTAGTACAGTGACGTCGTCATTGTTCACACATGCGCATTCCAGTCCACTCTGCTTGGCTGCCAGGTTAGATCAATGTTGCGCAAAACTTTCTCATTACATTAATGATGGCCAGACTTTTTCCAGACCGACTTCATATTTCAGATAATTATAAGTTCTTTGGATAAAATAAAGCTGAATAAGGTGGATAGAGAGGGATGCTATTTTGTATAAGGTGGTCAGAAGACTTCTCTGAGAAGGTGACATTTCAGCAGACTTCTGAACAAGGGGAGGGAGACAGTTATGCAGATATTAAAGAAATAGCATTCCAGGCAGAGAAAATAGTAAGTGCAAAAGCCAAAGAAGAAGCTAGGAGAGGAGCATGCAATGGGTCATCTGGCAGGAAGGGAGATCAGAGAAATTACATTGGGTCAGATCATGTCATATTTACTAGACTACCATAGGGACTTTGACTTTCATTCTGAATGACCCTGTGGAAGGTTTTGAGCAGAGGAGAGACACAATATGACATGTCTTAAAAGGCTCACTCAAGAATTGTCTTTGCAGGCATGCCTCTCATTTTATCATGTTTCACTTTATTGCCCATCACAGATGTTGTGGGGAGTTTTTACAAATTAAAGGCAAGATCCTCTACCAGCAACAAGATTATGACTCGCATTATTGTGAGACTCGCCTCACTGCAGTAGTCTGAAACCAGACACGCAATATCTGTGATGTATGCCTGCAGAGCTAAAAGAATAGAAACAGGAAGATCATTTGGAAGGTTGTTGTAATAGTTATGGTAAAAATGATGGGGACTTGGATCAGGACAGAAACAGTGGAGGTGGGGAGAAGTGGTTAAATACAAGTAATCAAGAAAACATATATAGTTATTTAATTAAGTAATGCAATTCAGAAATTTAGAAAGAAGCCAGCTAACCTAACTTTTCAACAATCATCTGGGAGAAGGGAATCAAATGGGCAGGGAAGAAATTAGTTGAATTTCAAATAGATAGATAGTACAATTGAAAAATAAAAATTAAAGCTAGTGCTCTGAAAAGTCCAATAAAATAGAAATGGTTCATTTGGATGAGGAAAGGGAAAATACAGATATACCATATCCAAAGTGAAAAGAGGATGTTAGCTCAAATATGAAGATTTAAAATTATAATAAAAATATATAATGATTCTAGTGCATACAAAAATCTTTAAAAATAAAAAATTTTAGAAAATATAGGTAAGTCAAAATTGGCCCTGGCTGGTGTGGCACAATGGACTGAGTGCCAGCCTGCAAACCAAAAGGTCACAGGTTCAATTCCCAGTCAAGGCACATGCCTGGGTTGTAGGCCAGATCCCCAGCTGGGGGCCTGTGAGAGGGGGAAAGAATGTGAAAGGCAAACCGATCTATGTATCTCTCCCTCTTTTTCCCCCTCCCTTCCCCTCTCTCTAAAAATAAATAAATAAAATCTTTTTAAAAAAATAAATGGAATAAAATAAATAGAACCAAAGTAGAGTATAATAACCATGGCAGAAACTGAAAATCTTTTTAAGAACTATGTTATAAAAGGACCTGTGCGATAAAGTTTTACAGATAGTTTCCATGCTATTTACGCTCATCTAAAACATAGAAAAAGTTTGCCAATTTATTTGATAACATTGGCATAGCCACAACACTGAACTTAACACAGGTAGTACAAAATCCTAAATAAATCAGAAGCAAATTGAATTTGGATGTATATTTCAATACACATCCTCTCACTGAACAGAGTGTATCAAGGGGCAGCATAGTAATTTCAGAGAGCAGACTCTAGAGTCAGGTAGCCTAGGGTCAGGTTTGTACCTTGAGATGGATCTAATAGATATACGGTATTACCTATTACCTAATTACCTATTACCTATTACCTATTACCTAATAGGTAATAGGTATTTGTTCAACCTATTTATTCTCTCTGCCTTAGTTTCTTCATCAATAAAATGGGGCTTTTGATAGTTCCTATCTTATCTAGTCATTGTAAAGGTTACAAGAGTTAGTATCTGTAATGTACTTAGTAAGGTGCCTAGCATGTAGTAAGCACTCAATGATATTATCTGTTAATATTAGTGTTTAAGTTTAAATATATTACTCATATGAATAAGTTAAAGGAGAAAGACAATAATTTTGTTAGATAACAAAAGATATTTTGATGAAACTTAATATCCATTTATAATTTCTCGTTTTTTTATTTTTAAGTATATTTTATTGATTATGCTATTACAGGGTTGTCCCATTTTATTCTCTCCTTTGTTCCCCTCTTCCTTGCATCCCCCTCCCACCAGCATTCCCTCCCCTGCCTTAGTTCATGTCCATGGGTCATACATATCAGTTCTTTGGCTTGTCTGCTTCCCATACTATTCTTAACCTCCCCCTATTTTGTACCTACCATTTATGCTTCTTATTCCCTAGTACCTTTTCCCCCATTCTCCCCCCTCCTTTTCTCCCTCCCCACTGATAACCCTCCATGTGATCTCTATTTCTGTGATTCTGTTCCTGTTCTAGTTGTTTGCTTAGTTCATTTTTGGTTTTTGATTTTGTTTTCTTGGGTTCGGTTGTTGATAGCTATGAATTTGTTGTCATTTTATTGTTCGTATTTTTTATCTTCTTCTCTTTCTTAGATAAGTACCTTTAACATTTCATATAATAATGACTTGGTGATGATGAACTCCTTTAACTTGACCTTATCTGGGAAGCACTTTATCTGCCCTTCCACTCTAAATGATAGCTTTGCTGGATAGAGTAATCTTGGATGTAGGTCCTTGCCTTTCATGACTTTGAATACTTCTTCCCAGCCCCTTCTTGCCTGCAAGGTTTCTTTTGAGAAATAAGCTGGTAGTCTTATGAGAACTGCTTTGTAGGTAACTGTCTCCTTTTCTCTTGCTGCTTTTAAGATTCTCTCCTTATCTTTAATCTTGGGTAAAGTGATTATGATGTGCCTGGGTGTGTTCCTCCTTGGGTCCAACTTCTTTAGGACTCTCTGAGCTTCCTGGACTTCCTGGAAGTCTATTTCCTTTGCCAGATTGTGGAAGTTCTCCTTTATTATTTGTTCAAATAAGTTTTCAATTTCTTGCTCTTCCTCTTCTCCTTCTGGCACCCCTATGATTCTGATGTTGGAACGTTTAAAGTTACCCCAGAGGTTCCTAAGTCTCTCCTCATGTTTTTGAATTCTTGCTTTTTTTCATTCTGTTCTGGTTAAATGTTTATTTCTTCCTTCATTAAATCGTTGATTTGAGCCCTGGTTTCCTTCCCATCACTGTTGGTTCCCTCTACACTTTTCTTCATTTCACTTTGCATGGCCTTCACTTTTTCCTCTACTTTGTGACCATACTCATCCATTTCTGCATGCATCCTGACTAGCAGTGTTTTGAACTGTGCATCTGATAGGTTGATTATCTCTTCCTTGCTTAGTTGTTTTTCTGGAGTTTTGATCTGTTCTTTCATTTGGGCCATATTTCTTTGAGCACTTCTGTTACATTGTAATTGGCAGAGCTTTAAGTATTCACTAGGGCGGGGCAACCCATGAAGCTGTGTTGTATGTGGGGGAGCGGTGAGAGAGGGAATAATGCCACTTGCTCAGCTCCTGCCCCGCTTTCAGTCAGTTCCCCTGCTACCCACAAGCAAATTAGGCCCTTCTGGTGCTGATTCCTGGGTGGGTGAGCTTGTGTACATTCTAAGACCCTGTGGGTCTCTCCAACAAACTCTCCTGTGAGGCTGGGAGTTACTCCCACTGTCTCAACCCCCACAGGTTTTTACCAAAGGTTTTGAGGCTTTTTTTCCCACACTGGAACCCTAGGTTGCACAGCCTGTCTTGCTCGCCAATTGTTCCCCCTGGTTTATCTGCATGCAAATATGGGACTGCCAGGTCAGCCAGCTGCCACCTCGACCACCTCGTCCTCCAGCTACCACCTTGGTCTACATCCTCTCTGCCCCAGCTGTTCATCTCCACCCCTCTTAGAACAGAGACACAGTCTGCAGTCTGGATAATGTTTCTTCTTTAACTCCTTGGTTGCCGGACTTTCATACAGCTTGATTTTCTAGCAGTTCTGGTTGTTTTTTGTTTTTAAATTTGTTGTTGTCCTCCTTTTGCTTGTGCAAGGAGGCAAAGCGTACTACCTATGCCTCCATCTTGGCCAGAAGTCCCAATTTTTTTTATCCCCATTTATAATTTTTTTTAAATGTTAGTATACAATAAGAAGAAAGATTATTCTTCCAAATATATGTTCTTGAATGTAGAAGAGTTTGTACTTGGTACAATGAGAAAAGAAATATGAATTAAGCTTCACTATTATTTACAGACGTAAAAATCCAATGGGTTTTTTAAAAAATTGACAATTATTGTAACTTCCTTCTGGAAGAATAAATATGTGAAATTGTTAAAAAGAGAAGTGTGAGGGCAGCTTTGCCCTAATAGTTATTAAACTTTGTTACTGGTGCATGTAATTTTTGTTACATAAATATATCAATAGAAGGGAAAAGAAAAGCCAGAAGGTGCTTAGCATATGATAAGGTGTTTTAAATCAATGTGGAGCATCTTGGTTTATTTAATAAATGATATTGGGACAATTAGACATAATCTGGTCAGTAATAAAATCTATCACCCTTTTGCCCATGGAACCATAGTACAGGTTCTGAAATTCATCTTATCATCGAGGGTATTTGCTGAGCCAACTTGGAAGCATACACTGGTGAGGTGATACCAGAAGCCAATGGCTTATTGAGAAGGGTACATTCATTCTCTAAAAACAATTCTTGATATATATATTTCTCCCTGTTGTAGTTTTCCTAAATGCTGTGATTTTATGTTGTTGGGTGCATATATGTTCATGATACATTGAACAAAGACACTTCTGAGAAAAAAACACAGTATATATTAATAGCAGCAAGGACTCCACTGATGTGTATGTAGAATACATTTTTAGTGTTGATGAGGTTCACAAATAACATTAACATTTGTTAAACAAAGAGTTCTCTGGACACACCTGAGGACATGCTTATCAATTTTGGAGAGAGAGGGAAGGAGAGAGAGAGAGATGGAGAGGAACATCGATGTGAGAGAGAAACATTGATAGGCTGCCTCTTGTATCCACCCCAACCAGGGACCAAACCCACAACCCAGGCATGTGCCCTGACCAGGAACTGTACCCGTGACCTTTCAGTTTACCAGCAAGGGCTGGATGCACAGTTATATCTTGTGTCCCCAGACACCCAGGAGTCAGTCATTTTAATGTCATCTTGTGGTTTAGCCGTATCACTACCATCAACAGTTGAATGATGGGCTGACAGGGCCCAGATTTGCTACGAGATAAGCCAATGAGACACGCTGTCATATTTACTGAGTACAGTATCAAATATTTTTTAAAACATGCATACTAGGTAACTACAATGATTATATTTTACATTTAGCTTGAGTTTCTTTGCAACAAGAGGATAGTTTTCAGTGTCAAGAAGGATGCAAATATGTGTGTCTTCCATACTACTTTCCTACCAGTTGCTTTCATTACAAATTTTAAATAGTAGAGTTCAGCTTCATGGTGACCTAAGAGGAAAAAAAATAGTGACAATTTAGTTCCTTATTAATTGTGAGTCTCTTGACATCTGTTGTATCATTTATTTTTAATAGCAGTAGGTACTATCAAAATCTGTGATTTACGAATGAGGAAACTGAGGCTCACAGAAAGTATTTGGCCCATAATCTGTAGGTAGTACACAGAAAACACAGTTTTTGACCCTGGGTACATGCTCCAAATTCAGATGTACACGACATTACAATGTATAGTCCAAAAGCAGTGTCATTACCTTTCAAACTCAAACACTAGAATAATCACAATTATAACTGCAGGGAACAGTGTTTTAAATAAACAAGATCTATACTTCCTAGCAGAGGATTTCTGTATCACAGGGAGACACTGGAAAACAGAGAAATGAACCCAAAATCTAGGGGTTTCAACTGTTGGGACTCTATCTGCCCTTCTCCAGAAAGCGGAGTGAGCAACTTCTCCTGAGGATTTTTTTTTTTTTTTTACTCTATGGGCCTAGGGAGGGTTACAGCAAGGACTGCCCTCCTGCAGTGCCCAGTCATCATTCTTATCCAACAGGACAAAGGCAGTCACCTTCCTGGAGTCTTTTTACAGCTCAGGACTGAAGGTCCCTGCTGCGACAGCCAGCAGATTCAGGGAGAATGTTTTCCATGGATTTGTTCTTCTGCGCAGCTTTGTTCAGATAGTCTGCCAGGTTACCGAACGTGCAGGTAGAAAAGTGGCAGGCCCTTTTCTGGACAGTGACACTGATTTGCAGAATGGAGAAAAAGAGGACCTGTCAGTGAGAGATTGAGGGGAGTGGGGCAGGATAGCCCGCCCCATGGGACCATCATGGCAAAATTACTTCGCTGATAGTCACCTATTAGCCTTAAGTCTTTCACCTAAACATGATTATCACAGCAGAAAATCACAGGGCCTTTGGGGAAAATGCTGCAATCACTTCCCGTAGACATCCTCAGAAGTGTTCAAAAACCAAAGATAATACTTGGCAACTGGCCAAGGAACACAGAGCTGTGACAGCCACCCTTTCCTGTAAAAGTATGCTAAAAATCAACCAAAGCTTATATGACTAGAGGGAGCTATGGTGCCATGCCCAATCCATTCTCAAGGACTATCTAGAAATCATATTTCATTCATAGGCAGCAAAAAATTCCTCTGTCTTACCAAGAAGACAGATAGAGACTTTATGGCCTCAAGTCCTTACCTGCTCCTTAGCACAACTGTTCTTATGACTCGCATTTGCTCAAGGGACCACCCACCATGCCGTGTCCAGCTATCCTGGGGTAAAGCACAGGTCCCTGAGTTCATAAAGCCTGGGACATGGGCCAGAGCAATAATCACCACAGCTCAGTGTTTTTTAGATACCAGCCCAAAGAGCAGTAAGAGAGGACTGCGTGTTCTCTTACTAAGAGAGGAAAGAAGCAAGAAAGGAAGTTAGAAGGAAGGGGTGGCGATAGGAGGCATCCCTGGGCATGCCAGCATGAGGGTTGTGGTCTTCCTCCAAGTGGCTGCACATGACCCTCCCCCCTTTTTATTTTCTTGACAGGTGCTCCACCTTCAGTTGTAATTTGGGTGAATGTGTGAAACTTGTTGAGGTCCTGTGTGTAAATTCCAGGCAGACAGGTACTGATTACCGCACCACTTAGCTCTAGAGATGTCCAGGCTGCAGGGAAAAGACATGCCAGACAATACCGTGACCAGGTGTGCCCCTCTGGTTGTCCCACAGAAGGTCAGAGGAAGAAGATGGCAACCTGAGCCAGGCAGGAGGGGCAGGCAGGAGGGCAGCTCACACATCCTCCACTAGAAGAACTCAAACATGCCCTGGCCAATGTGGCTCAGTGGTTGCAGTGTCACCCCATAAACTGAAAGGTTGCAGGTTTGATTCCCAGTTGGGGCACATACCTAGGCTGCAAGTTCAGTCTCCAGTCCCAGAAGGTAACCGATTGATGTTTCACTCCCTTTCTCTCTCTCTCTCCTCTCCGCTCTCTCCAAAAATCAATAGGCATGTTCTCAGGTGAAGATAAAAGAAAAAAAAAAAAAACTTGAACATTTGCTGAGGTAGGGCCATGTGGGGAAGGGCTATGGTGGGAAAGGGGTGACCTTTCTTGTCCTTCCTCATGCTGCTCAGGCCTTCATGCTCTGCAGAGAGGTTCTCAGGGCAGATGCAGGTGCACACCATGCCTCCGCCCAGGCAATGCCAGGGCCAAAGCAGGGGCTGGTGTTGCTCCAAGCTCAGGGTACATAGGGAGGTTGGGAAGGATGCTCTCCCCAACCCAGTAACAGCATGCACATCTCCACAGATCCTACATATGTAAAAGTTCCAGACCTACCTCAGGCACTGCTCCACCTGACCCCACCCTCAGCAAAGGCCTTTGGCTTCACCTCATAAATGTGCAGGTGTGACAGAAAGTCACATGCAGGTTAATAAGGTGGAGACAGATTTCTAAAATCCCCTGAGCTATATGGGGTGCATCTGCTGACTTCACACTTCCCAGTCCTAACTCCTCCAATGCTAAGACTCCTCAACACCACCAGACCAATTCCTAGAGTGAGTGATTCCATACCTTCCCTAACTTGCAGAAGTGGATCTTTTTACATGTGGTCTAACCCTGTCTCTCTCTATCTGACCTCCGTCTTCAGTGGAGCCTGAGAACAGCTTGGCCCCAGGCAGGGGTGAATAGTGATAGCCTGCTGGTCACCTGTCCATTTCCATTCTCTCCTACTTCTCAGGACATGCCTTCCTGGGCATGACTGGGGAGAGGGCATGCCCTGTGCTGGGCAGGAGTGTAACCTACCTGAAGTCCTTGGTCTCCTGCTCCTGTTAACTGGCCATCCTCTTCTCATGGTCCTTCATCAGTTCGTCTGCCAGGAGTTCCCCTTCTTCCTCACTGAGTGAAGCAGGGTATCGGCTGCTCTCTCAGGCAGACATGGGGAGGGGTAGTAAACCTAATAGCAGCTCTGAGCTACAACCTACCACCTCCCCAGGATAAGCAGCCAAGTTTTCCAGTTTCTGCCACTTCCCCAGAGTATATGGCCACCTCAACCTGCAGTGGACAGGGCATGAGGCCAGTGCCTTTCCAAAAACATTGATTCAACAGGAGTCAGGCTCTGGTGTAATATCAAAGAATTGGTGTGCTAGGACTGGATCATATAGGTTTGTGAAATCTTACGGTTACATTTTCAGGAATTTTATGAGTTTAGTGTTAAATATAGCCATTATTAAAAATCAAATGATAAAACTCAGTTTGAATCTGAAAAATGTTTCAGTTTACTAAATATTTATATGAGGATGAGAAACTAGATCAATAGATTACATATTAGATTTATAAAAACAAATTTATTGCTAGTTAGCAATTCATTTCTCAAATTGTTGAATTAGATAAATAGGTTTACTACAGATACAGATATTTAGTAAAAAGCAATGAAAGTGTTCTGTGAGGCTCAAGGAAGTATATGAAATTCACAATAAAGAGTATTTTATATCTGATTTCTATTTGTAAATTGTGTGTGACAACACATCTTTATATCATAAAAACTTACATGCAGGTTTACCTATGTACATTCCCCCACCTCCACCCCAAGCACAGTCATTAAACTTTCGGCACACCACAGTTCAGGTGACAGAATTGTGTGATCCCAGGGCCAGTGGGAGAGGAGGATACTCCTGGCAGGGCTGTCTCACCTGAATGGTTCTGCCCAGAGGATACCCGCCTGGTACAGGACCAAGATGCTGAGAACCAAGAAGGGGAAGAACTTCCGGAAGCCCATGATACCTATTGGTGGGGTTAGAATGACAGCACCTACTTCAGCAGTTCCAAGTTTTATGAGCCCAGAGACTTGGGCTCTGGTCCTGCATGTAACTCCCTGGCATCATGGCTCCAGCCTGGTCATTTCATTTTTCTCTTCAGCATTGTTTCCTCATCAGCAAATAGACTGCCGAAGGGTGTGGTAGACATGTAGTGTGCATTCTTTAGCAAAGCTGGAATAGTGATCGCACCTTGAATCTGGGTGGGGAGGGTAAGCTTGTTTCTCTGCGGCGCACCTCACCCATTCTCCCATACACCTGTTGGCCAGGTCTCTAGAGTACAGTCTCCGAATGCCCTGTTACAACAGCTTTTCCTATAGCACAACCAGACCTGTACTCCTTGTGTGAGGTTTTTGTTCACACTGGCCAGATATATGGGAGGAATGTAGGTAGAGGGAATATCTCTGCAGGTGGAATATCTGAGAAACTGAAAACCAAATTCTGCTCGGCTGCTCTGCCCTCTAGCAAAGAGACCCCTGTAATAACCAAGCTTAGCAGTCTTAAATTTGAACTCAGGACTTAAACTGGGGAAAAAGCTCCCAGACATCAGGATGGATGCTTACAATTCAGTGTTGCCTGCTCTAGGCCATTGCACTTACATGCCTCTCACATGCACTGGCCCAGGTTCCAAACTGATTTTCCAGAGACCACTAGGCACCAGACCAAATCCATGGGCACACAGTCTGCAGAAAGTTACACCTGCATCCTGCTCAGGGATTGGTCTAAGCATGTGTGCAATAAGAGACAGCGAGACTGGAGCCCAGCTCTGCATGGGAAGAGTGGTGTAGGGAGTCTTTGAACTGATAGTGTCCAGTGCTTGCTGGAGTAGCAGTCTGGGATGAAATGCAGACTAACAGAGATTGTTGTGATGAAGAGACCCAGACAGAAGTAGACAGAAACTCTGAGACTGGCACAGAGATCACCCAAGAGATGGTTTAATGGAGAGAGAGGGAGTAGAGAGGAAGAGAAGATAGACTGACACACCTGTATGGGAGTCTCAAGTCTCATCTGGCAGCAGTGGCTTGGAGTGGAGGCAGTGAAGATGGCACTTGCTGTGGAGTTGGGACTACAGAAGCAGCAAAGACTCTCAAGGTGGACAGTGGCTCTGATGCCTCCCAGCTCCAAAGCTTGCTCTTTTTCCCTCAGCTCAGGTCTGGGGTGGTGCAGGAGCTCCAGGCAACTAACTAATCAGGAGAAGTATCACGTGCCTAAAATGGATTGTGTCACCAACTTGCTAGACTGGAATACCCAGCAGGACCATTTCCTTTGCATTTGCATTGAGATCATTGATGGAAGTGTGTGGCGGGTGGGAGATGGTGGGAGCCAATGAGAAATACTCTTACTGAGCTGGATTTTGGTGAAAGTTTGTTGTCATGGTAAATTTTGCCTGTTCAGTTCCATGGTTTGGAAGTGTATCCCACTCCATCCATAGCTGTGTGGTCTTGAAGGGCCGGGTCCAGGTTTGCAGGGACTCCTGTCTCACCCAAATCTGGCCTTCAACCCCATCCAAGGGAAGGTGAAAGGGTTAATGCCTCATAGGGTTGGTTCTGGGTCCCAGCAGGGTGTTTAATTTGGGCAGCTGGAATCGCTCACAGAAGAGTGAGGCTTGTGAAAAAAAGAGATGGAGGTAGGAGCAAGAAATTCAATAGAATGAACTCAATCACAGCTGAACAAATTCCAGGCGGTAGAATTATGGGCAAGTAATTTCTCAGGGCCTCAAAGTAAAACTGACCCTTAACAAGGGCTTGAACTGCGCGGATCTAATTACTTGGATTTTTTTTTTTTTTTCAATTTACCCCGCGAAGTTCAGTTGATCTGCGCTGTACAAGTGTTGGCTCAATTGCCCTGCAGAAACCGCATTATTCAAGGGTCAGCTCCGCAGTTGGGAATCCGAGTACAGGTAGGGCTACTATTCGTATGCGGATATTGGACCGCATGGCAGATCAGCGCCCCTAACCACCACCTGGTTTCGGCAGTCAACAGTACTCATCTTTGAAATGGGAACTCGATTTCCGTCTTGAAGGAATGACGTCATTAGTAGCCGCGTGCCGTTCCGTTAGCTAAGTAGGGTCGTGGAAGAGCTTCCTGGTCCACGCAGGGGATTCCTTAAGGTCGAGATCCATTCTAACAATACTAACGCTACTAAAAGAAGGCTTTTCCGTCTGGTGCGAGGACCCGCGCCCGGCTGGTCGGTCACGTGGGTCGAAAGAACCAATGACCCGCCGGCCGGCCGACAGCGGAAAGGGGCAAAGCGGAGAAGTCTCCCCAGCCTTCAAGGAGCCCTAGTCCCCTCCCTTTCTACCACTCCATCCATCTCCGATCACTCTCCTGCCTATTGGAGCGATAAGTCCAGCCGCCCTTGTTACCCACAGCTGTTTGCCAAGGTGTCCAGTGGCGCGCGATTCCGGACCTGTACCTGTTATCTTTGGCGCTTCGGTTCTCCACTAGAGAGCAGAGCAGGTCTGAAGCAACTGAGAAGTCCCTCCTCCCGAGCCGAAGACTCGCCCTTACTTCCACTCATCCTCTCCCACACATGCAAACTCATTTCTGTCTCCAAACACAAGCCCAAAGCACTGGAACTCGCAAAAATGACACTTGTGCGCAGGGATACCCGCCCGGGTTCGCGCAGAATCGCGTCCCAAGCCTGCTTCGGGAGTCTCTCGAGCGGTCGACCCTATACACCTGCATATGAGTGCTGTATCGCATCATGGTTATCCTCTCTCTCAGGAATAAGCGTCCTCTGTAACACCTTCCAATGCAGCACAACCCTCTCACCCTCGACCCTCTCACAACCTGCCCAACCAGTTTCAGGACCCTTCCCCTGAGCTTTTGCCCCAAGCCCGTCGGGAAGATCCGGGATCCTGACTTGCTGCCTGTAGAGTGCGGAGAAAGAAACTTCTCATTGTCCCTAGGATATCCCGGTCTCGGCACGCCACATGCAATCCACAACAGCCTGTACAGAGTCTCCCGGTGTGGCAGACACAGCAAAAGTATCCAGGGCTGTGAAGAGCAGGCAAAGACCCCAAGCTCGGTGGTTCCCAGGCAGAAAGAAACTAGCCCCACGTGTGCTGTGACCTCAGCCAGTGGTCCTCACCCTAGTCCTTACTCTCCAGAATCCTCAGCATTTCCTAGGGCACACCTGCATTGCACCGTATCGCTTCTTCCAGGTTGGTGACCTCCTTGCTCCGGGACACCGAACTTCTAAGATACCCTTATTAAACTTTACTCCTTAACTAATGGGGCACCACTGCCATGAGGGAATAAAAACCTGGAGATGGGAGCTGGCTGTGTGAAACTCGCTCTCCCCAGGTGCACCGGCAGGGTGGCAGGGGACCAGGGGATGGAAAAACTGTTGTGTGGAATGCGGGTGCGCTGTCAGGTACAGAGGCAGGGAAGGCAAAAGAAGCAAAGGACTGGCAAGGATCACAGTGTCCGTTCCTGGGCTCAGTGCCTCCTGGAGACTAGAAGCAGATAGCCGGTGCTGAGACCCAATTCTGGGCTTTGGGGCTCAGCAGTTTGACTCCCGAGCCCTGGACAAACTTTCCGTGCAGAGTTTCAGGGCAGCAGGCACAGTGGATACTGAGCGGTTCAGAAATTGGGCTCTGCCACTTGAGGCTGTTGTAAGGCAAATCTTTGCTCTGATGCCAAATACATTTGCAGAAATATTCCACTACCAAGATGAGTTTTCTAACATATGAACCTTCTGAAGTCATTTGTAAGTGTGTGTGTATGTGGATTTCATTCTCCTGAGGAGTGAACCTCAACTTTCAACAGCTCAATGGGAAGTGCAAAATGGTTAAGAAACGACTAATCTGTAAGCTGACTTCATGGACATGTCACTTTCTGGGCTCAGGACTCCACCCCTGGCAGCCAGGTGCGCCTTCAACCTTCAAAACCAATATTTATTCCCTACTCTGAAATCTTTGGTGGTTACAAACCATGGGCTGGTGGTATGGGGCAGGAACTTAGGTCTGTACCCAGAAGGGGTTAGGGTAGCCTCCAGCACTTCAAGCTTTACTTTTTAGGTCAGTCTCTCCAGATTGGGAGGGACTGACATTAACCTCAAGCACTCTTTGAACTTGTAAGAAGTGCCTCCTGCTGAGCCTCCCAAGGTTTAAAAAAAAAAAAAAAAAAAAAAAGAGTTCTTTGATTTAGCACTTAGCCCCATATCTGACAAAAGAGTAGGCACTAAGCCACTGTTTAATGAAGGAATGGAAATTAATTTATTGTGGTAAATTCACCAGCCACTCTCACTTCTCTTACAAGGCTCCAAAGCCAGCACGCAGAAAACCTGCTTAGGTAGAGCAGTATTCAGCCTGGATTTGTATATTACGAGCACAAACATCTCAGCCGATTCCGCCCATTTCACTTTGGCACAGCGGAGTCAGTTTCCTAAGAGAAGTTTTCAGGAATGAGATGGGGAAATAAGGGTTACCTTGACTATTCTTCCTAAAGGCTAGGGTCTCCTTGTGTGAAACGCAAAACCACTCTTCTCTGAGCCCATTCCCGATTTGCTGAGTGAACCCAAGGAAGTTTAAACCGCAGCACGTGGATTTTTTAGATTTCTTCCAGCTGTCCTTGATACTGCTCCGAACTTCAGCACTAAATAGAGAATGATTTAGCGAATCTCACCAAGGAGAACACTGATTTTTAAATAGCTCCTTGAGTATTTGGCCCCCAATTTTATTATCTTATTTCATAATATGCTGTGAAGAGGTGCCCATTGCAGGCTCTAGTATTAAGTCACAGAGTGACTTGCCTGGTAGCTGGGAATGCCAACTGTGGTAATTTCAGCAATGTCTCCTCCCTGGTGTTGGTGTCTGACTACACAGGTCCATGGGTATACAAGGAGTTCAACACCAAGTCCAACAAGTTCATCTTCCACAACACCCTGTCACACTATTTCCTGGTGGGCAACGTGAACCAGACACAGAGGAATGACATTCTTGAGGAAATTGAGAAGATCAAAGCCAACTACTTTCTGATACTCTCTCAGACTGTGGCCCCTAAGAGTCTCATCCACATGGTAGAATGCATCTACAAATACAACTCAGACCGTAAGCTCTTCATCCAGATTCCTGCTAAGGCCACATCCGTTAGTGTGGCTGCCTTCACCATCCAGGGACACCACAAGCAGAACAAGAGACCCCTACTCCCAAGAAGGGCAGCAGCACCCCAAAGTAGCTGCCATCCAGGTTGTCTGTGGTAGGGCCCACGTATCCGGACAGCAGCCTGAAGGACAGTCAGTGGGTATGCCTGGGTCCTGTATTTCCCAAACTATGGGTGGGGCTGGCCTCCACACCTCCTAACTTCTGTCCAGTTTTGATGTGGTAAGCTGTTCAGGGACTCAGGGCACAGCTCATGACTCTTCTCCCAACCTTCTTGAATAAAATAATACAAAGAGGAAAAAATACGGAAACATTTTCCACCAAGATCTTCTCTAAGTAAAACCAAAGAAGAAGTTTAGACCTTCCTGAATACTGATCACTTAGACTGGGACCAGGAAACTTATCTAGGCTTTTGGACTGCAGACAGTATGATTTAACAAATGTCACTAAGGAAAATGCTGATTTTAAAATAGTCATTTAACTTTCTGGCCCTTGATTTTTATCTCAAGTCATAGCTTTTGGAGCCAGAAATCAAGGCTAGTTTTACAACAGTCTTGCTTGGAAAAAAATATTATAGAACACTCTGATAGTCTTTTTTTAATGTTTACTTCCACTCATTTAAATTAGAATCCTGTACTCTTTGATTTAAATGTAAAAATAAAGATAGTTTATCAGGGCTTGTCAGAGATCCAAATCTGTTTGGAAATTCCTACCTGAGTTTCTAAGGGATTAAAAGAGTTACAGCAAAAGGCTTACTTCTTTAATTGACTAAGCCAATTGTAAGACAAACAATAAACTGAAAAACAAAAACAAAACAAAAAAGCATTTCCAAATTCAGAACTCAAGTTAAATGCATTGTACCCAGAAATAAACCCATGCACATATGGTCAATGAACCTATGAAAAAGGAACCAATACTATACAATCAGGGGGAAAAAGTCTTTTCAGTAAATGGTGTTGGGAAAACTGGACAGGCACGTGCAAAAGAATGAAACTGCACAATTATCTTACACCACACCAAAAATTCAAAGTGGATTAAAAATTGAACATAAGACCTGGAACACTCCTAGAAGAAAACGTAGGTGGTAAGCTACTTGATATCGGTCTTGGACATGATTTGGGGGATTTGACACCAAAAGCAAAAGTGGGACTACCCCTAACTGAAAAACTTCTGTATAGCAAAGGAAACCATTAACAGAATGGGGGAGGAGGGGGAACCTACTGAATGGGAGAGAATATTTGCAAATCACTTATCTCATAGGGAGTTAATATTCAAAAATAAAGAACTCATATCACTTAATAGAAAAAAAACAAACAATGTAATTTAAAAAATAGGCAGAGATATGTTTCTAAAGAAGACATACAGATGACTAGCAGGTTCATGAAAAGGTGTTCAACATCACTAATCATCAGGTAGATGCAAATCAAAACCACAATGAGAGCCCTAACTGGTAGGGCTTAGTTGGTTGGGCTTTGTCCCACAAAGGGAAAGGTCGCAGGTTCAATTCCTGGGTTGTGGGTTCAGTCCCCGGTCAGGGCACTTGCAAGAGTCAACCAATGGATGTTTCTCTTTCACATCAATGTTTCTTTCCTACTCTTTCTCCATCCCTTCCCCTTGCTCTAGAAATAAATAAATAAAATCTTTTTTAAAAACACAATGAGATATCACCTCACATATGCAAGAATGGCTTTATCAAAAAGACAAAATAATAGAAAGTTTTGGCAAGGGTATTGAGAAATGGAAGCCCTTGTGCACTGTTGATGGGAATGGAAATTGGTGCAGTCACTATGGAAAGCAGTTTGGAGGTTCCTCAATAAACTAAAAATAGAACTACCATATTATCCAGCAATTCCACTTCTGGATATTCATCTGAAAGAAATGAAATCACTAAATGAAAAAGATATCTGTACTCCTATGTTTATTGTAGCATTATTTATAATAGCCAAGCTATGGAAACAACCTATGTGTCCATTGATGTGTGAATGGATAAAGAATATATGCCATATATATAAAGAATATATTATATATATATATATATATAATGGAATATTATTCAGTCATTAAAAGAAGGAAACCTCGCCATTTGTGAAACATGGATAGACCTTGAGAAGCTTATGCTGAGTGAAATAAGTCAGAGAAAGATAAATTCTATTTGATATCATTTATACATAAAATCTAAAAAAGAGAGAGAACTCATAGACACAGGGAACAGATTGGTGGTTGTCAGAGGCAGAGGCTGGAGTGGGGGGTATTGAACAAAATGGGTGAGAGGTCAAAATGTACAAACTTCTACTTATAAAAATAAGTAAGTCTTGGGGATTTAATGTACAGCATGGTGAGTAAATAATACTGTATTGCATATTTGAAACTTGTCAAGGGAGTAGATCTTTAAAGTTTTTGTTAACGTTAAATTTATTGCTCCTATATAATTCATGTGTGATGTAAATTCAACAAGAAGGAAAAAACCACAATCACAATAACAACTACAGGAGCAGCAACATCACCACCACCATAAATCTATTCCCTTCAGCCAGGGGGATATTTGGAGCTGTCAAATTAACCGCACTATTTCAATTGAAACTTGACTGTACTGGGTTCTACATACAAATAAGGAGTTCAGGACATCATAACAACAGGGAAAAAGGTAAACAGACTGAAAAATCATCAACTCTTCTAGGACCCCAAGAGACGTGAGGACAAAGAGCAAAACCTGCTCCCTAAGATCAGAGAGACAGAGAAGTAAATACAGAGAGTAATGGCTTACTGGTGTGGAAAATTACAAGGGGAAACTCAGTGAGAAGCAGTGCCTGGAACCAGTGCTGGAGTAGGATAACTTGAACTGTAACTGACAAATTGCTGGACAATTCTGTGAACTAGAAAGTTCCAGTGGGGGCCCTAGCTAGGTACTCAGCTGGTTAGAGTGTCCTCCCAATAAGTTCAGGTTGTGGTTCAATTTCCCGTCAGGGCTCATACAAGAAGCAACCAATGAATGCATAAATAAGTGGAACAACAAATGCAGGTCTTTTCTTTCTCTCGCTCTCTCTCCTCCCCTCCCCCTCTCAAAGCAATAAATTAAAAAATTACCAAAAAAATTCCAGTGGGACCCAGTCATGGTCTATGACGGTCTATGTGTGTTGGGGAGGGGCGCGGGGGAAGGTCCTCAATTGTGCGAGATTTACCTCCAGTAGCTCAACCAGGTTCTCACGGTAAATATCAAAGCAAGTCCCCTTGTGCTTCTGAGGGAAAAGGAATCATTTTGAAATCCATCAGAGCACTCTGCTTCTCTTAACCATGTCTATTCTCAGCAGAAGCCAGTTGATGAGAGCCTAAACTCATCAGAGGGGGTCTTATCAGAGTATAACTGGCCAGAGAAAAGGATGATCCAACTCCATTCAGCTCTAGCCTATCACACGGGAGAAAGGAAATACTTGACTTCGGCCGATGCTCAGGAAAAAAATGAGAAATGTGTGAAGTTCACAGTCCAGAAGCACAGGCCCACTAAAAGTCTGAGACTTGCCAAAGGACTATAAAATGTTTCCCCTCCTACTTTATTCCTGACTGCCAACACTCGGAAACAACCAAGATGTCCTTCAGTAGGTGAAGGGGTAAATAAATGTGGCACATCCAGATGATGGTGTATTATTCAGTGGTAAAAAGAAATGATCTCTCAAGCTATGAAAAGACATGGAGGAACCTTAAATGCATATTCCTTGGCCCATGACCCCATTCCTCTAAGTGAAAGAAGCCAATTAAAAAAGCTACATGTTTATGATCCCATCTGTATCACATTCTAGAAAAGGTAAAACTATAGACATAGTAAAAAATTAGAGATTGGCATGGGGTGGGGAGAGGGAAGACTAGCGAGAACACAGAGGACTTTCAGGGTTGTGAAAATGCCCTGTGTGATACTACAATGATGGATATGTCATTATACCTATGTCCAAACCCGCCGAATGTGCAATACCAAGAGTGAACCCTAAGGCAAACTAGGGACTTTGGGGGATCATGATATGGCAGTGAAGGTTTCACCCATTGTAGCACTCTGGTGGAGGATGTTTTTAATGGGGGAGACGCATGTGTGGGAGCAGGGGGCATGTGTGAAATCTCTGTACCTTCTTCTAAATTTTGCTCTGAATCTAAAGCTGCTCTAAAAAACATAAACTGATTTAACAAAATTGTTTGTACTGTGTGAAGACGTGGAGGAAACCAAAGCCCTCCATCAGTGAGTTTACTGAAGAACATGTAAGGAGAATCAATTGCTTCTGAATCATTTCCCTGAGACATTTTCAGAGGGCAGTGAAGCCCCCACTGGAGGAGGCAGGGTGGAAGTGGCTGCCAAAGAAAGGCAGAAAGTGAATCCTGCTGGGGATTTGGCTGATAACCTAGATATAAAGTGATCTGAAAGATGTTATAAATACAGTATGAAAACTTAAAAAAATCATATTGAAATAAAACAAAAAATTGTACATATTAAAATTACCAAGAATTGAGTTTCAGTTGTGTGTCAGGCACTATATACATGTTATCTCTTGTACTCTCAACAGTTTATTAATATGGGTATTATTATTATCTTTGTTTTATAGGCAAGGAACTAGTAAGAGAATTTGACTTGAGTTAATTATGTTTCCAGGTGCCATTGAGGTTCTGAGATGCTGGAACATGGCTTATCTGTTGCAATATCAGGTCAGAAGTGTGGTCCTTTGGACATAGCCACTGAATCAGAGGACATGGGTATGTCTTGCCTGCTTCAGAGCTAATGTGATTTGTAGTGAGGGGCTCAGGGACTAGGCAGGAATCATTTACAATTCCTGGACCAACATTTGGAAGACTGACAACTTCACAGCAAGAAAATAAATGCCGCTTAAGTATATTGCTAAAGGATGACACCAAAATCAGATCCATAACAATATTCATAAACTAAAAACCCAGTACCTTCCTATAGTTTGCACTATGTGTTGTTTCACCTTGTCAGAGAGTTGTGGTTGATTCTGCAGTGTTTTGTTTTGCCAGTGGGTGCAGTGGGAGGAAAGGGAAATAGAAAGAGCACTGTAGTCAGAAGGTAATATTCTAATTCCTACCCCCATCCCAAATGGTATGAGTCAGAAAATCATTTGGGCCTCTGTGTTCACATTTCTCAAACAAATCTATTGGATTGAGAGTGTTTGAAGTTCCCTCCTAATTCTGACATTCTGCAAATGTGCTGTAAACTTTATGCTGCCTTTACAGTACCATTCATAACAGCAAGATACTCACTATTTGGCTTCCTCCACTTGCCCTGGAAGGTGCCACTGTCTTTTGACAGAACTGCTGAAGGGGTTAACATGAAGGAGTAAGATTATGTCGTCCTATTGAGCAACACAATCAGAAAAGTGCCCTCCCTCCATCTGCTGCTAAATATGAGTAAAGGATTTCAAAATAAATAGGAAGAGGGGTTCAGATGTCCTGGTCCTAATCTCCTGACACCAAAAGATGGAGTAGTGCCCTCAACAGGGGAGAGAGAGCTTGCCAGCTAGGAGGCAGCACCATAATTTTTCTCTTTATCATAGGGATGGATCTACAACTGACTCCTGGTCCTTGCCTGGATGCCATTCTTTCTACAAGTTGTCAGCCGAAGCTTTGCAATGTGGCTACTTGGTGAGTTCACCTAGAGCCCAAAGCACATATCAAATTGATTCTGAAAAATAAAAAGGAAACTCACTGAATAGTAGAACATATTTGCCAGTGATATACCTCATAAGGGGTTAATTTCCAAAATATATAAAGAACTTATGCAAATCAATACCAAGAAGACAAGTAACCCAATTAAAACATGGGCAAAGGACCTGAATAGACACTTCTCCAAAGAGGACATACAGATGACCAACAGACATATGTAAAAATGTTCAACATCACTAATCATCAGAGAGATGCAAATTAAAACCACAATGAAATATCACCTCACACCTATCAGAATGTCTATCATCAATAAATCAACAAATAACAAGTGCTGCCCAGGATGTGGAGAAAAGCGAACCTTCATGCACTGTTGGTGAGAATGCAGACTGGTGCAGCCACTGTGGAAAGCAGTATGGAGTTTCCTCAAAAAATTAAAAATGGAACTGCATTTTGACCCAGTGATTCCACTTCTCAGAACATATCCAAAAAAACCCAAAACACTAATTTGAAAGAATATATGTACCCCTATGTTCATTGCAGCATTATTTACAATAGCAAAGATCTGGAAGCAGCCCAAGTGCCCATCAGTAGATGGGTGGATAGGAAAGCCGTGGTACATTTACACAATGGAATACTACTGTGTAAAAAAAACATAAAAAAAGAAGAAAATCTTACTTTTTGTGACAGCATGGACCTGGAGATTATTATGTTGGGTGAAATAAGCCAGTCAGAGAAAGACAAATATCGTATGATATCATTTATATGTGGACTCTAATGAACAAAATAAACTGATGAGCAAAATAGAAACAGAGGCATAGACACATGGAACAGACTGACAGCTGTCAGAGGGGAGGGAGGTTGGGGGCAAGATGAAAGAAGCTGAAGGGATTAAGCAAAAAAAACCCCATATATATTTACATATATGTTTTTGTGTGTATATATATGTGTGTGTGTGTATATACATATGTATACATACGTATACACACACACATAGACAAGACAACAGTGTGGTGATAACCCGAGGGAAAGGGGGATCCGGTCTAGGGGGAGGTGGGCAAAGGAGGGGAATGCGGATGGAGAGAGACTTTGCTCGGGGAGATGGGTGCATGATGCAGTGCAGAGATAACGTTTTGTTGACTTGTACACTTGAAACCTGTATGGTTTTGTGAACCAGTGTCACCCCCAACAAATTCAATTAAAAAAAAAAAAGAAGAAATGAATAAGACCAATCTACGAAGAATGTGATCTCTTAGGGACACAAGACTCATAAAAATGAGTGTACTAAAGGAATAATCAAAGACCAATAAAAGGCAGGAAATAAGGTATTAGTTTCTTACTGCTGTTATACCAAATCGCACTGGTTTAGTGGCATAGAACAATGCAAATTTATTGACTTACACTCCTTTGGCTAGAAGTCCGATGTCCAACACGAGTCTCACTGTGCTAAAATGTTGGCAGCTCAATATCCTTTCTGATGAATCTAGAGGAAAATCCACTTCTTTTCCATTTTCAGGTTCCAGTAACCACTGACAGTCCTTGACTCCTGGCCCTCTTCTGCTTTATTTGAAAGCCAGCAATGGTGAATTGGGTCCTTCTCACACCATACCATTCTGACCTCCTCTTCTGCTTCCCTTTTCCCCTTGTAATTTTATTGGGCTCACCTGGGTAATCCAGGCTACTCTGCATCTCAGGGTCCTCCATTTAATCACATCAAAGTCCCTTTTGCTATGTAAAGTAACATATTCACAGTTTCTAAGGATTGAGCCAGAGGACATCTGTGGGGGGCCAGGGGATGGTGATAATTAGTCTGCAAACCATAATAGGTAAATGCTGGGCTGACTGGCAAGGACTGTGAGTGCTGGGGCTTGGAAAAAGAGGCTGCTGTGGGCTGGCACCCTGAGGCACCTCCTGGAGAAGGTGGGCCAGAGCCAGAAAGTGGCTACACAGGGGCAGTTGCAGAGTCCCTGATAAGGGAGTGCATCTCCTGGGCTGTGGGGCAGTGGGTGAGGAGACAAGAGAACTCCTCCTGGTGTCTGGACTCCTCTGTGCCTCTGGTGTCAGGAAGGGAGCCCTCCTGAAAAGGACCCGTGTGGCTGCCTGCATTCACCCCGCAGGCAGGTTGTGTCTAGAAATCATGAAATCTCAAGTAGAAGATGTTCCTCTTACCAAATGCCAATTTATTTAGTGTCCTTCAATGTTCCCATTCAGGTGTGCTTCAGAGAAAGGGAGCCAACTGGTGTGCCTTTTGGTGAAAGTCCAGTAGGGGTGGGGAAAGGAACACTTTGCCATCACGTAACTCCAGGCCTTGACGGGTTACTATGATGCTATTAAACCCTAAAGTTGGAGCTTGGTCTGTGAGCCCCAGGCCTTGAATTCCTCTGCTAGTCTCCTTTGGTGATAACCAAACAGCAAGGCTTTGGATTAAGGGAGCACTGGAATGAGACCCACCTGGAATAAACCCACTTTATTTTTTAACCTAAGTCCAGTATTTAGAGGCCGCACCAAGGCTGAACAGGCAATGGGGATTTGTTAAAACAGGAGAGTGAACTTGAGCTCCGAAACTTTCCACCACCTGAAACCTGGGGAAACTTTCTGTGTTTCTGCTCCCAAGGGAGTGTTACGATTATTCACACTCAGGCTTCAGGGCTTGTGGAGCTTCGATGTGTGATTGTCTGCCCCTCAGTGAGATGTAACAACTGCCACTGGAGCCTAGAATCAAGGACACCGCTCCAGTGGAGTTTGGGGTAGACAAGGAATGGGAAAGGCGTTTGTTTATGGCAGAAGGAAGGGATGGGATCTCGGGGCATGGGTCTTCCCGGCCTCTCCTTCTTGGAGAAACGAGAGGACCTGGCTGACCTCCCTGCAGAATGGGATTGACTGGCCCTGAGGCCTTCTCTTCCCACCCCACAGGCACCTGCTCTGCTGTGGGCACCAGGGGAGGTTCCCCACAAGGTCCAGAGGCTATTCCTAGGGTGCCTCCAGCTGCCAGGGAACAAACTGAGTGTGGTGGAGGAGGGCCACACTGGTCACTCAGAGAGGTGGATGGACTCAGCTGGTGGTGGCAAGGACGTCCTCTGGGTGGGTTCCTCTTAGATGACTGACATGCTCCATTGGCTCAGACCCACAGGACCCAGAATGCCTCTCTCTCCCTGGAGAACAGTGTGCCATGGAGAAGAGGGAAAGAAATAGGGACCTACCCACTTAGCAGAAAGCCCCTTACACAGACGACTCCCTTGGGGCACTTTCCGGGAATCATAAGGTGCATTTAAGGGGAATTTCTCCACAACTGGAGTCCATCTGGGGTTGGGAAGAGTGTGGTTTGGGGGTCTTATGCAACTGTATTTGAATCTTGGCTCTGTCACTCACTGCTGTCCTCGAACAGATATTAACCTCCCTGAGCCAGAGTTCTCAGCAGGTAAAATGGGGGTAATAATAAGTACCTGGCAGGAGTAAAGATACTTTATGTTAAAGACCAGACACATGGCTTGGCACAGAGTAAATTCATAAGACTACAGTTATCCCCGGCTGGTGTGGCTCAGTGGATTGAGTGCTGGGCTGCAAAATGAAAGGTTGCCAGTTTTATTCCCTGTCAGGGCACATGCCTGAATTGCAGGCCAAGTGCCTGGTAGGGGTCGTGCGAGAGGCAATGAACTAACTTGTGCTCAGGGAAATGCAGAGAATAGTCACACAAGTTAAAGCTAAGTGTGAACGAAGTGCCACAGACATTGAGAGAACTTAGTGATGGTCATGATGGCTGTAATGGATTGTTGTGACACCTATTTCAGTTAGCCAAAGGCTATTTTCTCGCTTGGTTCTTCCCAGGCTTGTCTGGCTTAAGAGACATCTGCAGGAAAGAGAAACTGGTGAGTGGGTGTTCTTGTCATTTCTTTCAAGTGGCACTGTCACGGTGAAGACGAAGTCCTGGATGAGGGGATGGGTAGGCGATCCAGACAGGCTGCAATCTTATTTGGAGTATGTTCCTGGATAATAGCTTTCTGAGGACATGAGTAGAAATGATGTTTTCAATTCCAGGCAAATATGTAATTGGACCCTGGAGCTGGTGTGAGATCAACCAGCTTTCAAATGTTCAGGTCAATGTCAGTCTTTGGCATTAGAGACCTAGAGGAATTTAAAGGCGCTTTGAAAGCCCTTCAGTCTTGGGCCAGTTGTCCTCATGACACCTGGACACAGCAGCAAACAAATTTACACAATCAATGCCTAACTTCTCTTCAGGACCAACAAGGCCCATTCACAGAAAACTTCCAGTTAAAATGAGAATGTCAAGAATAGTGCCACCGAGGAGTCCAAGGGCTGAGACCCCGGATTAGAGAACTATTGGTTTCTTCTTTTTCTACTTTGCCTTGTGGCAAAGCAGGGATGACTTCTTCCCTTTATCTTTGTCTCAAGAGTTCAGGAATATTCACTGGCCAAAACACTAGAGAGAAATCCTTTCTGCTCCCACTGTAGAAAGATAGAGATGCCTCGTTTCTGCAGATCACGAGGCAGGATATGGGGAGGTTATTGAGAAAGTTTGATCTTATTTCTGCATGTTGCAATTACAACCCAGACATATCATTACTTGTTTTCTTTCATATCAGACTATAAGCAGGAGTGGTGTCTGCCTTGTTCTCCCTGTATTTCTAGCTCCTAGAATATAATAGGTGCTCAAAAAACTTTTGAATGATTGAATGAGTATCTACTGAGATTGAAGACCATAAGAAGCCCAATATGAACATTTCCAATACAATTTTTGGGGACAATTTTCTTGCTTAGTGCACTCTAGTGTTGGAGAGGAAAAGGGCTAAAATCCCTCTAGATGCTTCTAGGAGGTTTCAACAAATGCTGAATAGTAGCAGTTCAGTTTTTGGAGAAATCATCCTCTTAGTACACCACTGGAATATCTATACAGTTTTCAAAGTTGTAACAAACATTGAAGGAATGTAAGCGGTTTCAATGAGGCAGTCATTTCTATAAAGAAAGGTTCAACCAAATATTGCTGCTACAGTTCAGTAGCAATAAACTTTGATATTTAAAGCAAATTTAAATATTAATATATCAAGTACCCCATAATCACATACTCTAGGAGTCTTATTCCATTTTTTAATTTTAATGAAAACATAGAAATGTAGTTTTATATGATTCAGCACAAAGGATATTACAATAATCTAATATGATAATTACAAAAGAATGAATCAGAATCTTGGCTTCCATTAAAGAATATACATTACTTCATAGGTATTCCCCCCAAAAAATGGAAAAAAAAGAAAGCCAGAGGAAAAATATGATGACAAGAGAGAATGACACCAAAACTTTAAATAAATGCAGCTCTGGCCAGGTGGCTCAGTTGGTTGGCATGTTGTCCCCGTGCACCAAAAGGTTGCGGGTTTGATCCCCAGTTGGGACATGAACAGAAGGAAAACTGATAGATGTTTCTCTCTCTCTCCCTCTCCCTTCCTCTCTAAAAATCAATAAACATATCCTCAGGTGAGGATTTTTAAAAAACTAAATAAATACAAAAACTTGTGTCTAAAGAATCTCCTGAATTTTGCTCTAAAGCTATGCCTTCCGAGAGTCTGAAGGCTTATTACATCAGCATCATCTGGATATTGATAAAGCCACACATCCCCAGGCCCTACCCTATGCCGAATGAATCCGAATCTCTAGGAGTCAAGTGTGAGCATTCATAGTTACTACACTCCCCAGGTGATTCTGATGCCTGATCAGCTGGGGAACTAATGCTAAACTGTTGGAATTTTCAAATATATCTTCATTTTCTTTTATTTCACTGATCAAGGTCAGCTTCCTTCAGGAAGCTTTCTGTGATTTCTTTTACCTACTAGTAACATTTCTGTGTTTCCTTTTATCTACTAATCCCGTGTCTTAATATGACATAAAATCAGAGTGTGTTGTTTTATACAACCATGAAATTGAGTTGGTACTTCATTTATATATTGGGTTGGCCAAAAAGCCTGTTTAGTTTTTCCTTAAAATAAAAGACACATTTTCCATTTTCACCAATAGCTTTATTGATTTGGATATTTTGAGTATGTCGTCTATCTCACATGTGGTATAATGTTGATTGTTCTCAATTAATGTATTGATTTGATCGCTATCAACTTCAACTGGTCTACCCAAACATGGACCATGTCCGGTGAGAAATCTCCAGCACAAAACTTCACAAACCACTTTTGACACATTCAATCAGTCACAGCATCTTCTCCATACACCACACAACTCTTTTTTTGCATTTCAGTTTAATTTTTACCTTACTTCAAATAATAAAGCATAATATGCCAAAAATGTTACATATTTTGTTCCATCTTCAATATTCAAATGGTTACACAAAAATTCGCCAATTTTGATAAAATTTTTTAATGCACACTGATATGACAGCTGTCACAATACAATCTAACAAAATTGCTTTGAATGAAGTTAAAGACAGCTAAGTGCCATCTTACAGAAAAAAACAAATGAACTTTTTGGCCAACCCAGTAGTTATATAAAAAGAAACATTTCTGGGAAGAGACTCAAGAAACTTCACAGTGACACATCTTTGATATGGGACTGTGGAATTGAATTGGAAAATAATTTATATTTCCTTTTCTATAGTCTCTGTATTTTTCAATTTCTTACTTTGAGTTTTATAACAAAAAATTCAAATGCATAAAAATAGTACAGTTTTTCTATACAGTACAACTATAAGAATTACTTTCAGAGTTTTATTTTAAGAATATTTCTTACCTGAGGGGCATTTTTAGGTGTTAGAAATGCATTTGTGTTCCCTGAGTGACCATGTCAGTGCATGACGGCTGTCACACTTGGAGTCACCAACTCCAGGGCATTTAAGGACAGGCAGTTATGGCTTTCATCTGGAAGAGTAATACTTTTTAAGAAAGAGTAAGTGGCCCTGGCCGAGTAGCTCAGTTGGTTAGAGTGTCGTCCCCATATGGCAAGGTGGTAGGTTCAATCCCTGGTTAAGGCACAAGAATCAAACAATGAATGCACCAGTAAGTATAAAAACAAATCAGTGTTTCTCTCTCCTTCTCAAATGAAAAAAATAAAAAAAAAATTAAAAGAAAGAGTAACCAATTTGATCAAGTTTGGCTCCACCATCCCAATCTGAAGAACCATAAACACAGGTGTAATACAGCCTTTGCCTTTAACTTTCCCACAATAACGTTGTGTTCCCACAGCCAACATGCCTCAGAAATAAAATACGTGAGCATAGGAACTGTATGTAATTATACATATGTAACATATAGGACCACATATTAATAGAGGGATTAGCATTGGTTATGACCTCATTGTCATTTACTTTACCTGAAATTACAGGACTCTCATACCAGCTCACTGGTGTATTACTCAGGCTAAGGGAGAAATTACTCTGATTTTATAAACACATGTCGGCTAGAGGTCAGGTTAGGTGGCCAGGGATGCAGGCAGGTGGTGGGAAAAGGCAACAATAGAGAATGAAATTTACCCCACATTATCTGTGACTTGGATGGAAATACCATAGGTAGTTAGGAATTCAATATTATCAAACCAAACATCTCAGCCTAGATTTGATATTTTCATGTTATTATGCAGTGTTTCATGATAGAAAAAATTTTATTTGAAAATTTGGTTAATTACTCAGAAAAAACATTCATGAAAATAAAGCATAAAGCATACTAACAGTAACTCCAAACAATAAACAAAGTATATACATAGAGAAAGAAAGCCACAGTACTCAATGAACCTGTACAAAATCCTGAGAAATTAAACATTTAGCGTATCAGTCTCCTGCTCGAACTCCCAGTGCATGCATTATATGGTGTAGAGGTCTGATGAAGTCCACCATGCCAGATATTAAGGACATTAGGTGAGGCATGCAGTTCTTGCCCTCCTAGAGCTATGTCTCGTATCATTAGTAAGTTCATATTATATCATGTCATGGCTTGCTGCAAGTATTTTTTAAAGGAAGGGCCCAGGTCTCGTTCATATTTTCTTACTGTGTCTAGCATAATAATCAATTTTAATTGCAGCAAAAATTTAAATGGTAATTTTCTCTCCAAAATAACATCAGGGGAATAAAGACAAAAATGAGATTAGATGAAAAAGAATTAGAATTGTTGGCCTGGGAAAGATGCTAACAATTGCCCATCACACACCAAACATCATTCCAGGGAGTTTGAATGTAATCCTTTGTGTAATCCCCACCCTATTCCTGATTTGGTGTCCATGAACTCCTGGCCCTCTAGCAGTGCATATGATGCTTCCCTTATCTGCATAGTGCTTTCCACTTTATGGAAAGATCTCACACCCTTAAACTGACATGACCCTCTGCATTAAGAGGAAGAATAGGCTAGGAAGGTGCTTAATTTCATAGAGGACGAGAGTGAGTTTTCCCAGGACGTTGGGAAAGAATGAGTGACCTAGCCTAAGGGATTAGGCACTTGAAGAAACCAAGCTGAGGAGTCTGAAAGAAACTGATCTGAGAGAAGACCGTGACACATGAGAAAAAGAAATCTGACAGTGGTGGCAACCAAATCCAGGAAATGGATAGCCAAACACTGTGAATTAGCATGTTTCCAGCAGGGATGTAGGCCCAAGCTGGGCCTCATAAACCTGGTCAGTTTACCTTCTCTCTAGTAAAGATCAATGACTCTAGCTAAAATAGCCTCTTTATTCTGATTCTGCTCTCTCTAAACAAGTAGTTAAGGCACAAATAAAGGACATTGATTACTATGTACTCAGCGCTGTGCTAGATAATTTTAAAGCTTTATGTTTTTACTTCTCTCACAACACAGTGAAGGAGGCATCATTGCCCCCAGGTTACATGTGGGAATCAGGAACCTATGGAGAGGTTAAGCTGTTGTACAGAGCTGGTTACATAGTATGTAGGAGAGCTGGGATTCAAACCTATGTGTGTCTGATGCTCTGGCCCAACTCTCTTTACAACCCCAGATGGTGGATACAGAGGAAATCACCCTCAGCCCTACTATGCTCTTTAAGCATCCTACCTGATGGTAGGATGTTGGAAACTTCTGTCAAAAACTGGCCGAGGCACGGGCTGGGTGGCTCAGTTGGTTAGAGTGCTGTCCGGATATGCCAAGGTTTCAGGTATGATCCCCTGTCAGGGCACATACAAGAAGAACCAATGAATACATATGTAAGTGGAACAACAAATCAATGTTTCTCTCTCTCAAAGTCAATTAAAAAAAAAAACTGGCCAACCACTATCTAGGATTACATTATAGAGCAGTTATTGTTTAATGGCAGAAACCGCATTTGCCTTTTGAAGACAAGCTCTGTAGTGAAGGGACAAGAGGGTGACACCCCCTTTGACATCCATCTCTCCTTCTCTTGGTAATTACCCTGGCTCCATTGTGGAATATATATATATATCTCCACATTTTCTTTAAAGATTTTTTAATTTATTTTTAGACATAGGGGGAGGGAGGGAGAAATACAGGAAGACAAACATAGATGCATGAGACAAACATTGATCAGCTGCCTCGTGCACATGCCCTCACCAGACACTGAACCTGCAACCCAGGCATGTGTCCTGACTGGGAATCGAACCAGCAACCTTTTGGTTTACAGATAAAGCCAAATCAACTGAACCACATTGGTCAAGGCCATATATAACCACATTTTCTTTCTTCATTCATCCATTGATAAAAATTTAGGTTGTTTGTCATGTCTTGCCTATTGTGAATAATTCTACCATGATAGCAATTTTGGTATCTACCAGAAGTGGGATTGCTGTATCATACAGTAGTTCTATTTTTTAATTTTTCGAAGAATCTTCATACTGTTTTCCATAATGGCTGTATCAATTTACATTCACATCAACAGCATACAAGTGTTCCCTTGGCTCCAAATCCTCACCAACATTTATCTCTTGTCTTTTTTTTGTGTCTGTTTCCAGATTTTATTTTATTTTTTAATATATTTTATTGATTATACTATTACAGTTGCCCATTTACCCCCCTTTGTTCCCCTCTGCCCTGAACAACCCCTCCCACCCACATTCCTCTCAGTTCATGTCCATGGGTCATTCATATAAGTTTTTGGCTTCTACATTTCCTATACTATTCTTAACCTCCTCCTGTCTGTTTTTTACCTACCATTTATGCTACTTATTTTCTGTACCTTTTCCCCCTTTCTCCCCCTTTCACTCCCCCACTGATTACCCTCCATGTGATCTCAATTTCTGTGATTCTGTTCCTGTTCTAGTTGTTTGCTTAGGTTTTTTGTGGTTTTTTTTTTTTTAGGTTTGTATGTTAATAGCTATGAGTTTGTTGTCATTTTAGTGTTTATAATTTTGATCTTCTTTTTCTTAGATAAGTCCCTTTAACATTTCATATAATAAGGGCTTGGTGATGATGAACTCCTTTAACTTGACCTTATCTGGGAAGCACTTTATCTGCCCTTCCACTCTAAATGATAGCTTTGCTGGATAAAGTAATCTTGGATGTAGGTCCTTGCCTTCCATGATTCGAATACTTCTTTCTAGCCTCTTCTTGCTTGTAAGGTTTCTTTTGAGAAATCAGCTGATAGTCTTATGGGAACTGCTTTGTAGGTAACTGTCTGCTTTTCTCTTGCTGCTTTGAAGATTCTTTCCCTATCTTTAATCTTGGGTAAAGTGATTATGATGTGCCTGGGTGTGTGCTTCCTTGGGTCCAACTTCTTTAGGACTCTCTGAGCTTCCTGGACTTCCCAGAAGTCTATTTCCTTTGCCAGATTGGAGAATTTCTCCTTCATTATTTGTTCAAATAAGTTTTCAATTTCTTTCTCTTCCTCTTCTCCTTCTGGTACCCCTATGATTCGGATATTGGAATGTTTAAAGATGTCCTGGAGGTTCCTAAGCCTCTCATTTTTTTTTAATTCTTGCTTCTTCATTTTGTTCTGGTTGAATGTTTCTTTCTTCCTTCTGCTCCAAACCATTGATTTGAGTCCTGGTTTCCTTCCCATCACTGTTGGTTCCCTGTAGATTTTTTTTTATTTCACATAATGCGACCTTCATTGCTGCCTGGGTCTTTTTTTATGCTGTTGGAGTACCCAGTGAGTTCCTGGAGCATCCTGATAACCAGTTCTTTGAACCATGTATCTGATACGTTGGCTATCTCTTCGTCACTTAGTTGTATTTTTTCTGGAGCTTTGAACTGTTCTTCCATTTGGGCCTTTTTTTTTTTTTTTTTGTCTCTGCCTGCCTGTTACATAGTAAGGGGCAGAGCCTTAGGTGTTCACAAGGGCGGGGCAACCCAAGTTACTGTGCTGCAACGCTTTGTGTGGGGGAGGGGTCTGAGAAGGAACAATGCTGCTTGCATGCCTCTGGGTCAGCTTTCAGTCACTTCTCCCACTTCCCACAATCAAATTGTTCCTTTCTGGTGCTGATTCCGGGTGAGTGAGTTTGTGTATGTTCTAGGACCCTGTGGGTCTCTCCAATGAACTCTCCTGTTAGGCTGGGAGTTTCTCCTGCCACCTCAAGCCCCACAGCTGTTTTCAGTCAGAGGCTTTGAGGCTTTATTTTCATGTGCTGGAACCCCGGATTACAGAGTCTCACTCCCTACTTGTTCCTCCCAGTTTATCTGCATGTGAATGTGGGACTGCCCAGTCTGCAAGCCACTGCCTCACCCAGTCTGCCAGCTGCCGCCTTGCCCCAAGTCCTCTCTACCTGGCTGCCCATCTCCACCCCTCTTTGCAGGTCTGGATGAATGTTTCTTCTTTAACTCCTTGGTTGTCGGACTTCCATACACTTCTATTTTCTGCCAGTTCTGGTTGTTTTTGTTCGTAAATTTGTTGTTGTCCTTGTTTTGGTTGTATGAAGAGGCCCAGTGTGTCTATCTATGCCTCCATCTTGGTGGGAAGTCCCCTATCTCTTGTCTTTTTTATAATAGGCATCCTGAAAAGTATACAATGATATCTCACTGTGTGTTTGATTTGCCCATTTTTCAATTGGGTTACTTGCTTTTTTGCTATTGAGCTATAAGTGCTCCTTATATGATTTAGATATTAACCCCTATTAGATGTGTAGTTTGTGAACATTTTCTTCCATTCTGTAGATTACATGTTTATTTTGCTGATGTTCCCTTTATTATACAGAAGCTTTTCAGTTTGATGTAGTCCTTCTTATTTATTTTTGCTCTTGTTGGACTGTGCTATTGGTATCCTATCCATAAATTCATTGACAAGATCAGTGTTAAGGATATTTTCCCCAAGTTTTCTTCTAGGACTTTTATGTTTTCAGGCCTTCAGTTTGAGTCTTTAATTCATTTTGAGTTGATTTTGGTGTATAATATAAAATAAGGTTACAATTTCATAGTTTGCATGTGGATATCCAGTTTTCCCAGCATCTTATTGAAGATACTATTCTTTCCCCATTGTAGATTCTTGGTAACTTTGTCAAAAATTGGTTGTCTGTGGTGTATTGCTGGGTTCTGTTCTATTCTATTGATTTATGTGTTTATTTTTATACCAGTACCATACTGTTTTGATTACTAGAGCTTTCAAATACAGTTTAAAATCAGGAAGTATGATGCTTCTAGATTTTCTCTTCTTGCTGAAAATTAATTTAGCTATTGAAATCTTTTTGGTTCCATATCATTTTAAGACTTTATTCTGTAAAAAAAAAAAATGCCATTGAAATTTTGATAGGGACTGCACTGAATCTGTAGTTCACTTTGTATATATGAACATTTTAAAAATATTAATATTTCCAACCCATGAACATAGATGTTTATCCATTTATTTGTGTCTTCACTTTCTTTCACCAATGTTCTATAATTTTTAGTGTGCATATCTTTCACTTACTTGGTTGAATTTTTTCTAACTATTTTATTCTTTTTGATGCTATTGTAAATGACATTTTTTTCTTAATTTCTTTTATGGATAGTTTATTTTTAGTATATAGAAACTCAACTGATAATTATACATTGATTTTTTACCTGAAACTTACTAAATTTATTTATCAGTTCTAATAGTTTTGGGTGGAGTTTTTAAGATTTTTTATAATAAGATTGTCTTTGCAAACAGTGACAATTTTACTTCTTACTTTCTGATTTGTATGCCTGTTTTTTCTTTGAATTGCTCTGGCCTGGACTTCCAGTACTGTGTTAAATAAAAGTGGTGAGAGTGAACACCCTTTTCTTGTTCCTGGTCTTAGAGAAAAATCTTTCTTCAGCCTTTCACCATCAAGTATAATGTTAGCTGTGGGATTGTCATAGATGGCCTTTATTATGTTGAGGTCGGTTTCTTCTATACTTAATTTGTTGAAAGTTTTTTATCTTGAAAGAATGTTGAATTCTGTCAAATACTTTTTCTACATCTATTGAGATGATCATATGATTTTATCCTTCATTTTGTTAATGTGGTGTATCACATTTATTGATTTGCATATTTTGAAATATCCTTGTGCACCAGGGATAAATCCTACTTGATTATGATATGTGATCCTTTTAATTTTCTGTTGAATTCATTTTTCTAGTATTTTGTTGTAGATTTTTGCATCTGTGTTCATCAAGGATATTAGCCTGTAATTTTATTTGAATGTAGTGTTTCTGCCTTTGTTATTAGGGTAATGCTGTCCTTATAAAATGAATTTGGAAATATTTCCTCCTCTTCAGTTTTTGGAAGAGTTTGAGAAGGATTAGTATTAATATTTTTTAAAAATGTTTGGAAGAATTCACAAGTGAAACCATCTGCTCCTGGGCTTTTCTTTTTTTCTTTTTTCTTTTTTTTTTTTTTGGTTGGGAGATTTCTTAGTACTGATTTAATCTTCTTACTTATTATTGGTCTGTTCAGATTCAGTCCTGGTAGTTTGTATGTTTCTAGGAATTTATCCATATCTTAGGTGATCCACTTTGTCAATGTCTAATTGCTTATAGTAGTTCCTTATGTATTTCTATGGTATCAGTAATAATATCTCCTTTTCCACTTATGATTCTATTTAGATCTTTTTTTCTAGTCTAGATAAATTTTATAAATTTTGTTTATCTTTTCAAGAAACAAACTCAGATTTGTTGAGATTTTCTTTTTTTAATTAATTAATTAATTAATTTTTATACAGAGGGGGAGGGAAGGAGAAAGAGAGGGAGAGAAATATCAATGTGTGTTTGCCTCTCACACGCCCCCTACTGGGGACCTGGCCTGCAACCCAGGCATGTGCCCTGACTGGGAATTGAACCAGCAACCCTTTGGTTCACACAGAGGTGCTCAATCACTGAGCCACACCAACCAGGGCAGAGATTTTCTATTGTCTTTCTGGTTTCTATTTTGTTTATTTCTGCTCTAATCTTTCCTATTTCCTTCCTTCCTATAACTTAGGGCTTAGTTTGTTATTTTAATATAATAAACAACCTAACTATATACTTAAAGAACTGGGAAAATAAATTTTGTTCCTTCATGCAGGTATAGTTGAGACCAATGAATAGCAGTAGAAATAGTTAAAAGATATCAGATGGTGGAGACTGACCATTTTAGTGCCATGTTGGATCATCACATCAACCAGCTTATTGCTCTCCCTTTTTTCTTTCAATAGAAACATTTTATGTGTCCTATAACTTTCTAAGTTTATAATTTTTAAGATGAGGGACAGCTTTTTTAGGATAAATTTGCATAATTCAGAAGCCTTTCTCCCTAAGCCCAAGTCTTTAATGATGAAAACTAGCTAGCACTATACTTTAAAATTTTTATTTATTGATTTCTAAAGAAAGAGAGAGAGAGAAGAAGGGAGAGAGAAACAGTGATTTATTGTTCCACTTATTTATGCTTTCATTGGCTGATTCTTGTATGTGCCCTGACTGGGGATCGAACCCACAACCTTAGTGTACCAAGATGATATTCTAACCAACTGAGCAACCTGGCCAGGAATGTCTTGCAAGTGTTACCTGCAATGAATAGACATGATTCTAATATAAGGGCCATTAGAGTAAGTTGGATAACTTTACTATAGGGAGAATTAGACATATATCATGTTTATAAATCACACATCAAGTTTATATGGACAGGCTATTTCTCTTTATGAATCATGAAAATGATCTAGGCTGGGAAAATTTCTGTTGCTTCCACACACAAAAAAATAAATAAATAAGTACAATCTGAAACTTCAAACTTTCAAAATTTCAGTGACAATGTTTCACTTCAATTTTAATGTTACAGGGCACACTGGAGCACCTTGTTGGAAAATCTAACTGTGGGTCTGTGCCTGTCCACTCATCACACCCACAAGTATACAATTACCTTTATACTCAGAGAAGCCACCCCTTCCATGTAAATCAAGTAATAGACTATCTTGTCAATATCAACAACAAATCATCCAATATCTTAAGTATCTCTCTACAGCTTCAAAAAGAGTGGCCAAGCTGAACAAACAGAAAAAAAGAAAAAATCCCTGAATGGGGAATAATAGGGAATTTAGTTTATAGATATCATGAACAGATTATATTCTCAGATATCAAAGAGAAGCAAATTTAAATTAGTGCTAGGAGGTTTAAACCCAGGCCATTAAAAATTCTCAGCAATTAGGTGCAAATGAATGCAACCTAAACAATTTAAAATCACATAATGTACATGGGAGAAGTTATTATAAGTAAGAATCATTAGAAGTTATAAACTGAAGTATCTGACCCAGAAAGAATGCAGATATAAGAATTATTGTTTTCAAAACACATTTGCCCAATATTTTCCAATAAATAAAAAATGATATTAGTAAGCTTGGGCTACTATAACAAGATAACACAGACTGGGGAATGTAAACAACAGAAATATATTTGCTCACAGTTCTGGCAGCTGAAAAGTCTAACATCAGGTTATCAGCTGAGTTGGTTCTTGATGAGATCTCTCCTCTTGGATTGCAGATATTCACCTTCTTGCCATGTCTTCACATGGCCTTTCCTCAGTGTTTGTCCTTACATAGGGAGACTGAAAGAGATCTCTCTCTCTTCCCCTTTTTATGATTTCACTAATCTCATCATGAGGTCCCACCCTCAAGACCTAATCTAACCCTAATTACTTCCCAAAGGCTGCAAATTTAAAATATCACCACATTAAGGGGTAGGGCTTTACCATATGAATTTTAGGGGACATGATCATTTAGTCCATTTTACTCATCCACTGAAAGAGACACACAAACACATAATTAAAACAAGGTGTAGTAACTCCCCTAATAAGAGTTGAAACAAAATACTTCACCTGTCTGTGTATGATCTGGGACAAGTCTTGCCCTTTATCTGGACTTCCAATTTCCCAAGAGTTCCAAGGGCACTATTCCAGTGCTATGCTGCAAATATTTAATTGCTGGCTTTCTAAAGGATAAATTATGTCTATAAATGTTTCATAAAGTTTATTGGGTATGGAACACAAAATTTACAAATAATAATAAAATATTCTGTAATCTTTCTCATGAATCCCATAACCAGTTGATCCTCAACAATGCTTTTATTGATTTTTACCAAAGTCTTATATCAAGAGTTAACCTGTGTTTGTAACAGATGAGTCTAGTTTTCACAGGAGTGTAGGTCAATATTTTTTTTACATAATAAGAAAAAACTGAAACAAAGAAGACATATGTTGGAACTTAACCCACTTATCAGTGACATGAATTAATTTTTGGAGAACTGGATAATAGTGTTAAAATACTGGAAGAATATTTCCCCAATTTTTGATGCTATTCCCAATGTACCAGCTACACAACGTGACATACTTTTAAGTTTAATCTTCATTTTTAACATTGCTCCATAATTTCTTAAGTCTAAACAATTGAGAAAACAATAAAGCAAGCCATGATCGAGGTTAATTACTATGCTAGTTTCTGTGGTGTAAATATTCTTATCATGGTCAAGTTCAAGTTACCATTGTGACATCAATGAATGAAAGATGAGAAAAAATGTGAAAAGCACACCATTACAGAAAAAATATATACATGTAAAATATCTTAAAACATAGATAATAGTAACATGTAGTGAAATACTTAGAAGTAATGAGCAGAGTTCTGGCCAAGATGGAGGCGTAGGTAGAAACCCTTTGCTTCCTCACACAACCAAAAGGAGAAAAACAAACAAACAAACAAAAAATTTTAAAAAGCAACCAATCTAAAGTCAATAAACAACAAGAATGCCAGAAAATCAAACTGCATGGAACTCCAACAACCAAGGAATTAAAGAAAAAATCAACCAGAACAACCAGACCGGTAAGGCAGTGGACAGAGAGAAACTGCGGTGAGGTGGTGGACCACAGGGATGGGGTTGGCTATGGCACAGTGGTGGACTGCGCAGGAGGGGCTCACTTAAGGGGAAACTGAGACTCAGAGGTGGCTGTGGACTATGGTGGGGATTGCCACCGTGGGAGAAACTCCCAGTCTCACATGAGAGCTCTTTGAAAAGTGCTCTGCAGACAAGCAGATAAGCGGCACTGTTCCCTATCTGGACCCTCCCCAACAGGCAGTGCTGCAGTGCAGCAAGGAGGGTTGTTGCCCTGCCTGGGTGGAATACCTAAGGCCCCATCCCCTTACAATTTAACAGGGGCCCCAAGACAAAGAATATGGCCTAAATGAAAGAACAGAGCAAAACTCTCAGAAAGAGAGCTAAGCGATGAGGAGATAGCCAACCTAGCTGGTGGAGAATTTAAAGCCCTGGTAATCAAAATGCTAACAGAACTGATTGAGCTTGGTCAAAAAATGAAAGAACGAATGAAAGATACCCAAAATGAAATAAAGCAAGATATTCAGGGAACCAACCGTGACAGGAAGGGAACCAGGACTCAAAGCAACAATTTGGAACAAAAGGAAGAAATAAACATCCAAGTGGAACAGAAGGAAGAAACAAGAATCCAAAAAAGTGAAGAGAGGCTGAGGACCCTCTGGGACAACTTGAAATGTTCCAGTATCTGAATTATAGGGATACCAGAAGGAGAAGAACAACAGCAAGAAATTGAAAACTTATTTGAACAAACAATGAAGGAAAACTTCCCCAATCTGGTGAAGGAAATAGACTTCCAGGAAGTCCAGGAAGCCCAGAGAGTCCCAAAGAAGTTGAATCCAAAGAGGAACACACCAAGGCACATCATCATTAAGTTACCCAATATTAAAGAGAAAGAGACAATCTTAAAAGCAGCAAGAGGGAAGGAAAGAGTTACCTAGGAAGGAGTGCCCATAAGGCCATCAGCTGATTTCTCAAAAGAAACCTTACAGGCAAGAAGAGGCTGGAAAGAATTATTTGAAGTCGTAGAAGGAAAGGACCTACATCCAAGATTACTCTATCCAGCAAAGCTATCATTTAGAATGGAAGGGCAGATAAAGTGCTTCTCAGATAAGGTCAAGTTAAAGGAGTTCATCATCACCAAGTCATTATTATATGAAATGTTAAAGGGACTTTATCTAAGAAACGGAAGATCAAAAATATAAACAGTGAAATGACAACAAATTCACAACTATCAACAAATGAACCTAAAAAAATAAAAGGAAGAAAAGCGACGAAACAAAAAATCAAGCAAACAACTAGAACCGAAATAGAATCAGAGAAATGGACATCACATGGAGGGTTTTCAGTGGGGAGAGGGAGGGGAGGAATGGGGGTAAAAGGTACAGGGAAGAAGAAGCATAATTGGTAGGCATTAAATAGATGAGGTCAAAAATGGTGGAGAGGTCAAAAATGGTATAGGAAACAGAGAACTCAAAGAATTTATGTGTACAACCCATAGATATGAACTAAGGTTGGGTGATGCTGGAGGTTGGAGGGTGCAGGGTGGAGGGGGCTAAAGGGGGAAAATATGAAAACTAATAGCATAATCAATAAAATATAATTTTAAAAAAGTGATGAGTTTTGAGTACTAACTTTTTTAAACAATTCAATTTTGAGTTAATATGTTTAATTTTAATAATAGCTCAATGGTATATAATAACTGGCTCAATATTTCTGAAAATTTAAAGATCACCTCCTGCAAGCCAGAACTTTGTTCCAAAACACTATTGCCTACTATTCTTTATATAATGTTCTACAATCCAAGAATCCCAGAAGTTTTCAGAAGAACATCACGTAGCTGAGTGTGTGACAGCCTACACCCAAATTCTTCTCTTTGTCTATCCCTACCCAGGGGACAATTTTTGCATAAATAACAGAATCTGGAGTAGTAGAACTAGGCTTAACTTCTTACTCAGCCTCTAAATTCCACATATTTGCTGCTTGCTCATTCACCCTATAGCATTGCTGTAAATTCATGGAATAAAGCACAGTCTTGAAGCAGAACAAAAAAATACCCCTGGCTGGTGTGGCCCAGTGGATTGAGTGCAGGCCTGCAAACAGAAAGGTCGCTGGTTTGATTCCCAGTCAGGGCACATGCCTGGATTGCAGGCCAGGTCCCCCCCTGGGGGAGTATGAGAGGTAACTGATGAATGTTCCTGTCACGCATGGCTGTTTCTCTCCCCCTCTTTTTCCCTCCCTTCTCCTCTCTCTAAAATTAAATAAATAAAATCTTTTAAAAAATGAAATAAAATAAAAGGATCAACTTAGAAAGATAATGGAAGAAATGCAATTCTTCCTTCCATATATTGATTTATACACAAACACCAATGTTTGTTTATAGCCCATGGTGCTCACCTCTATCCCACATTAATAATCAGCCTCTAGTTGAGCCAGTACCTTCATTTTAGACCCTGAGGCAAGAGAGCAAAGTAACTTGCAAAAGGATTCTCAACCAGACCCAAAGTGATGAGTAAGTGGCAGAACTAGAAGACATCAGATCTTACGTTCCTTGCCCTACATGAATTTGGACATGTTCACAGACATGCATTCATACACACATGCATAGCCACACACATATGTTCACTCAAACATACTCACAACTAGCATCCAGGCCCAGGCTGCATCAGCTTGATTATTTTCTGCCCTCAGGCTTCCAGAAGCTTTATTTATCCACCCAGATTGAGTTGTGAACCTAGCCAGGGGCACTGAGTGAGACTGAGGCCTCCTTCAGCTGCAGATGTGGACCCACAGATACCTAGAAGGCTTGTGAGTGGGGATGCTGCCTCAGACTGAGATCTCCACTTATTGCTCCCCACTTTGAGACTCAGAAGCATCCACAGGTGAGACTTCCACTGCCCCCTATGCCTCTAGATCCCCAAGGGAAGGTCAATGGGCACCTAGTGACAGAGAGAAGGATAAGTAGGGAACCTGAGGAGACTTCCACCTGTGCCAGAAAATGAGAGAATTGCTGATAACTAAACCTCTTAAAGTCTCAAGTCATTTCTGTCCACAACTAAGTTTCCAGTATAACTCCAGGTTTCGAATGATTTTCTCCTGAAAGCTCTATAGGGAAAGAAATCTCTTGATTCCAATAAGCAACCTGTCCTTTCTTTGTCTAACCTCAGTCTTTTTAGCATGAGAGTCAGGTCTGCTGCCTCTTGGTGGACCTTTTGGGGGCCCTGTGATGGCTCCCTCTGTTTCAGCCCAGCTCCAAGATTAGGACAAGCATCATCTTTTCTGCGAGCACTTCACAGGGAAGGATATCAAGATAAGAGACCAGCATAAAAAGCACCAATGACCAGACAAGCCCTAGATCCTGTGATAGAAATAACAGATCAGCATCATAGTGTCTGATGTGTCCAAAGATATGAGAGATAAGTTAAAAGCCAAAACCCACCAATTTTACTCCATATCCTACCACCACCCCTATGGAATATAAGCTAAAAGGGAACTAACAGATCATATGGTTCCAAATTTCCCATTTTATAGAAGGGAAAGCTGAGGCCTAATAAGGATTGCCTGGCAAAGACCACACAGGGAGACCAAAGCAAAACTAGTATGAGAGGTCAGGATCCTGGACCCCCAAACTCTGACCCTACTTCAGTCCTCTTTTCCATATGTTACACTGCCACATATTCTGGTGTTTTGTTTAATGAAGATGCAATGGCTGTTCATCTCAGGAAAGAAAGGCCATCCGAGCTTAGGCATGCATGCTCCCTGTGGGCTGTGGCTGGCTGCCCACACATGTCTGTTCAGGATTCTCGGTCCCACTGTCCTGAAGACCTCAGGAATCTGAGCAAAGATTGGGCATGCTGAGCCACAGTGGGGCACCTATTCCCAGGGTCTATTTCCAAAGACAACATGGTCTCAGAGGAGACACAGGAAGGGATATATGCTGCAGTGTCTGTTATTGTGCCTTACTGATTTAGTGACTTAGCAGCTAGTGCCAGGCTGTTTGTGTAGCTAGGGTGTAGAGGCATAGTGATGCCTAGATCCCAGCTAAAGGGATCCTCAGAAGTTTGCTCTAACAAGCATGCTAGCGTTTCCCTAAAAGGAGCCTTCTCATTCTGGCTCCAGAAGCAACTCTGAGGATTCTGGAATCTCATGTTCCTCTCTAGGGACATCCAACTGCCTCCTGGTTTAGCCACCTAAGATGATTCTTGAGAATATGGCAGAATAGGATGCACTAGTAATCAGTCTCCCCACCTAGCCAATAATTGCACTGGCAGAATCTGCCCGATGTAACTGTTTTTGAATTCTGGAACATACTTAACACTTGAAAATTCCAGGAGTCTTGGATGATTAAATTATGGTTAATTTTGGTCAATTTAGCTCGTATCACAGTAGCAGCTACCCATCCCCCACCCTCAGTCCCATGGCAGACAACTGTACGCACGTTCCTGGAGCAACGCACACAGCGCTTCTGGGTGCCAGGGGGGCAAAAAAGACCCTCTCCTCAAAATACCAGGGATCTGGGATCTGATTGCTGACGGCTGCTTTTGAACACAGACCACACACAGGCAGACTGGCAGCCATTGTTAGTGCACATCCCTGCACTGCACGTCCCTCGCCCTCTGGCTGAAATGACTTTCGTGGAACTTAAAGAACTGGAGCCCTTTTCATCTACCTCTGTCTCTTTCCTGTTTTTCCCCTTTTGGAAGCCAGAAAATTTGCGATACTCAAAAGTAGGTACATATATAGGGAAAATTAGAAAATGACTGAGCATGCTCAGGAAAAACACAGGATCATAAAAGACCTGAAATACCTTAAGTTTACAACTCAGTTGATATTTATACAGAGATAGACTACTAACTTACTAAATATACAAATAAACATATAAACAAACAAACAAACGAAACAAGAACCAAAACAACCTCAGCAAACCCTGGGGAAAGGAGAGAATCTGATTTCCAGAACCACCACATTATTAGATATTAATGTCCGGTGTTCAACAGAAAGTCACGGGACATACAAAGAAGTAGGAAAGTGTGGCTCATTAAGAGAAAAAAAACTAATTATCAAAAAATGATCCCTGAAAAAGCCCTGATGGCAGATAACTTGACAGAGATTTAAAAACAATTGTCTTAAGTATGCTCAAAAAACTGAAGAAAGATGTGGAGAAAGTCAATAAAACAATATGTGATCATAATGGAAATATTAATAAAGAGATAGAGAACCAAAAAAGAAACTGCACAGAAATTCTGGACTTGGAAAGTGGGTAACTAAAAATAAAAATTCACTAGAAAGATTCAAAGGCAGATTGGACCAGACCAAAAAAAAATCAGTTCACATAAAGCTATGACAATGGAAATTGTAGAATGTGAGGAACAAAAAATTTTAAAAGACAATAAAAATGAACACAACCCAAGGGTCCTGCAGGAAACCATCAAGTGGGCCAATGTATGTATTGCAGGAGTCACTGAAGGGGTCAGAGAGAATATTTGTAGAAATAATTACCAAAGACTTCACAAATTTGAAGAAAAACATTCATCTACACAGCCAATAAGCTAAATGATCTCCAAATAAGGTAAATTCAAAGAGATCACACTGATATACGTGATAATCAAATTTCGAAAGACAAAGACAAAGAGAAGACCTTACAAACAGCAAGAGAGAAGCAACTAGTCACAAAAGATCTTCAAAAAGATTCTGAGCAGGTATCAGGAACTTTGGAGGCCAGAGAGCATTGGAACAATGTATAAAAAGCACCAAAAGGAAAAAAATCTGTCAATATCCTATATGTGGCAAAACTGTTGTTCAGTTATGAGGGATAATTAAAACATTTCCAGATAAACAAAAGCTAAGGGAGTTTGTTGCCACAAGACCCGCCCTCCAAGGAGTGTTTGAGAGTGTCCTGTCGGGTGAAATGAAGGGACACTAGACAGTAACTAAACACCATACGGAAAAATAAAGAGCTCAGTAAGTATGGTTACATGGGCGGTTATAAAAAGCTAGTACTATTGCAATAATGCTTTACAACTGTACTTTTTGTTTTCTACGTGTTTTATAGACTAATACATATTAAAAAAACAATTAGTCTAAAAGCTAGCATTATTGTAACTTTGGTGTTTAACTCCACATTTGGTTCTCTATATAATTTCACAGATAAAGTACATTTAAAAGAATTATTAAGTTTATGCTTTTGGACTCATAATGTATAAGAATGTAATTTTGCAACATTAATGGCCAAAATGGGAGGTGATGGAGCTATGAAGGAACAGAGGTTTTCTATGTTATTGAGGTTGAGCTGGTATAAATTCAAACTAGATTATAACCTTGGAATGTTAAATGTAATTTGCATGGTGACCACAAAGAAAATAGCTATAGACTATACACAAAACGAAGTGAAAAAACAAGAAATGAAACATTTCACTAAAAATACCAGCTAATCACAAAAGAAGACAATAATGCAGGGAATAACAAAAACCTATAAGGCATTTAGAAAACAATAGCAAAATGATAAAATCAGTCCTTCTTTATTGGTAATTGCTGTAAATGTGAATGAACTAAACTCTCCAATCAAAAGATAAAGATTAGCCAAATGGATAAAAACACATGACCCAACAATGTATATTTTTTTCTAAAAGAGATTCACTTTAGAGACAAAAACACAAACAGGTTAAAAGTAAAAGGATGGAAAATATATAATATATAAGTATTAATCAAAAGAAAGCAGGGATGACTATACTAATATCAGATAAAAAAGACTTTAAATTTTACAGGCTTAATACATACAAAGATATTATATATTAATAAAAAACTCAATACAGCAGAAAGATATAACAATTATAAATGTTTTCATGCCTAATGACAGACCAATCAAAATATATGAAGCAAAAACTGACAGAATTGATGGTAGAAATACAGTTTATAATAATAGTCAGAGACTTTATTACCCCAGTCTCAGTATGGAAGAGAACAATCATACAGAAGAAAAGTAAGAAAATAGAAAACTTAATCAGCAGAATTAGCTAGACCTAAAACCATGTCTACAGAACACTCTGCCCGTGCACAGCATAAACATTCTCCTCAAGAACATGTGGAATATTTTTTAGGAGAGACCGTATGTTAGGCCACCAATTAAGTCTCAATAGATTTAAAAAGATAGATGTGATACAAAAGTATCATTTCCAGTCACATGGCTATGAAGTTAGAAATCAATAACAGAAGAAAAACTGGAAAATTCACAACTGTATGAAGTTAAATAACATCCTCTTAACCAATGTATCAAAACACAGATCAAAATGAAAATAAGAAGGTACTTAAAGATGAATAAAAACAAAAACATAAGAAACCAGTACTTATTGGATGCAGTGAAAGCAATGCTAAATTTATAGCTGTAAATGCTTTCATTTAAAAACTAGAAAGAGGCCCTGGCTGGTATGGCTCAGTGGATTGAGTGCTGACCTGTGAACCAAAGGGTTGCTGGTTCAATTCCCAGTCAGGGCACAGGCCTGGGTTGTAGGTCAGGTCCCCAGTAGGGGACACATGAGAGACAACCACACATTGATGTTTCTCTCCCTCCCCCTCTCTCTAAAAATAAATAAATAAAATCTTTTTTTTTAAATAAATAAATAGAAACTAGAAGAGAACGATGTTAGTATCATGGTGATATAAAACATTCTTCCCTTTTCCCCCTTTTTAACAACAAATTAGACTTCCATCACAAGCAAAAGTACCTCAGTGGGAGGTGTGGGACCCAGCTTCACTCCCCAGTGGACCCAGGATGACCCATCCAAAAATAGGCAGACAGTTCTCAGATCTCAATAAAGGTTTTGGAGTCAGTAAACCTGTCCTTCCTCTCACTGTGACCAGGGAAAAAGACCTAGGGATTGCTAACCTGGGCAGATGATACCCACAGGCAAGAGAGAACTTGCAGAAGTCCAGCTTGCTTGAAGGGAGATCCCAGACCCCCACTGGACCAGGAAGGATACAAATTTGGTCAAGGTGGAGAGGGAGAAACTCAGCCAGAACCAACCCCCCCGCCCCAACCCAGGGTGACACTGCACAGGGCTACACTGTTCATGCACAGTGACTTCTCACGTGGAGAAAGTAGAAATAGGTGAGTTTCTGGCTATCTCAGTTTTATGGGTCGTGACTGAAGAAATCCATTTCTCTCCGGCAGCAGCCAGATTACTGAGGTGAGACCTCCATGACTCAGGAAAAAAAAGATCAGATGTGTGGTTACCAGAGGAGGAAGGTGGTCAAAACATACCAACTTCCAGTTATAACATAAATAAGTACTAGGGATACAATGTACAACATGATTATAACTAACACAGCTGTACAATATATTGAAAAGTTGTTAAGAGAGTAAATTCTAAGAGTTCACGAGGAGATAAAACTTTTGTTTTTTTGTATCTATATGAGATGATGGATGTCATCTAGATTTATTGTGGTTATCATTTTGCAACATATACAGATTATGCTCTACACCTAAACTTGTACCGTCTGTATGTCAATTACATCTTAATAAAACTGGAAGAAACAGAAAAGTTACATCCTTTGGTTATATGTAACATTATAAAATAATTGAATATTTTTGTTAGCAAAGTACAATTTATGTGCAATACAATGGATAGATCTTGTATGTGAGAGAAGGCGGGTAAAGGACTACAGCATCAAATCCTGCTGGAGAGTTTCCAGCCTATCAGCCTGCCCTACGGATTTGGGATTTACCAACCACCACATCCCATGAGCCAATCCTTGAAGTAAATACATACATAAATATATTTGAAATGATATCACTTGCCCAGGAAATCTTTTCCATCTGGATCAGGTTAGAATACAGCTTCCTGTGCTTACCCCAATGGTACCATTTGTCACACTAGGGTCTAATTGCCTCCTTCCTTCATGCCTCAAATACTTATTGAGTACCTACTATACTTGGCCCTATATTAAGTGTTAAAATAGGGGGCAAAATGGATGCAGTCCCTGAATGAATGGCATTTTCAGTATAAGGCGAGTAAACATTAATCAACTAATCACACCAATCAATATAGATAATCAATAAATATAGATTAAATATATTAAAACTGAAATTGTGAGCTGAAAGTTACAACCACTCTTTGAAGTCAAATAAGAAGGAATGTAACCGAGGCTTGGGAGGTGGTGACCTGGGAAAATCTAAAGATGAGTAAGAGTTAACTGAGAGTAGAGAATAAGGGGAGAACAGACCAATGCAAAGGCAAGTGGCTGGAAGAACACACAGATTCTGATTGACTGAAAGAATGCCAGTGTAACTGGAGTTCAGATTTGGAAGGAGAGCATGGTGAGAAATGAGACTAGAACCATAGTCAGTTGCCACATCATAAACAGCTGACTGACAGAAACCAGAGGGGAGAGGGGAGGGGATAAAGGGGGGAAAGGGTGAAGGGTTTACAGGAACAACTATAAAGGACACATGGACAAAAACAAGGGGGTGGAAACAGAGGAGGGTTAGGGTGGTGGAGAGGGGAGGGGAGGGGGGAAATGGCAGAAAACTGTACTTGAACAATAATAAAATTCAGAAGTATTAAATAAAAAATAAAATAATATAAAATAAATAGCTTTGTTGACTATTAAAAAATAAATAGTTTTATAATAAAAATAAATAATATAAAATAAATAGTTTTGTTGACTATAAAGATTTTGTACAGGACTTAGCCATTGTTGGCTACATTTAAGTACACATGAAACCACTCATCTACCTTTCTACATCTGCAGATGAGCCAAGCTCTCCAGGAAGCCTCTAGAGTACCCCTCTTTATAGAAACAATTAATTTTATCATTGTCCTGGCAAGCCTGAGTCAGAAAGATGATGCCCAGATTTATGGTGCTTGGCTCATGGCCCTAACAGAGACAAAGGCAAGACATTTGTTAGCTCTAACAATCAGTGTTATGAAACAGCTGCTACAGGAATACCCAGAAAAGTCTTAATAAGTGCAAAAATATCCGAGGATTCATAATTGAAGGGCCTTTTCCCCTATCCCAAATACATTATTGTGAATGAATACATAATTGTCTAGGATGGAGTCAGCTAATGAGATATATCCTAGAAAATCAAATCCAGCTAGGGACTTCATAGTAAAGAAAATATAATTTGCTTTAAAACCCCAACAATTAATACTCAGCCCTTGATTTAGAGGTGTGTCTTAGCCACAGCCAGTTCTCCCTGGAGGGTCTTCCAAAGAATGAATATCTTGAGAACCAAGTGGAGCAGGTGAGCAGAGAAAGTGAATTCTGCTCACTATTGGAGGACTTTTCTGACTGTCAGAATGACCCCAAAGATAGAATGCACTTCCTAAGGAGACAGTGACATCGAAATTTCAAAAATGAGCTAGAAGACCACTTGGAGGATGTTATATAGAGAGATTAAAACATGAGCGTTGGCCTATAGAGTCTAAACAATTTCCTCCCAAATGAGAATCTTAGAGGCAGAAAGGATGATGTGAAAGAGTAGCTATTGGATGGAGAGCATTGAAAACACAGAGAGAGAAGGAGACTGCTGGTTTAAAAAAAAAAAAAACAATAATGAGGAAGAAGAGAAGGGCTTAATTTTGACTGGAATGGAAGCAGTTTATGGCATTGCACCTAATCTGATCTGGGCTTGCAAACCAAGGTAAAGAGATCTGATGAAGCATCTTTCCTGGGAAGTGTGGCTTCCAGGTTTAACTCAGGTTGTACATCTAGGCAACTGCACTTAATGTGATTTCCGGATTTGCAGGTTGAAGTAGAGTAATGTTGGTTTGTATGGATATTAGTTATCTATTACTGTGTAGCAAATTATCTCAAAACTTAGAAGCTCAAGAGAACAAATATTATCTCACACAGCCTCTGAGTGTAGGCTATCCGGGAGATGCTCAGCCGAGTGCTTCAGGCCCAGGGTCTCTCTTGAGATTTCAGTCCAGGTCTCAGCTAGGTCTATAGTCCTATCCAGACTCAGCTGGGGCTGGAGAATACAGTTTTAAGCTCATTCATTTTGTTGATGCCAGACCTCCATTCTTCACTGGCTCTTAGACAGAGACTTCTATTCCTTAACCCATGGACCGCACCCTGTGACCCTCCACCCCACCCTGGCCCCATAGCCTGCTTGAATGGCTTCATGACCTAGCCTCTGGCTTCCCACAGACAACGTGACCCAAGAGGAAGAGAAATGTTAATGAGTACATGAGACAGTGCCCCAAAAGGAAGCATAACTCTTTCTAGAATATAAAATATCTCCTACAATTCAATAAGAAGACAAGATGCCCAGTAAAAAATGGGCAAAGTATTTGAGCAGAAATTCCACAAAAGAAAAACTAATGGCCAACAAGTGCAAGATGGTACTCAATTATCACTAGTTATTAGGGAAATAAAAACTAAAACCCACATGAAATACTGTTCTGAAGTCACAAGAATGGCTAAAATTTAAGACTGAAAACACCGAGCATTGGGAAGGATGTGTGGAGCTAGCTGAACGATCACCATACACTTCTGCTGTACTGTTAATAGCAGACCTACTTGAAAAATAGGGTAGTAATATGCACACTTACCATACCATTTCTAGCTATTTATCTAAGAAAAATGACTTCAGCTTTTCACAGAAAGATTTCTACATGAAAGTTCATGAGTATCTTTCATAATAGCCAACTCTGGACACAGTGCTCATGTGTCCATCCAACAAACTGTGCATACAATGGAATACTAGGTAGCCCTTCCTCCCCCAAAATAATTATATACTGACACACGCAACTATATAAGTAAATCTCAAAGTCAGTACGTCGAATGAAAGATCCTGGAGACAACATAGTACATGCCATCTATCTATCTATCTGTTCATTTTCAGAAAAATGAACCCACAGTGTTAGATCAGGTTACTGACTGTGTGGAGTACGGGTCTGGGTGACAGTGACTTCAGAGTGGCACAAAGGGCATCCTGGGATGAAGGAAATATTCCATATATTTTTTCTGGTGATGATTACATGAGTTATATAATATACATTTGGTACACTCGTGGAAATATAACTTAAAGTACATAATTTCTTATTATGTAATTTATAGCTTAGGGAAGTTGATTTTTAAAAATAAGAAAAGAGGTAAAAATATGTAAACTAAAAATTTTTAGAAATAATTTACAGAAACAGAATAATACTTGGAAACTTTATTGCCCTCTATGCAGGCAAAAATACTATATATAAATAACATAATTACTTATTTTAATTATATATATACATGCACATAGATATACAGGTGGGTGAATGTAGACATGTAATTGTATACCTTGGGGAAATTGCTTTTTCTGATATCTTCTAATCATTTTTGGGAAAGGGTCTTATAACAAACCTAATAGAAAATCTCAACAAGTTTCCCAAGTAAAAAAATTATACAGATCACTTTATCAAACCTCAGTATAAAAACCTGGAACTGAGTAATTGAAGTATAATTTTAAAAGCTATTTTAAATTTTAAAATAGTATTCTATATAACCTTTGAGTCAAAGTGAAAATCAAAATAAAAAGTATAGACTGTTTTAAAAATAAGATCTTTATACCTCACAACATGTTATATGAACTCAGAGACAAAATCATAAATATATAAATATATGAATAAAAATAAAGCTGGGTAGGGTAGAGAGTTATCAGAGAAGGAATGCCACTTGGTATATAATGGTCAGAGTAGTCTTCTCTGAGAAGGTGACATTTCAGCAGACTTCTGAAGGAAAGGAAGAAGGCAGTTAGATAGACTTTGAGGGAACAGCATCTAGGCAAAGAAAAAAAAAAAAAAGTAAGTGTAAAGACCCTGAGCAAGCAATGGGGTACTTGGCTGGAAGGTAGATCAGAGGAATGACACAGGGTCAGATCAGGTAGTACCTTTTAGGCTATCATAAGGACTTTAACTTTTATTCTGAGCCAACAGAGAACCTGTGGGAGGTTTAAAGCAGAGGACAGACACAACATGACTTGTGTTTTGAAAGGGTCACTCCAGGATTGTCTCTAGAGCACAGAGGATAGAAACAGGGGGATCAGTTGGAAGGTTGGTGTAACACTCTGGGTAAAACATGATGAAGATTTGGATCAGGATGTTATCAGTGGAGATAGGGGAGATGTGGTTAGACTCAAGTAATCAAGAAAAAGAGAATACAAGCAATTTGATTTAATAATTCAACTCAGGAATCTCAAAAGAGACCAGCTAAACAAACTTTTCAAAAATCATATGGGTGAAGGGAATTAAGTGGGCAGAAAAGACATTACAAACTAGAAAGATAATGGAATTGTAAAATAAATATTACAGTTTGTTCATTACCCATTCTGATAAAATGGGTAATGAAAAGGAAAAATACAGACACATCATATCCATTATGAAAACATATGTTCTCAAATATGAATATTTTACATTATAATGAAAAAGTATAATCTGCCAATACATGCAGAAAAATTAAAGTTAGCAACTTTTATAAAAATATATATAAGTCCAGCAGATATTAGAATAAATAACATCAATAAATAAGTAATATATTAATTCAGTAATTTAAAACTATTAGAATTAATGAATTCAGTGAAGTTGCAGGACACAATATACAGATATCTGTTACATTTCTATACACTAATAATGACAATCAGTAGGACAAGAAATTAAGAAAACAATCCCATTCATACTCACATCAAAAAGAATACAATACCTAGAAATAAATTTAACTAAGTAGGTGAAAGACCTATACTCTGAAAATTATTAGATGTTGAAGAAAGAAGTTAAAGAGAATATAAATAAATCAAAGGATATACCAAGCTTATGGACTGGAAGGATTTATATTGTTAAGATGTCCATACTACCCAAAGCATATACAGATTCAATGCAATTCCTATCAAAGTATCAATGGCATTCTTCTCAGAATTAAAACAAAAAATCCTAAAATTTACATGGAACCACAAAAGACCCTGAATAGACAAAGCAAACTTAAGAGAAAAGAACAAAGTTGAAGGTATTACACTCCCTGATATCAAACTATATTACAAGTCTATAATAATCAAAACAGTATGGTACTGGCACAAACACAGACACATAGATCAATGGAACAAAACAGAGAGACCAGAAATAAATTCTCACTCATATAGTCAATTAATCTATGACAAAGGAGGCAAGAATATACCCTGGAGGTAGACAGTCTCCTCAATAAATGGTATCTAGTAAAACTGGACAGATACATGGAAAAGAAAAGAAAAGAAGGGAAAGAAAAAAGAAATTCAACCACTCTCTTATACCATATACAAAAATAAACTCAAAATTGGATTAAAGACTTAAATGTAAGACCTGAAACCATGAAACTCCTAGAAGAAAACATAGGAAGTAAACTCTTTGACATAAATCATAGTATAATCTTTTTGGATATGTCTCCTGGAGCAAGGAAAACAAAAGTAAAAATAAACAAATGGGACTACATCAAACTAAAATAGTTCTGCACAGCAAAGGAAACCTCAGCAACAACAACAAAACACACTGTACTGAATGGGAGACAATATTCACAAATGATATATTGGCTAAGGGGTTCATATCCAAAATATATTAAAAACTCATATGTCTCAATATCAAAAAATATCCATTTATGATTTTAAAATATCTTACTACGTGGTAAGAAGGATGCTTTCTTAAGATGATAAGAAGCTTCCTCTAAATTTATAGCCTTCATCATCAAGGATGCCCATTATCACCTTATGGTTCAACATTGTCAAGAAGCTCTAAATAATACCAAAAAGACAAAAATATGAAATAAGATTTATTAATATTTATAGATGATACAGTGGTCTGCCTGGAAAATCCAATGACTAGCAGTATCTTTTTAAAAATTGACAGTTGTTATAATTTTCTTCTCGAAGTGTAAATTTGTGAAAATTGCCAAGAGCTTTTTGAAAAAGACAAGTATCAGATGTCTTTTTTTATATTTCTAATTAAACTCTAGAAAAGTCAGAAGAAGATCAGCATATCATAAGAGTGGTGTTTCAAATAAATGTGGGACTTGTTGATTACTAAGTGGTTTTGTGAAAAGTAGATATGATCTGATTATTAACAAAATATACCACCTCTTTGTGGGTGCAAACACTGTATACTTTCTGAAATACATCATATTGTTAGGGAGTATTTGTAGAGCCAATTTTGAACCATGCATTTTTGAGGTGATTCCAGAAGCCAATGAATGGCTTATTGAGAAGGGTACATTAGTTCTATAATAGGAATTCTTGATATACATATTTTTCCCTGCAGTTCTGTCAATTCTTGTTTTATGTAATCTGAGGCCGTGTTTTGTGATGCATGTGCATCTATGATAAGTATATCTCCTTTCTGTTTGGTTCCTTTCCCACTATATTATACCAGTCCTTTTTCAATTTGATTTATCTTTCTTTTTTTTTTTTTTGCCTTGAGTTCTATTTTGATCATATATTATGAAGTTACCTCAACTTATTTTGCTCACATTTGTCTTATACAATATATTTTTACTACCCATTTATTTTAATCAGTTCTGATTATTTTTGTTCTAAAGCTTTCTCTTATAGAAAAAAGCATTTCTGGATCCTTTTAAAAAATGTAACCTGATCACCTTAGTCTTTTCATTAGTGACTTTAACAATTTACAATTATTTTAAAGCTATATAAATATTTATTCCTGTCAGCTTTCCTCAAGTGCACTGTATATTTTGGGGGTATTTTTTCTACATTTCATTAGAAACAAATTATCTTTGGTATTTAAAATTTATGTGTTCTTTTTTAATTTCATGGGAGATTCCTGAACATAAAATACCCACACTTATGAAATTTACTTCTACTAGACATAAATATAATGACCATCCATATGTACTAACTACTAAGCTTACAAAGTGATACCTAAACATTTCCCAAATAATTCCAGTCAAGATGGCAGCATAGGTAAATGGTATACCTGTGACCTCTCATAACCATGTCACAATTACAACTAAACCACAAAACAACCCTCATTCAGAACCACCTGAAATCTTACTGAACAGAAGTCCTGTAACTAAGGATATAAAGAAGTCACATCAAGACTGGTAGGAGGGATGGAGACAAGGAACAGGCTGGCCCCATGCTCACATGTAGAAGTTAAAAATTGGGAGATGTATCTCAGCTTCCAAGGTCCCTCCTGAGGAGCAAGGGATTCCAGCCCCATGCCAGGTCTTCCAGCCCAGGTTTCCAGTGCTGGGAAGAAAAGTCCCCATAACTTCTGGCTGTGATAATCAGTGGAGATTATGGCTGAGTAAAACTGAGGGCTCCTGGAGTCCAAGGGCCCATGCACAAACTTACTCAGACTCACACACTCCAAGCTCCAGTGCTGGGGCAGCAGCTCAAAAGGTGTCAGGGACATAAGGGGAGGATTTGAATTATCTAGCTTCAGGGTGAAGGATGGAGGGGCAGTTTTCTCCCACACAAAAGTGCTGGTAAGAGGTCATTGTTCCCTCGTGGAGCCCTTACCCAACAGAGGCAGTAGGCGGGTGCCATTGAGTCTCCATCAACCTGGCTATCACTCTTCACCCTGCACTGGTGATTCCCTGAGATGCTGCCCCACCCAAATTGCCAGCCCACTCAGGCCATCTCTGGTGGCCTTTCCTTACAAATGGCCTGTCCTGTCTCATGCTGTGGCCTTTTCTAAAATTTTTCAAACAAGTACCATCTGACTTTGGCATGCCCCATACCTCTTGCTAAGTTGTCCCAGGCCCAGTCCTAGCAGCAACCTGCCTTGGTTCATAGCTTTGCCTCTCACAGCCACCTCCAAGCCCAGCACAAGTACTAGGCATCCGCAGATCACTTTGTAGCTCATGCTGGTAGTCTGGGCAAGGCAGAGATGGCAGCTGACCTTGGCCTTCATCTCTTTGGAGGACTCAGAGCCAGTACACCTACTGGACAGCTTCAGACCATGCTGAAGCACCACCCAGCCACAACTGACACACTTAATGGGTGGACTCAGCACCAGAGCCCTGCTTAAGAGATTTCTGTTCTGTGGGGTCAACCCCTGCATAGCAGATCCTTCATGATGGTCAGTCAGTCCTTGAAGCATATCAGCCTGGGAGTAAACTAAGGTGCCAGCAGCAATCAAAGCTCAACTACAACAGGAAGGGGCACAGAGCCCACACAGGGAGCACATGTAGAACATCCAGCTCTGGTGATAGGGGAAACTGTGCCACTGGGCCCTGCAGAATACCTACTAGATAAGGCCACTCCACCAAGACTGGGTGATATAGTAGCTCTACCTAATATGTAAAAACAAACACAGGGAGGCTGCCAAAATGAGGAGACTAAGAAACATGGCCCAAATGAAAGAACAGAACAAAACTCAGAAAAAGAACTAAGCAAAGTGGAGACAAGCAATCTACCAGATGCAGAGTTTAAAACACTGGTTATAAGGATGCTCAGTGAACTTAGGGGAAGAGTAGAGGAACTTACTGAGAACTTCAACACAGAGGAAACATAAAAATGGAGATAGAAAACATTTAAAAAGAACAGTCAGAAATAAAAAATACAATAACTGAAATGAAGAATACCTTACAGAAAATCAACAGTAGAGTAGATGAAACAAAGGGTATAATCAGCAATTTGGAAGAAAAGGAAGTGGAAAACATCCAATTAGAACAGTAAGAAGAAAAAAAAATCAAAAAAAATTTAGGATACTTTAAACAGCCTCGGGGAACAACTTCAAGCGTACCAACATTTATATCTTGGGGGTGCTGGAAGGACAAGAAAAAGAGAAAGGAATTGATAATCTATTTGAAAAAAATAACAACTGAAAACTTCCCTAACTTGGTGAATGAAATAGGTGTACAAATCCAGAAAGCACAGAGTCCCAAATAAGATAAACCCAAAGAGGCTCACACCAATACATGTCATAATTAAAATGCAAAAGGTTAAAGACAAAGAAAGAATCTTCAAAGCAGCAAGAGCAAAGCAGTTAGTTACCTACAAGGGAACTCCCCTAAGACTCAACTGATTTCTCAACAGAAACTTTGCAGGCCAGAAGAGATTGGCAAAAGATATCCAAAGTGATGAAAAGCAAGGACCTACAACAAACACTACTCTAATCAGCAAAGCTATCATTTAAAAGCAAAGAGTAGATAAAGAGCTTCACAGAAATGTTAAAAGGGTCTTCTTTAAGAAGGAGGAAAAAAAGATTAAAAAGATGAATACTAAAATGGCAATAGACATATCTATCAATGGCTACTTTAAATGCAAATGGATTAAATGCTTCCATCATAAGACATAGGGTGGCTGAATGGACAATAAAAATGAGACCTTTACATTTGCTGTTTAGAAGAGAATCGCTTCAGAGCAAAGACATACACAAACTGAAAGTAAAGGGATGGGAAATATATTTCATGAAAATGAAAACAAAACAAAACAAAAAGTTGGGGTAGTAATGCTTATACTAGACAAAATAGACTTTAAAACAAAGTCTATATCAACAGACAAAGAAGGACCCAGCAATTTCACTTCTGGGTATTTATCCGAAGAAACCCAAAACACTAAATCAAAAAGACGTCCCCTTGTTCACTGCAGCATTATTTTACAATAGCCAACATGTGGAAGCAACTGAAGGGTCGATCAATAGATGAATGCATAGGGAAGAAGTGGTGCATATATACAATGGAATATGACTCAGCCATAAAAAAAAATAAAATCTTGTCATCTGCAACAACACGAATGGACCTAGAGTGTACTGTGCCAAGTGAAATAAGTTAGACAGAGAAAGACAAATGCCAGATGACTTCACTTATATGTGGAATCTAAAAAATCAAAATAAACAAACAAACAGAACAGAAACAGACTCAATGACACAGAGAACATCTGATGGTTGCCAGATTGGTGGGGTGGCGGAGGTGCTGGGTGAAAAAGGTGAAGGGATTAAGAAGTATAAATTGGTAGTTACAGAATGATCACAGGGATATAAAGTGCAGCACAGGGAATGAAATCAATAATGTTGTAGTGACTATGTCTGGTGTCAGATGGGTATTGGATTTGTAGAGGTGATTGCTTCCTGGCTATGTGGATGTCTGATCAGGAGGTTGTACACTTGAAACTAATATAATATTATGTATCAAATGTAATTGAAAAAATTTTAATTATTTTAAAGAAAAGAAAATGACACAAAAGGCAACAAAAACTTGGTAGACACTGCCTATATACCCTTCTTCTTCCTACCCACTAAGTTAATTACTATTTGAGTATGGTGTTTATACTCCCTGCACATGACTGTATTTTTCACTACATATGTTTGTATCCCTAAATTGTGTATACTAATGTTATGTGTGTTTTAAATTTAACACAAATGGTGCCATCTGGTATATATACATACCCTGCAACTTGCTTATTTTAACTGAACATTATAAGTGAGATTTATTCAGGTTGATATACTTATATTTATGGTTGTATAATGTATTGTACATATTCATTATAAAAATAAAACACAATTAATTTACCTTGGGTATATTACCTGGGTTGAGCAGCAGAAGACTGGAACTGAAACAAAGTGAATGTTCTTTAAGATGATTTTAAGAAGACAAAATGAAAATGAATTCATAACGAGAAAAAAGTGAATTTGATAAATTGGCTATTGAGAAAAGTGATTTGGAACCCAAAATCTGAATAAGAGGAGAAACAAGCTCTGGTAGCAAAAATAATTTTATCAATTAATGCCCCCTGTATTAGTCCCCTCTGGATACCATAATAGAATACCACAGGTTGGATGGCTTAAACAACAGAATTCATTTCCTCTCAGTCCTGGATGATGGAAGTACAAGACCAAAGTCCCATCAGTATTGGTGTGTGGGAAGGTCTCTTTTCCTGTCTTACGAATGCCATCTACTCACCATGTTGTCACCTGGCCTCTCCTCTCTGTGTGCATGGAAAGAGAAAGAGAGATCTCTGTATCTCTTCCTCTTTTATTTATTTTTATTTTTTAAATATATTTTGTTGATTATGTTATTACAATAGTCTCATTCCCCCCCATTTATTCCGCTCTGCCCTGCACACCCCCTCCCACCCGCATTCCCCTCCTCCTTAGTTCATGTCCATGGGTCATACATATAACTTCATATGTTCACTGTTGTATAATGTATTGCACATATTCATTATAAAAATAAAACACAATTAATTTACCTTGGGTATATTAATTGTGTTCAGCTTCTACATTTCCTATACTATTCTTATAAACTCCCCCTGTTTATTTTGTACCTACCAATTATGTTCCTTATTCCCTGTACCTTTTCCCCCATTCTGCCCCAGTCCTCTCCCCACTGATAACCCTCCACATGATCTCAATATTTGTGATTTTGTTCCTGTTCTAGTTGTTTGCTTAGTTTCTTTTATTTGTTTGTTTGTTTGTTTTTTAGGTTCAGTTGTTGATAGTTTGCTGCCATTTTACTGTTCATATTTTTGATCATTTTTTTCTTAGATAGGTCCCTTTATTGATTCATATAGTAAGAGCTTGGTAATGATGACCTCCTTTAACTTGACCTTATCTGGGAAGCACTTTATCTGCCCTTCCATTCTAGATGATAGCTTTGCTGGACAGAGTAATCTTGGATGTAGGTCCTTGTCCTTTATTGTCCTTTATGACTTTGAATACTTCTTTCCAGCCCCTTCTTACCTACGAGGTTTCTTTTGAGAAATCAGCTGATGGTCTCATTGGAACTTCTAGGTAGGTAAATGTCTCCTTTTCTCTTGCTGCTTTGAAGATTCCCTATCTTTAATCTTGGACAATGTGATTATGATGTGCCTTGGTGTGTTCTTCCTTGGGTCCAGCTGCTTTGGGACTCTGAGCTTCCTGGACTCCCTGAAAGTCTATTTCATTTGCCAGATTGGGGACATTCTCTTTCATTATGTTTACAAGTAAGTTTTCAATTTCTTTCTCTTCCTCTTCTCCTTCTGGCACCCCTATGATTCTGATGTTAGAGAATTTATTGTCCTGGAGGCTCCTAAGTCTCTTCATTTTTTTGAATTCTTGTTTTTTCATTCTGTTCTGGTTGATTGTTTATTTCTTCCTTCTGCTCCAAACCTTTGATTTGAGTCCCAGTTTCCTCCCCTTCTCTATTGGTTCCCTGTGCATTTCCCTTTATTTCAGTGTTTATAGGCTTCACTTTTTCCTCTATTTTGCGACCACACTCAACCAATTCTGTGAGTTTTGAACTCTGCATCTGATAGGTTAGCTATCTCTTCATCACTTAGTTGTATTTTTTCTGGAGCTTTGATTTCTTCTTTCCTTTGGGCCATTTTTTGTCTTGGTATACCTGTTACGTAGTAAAGGGAATAACCTTAGGTATTCTCCAGGATGAGGCAACACACACGGCTGCGGTTGTGGCACTGTATGTGGGGGAGGTGTCTGAGAAGGAACAATGCTGCTTGAATGCCTCTGGGCCAGCTTTCAGTCACTTCCCCTGCTACCCACAAGCAAATTGGGCCCTCTGGTGCTGATTACTGGGTGAACAGGTTTGTGTACTTTCCAGGACCCTGTGGGTCTCTCCAAAAAACTCTCCTGTAAGGCTGGGAGTTTCTCCCACTGCCTCAACCCCCACAGGTTTTTTAAGTCATAGGTTTTGAGGCTTTATTTCCCTGTGCTGGAACACTGGGTTGCTTGGTCTCTCGCTCCCCAGTTGTTATTCCCAGTTTATCTGCATGCAAATGTGGGACCACTGGTCCACCTGCTGCCACCTTGCCACAAGTCCTCTCCAGCCTGGCTGCCCATCTCCACCCCTCCTACAAGCTTGGATGAATGTTTCTTCTTTAACTCCTTGGCTGTCAGACTTCCATGCAGTTTAATTTTCTGGCAGTTCTGGTCATTTCTTGTTTTTAAATTTGTTGTCCTTTTGGTTGTGCAAGGAGGCACAGTGTATCTACCTACACCTCATCTTCTCCAGAAGTAACACTCTCTTCTTCCTCTTTTTATTAGGATACCAGTCCTATCAGATTAGGGCCCCTCCCTTATAACCTCATTTAACTTTAATTACCCACCCTAAGGGTCCTATCTCCACACATAATCAGATCAGGAGTTAAGGCTTCAATATATGAATTTGGGGAAGTCGCATTCACTTTATAACATTCCCAATTCATATGTACCACTTAACTATTGCCACAACAAAGTTACATAAAAAGCAACTCTAAATCTCAAGCACAAATATTAATTTTTTTGCTCATGTGTATGTGGTAAGGATGGGGATGATCTCCAGCTGGTGTCAGCTGCATGTGCATTCAGACTAAGGTCAGGTTTATTCCCCAGGCCTCATTTGGGAGCCCAGGCTAACATATCAAAGATACCTAAGGCATGCTCTTTTCATGGTGATGGCAGAATTACAAGAACACAAAACGCAACCACATAAGCACATTTCAAGCCTCAGCTTGTACCACATCTACCAATATCCCATGAGCCAAATCCAGTCACTTGGAGAATCCCATAAACAGAGGAGCAGGGATGTCAATTTCACCACCATGCAGCTATGGCAAGTGTATGCATGTAAAGTATTACCATGGCATAGGGAAGAATTGGGAGCAATTATTCAATCAGTCACAGCATATATTCTCAAGCTCTGAGGCTTTGGCCTTAACTGACCTTAAAAGACATTCTTTTGCTATAATGACCCATGTGGGTTGAGGAAGAAAGACTGGTCTACAGCCACACCAAAAGTTTTGTCTCTCCATGTTGTCTTTCAATGCCTTAATGAGATCCTAAATCTGTTCTTAGGGTTCTGAGGCACTGCACCCTACTTCAGTTTTGAGGGTTCAAATTAATCACACTCTCTTGCTGTTTGAGTCAAGAACTACCCAGAGATCTGGTGGGAAGTCAATACAATATGAGCTCTATTATTACTGAAAAAGCTTCCTTGAGCACCAGACTAAACTGGTCTTCCTACTTTCTCCCTTCCTGATTTGAACTTACCTACCTAGTCATAGGCATCGCCCTAGAGAGCACCCTACCAGTCTGCTGCATTTACAGCATGGGAAGAAGGAAAGCTAGTCATATTGATGCAGAGGAGGAGGGATGGAGGGTAAGAAGAGTGGTCAAAGTGAAGAAATAGTGCTCGTGGAGGCCTTGAGGCAAGAAACAGAGTCACCAAGAACTAGCAGCCATGGCAGAAGTTTTCAGGCATTCGAGGGATCACTCTCCAGGTGACATAATTGCTGACGATGCCAGCCCTCGGACAGTGTAACCTGAAGAAAATCGGACCAAGAGGGAACCTGAAAGTTGACCATAAACATAAAAGAGAAAAGGACTGAGTTCCACTCATTCAATAAATATTTCTTGAGTGCTACCTCTTGCCAGGCATCCGGCTCTGTGTGCAGGGGATTCAGCAATGAACAAAATAGCCATATCCCTGTCCATGTGGAGCTCACATAGTTTATAGGAGGGGGTACAAAGGGTAAACTAAATAATTAAAAATAGATGCTATGATAGGAAGTAATAAGTGGTAAAGAGAAAACAAAGCAAGGAGAAGAGGACTAGAGTGTGTTGGCAGGGCGGGGCACCATTTCAGAAAGGAGGCCCAGCAAGTGTGACATTTGAGTAAAGATCTGGAGGAGACAGGGCCAAGGGTAGGAGCATTCTGCACAGAGTCCAGACCCAGAGAGTGCTAACACGTGGGGTGGGTGAGAGGGTGGGTGCTGGGGGATAGGAGTGAGGAATAGTAATAAGGCCAGTGTGTGTGGGAAAAGTAGGAGATGAGGCCGGGCAGGCGGTGAGAGGAGAGGAAGGGCAGGTCAGCTTGGACCTTTTAGGCAAAGGTTGGGCTACAGTGTGGACAACAGACCAAACAGGAGCAAGGGTCACAATTCTATGTGCTCCTGAGGAAATAACTAGAGTGAATGGATGGAAGCGGCTGATTTCTGTAACTAAATAATCCCAATTAATTGACTGTCCATGAGTGAAACTGGCTGCCCAGTCACCCTGGGAATCACAGTCAGCAGCTTGTCACCAGCAGTCCCAGCAGATGCCATGGATGTTGACACTGGGATGTTGATCTCTACCTTGGATAAGTCATTATACCCTATGACATCCCAGATTCCTTCCACTGTGGAGTGTCTGATTTCACAGCACGTGTCACTGCAGGCTCCCCAGTTTAGAATAGAGCTCCATGGATGTAAGGTTTTGTCTCTTCTGCTGATTGCTCTATTCCTGGTGGCTCGAATTATGTCGAGAATATAGCAGGTCCTCAATTAGTATTTGTTAAGTGTACGAATGTCTCAGTTAGACAAATCACGGGAACTGAAGCAGTGTACTTCTCTGCATGTCAGAGAATGAAAAAGTTGGGTTGGATGGCCTCTGGTGACCCTTCTAGGTCTGCCAGTCTGTGACCCCATATCAAACTCGAAGCTAGTGTTGCTAAAAGGCTTTACCAGCTATGGAGTGTTTAGGGGGGCAGTGCTTATGGGGAGGAAGGGCAGGGATGGGTAACCTGAATTAAGGAGTAGGGAACAGATGTCCTTTGAAGCTGGGGACCAGGGCACTGTCTGAAAATAAATGTGAATTGTCTCTTTGAAATGCACAGAGTTCTTTTTCCAACAAGGAATATTTTAATTTTTATTTATTTTAATATTTATTTATTTATTTATTTATTTATTTATTTATTTATTTTTAGAGAGAAGGGAAGGGAGAGAGAAAGAAAGAGAGAGAAACATCGGTGCAAGAAAGCCAAATCAAACGATTGCCTCTCACACACGCCCCAAAATGCAGTCAAACCGGTGACCTTTCACAGTGTGGGATGATGCCCAACCAACTGAGCCCCACCATTCGGGCCCACCAACGGACATTTTACTGAAAACTGAGGGTGTAGGATTCTGAGAACCTGTCCCAAGCATGTTGCCTTTGCCTCATGTGAGTCAGCCTGGTCAACTAAGTGTTCACAGGTCCCTAAGGCTCTCTGGGAAGAACAGCACAAACTGCAGGGAGGACTCCTTTTAAGTGTATCAGATTACTTTTTCTTTCTTGGTGAGGTTCTCAAAAGACAGGATTTCTTTAAAGAAAGATTCTGTGAGGCACAGCTTTACTGCCTGTCCCCAGACACCCAGGAGGCAGCAATTTCACATCCCCTGAAGGTTGGGCCAAATTGCCACCATCAACAGTCGGCTGCCTGGGCCCAGCCCTGATTTGCTACCAGGTAAGCCAATGAGATACGCTGTCATATGTATTGAATATAGAATAAAATATGAAAAGATGCACACCAGGTTATATGCAGTTAGATTTATTTTATTTTAGGTAGGACAGGGTGTTTTCATGTCAAGTAGCATGCAGAAGGGTGTGTTTTCCATGCAGTCCTCCAAGCTGACTTTACGATGAATTTAAAGAAGTGGGGTTCAGCTTCGGGGTGATCTAGGAGAAAGAGAACAACAGCTAGAGGTTAGTTATTTATTAATTGTGAGGCTATTGACATCTATTATCTTATTTTCTTTTTATATTAATAGTAGCAGGTGGCTGCTATCATTGCCCTCAATTTATAGATGGGGAAACTGAGGCTCAGAGAGAGTGTCTGGCCCAATTTCAAATCAGCAGTGGAGGGCAGATGCAGTTCTTGACCCCAAGTGTATGCTGTGCATCCAGATGTACACAACATTGCAGTGTGTAATCCAAAAGCATAGGGTCATTACCTTTCTAACTCAAACACTAGAATAATCACAATTATAAGTACAGGGAACAGTGTATTAAATAAACAAGATCTAATGGGACTCTTGTCCTTCTCCCAACACACTCCCTTGTGGATTTTTTACCCACTCATCCACCCACTCACCAAACAGTACAAAGGCAGTCACCTTCTTCCTGGGTCTGTCAGGTGCTTAAGCATCAAGGTCCCTGCCCTTCCGGCCAGAGTTGTTGGCAACCATGTCAGGAGGCAGCATTTTGGTGTGTGCCACACTTCCAGATCTGCTCAGCAAGCCTGCCAGCTTTTGGGTCAGGCAGGTGCCAGTGTTGCAGGCTCTCTTCTGGGCAGTGATGCTGATTTACACGATGGAGAAAAAAAGAAGACCTGTCAGTAAGAGGTCGTTGGGGGCAGAGCCTGCCCAGTGGGACAATCATTGTAAAATTACTGTTCTGAAAGGTGCCAATGACCCTTCAGTGTTTCTCCTACTGAACACAATTATCACAGCAGATAATCATCAGCCATTAGGGAAAATGTTATGATAACTCCTCATAGATATTACCATGGGTGTCAAAATTCCCAAAGGGGACTCCAGGTAACTGGCCATGGGACACAGAGCTATAATAATAGCCCATTATTCCTGTATAAATTAAAAATCAATTATGGCTTATGAGACTAGAGAGAATTATGGTTCCACATCCACCCCCTTCTCAGGGATTGTCTAGAAGCCACATCTCACTCAGAGACACCAGATATCCCTTCTTAGGAATACAAAAATTCACCTGAAAGAGGAAGAGAGTTTACAGATTTCTGGAGGTGCTTACCTTCTGTTCTTGCTACTTGAGGTTGGCCTCAAGGACCATCCTCCACACCCCGTGCTGGGCAGGTGTGAAGCCTTACCTGGAGCCCTCTTCCAGGCGCTCCTTCTCGTTGGCCATCTTCTTCATGAACTCCCTCACCAGGATAGCCAGAAGGAGGTCTCCTTCCTCCTCGTTGAGTGAAGCAGGGGGTGGATTGTTCTCCACCGAGGACCTGAAGAAGATAGCAAACTCAATACAAGCTCTGAGTCCTTCCTGTCCCCTCCCCAGGATAAGCATCCAGTCAATTCATTTCTGAGATCATGGTTGAGTTAGAAAAATGGGCTAGAGAAAGATAGAAATTTTTGGTAAAAGCCAACAAATAACACTCTGTGAGACTAAATGAGCTTTATGAAATTTACAATGGAGAATATCATAGCATTACCATTTGGCAATTTTTGCTACACCTATTTATATCAGAAAACACAAACTCCTTTTGCCTCTTTCTCCCCACCCTGCCCTCCCCCTTCCCCCGCCCCAGTCAATGTTAAACATTCAACACACTACAATTCAGACCACAGAACTGTTTGACCCCAGGGCAGTGGGAGGGGAGTGCGTTACTCTCACGTCATCTTACTTGAGTGGTGCTGCCTGGAGTTGGCCTGCCTGGTACAGGACAAAGATGCCAAGAGCCAGGAAGAAGGAGAACTTCAACAAGCCCATGATGCCTCTCTGAAAGGGAACAATCAGTCAACATGTGCACCAGTTCAAAGTTTTATGAGCCCACAGACCTGGATTGGTCCTGTTTCTGCAACTAACTCCCTAGTCAGTGGCCCTGGTCCAGGGCTTCAGGCTGGTCGCTTCCTGTCCCTTCACCATTGTTTCCGTATCAGCGAAGTGGACTGCTGAAGGTTCGGTGAGCCTGCAGCATGCGTGGTTTAAGAAAGCTGGAGGAACAATTCTGTGAAGACTAGGTGAAAAGGTCTCAGACCACAGCGCCCTCCCTGCAACCCCACCCCACCCACTCTCACAGGCACCTGTTGGCCAAGTCTCCGCTGAGGGCAGTCTCTGAGCGCCCTGTCACCACAGCTGCTCTTGTAGCGCAGCCCAGAGCGGTATTTCCTGTGTGGCGCTTTTGCTCACACCTAGGGGTGTACGTGGGGGTAGGTAGAGCAAGAATATCAGCAGTTGGAACCTCTGAGAAACTCAAGACCACATTCTACTGCTTAGCCACCCCGCACTCTGGCAAAGTGTCCCCTCTAAGAACCAAGCTTAGCAGAGTGTTAAATTGTGAGGACTTAAACAGGGAAAAATGCTCCCACAACCCGCAACTGGGACTTGGGTGTAATGACTCCCTGCCCTCAGTCGTTGAGCCTATTTGCCCCCCACTAGCGCTAACCCAGGTTCCAAACCGAGTTCCCTGGGACCGACAGGGGCGAGACCAGATCCGTGAGCGCAGTCTGCAGAAAGTTACTCCTGCATCCTGCTTTGCGCGCGGTACCTGGGAACTCCAGCGTCAGAGATCTGTCTAAGCACGCGTGCAGCTCAAGACAGCGAGACTGAAGCCCGGGTCTGCGCGGGAAGAGCGGAGCAGAAAGTCCCCGGACTGAGATTGTCCAGTGCTAGCCCGGGTAGGAGTATAGGATGAATAGAGGACTAACAGACAGAAGTGGAAAGAGACTTTGAGAATGGCAAGGAGATCGACCAAGAGATGGAGCAATGGAGAGAGAGGGAAAGGAAGAGGAGAGATAAAGAGAATCATACAGCTAAGCAGAAGTCTGGGGGCTCACCTGCAGCAGGTAGCGGCAGCGGCGGTGGTGGCGTTAGTCTCAGGCGACTGCACTGTGGAAGAGGCAGAGACACTCCAAGTGGATAGTCGCTCTGATGCCTCTCAGCACCGGAGGCTCCTCTTATTCCCGCTGCTCCGGGTCTGGGGTGGTCCAGGAGCTCCGCGCAACCAATGAGAAGGATCCTGTGCCTCCGACGTATTTGTATCACCCACTTGCGTCCAGAACCTGTAGCATCCATCAGGATCATCCGGCTTGCATTTACATTGAGGTCATTGATGGAAAGGTGAGGGGGGGAGTGGAGGGGACCAAGAAAAACACCCACGAAGTGAGCAGGATATTAAAGACAATTTGACGTCATTGCAAATTTCACCTGTTCAGTTTCATCAGGTTTTGACTGTGCATCCCACTCCATCCCCAGCTGTGCGGTCTTGTAGGGCAGGGTCCGGGATCACAGGGACTCCTGGCCCCCCCAGGTCTGAACTTCGACCCCCATCCAAGTGAGGTTGAGAGGGTTAATGCATAACAGGGTTTTCTGGGTCCTAGCAGGGCATATTTAATTCAGGCATCAGAAATCACCCACAGAGGAGGGCAGCTCCTGGGAACAAGAGATGGAGGTGGGAGCAAGAACTTTGCCACACTGAACTCAATTCTGGCTGAGCAAATTCCAGGCTGTAGAATTATGAGCAAGTAACTTCTCAGAGCCTCAGTGCACTCATCTTTAAAATGGGGACCCTCTGTAATAGCATAATCAATAAATATATTTAAAAAAATAAAAATAAATAAAATGGGGCCCCAAAGTCTTGAAGGAGTGTTGTGATTAACAATTGGCCTCGCCCTGCCCCCAGCTAGGTAGGGATCTGGAAGAGCTTCAAGGCCCCTACATGGGATTCCTTAAGATGGTGATCCATACTATAGGGTTCCCCACATTCTGGGTAGCCTGGATTTGCCCTGAGTGGTCCTTCAAGTTGATAGAAGGGGACCAATGTCCCACTGGGCCACAGCAGGGTGGTGCAAGACACAGATGCTTTCCCAACTTCCAAGCAGCCCCAGCAATCTCCTGTTTTCCCCGCCATCCATCACCTATTGCTCATCGGGCCGCTGGAACCATTTGCCCAGCTGCCCCTTCTTCCGGCAGCTGTTTGCCCAGATGTCCCATTGGCGTGTAATGCCGGACCTGCACCCGTATCCCCCGCACTTCAGTTATCCAATAGAGAGCAGAGCAGGCTTGACAGGAGTCCCTGAAGAGACTATTGCTCCCTGTCATTTCTAGTCATCCTCTTTCACAGGCACAAACTCATTACTGTCTCCAAACACATGCCCACCCCCGAGGCACACGCACTCGCGAGCAAACACTGGTGCACAGGGCCTTACGCTGGGTTCACTCAATCTTGTCCCAAGCCCGCCTCTCAGTCTTTCTGCGGTCAGTTCTACATCCTGGCTTGAGGGTTCGCACCACACCTATCCCAGCTCTGTAACACCCAACTATGCAGAACCTCGACCCTCTCACACCCGGTACAACCGGTGCAGGATCCCTTCCCCTTGAGCTTCCTGCTCCAAGCCCGCCTGGAAAGTCCCCGCTCGGGACTTGATGCTCTCAGCCTGTAGAGTGCGGAGAAACAAGCTTTTCTCACTGTCCCCAAGATCTCCGGGTTTGAGTGCGCAGCGCGTGCTCCACAACAGCTTCTACAGAGTCTCCCAGGGCAGGGGAGTGCAGCGGAAGTATCGGGGCTGTGGGCGGCTGGCAAGGAGTCCAGCAAGGTGGTTCCCAGGCAGAGAGAATCGAGCCCCACCTGCGCGGTGAGTGACCTGACCCGCGGGTCCGCCCCCTGTCCTCAGTCTCCAGAAGCCTTAGCATTTCCCAGGACACACCTGCCTCGCACCCCTTCCAGGCTGGTTGCCTAGGGGGATGCCTAACTTCCAAGATGCCCTTATTAAACTTCTTAGCTAATGGGGCGCCACTACCACAAGGGATTAAAAGCTTGGCGACGGGAGCTGGGTGCGTGAAACTCGCTCTCCCCAGGCGCACTGGCAGGGTGGCAGGGGACCGGGGATGGAAAAACTGTTGTGTAGGACGCAGGTGCGCCGTACGGTACAGTGGCAGGGAAGGCGAAAGAAGCAAAGGACAGGCAAGGATCACAGTGTCGGATCCTGGGCTCAGTGCTTCCTGGAGCGTAGAAGCAGATCGCCAGTGCTGAGCCCCAGTCCCGGGCTTTGGGGCTCAGCAGTTTGAGCCCCGAGCCCTGGCCAAGCTTTCCATGCAGAGTTGCAGGGCCAGATTGGCAAAGGCGGCAGGCATAGCGGATACTGTGCGATCTGGAAATTGGGCTCCGCCACTTAAGGCTGTTGTGAGTCTTTGCTCATAGGTGCCAAATACTTTTGTGAAAATATCTTCCATTCCAAGACCTGAGTTTTCTAACAAATGAATCTTCTGAAATCATCTGTAAGCATGTGTGTCTGTGGATTTCCTTTTCCTGAGGAGTGAACCACAGCTTTCACCAGCACAAAGGGGAGTGCAAAACAGTCGAACAACTCTGGAAGCTGATTTCATGGCCATGCCACCTTCTCAGCTCAGAACCCCTCCCATGCCAGCCAGGTGCGCCTTTGACCTTCAAGGCCAACATTCATTCCCCACTCTGAAATCTGTGGTGGTTACAAACCATGACTAGGGATGTGGAGCATGAGAATCAGGGTCTGCACCCAGAAGGTGCTATTTCAAGCTTTACTTTCTAAATGGTGAAAGACTGACCTTAACTCCTTCCTCAAGCACACTTTGAATTTGTAAGAAGTGACTCCTGCTGAGCTGGGAGAGGGGACCCAAGTTTTCAAAAGAGAGTCCTTTCTTTGGCACTTAGAACTGTATTTCCCAAACAAGTAGCCATTAACCACTGTCTTGAATGAATGGAAATTAATTCATTGTGGCAAATTCACCAGTCAGTCTCCCTGATATTTAAAGGCTCAATTCCTAGCACGCAGAAAGTCTGGGCCTAGTTATGTAGAGAGAGTAGCATTCTGCATGGATTGAGAAATTATGAGCTAGCATTTATTTCAGTGGGACGACCCCCCCATTTTATTTGGCACTGCGAGTAGATTTTCTGATAGACACTTTCAGGAACAAGACAGAGAAATAGGGGTTGGTTTGTTTTTCTTCTTCTAAAGACTCAAGTCTCCTAGCATGAAATACATAGCCATTCCTCTATGAGCCCGTCCTAACTTACAGAGTGAACTCAAGGAAGTTTAGACTCTGAAATGCATGTGTTCTTTAGATTGCTTCCAGATATCCCTGAAACTTCTCCGAACTGCAGCACGACACATGGCATAATCTATTGAAAGTCGCCGAGAAAAAACACAAATTCACTTGACTACCTGTCACTTGACTACTTAGCCCTTGATTTTACAATCTTATTTCATACGTTTTAAACCTAGAAATCAAGATCAGTTGGAAACAACCTAGTCTGGAGAGAAAAAAAATTATAACATTGATGAACTCTTATCTATAATGTTTATCCCCATTCTTTTACATTAGATTCCTGTGCTTTTTGATTTAAACAATATATTTTAAAGATGATTTATCAGGGTGTGCCAGAGTCTCATATCTGGATGAAAATTCTTATGTGAGTTTCCGTGCAAGTAAAAGAGCTACACTGGTGGGGGTTCAGAACCAGGCTTCTGTGGTCTGCAGATTGTTTTGAGCTAAGGGGAACTTTACGTGTGGGCTCAAGAGAAACTTCTGCCCTTCCCTTCACTACCTAGAAGAACTTGAATTAGGGCCCTTGCCCGTAATGAGAGAATTTCTATTTACTAAACATCTGCTCCTGGTCACTCTGCAGTGCCTCTTTGCCACCCCCAAGGCACCTTTCCTCATCCCTGGTTCAGAATGTCTTATACACCCACGTTCCCTTTCTGTCTCTGAACCTCTTGCGTATGAGGGGTCTCTGACTCTCTCACGCATGTGGGGTTCCATACATATTCAGTTTAGTAATGTTGTCTTGCTACCTGTGTCATGTCTATTTGGCTATTAGACCAGCCAAAAAAACGTAAGGGTAGAGGAAAGTGTGTTCCTCCACCGCATACCTAAAGGCTTACTTTTAATTCTGTACAATTTATGTACCAAATAGGCTCAACAGCAAGAACAAAACCACAACAATAACCACCCTACCGCAACAGTAACAACGACAACACACACCCATTCTCTCTAGCCTGGGGGACATTCAGAGCTGTCAAATTAACTGGAGAGTTTCCGCTGAACATTAATTGTGCTGGGTTCCCTGTGTCAGGAGCTCAGAAGTCCACACTCTGTCCTAACGACAAGTAAAAAGCTGAAGAAACTGAAAAATGAAGAAAGAAAACTCTTGTAGGACCAATCATAAGAGAGGTGAACGCAGGACAAACCTTGGGCCCCAAGTTTGGAGAGACAGACAGGCATTCACAGGCAGTGGTGATTTCCCGGAGCAGAGACTCGCGTGGAAACCCTCCGTGGGAACCAGCGCCAGGGTGAGACAACCTGCACTGCAACTGACAAAGTGCTCCGTGAGGACAGTTAAAAACTCCAGGGGTACTCAGTCATAGAGTGCCCCCCACCAGTTGTGTGAGTTTTTACTCTAGAAACTCAACCAGGATCTCACAGTACATTGGGGGAAAATCCCCTAGCAGGATTTGACTCCAGGACCTACACCTGCTTTTCACAGTAAATAGCAGGGAAAAGCTTCCACAGGGAGAGGGGAAAGGAACCATTTTGAAATATACCAGAGCACTGCATTCTTGAGAAGGTCTCATGAGAAACCAGCTAACCAGAGCCTAACCTACAGGGGCATTGTCATGGCCTAACTGACCAGGGAGGAGAAAAACACACAACTGTGGTCAGCTCTAGCCTTCTAACTGCCATGTAAGTCTAGGACCGAGGACACGACATCAGAGGATTTTAAGGTAGACAAGAAATGAAAAAGACGTTTATGGCAGAAGGAAGGAATGGGATTTCAGGACATGGGTTTCTTCTTCTTGGAGAAACGAGAGGACCTGGCTGACCTCCCTGCAGAATGGGATTGACTGGCCCTGAGGCCTTCTCTTCCCACCCCACAGGCACCTGCTCTGCTGTGGGCACCAGGGGAGGTTCCCCACAAGGTCCAGAGGCTATTCCTAGGGTGCCTCCAGCTGCCAGGGAACAAACTGAGTGTGGTGGAGGAGGGCCACACTGGTCACTCAGAGAGGTGGATGGACTCAGCTGGTGGTGGCAAGGACGTCCTCTGGGTGGGTTCCTCTTAGATGACTGACATGCTCCATTGGCTCAGACCCACAGGACCCAGAATGCCTCTCTCTCCCTGGAGAACAGTGTGCCATGGAGAAGAGGGAAAGAAATAGGGACCTACCCACTGCACTAGAAAGCTCCTTACAGAAGTAACTCTTTTACAGACACTGTCCAGGAAACACAAGGTACATTTAAAGGGATATCGTCTACAACTGGAGTCTGCCTGGGATTGGGAATAGTATGGACTTGGGGTCTCTTTTTTCAGGTGTACAGCATAGTGGTTAGATATTTATATAATTTATGAGTAATTTCCACCTGATAAGTCTAGTAACCACCTGGCACAATGCATAGTTGCTACAATATTATTGACCATATTCAGTATGCTGTTCTTTACATCCCCATGACTATTTTGTAACTACCAGTTTGTACTTCTGAACCTCTTCACCTCTTTGATCCAGCCTCCCAAACCCCCTCCCATCTGGCAACCATCAGTTTGTTCTATATATCTAGGAAAGTGTTTCTGTTTTGTTTATTTATTTTGTTCTTTAGTTCCACACATAAGTGAAATCATGTGGTATTTATCTTTTTCTATCCGACTTATTTCACTTAGTGTAATACCCTCTAGGTCCATCCATATTGTCACAAATGGTAAGATTTCATTCTTTTTTATGGCCAACTAATATCCCATTGTATGTATGTACCTCTTCTTTCCCCAATTGTCTATTGATGGGCACTTAGGATGCTTCCATATCATGGCTGTTATAAGTAATGCTTATAAGCAATGAACATGGGGTGTATATATCTTGTCAATTCTTTGGATAAATACTCAGAAGTGAAATTGCTGGGTCATAGGTAGTTCTATCTTTAATTATTTGGAGAACTTCTATACTGTTTTCCATAGGGGCTGCACCAATTTTCAATCCCACCAACAGTGCACAAGGGTTCCCTTTTCTCCACATCATAATCGACACTTGTTGTTTGTTGATTCATTAATGATGGCCATTCTGACAAATGTGTGGTGGTAGCCCAGCATGGTTTTAATTTGCATCTCTCTGATGATTAGTGATGCTGAGCATCTTTTCATATGTGTATGTCTACTGGATATCCATAAATCCTCTTTGGATAAATGTCTTTTCAGGTCCTCTGCCCATTTTTTAATTGAATTCTTTAGGTTTTTTTAATTTGGTGTTAAGTTGTACAAGTTCTTTATAAATTTTGAATATTAAATCATTATCAGATGTATCAATAAAGTATATTTTCTCCCATTCAGTGGGTTGTCTTTTTGTTTTGTTGATGGTTTCCTTTGTTGCACAAAACTTTTTAGTTTGATTGGTCCTGTTTGCTTTTTTTGTTTGTTTGTTTCCCTTACCTGATGAGATTTATCAGAACAAAATTTTACTAAGAGTAATATCAGAGAGTTTAATGCCTATGTTTTCTTCTAGGAATTTCGTGTTTTCAGGTCTTACATTTAAGTTTAATCTACTTTGAATTTATTCTTTTTTGTAATTTATTTGTATTTTATTTATTTTTAATTATATTTTATTGATTATGCTATTACAGTTGTCCAATTTTTCTCCTTTTGTCCCCCATCCACCAAGCACCCTCACTCCTTCAGGCAATCCCTCCACCATTGTTCATGTCCTTGGCTCGTGCATGTAAGTTCTTGGCTACTCCATTTCCTATACTGGAGAAAGCTGTCCCCCAGCTCCTGCCTTGATGACAGACACTTCAGTTCCTCCCTGGTGCCTTTCCAGCTGCTACCCCAGTGCTGGAGCTCAGAGGGAGTGAGTCTGATTAAGTCCACATGTGGGTTCTTTAAGAGGAAGTGACTGGGACTCTAGAAGTTTCTTCCACCAACTCAGTCCCTGCTGGTATTTGCAGCCAGAAGTTATGGGAATTTATCTTCCTGGCACTGGAACCCTGGGCTGAGGGGTCTGGTGTGGGGCTGGGACTCCTCACTCCTGAGATATCCCTCCCAAATTTTTATCCACCACATGTGGATGTGGGACCAGCCAGTTCCACATCTCTGCTCCTCCTACCAGTCTGGATGAATGTGGTATCTTTAATTCCGTAATTGTCAGGCTTCTATTCAACTTGAGTTCTGATGGTTCTGAGTGATGTACAGTGTTAGAATGTGGTCTAGTTTCACTTTTTTGCATGTATCTGTCCAGTATTCCCAGCACTGTTTACTGAGTAGACTCTCTTTACCCATTGTATATTCTTGCTTCCATGATCATAGATTAATTGACCATATAGGTGTGGGTTCGTCTCAGGGCTCTCTATTCTGTTCCATTGATCTATGTGTCTCTTTTTATGCCTGTACCATGCTGTTTTGATTACAACAGCTGTGTAGTATAGTTTAATACAGGTAGTATGATCTTGCCAACTTTGTTCTTCTTTTCTCAAGATTGCTATAGCTATTCAGGGTCCTCTGTGGTTCCATATAAATTTTTGGAATATTTTTCCTAGTTCTGTGAAAAATTCCATTGGTATTTTGATAGGGGTTGCATTAAACCTATAGATTGCTTTGAGTGGTGTGGAAATTTTAACAATATTAATCCTTCCTATCCATAAGCATAGTGTATGCTTTCATTTATCTATACCTTCTTCACTTTCTTTCTTCAGTGTATTATAATTTTCTGAGTACAGGCATTCTACCTCCTTGATTAAATTTATTCCAAGGGGGTTTTTTTTATTATTATTATGCAGTCGTTAGTGGGATTGTTTTCTTAATTTCTGTTTCTGGTAGTTTGTTAGTGGCTTATAAAAATGCAACCTATTTCCAAATATTAATTTAGTGTCCTGCTACTTTACTGAATTCATTTATCAGTTCAAATAGCTTTTTGGTGGAATCTTTAGGGTTCTCTATCTATAGTATCATGTCATCTTCAAATAATGACAGTTTTACTTCCAGTTTGAATGCCTTTTATTTCTTCTTGTGTGATTGCTGTTGCTAAGACTTCAAATATTATATTGAGTAAAAGTGGTGAAAGTGGACATTCTTGTCTTGTTCCTTATCTTAAAGAAAATGCTTTTACCTTTTCCCTGTTGAGTATGATGTTAGCTGTGGGTTTGTCATATATAGCCTTTATTATGTTGAGTTATGTTCCCTCTAGTCCAACTTTCTGAGAGTTTTTATCATAAAAGGGTGCTGGATTATGTTAAATGCTTTTCCTGTATCTATTGGTAAAATCATATGATTTTTATCCTTCATTTTGTTTATGTAGTATATCACATTAATTGATTTGAGGATATTGAACCAATCTTACATCCTATGAATAAATCCCACTTAATCATAGAGTATGATATTTTTAATGTATTGCTGAATTTTTTTGTTAATATTTTGTTGAGGATTTTTACATCTGTATTCATTAAAGATGTTGACCTATAATTTTTTTTGTAATGTGTTTGTCAGTTTTTGGAATTAGGGTAAATGTGGCCTTGTAAAATGAGCTTGAGAGCCTTGCTTCCTTTTAAATTTTTTAGAATAGTTTAAGAAATATAAATGTTTCCCTGGCTGGTGTGGCTCAGTGGATTGAGTACCAGCCGGTGAACCAAAGGGTAACTGGTTCCATTCCCAGTCAGGGTACATGCCTGGGTTGCAGGCCAGGTTCCCCGGTGCAGGACCAAGGAGAGGCAAACACACATTGATGTTTCTCTCCCTCTCTTTCTCCCTCCCTTGCCCTCTGTCTAAAAATAAATAAATAAAATATTTTTTAAAAACTTTAAAAAAAAGAAAGGTAAGTGTTAATTCTTCTTTGAATGTTTGGTAAAATTCAACTGTGAAGCCATCTGGTCCAGGACTTGATTCTGTTGGGAGTTTTTGATTACTGATTTGATTTCATTAGCAGTAATTGGTCTGTTCAGATTTTCTGTGTTCTTTTTTGTTTCTACATTTAAATCATTATTATTTTTCACTTAGAGTTGATATACATTATTATATTAGTTTCAAGTGTAGACCCCAGTGATTTGACATTACATAACTTACTTAGTGGTCATTCTGATAAATCTGGCACCCATCCGACACCATACACACTTACTAGAATATTATTGACTGTATATCCTGTGCTGAAGTTTACATTTCCATGACTGTTCTGTAACAATCACTTAGTACTTCTTGATCCCTTCAACTTTTTCACACACCCCTTCACCGCCCTGCCAACCTTCTGGCAACCATCAAAATGTTCTCTATATCTTTGAGTCTATTGTTGTTCTGCTTGTTCATTTTTTGTTGTTGCTTTTTAGATTCAATCAAGTATTAATTTCCATTTTATTATTCATATTTATCTTGTTTCTTCTTCTTAAAGAAGATCCTATAACATTTCATGTAATACTAGTTTGATGGTAATTAACTCCTTTAGCTTTTTCTGGTCTGGGAGGCTCTTTATATGTCCTTTGATTCTCAATGACAGCTTTGCTGGATAATCTTGTTTGTAGGTTCTTGCTTTTCCTCACTTTGAGTATTTCTTGACACTCCCTTCTGACCTGCAAAGTTTCTGTTAAGAAATCAACTGACAGTCTTATGGGAGCTCCCTTGTAGATAATTAACTGCTTTTCTCTTGCTGCTTTTAAGATTCTGTCTTTATTGTTAACCTTTTGCATTTTAATTATGCTGTGTCGTGGTATAGTTTTCTTTGTGCTCACCTTTGTGGAACTCTCTGTGCTTCCTGGACTTGTATGTCTATTTCCTCCACTAGGCTAAGAAAGTTTTTTCTGTCATTATATTTTTAAATAGGTTTTCAATTCCTTACTCTCTCTCTCTCTCTCATCCTTCCAGCACCCCTATGATGTCAATGTTGGTACACTTGTGTTTGTCCCAGAGCTCCTTACACTATGTTCATTTTTTTGGACTCTTTTTTTTTTTTCTGTGTTGATTGGATGTTTTTTGCTTCATTATATTCTAAATCACCAATTTGATTCTCAGCTTCATCTATCCCACTGTTGATTCTCTATAAATTAGTCTTTATTTCAGTTAGTGTATTCTTCATTTGGGTTGGTTCTTTTTTATGGTTTCTATGTCCTTTTTTATGCTGCCGAACTTCTTACAAAGATCATTGAGCATCCTTATAACCATGTTTTGAACTCTACATCCAGTAGATTTTCCCCATTTTGTTTAGTTATTTTTCTGGAGTTCTGTTCTGTTCTTTCATTTGGGACATGTTTCTTTGTCTCCTATTTTGGCAGCCTCCCTGTGTTTGTTTGTATGAATTAGGTAGAGCTGCTATATCTCCCATGCTTGGTAGAATGGCCTAATGTAGTAGGTGTTCTGTAGTGTCCAGTGGCATAACTTCCCCTATTACCCAAGCTGGGCATTCCAGATGGGCAGTGTACACCCACTTGTTGTAGTTGAGCTTCAGTTGCTGTTGGCACCTCAATGGGAAGGATTTACTTCCAGTCTGATCAGCTGCAAGGGCCAGCTGTGACCACCAGTGACCACAGAGGATCAGTTGTGCAGGGGCCTATCCCACAGAACAAGACTTACTTCAGCAGGGCTCTGGTGCCTGCTGAGTCTTCCCCTTCATTATGTTGCTTGTGGAGGTGCTTAGGTGGTACTTCCATGTGGCCTGAAGGTGTTTACCAGGTATGCTGTCTCTGGGGCATCTCAGGAGGTACGGACTGAGTTCCGCCACTGCCTATGATATTCCTGGGACCACCCAATATGGGTTACAAAGTAATCTGCAGATGGCTGCTATTTGTGCTGGACTAGGGGGTACCCAGGCTAAGCCAAGCTGTAAACCAAGGCAGGCTGCCACTAGTGCCAGCCTGGCTGCCAGTAGTGCCAGACCTGGGACCACTTAGCAAGAGATACACAGAGGCCAGATGTTACTTGTTTGAGAAATTTTAGTAAAGCCTAAAGTATGAGCCAAGACAGGCCATTCATATGGAAAAACCACTGGAAATAGTTTGGATAGGCCTGCAAGTTGGTCTCAGGGAATCACCAGAATGTGTTAGACTGGTTGATGAAGACAGATATGGTAGCCACCTCTCAGCTTTGTTTCTCAGAAAATGAAAACTGGCCTTAGCCAGTGCTTTTGTCTGGGAGAAAACTACCCTCCCAGCTCTCATCCTGATGCCAGACAATTCAGTTCCTCCCCATATGTCCATGATGCCTTTCAAGCTGCTCTGGAACTCAGAGAAAATGAGTCAAAGTCCATGTGTGGGCCCTTTAAGAGGAACTCCCTGGAACTCCAGCTGCCCTCTGTCTCATGCAGCCACAATCCCTGTTGGTTTTTAAAGCCAGAAGTTATGGGGACTTCTCTTCCTGGCACTGAAACCTTGGGCTGGGGGGCCTGGTGTGGGGCTGGGAACTCTTGCTCCTCAGGGAAGACCTCTGCAGCTGAGATATCACTTCTTTAAAAAAAATTTTTTATTTGTTTATTTTTAGAGAGAGAGGAAGGGAGGGAGAAAGAGAGGGAGAGAAACATTGATCAGTTGCCTCTCTAACGCCACCAACTGGGGACCTGGCTCACAACCCAGGCATGTGTCCTAACTGGGAATTAAATCAGCCAACTTTTGGTTCACAGGCCAGCACTCAATTCACTGAGCCGTCCAGCCTGGGCTGAGATAGCATTTCTGATATATATATATTTTTTCAATTTCTCCTAATTTTTTTATCTACCACCTGTGAGTGTGTGATCAGCCCATTCCATGTCTCCACCCCTCCTATCAGTCTCAATGTGGCTTCTTTTTAAAATCCCTGATTGTAGGACTTCCATTCAGCTAGTTTCATCAGCTTCTAAATGATGGTTGTTCAGTTTAGTTTTCATTTTGATGTGGTTGTGGGAGGATGTGAGAACTGTATTTACCTATGCTGCCATATTGGCTGGAATTCTTTTCAGTGTGTTCTTGATTCATTTTTAGAGAGTGTATGTTTCTAAGGACTTCTCCATTTCCTCCAGATTGTCCAATTTGGGGGAATATAATTTTTCTTAGTATTTTCTCATAACCATTTATATTTCTGCAGTGTCAGTTGTTACAGCTCCTCTTTTATTTCTGATTTTATTTCTTTGGGTGCTTCCTCTATTTTTCTTGATGACTATAGTTAAAGATTTATCAATTTTGTTTATCTTTTTGAAGAGCCAGCTCTTGGTTACATCGATCTTTTATGTTGGTTTTTATAGACTCTATTTCATTTATTTCTGCACTGATCTTTATTATTTTGTTCCTTCTACTCTTACACTTTGTTTGCTACTCTTTTCCTAGTTACTTTGATTATAAGGTTAGAGTGTTTATTTGAGGTTTTGCTTGTTTGTTTTTTTAATTTTTATTTATTGATTTTTATAGAGAAAGAGGAAGGGGAGAAGAGAGAGAGAGAGAGAGAGGAAGAAAGAAAGAAAGAGAGAGAGGTCAATTTGTTGTTTCACTTATTTATGCATTCATTAGTTGATTCTTGTATGTGCCCTGACCAGGAATCAAACCTGAAACCTTGGTGTATTGGGACAACACTCTAACCAACTGACCTACCCAGCCAGGTCAAGATTTCTGTTTTTCTTGAGGTAAACTTGTATTGCTCTAAATTTCCCTCTTAGGATTATTTTCACAATGTACCATAGATTTTGGGTCATTGTGTTTTCATTTTCATTTTTCTCAATGTATCTTTTGATTTCTTTCTTGATCTCATTGTTAACCCATTCATTGTTTAGTATTATGTTATTTAGCCCCCATTTTGTGTGTGTTTTTTTAGATTTTTTGTGTTTGATTTCTAGTTTCATTCCACTGCATCAAAGAAAATCTATCAGATCTAATGTGTCATTTAAGGCCACTGTATGAATCTGTCCACTGATGTCAATGAGTATATTACTGTTGATCTCAGTAACTGATGAAATATTATGTTCATCAGTATTTGTTTTATATATTTAGATGCTCCTATGTTGGGTGCCTATATGTTTACAAGGGTTATATCCCCTTATTGGATTGATTCTTTTATCATTATGAGGTGTCCTTTTTGTCCCTTATTATAGCTTATGCTTTAAAGTCTATTTTGTCTGGTATAAGTATTACTACCCCAGATTTATTTTTGTTTCCATTTGCATAAATATCTTTTTATATCCCTTTACTTTTAGTCTGTGTTTGTCTTTTGATATGAAATGAGACTCTTATAGACAGCATATGTAAGGATCTTTTTTCCTTGTCTATTCAGCTACCCTATGTCTTTTGAATGAAGCATTTAATCTATTTACAGTTAAAGTAATTTTTGCCCTGACTGGTGTGGCTTAGTGGGCTGGGCATTGTCCTGCAAACCAAGAGGTTGCCAGTTCAATTCCTGGCCAGGTCATGCCTGGTTGCAGACCAGGTCCTTGGTTGGAGGGGTGTAAGAGGCAACTGATCGATGTTTCTCTCCCTCTTTTTCTCCCTGTCCTCTCCTCTCTCTAAAAATAAAAAAATAAAATGTTTTTTTAAATAAGGTGATTTTAATGGGTACATAGTTATTGCCATTTTATTATTCATATTTATGTTCTTTCCCCCCCCCTTCTTTTTCTTAAAGAAGTCCCTTTAACATTTCTTGTAATACTGGTTTTATGATACTGGTTTGGTGATGATGAACTCCTTTAGCTTTTTCTTGTCTGCAAAGCTTTTTATATACTTAAATTTTAAATGACATCCTTGCTGGGTAGAGTAGCTTGGTTGTAGGTCCTTGTTTTGAATATTTCTAGCCAATCCTTTCTGGCCTTCAAAGTTTATGAGAAATGATTTGACAGTCTTATGGGGGTTCCCTTGCTGGTAATTAACTACCTTTCTCTTGCTGCTTTTAAGATTCTCCCTTTGTGTTTAAGCATTGGCATTTTAATAATCACATATCTTGGTATGGGACTCTTTGGGTTTATCTTCTTTGGGACACTTTGCACGTCCTTGACTTGTATATCTACTTCCCTTACCAAGTTAGGGAAGTTTTCAGTCATTATTTCTTCAAATACGTTCTCAAAACCTTTCTCTCTCTCTTCTCCTTCTGGTACTCCAATGATACAAATGTTGTTAAGCTTGATGGTGTCACAAAAGTCCCTTAAACTACCCTCATTTCTTAAAATTTGTTTTTCTTTTTGCCTTTCCAGTTGGATGTTTTCTGCTACCTTGTCTTCCAAATCACTGATTTGATCCTTCGCTTCATATAGTCTGTTGATTCTTTCTAGTATAGTCCTAGTTTTAGTTATTGTATTCTTCATTTCTGATTGTTTCTTTTTTAAAATGACTTCTATATCCATTTTTAATACTTACTATCTCTTTGTTGAAGTTCTCACTATGTTCCCTGAGCACCCTTATATCCAGTGCTTTGAACTCTGTATCTGGTAGATTGCTTGCCTCCATTTTGTTTAGTTCATCTTGTTTGAGATCTTATACAACTGAATTAGTACTGCCTGTACCACCCACCTGTTCTCCTTGAGCATATATTGATCTTTTCGAGCCAGTTTGTCAACTTGTAAAATGGAGAAAATCAAAACTACCTGGTGGGAGCAAAACTACTTTATGTTATAGAACAGACACACACATTTTATGTTGTAGACCAGACAGACACTTCTATATATGTTCTCCTGGTTGGCATGGAACATATGTGTAAGAGTGGTGGTGGTTATTATTATAACAAAAGCTTATCCAACTACATCAGCTCAATATAATAAATTAAATGAACTCAATGCATATTCCTCTGTCTTCTGAAGCAGTAGGCAAATCTTTAGCTCTCTGTATGTCTTTAACTCTCACCATAACCAATTGCCAAATCCACAGCAGAATGAATCTGCCTTCCCAAACCTCTGATGTCCATATATGGCCATGTTACAACATCATTGCTCAGCAGAATTAATGACAATTTACGTTAGACACTTGGCACATTGCCTGGCATTGAGCTGGCACAAGAGTGGTGGCTATTATCATCATTATAACAAAAGCTTACCTTTTCAAGTGCCAAATTATATCAATTGGTATGGAAAACTACATAAAATGCATTGCATACTTCCCTACCTTCTTGAAAAGAATAAACTGAATATAATTTAAATCATTTTTTGAGGAGTTGAGGCAATACCTTAGCTAAAGGGTTAAATTTTAAAGTAAAGGATAGAAATGTAGAAACTTATTTATTAGCTGTAGGTAAGCTTTATAGTTCTCTAAAATATGCTCTCAGTCAAAAATCTGCTTTTGCAAGCAACAGAAAGTTCCCAAGAATGGAAGAATAGACAACAAAGCTATACTAGAGTGGTTTAAAGATAGCAATTCACTAATGTCAGAGTTATGTCATTCACTTCCATTGCACTGATCAGAAGACTGATCTAAAGACAACACGGAGGAAAACCCCACAGAATCCAAGAAGTCTACACAAATAGGAGTTGACCCCTCAGACACCACGGCAATTCAGAAGAATTGACGCAAGGGTCCTGCAAAAACTGCCCTCCACACCAAATCGTTAACTTCCTTGATCAGATTTTAGATTGTTTAGTTCCTCTCCCTTTGCACATAAAGTTTCCTTTCAAACTCTTGAAAACCGTGTCTTTTCCAACTCAGGAAAAGGGCTTGGGGTTTTCTCGCTATCTCTTCATTTGGCTGCCTCTTGAAATGAACTCTTTCCTTGTGGCATCCTGGATGCTTTGCTGGCTGGTTTCATGGCACATCAGGCATACAAACTTAAGTTTGGTTACAAAATTTGGTGTGCCAGCCAGGAGCTTTGGCGTGTCTTATAGGCCCTTGGCCATGAGTCTAGTGAAGTGCCCAAGCAGCTGCCTAGGTCTCTCATCCTAGGGAACATCCCCAGGACTCTCCCTCAGCTGGGTGCCATCACCTTTGGTGCTTCTATTTCTTTGCAACAAGAAAATGGTTCTTCAGCTTTAGGTTTGCACGGATGTTCTTATGAATGAGCACATTGTACAAGTGACTGAATTCTTATTTCTTTCTTCCACTCAGTTGCCTCTTAAAGGACAGCATTTAGTGGGCTTTTTTGTGGTCCACCTTCTCTACTTGCAGGGACAACAGACTCAAAAGGCCATTGGTTGTAATTGGTGAAGCTCCAACTTGGAAGAGAGAAGTTAGGGACTTTTACTCACAGGCTTCATTTGTTTGGATTTTGATGCAGCTTTTGGTTACTTGAAGTTGGCCAATTGACTAATTGGCAATAATGGACAATTCTAGTTCAATTCTTGTGTGTGGTCCTTTAGGTTGGGTACTTCAGAATTGGGCAGTACTTAGTTGTAAGCCCATAGAAAGGAAAAAAATGATTTTTTTCTACTGTAATACTACATAGCCACAATATTATTTGGGCTCAGAAGAACAGTGGTTTAAGAACAAATATGTAAATTATGAAACTGTTTTTGTGGTTGGATTTACTTTGTAAAAGGGAAGGTAAATGTAATGAAATACCTTATGTACAACAAACATCCTATGTTGTTATACCAAATTGAGTAAACTCAGAAAAGATGTAAAATTTTGCTTCAACAGACAGGGAACTCTCAGAGACCTTTATTTCCTGATTCAGGTCAAAGGGAAGAGGATGACTTGTTAATTGCGGAATTAAATTTTCCAGCAGTACCTCTACCACCTTATGGTGGTGAACCTATCACAAGTATTCCACCAGAGCGGCCTTCACAACTTTAGGAGCCTGAGATCCTGCTGAACCCACCAGATCCACAAGGTCCCCAAATGCCTGGGGGGAAAGAGGTAAGAATAGTATCCCCTTGCCACCCCTGGCAGAGTGCTCAAATTGTCCAGGGAGCCACCCAAATCCCAGCAGGGCAATTTTCAAAAGGCAAATGCCACTGGAGACTTAGGGCTGGTAGACAATCAGCAGCCATGATTTGGGTTTTTAATATCAGATTTATTTAATTGGACAAATAATATGCCTACCTATTAGGATGATCCCAAATATGGAAAAATTATTTTCTTCTAAATTTGCTCTTTAGGACCCCACTTGGGTTGATGTGCAGATTTTTCTTAACACTCTCCTTCCTTCCGAGGAACGTCAGATGGTGTTGGAAAAAGCTCGAGGAGAGACTAACAACATGCAAAGGCCTTCAGTATTCAGATAAGAGGGGACACTGTCTAGGCAGTGTCTACAGCGGGCCCTAATTGGAATGCCAACAACAGAGAGAGAGTTTGGTTTGAACACCACCGAAATTGCATTTTGGTAGGACTAATAAGAGGGGTACCAAAACAGAAGACTCTTGTTAAAGTTCAAGCGGTAAAACAAAAGTCTAATGTGGACCCCTCACAGCTCTATGAACATATACTGGTGTTGATCAGGAAGCACCAGAAAATTTAAATGTTTTACTTTTTATTTTTTAGAGAGAGGGAAAAGGAGGGGGAAAGAAATATCAATGTTTGAGAGAAACATCAATTATTTGCCTCTTCCACGCCCCCAGCTGGGAAGCTGGCCCACAACACAGGCATGCGTGGGTTGGCAGGCTGGTGCTCAACACATTGAGCCACACCAGCCAGGCTGGGAGTTCCAGAAAATTTAAAAACAGTTAATATGACACTCACTGGGCTGAGCACAACTACATACAAAAGAAATTTCAGAAGGTGCTATAGGTATGCCTGTGTCACAGCTGGATGAAATTGCTTTTAAAGTCTTCAATACCAGGTATCAAGTTCAAGAGAACAATGAACATGAAAAATGAAGCAGCAGGCTGCCCTACTGGTAGCTGCTTTATACTGGAGATTTGAGACCAAATCCACATCCTCCATGAGGAAAATACTCTCCCAGGTAAGACACACTTGTCTCCTAGGACAAAAAAGATGTCCTCTTTTGAGACCTTGCGAGTGCGCCTAAGAATCTTGAGCAAGGAACTAAAATGTTAGTAATGCAAGATACTGGGTTTCAACCTGGAACTAAGGAATATTTTCAAATGAGTGCCAAACAGTTTCATTCCTCTAATCTGGAACTTTGCCCCTTTCCAACAAGAAGTAGCTAGAACAATCACCACCCCATTTCCCTCAAGAATGAGGAATGAACAAAAGACAGTGGGGGTTGAAGCCATAGCTTAGCTTAAGTGTTAAAAATAAAGTTAAGAATAGAAATGTAGAAATTTAGTTATTAACTGTAGATAAGGTTTATGGTTCTTCCTGCCTCCTGCTTTGGCTTCCTCTACTCAATGCTTTTGTGATTGGTTTCACAACGCATCAGGCATCAAAACTTCAGTTTGATTGCAGATTCATTGATGCTATTATAAAAACATCACTTGATGTGTTGAGATATATACAGTGCTGCTCTCAGGGGTATAAGCCATATAGGCCTAATAGCTCCAAAGTAGATGATATCACCCTGTCAGTTCTTATTGATGTCTAATAGCTATATAATTTTATGCGTATCCTATTTCATTTCTTCCCATCAGGTTGTCAACTATCACTTCTTGATAGTGTCATTTTTAACTCTATTTAGCAACAATCTACTCGCCATTTTTATCTGGTATAGGGTAAAACAAACAACAGAACAAAAACAAAACAAAAAAAACCCTTAAAATAATGGTATGGAAACAAAGAGCCTATAGGTATTAAATGAGATCTTGTAAATACTGATCAAAAACTATAAAAAGGGTCTTTGTGGTTCTCTTCACAATTAAGCTGTTCTCAAGAGAAACAACAAAACTTGTTAGAATGATGTGTATACACAGAGCAAATAGACCCTGGGAAAATGGTCAGGAACTTCATTATCTTTTTTATTTATTTTTTGTCTTATTTTGTTTTGTTTCTTAATTTTTTAATTTAGTTTTCAATTACAGTTGACATACACTACTATATTAATTTCCAGTGTATAAAATAACAGTTACCATTTGTATACCTTATGAAGTGAGCACCCCAATAATTCATGATGCTCTCTATTTATTACAGATTGAAAAGGGTTTTTTCTACAATTAGTGTGTGCGTGTGTGTGTGTGTGTGTGTATGGTAAAATACATACAACATAATATTTACCATCTTGATCATTTCTAAGTGTACAGAGAGTGGTATAAAATACATTTGTAAAATTGTGCGACCATCCCCACCACTCATCTCCAGAACTCCTTTTGTCTTACAGAGCTGAAACTTTATACACATCAAACAATATCTCACCATTCCTCCTGGCAACCACCATCCTACTCTTTGTCTCTATGACTTTGAATACTTAAAGTACTTCACATAAGTGGAGTCTTACAATATTTGTCTCCTTTTAGTGGCTTCTTTCACTTCGCATAATGTCCTCCAGACTCATCCATGCTGAAGCAAGTATCAACATTTCCCTCCTTTTTAAGGTTGAATAGTATTTCCCTGTGTGTATAAACAACATGTGGCTTATCCATGTACCAAAGATGGACACGAGAGCTGCTCCTTGTTTGGGCTATTGTCAGCAATAATACTGTTATATATATGAGTGCACATATATTTCTCTGAGACCCTGTTTTCAAAACTTTTGTGTATATACTCGGAATTGCTGGATCACACAGTAATTCCCTTTTTAATTTTTTTGAGGAACTATCACATTGTCTTCCACAAGGCTGTACCTTTTTACATTCTGGCTATCCATGTACAGCTGCTGTACTTTTATTTACATTTGACATTGTACACCAACCATGCACAAGGGTTCCAATTTCTCCACCTTCTTGCAAACATTTATCATTTGCTTTTTTTATAGTAGCCATCCTAACAGGTGTTAGGTAGTATTTCAGTGTATTTTTTAAATATTTATTTACTTTTACAGTGAGAGGAAGGGAGGGAGAAAGAGAGGGAGAGAAAAAGCAACATGTGAGATACATTGATCAGTTTCCCCTCACACGCCACCAAATGGGGACCTGGCCTGCAACCCAGGCATGTGCCCTGACTGGGAATCAAACTGGCAACCTTTCCGTTCACAGGCCAACACTCAATCCACTGAGCCACCACCAGGGCTCATTGTATTTTTGATTTGCATTTCCCTAATGATTAGTGGTGTTGGGCATATTTTAATGTGCTTATTGGTCATTTGTTTGAGTTCTTTGGAGAAATATCTATTTAAATCTTTCAACCATTATTAAATAAAAACCTTTGGTTATTTTGTTACTCAGGTTTAGAAGTTTACAATACTTGTGATTTACAAGTATCTTCTCCCATTCTGTGGATTGCTATTTTACTCTGTTGATAGTTACTATTGATGTACAAATTTTAAATTTTTTCATGAAGTCAAATTTGTCCATCTTTTTACCTGTGCCTTTGGTGTCATATGCAGGAAGTAATCACCAAATCCAATGCTTCAGAGCTTTTGTCCTATGCTTTCTTTTAAGAGTTACATTGCTTTAGATCTTGCATTTAAGTCTTTGATCCATTTTGAGTTTATTCTGCCTATAGCATTACACAAAGATACAATTTGCACATGGACATCATTTTCCCAGCACCATTTGTTGAAAACTATTTCCCATTGGATGATCTTCACACCCTTGTCAAAAGTCATTTGATCATAAATATGCAAGGATATATTTCTGGTCTCTCTCTTATAAACCATTGGTCTATTTGTCCGTATGTTAGTAGGTTTTTTTTTAAGATTTTATTTATTTATTTTTAGACAGAGGGGAGGGAGAAAGAGGAAGAGAAACATTGATGTGTGAGAGAAACATTGACTGGTTGCCTCTCACACACCCCCAACTGGGGACCTGGCCTGCAACCAAGGCATGTGCCCGGGCTGGGAATTGAACCAGAGACCTTTTGGTTTACAGGCCAACACTCCATCCACTGGGCCACACCTGCCAAGGCTGTTAGTGCCAGTTTGTATTACTGTAGCTTTGATTAAGTTTTGTTAGTGATATTTTAAAGTTTTATTGAGATATAACTGACATAAAATATTGGATTAGTTTCAGGTGTACAACACAATTATTTCAATATTTGTATACGTTAAAAAGTAATCACCACATAAGTCTACTTAACATCCACTAAAATACAAAATACAAGTTTTTTGTGATGAGAATTTTTAAGATCTACTCTCTTAGCAAGTTTCAAATATGTAATAGAGTATCACTAACTCTAGTCACCCTGCTGTGCATTCCATCCCCAGGATTATTTGCTTCATAACTGGAAGTTTGTACCTTTTGACCCCCTTTACCCACTTTGCCCATCTCTAGCCCCCGCACCGCTGGCAACCACCAGTCTGTCCTCTACATCTACGACTGCCTGACTTATCCATGTAGCCCAATGCCTTCAAGAAGCATCCGTGTTGTCACAAAGGAGAAGGTTTCATTTCTTTTCATGGCTGAATAACACTTCATCATATAGATGACATTTTCTTTAACCATTCATCCATCAGCCGATACTTCGGTTGTTTCCATGCCTTGGTTATTGTAAATAATGGTGCAATGAAAATAAGTGTATCAATATCTTTTTGAGATAGTGCTTTTGTTTTCCTTGGATAAATACCCACAAGTGAAACTGATAAATTTTATACCAGTTCTATTTTTAATTTTTTGAGAAAATTCCATACTTTTTCCATTGGGGCTGTACCAATTTACATCCTTATCATCCTCACCAACACTTGACATATTGTATCTTTTAGGTAATAGCCATTCTAACAGGTGTGAGGCGATATCTCATTGTGGTTTTAATTTGCATTTCTCTGATGATTAGTGATATTGAGTACTTTTTCATGTACCTGTTGGCGCTGTGTATGTATTTTTTAGAAAAATGTCTATTTGGATCTTCTGACTGTTTTTAATTGAATTGTTCTTTTTATTTTTGCTATTGAGTTGTATGGGTTTTATATATATTTGGATATTAACCCCTTATCAAATATATGATGTGCAGATATTTTTTCCCATTCAGTAAGTTCCCTTTACATTTTGGTAATGCTTCCTTTTTCTGTGCAAAATCTTTTCAGTTTGATGTATTCTCACTTGTTTATTTTTGCTCTGGTTACCTATGCATTGGTGCCAGATCCAAAAACCTATTCCCACAGCTGAAGTCAAGAGCCTACCACCTATGTTATTCTGGGATTTTTATGGTTTGGGGTCTTACATTCAAGTCTCTAATTCATTTTGAGTAAAGTATTTGTGTGTGGTATAAAATAGTGGTCCAATTTCATTCTTGCTGCTTTTAAGGTTATCTCCTTGCCCTTAACTTTTGACATTTAATCACAATGTGTCTTGTGGGTCTTTTGGGTTTATCATATTTGAAAATCTCCAGGCTTCCTGGAGTGAGTTATCTCTTTTCTTCTCCAGGTTAGGGAAGTTTTTAGTCATTATTTCTTCAAATAAGTTTTCAATCAGTATTCAGATTCAAGCTAATTTGAAGCCAGACACTCAGGTGGTGGCTTTTTAAAATAGGCAAACAAATACAGTCCTGTGGGGCCACAAACATAAGCCCTACTAGCCACCAGACCAGGAGATGTGGCAGTGGCCCTGGGCAGCAGTCACAAAATTGGGGCTGCAGACCAGTGTATAAGCTCCTTTCCGTGAGATATGCAAGGCGGAGGGGCAGCACAAAGATAATGTCCACTGGTTTATATTCATTGAAGGCACATATTTCCCTAGATATATGCCAAACCAGATTCCTGCCCTTCAGGATTTTCTTCATACTGAGGATCAATCTGAGGTGTAAACTTAAGGTCTTCTCAGGTCTTTTCTGAGGCTTTCCCTGTAAGTGTATGGTACTTTCTAATTTCCCCTGTATATGCAGTTGTTTTTGAATGTCCTAGTCTTTAATACTCTTTTTTCCGCCCATGGGAAAAAGAGAAAAATGGAAGAGGGAGAAAATGAGCGCTGGCCCTGGGAAAACCCTGGCGGTCACTTCTTGCAGAGGGAAGGGCTCGCAGCAGTGGGGGGATGTGCAACAACAGCCATCAGACCCTGCCCCTAGGCTGTGATGAAAGCAGCCATCAGCAGTCATGGCACACATCCCTGCTATTCGGAGGGCAGGGTCCTTCGCATCCACCCCAGCTCCCACAAGCAGTATGCAAGCTGCTCCGGGAACACACGCACAGCTAATTCGCACATGGCTGAGGTGGGGAACTCATAGGGGATATAGAGCTAGGAGGTAGAATTGGCCAAAATTAGCCGTAATTTTCAGTCCAAGTCTTCTCCCGGAAGTTGTAAGCCTTCAATACAGTCCAGTTCAGAAATAATTGCATTAGGCAAGCTGACCAGTACAGTCATTGGCTAACTGGGGAGAGAGAGATACCTGGTACTTTTTACTCTGCCATCTTCGCAGAATCCTCCTTTGTGCTCTTTTGTAATGACAACTAGGAAAACAAACAGAAAAGAGCCTGTAGGTTTTGAGTGAGAACTTGGTAATAGTCACAATGGCTGTAATGAATGGTTGCGAGGCCTGTTTCAGTTCTCCAAAGGCTATTTTCTGGGTCTTTTCTTCTCAGCCTTGTCTGATTGAAAGGAGGTCTGCAGGCAAGGACTCCTGGTGGGTGGGTGTTTGTGTAGCTTCTTTCAAGAGGCACAGTCATGGTGAAGACAAAGTGCATGATGTGGGCGGGGCCCCGCCATCCAGGCTCTGTTCCTGTGAAGCGCGTCCCTGAATAACAGGGCTTGATGAGATGAGGAGATGAGAAATCATGTGTCTATTTCCAGGCAAATATCCTTGTAGCTTGTGAAAGATTAACCAACTTTCAGATGTCAGATCTTGTATTGATTTCTATACTGCAAAGTCACTGTTTGGCATCAAAGACCCAGAGGATCCTAAAGGCCCTTTGGAGACCCCTGAGCCTGGGCCACAGGTCCTTGGCACACCTTTAAGCAGTAGGCAAACACACTTAAGTAGCAAACACACTTAAGCAATGAATTCCTAACTTCCCTTCGGCACCAATAAGCGCAATCCACAGAAAACCTTCAGTTAAAATGAGAATGTGAACGATTGGGCCCTACAGGGAGCTGGAGGGTTAACTAGACACCACGGGTTAGAGAATGGTTGGTTTCTCCTTTTCCTGCTTTGCCTTGTGGTCAACCTGGGTTGACTTGTTCCTTTGGCCTTGGAAGTTTTCACTGGCCAAAATACAAAATCCTTTTTGCTCTCTCTGTAAGAAGATAGAGATCAGGTCCTGCAGGTGATAAGGCAGGATGGGGAGAGATTGTTAAAAAGATTTATTCCAACTCTGTCATGCATGTTGAGCATTAAATATCTAGTTTAGCCCTGTGCTTTTATATTTCTTCACTGCAGTTCTAGTAGGGTTGGGGCAAATTTAGATTATATGTAGTTGCTAGGTCATGGATGGATCATATTAGGAAAGTTGTTCTACTAATTTGGCCTCTTATATGTCTAGAAAATAGTAACATTTAACTGAAATACCCATGAGGTCCATTACAGTGTCATGCTTCTATTTTATTGAATGGGGAGAGGGAGGAAGGCAGTGGGCACAGAATAACAACGATCACATGAAGGACATCGCGTGACTGCCATGAGATTTACTTGGAGGTTTGCCAGGAGCCATGATAATAATTATTTTATTTTATTGTTGTGGAAAAGGCAAGCCTGATTTGATGGTTAATTCTCTGGAAGAAGCAATTTTCAAGAAGCCATCTTTTGGCTAACTATAATTAAAACTGGTTTTCTTGTGAGCTTTGTTTTCTCTTCATGTTTTCGATCTCATGCTATGCCCTCATAAGAAAAAATTTTTTTAAGATTTTATTTTTTCATTCCTAGAGAGAGAGGAAGGGAAGGAGAAAGAGAGGGAGAGAAACATCATTGTGTGATTGCCTCTCGCACAACCCCTGCTGGGGATTCAGCCAGAAATCCAGGCATGTGCCCTGACTGGGAATTGAACTGGCAACCCTTCAGTTCACAGGCTGGCACTCAATCCACTGAGCCACACCAGCCAGGGCAAGAAACTTATTCTTCCATATTGCTTCATTCCTTCTTTCCAGTAGGCATGCTGATTTACATCCTTGACAGTCTCTGTTCACCTTTAGAAATAGGAGCTACTCTGGGCTTTTTAAGCAGAATGGAATTTCATACAGTGAACTAGTTGTTGAAAAATAATATTTGTAGTTCTGGAAGAGACTACATTTATCATAATCACAAAGGTGGGGACTAAGGATGTCTACACACTTGATGTGTAGGCATCAAGGTAATCCCTTGGAGGCTGTGACCTGCCCCTCAAGCTGCGGCAACTACCTTTCAATGCCCACGTGATGCGGGGCCCTGACTATGCTCACAGCAGAAAACGGAAGAACATAAAGATAGAACTGTCTCACTCTGTCTTCCAGTTCTCACATGAGACATGTAATTGGGCAAGATTTGCCTCTGACAGTAAGTTTAAGGAAGTGTGAGAACAGTTAAGCTTTAGTTTCCTAGCTAACTAGGAGGGTTGAAAGGATCCTGAGCATGCTCCTACCATTTCCACCACAACAGCCAAGGGCTTTAAACATTTCCAATGTGCCAAGGATAAGGCTTAAACCAAAGCAATTAATGTCTAATAGTGAAATTTCATCCATCACTGAGAGGAATTCTTCTTTCTATTAATGTTAGGAGGTCACTTTAGATCTTAACACATAAATGATTTCTACCAACTTTACCTTTGACCCGCAGGTACCTTAGAGTTATGGTTATCCAATAGAAGACAAAACCCTCACTTAATATTCTATTTCTTACTGCTCAGGAATGCAATATATTCTACTATATAACATTGTCATTGAGATTAAGAATAAGGTAGCCTTATCTCAGGCCCTCATTCTGATGAAAACACGCCTCATACACTCACATATTCATGAGTGTACAAAATGGCATGTGCAAAAGGGGACAGCTTTGAGCTGGTTGCATTCTTATGTACTGGGAGAGCACTGTGGCTGAGCACCCAGGACCCAGGCCAGGGCTGCAGCTGCCCAAGAACAGCAGGAGCCACGAGATGCTCTCACCTGTTGCCACCCACTCAGGATGAGTCCTGGATCATGATAATTTAAAATTTCTAGCTGAAAGAAACTCTTAAAATTTTTGTAACTGAATATCCATTTTTAATTCTTTTTTTTCTTTATGTTCTAATTATTTTATTAGAATATGCTTTAGTGTCAGGCATTCTGGGTTGATTTTTCAGGGTACACAGTATATTCTTCATATAAAATATCAAGTATTTTATTTCAGAATGATTTCCTTCAATGGTTGTTCATCTTTAGTGTTTGTTATGTTCTGTTGCTTTGGTTTTCTTCAGGAATTTACACACTCACACAGATACACTTTGCTGGTATGCTATATCACTTTCTCTTCCATTCTCTTTTCATTTCTTTTACATTTCATTTGAAAATGTCCCTCTTTTCCATTTTCTGTTTCTGTTTATGCATGGCTCATGGTATTTATTAACTAATATATCACTATTGGTTTAGTCTCCATTTAAAAAATATTGGTCCTTTTATTTCTAATACTTTTCCTTGGCTTTGTAAGCTGCATTTTCAAATCTTCATGTTATTTTTCTCCAAATAATAGTATTTCTGATTTATTTTGATTCTTTTTTAAGTTGTTCTTTTAGATTTTCTGTAATATCTTTAATTTCTTTCTGCTTGTTTGTGGGCATGTCTTTCTGGCTTGTTTTCATTGCTTGAAAAAAATGATATTCTGCTCCTAATTGTTCTTTTCTTGTAATCTGATAATAATTTTGAATGGGTTTTACTACTTTTTTCCCCACTGTTTATATTTCAGCAAGATGAATTTGCCTGTGTGAGAAAGGACAACCAGGGTAGGTTTCCCAGCTTCAAGGTTCTAGAGCTCCCTCTACTGTCATTTACTTGAATTGTTAGAAAATGCTGTGCATTGTGAGATGTGGTCTTTCGGATTTCTTTCCTTTGCTCCCCTTGTTACTGCTCAATATGGGGGCTTGGTCCTAGCCTAAGGCTGGAGCCCCAAATCGAGATCACCCTGGCACTCTCTCACTTAACGAGGCCCCTTGCATTCATCAGCAAATCCATAGTCTACAATGTTACTCCCATTTTGGACCGATCTCTGGAGAATATGTCTGTGATGCATATTAAGACAAAGGATTTCTATTAATATGCAAATCACATATAATCAACAAGAAAGTGAAAACTGCTCAACAGAGTAATGTTACAAGCAGGCAATCTATAGGGGAGGAAACCTGAATGTCAAATAAACATATGAAAAGGAGCCTCATATGAAAATGTGCATCATCTCACAGGTAACTAGAAATGCTAATTAAAACTTGAAAACAGAGTTGCATCTGATTCGGCACTAAGAACATTACAATAAGCAAAATAATAATTACCAAAAACATAAATCAAATCTTACCATCTGTAAAAGAACAACCATCACCTTTTTGGTATTCTGAAAAAAGAGAGAGCCCAAAGAAAAATCTGCCACGGCTGGTGTAACTCAATGGATTGAGCACCAGCCTAAGAACCAAAAGGTCGATTCCCAGTCAAGGGCACGTGCCTGGGTTGCAGACTAGGTCAGGTCCAGAGTAGGGGTCACGAGAGGCAACCACACATTGATGTTTCTCTCCCTCTCTATCTTCCTCCCTTCCCCTCTGTCTAAAATAAATAAATAAAATCTTTTTTTAAAAAAGAAAGAAAAATCTGATTAAGAGACAATTACATCTCTAGAGCTTTCTCTGGTCTGTCTGGCTTTGCTTAAACTTCACACATCCCAAAATATTCTCTATATATCTCTTTATCTAGCTAATTTCAACTCATCTCCCCGCTCTCACCTTATTCATCCCCTCTTTCAGGAAAACATCTGACTCCCTTTAGTCCAAGATAAATGCCCCTGCTATGTCCATCGTTGGCATTATATGACTTCTTTCTCTACCATAGCATTTTACAAACATTGCTGTGATGGCCACTTTTATGTCGCCTTGGCTGGGTTATAGTGCTAAGTTATTCAATCAAACCCTAATTGAGGCGTAGCTGTGCAGGTAGTTTATAGATGCCGTTAGCATCTAGCCTGTCTCATTCTCCACAATCAAGGTGGGCCTGTTCCAGGTGATTTAAAGGGCTTAAGAGCTGAACCAAAGTTTCCCTGAAAATCAGAAATTTCTCTTGTGAATTTCTCTTGTGAACAGTGTCACCTTCTGCTTGAGAGTTTCCAGCCTTCCTTTCCTGACTGCCTGCCTCAGGAATTTTGGACTTGACTAGCCATCCCCGACAATCGTGTGAGCCAGTCCCTTGCAATTAATGTCTCATCTCTCTCTCTCTGAACATTTTATATATCCATATAACACATACACACACTTAGATATATGTGTACATTCTAAATATATATGTGTGTACACATATGCATGTCCCTATGTGTATATATACACATATATGTATATATGTATGGTGTATATGTATGAAACCAGTAGTATATACATGTATATGTGTATATGTATCCTACTGGTTCTATTTCTCTTGTGTAACACTGGCTAATACAATCACTATACCACATTACATAATTTCCTCTTTTCTTTCATATCAGACTATAAGCATCATTAAAACAGGAATGGTGTCTGTCTTGTTTGCCCTTGTATTTCTAGTGCCCAGAATATACTATATGCTCAAAAGCTATTGACTGAATGAATTTCCTACTGAGACTGAAGAATATAGGAGGCCCAATATAAAAATCTTTAATACAGTTGTAGGAAACCTCCTTAGTGCACCATAAGATTAAATAAAGAAGGAACTAAAACACTTCTAGATGCTTCTAGGAAGTTCAGACAAATACCAAATAGTAACAGTTCACTCCTTGGAGAAATCATCCTTTTGGTAAGTCACTGGGATTTTTATCCAGTTTTCAAAGTTGTAGCAAACATTGAAATAAAGCTGATCTATGAGTCAGTCATTCTGTACTGAAAGGAATGTTTAGCCAATAACTACTGGTGTAGTTCGGTGGCAATAAACTATAATATTTAAAGGAAAGTCTGGTGGGAAGGTTTTCATGTTATTATAGTATATGTTTCATGGTAGAAATTTTTTTATTTGAAAATGTGATTAACAATGATTCTGATAGACAATTTTCATAGAAAATAAAATAGAAAGCACACTGATAGATAATCCCAAATAATACCAACAAAATATACAGGAAAAAAAGACACAGTCCTCATTGAGCCTATATCAAATCCTAAGATTGAATTTTTAGTGCATCCAAGCCTCCTGTTCAATCCTCTGGATTCCCAGAGCACACATCATTTTCTAAGAAGTCTGTGTTGAGGCCACTGTTCCACATATTAAGGACAGAGCGACAAAGGTTGCTGTTCTTGCCCTCTGAGAGCTTTGGCTCTTGTCATTAGTATAGTTCATATTACATCATGTTGTGGCTTATTAAAATACATTTTAAGATAGTACCCAGGTCTTACTCATATTTGATTACTGTGTCTTGCACAGTAATCAATTTTGATTGCAGCAAAAATGTTTAAAAGGTAATGTTCTACCTAAAGTATGGTCGAGGGAAAAAAGAGAGAAATGAGATTAGATGAAAAAGAATCGGAATTGTTGGAGAACAAGACACCAGCATTTCCTCATAGCTTGTCACATGCCAAACATCCCTCCAGGGAATTCATATGTGCTGCCTTGTTTAATCCTTACCCCAGCCCTATGAGGCATGAAGGACACTAAGCCTTGCAGAGGTTAAGCCCCTCTTCTTTCTCACCCATCCTCCCCACTGCACCCAGCCTTCCATGGCTTTCCATTGTCCTTGGACATCAAGGGATTTATCGGACCTGGTGCATTCCCATTTCTTCAGCCTCATTTCTTGCCACTCTTTCTCTTGTTCTCTCTCCAGGTGTAATCCATTTCCTTCACTTACCTGAACACACACTGTTTCATACCTGGTCTTCCCACAGGCTGTTCCCTCCACCTGGAATGCTTTTTCCTTCCTCTTTTCTCAAAAGATGTTGAATGGATGACTGAGAGGACATTAGAGAGAGTTGGTGTAGGATCCTACACAGGGGAAAGATGAAGAGTGGTAAAGTGATTAGAAAATTAATCACAAAACTATGATAATGAATGAATTCTTTGAGGTTTAAGCTGATCACAAGACGTAGCACATCTAGCACCCAGATCTTGGTTTCTTCTCTTCGCTACTTCCTTCAGACTTCAGCATTCATGCCACTTCCTCTAGGAAGCTTTTCTGACCCCCAGGGTGGTGAAATGCCCTCACTATATGCCCTACAGCTTTATGCACCCCCCTTATGCAATACTCACCACACCCCAATGAAGGTGTTTGAGGGCAGAGCCATGCCTTTCTTGTTTGTTTCTCCATCCCCATCACATAGCATTGTAAACACCACAGAGTGGTTACTTTTTACATATTTATACACAACGTCCTCCAATAAAATGACGCAGGAATATTTGAAGAAACAGCCAAGTCCAGGGCTAGGGCAGGGAAAACACAAGATGAATCTGTCGCATGTTGTAGTGCTAAACATTAAGGGAGTCTCAAGTGTCCAAAGTGTGGATGGACTTTGTGACTCTCACCTAACAGACAAAATATGGAGAAAGGAAGATAGTAACTTGAGGAACCGGAGGAACCTGGCAGATACTCCCTTCACCGAGTGATTGAGGCTAACACCACCGGTAATACACACTGGCATTGTGGACTCCCTGATATGATGCAATGAGAAAGGCAGCCCTCTGCTGGGAAATTCTCCCCGACACCCCAACCCCTGTCTAATCATGGGCAAACATCAGATAACCCAAACTGGGGGGAAGTGTAAGACACATCTGACCAGTGCATTAACAGGGTCGAGATCATGAATAAACTTAGAAAGACAGAGAAGCTGTTCAAGAATCAGAAGAAACTAAGGAGACATGACCACCAAAAGCAGCCTGGGAGTGAAGTCAGCAAGATGGCGGCACTAGACATTTCTCTTCTTTATCCCCCTTTTAGTCAATGAATGTGTCATCTATACATCAACGAAATTGCCGTGGTTGGTTTTTTGTGTCCCAAGTCCTTACTCCAAAGGACTCAGGAGGAATCTCGCCCACCAGTGCAGCTGGTAAGAGACAGACACACATCTATACAGGCTGCGGAATAGGAGGAGCCAGGGAAACTGCCCAGACCTCTGTAGCTGCTGTCAGCCAAAAACTGGGTGAGTGCCTACCCCGGAAAGCACTCACACATGAGAGAGAAGTTGTAGGAGTCCAGGCTTCCCAAAGGAAGACTCAAGCACACTATTGGAGGAAAATAAGAAAAATACAATTGGGAGTGTGGCAGAGACAGTAAGATAAGCTTTCCCATTGCTGCCTCTCCCCCAGGAAGCTGAGAAGGACCGATTTATCTGGCAGTGATTTCTTCCCCACTAGGGCAAAGAAGAGTGGTGAGTGGTTCTCTGGCTGCCCCAACAAATGGTATGCAACTAGATAAACCCATTTGTCTCTGCTAGCATCTGAAGTACTAAGGTGAGAGCTCTACAACTAGGGGAAGGGAGGACATGGGGGGAAAGTCAGGTAAGAATTTCAAGCAGTATTAAAGGGATTGTGCTGAGCAGGAAGTCCGCCCAAAGCCTCTGGGAGTACCACCAAAGGGTTTCTCCTACCAGGTCCCTGGGCACCATCAACACACTGAGTGCTAAACCCACACTTCTCCCCCACTTGCTGTTGGCTCCCTGTGCACACGCCCTTGCTCTGCTTCAGCAAGCTCTGGTAAAAAGAAGGCACACTCAGAAGAGTCAGTGGTGGGTGGGAGGGGAAGAAATCACAAACTTGAGCTATAGCACCACCTTCTGAGAAACAAGAGAATTTTCCAGTAGCCAGCCTGGTGAATTGTAAGAACCAGAGAAAACATAAAAGCTGTAAAATCTACCCTACTCCACAAAAGAGTAGGGTAGATTCACCTCCACAACAGAGGAAAAAAGGAATAACAATACCACAGAACGTAACACTCCATCTGCTAAAGACAAATGAACACAGAGTTACAAATGTATCTGCTTCTTCAAATGTGAAAGTACCAGCTCATAACTAAAAGGAATATGAAAAATCAAGTAAATACAGCATCACAAAAAGAAAATGGCACGTCTTCAGCAATCAAGTTCAAAGGCACCAGAATATTCCGATCTAACTGATAAAGAGTTCAAAAGAGCAGTTGTGAAGAAATTCAGTGAGTTACAAGAAAACTCAGAAAGGCAATTCAGTGAAATCAGGGAAAAAGTATATGAACAGAATGAGTTATGTTTTAAAGAGATTAAAATTACATTTAAAAAAACAAACAAATTCTGGAAGTGAAAGATTCAATAAATGAGATAAAGAATGCATAGAGAGCATCTGTAGCAGGGCAAGAAATGGTAGGAAGATAAGGGACTTTGGGGGTAGGAAGTTTGAAATGACACTTAAGAGATGAAAGAACACCCTTAGTTGGTGTGGCTCAGTGGATTGACTGATGGCCTGTGAACCAAAAGATCACTGGTTCAATTCATAGTCAGGGCATGTGCCTGGGTGGCGGGCCAGATCTCCAGTTGGGGGAGGATGAAAGGCAACTAATGTCACACATAGATGTTTCTCTCCCTCTCTTTCTCCCTCACTTCCCCTCTCTCCAAAAAAATCTTTTCTTTAAAGATTTTATTTATTTATTTTTAGAGAGAGGGGAAAGGAGGAGAAAGAGAGGGAAAGAAACATCAATGTGTGGTTGCCTCTCACATGCCTCCACACTGGGGACCTGGCCCACAACTGAGGCATGTACCCTGACTGGGAATCAAACCAGTGACCCTTTGGTTTGCAGGCCCATGCTCAATCCACTGAGCTACACCAGCCAGGGCTCTCTCAAAATCTTTTTAAAATGGAGAGATAAAAGAACAGAGATCTAAAAAGAGCAAAGAAAGCCAAATGACCCATGGGTCGATCAAAAAGACAACTAGAATAATTAGGGTTCCAGAGGGAAAAGTAAAGGAGAAGGGGGCAGAAAGTTTATTTAAAGCAATAATAGCTGCACTTCCAAAACCTGAGGAAAGATTTGGAAGTACAAGTCCATAAAGCTAATAAATCACCCTGTTATCTCAATGCAAAAAGGCTCCCCAAGACAGGTTATAATGAAACAGACAAACATCAATGATGAAGAAAGAACCTTAGAAATTCTTGGAGAATTCCATATACATGATTAAGAAGAGAGAGAGAGGAAGGCTACACCCAACTGAAGAGAAAATGTGGTGAAGTGGGAACATTTTTGCTGAAACACACAACAAAGGCCTGTAGAGTGCTGAACAGAGAGAGACCTTGAGAAAGATCTTAAGAGACCCAGCTTGAATGAGGATGCTTGCAACCATGTGGGCTCCTTCAGCATTCTGTTCCCCTCACTTTCTTACTTATTATTGGTGCTCATCCAACTTGGCCAGCTATAGAAATGACATCATTGGTTTCCAATAGGTTTTTTTTTTTTTTTTTTAAGAATCTTCAAGGCAGCCAGGGAAAATAAGAATGTGCCCTACAAAGGGACCCTCATTAGTCCATCAATGGATTTCTCAACAAAAAGTCGACAGGCTAGAAAGAGAGTGGAATGACATTTTCTAAGTATTCAAAGATAAAAGTAAGAAGCAAGAATGCTTTATCTGGCAGCTATCCTTTGGATTTGAAGGCAAAATGAAGACTTTCCCCGAAAAACATAAGCTGAAGGAGTTCGCCACTGCTAGACTGGCCTTTCAAGAAATGCTGAAAGGAGTTCTCAAAGCTGAAATGGAAAGGCAGTAATCAGTAACATGAAAACATATGAAAGTACAGAGCACACTGGCAAGAGTGAAAAATATACAGTCAGACTAAGGACTGTATATTTTAACTACTCAACTAGAGTAAAACGTTTAAAACAAAAGAGTCGTATAAGTAACTTATAGCACTATAAATTTTTAACAAATAGACAACATAAATAGAGGTAAATCATGACATCAATAGTTTAAAAGGAAGATATAAAAGGACTAAAAAGCTGGAGCTGTTACAGATGACAAAAGATAAGTTGTTATCAGCCAAAATGAACTGTTTTATTGATAAGATGTGTTGTGTAAGCCTTCTGGAAACAACAAAGCAAAAACCTAGAGCAGAGCCACAAAAGGGGAGTGGGACAGAGCGTAGCATCACTGAAAATATCCAATTTACAAAGGTAAGCAGAAACAGAGAGAAAAAGAAATAATGGAAGTACAAAACAACCAAAAGAAATTGATAAGATGGCAAGAGTAAGGCCTTAATATCAATAATTACTATAAAGGTAAAGAGATTGAATTCACCAGTCAAAAGGCACAGAGTGGTGAATAGATTTTTAAAAGACAAGACCCAGCTGTATGCTGCCTACAAGAGACTTACCTGAGCCTTAACGACACCCATCAAATCAAAGTAAAAGAATAGAAAAGAATACTTCGTGCAAGTGGAAACCAAGAGAAAGTGAAGTTAGCTATATTTATATCAGCCAAAACAGATTTTAAGCAAAAATGGTAACAAGCAACAATGAAGGTCATTATATCATGATAAAGGGGTCAATTCACCAAGAAAATATAACAATCATGAACAGATATGCACCCAACATTGGAGCACAAAATATATTAAGCAAACACTAATAGATATGAAAGGGAAAATAGACTACAGTACAATAATAGCAGGGGACTTCAATACCCCACCTTCAACAATGGATGGATCATGCAGACAGAAAGTCAACAAAGAAATGATGGGCTTGAACCAAATGCTAGACCAAATGGACCTGACACATCAATAGAACATTTTATCCCACAGCATCAGAACACAGAGCCCAGAATTAAACCGTAAGGGAGCCAAGAAGATGCAATAGGGAAATAATAGTCTTTTCAACAAATGGTGTTGGAAGCAACTGGATAACAACATATGGAAAAATGATATTGGACCTGTATTTTACACCATTCACAAAAATTATCTTAAAATGGATGAAAGACGTAAATGTAACACCTAAAACAATATAACATAGAAGAACATAGCACAAAATCTCCATGGCAATGGATTTGGCAGTTATTTCTTGATATGACACCAAAGGCACAGATAACAAATATGTCCTCAAAGTTTATGGCCTTTGATTCAAATTGCCAAAGTGCCTTCCAAAAAAATTACATCAATTAAACACCCATAGGCAGAATTACAGTTTCACAGGATCAGGGCCGTTATTGTGCATTATTTTTAAAAACTTTTGCTCATATTTTAAAAAATATTTTTAATTAGTTTTTTGCTTATTTAATAGGCAAAATAGAACTTCTGAGTTCTTTTAGCCAAAAATTTTCTGAGAAAAAGGTAAAACCTACAGAAGCATTGAAAGACTTAAACAGTGTATGTCCATGTACCCAATAGCTTGAGTTGATAAGAAAAATGTTTCCAAGTGAAATAAGCCAGGCAGTGAGGGACAAATACCATATGATCTCACGTTTAACTGGAACATAATCAACAAAAGAAAAAAGCAAACAAAATATAACCAGAGACATTGAAGTTAAGAACAATCTAACAATAGCCAGAGGGGATAGGGGAGGGGGCAATGGGGAGAGGGGATTACAGGAACTACTATAAAGGACACATGGACAAAATCCAGGGGGAGGGTGGAGGTGGGAGAGGGAGGTGGGTTCGGCTGGGGTGGGGTGGAGGGATGGGGAGAAAAGGCATACAACTGTAATTGAATAACAATAAAAATTGAAAAAAAAGAAAAATGTTTCCTATTTGCTTTAAGACATACAGAAATATCTATCCATCCCTCTATCTACCCATCAATACATATTATTTTTAATGCATTTCAGAGTACTGAACTGTGTACTTTCCCTCTCGGCATTTTAGTCTGCATATCATTAGAGAACAATATGTGTTGACTGGTCTTTGTTTAGATAAAATTTAAATACAGTGAAATGCATAAATCTTAAGTGTACCATCTGATGAGTTTTGGTGACACGAACCTCTATGAGGATACAGGACATTCCCATTATGCCAAAAAGCTGCTTCATGTCTCTTTGCATCAAACCCTGCCCCCAATACCTGCCCTTCTCCCAGAGACGCACTGCTGTTGCCAGTGTTTTAAACCAAAGTTTACTTGAGCCAGTTCCGGAACTTCATGGCAATGAAATTATCCACTCTGTAGCTTTGGGATCAGGATTCTTTCACGGAGCATCATGTTTTTGAGAGTCATCCCTCTTGTTTCACATACCAGCAGGCTTTCTTCTCCCTTGGTATTGCTGAGCTGCACTCCGTGTGCCACGGGTATGTATGGATTCTCCCGTGGATGAACACCTGTGCTGTGCCTCGTTTTTGTCTTTTCTGAATAAAGCCACTAAGAATTTCAGAAGTGTTTTATTTTGCATTTATTGTAATGACTAAGGCCATGCATTTTCATTATCTTTGTTTAACAGTTGTAATTACTCTTTAATGAGTTATTTACTTGTGTATTTTGTTTAATAATTTCTTATCATTTCAAACATTTTTATACACATTTTTAAGAGCTTGTTCTAATAGTAAAGGTATTACGTCCATAACTACCTTACCTGCACTTTGATATTTGACTGTTTTCATAACTTTTATTTGGGCAGTGATGGCCAGTTCTCAAAATTTAGTTATAAAGTAGACATTCTGTTTTATAATATACTCTAAAATAATCTGAGGGGATTAACTATATATATTTTAAATGATTTTTTCCTCTTCGGAAATTTAATGCCACTACCACACAAATACACACACAAGCTTTACAGAAACAAAATAAGTGGTTTAACTTTGATTTTAAACACATGTGTAAGTTCTAAGCAATCACTAGATTCATAGCTATGAGCTTATTATGAAGTTCTGAAATTGAGCAATATATCAAGTAGCCAAAATGCTTTTTTCTTGAAGTTTTCATTTCCCCTTGGATAATAGTTACTGTAAATTTGTATTTCAGTGCTGAGATTAAAATACTGTTTTTGGATCAATCCATGTATGAGCAAGACAATATTTTAATAAACCTGGTCCTTCCTCTATCTTGGCAGGATTTGAATGTCTCCAATTAACTGGAGTGTTCCAAACTGTACAGAGATTATGGTTTTTGAAAGAGAGAGCCAAAAGCCTTCTATCGAGGGGCCTTTTGAGAGAGGAAGTAGAAAGAAAATCAAATGGTTGCTAGCCTGCTGTATGTTAGGGTATTGCCAGAGAAAACTATGGCATTTGTTTGGGGGGAGCCAACTAATCCAGGCAGCAGAACACCCAAGTGGAAGTTCTGCTCGGTTATCTGGCAGTGTACTAGAAAAAAAAAAATCAGTGCTTTTTCTTTGTGTCTCCTTTCCTCTCACACTACCACCACACCCACAACATTACTAATGCCAGATGTGTGGGGCTTCCTCAGCCAAACATTACTCTGAGACATGTGCTGGGTGTCCTTCAATTTAATTCAATTCCGATGCTATTTACCTGGAGACCGTGTCAGATTCCACAGGTTAAGGGCTCAATCCTACAAGACTGCTCCTACTCCGCTTCAGATGCCAATCACAAAGGACGCCCCCAACCTGACTTGGCTCCAAATCATTTTCCCACAACCCCCTGCTCAGTTTTAATTAATTGGCTAAAGTAGCTCAAGGAACTCAGGAAAACAAGTTTACCAGTTTATTACAAGGTATGATAAAGAACAAACAACCTGACAAAGAGTTTCATAGGGCAAAGAAACCGTAATGGCCTCCCTGGAGGCAGTTGCCATGCAAGACAAATGCGCATTCTCCTCAGGACCTAGCCCCACCACCCCTCCTTTCTTTTAGACTTATAACTACACGTAAGTCTCAGCATGTCCCTAACGGTGAGGAGGTGTGCTACACTCCAAAAGAACTACTTGCATTTTCCAATTTACATAAGCAGAAATCTGAGGACTATGCCTGGGTACGGATACTAAAGGTGTGGAATAAAGTTGGAAAAGACCAAATTTATTAATATAAGCTCACTAGGAGAGATTCTGCATTTAATGTTGCAGTTTAGGTCGTTAGAAAAGGTTCTAATAGTTCGTTTAGCTGGCCGAAACATGAACCAAAAAGATGGCCCACCATGAGCACACTGGAAATGCTCTACCTTCCTTTGTTTAATGTAGAGGAAGGGATCCAGAGGCTTAAGGCATTTGGAATGTTGAATTTTTCTTTTAAGACGCATTCACAGACACTGGGAAAATCTAGATGACATACCTCTCCCAAGCCTGTGAGAAAGAAAGTTGCAAGGGGAGCCCTAGCATTCCTGAAAAACTCCGTGATCACTCTTTTCTGTAGGCCTGACCTCTTGGTGGCAACTGCAGCCGCTCACCTGGAAAATCTAAATGCAGTGGGAGTAATTGGATCCCAGGGTGGTGGTAATTACCAAGGGATGGTAATTACCAAGTGATGGTAATTACCAAGTGATGGTAATTACTGCCAGGAGCAAGGTGGGCAAGGTTACTGTATGGACAGCCGTGGCAAAGCAGCAATCAGAACAGTCTGACTCACATGGACCTGCGGCGTTGCGTATTGCGTAGTTAGTCATGGAATTCCTAGAAGCGAAATATTAGGTAGGAAGCCTACTAGATTCTTACCTGATCTGTGTAAGCGGAAAAGTTCTATGTCAAGTGAAAAATCTGATCTGAATCGTAAAAACAAGGACCCACCGTCAATTCCCAGACTTGAGCTCATTTAGAGACTCAGAACCCTTTGAATGAAGAAGAGGTCCCCTTGATGAAGGACCATGGTGCACTACCAAAAATTTCTACTGTTAATCTTTCTCCACACCTTCCCCAAAGAGATCGATGGCCTCTTACCAGTACAACTGTACACTGGGGAAACGTAAATTGTCAGATCTTCCAGGAACCACTGAACCAACAGGAATTCCAGGGGACCTGAAACATCACCGTGGCCCTCCAATCAGAGTGTGGAGAGATTGAGGTCAGGTGATCTATGGGGTTTTAGCTCAGGTCCATCTCACAATGGGTCTAGTGGGTCCCTGAACCCATCCTATGGTTATTTCCCCATTTCCAGAATTTACAATTGAAACAAATATACTTAGCAGCTTGCAGAATCCCCCATTGGTTCCCTAAGCTTTGGAACGAGGGCTGTTATGGTGGGAAAGGCCAAGTGAAAGCCACTAGAATGGCCTCTATCTACAAAAGAATAGTCAATCAAAAGCAATACTGTATCCTTGCAGGGGCTGCAGAGATCAGTGCCACCATCAAGAACTTGAACAATGCAGGACTGTGATTCCCACACATCTCTATTCAACTTCCCTATTTGGTCTGTGCAGAAGACAGATGGATCTTGGAGAATGGTAGTGGATTATGGTGAGCTTAACCAGTGGTGACTCCAAATGCTGTTGCTGTGCCACCTTCTCCAGCATGCCTGGTTCTTGGGACTCTGGACACAGATTTATACCTCCCCTGTTTTTCAGGACTTAACACTATATTACATCACCAGCTTTCCTGTTTCTCCACTTCGCAGATAGCAGATTGTAGGTCTTCTCGGCCTCCATAATCACATGAGGCAATTGCCATAATAAACTCCTCTTATGTATCTATATCTATATCCTATTGGTTATGTTTCCCTGCAGAAACCTGAATAATAAGTTTAACAATTCTACATTTGGAAATCTACACCAAGGAAACTACCTCAAACATAGAAAATCCTATAGGAAAAAAAGATGTTTATTATAACACTTTTTATACAGCTTTAGCCCAAGGAAATTTTGAAAGTTTGACTATAAACATATATAAAAGTTTGACTAATTGTAAGATTATATTATATAGATATCAACCTATAAATATGATGTCCCCAAATTAACCTTGAGACCAAAAATCAGATACTTATGTTCCACAAACTGTTAAACTTAAATTCAGGAATAATATTCCCAATTTGTCAAAATCAAAAAAAAATCAACATTTAGGCAATTCCACCCTAGACTTTTTACTAAAATACATTAGTCAACAGACTTCTGTATTGTGTACCGTATTTGCCAAGACACCTGGTCCTCTGGGACAATGGCTGTGCTCAAAAGAGAACATAGTCATGTCCTTCAGGGCCAAACTGACTGTGACAAAACATACAATTATAGTACGTAAACTTCCCCAAAGACACTCATGTGTGAGAAACTTCCGGTTTTGTAGCGAACGTTGTGTATTTACCCATTGGCTTCAGAGTAAGTCCTATATTTCCCTAAATAACTAACTAGATCAAAGTAAGAGACAAACATTTCACACCAGCAGAAAATTTCTCAACTCAATTTATTCTGTGTTGATAAATCTGCTTAAACAAAACACCCCAGTTTGCTCAAATTGGAACTCGAACATATGTGAACTGACTTTGCATTGAAGTGCCTCCTCTTATCAAGTCTTAGGTTTAACTCACTCTCACTCAGTTGAGGCAACTGAGAAAATGGAAAGACCAAAGCCCCAGCGACCAGCACATTGTGTTCTTATTCCTGCCACCCACTCAGTGTGTGACCTTGAGTGAGTCATTTGTCCACTCAGGGCTTCAGCTCCCACATCCGTAAAATGTAACTTGAATGGGACTGAATTGCTTCCTAATGTTCTTTCCAATTCTGAATCCCCCTAAAGTTACTGTAAACTTTGTGCCACGTTAACCCTACCCTACTTTCCTGTAACACCAGGTCACGTTACGCCTTCCCAAAGTGTAGCCAAGAGGTGCAAGGGTATGTCACTGCAGTGTGAAACGTAATAAAAAAAATTCTTGCCCCATCCTCCATATGAGTGAGTGATTCTCAGAAGAGACAGGAGGAAGAGGAAGGAGTACTATGCCCTTCACCAGATATCAGTAGGGCTTATTCCTGCTTATTTCAAAGAGACCCACATTTGTGTCTGGGCTCATGCTTCTCTCAGTAAAAGTTTTCTGCTGCTGGCACAATGCCTTGCTGTAGACAAGCTTTCCAACTGATTGCCTGATGAATAAACCTAGAGGCAAAATACATCTTCTGAAACCTGCAGACTGGCATAAAACACCCTCCCCAGAGGGCCCTGAATGTGTAGTCATCAGGAGGCCACTGTGGTCCAGAGCATTTGCATAAGGCTCCGCAGTGAAGGCAGTCAGGAGCAGGCCTGGGCTGAAATGATTTGGGGATAGGCAGGAAGTAGAAAGCCAGGTATTTCTGTGGGAAATCTTAGTGGCTCTCCATCTCCTGCAGGCCCAGAATATTATCCACTCCCTACTTCACACTCAAAATGCTGGTCTTCAAACCCTCAGAGAAATAAGTCTTCTGTGCCACTAGGTACCTACCAATGACTCTCCTGAAGGAAAGAAGACATTTTCAAAGTTGTTGGAAGAAAATGAGCTGAATATGACAGCCCAAGATGCAGTGTGCTGAGCCTACCTGGTCACTCCAAGAGGTGGACAAGTTCCACAAATGACATCAAAGTCTTGCTCAGGTTATGTTCCACGATAATCACAGTTATTTTTTGGCTCAGAGGTAAAGACAGATGACTCTCTTTCTTTTTTTTTTTTTTTTAAATATATTTATTGATTATGCTATTACAGTTGTCCCATTTCCCCCCCAAGCTATCATTTAGAATGGAAGGGAAGATAAAGTGCTTCTCAGATAAGGTCAAGTTAAAGAAGCTCATCATCACCAAGCCCTTATTATATGAAATGTTAAAGGGAGTTACCTAAGACTCTCTTTCTTATGTTGTCTGAGAGTACTATAAAATCAGGAAGGGAGAGGCCACGCATGCCCACTGCACCAACAAGCTATTGCCAGGAGGCTTCATGTCATTATCACTGTCCTTCATCAACCTGATCAGAGAATTAGAGCTCCTGAAGCACATTTTCTAGATAAATGAAGTTAATCTTTTACATTCTGGAAGTCTGCTGTGTGTTATAGAAATTCAGCCATATCTTCCAGAAATACACTACACACTTCCCCTGCATTCTTAAGTGAGAATGTCCTTAAAGTAATTTTAATCTTTATTGATCAGCATGTTCAATTTAATCTATGTTTACTTTGCTCCTACAACGTTATTGCCTTTAGAAGCACAATATAAGAATGTTTATCAAAATCGTTTGCAAAGTAGGAGTAAGAATGTTTCTAATTGATAATGAAGTGGCTTTGTGTCTTTCAAAAACTTTAAATGGATTTTTTTACATCCACTTTCCTTTTCCTTCCTACTTAGCACTCAATGTCCCATATAAGACCAGTAACTTGGGAAGAATTCCAGTAAATCTCACAGTGGACATGACCCTAGGGAAGATTAGTTCCTGGGTATAAGCCGGTTGTGTGGCCCAGACTGCAAGCTCTTTCTGACCCTCAACCCTGACCAGATACCTGGGTTATACATTCTTCTAGAACTGTCCTTCACTTCAGAAAACTAAAACGTTTGTGATGCTATATCCATTTGTGATTGATTGATGTTTGCCTCCCTCAATAGACTGGAAATCCCAGCAAAGTGGGGACCGCACCTGGTTTGCTCACCACTACACCCCCAGTTCTCAATAATTTTGTGATGAATGCCTGAAAGGACATATGTGACAAGTCCAGAGCCCAAATTTCTGGTTCCACTGGTCCTGTCCTGTGTGACCTTGGACAACTTCCTCTGAGTCTCAGATACTGTATTTGGAAGAGGGTCTTCAACAAGATGGTTACAAAGTGTCCTTCCACTTTAGATGTCTGAATTTAAATTCAAGGCAAGGATAGAGGACGTCATGTTTAGAGGATGGTCCAGAGTGAGCTGGAGCAGAGGCAGTGCCTGGGGTGGTCAGCTGAGCACCCCAGGAAATGTCAGGAATCAGTCCTGGGAGAAATGCGATCTCTCCAAGCCCACCCAGACTTTGGGAAAATTGTGAGAGGAAAGAAGTTTCTCATTGAAACTATCCTTTTCCTTTCTGCATTTTTTTTGAGACCCCATACCCACCATCATCGTCTTCACCACACCACCACCTCCAAAAATTCAAACATCATGCCTCCCACTCTGTCCTGCTTCTGTCTAAGAACATATATCTATCACATGTGAGTGCAGTTTTAGCAACTTCCTATTCCTGTACTTCTCGCCATGAGGGTCTGCATTTTTCAACTCAGTCTATTTGGGGGAATGTTTAATTCATGTTAATTAATTGACAAAGATTGAACATCAGGCAAGGTGGGGACTTCCATACTGGTCAAAGGAAGACTTTCATAAGGCCACTCAAATTCTACCCAGAGGTCCCACTGCTCTGCCAGTCCTACCTCATGGTGCCTGATTCTTAGGAGATCCAAGGAAATCAAAGTGTGCCATCCCAGCTCCTGCATACCACTTTGTCGTCAAACTCCTTATCTTAGTACCCTACCTGCCAGGGATGGGACTAGGTGAGACAGGTGAGGCATTCACCTCACCTCAGGAGCAAAATTTAAAGGGGCACCAAAAAGCTCAGTAATGAAGATAATATGTTAATATAACACTTAACATCAAAATTATTGCAAAAATCCATGATAAACAAGATATCACATTTTTGATAAGCCAAGATCAGTATAATTGATTTTTTTTTTCTTTTGCCTCAGAGTCCAGTATGGCTTGGTGGGCACTTTCTCTGACTCTCACATCCTCTCATTCTAATGAAACACGACCGTGAGTGCCCATAATGGAATGTGCAAAGGGAGCACACTTCTGCTCATTGCATCATTGTGTGCTGGGGAAGGACTGTCTGGCCAGCGCCCAAGGCTCAGGCCAGGCTTTCAGAGCCATCCATGAACTGGCAGGGAGCCCTGGAGACACTCTCATCTGACACTGGCCCTCAGAATGAACCCTGCAGGGACAGGTCCCAAAGGCCAAGGAAAAGGTTTTTGAGCCAGCCCAGCAATGCTGTCCTCTGTTGAGATCATTACCACCTGCGTGCAGAAATGTCAGAGGCACACGCAGGGTTTTCACATCTCTCCAGGGAACCATTCCACCCCGCATACTGAAGACAGGGTCCCTGTCATGAAACAGTGAAATCCTTCCCTTCCTGTTCCACCAAACAAGCCTGTCATGATAAACTCCACAGACAAACATTATTTTTCACTATCTCACTAGCAGCAAATGCAGTGAGCTATTTCTCTTTGATGAGCACTGAGGATCATGATAAATGATGGCAGGGAAGGATCCATGTTCTGAGAAACTTTGTGATTTCTGAGGACCTGCCTCTCACCATCCCCCAAAGGGCATTGGAGAGGGGAGGAGGCCTCTGTCTTCTCTGCAGTTAGCCTGCAGGGAGGGGGGGGAATACCAAAGAAGGAATGATCCTTAATTTAAATGAATGGTGGGATATTTCTGGAAGGGAAATTAATTCTTTATGAATATAAATGATGGAACGGGGCCACTCTTGAACAGAAAACCAGCACTGCATAACAGTTGTGACCAGACCAGATACTGCAAGCCTGATGATATTGGGGAAGGCAGGCAGGGCTGACCTCAGGCTTCCCATGGGCGATATTCTTCTGCTCCTGGTACCTCAGTGTCATTGTGCCCCACCCGCAGTCCCAACATCCACCTTTGGTCATCTCCACTGTCCTCTGCTAAGTCATTTAGGACTAAATTTAGTCCTCACTTTCTCACATTATTTTTCCATTTCACTAGAAGATTCTTGACTAAGAAATTTAAGAGATCGCGCAGTATGCACAACCAGTGAACGGACAAGGGCACCACGGCAGGACGCCATGCTTTTCTCTGATATGCAGAAAAGGCTGCGCATTGGCTTAGACCCCTGGATGAGAATCCAAAGTGCTGAGCAGCCTCACAAGATTCCACCTCGTGCCACGCTTTTGTAAAAGAGTGGATAGAATGTGCTCATGGAATTGGTGGTATGTGTGCAGAGAAAGAGTGTAAGTTAGAATGTGCAGGTTTTGTAGAATGTCTGCTGTGGCAGGAAACGAAGGAATGACTGAATACCATCATGAGGCAGCACGATGAGCTAATAAAAGAGGGGCAGTGCATGCCTCCACCTCACCACTTGGGCAAGGAGGATCCTAGGCCCTGAGCAGAGCAGCTGCCCGTGGCTGGAGGCTGATTTTCATGTTTGTTCATCTCTACTGGAAAGTTCATGTACTGACAACCTCTTTGCGAAAGGGTCTAAAATAAAAGATTACTCCATCTTAAAAAAGAAAAGAAAAAAAAAAGTTAAGGTACCGTTAAAGATAATATGTATCTAGGCAATAGGCAGATATTTCATGGCTGAAAATCCTGTGAGACACACCCTGTTTCAGTAGGCTGATATTCCATACCTGGAGGTCCTTCGAAGCATGCCTTCAGATTTGGGGGATGCCCACATACTAGATAGTGAGCTCAAAACAGTTAGGAAGCAAAACGTTAAGGGTAACTAAAGGGCTGTCCTCATTTTCAGTGTATTTGTGTCAGAAATATACAAAGAGTGTGGACTAAAACGGGGCCATGTACTAAACCTGACAAGCTCAGGGGAAGCCTACATGGAGGACTCACACAAACTCAGAGACTAAAAGTAACCACACAGGATGATTAAAACTTCCTAACAAAAAGGGAGTCAGGCTAGGTAGTCATCCTAGGCTGGTATCTTTCTTGACACGGGTCAGTGTTTACCTTACCTTTACCTGTCTACTTTCTTTTTACATCTTCGATAACATTCTTGTGGAATGTCACAATAATCCCTTTTCCAGACCGCTTAGGGCACAATCCCCCACCAGAGTAGAAAACACAGAACACCTCATTGTTACCTTGTTCCCCAAATACCATTTCTGTGTGCTGTAAATGTTAACTATCCTATATGCATGTAAAAGAAGCAAGTGTCTATCTGTTTTACTTTTTATCGAATCCCACAGATTTCTCCACTTTGCTTTCTCCCACCAATCTAATCTACCACCACTGGGTTTCATGTAACCCTCTTATATCTTCTCCTTTGATTCTAATGAATAAAATAAGGTGCAAAACTGCCATTCTCTAGAGCATTTTCTCAATCTGTTAAGATTTTGCTTCCCGGCAAGGGTCATCAGTTTTGCTCAAATAAACTCATAAATATTCTTACAGGTTTAGACATTTCTTTCATCAAGTGAGAGGCTGGAAACACTCTCAGAGGAAAGGGCTTGCTTATATATGGGAGCCTTTGCTCTCTTTGGAATACTACCCTCCAGATGTTCCTCAGGTATCTCTCCTACAGCAGGGAGAATAATGTCCTCCTTCAGCCCACGTATGTCCAAGTCCTGATACCTAAGACCTGTGAACGTGTTAGGTTTCATGGCAAGGGGAAACAAAGTGTCAGATGGAATTAATGTGGCTGAACAGCTGACTTTGAGATGGAGAATATATCCTGAATTATCCAGGTGGGCCCAATGTAATGACAAGGATGCTTCTAAGTGGAAGAGAGAGGCAGGAGAGTTGGAGAGAGCCCATGTGAGAAGACTCTGCCTAACATTGCTGACTTTGAAGGCGGAAGATTGGAGGAGACCCAAGGTAGGGAACGTGGGCAGCCTACCTGGGGAAGGCAAGAAAACGGATGCTCCCCTAGAGCCTCTAGAAGGAACACGGCCATATCAACACCTCACTTTCGCCCAGGAAGATCCACTGTGGGCTTGTGAGCTCAAAACCATAAGATAATAGATTCATGTTGTTTTAAGCCACTATTCATGGTAATTTGTTACAGCAGCAGTGGAAAACGAATATACTTCCTTGTTTGATCAAAGCTCAAATGTCATCTTCTGTAAGAGACATTTTCTGACATCCCTTACCTGCTAAATTATCTCACCATGCTCAGGCATTCTGTATAACACACTTATTTTCATTGCTTATGATTATTTAAAATTAATTATGTACTTATTCCTCTTCCATCTCACAAGAATGTAAGTTTTAGGAGGGTGGGGACTTTGTTGCTCTTCTCACCTATGTGCCTCCTTTGTTTAGGATACCACACGGTAGGAGGCATTCAATAAATACTTGTTGCATGAATAAGCTTTAATAAACTGATGAGGACCGTAAGTCTTGCCACTGCTGAATCACAATTAGGGGCAGCGGTTAGAAGAGTCCCCTGCAGAGAAGGTCCTGTGTTGCTCGATAGAAAACAGAAATAGCTACAGAAATAGCAAATAGGCAGTTAGTTGCTTAATTTTAGGTAGTAGAGGTAGAAAGGTTGACTAGTAAGTACTATCCCTGGGCAACTCTAGACCGAGAATCCTCTGTGATTGGCAGGAAGTAACCAGTTGGGGAAGACCAGGAAGGGGTGAAAAGATGTATAATTAACTCCGATTACCTAAATATTGCATAATCACAGTTTTCAAGGAATCACACACAAAGATGCCTCGAAATAGAAGGAAAGAACAGATGAGTAGTACGATTATATATTTTTATATTGCTTTATCAATTCTCTAATGGAGATTCTAAAGATTGTCAGGTTCAGCTAAAGATCGCAGTGGTGATAAGCTCTCCAGTGTTTCTAGTTTGAAATAGGCAGACCTGGTTCCTAAAAAGACCCCTCAGTACGGGATGGTCCCAAAGGAGGCAGGTTCTGCCCAGTGAGGGAGGCTGAACTGACTAGTCGTCAACGCCCTGGTATCAACACCTTGCAAAGGGCCTCCAGGCTCAGTGCCACCCGGGCTGGCGCTCGCCCACAGCCAGCTTGCCGCACCCACCTCCACCCAGCGAACTCGAAGCCAGAGGTCACTGACCCGAGGGGCCAGAGGCCCTGAAACTGGGGCGGGACCTCAGAGTAGCGGGCCAATGGGGTGCGGCGGAGTAGGGGGCGAGCCCAGTTCCGCAGCGGCGGATAGTCACAGGCCCTAGGCCCCGGCCACGGGGGAACCTCGCAGAGCTGAGGTGTGCGCGGCAGCTGTCGGCTGCGCGCTCTTCCTGCTGCTCGTCGCGCTGGGGGTCCGCCAGCTGCTGAAGCAGAGGCGGCCGCCGGGGTTCCCCCCGGGTCCGTCGGGGCTGCCATTCATCGGCAACATCTACTCGCTGGCCGCCTCGGCCGATCTTCCCCATGTCTACATGAAAAAGCTGAGCCAGGTGTACGGCGAGGTACATCCCAACGGGCCGTGGGCAGGGAGGGCCCCGGCCTTCATCCCGGGTAGGCCGACGGCCGCTCCTGGCCCGGACCTGTCGGTAGCCGGTGCTAGGAGAGAAACCCACTTCCTGGGTCGGGAGGAGGGGCCCTCGAAGCCACGCCCCGGCCCGGGGAGCCCCGCCGGGTTGGGACCCCTACCCGCCTTGACGCCCTGCGGGGTCTTTCAGTCCGCTAAACCTTCGAGGTAGTGCTCCCGCGCCTGCGCAGTGGGCCCACAGGCTCTGCCGTAGTGGAATGAGTTCCGGCCCATGTTCCAGCCCAAGGCCTCCCTGCAAAGTAGGCACCCGAATTCTAACACCGAGTGAATAGGTAATAGGAGGTTCTGGGGTGTTTGCCTTTAAGCACGGCTGGTCTAGGCCTTCGCTGTGAGGATTAGCAAGGATCCGGGAAGGCCCTGGTCGGAGAGAGGTGGGCTCCGGTAAATAATTGTGAAAGAATGAATGAATGGATTATGACAAGTGGGTGCGGAGTCCTACAGCGCAGGGTGAGTGAGCAGTGTCATGCTGACAGGCCAGCATCATCCTCATAGCAAACCCTGACCCTGCGCCTGCTGCGGGCCAGCCCCCCTTCCAACGTGGATTCCTTTAAACTCACAGCGCCCAGGAAAACGACCGCTGGTCCTCCCTGTTACGGAGGAGGAGACTGCGCCCGAAAAAGCCGGTGACCAGCGGACAGACTACCGCTGCTGACTAGTGGGGGAAAGGACCGAAACACAAGCTTGTGTTTGGAAGGGCGCCAGACCTCAGAGGGAGGCAGCAGTTTCAGAGCACTGGCCCCGACTGACCTCACCTGCTTTGTTCTGAGTCCATTCATTTATGGGAAGCAACACAGCAGACGCTTGTCGTGTGCTAGGGATGGACAGGAGAAGGAGGCCCACACAGCCGGGCTTCAGGGAGTTACAGTGTAGTGAGAGGGAGAAAATCGATCAAATTGTCCACCACGGCAGGGTTGTTTGGCAACCGTGTTTCAGGTTGGGGCTTAAATCTTTACCTAAACCAGGTTTTACAAGAATTAGTCCAGTTTTCTGCAGCTCACTAATGGTTCATATCACTAAAGGGTAGCTGACTTTAGGAAAAGCAAACACAAGAATTTTTTCGCCCTCTAGTTCTCCGAGATATGAGTGTGTTTCCATTTGATATAGTTAATCTTTACTGTGTTAGTACAAAGCATCATAATATTCTAGAGAAATTATTGGATGTCAGAGTATGAGACTAGAGGTTGATCCTCTTTCGTCAGAAAAAAATGCCCTTTCCGTCTTTGAATCTTAGTATTTCCTCGTGTACATAATGAGAATAAAAGTAACTGGGAACAGTTAAGTGCTACTCTGATGTTCTTGGTGATTAATTACAGAACAACTTATTTGGCCTACAAATTCAAACGTATTTTTAAACCAATTTTTTGAAATGATGTCTTGCAGAAGAGGAATGTGTTTTTTATACATAAATATTTGAAAGGAATGCAGTTTTTACAGTGAACATTCTTTTGAGGAAGGTGGTAATCTAAGTATCCTATCACAACAGATTACAAATTAAATTAGAAACATACTGAAAGACTTATCTTTGGATAGGTAGATTTGGGTCAATGGATTTAAGAATTTTGCATGAGTGAACCTTCTGTGTGTGTGTGTGTGTTTACTGGTCCAGCTATTTTAGGCCACCATGGTTCTTTACAAAGAGGACTCTTTACTGGAGGTGGTAAAATCAAACTTTTTTAATAGGCAAGAGGAGTAGAGGAAAAAGAGAAAGTAACGAAAAAGATGTAGACACTGTTTGTCTGACTCCACCTTAGACCTAAATACCACCTAACATTAACTCTAAACTAGAGCAGCATTTGATCTTTATCTTAGTTGTGAAATATCCTTAAAGGTCTCCCATTATCTTAGAGGTGTTTCCCAATTCTGACAAAGTCTCGAAGTTAGTGTAAGTTGTTAATACACTCTACAGGTATAATATTAGCACTATACCTTTTTTGGAAGTGGGAGGAGTACTACTGGAAGATTGTAGAAAGTTGTTTATAAGGCTTATTCGTAAATGCAATCTTATTTTTGCACTATCTGACTTTATAATTTGGCGATGTGGGCTTGTATAAAAAGCCTGGACTTGAAAATTGCTTATGAGAAATGACAGTCACTTCAAGTGACATCGACTTTATGAAGTCTGTGAATTCAGTTCTCCTTTATAATGGAAGACAACCAGTCCTCAGATCTTATGCATTCATTTTAAAGGCAATCTGAAATAGAAATGCTCCCCATCAAGAATTACCATTTCCTTGGAGATTCACTCTGAATGCGTCGGCTTCTACAGTGACTTTAATCTTAATTCAAATTTCGAGAAACAATCCCTAACTAGTAAAGTGGTAAACAAATGTTTCTTACAGATTGTTTTCAGGTGGTACACATAGGACAATAAAATAATTACTTCAAGGCAAGTGGAGTTGATAACTTATTATTTACAATGTATAGTAACCATTTATGGAGACTTTTATGCAAGGCACTGAACAGGATTCTATGGAAGGGTCAAAGATGAGAGACTTAAAATCATTTATTCTAAGACGTTTATAACCTAGCAGGCAAGAGAAGACAAGAATATGAATGTTTCTGGCTTTGGCTGGTGTGGCAGAGTGGACTGAGCGCCGGCCTGCTAGTCAGGGCACCTTCCTGGGTTGCGGGCCAGGTCCCCATTTGGGGGTATTCGAGAGGCAGCCGATCGATGTAGCTCTCATGCATAGGTGTTTCTCTCCTCTTTCTCCTTCCCTTCCCCTCTTCCCTAAAAATAAATAAAGTCTTTGAAAAAAGAATATGAATGTTTGTGGTTCAAGGGAGTATTAAATAAGTGCCCTGGGAGCTTCTAAGCATGTGCTGTGGTGGGTCAAAGGAGAGGAGAGAGTGCTCCAAGAGAGGCTTCATGGAGGACGGTCCCTAAAGACTTGGGATGGTTTGGACAGTATGGCACTCAAGGGAGGCTGTTAAATGAGAAAACAGCCCAAGTAAAGGTGAAAGAGTGTGTGGCAAATACTTTTCAGTTTTTATCAACAGCATTCTCCACATTCCTCTGTTTTTAGCACTTAATCCATGGTGCTGTAATCTGCTTTTTATTTTTTAAAGATTTTATTTATTTATTTTTAGAGAGAGGGGAAGGGAGGGAGAAAGAGGGAGAGAAACATCAGTATGTTGTTGCCTCTCGCACACCCCCTGCTGGGGACCTGTCCGGCCACCCAGGCATGTGCCCTGACTGGGAATTGAACCAGCGACCGTTTGGTTCACAGGCTGGCGCTCAGTCCACTGAATCCACCAGCCAGGGCTAATAATCTGCTTAAATGTATACCTCCACCACTCTTCACTAATTCAACATGCATTTATCAGTTGTCATCTTACGTTTTGTACTGTTCTAGGTGTGCAGGCAGAGTGGTGAACAAACAGAAATCATGTAGCTTACATTCTCACCAGGTGGGGATGGGAGGGAGGCGGTAAGACGGACAATACAAACATAATAAGTAAATTATATATATATGTTAAAGTACAGAGTATGAAGGAAACTAAATTACGGCAAGGGAGATGGAGAATACTAAGGGTTAGGGTTAAGGGCACTTTGGGGCCTGAGTAGCTTGAAGGATAAATGGAGTGTTCATTAACTGAGATAGTGAAGAATTGTGGGTAGAGCTGGTTTGAGGAAGGGAAAGACACTTGAAGATCATAGACCGACTGCTAGGAAACAAAGAAAGTAATTCACGTGTTCCTGTTTTCCATCTCTGCCTGCATTATAACTAGCCCATAATACTACTAAAAATTATGGAATAAATCAGAGAACATACAAACTTCATTTGGATCATGTCATAGATCAAAGTCACTTAAGGGCAAATTTTCAGTTTTATACACAAACGTTTACCAAAACACCTGAAAAACAGCGAAATGCAGGACAGATGCTAGTTCTAGGACCAGTTTCCCCAGTTTTACCCTCAAGTACAGGGACATTTCAAATTTTTGAGTAAATGTGGATTGTAGAACAGTGTTCTCAAGCATGGCTCCTCCCTGGTTTTTGTAATCCCTAGTGCCCACAGCCTGACAGCTTATCCTGAAATATAGCTCCCGTTTGTTCTGCCTTCCTATTAACCCAGTTTTCAACCCCAGGGTCTTTTATCATCCTTGTGAAATCGTCAGTCTGTTTGTTTTCTGCATCAGGACCATTGGCTATTCACTAATGTCACTCTTTTATTATCTCTGCTGTGATATAGTGCTTTATAGTAAGAAATATATTTTTTGGTCTTTGTCTATTAATTGGCACATAAAGGCCTTGGAATTTCCTGTCTTAAGAGTGATAAAGGATGGTTGTCTTTTTTAAAAAATTCATAACAATTCCCTTTCAACCATGCCTGAGTCCCACCTGAGGTAACTTTTAGAAAGCTCAAAGAATGAGAGCTTGTTTGGGGGAGACCCAATCAGGATTAGAGGGTTGGAACTTTCAGTCTGATCCCTTCCCCTTACCTCTGAGGAGGGGACAGGGGCTGGAAGTTGAATCAGTCACCAGTAGTCAGTGATTTAATTGATCACTCCTAGGTAATAAAATATCCATAAAAATCCTCAAATTACAGGGTTTGCAGAGATGCTGTGTTGGTGAGCACATGGAGATGAGCAGAGGGTGGCATTGCTGGAAGGGCATGGAAGCTTCCCACCCCTTCCCCATACCTTGCCCTGTGCATCTCTTCCACATGGCTATTCCTGAGTTATATCCTTTTATAATAAAGCTAAAATCTAGCAAGTAAAATATCTTCCTGAGTTCTGTGAGCCACTCTAGCAAATTAATTGAACCTGAGGAGAAGGTCATGCAAACCCCTGGTTTATAGCCTGTTACTCAGAAGCACAGGTAACAACCTGGACTTGTGATTGGCATCTGAAGTGGGGAAGAACTCTTGTGGCACTGATTTTTTTTTTTAAGATTTTATTTTTTTTTTTAGAGAGTGGAAGGTGGGGAGAAAAAGAGGGAGAGAAACATTGATGTGAGAGAGAAACATTGATAGGTTTCCTCTCACACACCCCCAACCAGGGAACAGGCCCACAAGCCAAGCAAGAGCCCTGACTGGGAATTGAACCAGCAACTTTTAGTTCGTAGGCTGGTGCTCAATCCACTGAGCCACATCAACCAGAGTGGAACTGATCTCTTAATATGTGGAACCTGAAACTGTCTCCAGGTAGATCTATCAGAATTAAATTAAATTGTAGGACACGCAGCTATTGTCCCAGAATTGCTTGAGGTGTGGAAAACCCACACATCTGGTGTTAGAAATGTAGAAGAGCCCTGGCTCGTGGCTCAGTGGATTTCATGCCAGCCTGCAAACCAGAGTCACTGGTTCAATTTCCAGTCAGGATCTGGGCCTGGGTTGCGGGACAGGTCCCTAGTAGGAGGTGTGCGAGAGGCAACCGCACATTGATGTTTCTCTTCCTCTCTTTCTCCCTGCCTTACCCTTTCTAAAAATAAATAAAATGCTTTTTTAAAAAAAACAAAAAAGTGTAGTAGAGCAGCGGTCCCCAGCCCTTTTGGCACCAGGGACCGATTTCATGGAAGACAATTTTTCCATGGACTGGGGTTGGAGATGGTTTCTGGATGATTCAAGCCCTTTGCATTCGAACTCACCTCCTGCTGTGCAGCCTTGGTTCCTAACAAGCCCAGACCTGGTTCTGCAGCCCGGAGGTCGGAGACGCCTGTAGTAGAGTATTGGAAGTAAAGGAGACACACAGGAGGAGGAGGTTTTCCTTTGTATCTGCTAAAATTACACTTCTGGGTAAATACTTCCTTTCAGACCATTTCATTTCTGCTTTGGCAACTAAAAAATCCCACCTTTGCTCTGCTGAAACTCTTAACTGCTGCTTTTGACTGATACCACTGCTTGTGGCAGGCAGTCCACGCTCCTTCCCCAAGGTTCAGGGTGTACCTGCGGCTCGGCTGGCAGGGCCTATTCTTGTGCCAAAGACTCCATTGCTCAGATGGTTGATTCTGTTCCTACATGGAGTTTTCATCACAATTGCTGCTGTAACGAATTTGCTGAACTTCTATTCTCTGCCAAGCCTTTTGTTTTGTTTTCTTTTGCTTTGTTTTGTTTGCAGAGATGAGGCTTTACGCAGTGTTTTGGCTCCTAAAAAGCTCTCAGCCAACTTCTCAGAGGATGGGGATAAGCATTCTTTGCATCCCACTGATAAGGTAGCACTCTTCTCTCACTGGACTGGTCCCTTACGGGCCTAGTTAGAATGGACTGTAAGAGGTATGACATAAGTGAACCTGAGCTAAAGCACATGAGAAGCTCCCGAAAGGCATAGGATGGGTATTCTGTCTGGCCTTCCCCTTAGATGAGGGGTAGCTACCTGTGCCTATATGGCAAATACTGTTAAAAGGAGCCAGCAGGTCCAAAATGGAGTCATTTGTGCTAAAAAACCCCATGGCAGCAAAGCAAGACTTAGTATCTAAGTTAACTCAGTTTCAGCCTCCACCAGGAATGTAACCTTTGACTAGTCAGCAGGAAATTACCATTCCAGCACTAGTTAGATAAGGTACCGGGGAGACTTCTTTGTTCCCCTTCTGAGAGTGACTTTGCCTGAAACAGTGATTTCCTTTTCCTACCTCTTCTCTGCCTTTAAAGTCCTTTCCTTTTCTACAGGTCTTTGGAGCTACTTTGTGCTTGCTAGATGGGATACTGTTCAATTCATGAATCATCCAATAAAGTCAGTTAGATCTTCAAATTTACTCAGTTGAATTTTTGTGATTTTGGCAAAGCCTTTCTTCCCAGGTCATATTCCCTTAGGGCCCACTTTGTCAACTTCATGGGGTTCAGGGACCCAAATACAAATGGGCCTAGTTACAGTATGTTTATACTTCAAAGTTGTCTCTTACGCCTTTGGCAACCCCTTCCCTACCTAAGTCTGGAGTGATAAAGGATATGTTAGATGGTGCTGCCTCCCCACTCATCTTGGTAATAAAAAGAAATTCCTGGATATCATCGAATGTTTTGAGTTGGAGTGAATCTTAAAAGAGCATCTAAATCAAGTACCATACTTTCTGTGACAACCCTGACGCTCCAAAATGTTGAGGGTTCTGCACAGGGTCCTATATGTGTTTAATGGCAAAGCTTAAATTGGAACCCAGGCCTTCCGAGTCTGGTACTCCTTCCTTTAATACCATTGAAAAGATTGTCTTCAGGCATTGAATGCATAATGGAATCATGGTGTTTGATACGCCTTGTAGAGAGAAGGCACTCTAAACATTGTCAGTTGAGTAACAAATGCCTACATTTTCAAGGATGTAACAAATCTGGAAGAACTGGCTTAGTACATGTTAATTTCCACGGTTATATTCCTCCATACACTTTGCCATTTAAATGTTGTTTTTCTTTTCTTCTCAAAGATCTTCAGTTTAGATCTTGGAGGTATATCAACTGTGGTTCTGAATGGCTATGATGTGGTAAAGGAGTGCCTTGTTCACCAAAGTGAAATTTTTGCAGACAGACCATGCCTTCCTTTATTCGTGAAGATGACAAAAATGGGAGGTATGTTTATTTTCACCTTTTTAGTGATTACTAAACTATTTTGAATCACATTTCTTATGTAAATTTAGCACATAGAGTTTGGATTCTATTGTATTGAATAACAGGAAAGTATTAACTAATCAATTTAAGCTACAGACCCTAGTGGTTGAGGACTTTCAGGCTACATCACAGTCACACGGGGGTGGGCAAAAATAGATTTACAGTTGGGAGTATGTGAAACACCATTTGCTCATGTATTATTTCTTATTTATTAATTACCGTATTGTTTTCCATATGAACAACTGTAAATCTACTTTTGCCCACCGCTATATTTAGAGCTGTACCTGCTAATTCTACTGTCGTAATCGAGTTCTAATAAATAGTGTAAATAATGTCTTAAAGAATTAGCACTTACTAATATGTGCAGGTTTGGTGAGACAAGTTAGGAACACATACACGTGTATGCACACTCGAATCAAAAGTGCTTTTTGAAGCCACTCTTGGGTGCTTGGTGACAGTGCTCATACAATTGTAGAACCTGAAGCAGCCTTTCTTTTTTATTTTTTTAAGATTTTTATTTACTTATTTTTAGAGAGAAGGGAAGGGAGGGAGAGAGAGAGGGAGAGAAACACCAGTGTGTGGTCGCCTCTCCCACGACCTACTGGAGACCTGGCCTGCAACCCAGGCATGTGCCCTGACTGGGAACTGAACTGGCAACCTCTAGTTTTGCAAGACAGCGTTCAGTCCACCGAGCCACATTAGCCAGGGCACTGCACACTTACTTTTAAAGAAAAACTTAATAATACCTCGGTTAGATAGACTAAAAAGATACTGATTGAAAAGAAAAAAAATAAAATTATCCATATATCACTTCACAAAGCAAATCAACTAATGCAAAGGAAACACTAGTTTTTTTAATGCCAAATTCTTAGGACAGAGAATAATGATACTTGAAAGCAATATTACAAATAAAATTCAAATTCCCAGCCTCTGAAATAATTTTCTAAATAATAATTAGGCAAAAGAAGAAATTATACCACAATTAAAATAGAAGACCTTTAAAGAAATTATGAAAATGAAAGGTGGTATGATCAGAGTAATATTTGAGGTAAAATATATAGTTTATCTTTTTCAAAGCTATAAATTTATAGTTTGGACTATTTTATTATAAATAAAGATAAAATAAGCACTGAACTTAAGGTTTTCAAGAACCAGTAAAAGAAAAATAGAAAACTGTGTTATTTTAAGACACATGTGCATTGAACTTGGAACTGAGAAACCAGAGTTACCATCAGCCCACTCCTGGGGGAAGCGTTGGTCAAGCATACAACTTGGCCAGTGTAGGGTTGTAACAAGGTCCCTCTGTACCTTCTTGTACATGTGTCACGTACACGTATATTTGCACAGGGCCTGCTTTCATCTCAGTGCCTTTCCCGTAGGTTAGCTGCCCCCTCTGCCAGCAGTGATCTTTCCCCAGATAGCTGCTGGACTCGCTTTGTCATCTCTGTCTTCACTTACGTCACCTTCTCAGAGAGGCTTTCCCTGACCACCCTATGTCTGCTTCCTTGCCGTGGCATTTATTTGCTCATTTGCCTCTCCTCTGTAGTATGTAAGGTCCCTGAGAGTAGGGATCTTTTGCCACTTTTGTTCACTGGGATATCTGTGACATATAAAAAGCTGCCTGGAACATAGTAGGTGCGGCATAATTATGTGTGGAATGAGTACTTGTTAATCAGCTTAACAATAACCCACAACCTTCTGACCAACTTAGTATTTGTTGAATGAACAGTTATCTGGGAGTATGGAAAGAGAGTTAAATATAGGAATATAAGATTTCTGCCCAGCTCCAAATCAAGATATTATTGCACAATTATTGGAACATGGATTACCTAGGTTCCTCACATAGAAAAGAGAACATGACATTTTTCATTATAGGTGCACTTACATACCAGTTATGAATGAAATTTTGAATAAAGTACATGCTACACAAATATATGTGCTAAAGATTTTTTTCCCCTTGATAACTAATTTAAAGGGAAACTATTCCATAGCAGCCACATCAGAACAGCACAGTATTCTACGGAGAGTCAGAAATTATAAGGCAAGAAATATGGACATTAGAAGCTGGAGTTTCATGCTTGCCTTCTGTCATAGTTCGAGCTGCTATAACAAAAATAGTGTAGACTGAGTGGCTTAAACAACAGACATTTATTCTCACAGAGCTGGAGGCTGGGAAGTTAAAATCAAGACACCCACAGACTGGAGTCTGAAAAGAGCCTGCTTCCTGGCTTATCCACAGCTACCTTCTTCCTGTATCCTCACGTGGCCCAGAGCCAGCACCCTCTGTCCCTGCTTATAAGGGCACTTACCCCATTCAGGAAGGCTCTACCCTCATGTCCTAATTACCTCCCAAAGGCCCCTCCTCCTAATCTCATTACATTGGGGGTTAGGCTTCAACATAGGAATTTTGTGAGGGCACAAACATTCGGCCATAGTATTCTCTTTTTTGCTTGAGTATTTTCCCTACATTAACACCTCATTCAGCCCACCCTTGCCTCTGCTAGAGTTATCTTAGGCAAAAAATGCCTTTAACAGGAGGAAATTTATATGCTCAAATCTAGTCTATTAAAGCAGAAAATTTCTAATTTTAGAAATACAATCTCAAGGTATTTATTTAATCCAAAATATAATTTTGCGCATAGAACATGAAGTCATTTGTTTTTTGTAAATTAGGTTTATAGTAAAAGTTGAATAGTAAAGTCACCTGGGCCTAGTTCACCCAGGCTGAATTACACACGAGTGTCCAGTGACTTGTGGTGGGAGAATTATAGGTGTGTTCGCCTGCCCCCAGGTGAGAGTAGACAAGCTTTTTTATGTTTATAATATTTTATGGCTAATGAGTGGTAGAAAACAGGGCTTATCCACTGGGTCTAGTTTTAGTTTTATGGAAACATGATTTGGAGAGGAATGACAATCTTCCCAGCCCCCCACTTCCCATAGCCTCTTTAGCTATTAGGTTCAGGGATGTAGGAATGATACATTTTTTAACATTTTTTTTAGGCTTACTCAATTCAAAATATGGCCGAGGATGGGTGGATCACAGAAGATTAGCCGTAAACAGCTTTCGCTATTTTGGATATGGTCAAAAGTCTTTTGAATCGAAAATTTTAGAAGAAACCAAATTTTTCATTGACGCTGTTGAAACATACAAAGGCAGACCTTCTGACTTGAAACAATTGATAACAAATGCTGTTTCAAACATAACCAATCTGATCATTTTTGGACACCGATTCACTTATGAAGACACTGAATTTCAGCACATGATTGAGTTATTTAGTGAAAACGTGGAACTTGCTGCCAGTGCCTCCGTCTTCCTGTATAACGCCTTCCCATGGATTGGCAAACACCAGCAGCTGTTCAGAAATGCCACTGTGGTCTATGATTTTCTCTCCAGGCTTGTTGAAAACGCTGCCATGAAGAGAAAGCCTCGGTTACCCCAGCATTTTGTTGATGCATATTTAGATGAGGTGGACCAAGGGAAAAATGACCCGTCATCTACTTTCTCCAAAGAGAACCTAATTTTCTCCGTGGGCGAACTCATCATTGCTGGAACCGAAACTACAACCAATGTGTTACGGTGGGCGATTCTTTTCATGGCCCTTTATCCGAACATTCAAGGTGAGGATTCTCTTGATGTCAAGGTCCGAACTTACATTAAGGACTCACACGTGCTTTAGAGTCTTTGGCCATGTACAAAGCATTTTAGATAGGAACTCCTGCTGTGTGAGCCAAGAAGAAAAATATTTAATAGTTATAGAGTTTTCAAATCTATTCTCTCAATTTATGTAAAAACCTCAGAGGTGGGCTTATTATGCCTATTTTAGAGATGGGAGAAAAGGATGAGTGGCTGACGTGTCCAGCCTCATTCCCTGGGAGTGGCAGAGCTGGGACCTGAAGCCTGGTTGTTTCCATTCAAGTTTCATGCTTCACTATTTTCCTTGCCAAGAGTAAGGTGTTATTCCAGTTCTAAATTTGTTTGATTTTTATTTCTTTTAATGTGGTTTTCATACTCAGAGCATTGGTTACTGGTAGTACCAGGTACATGGTATATATTTAAATAGAACTCCCAAATCATGAAAAATCTGAATCTGGGTGTGCCCATACCCTGTTGACGACTTATTATAGTTTATCCCTTGTTTTATCCCAAAGGGACATTACTCTAGATATTACTTTTTAAGCATTGCATAATAAATCGAACACTTTTGTCTCTGACAGGACAAGTTCAGAAAGAGATTGATTTAATTATGGGACCCAGTGGGAAGCCTTCTTGGGACGACAAATGCAAAATGCCTTATACCGAGGCAGTTTTGCACGAAGTTTTAAGATTCTGTAACATAGTGCCATTAGGGATTTTCCATGCAACCTCTGAAGATGCAGTTGTACGTGGTCATTCCATTCCTAAAGGTACAACAGTAATTACAAATCTTTATTCTGTACACTTTGATGAAAAGTACTGGAAGGACCCGGAAATATTCTATCCTGAGCGATTTCTGGACAACAGTGGATATTTTTCCAGGAAGGAAGCTTTGGTTCCATTTTCCCTAGATAAGAGAACTTGCACATGGGCCATAACTTTAGGACACATTATGATGATGGTTCATTACTGTAACATATTAATTTGAGGCATCCTCTTGTAGAATCACATACTCCGACTCTGAAAATGGCATTGATTCTCACAGGAGAGAATAGTTTAACTAGAGGTTGTTAACAGCTATTTCTACTCAAAATAAGCCTGAATTTAGTATCTAGAAACTGTTGAGAGCTCTGGCTTCTGAAACTTATTTGCGTGTGGATTTTTGGCTTGTAATCACAACTCCAAGAGCTAAAAAGCCAGTAACAAGTAACTTGAGAAACTGAGGCTGTGGGAGGGGAATGACTCATAATTTGAAGTGAAACTAAAATCTAGTACTCTTGGCCCCCAGTTTATTGTACCTCACCTCCAAATATACTGCTTCTGCGGCCAAAGAGTACACAGGTCACAAGACCCTTGGAAGATGGACTGGACACTCTTTTATTTGGGAAGGGAACACCTGTAGTCATTTGAAATGGAATCATCTTCTCTTGAATCTTTAGAACAATTAGAGCTTTCATGGCATATCTTATGCTCCGTTGAAAGATGCAAGGGAAGCGGGGGGCGAACTACTAAGTTTCCACAAGTCCGTGATTTGACAAAAGAAGGTGAAGAAATGGGTTCTGGGAGATGAAAAATCAACTTTTCTTTGGAGTTTAAGAAAATTATTTAATACAAATAATCTGTTCTAACTTTTTTTAAAGTCCAGATTTCCTAAATGGCACCCATATATAAGACATAAATTTTGGTAAATTTGTGGATTTTTAAAGAATTATGATGTGCATTTTTTTTCTGTTTAGGAAGAAGATATTGTCTTGGAGAACAGCTGGCTTGGATGGAAATGTTCCTGTTTTTCACAGCCTTGCTTCAGCGGTTTCACTTGCATCTTCCAGACGAACCGGTTCCAGATCTGAAGCCCAGGTTAGGCATGACATTGCAGCCCCAGCCCTACCTCATCTGTGTGGAAAGACGCTGAAAGTGCATGGATGTTGTGTGGAACAAGGCTGTATGTCTGCCTCACCGCTGAACCTCCTTTAATCGGTGTGTGCGTTTGGACAAAAGTCATAAAGCCAATTAACACAGATGCGACTTTAAAAACAATACCAGGCAATAATAAGCATCAGCTCTGATATTTTTCAAGCTTTTATGACTGCTGAGATAGAATAACCTGTTGAGGAAGACAAAAGTGCGCATGAGAGGTGTTACATTAGATACCAGGATTTGCCACAGATGCTTAGGCAGAGCCTGGCTTTTCAGCCTCTTGTTGAGTACCAGGGGCCCTCATCCCTCCTTGACTCCATCTTGCTCCTGTCTGGGGGGATTTGCTTCCACATGCCAACGCCAGCTTCCTTCTGATCAGGTATTGTTATTAATACTTTGTGCAGTGCTACTTCAGTTTAATAAAGAACTAAAGAAGAAATTAGAACTCAAATGAGTTTGGATTACAGAGATATTTTAGACATGGTAGCAGATGATAGAAGAAATATCTATGTATTTAATGTAGTACCTGTCAATGCTTTCAAACCTTGCTCGCTACTATGTCTTCATAAGAATTGCATCATTCTGCCCTGGCCAGTGTGGCTCAGTTAGTTGGAGCATCGTCCCATAACTGAAAGGTTGTGGGTTCGATTCCCAGTCAGGGCACGTACCTAGGTTGCAGTTTGATCTTGTCCCTGCTCAGACAATCCCCCTCTGGGTGCATATGGGAGGCAACCAATTGGTGCATCTCTCTCACACCAATGTTTCTCTCTCTCCCTTCTTCTCTCTCTAAAAGCAATGAAAAAATGTCCTCTGGTGAGGATAAAAAATTAAAAATTAAAAAAAAAAAAGAATCGCATCATTCTTCTTACAAATGAGGGTCCTGTAAGCCCCGAGTATCCATCCCCAAAGCAGCAGTTCAATAGATAGGAAATTACAACAATGTATTTAAAATAAAAACAACACATAACAATTCTTTGTGGGCACACATATTTTCCCTAGTTACACTATTTTCCACAACCAGTCACAGGGCTTAATGATTCAATTTTTTTTGACTTTTAAAGATCTTTAGGCATTTCCTCAGATTACTGTCATTTTTCTAAAGATAAAACTCTATTAATCCAAAAAACATGCTTTAGAGCCAGGGTAACTTGAGAGTGAGGGATTTCTGGTAATAATTATACCGGGTAAAGAAGTATAAACTGTGCCTGTGTTGATCAAACTGGTAGGTATATTTCCAGTGATAGGTTTATTTTAAAAAAATATTAATTTTCTAAAGTTGTACAGTAAAAATTCATGCTCTTGTAACTTGGCTCATGAGTAGTTGCCGCCTCCAAGTAGAGTAAATGCACATAAACATGACCTCCATTGAAACTATGAATTGAACCCTACCTTGACCTCATCTGTTGATAATTGTCAAGTTTCTGTGTGATAAATCTGGAGATTTTGCATCTCTGATATATTAGGATGTTTCTAGTTGCAAGGGGGAAAAGTCCTGTGCAAATTTATTTAAATAATAAAGGAGAAATGTAGAGGTAGTGTGGCAGTTTGGGGGGCCAGGACCTAGATGGTCCCTGGTGTAATCAAAGATCCTGTTCCTTTAATCCCTCAGTTTTGCCTTCCAAGTGGTATCAGCTTTATCTAAAGGCTGGCTCGTGGAAGTACGTGTGTTTTTCCTACCTCCTTGTAGAGAGAGTGAGCTTCAACTATTTCTAGGAGACCAAGGAAGATTTTTAGATGTTCCCCCCAAAACTGTCCTTTGTGTCCCACAGGTCCTAACATTTAATGTGATTAGGATTTGGGGTGTTTTAGCTGTTTTCTAAAATTTACATGAAGAGGTAAATGAATAGCCACTAAAAGAAAAGCAGTGTGGGAGTTTTAGCACCATCAGGTATTAAAATATTTGTATTTTAAAGCTTTAAAATTAAAACAGTGTAACAAGGCCCTAATACATAGAAAAATGGGATAGAAAAGAAAGTCAAATAATAAAATATGTAGAAGAATGTCAAGTCAATGGAGCAAAGATGGACTTTTTAATAAATGGTATTGGCATTGGGACTACTCTGTAGTTATTTGGAAAACAGTTAAAAGTGTGAATGCATCTCTCATAGCATATGACTTAATATACTACAAATGGCTCAAAAGTTTATATAAAACAAAGCCATAAAAGTGCTAGAAACATGAGTAAATTCCTTTTTTAACTTTGGAATGAGGAAGCCTTTCCAACTATAACCCAAAATCCCAGAGTCATAAAAGAAAATTGGTACACTTTTAGAAGTTGGCTCCACATTCTGTATGTTGGTTTTCCTTTTGTTTGTTTGTTTGTTTGTTTAATATGATTTAACATGGGATCTCTCCATATCACTACACAGAAAACTTCCTCATTCTTTATATAGCTATCATAGTATAAGGAACTGTTCCACATATGGGAAATGTAGCCCAGCCCCCACTTGGAAAAGCCAGTGGGTACTCCCATGGGGAATCAGGTCTGCATTGTACCTAGGCTGTGATGAGACTTTTGCTAAAACTCCCTCACTCTGAATTGAGGCAACAAATGTTTACTGAGTATCTTTAACTTCCTAAAGTCTAGCTAAACCTCCGAAGTATGGAGTGTAACCAGTTCAACCACTTTCCCCCTTGATCTGCAACATCCTTCTCTTTGAAGTAATTAGCAACATTCTTTCCTTTGTTGTCTGTACAAGGTAATCACCTACAGTGAACCTGTGCATAGTATATGAGGACCATCCTCAATGTAATGTGCCCACAAAAGCAATAAAAGCCTGTCCAGGCAGGGGTCAGGCGCTCTCTGGCCTTCTCACCCTCTGTCTCACTTCGAGAGTGGCCATGCCGTCCCTTTTTCTCCACAGGGTTTCTGTAGTCCGTGTGAATTTATCCATTGCTGCCACAACGCACGGATCCCACGGGCCGGGAACCGCATCGTCATAGGATATAACACACAACAAAAAACAACAATATAAATCTTCTACAAGGCAAACAACACTATAAGTGGAAACAAACTGGAAAGAAATATGCACATTTTATCACAAACAGAGGGCTAATCTCCTTAATATCATAAGAATACAGAAGAAAAAGTTTTAACAGTGCACTAGAAAACATTGGCAATGGTCATGGACAATTCACATACACATATATCACACTGCAAACATCTAAAAAGATAACTAAACCTTTCTCATAATAAAAGAAGTGCAAATGTAAACTTTATTGAGTAACATATCTCATCTATCATATTGGCAAAAATCCTGGAATTGGCAAGGTTGTGCTAAATAAAACATGAACTTTTATACATGGCTGATGAAAGTGCAAAGTCACACCTTTCCTATGGAAGGACATTTGGCGATATCAATGCAAAAAGTACAATAGATGTATTCATCTTTTGACAGAACAATTTTAATTCTTAGGAATACACCCTGCAGACAAACTTGAATACATAATGAAGGGACATAAGTGCCAGATTATTCACTGGTGCACTTATAATAGCACAACAAAACAAAAAAGCTACTGTAACAACAGAGGAATAGTAGAATAAACTATGGTATATCCTGCAATAGAATATTATACAGCTATGTAAAGAATGAGGACGGTTTCTATGTAGTGAATGGAGAGATCTCCAGGACAGATCATGTTGAAACAGAAAAAGAAAAACCAACATACAGAACGTGGTAGCCAGCCTCCAAAACACCCACAATGATCTTCACCTGGTATGTACAACCTCGTGAGTCAGGACTGGTCCGTGTGACCAGGCAAATGTGATGGAAGTGATGCTATGAGACTCCTAAGGCCTGTCAAAGGCATTGCAGCTTTTACCTTGGTCTCTCTGAGTGATCATTCTGCGGGAAGCCAGTCACCAGGCCCTGATGACACTCAAGCAAGTCCTGTGGAGAGGCCCACGTGGAGAGAAACCGAGGCCTTCCCCAAATTGCCAAGGTCAACTTGCCAACCATGTAATGAGCCACATTGGAAGTAGATTTTCCTCAAGCCTTCGGGTGACTACAGACCCAGCTAGCATTGGTTTGTGATCTCATGAGACATCCTGAGCAAGGACTGCTCAGCCAAGCCACTTCTAAATTCCAGAGTGACTAAAACCACAATAAATGATTACTGCCAGGATATTTTGGGGTGATTTCTTAGCATCAGATACTAAATACAAAGAACAATAGATAAAATATGTTCCCTTTTTGTATGATGGGAAATAAGAATGCGTGTGTATAAATGCACATTATGTACTTGTATTTGAATAAAAAGCACTAGCTAAGTTAATGGGAAACTAATGAAAATGGCGATTTCTAAGAGACTGAGAAAAATGTAGATGAGGATGGGGTAGAGGTGAGATAACCTACTGTGTTTGTCTTTCTTTAATATGTTGATTATATGCCAGTAATTGTATCCATTTATGTGCAATATATAATTAAAATTTATAGTAAATATATAATACATAAATGAATAAAAATTGAAACCACAAAAAATCAAAGATATATTTTTTAAATTAAAAAAAAGGCTTTTTTACAAAGTACTAATATCCAGATTAAATTGGAACCTCTAAGGATTCCCAAATGATTTTAATGTGCAGCTTCTATAAAATACTGTCTCAGGAGAAGCTCTTCTCCAACTTTCCCAAACTGACACATGCAGTAATAGAAAATCTAAATGGTCCTATAACTAACAAAGGAATTTAATTCATAATTCTTTTTAAAAATATCTACAAAGAACATTCTAGGTTGAAATGAATTCACCAGTGAATTCTAATGGCAGTCTTATATAAACACTTCTAGAGAATAGGAAATAGGATCTGCCCAACTGATTTTTTTTTTTTATGCTAGGATAATTTTGGTACCAAGTGCTTATCTATATAAAGAAAGGAAAATATATGTCAATCTCATTCATGCATAGAGATGCAAAAAGTTATATAACATGCCTACCAAATTGCCTCTTCTTATACGGGTACTAGTCATTGGATTAGGACCCTTGCAATGGCCCCATTTTAACTTAATTGCCACTTTAAAGGCTCCGTCTTCCAATGCAGTCACAATCTGAGGGGTTAGGAGTTAAACATGAATTTGGGGGATAAGCGCATGACAACGAGGTAATGACGACTTACAGGGCCAAGATCTAAACAGAGGAAGAGATCTTCAGCAATGATCTTGGAATGTCGTACTTTCTTCTAGAGTGGTGAACCTGAAGGGGGAGCTCAAGAGTTGGAATATTTTAGTTTTAGGTGATAGTTAATAAACTTAGTAGTTAATGCATGTAAAAAGCTACAGTTTCAGAACAGAAGGTACGGGCCACCCTGACTCCAGGAGACTGCAAGCAAGTCAACCTGTGTGCTCCAGAAGAGACCCTAAGCAATCAAGATGTTATCTGAGCCATCATATTTCCGGCAGAGACATCCCCTGGACACACAGGACACAGGACCCAGGTAGAAAATCACCAGTCAGCGGATGAAAGGATGTTGGGGAAATTGCCAGACTGCAGATTTTATCTGATTAATCTCTTTCCTGAATTCCAAATCCCCTTCCTACACTTCTTCCTCCTTACAAAAAGGCTGGCTTGAAAGGAAATGTAAGATGGTTTCTTAGGGCACACAACCTGTAGTCTTTTCAGATCCCTGGCCATCTGCATAAAGCACCCATAAAGATTCGATCCCTGTCTCTGCTTCTTGGTTCTGGTAGTAACAGGCAGCACGAATGCAGACTTTTCCGGTTTCAAACCAACTCACAATGGCCTACCAGGGGACTCTAAAAAGCGATACTCTGAGAGTAAGAGTGAAAAAATGGGCTTCAGTGAAATTGCAGCCCAGCTCTGAATTGTCTCAGCCCCTGACTGGATTAAGGTGATTCAGCAATACTAATGTGAATGCTCAGCAGCCTGCCAGAGGCAGTCAGATCCTCCCTGGAGAAATATAAAAATCCTGGGTCTCAGATATTTCGTGATTTTTTTTACATATAATGTTGGCACTCAATAATAACTAGTATGCAAGGAGACGAAATATTGATTGGAACCAAAAGAAACAATAGACAACAGAAAGAGACCATCCGCAGATCCAGATATCATCAAGCACAAACTGTATCATAAACATGCCTGATATGTTGATAGTGCTCTACCATGATTCTATTTACTAGGTGGATTCGCTCACTCCCACTCTACCCCACCCCCCACCCCCAAGTGTTAACAGCTCATCCCATTGTTAGGGGAATTGTCTTCAGTTGAAGGGGTCATCTCTCCTGGAATTCCCTGGGAGGTCAGCATGAACCTCCCCCAAACCCTCCCTGGAATGCGATAACTGACTAATCCCCCACCGGCTTGCCTCCGGGAGGACAACTGTGTGAGGCTGTTGGTGCTCCAGAGCTCCAACCTATGGGATCAAGGTAAGGACCTCAGTCACATAAACCTCTTGAGCTTCTTCCCACGCCCCATCCTGCTTTCCTTACAAGTTTCATCTAAGAGCATTTCCTCAATACCAATTAGACAAGAATTCCAAGCTCAGGTTCTGCTTCTAGGAAACGTGACATGTTTAAGATTGAGAAAATTGAAAACTATAAAAGAAAATAAAATGAAAATCCTAAAACTGAACACTACATTTAAGAACTTAGTGGATGGATTTTATAACAGATGGACACAGCTGAAATGTCGTGAAGAAACTGCCTGGAATTAAGCTCAGAGAGAGAAAAGGATGGAAAAAGAAAGTATAAAAGACATAGGGCATATAATGTTAATATTTGACATTTGTGTACTTGAAAACCCAGAGCAGGAGAGGAGAAAGAATTGGGTGGAAGTAATATTTGAAAATCTAATAGCTGAAAATTTTCCAAAACTAATGAAAGACATTAAGTCAGATACAAGAAGCCCTATGAATGCCATACAGGGTACATGGGATGGGAAGAAAATCACTTCAAAGCAACAATAAGACTAATAGCTAACTTTACAATAGAGACAGTGGTGAGCCAGAAGACAGCACATCCTTAAATGCTGAAAGAAAATAGTTAATGTAGAATATTACATGCAGCTTTGAGAACCTTCACTTCAGGAGGTGAAAGATTTCAGACAAAGAGAAGTCAGGTGAATGGCTGTCTTTAGCAGAGAGAAAAGGGATTGTGATTGGGAGGAGGCTTGTGAGGGCTTCTGGGGAGAAAGTAATGTTTGCTGTGTAATGGTATTTACTTTATAATATTTTGTTTTGCTGTATATATTTTCGTCTATTCTGTATATTTCACAAAGACATTAAAATTTTACCTATTGTACTCATAAAAAAATTTTATTCATTTTTAGAGAGAGAGGAAGGGAGGGAGAAAGAGAGGGAGAGAAACATCAATCAGTTGCTTAATGCCTCCACCTGGGGACTGGCCATAACCAAGGAATGTGCCCTGATGGGGAATTGAACCAGTGACCTTTCAGGTCACATGCTGGTGCTCAATTACTGAGCCACACCAGCCAGGGCAGTACTCATTTTTAATGTAAAAATATTCCACCTGTAAATTATCTCCTAAAGCAGATGAATCTCTATACTCAATAAAAAGCAGTCATTATTTTTCAAGTATTGTATGTAGTGATGATTAATAAAGGGTTTGCAATATTGTGATTTGTAATAAATATGTATTTGGTCATTCGGATGACCAAAATATGTTTCTCATGTATATTTGGACTTCATCCACAGTTCCTGACTCACAATACCTATACCCTTGGAAATTTCCTGAATGATATGAGCAATGGGAACATCTTTTGTTACAATATTTGGTCTCTTGTTCTTAATTCCTGAAAAAAACAAAAACAACCTCTCCCCCCCTTTCAAAACCACAAAGTTGAAATGGGTGTCTTGTTATTCAAAACAAGCCCCTTTCCACCACAGCTGGGTTTCTGTTAGTGAGATGACTTTTGGAAAGCACTTGAGGATGGGGTTGTCTGAGGAACCAACCAAGAATAGAGGGTTGGAACTTTCAGCTCCACCTCCTGTTTTCCAGGGAAGGGAAATGGGCTAGAGGTTGAATCAATCATCAAGAGCCAACAAGTTAATTAGAGATGCCTGACTAATGAAGTCTCCATAAAAAAACAAAAAGGAGGGCCTTTGGGAGGTTCCAGGTTGGTGAACTACAGTGCTTCCGTGTGCCCCCAAGCCAGGCCTCAAACTCCACCAAGACGGACGCGCCTTTGTTCACGACACTGCCCAGTGCCTCTTCATCTGGCTGTTGGTTCGTATCCTTTAATATCTCTGTAATAAACCGGTGACCTAGTGAGTAAGCGGGATTTGTGAGTTGCTCTAGCAAATTAATGGAACCCTAGGAGGGGGTTGTGGATATCTCTGATTTATAGCTAAGTCTTATCTTGGAAGTACAGTAACAGCCAGGATTTGCAATTGGCATCTGCAGTTCAAGGAGGGGGTCATGGGAACCTCCATTCTGTAGCCAGTGGGTCAATGATTGGCTTCTGAAGCGCAGGGCAGTCTCGTAGGGACCAAACACCTAACCTGTGGAAGCTGATGGTGTCTTCGGTAAATGGTGTCAGAATTGAGTTGCAACGCAGGACACCCCGATGGTGTCAGCGATGCTTGTTGCTGGTGTGGGGAAACTACACGCCCTCACGTGGAACTAAATCCAACATTTTTAAATTGAGAAATCTTTTAGAAATCTGTATTTTCTTTTTTAAAAAATGTGAGGTTCTATTAATGCTGGGCTGGCATTTTTGAATGGCAAAACAGTTGGAACTGAGTTGTGGCTTTTTATGTGGTAAACATATATGCACTAGGCCAAGTCCACATCATTAATTTGCAATTTCTATCTGGTCTTGTGGGTATTTAAATATGTGCTCCCCCCACTTTAAACATTAGAAAAAACACACTTTCACTTGGGTTCCCTTGGGAATCATTGCTTCTACAGGTTAAATATCCTAGGTCCTTTATGTAATTTGGTTCTTACCACTGGACCTTAATTTGCCAATGTTCCTTTTAAAACATATCACCTACCTATTACAAAATGGGGTGGATACAGACAGTATATTTTGAGGAATGCAATTTAAGATACACTTTGCCTTTAAAAAAACTTGAGAAACCTACTTAATGGGTAATTGACAACAGCTCCCAGGGCTTTATCATTAGAAGTCTTATTAAACCAGTCCTCCTCTATTTATACTTTACTGAAAGCAGTTGTTTGAACTTAAATACAAGGAATCATAATTACTCTTCTTGAATTTCATTTTCTCAATGGTAGATTTTTTTCATATCTCTGTGGAGCTTCTGTGTTTTCATTCAAGCTGATAAAAAATATTGTAACAGCTGTTAAGGGAAAATAGACCAAGACAAATCTTTAGCTACCAAATCTTCACTTAACCATCTTCCTGATGAAATTAACTGATTATTCTCTTTACAAACTTTCCTTAAACCAGGGAACCCACAGTGGGGAATTCTGAGTATGTGTGAAACCTCTTTAAGAGAATTAAAGTGAGCCTGGGACCCTGAACTTGGGGACTCTTTTTCAAACTAAAATTGATATCAGTAGAATCTGACACATTAAAAAATGCAGTAGAGATTTGTATACTGATTGTATGTAATAATGCTAAATTTACCATCAATTTAAAAAGTTTTAATGCTTTCAAAATTCTTTGGGATCCTTCTATTAGATGATCATATCATCTACAAATAATGACAGTTTTATTTACTTCTTTTTGATTATTATGGCTTCTATTTTTTACTATGGTTGGGACCTCCAACACAGTGTTGATGAAAATTAATGATAGTGAGGATTCTTGTCTCTTTAAAGGAATGACTAACATTTTAAAATCAAATATGACCTTTACAGTAATTTTTGTTTATACCCCCAAAACTTAAGTTCCCTTTTAATCTGGGTTTGTCCTTTTTTCCCCCCCTCACTTCTCTCCCTCCTACCTCTTCTCCCTCCCTTTTTTCATTCCTCTTTACTTTATATCTTAAATGATGAAAGGGTGACTTTAAATTTTTTGTATTTTTAAATTACAGTTGACATTCTATATTTTATATTAGTTTCAGGTTTGTGCATAGACATTTATGTAGTTTACAAAGTGATTCCCCGCCTAAGTCTGGTACCCACCTGGTCCCAGACACAGTACAATGTTACTCACTGATTAGTCTCTTTACATTCCCCCATGCTGTGCTCATCCCCGGGACTATTTTGTAACTGCTAATTTGTACTTCTTAATTTTCTCACCTTTTCACCCAGCCCCCAACCTCCCTCCCATCTGGCCACCATCAGTTTGTTCACAGTATCTATAAGTCTGTTTATTTGGTTCTTTTTTTGATTCTACATATAAGTGAAATCATACGGTATTTGTTTTTCTCAGATTTATTTCACTGGGTATATAATATCTTCTAGGTCCATTCATGCTATCACAAATGGTAAGATTTCATCTTTGGCCAAGTACTATTCCATTGTATATAGGTACCACATCTTTATCCAATTGTCTATGGATGGGCACTTAGGTTGCTCCCATGTCTTGGCTGTAGTAAACAACACTGCAATAAACAAAGGCATGGTATCTCTTTTCAAATTAGTGTTTTGAATTTCTTTGGATAAATATGCAGAAGTGGAATTGCTGGGTCATCAGGTAAGTTCTACTTTTAATTTTTTGAGGAAACTCCATACTCTTTTCCACAGTTGCTGCACCAATTTATAATCCCACCAACAGTGCACTAGGATTCTTTTCTTCACATCCTTGCCAGCGCTTGTTTTTTCTTGGTTTATTGATGAGCCCTTCTGACAGGTGTGAAGTGATCTCAATGTGGTTTTAATTTGCATGTTTCTGATTAGTGATGTTGAGCATCTTTTCATATGTCTATTGGCCATCTGTGTGTCCTCTTTGGAGAAATGTCTAGTCAGGTCCTCTGCCCATTTTTAAATTGGATTGTTTGGGGGGGGGGGGTTGGTGTTAAAATGTATGAGTTCTTTATACATTTTGGATATTAACCCCTTATCAGATGTATCAGTGGCAAATATGTTCACCCATTCAGTAGGTTGTCTTTTCATTTTGTTAATGGTTTCCTTTGCTGTGCAAAAGTTCTTAGATTGATATAGTCCTATTTGCTTTTTTGTTTGTTTCTTTTGCCCAGAGATATATCAGGAAAAAATATTGCTAAGATAAATACCAGAGTTTACTGCCTATGTTTTCTTCTGGGAGTTTTATGGTTTCAAGTCTTAGATTTAAGTCTTTAATCCATTTTGAGTTTATTTGTGTATGTGGTGTATGAATACAGTCTAATTTTTTTAATGTATTTATCCAGTTTTCCAAACACTATTTATTGAATAGACTGTCTTTACCCCATTGGATGTTCTTGCTTCCTTTGTCATAGATTAATCAACCATATAGACATGGGTTATTTCTTAAATTTTTTTTAATTTATTGATTTTAGAAAGAGAAAGGGAGAGAGAGAAAACATTGATTTGTTGCTCCTTCCATTTATACATTCATTGGTTGCTTTTTGTATGTGCCCTGACCAGGGATCAAACCCACAACTTCAGTGTATCAGGATGATGCTCCAACCAAGTGAGCCACCAGGCCAGGGCATTACTTCTGAGCTCTCTATTCTGCTCTACTGATCTAAGTGTCTGTTTTGATGCCAATACCATGCTGGGTTTTTTTAAAAGATTTTATTTATTTTAGAGAGAGGGCATGGGAGGGAGAAGGAGAGAGAGAGAGAGAGAAATAGCTTCTTGTTACACCCACAACCCAGGGCATGTGCCCTGACAGGAAATTGACCTTTCACTTTGCAGGACGACATCCAACAACCGAGCTACCCTGGTCAGGGTGATAATAGCCATTCTGACAGGTATGAGGTGATATCTCACGGTTTTGATTTGCATTTCCCTGATTAGTGATGGTGAGCACTGTTTAGTGTACCTGTTGGCCACTTGTACATTGTCTTTGGAAAAACATGTTCAGATTCCCTGCCCATTTTAAAATGCATTTTTTTCTTTTGCTATTGAGTTGTATGAGTTATTTATGTATTTTGGATATTAACCCCTTAGCAGATAGATGACTTGCAAATATTTTATCCCATTTAGTAGGTTGCTTTTCATTTTGTTGATGTCTTTTGCTGTTCAGAAGCTTTTTATTTGCATGTAATCCCACTATTTTAGTTTTCTTTTGTTGCCTTTGCTTTTGGTGTCAGATCCAAAAAATCATTGCCAAGATCAATGTCAAGGAGCTTATTTATTGCCTTTTTTTTTTCTAGGAGGTTACAGTTTCAGGTCTTACATTCAAGTCTTTGAGTAATTTTTGTGTATAAGACAAAAATTCTTATTGGGGTCTAGATTAGTTTTCTTTCTCATGTGGCTGTCCACTTCTCACAGCACCATTTATTAAAGGCTGTCTTTTCCCCATTGTATATTCTTGGTTCCTTTGTCATAAATTGACCATATATGCATGGATTTGTTTCTGAGCTTTCTATTCTGTTCCATTGACCCATGTCTCTGGTTTTTGGACAATATCATACTGTTTTGATTACTATAACTTTGTAATGTAGGTTGAAATCAGGAAATGTGATGCCTCCAACTTTGTTCTTCATTGTCAAAACTGCTTTGGCTATTTGGGGTCTTACGTGGTTCCATAAAGAATTTAGGATTGTTCATTCTAATTTTGTGAAAAATGCCAGTGGAATTTTGATAACGATTGCATTGAATCTGTAGATTGCTTTGGGTAGTACAAATTTTTTAACAGTATTCTTCCAACCGCTGGGCACGGGATATCTTTACTTTACTTGTGTCTTCTTCAATTTCTTTTATCAATGCCTTACAATTTACAGGTCTTTGATCTCCTTGGTTAAACAGATCAAAAGGTAATAAAAATATAAACAAACAGCACAATGAACAGTCTTGATTTATTAGACTGTTTAAAACTTACTTCTTAGGTATTTTATTCTTTGATGCAAATGAAAATGGGATTGTTTTCTCAATTTGTCTTTCTGCTGGTTAATTATTAGTGTGAAGAAACATAACAGTTTTGTGTATACTGATTTAATATGTCAACATTACTGAATTCGTTTATTCTGTTTTTGGTTTTTTTGGTGGAGTCTTTTGGGTTTTTACATATGTCATCTGCAAATAGTGACAGGTTTACTTTCTTTCCGATTTGGCTGCCATTTACTTCTTCTCTAGTTGCTCTCACCAGCACTTCTAATACTGTGTTGAATAAAAGTGATTAGAGTGGGCATCTGTGTCTTGTTCCTGATCTTAGAAAGCTTTCATTTTTCACTGTTGAATACCATTTTAGCTATGAGCTTGTCATATGGTCTTTGTTGAGGTATGTTCCCTCTATACCCACTTTGTTGATAATTTTAACCATAAATGGATGTTGAATTTTGTCAAATGCATCTTCTGCATCTATTGAGATGATCATATGATTTTATACACCATTTTGTTCATGTGGTGTATCTACATTCTGTTCTTTCATTAACAAGTTGGACACTTAGCTTAAGTTGTTAGCCTTTTTCCCCCCTAACATAAACATATAATGCCGTAAGTTTCCCTTCAAGTGTCATTTCGCTGCATCTCAAATTTTGGAAGGTAGTACAGATGTTTTAATTATCACTTATTTCTACTTAGGTTTAAATTCCTATTATGACTTCTTTTTTGACCCTAACACTATTTAGGAGCTATTTCTGAAATCTATGAGGCATACGTTGTTTCACTGTTTTCAAGTTGTTTATTAATTTAAGTCGCCTTGTGGTCAGAGAACATGGGCTGTATGATATATATTCTTTGAAATTTGAGACTTGGTTTATAGACAAGTACACGGTCAACTTTTATAAACTTATTCTGTGAATGTTTAAGGAAGAAATATTCTCTAATTGTTGGGTTTCAGTTCTGTATATATTCAATAAATCAAGACTGTTCATTGTGCTGTTTATTTATATTTTTATTACCTTTAGTTTGTTTAACTTACTGTGTTAAATCTCCCAGTCAGTTTGTGGATTTTTCAATTTTTCTCTACATTTCTACCAACTTTTGATTTACGAATCTTTGAGACTATTAGATAAGGACATTTATATTATGGGCCCAGATTTCCTCCTTTGTAAGCCAGATGATAAAATATCCACCTTATAAGGGCTGTGATGATAAAATATGAATTAATATATACAAACCTCAAATTACTTAAGAACAATGACTAACACATTTTAAGTATTACATAAATGTTGGCTTTAAAAAAATCGGATAGTTTTTGGACTGGCAAATCTACTCTATGTACATTTCTTGTGGATGTCGGTATTTTAAAATGTTTCCACCTTTTTTTCCCTATTTGTCCTATTGACTTTTTTCTCATTTATTGCATTTTAATTAGTTTTTTGTTATTCCCTCTTATTGGGGTAGAAGTTATGTATTTATTTTTATAATTTACAACATTTATATATATGTATGTAATTTAACAAATTTTATTTTTTAAGATTTTATTTATTTAGTTTTAGAGAGAGGGCAAAGGAGGGAGAAAGAGAGGGAGAGAAACATCGATTGCCTCTCTCACACACCCAACTGGGAACCTGGACTGCAACCCAGGCATGTGCCCTGAGTGGACAGCAAACAGGATAGCACTCAATCCAGAGCCACACCAGCCAGGGCTAATTCAACAGATTTTAAAGTTAGTATTTTAATCTCTTTCCTAAACTATATATACAAGACCCTTAAGCAATTTTAATTACTCCTTCTTCATTTATGTGCTCTTGTTAATCCAGGATTTTTCTTTTGTCTTTTTTAAACCCCACAGAATATTTTTAGTTCATATAAATAATGATTGTTCTGCTTTACCTATAGTTTATTAATTTCTTAGCTTTTACTTTTCCATCATGCATCTCAGGAGATCTCCCCTCTGGGGTCATTTTTCTTCCTCCTAAAGCACTTGTTGTGGAAGCTTGCTAAATATGGTTAACAGACTGGCAATACCAACATGTATGGAGTCCTACAGTCTACCCTAGTCTAGATCACTGAGATCTCTCCATGTTTAATCTTACTCTTCCATTCAACATGAGGCTATGTTGTTTAAATGATCCTCATAAAATGGGAATCTAATGTGACTTTTCCAAATTGAAACTCAATTGTTCCCGATTTTCTTTCGGAGGTTAAAGGACATGCCATGCTTTACAAGGCCCTTCATTAACAACCCTCTCTTTACCACTCCCTCTCTTGTGTTCTGTGTTCCCGCCACCCTCAATCTCTTTTGGCTCCTCCCGTGTGGGAATGCTTTCTCTTCTGGCCTCTCCATATGCTGTTATTCTCTTTCCACAAGCTATCATCTCCAGGATAATGCATAATTCTTCAGTTCTCAGCATAAAAGTCACTTGCCTCTGGGAAGCTGTTCATCCTTGTTCCACATGCCAATTCCCATTCCCTTCGAGTGCTGCTCAGGTCAGCCTGGCAACTATAATAAAGTCATTACCCTCTTCTGTAAAGTTTATTTCACTGAGGTGATGCAGTCTAAAGAGAGGGAGATTTCTGACTACTTAAGCAATGCCACAATTTACAGGATTCTTGTAAAAAATAAGTAGGAAAGCCAAGAGTACCAGCAAAATAAGTGAGAATAGCAGGAAACAGCCTTCAAATCATGAAGTAACTTTAAAAAGTAGGGTTTTTTGGAAGAAGAAAATGTCAGTATGCACACAGATATGGTATAGTAGTACAAGATTATTTCTAAGAGCAGTGACTTAAAACAACAGCAGATTCATGAGGAAAATTATTATAATAAAAATCTGATTGAGGAGTAACCAAAATAGGACCTATAGTATGGCTTAGAGCAATTTCTCAACTTTCCATCTAAGAGCACTGTATATACTTAATAAACTCTTAACCCATTACTCACAATTTGAGTTTAACTTTCACAGCAAGGATACTTCTTAGTGTGAAGAAGTATCACACTAATAGCCCATCTTCTTTGGGCTATTTTAATATGTCAGTTAGTTAGCAAAGGTTAAATAATTTAAAAAGTTAAATTATTTAAAAATGAGTTTCTAATAATAGCATTTTAGTACAAAAACATGCTTATTTTAAGAAAATACAAATATACACTAAATAACCCCAATACAAAATTTTAATAAAATAATAGGAAGTAAGGACCTTTGATTACCTCATTATGCATACATACACACGTGTGAATTTATACACATATATGTATTTTTCAATAGCAGAAATACGCAGGGTGCGAAATGCACTCTAAAGAATTAGAAGCACAAGATATATACATTATAAATGCAAACTCAATAAATTAGTTAAAATTTTATTAGTAATGGGGGACCAGTTTACAGATGAGGTGGCAATGGTAGCAAGAGTGGCAGGAAGGAACTCAGCACTCACCACGTCTAATAAATAAAGCTTAGTGATTCGTTAAAACTATACTCTACATCAAAACATTCAACAGTTCCAAAGATGTTTAATTGATAGCTTTTAGATAATAAGCCAACTCTTCTATTCTAGGTAGGTAAGAAATGGCCTGCAGATATCATTTTTTAAAGGAATTACCTTGGAAAATTAATGATTCCAATGTCTATAAAAGCTGAATGGACCCAAAATATAATATGCTCTCCATGAGTAACAATAGTCTACCATCCTGCTATCAGTTTGGCTGCTCTCTACATCTTCAAAATTTTTTCACAACCAGGATAGATACCTGTACCCTAACAGAAACTAACAAATTTATAAATTGTAAATATGTTCCACTTTCTTTGCAGTTATCTTAATGTTTTTGCATTAAATAGTTTACTAAAATATTTAAACTTGTTATAAAAAATTAAATAAGTATTCCCACTATTTACTTTAGCTCAGAAATTAGACTGGCATGTGCTGTAGAAGTTTTTGAGTAGTTACAGGCCATTTCTGTCGTGTAGTCTTGAGGCAAAAGGACATTCATACAAAGATGAACATCAGTTTTAGTTACTAAACACATGACACCTAAGGCAGATCTAAAGGTAAGTACATGTTCCAATTTATTGAATACACGTCTCCTTTAGAGCTCACACTATTTCTTTTGTTCTTTATCTTTAATAGGATTAGTCTCATTTTATTTTTACATTAAGGCAAAAGACACATCTTTTCCTTGGCTTTAATTAGCCTTATATATCTAAGAAAAGAGAAAATAATGCTTCATTTCATAAAAGATTAATAACAGTACTAGGAAAACGTGTTTTTTCCTTTGAAAGTCTGTGCTATGATTATATTAGTTGAATGTTTAAAAATACTAATCCTGAGCAACAGTAAAAATAAGGACAGTTTTGACTAAAGAATAAAATTCCTTCACTGTTAAATCCAAACAGCTTAAAAATTTGACCATGGAATATGAAGTCAAAAAGACTGGCATTCAGACTTCTGACATCCAGGGCAAATTTGAATACTCTGGGCAGAAATAAAACATACTTAGTAAATAATAACTGTAAAAAGCATCAGAAATTGATGCACTTGGATTTTGTTAAATATAACAAAGGTCACTCAGTCCTTCGTGGCTAATTAGCTGGGAGAACAGCACTCAACAGTGTACTGCGTTGAACAGACCCTTTGGAAAGCAGACACTGGATTCTTTTTTAGAAAGGCACAGTTTCTTTTTGTTTTTTGTTTTTTGTTTTTCCCCAAAACCCTCAAAGATATAAAGGACACATTTGGTAATACAATATGAACCATGTTTTCATGAAAGCAAAAAAATTCTGGCCACTTTAGAAAGTGAAGTAAGTCACTTGAGCTTTTAGTTAAAGCTACCCCTCATGAAAAATTAGTGCTTTCTACCCAGCAAAGCAGTATCGTGACAAAGTATTTATACACCAGTGAAGGCATTAAGTAAGGGCTTTGTGACATCAGTCGAGTGAAGCCAAGCTAGGGATAATTTTCGAGTTCTGTGGTGAAAGTGCGCAAGAGTGGGAAATGGCCCGGCACAGCGGGATCCTCTCACAGTATGGCGGCCTGTCCACACGAGAATGGGCAGCTGAAAGTCAGCACAGTGAACACTAGGAATTGACTTCTGACACTGGGCACAGCCCTCGGAGCTTCTTCAATATGTCTTTTGTTTTATTCAAACTGTCTCTCTTCCTCTTCATCTGCTTCTTCAATGACCTGAATTTCATCTGCTTGAGGTAAGGAAGAATTCTCCACCTGCACTTTATTCCCATCAGTTTTGCATTTCTCTTCTTCCTCTATGATTTCCTTCCATATCTTGTGGTTTTCAGTGAGGTGGTGCATTAGCTGACAAAATATTCTCCGCCTGCCTTTCCTTCTCTGTGGTTCTGTGAAATTAAAAAATATATATAATATAGATATTCTGATCACAGCAATATGATTCATTCATTCATTCAATAAATATCTAAGTGCCTATCACATTCCAGGCATTTGTCTAAGCACTTGGGGTTATAGTGATAAACAGTAAGATAAAAACAAAAACAATCACTGCACTATGGAACCTAGATAAGCAAATAAAGACACAAAACATAAGCATGTCAGATGGTGTTAAGTATTCAGTATTACGGAGAAAAATAAAGCAGAGAAGGAGATTAGGGAAGTCTGAGGTGGGGGGAGATAGTACTGGAATTTCAAATAAAGGTAAAACCAACCTTTTTAGAATTTTTATGTATTACATTAAACACATCAACATTTTGGTGAGTATAAATTTTTAGAAGCCAATCAACTTTCCCAAGATGATACTCAGATAGCAACAGCATAAGATCACTCTTCACTGTGCTAATCCTGAATACAACTTTGAGGGTGGGGGTAGAGGAATTGGAGTTCTTCGTAGTTATCTGTTCTGATGTCTAGCGTGCTTGTGAAACAAAAAAGTAATCAGATATTTAAATTCTACTTTAAAGAGCAAATCACTGATTTACAAAGGTGACAAATGTTTCTTTTTCATTTCCCATTTATACTCATTGCCGTATATAGAAAACTGTGTCCCTAAAGTTTCATAATTAAAATCCAAAATGCCACAAAACTTGGTTCTCCTTTTACAGTCAGTTTTCCCAACTGTTTTGACCCATTCCCAAAGTCTACGGGAAGGGCAGATTAACAGGTGAGGAAGGGTGGAGTGAGGCCAAGGAGGACCAGCCAGTAGGACCCACCCACCCCACACATGTTCAGCCCTATCACACATGCACAGGTATAGCCTGCTGTAGAGCAATGGCTGGAGGACAACATCTCCAGAGATGCTCCTTTAACTAAGAATGCAGCACTAGATTACTGTATCCAGCAAAGCTATCATTTAGAATGGAAGGGAAGATAAAGTGCTTCTCAGATAAGGTCAAGTTAAAGGAGTTCATCATCACCGAGCCATTATTACATGAAATGTTAAAGGGACTTATCTAAGAAAAAGAAGATAAAAAATATGACCAGTAAAAATGACAGCAAACTCACAGTTATTAACAACCACACCTAAAACCAAAACAAAAGAAAACTAAGCAAACAACTAGAACAGAAACAGAACCACAGAAATGGAGATCACATGGAGGGTTATCAATAAGGGATTGGGAGGGGGAGGGGGGGAAAGGTACAGAGAATAAATAGCATAAATGATAGGTGGAAAATAGACAGGGGGAGGGTAAGAATAGTGTAGGAAATGTAGAAGCCAAAGAACTTATAAGTATGACCCATGGACATGAACTATAGGGGGGGAAGGGGGTGGGCAGGATGGAGTTGAGTGAAGGGGCGGAAATGGGACAACTGTAATAGCATAATCAATAAATATAACAAAAAAAAATGCAGCACTAGCATCAGTACCCAGCCCACAATATTACTCAAAATGAGACTATTCAATCTGAACATTTATGCAGTAGTTATTCAAGGTAAGATTACTGAATTTGTATCTTAAAAACAAAGATCCAAGTCCAAATTAAATGGACATTTTCAGTTAATAACATTAAATTAATAGTATTCCGATGTTCTTACTAAGATTTAGATTGTCTTCTATTTCTTCATCGTCTGTATCTAATTCTTCACCATCTTCATCATAACAACTTTCAGTATCATCATCCTCTTCTGCTTCTATCCACTGACCAGGGAGCAGACCAGCAGCATCATAGGAGTTACACAGGGGACCCACTATGTGGGTGATAAAAGACTCTTGAAGCTTTGCCAGTTGAGGAGAAGAACGATCCATGAAGGGACTGATGGGCAAACCAAGATTTGCTTCTTCATCTCCCTGATCATTTTAAAAAGAAAAGTACATGTTTAACTGTTGAGAGAGCAACCACTAAGCTTTGTTGTTAAATTATCTTGAGGTTTTTAAAAATAAGCATATTTTGTATTAAAATAATTTTTACAAAAAGCATCAGTGAACCTAATTATAACTCTATTATTTCAACTATAAGAATTTCTTCAATATTTGAAAAATCCTAAATAAGACTTTATTCTCACACTCCACCATCCAACTAGTATGGTTGATACTTATTTAACAAGAAAAAATATACATCTTTAAGTATTAGCAAATTGACTAACAACCTTTAGAATTCCTTAATGTCAAACATAGATTCTCTTTGTCCTGGGGGGAGATTGTATAATGGAAATGTTTTTATTGTAGTGGTACCTCAAATGTACAGAGTGAGTTTTGCAAAATGCTTTTCAACCTCTCCCCCCTTTTGTAACAGCAGAACCATTTCATGAATCTAAATTAAAAACAAAACCAAAAAAACAAAACCTAGTATGTAAAACAGAAATAGAGCTACTGTGGTTGAAGTGCGGATTTGGGCCCAGAGCTCCAACTGCCTGCCCTGAGGTGCCTCTCACTGTGCTCTCTAGGGTCTGAGGAGCGAAATTTGAGATCAGACAGGTGTGACTGTAAGACCTGTTTTTGCCACCTACCACCTGCAGAGTGTTGGGTAAGTTATAAGCCCAATTCAGTGTAAAATTTTAGTAAGAATCTACTTTATAGGGTTGCTACGAGGATAAAAAACAAAATCATATGAAATGTTTAGCACTGTGTTGAGCATTCTCCAAATGATACTATTAATATTTGGTTCCTGGTGTCTGACCAGGAATACTCTCCACAATGCGTGAATTTTGCAGGCAAGATGAGCCACATACCCCTGAGGAAACCAGCAGACACTGTCCTAGGGATTAATTGGCCCATGATGTAAAATCTTATATGACTTTATCTTCTATGAGGAAGAAAAGCATTAAGGGGTTTTTTTTTTTGTTAAACTAGTTGGGTTTTGCACACAGCATTCTACAGTTTCATAGCTTTGGCACTTTTCTTCGTTTGGGGGGAGAAGTTTGGCTTTTCTAAGCCCATGGCACTCAGCGAGATTTAGGAATATAAAGCTGGTATAATTACGATGATAAAAAAGTGGTCAAGGTGAGAATTTTGCCTCCATATCTGAAAGATGTTTAATAGCATAGCCAGGTGGAGAGGAAATGTAATGGTTTTGATGAGGGTTAACTAGGACTTTCACAGACATCAGTACATTTAACCTTTATGACAACTCTATGGTAGGGTGTCGTTTTTCTCCTTTGACATGTGAATAATGAAACCTAGAAAGATGAAGTGAAACTGTCTGAAAAATTATGATTTTTAGTGATAGATCGGCAACTATTATAGCTAACATTTATGAAGCACTTATGTGCCAGGAACTTTTCTAAGACTTCACATGTTAAGGCTGCTGTGAGGATTAAATAGATTATGTGGTAGGTACCATCAATATTCCTGTTTTATCAACAGGAAACTGAGGCACAGAGAGGTTAAGTAACCTACCCAAGGTCACACTACTGGTAAAGAGGAGGAGCCAGGATCCAACCTCAGGTTTGCTCAGTAAGAATTAATTCTGTCTACTTTAAAAATCTAAATTATATGATAAACTGGGTCTAAATGAACTTTTCAAATGGTTTTTCACTTACTGAGTTTTCTAAACCTGGCATATTTTAATACTCTTTAATTACTACTGTACAAATAATATAAAGATGGCATTTTCCTTAGCATAAAATTCTTCTTTTGTAAATACAAATTAAAGCCTGAGGCAGGCTTCGTATCTTTGAGAATGAGGATGTAACTATACAAATTGATTATTGCAATCTACAAATTACGTGAATATTTATAACCATATATTACCCCAAATTACAAATAATTTCGCTCAAAGTATCAGAACAGTAAATATCAACCCTGAGATACTTACGTGTTTCCATGATGACACAGTATGGAACTTCGTAACTTACTAACAGCAGAGTATGCACCATTGTGTTGGGGCCTTTAGCTGGGGTGGTTGGAAGGCACTGTGTATTTACTGGTCATTTAATACAACTTGGTGTGAAAGGTATGACAGGTAAGTGTGCATGATTTACACACCCCACGTCATCACTCCTACTGGAGTTGCAACTCATGGTAAGAAAGCCCTGTCACAGAGGCTTCACAAGGCAGACATCTGGATCTTTTCTGATTATTAGGGTCAGTAAGGATTTCCAAGGAATGTAATTCCAAAGTCAAGAAGATGTGTTTGATATTCTGGAGATGATGAAATGTTAGGTTTATGGAGAAATCAGTGTACTTCTACCCTGTAGATCCTCAAAAAATTGTAAAAATTCTGCAAAAATGGTAGGATTATTTTTAAAGGCAAGATTTTAAAACACATGAGAAAAGAGCATGTTCATTTCTTTAAATCCTTGAAAACCAGGAAGTATCTACTTGTCCATTTCTAGCCCTCTAATTTCTTATCCTCATCCAGGACTTTTACCCCGTTGATGTTTCTAAGGCATTCTTTTTAGAGCAGAGTTGAAAATGGGTTGATATTCTTTAAATATAATCTAAGTATAACCTGAATTAATTGAAAACAACTTTGTTCAGAAATAGATTATCATAGGCTATAGTAGGCCATCAGAGTTGAAAGGAACCTTGGAATAATAATATAGTGTAGCCTTACCTCTAGACTCAAGAGTATATTCAATCCACTCCACATCAGGTATAAGCTAATTTTTCTTTTAAATTTTAGCAGCAAAGGCAAGAAGAGCAGAGAATATACTAAGACCAGGCAAATAAAACAATTTCTAAACATTTTTGGTCTGAGCAACTCGTATTTCAAACATTTAATGGAGGTGTCCAAATCCCAAAAGAGTAGTGTTTTCAGATGGCAGCTCTTAAAAATCCCACCAATCTCGTGTTTCATCTTACCTGCTCATAAAATTCATTGACAATGCCTTCCGTCCATTTCAAATGCAAGTTCCGAACTTTTGCTGGGCCATTTATATCAGCCAGTTTGATGCATACCTGGCATACTAAGAGGCGATCATTTTCATTACTCCATTCTATACCATTACTATTTACGTCATTGGCCTGTTTTGGAAAAACAATTATTTTAGGTTCTGAGGGCACAAGAGTTCTGTTGTTTCTACCAAATTATCTTAAACTTTCCCATCCAAATGACAAGAAGGAATTTCAATAAATACTCCTTTTAATCTGTTTGGGCCATAACATGGACCTCTATGATTAACATTCCCTTAAATTTGAAATGTTATTTTAATTTTGTTTCAACAGAAGCAGCGACTATAAAAACATAACAAACTATGCGTTTCAATATTTGCGATTACCACAGAGAATTGTTATTTGTGTATGAGGCAGGAGACAGAATAGGGATGAGGAAGCACTGAGACTCCACCCTGTTGCCAGCCAGCGCCCAACACCCTGGTTACCAAGAAATGTCTTGTGGCATCCTAGCAGTAGCTGACTGCTGTGTCACCTCACTTCCTTATCATGTTATTATAATAAATTAGCGATGCAGTTTGACCCCCCTTAATAATCAAGGAGGACTGTGGAAAATCACGAGTGGAAGCTTAAAGGTAATATACAGTATTTTGCCATGTATAATGCTATTCCGTGTATAATGCACACCCATGTTTTAAGTACCAATTCCCATATATAATCTGCATCCTTATTTTTCCCTCAAAAAGTTGGGGGCAATGTACATATTATACATGGTAGAAAAACCACTTGTTCATGTGCTGTAAAAGCCTGCCAAACAAAACAAAGGAATTCAGAAAAAACCAGCCCCCTATAAAGCCTGCACCCTCTCAGGGGAAGAGGCCATTCCTGCTGGCAGAGGCGGCCATCTCCTGTATCGTGGGAAATGTACTTTTCCTAGTAAATCTTCCTTCTCTTACCCTTGTTTGTGTAGTCCATTCAATTCAATGTTCATGACCACCAAGAACCTGGACCCCACCTCCAACTGGAGCACATATATATCTTTTGCTATTAATGTACAATATAATGTATAAGTATATGTATCTGCAAAACATCAATCATGTAAGACTAGTAACTTTCTGCCTCTGAAAGGTAAACACAATGGAGTTCAAAGAACACTAGTTTCGGAAGCTGACCCCTATGGTTTTAAATCCTGGCTCAGAAGGACTTGCTATTTGTGTAACACTGGGAAAATTGCTTAATCTCCATGAGTCTAAATTTCTTCATCTGTGAGACAGAAAAAGTAATACCAACCTAGCTGTAATGGCCTGAAGATTAACAACGAAAATCCCTAGTTCACAGTAAATGCTAAATAAATGCTAACATTGTTGTCTACATAAATGGTAATTATTAGGCAACTCACTATGCCTTTGTAAAGAACTCAAATGTTTATTCTTCTGTAAAAAATGAAGTGAATGGGCCAGATCAGTGGGTTTTGAACCTTTTAGTGTGGTGGTGGGTTTTTTGGCACCAAACCCTTTTGCAAAAGGAACGTTTATACAGACCACCACTACAGAAAACACTTAGAAAGAGGGCTCTTTTGATTAAATCTGTGTGGCAGGACTAGAGCGCCACTCATGTGGCACTTCCTGAGAGACTGCAGAATAGGTGTCTCTGAGAAACACAGATTTAGAAGTGCTATTGGGTTAGATAATTTTTTGCCTGTAAAAAGTTCTATTATTCTTACTTATGCACTGAAGTTAGAGCTACCCATGTACAAAATAATTTTAAAGGCACAGTGGTATCTCACTGAATTTTATAAATATTTCATTAATATCATATTCATATATATATACATATGTATATGGTATTTCGGATGATACATATATATTTCCTTCCAGGAAGTTAAGCCTAGTATACCTTTGTTACCAGCTCCTCCACACTGAAAGTACACCTTCCTTTATGTTACAAACTTATCAAGAAAACAATAGATTCCTGCCCACAAAAGAGGGGGCACGCATCCTTCCTTCAGGAATCTAAAGGATTTTTTTCATGCAAATGTCTGAGGCATAGAACATATGATTAGTACCATATCACATGAGGACAGGGACTCCTACCTGTTTTTTCCTTATTCTTTGTTAGCACATAGTGGGCAACCCCCAAAATAGTTGTTGAATGAGTGCATATTCTCAAGTGGAAGAGAGAGTATGTCTCTCCCACACCAGCCAAACACGAATATAAAGAAGATGCAACAGGTGTGGCGAAGTAGGCATAACTGGTTTCTTAGAGAACATCTTTGACTTCACAGAATGCCTTCACTGGCACTCAGATCTGCCCTTAAAAGCTTTTGACATAATTGACTTGTCACTATGTGAAAGGTACAACAATACAAGTCTATGTCAGAGAGGAAATGTAGCAAGCAATAGTATTTAGGATATGTTATTATAATAAAAATATTTTTTAAAATATTGGCATATGCATTCTTTACATTAGGTATTTATTATGATTTCATGAGTAAGATTAATTCTAACTTAATATTAAACACTAGTAACACTGGCAACAATAATTTACTTTTTCTTTATACCAGTCATTAATTTGTGTAACAAACCTTGGCATTGAATTCAGCAAGGAAATCAAAATGCTTTTTAAGATCTGTGGCAAGGATTGCTTCAATGACTAAAAAACGAACGCGCTTGAATTCCACATGATCAAGATTAAGAAGGAAGTTGTATTCTGGGCTGGAAAGATACAGATTCCAAGCCGATGCAGCATGATGATTTTCCAGAACAGATCTGTCATTGTATAAAACTGCCTAGAAAGGAATAAGAAAAATTACATAGACATCTCAACAATATTAAACTTTTAATAATAAAATTCAGATCAGGTTGTATGACTACAAACAGTGTGTAACTACTATATGCCAGGCCTTGTATTTTAATTTTGTGAAGGGTTGTGATAATTTTTAAGCAGACCAAGGTGCAAGCCAAGGTACACCTTTCCAGCCTGACAACTAGTCAATGCAAGGGCATCTTTGCAGACACCATGCTCCCTCCCACGAGATGAAAAGTTATTTGAGGACTACTTCATTAAATAAACATTCTCAGGTTAGGTTAATAAAGTCCTCAGGGATACGTTTCTCTTCTTTAGCTAGCATGGGATCAAGGGTGGTGGTGACTGAAAAGAGGCAGGGGTAGAGTCTAGGCTGAGTCAGACCCCCGTGTCTGAGAAGGACACATCCTACACTTCCATCTTGACACAGTGCCCAGGAGTAAGAATATGAAATAGGTAAAAGCACAAATCCTCTGGTTCAAGTGGTATGGGACTATTCACGTATTTTCTACCAAGTTTTCTTGTATATGGCCCAATACTATCCATGATGCTGCATGTTGATTGGGTTGTTTTTAATTTATATTTATTATGGACATGTAATCTATCATATTATACTACTGTGAATAATCTTGTCTGTATTTTGGTGCATGCATTTGTATAGGATACATGTATACACAGGAGTAGATTTAGGGATTTATGGAGCATGTAGATCTTCAACTTTACTGGATAATGTCAAACTGTCTTAAGTAGTAGGAGAGAGTCTCTGCTCCTCATCAATACTTGATATTCTCTGACTTTTAAATTTTTGCTAAATTGTTGGGTGCATAATGGTATCTAATGTTGGTTTTAATTAGCATCTTCCAATGGAAGATGCCCTAGGACTCTAGGACTTGGGGATACAGATTTTTTAAATCACTGGGTTACAGAAGTTTTAAAGCCTCTCCCACCTCTAAAAATTAAGCAGTTTTAAAAGTAATTAAGTACAGCCCTGGCTAGTGTGGCTCAGTGGATTGAGCACCAGACTGCGAACCAAAGGGTCAGTGGTTCCCCAGGGCAACCAATTCCAAGTCAATTCCCCAGGGCAACCCAGGGCACATGTCTGGGTTGCGGGCCAGGTTCCTCGATTCAGGGCATGTGAGAGGCAACAACACACTGATGTTTCTCTTCCTCTCTTTCTTCCTCCCTTCCCCTCTAAAAATAAATTAATAAAATCTTTTTTTAAAAAGTAAGTACAGTAATTTTAAAAAAGATTTTAAAACATTTTATTGTAGAATATAACATGTATGCAAAAAATGATAAAACTTGAATAGTACATACAGTTAACAAATAGTTACGGAGCAAATACCCATGTAACCAATGGTACTGTCAAAAATATAACGTTGCTGACTCATTAGAAACTTTCTTTGTACATTTTTCTGATTACAACGTCCTTCTCATGAAAGTATGCATCACTAAATTATGCATTCAGTAGTTTAGTTTTGCCTATTTTTGGACAATACACATGGAATCAAGTTTGGGAATTGCTTTTTTAGTGAAACATTGTTTTTTCCCATTTTGTTTATTTTTTTGAAGTGTAATTGGCATACAACATTATGTTAATTTCAGATGTACAACATTCAACATTTATATATATTGAGAAATGATCACCAGAATAAGTCTAGTTAACACCCATTTCCTTATATAGTTACAGATTTTTTTCTTGTGATGCAAACTTTTAAGATACACTCTTAAAACTTTCAAATATGCTACATGGTATTACTAACTGTAGTCACAATGCTGTACATTATGCTCCAGGACTTATTTTATAACTGGAAGTTGGTACCTTTTGACCCCCTTCACCCATTACACCTTGTCATTGCTGTGTTATTCCGTTTGGTTATATGGCCCAATACTATCCATGATGCTGCATGTTGATTGGGTTGTTTTTAATTTATATTTATTATGGACATGTAATCTATCATATTATACTACTGTGAATAATCTTGTCTGTATTTTGGTGCATGCATTTGTATAGGATACATGTATACACAGGAGTAGATTTAGGGATTTATGGAGCATGTAGATCTTCAACTTTACTGGATAATGTCAAACTGTCTTAAGTAGTAGGAGAGAGTCTCTGCTCCTCATCAATACTTGATATTCTCTGACTTTTAAATTTTTGCTAAATTGTTGGGTGCATAATGGTATCTAATGTTGGTTTTAATTAGCATTTTCCTGATTACTAATGAAGACGGAATGGTTACTGGTTGTTTGGATTTCCTACGTTGTTTGTACCTGTTCAAGTTCTGTCCATTTTAAAATTGAGTTGTGTCTTTTTCTAACTGATTTTTATGAATTCTGTATATATTCTGGTTTTGAGTCATTTGTTGGTTATGTGTATTGCATATACTTTTCTCCCCCACTCTACGGCTAGCCTTCTTAACATTTTTTGTTTTTGTTTTGTGTGTGTGTGTGTGTGTGTGTGTGTGTGTGTGTGTTTAATCCTCACCTGAAGACAGACTTAATGATTTTAGACAGTGGGGAAGAGAGGTAGAGAAACAGTGATGTGAAAAAGAAACATCAATTGGCTGCCTCTCACACACACCCCAACCAAGGATGGAACCCGCAACCCAGGCATATGCCCTGACCGGGAATCGAACTGGTGACCTTTCAGTTTACAGGACAACACTCCAACTAAGCCACACCAGCCAGGGCACCTTCTTAATATTCTAAATAATGTATTTATGGAAGTTATTAAATTTATTTTTGTTTCAAATAACTTTATTTCTAGATAACTGAGGCCCTAAAATAAAAAAAAATTACTAGTTTAGTGAAAGATCTTCCTATAATACATTACTTAATACTGTCTTTTAAATCAGCAGTCCCCAACCTTTTTGGCACCAGGAACCAGTTTTGTGGAAGGCTATTTTTCCATGGACCAGGGGTGGGTGGGGTGACATGGTTTCAGGATGATTCAAGAGCATTACATTCAAGCTCACCTCCTCCTGTGTGAGTCGGTTCCTAACAGGCTTGCCAGGGTTCTAATTATAAAGATGTGCTATTGTGCTACCCTGAAATACAGTGGTATGCTCAGTGGCCAAAGTATTTTTTTAATATATGTTATTGATTATACTATTATAGTTGTCCCATTCTTTTCTGCCCTTTAGTCCCCTCCTCCCTATTACCCCCTTCCCACCAGCATTCTCCCAACTCAGTTCATGTTCATGGATCGTACATGTAAGTTCTTTGGCTTCTCCACTTCCTATACTATTCTTAACCTCCCCCTGTCTATTTTGTACCTACCATTTATGCTTCTTATTCCCTCTACCTTTTCCCTCATTCTCCCCCTGCCCTCTCCCCACTGGTAACCCTCCATGTGATCTCCACTTCTGTGATTCTGCTCCTGTTCTAGCTGTGTTCTTAGTTTGTTTTTGTTTTTGATTTACATTTTAGGTTCAGTTGTTGATAGTTGTGTTTGTTGTCATTTTACTGTTCATATTTTTGATCTTTTTCTTAGATAAGTAATTTTAACATTTCATATAATAAGGGCTTGGTGATGATGAATTCCTTTAGCTTTACCTTGTCCAGGGAGCACTTTATCTGCCCTTCCATTCTAAATGATAGCTTTGCTGGATAGAGTAATCTTGGATGTAGGTCCTTGCTTTTCATCACTTTGAATACTTCTTGCCAGTCCCTTCTTGCCTACAAGGTTTCTTTTAAGAAATCAGCTGATGGTCTCATAGGAACTCCTTTGTAGGTAACTGTCTCCTTTTCTCTTGCTGCTTTTAAGATTCTCTCTTGGGTAATGTAATTATAATGTGCCTTGGTGTGTGCTTCCTTGGGTCCAACTTCTTTGGGACTCTGAGCTTCTTGGACTTCCTGGAAGTCTATTTCCTTCACCAGATTGGGGAAGTTCTCCTTCATTATTTGTTCAAATAAATTTTCAGTTTCTTGCTCTTCCTCTTCTCCTTCTGGCACCCCTATGATTCTGATGTTAGAACGTTTAAAGTTGTCCTGGAGGTTCCTAAGCCTATTCATTTTTTTGAATTCTTGTTTCTTCATTCTGTTCTGGTTGAATGTTTATTTCTTCCTTCTGCCCCAAACCTTTTATTTGAGTCCCGGTTTCCTTCTCATCACTCTTGGTTCCCTGTACATTTTCCTTTATTTCACTTTGCATAGCCTTCACTTCTTCCTTTGTTTTGTGACCATACTCAACCATTTCTGTGAGCATCCTGATTACCAGTGTTTTGAACTCTGCATCTGATAGGTTGGCTATCTCTTCATCATTTAGTTCTATTTTTGGTGTCTTGATCTGTTCTTTCATTTGGGCCATATTTTTTTGTTTCAGTGTGCCTATTATGTAGTAAGGGGTGGAACCATCAGTATTCAGTGGTAGCGCTGTATGTAGGGGAGAGATCCGAGAGGGAACAATGCTGCTTACTCAGCTCTCAGCTGGCTTTCAGTAACTTCCCTCACTACCCACAAGCAAATAGGGCCCTTCTGGTGCTGATTCCCCGGTCGGAGGGTTTGTACATTCTAGAACCCTGTGGGCCTCTCAAAGAACTCTCCTGTGAGGCTGGGGAATTTTTCCTGCTGTGGCAACCCCCACAGGTTTATTTCCCTCCAGACCCTGGGTTGCATGGTCTGTCTCTTTCCCCAGTTGTTCCTCCCGGATTATCTGCAAGCAAATGTGGGACCACCTGGTCCACCAGCCGCCACCTTGCCAGGAGTCCTCTGTGCCCCAGCTGCCCATCTCCATCCCTCCTACTGGTTTGGATAAATGTTTCTTTATTTAACTCCTTGGTCGTCAGAATTCCATACAGTTTGATTTTCTGACAGTTCTGGTTATTTTTTGTTTTTAAATTTGTTGTCATACTACTTTTGGTTGTGTGAGGAGGAAAAGTGTATCTACCTACGCCTCCATCTTGGCCAGCAAGTTCTTAAATTTCATGTAGTGCAATTCATCAATAGTTTCTTTTATGGTTAGTATTTTTCTTTCCTGTTTAAGAAATCCTTGCCTTTGAGATTTTGATTATTGGTTGCACTGAATTTATAAATCAAGGGGAATTGACTATCTTAAAATATTGATGCAATCTGTAACCATGGACTATCTTTTCATTTATTTATTTATTGATAGAAAGGGGGAAGGGAGGGGAAAAGAGAGGGAAAGAAAAATCAATCAGTTGCCTCTCATATATGCCCCAACTGGGGCAGAACCCAGTACCCAGACACGTGCCCTGAATAGGAATCAAATCAGTGACCCTTTGCTTTGCAGGACAATGCCCAACCAACTGAGCCATATTCATTAGGGCTCTTCATTTATTTTTTAATGTATATAAGTAAAGTTTTATAAATTTCCCCACAAAATCTTGTATATTTTTGTTAGATTTATTTCTAGGTACTTTGCAATCTTTTTTAAAAGAATTTAATTTTCTAATCAGCAGCAGCTGGTATTTAAAAGTATAATTACTTTTACATATTGATCCTTATACCTAGCAACCTTGCTAAAATTTCTCATTTTAATAATTTACTTGAAGATTTAAAATTTTTTCAACATGTTTAATCATCTTGATTAATGATAGTTCATTATCTGAGAGTAATGATATTTATCAGTCCTTGTTCTTTTAAATTCTTTTTCTTGCCTTACTATAGTGGCTAGAATCTCTAGCATTGTCTTGAATAACAGACATACTTGTCTTGTTTTTGATATCAAAGAGAAAGTATTCAGTAATTCACTACTCAGCATATGATGATTTGCTGAAGGATGTTTTCTTAATGATACCCTTTGTCAGATCAAGAAAGTTCTCTTTTAGCCCTGGCCAGGTAGCTCAGTTGGTTAGAGCATCCTTACAATACGCCAAGGTTGTGGATTCAGTCCCCCATCAGGGCACATACAAGAATCAATCAATGAACGTGAAACAACAAATTGATGTTTCCATGATTCACTCTCTCTCCCTCCTTCCTCTTATTAATAGATAAAAATTAACAGAAAAGAAAGTTCTCTTTATTCCTACTTTTCTAAGTGCTTTAATTAGGAACCAATGTTGAGTTTTATAAACTTTTTTTCTAAACTCATTGAGATGCAATAATTTAAAACTTTAATCTGTTAAGGCGAGAATTTCATTGATTATTTTTTTCTGTTAAACATATCTTGCACTCCTGGTTCATGGTTATCCTTTTAAAATATTATTAGATTAGGTTTGATAAAATTCTTATTTAAGGTTTTTACATTTATGTTTGAGTGAGACTACCCTGTGATTTTTCTTTTTTTTGTATTATCTTTTTTAGATTTTAATATCAAGGTTTGCATAATGCTAAGTCAACTTTTTTTTCATTATTGCCCCCTTAACAAGAATTCTTAGACAGTTTTTGCTAATCACTCTCCCTTTAAATTTTAATACTACAGATGTAACATATCTGTCTATGTACTACAGGCATATCTGTGCTTTAAACATAAAAAGAGTAAGATTTTTTGCCCTGCTAGGAACCAATTTGAATAAGCATAGCAATTATTAAAAGAACTTCCACAGCTAGTGGTAAAGGCTAGGAATAAAAATAAAAACCCCATCCCTCTCTTCATAGGGCTTCCTGTCTAATGGGAAAGAAGGAAAGATAAAAACAGAATGCAATCTCTACTAAAATACATACTCTGAGAGCTTAATTAGTTTTATGTATTATTTGTGAAAATTAGCTATAGTCAAGATTTATGCATCGAACTTAACACCATTTGATTGTTTTTTACACTGTTTGATTTTGTGTAAGCAATGATATGATTTAAACTTTGCAACAGGCTATATAAAGGCTGGAAACAATTGAACTGCTCATCAGACAGAAAAAATGTTATCCAGCCATAAGAAAGAAATCCTGCCATTGCAACAGCAGGGATGGACCTTGAGAGCATTAAGCCAAATGAGATAAGTCAGGCAGAGAAAGACAGATACTGTATGATACCCCGTATACGTGGAATCTAAATAAGCTGAACTCAAAGAAACAAAGTAGAATGGCTGGTTACCTCAGGGCAGGAGGTAGGGGAACTGGGGAGAAGTTGGTTAAAGGGTACAAACTTCTAGTTATAGGATGCGTTAAGTTCTGGGGATCTAATGTACAGTATTAGATTATAGTTAACAATAGTGTATTATGTACTTGAAAGTTGCTAAGAGACTAGATCTAAAATATTCTCACCACACACACACACACACACACACACACACACATACATTATGTGACATGACAGAGGTGTTAGCTATTGCTACGGTGGTAACCATATTACAATATATGTATATCAAATCAACACCTTAAACTTATATAAGGTTGTATGTCAATTATATCTCAAAAAACACATTTCAATCTAACTTTATTTCAACTTCTAAACCTCATAACCCTCAAAAGGAAAGAATAGGTTTCAATGACCCCCTATGGAGTCAACTTAAATTTAATAGTCACTTGACAAATTCATGCTCAAATCTGGTGAGGATTGATACACTTTGAGAACAGCTTAGTCAGCTCAGGGAGAAGTAATCAAACTCCCAGCTCAATAAAGCACAATGTATAATGTGTTTCCTGTAGAGCTAACTGTCTTAATAAACTCTCACCTAGCAAGATCAGTAAAAGGAATAAATAAATTCAGAATTCTCTCACCATCCAAATTACCCTTTGAAATTACCAGAGGAATATAAAATGCGGGCAAAAAGTCTGAATCAATATTAGAATCCAGATATAATCACCACACTGGAAATTTCAAAGACACTGTAAAAGTGGGGATGGACCAAGGAAAAGCCAACTACGTCATTCATAAGAAGGAAAAACCCACCAAGAGAATAAGTGGAAGGAGTTCCCCAGTGGGACTCTTTATAGCCGAGTGGAGGTGAGAAACAATCAAGGAGCAGTAAGCAGGAGGCCAATGTCATGTCTCCTTTAGGAAGATGGTAGATGGTTGCACAGAGAAATGAGCCAAGCTTAAACTTAGTGGGGGAAAAAAACATTCCAAGTAGAACTGATGATGAAGCCTCAGCTGGTTTCCCCTGAGGGCTCTGTGACAACTAGAGAAGGAAGGCGTGCCCCAGCTAATTTATAGTGGCAGTGCCTGCTTTCTCTAGCTACGGATCCCCTTACTTCTCTCCAAAGGCAAGCACATCTCTAATTTGGCAAAGCAAATGAGCTTTATGAACTCCACTTTTCACCATCTTTTTGAGTCATATTTGCAGGAGTTTAATATAACCTGTGATAAAATCAATCTTAACAAATAATACTTTTCAATAAATATTGAGCAAAAAGAGAAAACCAACCAAACGTACAAAAGACTTACCAAAAAAAGTCAAAAAACCTGAACTCTGTCCTCTTTTTGAAGCACAAGAAACAGAAACATTTAAAATTATCTAGATCAGAGTCATAAGGTTAAAAAGAACACTTCTGAAGAGTGAAAAGTCTTGGATTAAAAAAGATTGCTTTCATTAAAAGAAATAATATTCCTGACTTTAAAAAAATCCAATAGAGTTAGTAAACAAATCAGATGTTACAGAAAACAAACAAATAAATAGACAGTTTTGATGAACAGCTGTCATCTTGTGGTTCCTCTACCCTGAAGTTCTGGGTTTGTTCTAAAATTCTGGTAATCCTATGTCTTTAATTTGTCTTAGTTACACTTTTGTTTTGCTAAAACACATTTTTAAGGTAACTTTCTTAGGGTGAATGGGACATGGTTTTTAAAATTTTTGCATATCTGAGGTTCTCTTTATTTTGCTCTTAAAGCTCCACTGTAGCTGGAACTGGATACAGAAATCTAACTTAAAAATAAAATAATCTCTCTACACCAACACTCCTGAACTCTTTCCTCCTTTTTACTTTCCTTTCACTTACATGATAATCATCTCCTCCCTGTCTGTCTCTTATACACACAATTTATTATTCTTGCTTTACTAAAATGTTAAGTTCCATGGGGACAGAATTTTTTTGGTCCACTTTGTTCAATAATAATGCCTAGAATAGTATCTCTTCTACAGTATGTACCCAGTATTGTTGAAGGAATAAAAAAACAAGTAAATGAATTCCTTTGGAATTTTAAACACTTTATTCTAGTATCATCTAACATCGACTGTTGCTAAAATATGATGCCAGTTGGATATTCATTATTTAAGTGTGTTGTTTTCATCCTCTCAGAAAGAATTCTTTTTTAAAAAAGGTCTCAGTTCTGAAATTTTACCATGACTTCCTATGTGTATGTTTTGGGGCTTCTCTTCCCCCCAACCCATTCAACTTCTCTGGCATTTGATGAGTCCCTTCAATCCAAAGACTCAACTCTTTCAGGAACCTCCAATAGTCAGATCTTGGCCTAGTCCCCTATACCTTATTTTTTCCTTCCCTATACTTTCCATCTCTTTATCATTTGAGTCTATATTCTAGGAGAAATGGCCTGACTTTACTCCCAATGCTTATATTGATTTTTAAAAATTTTTCTGCAATAATATTTCTAGTTTCTAAGAGTTAATTGATTGTGATGTTTTCTTTTTCATAGTTTTATCTTCTTATGGATGCAGTCTTTTTCCATTTCGCTTTGAGAACTTTACAAAAAACATTCAGTGGTTTTCTACTCCCTAGATTATCATTTTCTCCCTGTGTTCAGTTAATTCTATGCATTTTAGCTTTTTCTTTCCAAGCTACTGATTAGTATCATATGTCTTGAGATCCTTGGTTATCCACTGATATAAAAAGAAGTGAATTGTAGATTGCAAGTGTGACTTTCTTTTGCTTTTGTGTATGTTTTATTGCTGAGTCTATTCTTTACTTGGGAAGGACGAGTAGGAACTCTGTGAATGTGGATGGGGCTTGTTACTTAGTAGGTTTTCCTTTAGAGTTAGCAGATTGGGTGCCAGCTCTTCAGTTTCTAGAATGAGAAGAATTTACTATGTAATGTTAATACCCACACCAGTAGTTCTCTCTTGACAGTTTCCTTCAATATCTGAAAGATGAGTTTTGTGCCTGGAGGTAAAAGCAGGGTTGCAGTAGCTTTGTTAAGGTTCTGTGGTACATGTGCTAGGGGGTGTGCATGTGTGTGGGGGGCTGCGTGCATGCACACTCCAGCATGTGCACGTGCGGGCAGGGGCAAAGGCATCCGGAGTCCCTCTCGGGTTGCACTTAGTCTGTAGCACCTTCTAGTGTATTCTTATGTCTCAATATTCACCCATCTTTTTTTCATTTTCTAGAAATAGTATCAAATTCTTTAATCTACTGGTGATAATACCCTCCTAACTATTCCTCTCTCTTGCCATGAGCTTCATCCCTTACTATCATTTCATCAGGCACCAGGGGAGAAAATGCATGTTGTTAGTCACCATCTTGATCCATATTTTGAGAAACAAAACATATTTATGACTGTCTCAGGTTTACAAATCCCAGTTTCAAGTTTTAGTTCCTTTTACCCTAAATCTCATCAAAATAGTCTATACACTAATACCTCAAGCACTAATCTCCAACTTTCAGCCAACTTTTCATTTGGAAATAGCTTAGAAATCTCAGAATTCCAATACTGACATCCCTCCAAGTTTAAATTTGACTATTTTACCTTCTTTCATGGCAATGATTCAAAATAATCCTCCTGTGTCTTCCCAGCATGCTCTCTTTACCATGAGAATGAAGAGGAATACTTGATTCAGTTGGTGGTATTATATGCTACTGTCGCTTTTTATAATACACTGGAGAAATAATTGTGGCCTGATTAGACCCATTGAGCTTCCCAAGATGAGAAAACCTACTTTATTGCCTAATAAACACATTGAGCCTCAGGCTTTCACAAGAGAGTCCTTATCTCACAGGCACTAGCTGAAGAAGGTGTTAAGAATTTCATTACTTTGGGAAGAACTCAGTACATTTCAGACAAGCTAGCAGTCTTGCAGAGCAAAGAAAGCAGGCATCCTTCAGCATTCAACAAATATTTACTGAATGCCTTTAGTACGCGAGGTACTACTAATGTAGGTATTAGGGAGTAAAAGAGACAAAAATCCCTGACCTCATAGAAACTTACATTCCACTGAGGAAAGATGTATAATAAATGAACAAAATGCAGAGTATACTAAATGATCATTGCTATGGAAAAAATAAAGCATGGAAGGAACATAATGAGTACCAGGAAGGCTTCTGAAATGGAAGGAGGTAACAAAGTGAGCTACAGTGACATCTGGGGATTCTGGGTGGGAGGACAGAAAGTGAAAAGGCTCTCGGGGAGTGTGCCTGGGATACAGAAAATAACAGCAAGGAGGCCAGGAAGGCTAATGCTGAGTAAGAAAAAGGAGAATTACTGGGGTCTAATTCACGTAGGATTTTTCTGAGCTACTCGAACGACTTACTAGAATGTGGTAAATGCCATGCCACTTGAGGGTTCAGAACAGAAAGTGATGTAACTCAGATTAAACAGTGACACTTGGCTGCTGTGTGTTGAGAATAGACTGAAGGGGAGCAGGAAGTAAGCAAGGAGACAAGGTAAAGGCTATACTTTTTCAGTAGCTGAACTCTCTAATCAACTTCCTGTCTGTTCCAGAGCTTCCCACTCCTTCTTCTATTGACAGTTCTTAACAAGGAGAAATTAGAAATAACATATTATTGATGTTTTGTCCAGACTTCAATGTTGTATTTTGATTAGAGCAACAGTTTTGAGTATGTAACTTTATAAATTCTATTCATGTATCAGTGTTTTTAAATTCTCTGCACATGAGAGTTAACACTAGAATTTACTCACTTTTAATGTCCTTGAAGGAAAAGTAGTAAGTCTGACTCACTTCCACTCACAATTAACAAAATAAAAGACGGAATAAAAGCAGAGAGTGGAAAAGAACAGTGAGTAATTTCTGTCTACGTGATTATCAACTTCAGGAGGTTCTCAAATACATAAAACGGTGGGCAACTTTCCATGTGTTATCTCCTTCACCCTTAATTGTATCAGGTGCATATTCTGAGGATCAGAAAGATAAGGGTGATTTGCTTAAGGTCACGGAACTAACAAGTAGGTAACCAGAAATCATCAATCCCAAGACCAGTGCTTTTCCCATTGTGCCAGCCACTACTGCCCAGTTCTATGACTCATGAGAGGATTTGCAAAGGTGATGAAGTATTAGGCTAGAGAGAATGGGCATGATTCTTGCAGAATGGTACTGCAAATGAGGAAATATGTGCTTCTTAGTCGGTAAGTCTCCCAAAGCAATTCTTAGAAAGAGAACAAATATTAATATCTAGGATGAAATTTATTTTTTTATTAGTTACCTGTGGAAATCATGAGTCATTAATAAAGTCTCATGGGAGAAAAGGAATCACACGGCACTTTTAACATTCTCCCCACACCTCCACAAACCCTGCTCTTGTTCATGATGAAGAATCTATCCCACATATTTTAAAGTGAGGATTTTTGAAAGGGAAAAAAGTGAGAAAAAGAACACAGAATGGCTACAGATGATGAAAGGATCAGAACACAGACTTACACATACAATGATACAGTGAAAAAGATGAATTCACCAGTCACTTACTACTCATCCTGTAAGGCACACAGCTAAAAACATAAAAAATACAAAGGAATCACCAGCCTAAACATACACCCACCCACACTAAATTCTACTTAAAATAAGTACTTGGTTCCAAGTCGAATGCTGAAAACCGGTACAATTACAGTACCCATTTGTTGGGAATTCCTACCTCTTATGCAGATTGTGACTATAAAGGAATCTTGCACCTTATTGATGGTACTAGATTCAAAAATAAGGTGGTATTAGAAGAACTTTTACACATACTAATATATTCAGACTTAAGAGATTTAGAGCCTGGTTATTAACACATGCCTTAGAGGAAAAGGAAGACAACAAAAATAACAGCTGTCCATCATTACAGCTTTTAGTCAGATAAAAGGCCTTGCCATTGTAAGTCTTCCATCTAGTCAGTCTTACCAGTTTGATCAAAGACAAAAATACTGAAAGCAAGAACTCCAGAATTTCATAAAACAATGAGTCACTTTCATGAACATTTTGTTTTCTAGCTGGAGATGTTTTCCCTAGTTCTTTAGCACACTTCATATCAATGCCATATGTTAATATCCAATTCAGTGTTGATGGATGGCCATATGATTCAACTGAAGAATGATTTACAAGAAGATATACAGCATGGTCGTAAAATTTCAGAATCACTCTTTAAACTTTCTGAAAAAGTATTTCCTACCTGAGGGGCATTCGTAGCCACCAGAAATGCATTTGTCCGCCCTGGATGATCATAATCATGCATAGCAGCTGCCACATATAAAGCCATCAATTCCAAAGCAGGGATGTTTGAAGACAGGCATCCATAGCTCTCATCTGGGACTGAGCAGCTCCTCGAAGAAATGTAAGCAATTTGCCCAGGGTTAATTCTACCATCAGACTCTGAGGAACAAGCACAGTAAAACCAGCATTACACATATAACCTCCTCACAATGAGGCTAAGGAGGGGAATCCCCATAGGTAGTGTGATTATTTACTTGTTTACTTATTAAGAAATAGACTTTATACACATGCATTTAAAACAATATATTAACCATCCTAACAAGTGTTAGGTGATATCTCATTGCAGTTTTTTTTAAAGATTTTATTTCATTTATTTTTAGAGAGAGGGGAAGGGAGGAAGAATGAGAGGCAGAGAAACATGAATGTGTGGTTGCCTCTTGGGTGCCCCCTACCTGGGACCTGGCCTGAAACCCAGGCATGTGCCCTGACTGGGAATCAAACCAGCGACCCTTTGGTTCGAAGGCCAGTACTCAATCCACTGAGCCAAACCAGCCAGGTCACTGCAGTTTTGATTTGCATTTCCCTGATGATTAGCAATGTCAGTATCTTTTTGTGTACCCGATGGCAATTTAGATGTCTTTAGAAAAATGTCTATTTAGTTCCTTTGCCCATTTTTTAATCAGATTTATTTTGTTTGTTATGGAATTGTGTGAGTTCTTTATGTATTTTGGATATGATCCAATACATAGCTTGCAAATACTTTCTCCCATTCCATATGTTGCCTTTAGTTTTCATTGTTTCCTATGATGTACAGAAGCTGTTTAGTTTGATGCAGTGCCACTTAACTGGTTTGTTTTTGTTGCTTGTGCTTTTGGTGTCATAATCATTTCTATTGGTTCTCCAGTGCAATGAGAATAAGTCAGCACACCCCAGTCTTAGCAGTCTGTTTTCACCGTAATTTTCCATTTCACCAGCTACTTGGTTTCCCAAAGCCTTGTCTTCTTCAGACACTAGATTCCATAACACTACGTATGAGGACTTACAACACTGCCAGTAAGAACGTGGAAGGAAGTGAGGTGCGTGGGAGAGAAAACAGATGTTGCACTAGGGAATACTTAAATATTGTGCACAGACTGTTGGGAGTAAACTGCTCTTACGGACACTTCCATGAGGGCTCAGACAGACATGAGAAACATATTATTGGAAACTGGGAGAAAGGAGATCATTGTTATACTGTAGCAGAAAGCTTATCCGAATTGTATGCTGCAGTTATATGGAACACAAAACTTGAGAATTCATTTAGCTGAGGAGATTTCCAAGCAAAGTGTTGAATGAATATATAGATCCTGGCTTCTTACTGTGTGTAGTGAAATGTAAGAGGAAAGAGAGACTGAGGGAAAACTGTTCAGCCAAAAAGAACCAGGACTTGATAATTTGGGAAATTCTCAACCTGTCTAAATTGAAAAAGATCCTAGCAGTAGGAGATTAGCTGTCACCAAGGTATATTCCGGATAGAAAGCCAAGCTTGTGGCTGGCCCATATGTTGCTAATGTCTTGGAAGGATGAAAAGGTAGGGTCAGAGAGGGTCTTGAGAATAATAAGCTGCGGCTTCTTTGAAGAAGGGGGCCATGCACCGTGTGATGCAGGTGGCTTCTGGCAGATGGAGGAGGCAAAGAAATGAATTCTCTACTAGAAACTCTAGGAGGAAAACAATCTTGTTGACACTTTGATCTTAGCCCAGCTGGACTTATTTTGGACTTTTAACTTCTAAAACTGTAAGATAATAAAATTGTATTGTTTTAAGCCACTAAATAAGTCTATAGTGATATGTTACAGAGTCAATAGGGAAACTAACAGATTTTGGTACTGGAAGTGGGGTATTGCTGTAACAAATCCCTAAAAATTGGAATTGAGCAATGAATGGGCAGAGACTGCAATTTTAAGAGCATAATAAACACCAAACATATTTAGTAAGTTCACTGAACACCAAGCAGGATGAATACAAAGAAAATCACCTGAATCCATATTGTCAAAATGATAAACATCAATAGCAAAGAGAAAAGGGACACATTAGTTTTAAGGAGCAATAAGACTTATGGCCAATATGTCAACAGAAACTACAGAAGTCAGAATGGAATGGTATCATCACAGGTACTGAATTATGAAAATATTCTTCTAAGACAAAATAAAGACATCTACAAACTAAAGAGCTAAAGAAAATGGTCTCTAATGGAAGCACAGAACTACTGGACGGAATGAAGAGCACTAGGAATGAGTGAAATGTAAATGGCAGACGAAAATGAACATTAGGCAATTCCCTCACACAAGTAACGGCAGTACTTAGACTCAAGTACAAAGAATGTAAAGCAGTGACTGAGTCCGTAATATTTATACTGATTAGTATGGTAGTATTTCTCAGGCATTTGTAACTGAGCAAATTCTGTCAGTGTGTGTGTGTCTGTCTGTCTCCATATTATTGAAGTATTTCTCCTCTCTTTTATAAATTAGGATAAGAGAATCATAAATGTTATAATTCATTATATTTGTACAAATAATTATACTTATTAGGAGGAACAGAACAACTTCTTTGGGAGCAAAATTTAAAAGTTAAAAGTTTTAAAATTCATTGAAATACTTATGTGAGGCTTTTAAACATGTCCCATTTCAATGGGAATATTACATATTTTAAATGTATATGATCTACCTAAAACAAAAAAACAAGAATTGAAAGAAGAAAGCGAAGAAGTAAGTATCGTAACATTCAGGATAATGGTGACCTCGATGGGGTATCAGCAGGAGGGGACCCAGAAAAGAGACTTGGTGGATCTAGCGGTACTCAACCCAGCTCTTAAGATGGGTAGTAGGTTTCCTAATTTGCATGTCATTTTTATGCATCAAAATTTACACAGTCCTTTGTACGAACCAAAGGTTACTTAATGAAAATTTTTAAAGGAGAGGTAACGAAATGAGATAACTCGATTTATTATCCCTGTTAATTAAAAAGATTTGTAGAAGGAAATACCTGTTTCATCTCCTGTTCCATGACTGCTGTGGATCTGCTGTAAGCCAGGAATTGGCCGCGTCGTCAGGTACCAGACTGCATGCAGGACGTCTGTGGCGTGTATACGATTGTGATCTGAAGTCACCAGAAATGTTTTACAAAAATGATCACTGTTTTGTATTTACCATAAGACATTTTAAGAAGTATAATAATATTTAGTCATCCTCATATATAAATTGTGTGGCTTAGAGTAATTTCCCACAATTTTTGTTTCATCTTACTTTTTTCTGACAATAGTATTTATTATTACACTCAAAGTTTTTTTGTTTTTTTTCCTATGTTCCTTGTATGCAGTTTTTTAATTGTATTTTTTCCATGACCATTTATCCCCCTTATACTCCACAATCACCACACTGTTGTCCACGTCCATGAGTCCTTTTTCCTTTTTGCTTGATTCCAATTTCACTCATGTGGAATCTAATGAACAAACTGAACTGACAAGCAAAATAGAAAAGACTCATAGATAGAAGGATGGCTGGGGGTAGAGGTATCATTTTTTAAATCCTCTTGATGTATTAAAAACTTTTTTTAAAACTAATACTATGAAAACATAATAATACTATGAAAACATAATAATACTATGAAAACATAATAAAGGGGTCAAAGAGAAGGTAGGATGATGGGGCTAATTGAAAGGCATTGGAAAATATATTTAAGGCTGTAGCTTTTAAAAATATTTTGTAAATAGTGTCTGGGTTATGGAGACCTATGTTTGAACACAAAATTTTTTGCACATGGGCACATAAAACAGTTAAAATTCTGGATACTTGACCATCCTCTGACCATCTCACACACACACACACACACACACACACACACACACACACACACAAATGAAGATGCTATTTATTCCTCAGGTCTGCTATAAGGATTAAATGTTAAATGGTATATGAACAGATTCAGAACAGTGTCTGATACATAGTACATGATCAATAAAACACTGGTTTACTGAAATGTCTCTATGTGAAAAGGCAAGACCTATAAGTAAAAACCAGTTTTGCTATTTATAATTTTATAACCTTGGAAAAGATCCTTCCGAATTTTAACTTCTCACCTGTGAACAGAAGATAATTCAACCTTTCCCACAAAGATTAAATGAGATAACCTTCGTTAATCTAATGATTATAGTCATAGCTGACATTCAATAAAAATTCAATGCTTCAGCCATTACTTTAATAAGTAGCTACTGTGAAGAATGGGCAGATGATACAATACTAAGTGTTAAGGTTATAGAACATGGTTCAATGTACTAGGGGCTTAATTATCATAAATAATCATCACCTTTTATTGACCATGTACTACATCCTGTAGATTCCAATACATGCTTTACACAGATTATCTTATCACTACCTATGGGGTAAGTACTATTGTTATTCCCATTTACAAACTTGGAAACTAAAAAAGTTAGATCCAGATACTCTTTTCTTAAACAATATATCCAAATTGGAGCTGACAACGAATACTCCCTACCACCTCTTTCTTTCCATTTCCCTTTCCTTCAAGTCCATCTTAAAGTAGTTCTTTATTCCATTTATAAAATTTAGTCACTTTTTAAAATGCATACTTTATAAGTGGAAATTATAGTATATATATAACTCACATTAAATTATGAAGTATCATCATTATGAGTTAAGCCAATTTAATAATTTGCTATTTAGGTAGTTGATTTCCCCAAAATACGTCAAAAGAAGGGAAAATGTAGAATGTATTGACACATAAAGAAAACTATCTTTGTGTATTATGAAATTCAAATGAATTTTACCATAAAATCAAAAAGCCATTAAAAATTATTCATAGATCGGGATACCATTAAAAACATAAGTTCTATGGGTAAATTTTAAACATTTTAAAATCTAGAATTTTTTGAAACACTTGACTAAATATTATTAGACATTTTAAAAGATTAGATATTCAGTTAATATTAACCTAGAAAAATTGTATCATGTAATAAATAAAAGCAGATTATAAATAGGTGTCTGTATTATGATTTACTTCATAAAAAATATATGGAAGAAAAGTTTTCAAGAATATATATGAAAATGTTAACAGTAGTCAGTTATCTTTAGGTAGTAGGATACAGATTTTCTTTTTAAATCTCCACTTAAAACTATTCCAAATATGTAAATTAAAAGTGTTCAGGAACTATCTGAAGGGAAAAAATAATAGCGTTTCAAAGCCAGTATTATTTATTTGCACTTAAATAATAAGGCATGTTAATACTTACAAGGAATATCTCGATAGCCATTTTCTAATGCACGAAAATAGTTCATGAATTGCAGAGTGGGAATTTTAAATACTTCCAGTAAACCAGTGTCTTGAAATAAGGTATACATAACCTAAATATCAATTAAAACAAAGTTCACTTTAAGAGTCAGAATTTCTATTTGTAGTTGACTATAATGTTTTTGTGATTTGCATTTATGAATATTAACCATGTATATTTAAGTTAATAATTTATTAAAAACTTCCCTACAATAAATTCTTTTCAAAACATGAAAAAGGAAGACATCACCCTAAAGCCCATGAAAACCAAAGAAAGATTACCATATCATGTTCTAGTTTAAAATTTTTTCCATTCTTCCCTTTAGCTCTTTATTCATAATTTATTGAAGGGTATATGAATTCTAATCTGTTCTAGTCCTACATGTTAGAAGAAGTCAGAAAAGTATATTTAACAGGTTTTTGTACCTAAAGGCTTCAATGAGATGAATTAGATACCTTCAATATAATTTATCCATATGTTCTTATATTTCATAAATAAGATACTTTAGAGTTAATGAGAGCGATACTTGGGAAGGTTAATCTGATGCTGTTGTATAAACCCATCAGAGACAACCCTTAGTCTGGGTAGCAAAATGAAAGTATTTTTCCATGGTTGTAGCAAGAAATAAACTATTTGGTTTTGAATAAAAGATAGAGAGGGCAGGTGAAAAAAGAAGCATTAAGTTTCAGTGGTTAGAACCAGATCACCTTTTTTCCTTCTCAACCTGAAGATGCAATACAGTAATAGACTGAAGATTTACTCTTCATTACTCTAAGAGTAAGTGCTCTATAATAATACTCTATAATATTCTATATTGATAATACTCTATAATAATACCCTATATTACTCTTTCAACCTGAAGCTTCAATGCAGTAATAAAGTAAAACTTTATTACTTCAGTAAAATTAAATATTATTATTATGGACAATTAAACTACTTTTCATTTGTAATATATATATTTTCAAGTTTACTGAAAACTTTATTTGTGAAAATAATTCAATTAAAAATATTGAATTTCTGCCCAAACCAGTATTAGACATTTTTAGATTTTGCTTTTCATAAAGATTTAAAAAACATTTATAATTTATTTATTTATTTTTAAAGATTTTATTTATTTATTTTTAGATAGAGGGGAAGGGGGAAGAAAGAGGGAGACAAACATCAATGTGTGGTTGCTTTTCATGCCCCCCCACCCTGGGAACCTGGCCCACAACCCAGGCACGTGCCCTGACTGGGAATTGAACAGGTGACCCTTTGGTTTGCAGGCCGGCACTCAATCCACTGAGCCACACCAGCCAGGGCAAACATTTATAATTTAAAAAGTGGAGATTTGAAACAAACCTGACTAAGGATCTTTCCTGATTTCTCTCCCATCTCTTCTACAAGTTCAAAAATTTGAAAATTCCAGTTACTCATCTTTTCTATTAATGAGTCATAATCTTCTATTAAAATCAGGTCCTGTGATGCTTCCTGTTCAATCTGTAGATACAAGAGGGAAAATGCACACCAACTTAACCTTTTCTTGTATAAATATTGTTAAATCCATATCTAAATGAGAACACTCAAAATTGAACATTAAAAGGTAGACAGTGCCATTTTCTACAATGGTTTTCTCAGATATAATTGGCATTTACTATTTCTTTGTAGAATGCTATCTTTTTATAAATATATGTCTTCTAAGCATCAGATTTCTTAATCTTTACATTGCTTTTATATATAAAAATATTTCTAAAACCCTATACAAATATAAAATCCATTTTCACATTAGAAGCTACAGGTATCAAGAATAATAGAAACTCCAATCCTTATGTGGCATTTATTATTAGCTTAACTTCCCAAGAGAAATGGGAGTTTTTCCCTAAAATGATTTGAACTTTAAGAATAAAAAATTTTCTGGTTTAAGTAGATTATTTTCATTGTTTTTAATGACTATACACCTGTTCCTCAGACCTTAAAACACATATAAAGAAATTATCAGTATGGAAAGTAACATGTCTACTATAAAAGTAAACAAAATGTGTTCATTGTAAAATAAATGCACTTTCTTGTTTGAGGATAATGAATTTAGAAGTAATTATTTATTTTTATCCAAGGTTTTCTATAGTGTGGTATAGTGACTTCTCAGTAGAAAAAATTTAAAATATTTTATTAAAAACCCCGTTCCAGGCAAAAATAATAAAACTTCACTAAGCACTAACTAATATTATATTTCACCTTAATATAATCATAGCATAAGTTTATCTTTTACATTTGGTTGCTGTTCATTCTGTGCCTCTTCTGTGAGGTGATTATCACCTTCCAAAAGTAATTTTCTGGAGTCTCTGTTGTCTGTTTCCACTTCTTGTTGAGCTTCTGTAAGGTTGAGTGATTCTTTTGAGAAAATGCTATTGTCTTCATCACCTTTCAAAAAATAGTAATACACAAGAATAAAACTTGCCCTATATGGACAATTTTATAATAGGAAAACTTATTTGCAAAAATATTCAGATAAAGTGAACCATAATGGCATTCAATCTAAATTAATGACACCAAAAAATTAATTACACCATTGTTTCTATCTGGCTGGACTATAAGGCCCACATACCTTGCGCATGGGTAGTACAGATGTTTCACCTGATATTACCTCATGGGTGAAAAGAGATGAGTGGATATTCCTTATAAAAGTGAGAATAGAAAAAGTCCCTATTGATCCCTATTGATAGAAACTTATTTTTTCTACCAATTTGATGTAAACAATTTCCAACATCTGAAATTGTTTGAATATTGGATATGAAAGTGAGATTAAGGCACATCTAAAACTCAAAACACACATTCAGCCCTGGCAAGTGGCTCGGCTGGTTGGAGCATTGTCCCATGAACCAAAAGGTTTTGGATTCAGACCCTGGTCCAGGCACAAGGGGAAGCAACTCACTGATGCTTCTCTCACATTGATGTTTCTCTCTCTCTCTCTCTCTCTCTCTCTCACACTCTCTCTCACTCTCTTACTCTCTCACTCTCACTCTCACTCTCACTCACTCACACACACCAGTATATCCCCAAGTGAGGATTAAAAGAAGTATTGATTTTAAACTGTAATTGAAAAAATTAAAAAACATGCCATTTGTAGCAAGTTACAAAAGGGTGTAACATCTAGGTAAAAAAATAAAAATGAAAACACAGTCTCATGAATATAAATTACTTTTCTACCAATGTGATCAATTAATAATATTCTTTTTCCCAAATTACATGGAAAAAGAAAGCAGCCCTGGTGGCTAAATAGTATTCATTCAAATGTAAAAAAAAATATTCCTACTCATTCTATTTATAATATCCTGAATAAGAAACTCACCCAAAACTTATTAACGGCGGAATAAATAAACTATTGTACTCATACAATTGAACAATACAGAACAAAGAGAAGGAACTACAATCACATGCAACAATATGTATGATTCTTAAAAATACAATGTTGAGTAAGGAAATCCATCACAACATACAAACAATGTGATTCTCTTTATGAAAAGTTCAAAAAAAATATCAAAACTGATACAGATGAATGAAGACTGAAAGATGGGAAGAATGCTGTCTTTGGGGGATAAACCTGGAAAGGTGCTTGCAGGGAATTCCAAGGTACTGGTAGTATGTGTTGATCTGTGTGCTGATTGCCCAGGTATGTTAAGCATGTATTCATTGCAGTTAAGTTTCAGAAGAACTAGGTTCAAATCCAGATTTTTGTACATAACAATGGCAAGTTTTTTCCTTTGTTAAATGTAGATAATAACACCTGTCTTACTAGGTGATCAATAAATGTTAGTCAAATCTGAACCTAACACACTAAGTAACTAAAATGTCATAAACTGATGATTAGAAAGTGTTATCCTTTGGAAAACATTTCTTCCAAATGAAAGACATTTATTTTAAGAAATGAAATACAAAATATTCAACTCTTCTTAAGGTAGTAGCTACAATAATATTTTAAAATAGCCATCAATTTAGAAATTGTTGATATTCGAGGTACTTTTTAATGACCTAAACTTCTAATAACTGTATCTTACAGATAATAAAGACAGTTGAAATAAAGGTAGCAATTTTTTTCCCAAAGAAGCCCACAACGCTCTCTCTCGTCCCACATGCACTCTTTCGAAATGTTTTCTTGTCACTCTTCCATTGAGAGAGCATCTATTTCCCAACCCCCTCAAATGGGACAGACTGCATGACTGCTCTGATTAACAGAATATGGCAGAAGTCACACTGCGTTTGTCCTGGGTGGAGCCATTAACTAAACTGGCAATTTCCACTTCCTTCTCTCTTGGGATCCAGCCAACATGTTGGAAGAAGCCCAGCAAGAGGTCATAGTTAGATGGACTGGTCAAGAGCCAACAGACACATGACTAATTCATCTCAGAAATTCGGCCCAATCAATCCTCCAGACAACTGTCACTTGCCAATATCTGACTGTAATCACGTGACACCCCTCAAGTGAGAATCTCCCAGCTGAGAAGAGTCAAGAGTCAATCCAAAATATGAGAATTAACACATTATTTTTAAAAACTACTGAGTGTGAATACATGCCACAAAATCCCCCCAATGTAAATGTATGCTTAAATAATTTCAGTAAACTTAGTTGTGTGACCATTATGACATTCGGTTTTAAAACATTCTCATCTCCCTGCAAAAGTACCTTCATGTCTATTGACAGTTAGTTGCTATTTCACCCTAGGCAATCACTGTTAGGATTTTCGTTTCTATAAATATGTCTTTTCTGACAGTTTTCCCTGTAGTAGCATGTATCAGAAGTTCATTTAATTGCTAAATAAAATTCCATTGTAAGGATATACCTCATGATATTTTGCCATTCACGTGCTCACGGACATTTGAAAATTTCCAGTTTTGCATTATTATAAATAATGAAGTCATAAGCATTCACAATCCTGTCTTTGAGGGCTCATGTTTTCTCTTGGGTAAATTCTTAGCTGTGGTATTGCTGGGTGGTGATGGTAAATGCATGTGTACCATTTTAAAAAACTAAAAATGTTTTCCAAAGTGGCTATATCATTTTACATTCTCATCAGCAATACACAGGGGTTCCAATTTCTCTGCATCCTTGCCAATACTCGGCACTGTCTGTCTTTTTGATTACAGCTATTCTAGTTTCAGTGTAGTGGTATCTCATGGCTGTATTAATCTGCGTTTACCTAGTAACTAATGATCATCTTTTCATGTGTTTCACATCCATTTGTTTATATCCTTCACCAAATTATCTAAAATCTTTTGCCCAATTTTTTCCCCATTTTTAAATGATTTTATTAGGGTGACATTGGTTAAAACCACAGGTTTCAGGTGTACAATTCTGTACCATCTGAATTTGTATTGAGTGTTCACCACCCCAAGTCAAGTCTCCTTCTACCACCATTTGTCCTTCCTTTTCTGCCAAAATTTTTGTAATCCCCACTAGAGGATATGTTTATTGATCAGAGAGACGGAGAGACAGAGAGAGAGAGAGAGACAGCAATGTGAGAAACATCGATTGGTTACCTCCTGCACATGCCCCCGCGAGGAATCAAACCTGGAACCTTTTGGTTCATGGGACAATGCTCCAATCAAGCCCAGTTTTTAATTGAGTTGTTTGACTTCTTAATATTGAGTTGTACGAGCTCTTTATGTATCATGGATATAAGACGTTTGTCTGATGTATAATTTGCTAATTTCTCCCATCTCTGGTTTGTCATCTCATTTTCTTAATTATTTCTTTCGAAGTGCAAAAGGTTTTAATTTTGCTAAAACCCAATTTGTCATTTTTTTTTCTTTCATGGATTGTGCTTTTTGGAATTGTATCTATGAATGCTTTACTCAACCCAAGGTCACAAAGACTCTGTTCTGTATTTTCTTTCACAAGTTACATGATTTTATCTCTTATATTTAGGTCTACAATCTATTTTGTGCGTTCAAATTCTTTTTTTGACAAGTGGTTATCCAATTGTCCTGGCCCCATTTGTTGAAATGAAATGAAAAAAAAAACTATCCTTTTTCTTTTGAATTGTATTGGCATCCACGTCCAAAATCAATTCACCATAAATGCAAGAATTTATTTTTGAACTCATACTTCTTTGTTCCACTGATCTACATACAGGCTCATCTTTGGGCCAATACCACACTGTCTTAATTACTGTGGCTTTATAATAAATTCTGAATTCAGGTAATGTCAGTCCTGCAAATTTGTTCTTTTTCCAAAGTGACTTGGCTACATAGGTCACTTGTATTTTCATGTAAATTTATAAATCTCTCAGTTTTGTTAAATTTATTCTACTTTATTCTTCTTCATACTACTTGAATAAAAATGTTTTTCCTAATTTCAATGTATGATTGTTCATTGCTAGTATACAGAAATACAACTTATTTTGTACATTGATCTTGTGACTTTGCTAAACTTGTTTATTGGTTCCAGTACTGTGCGTGTATTTGCGATTTTCTCCTTAAGGATCATGTGATCCTTGGATAGGGAGTTTTTCTCCATTAAGGATGATACTAGCAGTGTGTTTTCCAAAGATGGCCTTCATCTCACTGTTCTATTTTGAGTGTTTTTCTCATGAAATAGTGCTGATTTTTGTCATGCTTTTCATGCATCTATTGAGATCATGTGGTTTTTTCCCCTTTATTCCATTAATGTGGTATATTACATTGATTTTCTAATGTTAAGCTACCTTGTGTTTCTGGGATAAATATATCTTTGTCATGGTGTGACTGTTTTATATGTTGCTGGACTCAGTTTGCTAGTATTTTGTTAAGGATTTTCATGTCTACACACATAAGAGATAATGTCTGTAGTTTTCTCACAATACCTTTGGTAACTGGTCTTACAGAGTAAATTGGCAAATTTTTTCTCTTCTATTTTTTTTGGAAGGCTTTTTTTTTTAAAGACTTGGGTTTATTTTCAGTCTAAATCACCTTTATTTTATTTTCTCCATTACTTATTTATCCTCCCTACACCCTCTCTTCCACCTCCACTCACCTCTGCCCCTACTACAATCACCACCCTTTAAAGTGTAGAAACCAAAAACTATTACATTGCACGCTTTAAAACGATGAGTTTTGTGGTATGTTAAGGGATTCCTACGAGTTTATAATCCCTGAAGGGCCTACCTATTCCTGGCTTGCTTGTATTTCCCTGGGGTGCAGTGCTGCAGAATTTGCCAAGTTTTCCCTACCATGGCAAGCCTTCAACTCCAATCTCTGTCTCCCTGGTCCCATGAAGCTACCAAAAAGACTGCTCATTTTGTCAGGCACTGGCCCCTCTGGCAAACACCCTTTCGGTTGCCACTAACTCCTAACTTTCTTAGATATCTATCCTCCTCCAGATCTTCTAGTGGTGTTTCTGAGAAGCTTGTTAGTTCTTCAATGGCTTCAATCAGATCTTTTGGTTAATAATCTGTACAGTTTTTCTACCTACCTTCAGGAGGAATGTTGGTGCTAGCTAACCATCTACTACTGGAACCTTGGTCATCAATTGTTTAAAGTTATATAACTACTATAATTTTATCACCAACAATACTCTTGTTTGATCATATACAATGTTTCAGAATGATATAATTATATTTTAAAATAATTCTTCTGTGCCATAAAAAATTACACAAACCTTTTAGCCTTAAATTATATAGTACAAATTTCAACATTAATACACTTAATTTCACTATTTGTGAGCCAAAGCAATAACCTTGTATTATATTCATTTGTACAGTACATTTTTACTCTTCAAAAAAATTTTCAGGCCTCGGCAGGGTGACTCAGTTGGTTGGAGCATTGCCCCATACGCCAAGGTTGTGGGTTGGAACCCCAGTCAGGGCACACACAAGAATCAACCAGTGAGTGCATGTAATCGGGAACACAAATCAATGTCTCTGTGTCTCCTTCCCCTACCCTTCCTCTCTCTCTAAAATCAATCAGTAACTCCAATTTTTAAAAAGCTTTAATCACCTAGCACTTACACTTTGTTCCTAGTAATACCTCTCTGAAGTAGATAAAAACACTATAATCTTCCATTTTAAGATGGATAAACTGAAGTTAAACTTATTCATCCTAAAAAATACTGTAAAAAATTGCCGTTAAACACACATGACTACTCTTATATCTCACCTGATTTTCCATTGTGGCAGTCTGTACTGGACACTGATTCAGACGTGGAAACATATTTCAGTATTTGATGTCCGCAGCTTATAGAATAAAACATAAATATATACATATATACACACACACACATAAATAAACATGTATATATAATAAATGGGGCAAATTTTTTAAATCTAAATACAATTAGAAAATCTGCTTAATTTTTTTTTCTCTCACCCGAGGACATTTTTTTCATTGCTTTTAGAGAGATGTGCGAATCATCGACTGGCTGCCTCCCATACGTGCCTGTACCAGGGATCAAACCCCCAACCTAGGTATGTGCCCTGACTTGGAATGAAACCTGAAACCCTTGGGTTACAGGACAACACTTTAACCAACTAAGGCACATCATCCCAGACAAATCTTAACTTTTAACCAAGGCCCCGAATGCATCACATTCTAATAGTCCAATCTCTCTATGGCTTCACTAGGCTTTATCCTAGAAAGTATCTGGGTGATCCTGAAGAAAATAACATAGCTTGAAAGTCAACACTGATGTCTAAGATAAACACTTAGTATCTAAGCAGAAATGAGAGTGAACACCATATGAACTGGGTGTTACAAATAGACACTAAAGGAGTTTACACTAAAATAATTTTCATACATTTACTGATAGGATATGATATGATGAATAGAATACTACTATATTTTACTTCAGATGGATATCATTTAATTGGAAAATAAATGATAGCACTGAAATGAGAAAACATTTTAGTTAGAATACATACTTCTAGATAAATAAGGAAGAGGACATAGTCTTATTTCATCATCTAGTTATTAAATAGAACAAGAATATTAGTAATACCTTAAGTAACCTATATGGGAAAACAAATAAGCATTTGGGAAACTTACCTATTACATAAATTACTATCAGAATTTCTAAGTTGCTGATAAAAATCTGGTGAAGTGGGTGCATTGCCCAGAGATCTGTGTAAAATAACACTTGGCTTAGCAAGAAAATCAGCGGTACTGGGAAATTCTATAGGTGATCGATTAGCTAAAGAGCCAGCAGACACTGGTCCATGGCCAGGAGAATTCACAGGACTCAGGCTGGGTAAAACACCTTGAAAAGTTAAAACAGAGGAAAGAGATATATAAATAAATTATGTATGTTTATTGTTTATGTATTCATTTAAAGAAGGCAAAGTATTTACACTTAAGTGATAGAACAGATTTCTAGACGGAGCTATCTTGAAGACACTCTAGGAATTGAAGCAGAATATAAATATAAACCATATTTGTCACCATCTGTGACTGTGAAATAAATACCTTGTGGCAGGATAGCACATTATAGATGAATACTGAGTGTAACTGAAACATACATACTATGTGACACAAATCTTCCTGATTCTTTACCTCACATTTTGTGTCCCCACCAGCTTGATTATCTAATCTATGTGAACAGAGTATATTTACCAAATTTTACTGAATATATTTCAATACAATTAATATTTCATTTTTGTTTGAAAAATCCAATTTCTTAATAGCAGTCAGCAAGTTGAACATATAATAAAATTATGTTAACACAACATACCCTTTAAAATATGCACATCTTTCCAGCTTATTTATTTATTCAATAAATATTTGAGAGCCTATTATATGTTGGAAAATGTGCTGGGTTTCCCACAATGCTGGGGGAAAAGATACCATCTCTGTAATTCAACAAACTAGAAGTCTAGTGGAAAATATAAATGAGTGCAAAGTGCTAAATAAGGAAAAAACCGTGCTACAGAAATACATTTCTAATCCTATTGACTTACGAAACATTTGCTGAGGCAAAGTGCCTTGCTAAGGCAGTATAACTATATCTGAAAAGGAGGCAGACTTAAAACTTTATTTGGAAATAAATATGCAAGTAAAGTATGAATCAGAGAGGAAAGCAGTTAACAGTTATTAAGGACCTACGATATTTTCAGGCACAGTGGTAAACACTTAGACTGTGTGACATGGTAAATTTTATGTGCCAACTTGGCTAAGCTATGGTGCCCAGCTGTTTTGGTCAAAAAGCAGTCTAGATGTTGCTGTGAAGTTATTTTTCAGATGCAGTAACATTTCAATCAGTAGACTGAGTAGAGCAGATTACCCTTCATAAATGTGGGTTGGCCTCATCCAGTCAGTTGAAGGCTTTAAGAGAAGAGACTGAGGTGTTCCCAAGAGGAAGAAAATTTTGCCTCCAGACTGCCTTTGCACTCAAGACTGCGGCATCAGCTCTTGTTAGAACTTCCCGGCTGGCAGCCTGCCCTAAAAATTTCAGACCTTCCAGCCCCCATAATCTCATACACCAATGCCTTAAAATAAATCCATCACCCTGCCCCTCCCTTTCTACCTACATGCATGCATGTATATATGTATGTTATATATGTACATACACACATACAAACATCCTATTAGTTGTTTCTCTAGAAAACCTTGATACAGTATGTTATTTAATCTTCACAATAACAATGTGAGTTAAGTAACATTTTCACTTTACATGTGAAGAAAGAAAAAACTAATACCACCCCACCCCACACCCTACCCCAGAAACTTGATTTAGTTAACAGTTATCACTGTGAGACCACTCTTTCCAGAGCTGCAAATGCTTTTATTTTAGATTAATTTGTGTACACTCCTATAAATTTTATACAATGTTATGGCTGAAGGGGATTTTATAAACAATCTGGTCAAAGAGTTTGTTTCAGAAGAAGAAACTGAGGACTAGAGAGGGAAAGTGCCTTACTTGTCAAAGTCATAATGGTTAGTTACTAGCTGAAGAAAACAGTGCAATTTTCAGCATACTTTTCTCTAATTATACTAGTGAGTGTCCAAAAATCCAGACAAATAGACTGAGAAGACTAAAGGGTAAATAACATTAGGGTAGAAATTTGATAAAATATAGGAAAGCTTCAAGAAGAAGACAAAACGGTAGAGAAAAACCTAGTAATTCTTCAGAAAGACTTTCTAGCCTTAACTGGTGTGGCTCAGTTGGTTTGACATCCCCTATAACAGAAAGGTTGCTGTCTCGATTCCAGGTCAGGGCACGTGCCTGGGTTGCAGGAGGTCCCTGGTTGGGGTGCATGAGAGAGGCAACTTATAGATGTTTCTCTTACACACCAATGTTTCTCTGCCTCTCTTGCTCCTTCACTTCCCCTCTCTCTAAAAATAAATAAAATCTTTTTAAAAAAACTTTCTACAATACCGACCCATCATTTTTTATTTTAAACCTTATTATGAAATAGAATATGCATGCAGAAGTTACAACAGGAATGCTTATCACTTGAGCTAAGACACGAAAACGCCGTCCTAACTGCCTTCCCTCTCATTAAAGGAAATCATTATTTTGACTTTTATAGTACTGTTTTTCTTGCCTTGCTTTGTATTTATGCTACATATATACGTATCTCAACTATTTAGATTAGTTTTGTCCCCTTTTTTTGATCTTTGTAAATTGAATCAGACAGTATATAAAACTGCTTCTACGTCTTGCTTACCTTACTCGACATTTTTAAAAGATATTTCCACATAGTAGCATGTGACTGTAGTCCACTCATTTGCAATGAATACAGCACAATTTTATTTCTTTACTCAAGTATGGAACTGTCAAACTCTTGCAGAGTGGATACAGCAATGTAGGAATATTCCCACTTCTGAACACTTTTATCAACACTTGATGTTGTCTGTCTTTATAATTAAAGACATCATAGTGGGCGTGCAGTCACAGTTCGTTATGGTTTTGATTTGCATTTCCCTAATGATTAATGATGCTGAGCATCTTTTCACGTGGTTATGGGCCATTTGTATATTCTTTGGAGAAACACGTATTCAGACCTTTTGCCCATTTTTTATGAGGTCCTTTGTCTTTGTATTGAGTTGTAAAACATCCTTCTATAATCTGGACACAAGTCCATTGTCAAATATATGATTCACAAATTCATGGACTGTGCTTTTGGTGTTACATCTAAGAATGCTTTACTCAATATCTAAAGTCACAAAGATGTTCTGCTTTCTACAAGTTTTACAGTTTAACTCTTACATTTGACTCTATGACGTCTTTTGACTTAATTTTTAAGTATGATGACATGGGGTTCCAAATTCGTTCTTTTTCATGTGTATATCCAGTTGTCCAACACCATTTGTTAAAAACACTATTCCTTCCACACTGAATCATGTTGGCTCCTCTGCTGAAATCAACTGGCCATGTGTAAGAGTTTATTTATGGACTCGCAATTCTATTCCAGACTTGTAACATCCCTATGCCACAGCCACACTGTCTTGAACACTATAACTTGACAGTAAATTTTAAAATTTGAAACTATGAGTCCTACAATTCTTTCTTTTTTATTAAGGATTATTTTAGCTATTTTGGGTCCCTTGAATTTCCATATAAATTGTAAGATCAGCTTGTCAGTATCGGCAAAGAAGTCAGGTCAGATTTTAATAAGGATTGTGCTGAGCCCAGAACAAACACAATATTAAGTTTTCTGATCAATGAACATGGGATATTTTTCCATTTATTTAACTCTTCTTTCAATAATGTTTTATACTTCTCAGTGTACAGGTCTTACACTGTCATTAAATTTATTCCAAACCTTTTAATTCTTTTTGATGCTAAATGGAAATAGAATTATTTTCTTAATTTCAGTTCTGCCCTGGTTATTGCAAGTACAAGAAACACAACTGATTTTTACACATGATCTTGCATCCCGCCACAGTGATTGATTTGTTTACTCGTTGGAACAGTGTCAATGAATTTCTTGGGGTTTTATTAATATATGATTATGTCATCTGCAAATATAGGCTCACTTCTTCCCTTTATTCCTTTTTACCTAACTGTCCTGGCTAGAATCTCCCATTTAATATTGAGAAGTGGCAATTATTTTATATAATTGTTAAATTTATTTTATATAGTTCTTTATTTTCTCTCATTGGTGAGACATTGTTATCGTTATCATTCTTCTTAAATACTTTTGATATGGTTTCCTTTAGTTCTTTAAACATATGTACAGTAGCAGATTTAAGGACATTGCTAAGTCAAAAATCCCATTTTCCCCTCAGGAAAATCTTTGTTGGCTGTTTTTCTTTGTATTCATGGCAAAAATTTCTTGATTCTTTGCATGTCTCATAATTTTTTGTTGAAAACTGAAAAATTTAGAAAATAATATACTTTAACAATTCTGTTATCAGCCCCCTTGCACACCCAAGTTTTGTTTTATTGCTGGTTTTGTTTTCTTGTTTCTGATTATTTGCTGAGTGACACTCCTAGACTCATTAAATAGATTGTTTTCTACTTTTTTTAATGGTTGTGCTAGAGTCTGCAATAAACATGTATAACTAACTCAAATCCAGTTTCAAATAACAATATACCACTTCACGGGTAGTGTACCTTATAATAATAAAATAATGCTGATTCTTCCATCCTGGTATCATTGCTATCATTCATTTCACTTATGCAAGCATACGTAAACGTACCTACATAAAATATATACATAAGCACTCAAATTCAAATACATTGCTGCTCTCATTATTCTAAACAAATCAAACAAGGGTAGGCTTTTGTCATGTTAGATCTAAGAAAAATAAGTTTTTATTTTGCCTTTACTTTTTCTCCAATGCTCTTCTTTTCTCTATAGATCTGAGTTTCTGACCTATATTATTTTCCTTCTGTTTACATCACTTCTTTTACAATCACGTTTCTTGCAAATTAGGTCTACTTGGCAAAAAGTTCCCTCAATTTTTGTCTTTAAAAGTCTCTTTTTTCCTTCACTTTTTTAAAGTTTTTTTTTAATCCTCACCTGAGGACATTTTTTTTCATTGCTTTCAGATCGAGAGGAAGGGAGAGAGAGAAACACTGATGCAAGAGAGAAGCATCATTGGTTGCCCTCATAACCACCCCAGACTGGGGATCCTATGTGTGCAAACCAGAGGTTGCACACACTCATGCCTGCACCCAGAACACAGACTGAACCCACAACCTAGGTATGTGCCGTAACCAGGAGTCAAATCCACAGCCCTTCGGTTATAGGACAATGATGCTTCAACCAACTAAACCATACTGGCCAGGACTCTCCTTAATATTTACAGGGTAATTTTGCAGGGGACAGAATTTAGGCTGATGATTATTTCTCTGTCAATGCTTGTTTCTCTGTCTACTCTGTTCTTGCTTGCACTGTTTCTGAGAAGTTTTAGTAATTTTCATCTTTGTTCCTTCTAGAGGTCAGATCCTCCTCCTTACCCCATGACTTCTTTAAGGATTTTTTGTGTATCTTTAATTTTTCTATAATTTGCAAATGATATGCCTAGGTATTATTTATTGGTATTTATCCTGTTTGATGTTCTTTGAATAGTCTGGATCTATGCTTTAGTGTCTGACATTAATTTGAGAAAATTCTCAGTCATTATTTTTCAAGTATATCTTTTGTTCCTTTCTTCTTCTGGTATTCCTTTTGTAGTCGTCTCACAGTCTTTCGATATTCCATTCTGGGGTTTGTTTCAGTCTTGAGTATTCTTTTTCAGTTTTGAAGGTTTCTATTGACATTTCCTCTAGCTCAGAGATTTTTTCCTCAGCTCTGTCTTACCTACTCACAAGCCCATCAAAAGCATTCTTCATTTGTTATAGCATTTCGGATCGCTCCCATTTATTTATTTTTAGAATTTCCATCTCCTTAAATTGCTAATCTGTTCTTGCATGTTGTCAAATTTGTCCATTAAAACCCTTGGCTTATTAATCATAGTTGTTGTAAATTCATAGCATGATAATTACAAAATCCCTGTTATATCTGGTTCTGATTGTTTTTTCTGTCTCTAAAGATTGTGTTTTTTGCGTCTTGATATGCCTTGTAATTTTTTCTTGATAGCTCAAAATGATGTACTGGGTAAAAGGAACTGCTACAAATAGGCCTTTGGTAAATATGGTGGTGAAATGTGGAGGGGAGGGTAAGTGTTCTATGGTCCTGTGATTTGTTCTGTCTCTTAGTGAGCCTATGCCTCTAGACTATGAACTTCACAAGAGACTAGCTAGGGCTGACTATAGTGGGTATTTACCTTCCCCCAGGTCAGTTAGGCTCTAATAATACCCCAGCAGGTTGGGCCCTGGTTAACTAGCTTCTCTAAGGACAGAATGCTCTGCCCTGACCAATGTGGCTCAGCTGGTTGGGCACAGTCCTGCAAAGTGAAAGGTTGCCGGTTCGATTCCTGGTCAGGGTACAAGCCTGGGTTGCTGGTTCATCCCCAGTCTGGCGCATATGAGAGCTAGCCCGTCCATGTTTCTCTCCTTCACTTTCTCCCTCCCTTCTCCTCTAAAAAAAAATGTAAATGAATAAAATTAAAAGAAGAAAGTGAATTTCAAAAAGGGCTCCTTTCCCCCTCCCCTGACAGCATTTTCTCTGATATTTACTGTAGGAAGCTTGTAAAGCTCCTGAAGGGGAATCTTAGAAAATTATGGGGGCCTCCCTATGGCTGGATTCTCCTGCTGAAGTGTTTAGCTCAGAGTTGTTCCCACTCATCCTCCAGCAATTTGGCACCTACAATGCAGGTTATCCTTTTCCAGCACTGGCTCTCATCATTCCCTGATTTGCCGTCTGTGTCTTCCAGCCCGAGGGCAGCAGTTTGCCCTGTGTGCTCACCTTCACCTCTCTTACAGATCCTAGTGCAGTTGTTGATTTTGCAGTCTGTTCAGCTTTGTACTCATTAGGATGAAGTGATGACTGGAACATGTGAAACTGGAAACCAAAAGTCTTATTATTTATATATTTTTCCCCTCTCTGTGTTTCAGTTTAAATAGTTTCTATTTCTGTCTTCAAGTTTACTACTCTTGTTTTCTGCAGTGTCCAATCTGTTTTTAAACCAGCCTGTAGACTTTAATTTAATCAAATGCATTTCTAAACGTCCACTGTTTCTTTTCCGTGTGTTCCAGTTCTCTGTTAAAATTATCCATCCATTTTGTCCATCTTTCCTTCTATTCCTCTTAAAACATCGTTGTTATTTTAAAGATTTTGTTATGTCCAATATCGATATATGTAGATCTTCTAGTGTCTGTTTTTCTTGCTTATCAATGACATTTTTCTGATTCTTCACATTTCAATATTTATTGTATGCCAAACATTTTTATAAAAGACTTTTGTGGTTGTATATACTACTGTCCAAAACCACACATAACGTAGTTTGAAAGCAAAACATCAGTGTTGCTCTTTCATTACTCTGTTGTCTCTATAACACACGTTTCATCCAAAAAGTTTTAAAGCAAATGGGTAAAGGGGGTCAAAAGGTACAAACTTCCAGTTACAAAACAAATAAGTCATGGGGTGTAATGTACAGCATGGTGACAATAGTTAATAATATCATATTACATATTTGAAAGTTGCTAAGAGTTCTTATCACAAGGAAAAAAACTGTATGAATGGTGATGGGTGTTAATTAGACTTACTGTGGTGATAATTTTACAATATATATGTAACGTTATGTTGTATACCTGAAACTAATAAAATGTTATAGGTCAATTATACCTCAAATAACTAAGGAAATAGAAAATCCCTATTAGGATGACTTAGGATATAGGCAGGGTTTTTTTCCTACTCTCATACTAAGATTTTTTTTCTTCGTAATTTCCATGCTACTGAATACTATTTTCTGGGGACTTCCCCTTGTTCTGGATATGTGGGTACTGGATCTGCAAAAATTCAGGTTAGTTAAATAATTCTGTATTTTCCCCCTGAATCCCTAGTGCCTAACCAAGTTCCTTGTATAGTAATGTTCAAGAAGTGTTTAATGAATGAGCAAATTGTGAACTAATAACCACCCCAAATTGCTTAGTCATGTTAACTTACAACACATAAAATAGTATTCAAAATTAGCTATTAATGTGTAAGGAAAAAACTTTGCACTCCCATGTACTTTGAGACCTCCCACATTTAAATCATAAAAAATGATCTCTTACCAGCTCTTCTTAGACCTACATGGTGAGTTAGCGATACAGAAGATGACCTTTGCTTCGGGATTGTCTGTAGGTTTGAACTAAAAGGCCCATTTAGATAGCATCCTTGACTAAAAGGGAAAGATAACAGGTTAAGAATTTTAAAACTGTGTGGAATTTCCTCATGTTTCTTCATCGTCTTCAATTCAATTAGCAAATAATCTGCCTATACATTCAAAGTTCAGACATCTGTCTAGTGCCTACAGCCTAAATCAGGAGTCAGCAAACCTTTTCTGTAAAGGACCAAATAAATGGTAAATACTTCTTCTGCCTTTGCAGGCCATAGGTCTCTGTTGCAACTACTCAGCTCTGCCATGGCAGCATAAAAGCAGCCATAAACAGTAATAAATAAGCATGAATGTGTTTCAGTATAATTTTATTTATAAAACAGGTTGTGGACCACAGGTTGAGGTCCACAGGCCACACTGTTTGCTGACCCCTGGCATAAAGCAGGCTATCAGTATCACCCGGCCAGCTTCATTAACACTGTAGTCCTACCCCCAGGATTTCTGTTTCTGTAAACCAGGGTTAGGGCCAGATAATCTGCATTTTTAACAAGTTCTTAGAGGAAATGCTGATGTTACCGAGTCCAGGGGCTTCACTGAGAATCTCTGGCCTAAAATATGTAGTTTTTCACTATTTTCTGTTCCTTCTCTTCAAAGATATTGATTATCCATTAAGTCAGTCATTTCTTATAACTGAAATATTTATTATAGGTTTTAGGGCTCTTATGAAAAAATTAAATATAGGCAGGCAATCATATCAATGTGATACATAAAATGTGTTAAAGATTATATATTTGAAACCTCTGGCCCAGTGCCATACATAAAGCAAGTACAACATAAACGCTACCTTCCTGTCTTAGATATTCACTAACCTATTTTATTCTATTAGTCACCTCCTGATGTGGGTACTTTGCCACAGGCTCAAGGATACACCTAGATTCTCTATATTTTTCACTCCGCATTTTTTAGTGTAGGCTAGGTTCTTCAGCTCTTCCCCAATTCCTTCATCTTTTCTCCACTTCCATACCCCATTACTCAAGAAAGGTCTATTTTTCTGTGACCAAAAAATGCTTTTTTTTGTCTCTATGATAACAGTTACCCGTAGTGTATTAAAATTCCATTGCTACAGATCGTTTTCCCTTGCTAATTTTTAAATTCCTGTAGGGGCCATAAAACACATCTATATTCACAGTGGATACTGCACAGTGCTGATACAAGGTGCTCAACAGATGTTTGTGGAATAAATGAGTGATCTCTTTAGGGTCCTATTTTCACTTTTCTAAAGAATATATCTTTTTTGCCCCCCAATTCTGAGTGAATAGACTCTTTCTTTGCTAACTCCTGCTTTAAAGATCTCCTTGGGCCTTTGTCTAGAAATCTAGTTTGTTCTATATCCCGATGATAGAAAAAATTCTTTATTACAAAGAGAAGGCATGTAAAACCAGTTGGCAACCAATTCATTTAAAACTTCTTTATTAATATTAACAAAATTATAATAAAGTGCTGTCTTGAGTATTGATCATGTGTCATCCATTGCTTTAGGTACTTTACATACTTTATCTCTGTTACTCTCCTACTTTACATATAAGGAAAATGAGGTTTCGAGAGGGTAAGTAATGTCCCTAAATTCACACAGCGAAAATACAACTTCCAATTTCTTTGACTATGCTCTTTCCCCAACACAGTTCTATCTCTGTGTGTGTTTCTCAATATGTAAAATCAGAGATTTAGAATTAAGGACTTCTGAGGTAACATTTAGCTTTCAGATTCTGTAATATTTTTTCTGAAGCTAATAGTAATAATAATGTGTTGATAGTTTTACAAGAAGAGACAACATGCAAATAATACCATCCAATAAACTCCTCTCCCTACAAATTGCTTAATCATTCTTTGTATTTGAGTATTCCTTGCCTACGAATGGATTGGGAGAGACTGGGAAAGAAGGGTAATATTCAAACAGAACAATCAGTATTCTCCTAAAGTCTACTCTCTGGTTAATATCTAAAACAAAGACAGGGATCTCTCCTTTTCAGAAATAACCCATGGCACTGCTTCACAGTCTTCTACCTTGATCCAGGGTCTTCTAATAATTGAAATACATCATAACAAGCAGTTAGCGGTTTAGAATTGAGAGAGACAGGCCAAACTACAAGTTTTCAGCTGAGTTCCAGAATTGTCTCTTTAATTCCTGGCCTAGAACCAGACAAATATACACCCCAGTGAGATTATAGAAAACAATACTGAACAAAGCAGAGAACAAGAGAGGCTAGGGGTCCCAATGATTATTAATAGTGGGTAGAAGGGCAATTAAAATCAGACTTGGGAATCAGTCTTCAAATCCTAGTGCATATACATTATAAAAGATATCAAAAGTTACGGTCACAGAGTTAAGCCATATGCTAAGAGCTGATTTCTAGACAATCAATGAAAATCACCATGACACAGTTTGTATCACCCCCCCTTTTTTGGGAAGCAGTTGTATAAACTTGGCTATATGATTACATTTACAAAACTATTCTCATTAAAAATTGGGTGGGATAACACCATTAGCCCACTGGATCACTATAGTTCAAATAGGGTCCAAGCTTTGGAATGAATCTCTAATAAATTATGCATTACAAAGTTGAGAAGCTGATTCCCATGTACATTATTTAGGGAACATACTCTTGCTAGGCAGCATGTTATTAGATTTAATTACAGAGCAGTCACAGAGATGACGGTGAATCAGAATAGGTTGAGACTAAATTAACACTCTTTAGTACAGAAGTACTATAGTTGATAGCCCACATGGTTTTGGGACACAAGTTGCCTATTTTTTTTTTCCACAGAGAAAGGTTTAAAAAGAAGTGAGCTGTGAGCTCTGAATATCTGAATATTTGTCCACGTGCAAGGTCTAGGTCCTCGTGGCCAATCTAAGAATCACAGTTTAGCCATTCCGTATCCCTAAGTATTAAGAATGGAACTCAGAGATAGGTAGTTCAATTGTCAGGTCACCCAAAAAAGCATTATTCAATCTTTCCTGGAACTTCTGGCTAAAGAAACATCATCCAAGGTCAAAACTTAAGTAGAAGGTAGTGTCAACTGTCATAACCCAATGTGGATACCATACACCTGCAGGACACTTGGTAAGCAGCTGTTTATCTTCAAAGATCCATTTTAATGCAATCCCACTCTTCACAGATACCTTCTCACACGAGGTAGAATGTGAAAAGTGACATAAGAGAGGCAAGGAAAGGTATTAAGGGGATTCAGAGGTGAAACATTACCCTGTTGGAGATCAAGGAAAAAGGATGTCGGGATGTTGCTCTTAACAGGTGACATCTGAACTCATTTTTTAAAAATGATACACAGAAATCAGGGTAGAGAGAACAAGTAAAGAGGGTTACAGAAGTGGACAAGTTAAGATTGAATGGAGTTTCAGACAGAAAGCTTTCCAAGTCATTTCTGTATTTTCATTCTTCGTAAGACTGCTTATCTCTTTTAGTCACTTTAACTTTTCCAAATAAGGCTTCAGCTTTGTCATGAGGGAATAACAGAGTTTTGATTCTCAGGCGTTGATAAAGCGTCCAAGAACTTAATGACTACAATACCCATAATCAAAATATTGTGAGACTTCTGGCCAAGATGGAGGCATAGGTAGATACACTGTGCCTCCTTGCACAACCAAATGGACAACAACAAATTTAAAAAGAAAGAATACCAGAACTGCCAGAAAATCTAACTGCGTGGAAGTATGACAACCAAGGAGTTAAAGAAGAAACATTCATCCAGGCCAGTACGAGAGGTGGAGATGGGCAGCCAGGGCAGACAGGGCTAGGGCAAGCGAGGCAGTGGCTGGCGGAGCATGCAGTCCCACATTTGCATGCGGATAAACCAGGAGGAACAACTGGGGAGCGAGACAGCATGCAACCCAGGGTTCCAGAGTGGGGAAAATAAACCCTCAAAATCTCTGACTGAATAAACCTGTGGGTATTGAGGCAGTGGGAAAAACTCCCCACCTCATAGGAGATTTTCACTGGAAAAAGCCACAGGGTCCTAGAACATACATAAGCCCACACCTGGGAATCAGCACCAGAAGGGCCCAATTTGCTTGTGGGAAGCAGGGGAAGTGACTGAAAGCTGCCCAAGAGCCGAACAAGTTGCATTGTTCCCTCTCAGACCCCTCCCCCATATATAGCGCCACAATGAAGTGACAGGGGCTGATTCACCCTGGTGAACACCTAAGGCTCTGCCCCTTACTATGTAACAGATGCGACGAGACAAAAAAATATGGCCCAAATGAAAGAACAGATCAAAGCTCCAGAAAAAATACAACTCAGTGATGAAGAGATAGCCAACCTATTAGTTGCAGAGTTCAAAACACTGGTAATCAGGATGCTCACAGAAATGGTTGAATATGGTCACAAAATAGAGGAAAAAGTGAAGCCTATAAAAAGTGAAATAAAGGAAAATGCACAAGGAACTAAGAGTGAAGGGAATGAAACTGGGACTCAAAGGTTTGGGATAGAAGGAAGAAACAAACATTCAACCAGAACAGAATAAAGAAACAAGAATTCAAAAAAATTGAAGAGAGGCTTAGGAACCTCCAGGACAACTTTAAACGTTCTAACATCAGAATCACAGGGGTTCCAGAAAGAGAACAGGAAGAACAAGAAATGGAAAACTTACTTGTAAACATAATGGAGAATTTCCCCAGCCTGGCAAATGAAATAGACTTTCAGGAAGTCCAGTTAGCTCAGAGTCCCAAAGCAGTTGGACCCAAGGAAGCACACACCAAGGCACATCATAATTACATTACCCAAGATTAAATATAGGGAGAGAATCTTAACAGCAGCAAGAGAAAAGGACACAGTTACCTACCAAGAAGTTCCGATGAGACCATCAGCTGATTTCTCAAAAGAAACCTCACAGGCAAGAAGGGCCTGGAAAGAAGTATTCAAAGTCATAAAGGACAAGGACCTACATCCAAGATTACTCTATCCAGCTAAAGCTATCATCTAGAATGGAAGGGCAGATAAAGTGCTTCCCAGAGAAGGTAAAGCTAAAGGAGTGCATCATCACCAAGCCCTTATTATATGAAATGTTAAAGGGACTTATCTAAGAAAAAGAAGATAATCAAAAATATGAACAGTAAAATGACAACAAACTCACAACTATCAACAACTGAACCTAAGAAAACAAATAAACAAAAAAACCTAAGCAAAGAACTAGAACCAGAACAGAATCATAAAAATGGAGACTACAGGGAGAGTTATTAGCAGGGTGTGGGAGAAGGGGCAATGGGTAAAAAGGTAGAGGGAATAAGAAGCATAAATGATAGGTACAAAATAGACACGGGGAGGTTAAGAATAGTATGAGAAATGGAGAAACCAAAGAACTTTTATGTATGACCCATAGACAAGAACTAAGGGGGGACAGAGAGGAATGCTGGTGGGAGGGGGGTGCAGGGCGGAGGAGAATAAGGGGGAGAAAAAATGGGAAAACTGTAATAGCACAGTCAATAAAATGTATTAAAAAAAAAAAACAAAAACAAAACAACCCAGGATGCAAGAATAATACCAAGTTTTCTAGATAAATCAATTTTGTAAGAAACCACTAGAGGGTAGCATTGTACCAGGAAATAAAGCCAGCATAATAGTAACAAAAAGGGCAGTTGAAGGGATGAGATTATTTGGTTTCAGACAGTTTCAGGAAATGAGAAGTTCAGTATTACAACAATGTTTAAAGCATATTCAACTTTAAGATCAGTCAGAGACACTATGATCAGAATCTAAAGCTGCATTCAAATCAAGACTGAAAAACGTAGGCTATATATACCATCCAGTTCTAGAGCACTCAATATTAAGTCAAATGAATGTTTCATGAATCTGAAGTCACAAATCTGTTACTTTTGTGTCAAACCAAACATCCCCATACATTAAAGATATATAGCTATGCTGTCAAATATGGTTGCTACACATGTCTACATGGTAGTTACATATAGCTCGCTATTTTAATTAAACTTTAAATTTAATTGCTTCATCATAGAACACATTTCAAGTAATCAATATCTAAGAAACTACCATACTGGACAGTAAAGTTATAAAATATTTCAAAAATTTCTGTTGGACAGCATTGATCTAGAGATTTGAATTTCAAAAGATGTAACAGTTGTAAATGCTTCACTTATTCCTATATTACCTATGTTCAAAATACACTTAGAAATTTGTTACTGGTAAGGTCCAGCTTCAGCACACTAGAAAAATTACTTTTAGCCTTATCTCTTTAAGGCAGATGGTACATAACACTACCAATTACTTTTTTCTCCAAATTTCTAAACCTTCATGAGAGTTAAGTAAGTACATCAATCTGCCTACATAGACCTCTATGTGAACACTTCTCAGAGTTAAAGATTAGTTTTCTTTGGACCATGTTTCCACTTTAATATCAGTAATTCTTTAATTGCAAATATGCTGGTGTTACATCAGTGTGATAGAATTTTAAAAAATGAATCATTTTCATCCTTCTTTCTCAAACCCAATATTCTCAAGATGATGTTTACTATGGTTAAGAAATATGCCATATTTTCAGTTTCTAACATCATTCACTCCCCATATCTTGTTCCCAATTTTAAAAAACCTATAATGTTTAGGCTCTGGGAAAGCTTTGGACCAAAGCTCATTTTCTTGAATTGTACCGTTCATACTTCATTCCTGTATTTTATATCATGTCATACAATTCTTAATAAGGAGTCCATCTATTTGAATGTATTGTATAAGATCAAATTAATAAATCAAAAAACCCTGGAAAATTATAGTTATCTGATCATATTTCACATACAATCATTAACACAGATTTTAACAAATAGCTATGATCCAATCCTGCCACCTAGTGTTTGAAGTGGATAACTACACAGCTCAAGCTAAAAGTAAAATATACTCAGTAATAAAACTGGTTTAACAGGAAAGTTACACTGATTCCAATTTCATTAATATTCTTAGATAATTGACTAAACAGAGGCTTACAATTCATACAAGAGATAACTATCTTTCTGGGTTATAAGACAAAGCACCGAATCTTTTGTTATCAGGGTAAATGGACATACGTACTTCTAGATTTCAGCTCCTGCATTTTCCCAGCTTCTTTTCACTGTTACTGATGTTTTTAGAAGATGTTTAACATCTGAGATGAACCCTGAGAATGTGCTCCTCCTCTCACAATTCAGTAACTGTTGACCTACCTTGGGTGTTAAATGCATGTGACTTGGCCACTGCTCATGCCACCTCTACCAATTTATAAGCTTTCTCAGTACCCTGTCCTAAATGGATCCCAGCTTCCTTTAAGGCTCCAGCATGCTTTGTAACCAGCTTACCTAAGTTTTTGGATAAGACATGTGAGCTTGTTTTTAAGAATCACTTTCACTATTATGTCATATCACTACTTATGCTGTCCTATACCTAAAATACCTCAACTGTTTGCTTCTGCTTTCAGAACTAAATCAAACTTTTTTCACAGAAACAAAGTCAATGTATCAAATTCAGGTTTTGTTTAACAGGCTCTCGGGATTTTACCTTGAAATGCCAAATTCTTGGTGAGTCCTTTTGCCATTATTGCGTTCCCACCTTGAAGCAGAAATTTCAATAGGTGGCAGACTTGAAGTTCCTGAGCTTCTCCTCAGCTGTGGAGTTGATAAACTGTTCCTACTGTTTAGTCCCTGTTGAAATTTAACAGTGGTTAAAATTGTCACCCTATAATGTGCTGTATATGTATTATTAAAGATGGCATATTAAAATACAAAGCATTTTTAACATGTAAAGGGGAAACAGAATGTTTTATTCTGAAAGTATGTCAATTTTACTCCAAATTTCACATACTACATACCATTCTTTCTCCTACTAAACAATGATTTTGAACTCCCTACAATTTATTTAACTATATATTTTTTCTTTTGCACATTTTATTCCTAGTATCATGAGAAATAAACAATTGATCATTTAAAAAGTACATATGAAAGATTTACCCTAAAAAACAACTTCAGAGGACAAGATTAGAATCAAGAGCTGTCAGCCCTGTCTCCTAAACCTTTATATTTTCAGTACTATGCTAATAATGTCTACCGAGGTTAATCTGGAGAAACTGCAGGATTCTGAGCTGCTTTTTGAATTAATGATTAAATTAAATCCAGAACACCTTCAGCATTAATAAAATTTTACCCTGATTTTTAAAAATATTCTGTTTTTTACCACTGTGAACAGGTGTCTTGCTGACATGAACAGAAAACAGTTTCTGCTTCTTATGAATTTCCCCTATCAGCAGGCACTGAAACCATCTCTGAGAGAAAAATATCTTTTATATTTTAAATTTTCCCAAGGATGTTGATTTACTAAATGTTCATGGTTAGTGAGGCGGATAGTGAAAAAGTTCTTCATGTAACATAATCCTTTATAGCTGCAATTTAGGTCCATATAATCTCTCTTGTTTCTCAACATAGTATTTGACTTTCACACTAAATTATCTATTCCAACTGCCTTTTCCTTACTAATTATTTTTTTCATAAATGTTGCTGTTCTCTTCTGAAGTGGCATTAGGCTTCTTACATTCTTTTCCAAAAGCAGAGACAAATTAGATATAAAATTCAAGTAAAGTTAAAGAACACTAAGAAAAGAAATAAGGGTTACTTCCTGGTTCTTCTATGATTTTTACCAGTACATTCCAGTACCCGTAACAAGCTTGATTAACCAGAATGTTCAAGAAATGATGCATTCAGGCATCCTGTTCAATATTATTGTTTAAATGTTGCGAAAATGTACCAGTACACTTTACAGAGTAAACATAGTAAAAATAATAATACTATCAATATGATTTTTACAAATAAGATTTTTAAGAACTATTTTTTTAAATTACTATTGTAAACATCAAATGTCAATGGAAAATATGAAGGAAGAGCAATAGGTCAAGTGACAACTAACTCAAGAATATATTGGCTATTTTATTGATGAATTTCTTGCTATCCAGTTTTGATGTTTATGATTAACCCTAAGTATCATTGTTAATTGGATTTTGACTAATGCAGGTGATACCATATATACTTTTTAAAAATAAAAGCACCACATAACTACCTATGATCCACATCTGTAATCAATAATTACCAAATTTCTGCCCTAATCAGGCTTGCTTAGTTTTTCAACATTTCTATCCCCTAATGCTAAGAACAAAATGAAATTAACTGATAATCAAAATCCCTCAAAAAACTATATTTAATTTTTTCTAAGCTCTCTACACACTATTATATGTGAACAAAATGAACTGATTTGAATTTTATCTTCTCTTGGTTAGTTTCTTTACCTATAAAACAAAGTAGTAGTTGAACTAGAATAATCTCCAAAATGTTTATATTTTTAGTTTTATCATTTTAGTAATTGGTAAAGACATTGATAATCAAATAAAATAATTAAAAGCACTCTGGACATAATGTATGCCTATTTAGAACAGTATTATTTTCTAAAGGAAATCATATTTTGAAGCATTGACATTTAAATTAATCCCACTTCTGATCATGGAAAAATCAATACCTATTAGGCTGTAGCAATCTCCAGTGAGTAAAGAGGAGGGGGCTCGGAAGAGTTTTAAAAATGTGAAAATTAATTTAAAATACATAATGCTATGTAATGCATAAAATGAACATTATAATGATCATTACTTCGCTCAACAAGAACCATTCCTGGATTCTAAAGAGTAAATAGATTACTGACATGATTTGACTACTAGATTGTTATACAAGCCTGAAATTAAATTTGCTTGTTGCTCTACTACTTAAACAAAAACAAAAAACAACAATAAATAGTTGTTACTGATGCAGTTATAACTGCAAAGTTATTTAGAAAAAAACCTGAATACTCGTTTCAAATTATTTGAGATAACTACCTCTAAAGCCCCAAGAACTCAATAAATTGGAAAAGAAGCTGATGCTTGCCAAAGAAATTGTACGTTATCTAAGATTTTAATGAACAATTTGAAAATATAATCTAATGTGATAAACAGGGCTAGCTAATTACTGTATTGCGACCTTGTGAAGTTTTCGATCTCCTCTCTCAGCTGGGTCCTCTATTTCAGAACAGGAGTAAAATCCGGGAAACGGTGTGAGAGGGTTAATCTTTGGCCTGCAGGAACCGGAGAAAGCACCCATCAAACTGCCGATACTCCGCAGGGAAGAAACGACTTGTGGGGGGAGGGTTGGATCAGTCAGAAGATCTGACACCATATTGCGAGCCTCATTTAGCACTGAAAGATCAACTCCACTTCCACCTCCAGAATTCTAGAAGGAAAACAAAGGAAAATTATACATTTATTACACAGAAAATTCAACATTTAAGATAATTCTATTAAACATTAATATTCATTAATTTGTACATGACATAAATGACATAACAATGGTATAATTCTCACTTTAAAAATTTGGAGGTTGATTGCTTCAGGGCCTTTTGGGTAAGATCAAGTGTCAAATTTGGATGTTGAAGTATATGGGAGATAATATGAATCTTAATTTTTTTCTGTATTTCATGCATATCTCATATTAAACAGTATTCATAACTTTAGCATAGAACTAAATTTGTATTGATTTCAAAATCTGCAACTTGAACAGTCTATTAATTTATTGATGATTTCCTTCCTTTTTAATCAAAATTTTTTACACATATATAGCATTTCTTTCATTTACCTTACTTAAGAGGCAGTGTAGAACAGTGGCAAAGCTTTGTTGCAAAGATGAGTTTGAAATCTAGACTTCAACCTAATTGTGTGACTTTGAGCAAGTCATTTAACATCTGAACTTTTTAGTTTCTTAACTGTAAAATGGGGGTAATAATAGCATCTACCTCATTAAGGGCTGATCTGAGAATTAAATCTGTTAACATACATGCAAAGCTCATGAAGCAATGTGTGGTGCACATATTTAAATCAATGTTATGGAAAATAGATAAATATACAGAAAAATGGTATCATAGTTCAAAGGAGATAGTGATAACTTTGAAGTGAATGGTCTACAAAATTTCATGGAAAGGATAGCATCACGCTGGGCCCTAAAAATGGGTAGAAAATATATTTTTAAAATTTTAAATATTTCATTAATGTATACATACATGATTTTTACTTTTTGTTCAATTCAATTACCCATAGAAATAAGTACACTGATAATCAGAACAGTAATTAAATGTTACTTTTGTGTGTTTTATTGTACCTTGAACTTGCATTTGAGTGTATTTGGAATTCATAAGTATTTAAAGTATTTCACGATTTCACCATGAAACTTTAAGTAGCCTCAACATAATTTAGAATAGAAAAATTGTTACAAAAGTTTGACCAATAATTAGCTAAGTAACATCTTTGCTCTTTGTGGAATTATTTTTCTTTTACTTGTGAAGCATTATTTTGTATTAATTTTTATTTTAAAACATTCCCCATTACTGAGGCGTAGCCCAGCTATTTCTAGTCTTATAAACAAATACTTCTCTATATATCAGTATAGATAATTAAGCATACTTCTGACAAATGGCTTTCCCTAATTTGAATTGCTAAGCCAAAGTTAATTAACACGTAAAAATTTGATCATTACTATAAACCTGCCCTCACATGTTTGTCAAATCCATTCTTCCACAAATTACATATAATAGCATCTATTTTCCTTACACCCAAATGAGAAATCTGCTGTTATCTGACCAGGTGTTCCCTTACAGATAATGTGTCATTTCTCTCTGGCTGCTTTCAAAATACTTTTGTCTTTAGTTTTCAAAAGTTTGTTCATTTGTTTGTTTTTGCAATTGATCCTATTTGGTATTCACCTTGCTTCCTGAGTTTGTAGAATAATGTATTTGACAAAATTGGGGAAGTTTTCAGCCATTATTTCTTCAAATACTCCTTTAAACCCACTCTTTTTCCCCTCCTCCTCAGATGCTGATGATGAAAATGCTGGATCTTTCGTTGTGTCACTCAGGTCCCTAACGCTCTGTTCATTTTGTTTCCATCTATTTTCTCTATGTTGTTTAAATTGGGAAAATTCTATTGCTCTGTCCTTGAGCTTATGGATTTTGTCCTCTGTTGAGCCTATTCAGTAAGTTTTTAATTTCCATTTGTATCCAGTTTATAACTTCTATTTCTTTGCTGAGATTTTTCTATTTTATTTGTTTCAAGAGAGTTTGTAATTGCTTGTTAGAACATTTTTATGATGGCTGCTTTAAATTTCCTTGTCAGGTAATTCCAAATCTGATTCATCTTGGTGGTAAGCATTGACTGTCTTTTCTCATTCAAGTTGTGATTTTCCTGGATCTTGTTATGACAAGTGATTTTTTAATTTTATCATCAACATTTGGGCAAATAATGCTTAATGTACTATTTGAAGACTGGGTCCTATTTAACTCTTTTATATTAGGAGATAGTCTTGTTTAGATTTTGTACACAGACCCTGGTCTACTTTTTCTTTCAGGCAGTGGTTCTAGAGACAACTTAATTTTCAGGTCATTCACAGTGGTATTTCAGTCTGTTGTTTTTTGGTTTTTGTTTTTTGTTTTTCTGGTGCTACTAGGGTTCCCACTGGTCCCTGATGGTGCCTCTGTCTGGGGTGGTTATGGGAGGAGAGAAAAGGGAACTTTTTCACATTTGGCTGCTTAGTACCTCCAGACGGGAGAAGGGAGACTCCAGGCCATAGGGACAAAGAACACTTCCTGGGCTAGGCACTTGTGGCAATATCCCCTGTGCCAGGCTGTCTGGCCACCCATGTCTATCACTGGGGAAGGGGACCCCATGACCAAAGGGGAATGAGAGTACAGTCATAGGCCTCATCATGGCATTTTGATCAATGACGCACCACATATACAACGATGGTATATACCATATAGACTAGTGTGTAGTAGATTGTACCATATGTAGGCTTATGCAAGTACACTCAATAATGTTTGCACAATGACAAACTTGCGTACCATGTCAAGTGGTGCATGACTATACTTTCCTTGGCCACTTACTGTCAGGTGGGGTTCCTGATCAAGTCCCTCTTGCCAGAGCCACCAGACTCATTTGGTATTGTTGGCAAGACAATTCAGTCTCAGGGAAGAATGAGCCTACCTGCATCACACTCGGTTGCTCAGTTGAGAGTCAGGACTGGAGTCACCTTTTGCTGTTGGGTTGTAGGAAACCCTGTCACTATGTGGTTCATTCAATATGGAGGTCCCTGACCAGTCCACCCTGCTCTTTCCATGTTTCAGAGTTCTCCTTTGGTTGCCTCACATTATTTCCACACATACAATTATTCCCAGAGTTTATAGTTGTAGTTAACAGGGAGAAATTGAACCCGATGACACATGCACAGCACATAATACACTGTATAGCACATATGGGAAAAGTGCAATAAATATTACTACTATTGTTATGAAAAATGATATAAACACATAGATATAATGGTATTAGAGTTCAAAGGACATATAGATAACTTTAATCTGAAGGGTTAACAGAAACTTTATGGGAGAGGTAGCATTTTGTAGGATTTCATTTATAAAGATTGAGGAAATAATGTTTTACAATAAAACTAAACAAATATGTATTTGGGTAGCTCATTTTTCAAGAAGGAGCATAAATAAAGGTAAAAAGTGGTAAAATAGCAAGGTGCAGAGAACATAAAATTATAAACATACAGACTATATTAAAAATAAAAACAGTAAAAAATAAGGCTGGAGGGCATGCTGGAACCAAATTTTTGAGAACACTGCACTGGATTCCCAGCTAAGAAATATGGGCAATGGAGAACCATGGGTTTTTGAGAAGAGAAAGAATGAAGCAAGAAAAGCTGAAATTTGTTAAGACCTGACAGAGGTGTGAGAAACGAGCACTCCAGGCAGAGACTAGCAAGTGTGAAAATCTAGACGCAGAAGACTGCCTGGCTTGTTTGTGAAATAACAAGGAGGTTAGTGCGGCTGGAGCAGAGTAAATGAAGGAGAAAGTGCTAGAAGATGAGGTTAGAGAAGTAAAAGAGAGAAAAGTAAGGGACCATATTGTGTAAGGTCATACATAGTATTATGTGCAATATGAATTAGTCTCACAGATAAAATTCTCAAAGAAGCAAAACAGAAGTTACGTGAGTGATTCCATTTATGTAAAATTCAAACACAGGAAAAACTAAGTTGTGATGACAAACCAGAAACACAGTAACACTTGGAAGAAGTAGATGACTGAGAAGAAAGCAGAAGAGGGCTTTCAGGTGCTGAATTCTTCATCTATAAGATGGTCACATGTATATATTCACTTGGAGAAAATTTATCAAGTTGTACAATTATGACTTGTGCACTTTTATATATGAATGTTACACTTCAGATTTATTATAAAGAATTATTAGGAAGAGAAATTTGAAGAACGGGAAAAGAAGGAAAAAAGGGACAGAGGTGCGAGATATCACAAAATCAGTCAGTCTGACTACAAGCCCATGCTCTGAACCATTGGTCCTAATTCATCTTTAGATTTTACCGATGATTTAGATACTCTAACAAACTGAAGATCTTCAATATATTATATGACTGATGAGAAAATCCACTCTGTAGGTCAAGAAACCAGCTCCTTTTAGGTCACATGTGGTCTTTTTTATTTCATTTGACTACAATAGTTATTTTCTCACCAAAACCAAGAGAATATTTTATTCCTATGGGCTGTTGTAACTATTCCATTCACACTTCTTAAAAATAAAGACCATTTAAAAGGATATTAATTTTCCAACAATTGATGTTGGGACAAGTAACTAAATAGTAACTCTCATAAACAGGGGTTAACATTTCTATAAACACAAATGACATTTAACATTTATTAATGTTCATCTATGTGTGTAAATCATCAGGTTTCAAAAAAGCATATTAAACCTAGTATCATTTTTGTAGAATGGAATATACAAACACATTTCAGTACAATGGAAAAAGACTTGTAAATATAAGCATCAAAGGTTAACATGACATAGTTATTGCTTGATGTTTACAATAGACTTTTCTCCTGTATTTCTATTTTCAGTTCTTCTGACACAAACATGTATTACTTAAGTAATCAACAAAATCCTTACATAGTACATATTAAATGCTTATATATATGTATATCTATTTCACAAATAAGCAAAACTAATTGCTTGAAGTCAGGGTAGGGATTATCTTTGGAGAAATAATAACTAGAATGGTGCATAAGTGAGGCTTCTGGAATGGATGCTGCTAACGTGGTATTTCTTGACATGGGTACTGGTCACATGGAATAATTAGTTACAAATTCATCAAGCTGTGCAATTTTCTATATGCTTAATTCAATAAAAAGTTTACCAATAACAAAAAGATTGTGCTTCCCTGATAAAATATTGTTAATTGACTTGCTTTTTCACTCATATGGCCTTTAATCTATTTTTTTCTGATTTCCTGCCCGCAATCAGAAAAAAAAATCTCATCTTTAATATATAGTTATTAGTTTATTCTGAGTCCAGATTATATTAGCAGCATTTAAAAATAATTAAATATGCTTGATTTCTTACCATTTTTATTTTTCCCTTACAATTAAAATGTAACCTACCTAAATAAAAGTTCTGGTTATTTTAGTTCAGGAAAATAAAATCTTGTATCATAGCAATCTTGTGAGTGTAACTTTAAATGTCAAAAGTTTCCTTATAGATATTATTGGTAATAATCACATATTTACCTGATAATGAGGTTTATACCACTGCTTTAAGTCCCAATCCCAAAGAATCATCTGGAAAAAAAAATAACTTAGTTACAAACCAGAATAAACAAATATATGTAAGACAAAATGGAGCATCTGAATTATACTTCAAATAGGTTAAATTTCAGAGAGAACTGGGAAGGTGAGAAAAAAACTATCTCTAGACAGAATATTTTATTAATTATGCAATCTGTGATTGAGAAATCAAACGCCAGAATAGCCACAAAAATAAGCTATATTAACCTTCAAAATATCTACTGCCACACAAAGGAACATATAAATCAAAAATCACATGCAGTCACTAAAAATGCAAGAAAAATTATAAATCATCACATAGCCCCCCCCCCATCCTACAAATGGTCATCACTTATTATTTTAAAACCCATGTCAATGGCAGCAGTATCTCCTTACCAATAAGGCACTTCTGTCAAAAGCTTGTGGTTGTGGTTAGATTTAAGTTCATAGGAATGGTGCATAAAAAGCAACACACAACTTTTTTAACATGCAGATAATTAGTAGCTTTCCTGTTTGTCTTTTTATACAATGGTAACTTCTTAGTCCCAGACTAGTTTTTTCCTGCCCCTCTTTTCCTATCAGGCTTTCTGGCTGCTTCTTCATCCAATAGTCACTATGCTCAAGGAGATAAAACTGGATTTAATTTAGCGAGCTATAACTGTTAACCTATCATTAATCTTAAATGTGTTTTAAGTTTAATTAGTTAAATAATAGGTCTCCTTTTGCCTAAATAATTTATCATATGCCTAATTAATGTGTGATGTAATCACACAATTTCCATATACTGATTTGTGTTGTTTCCTATACTGGGTCTTAAGTCTCCTTGGTTGCAAAAGATCCTAAAGTGTTATCTACACTATCACCTGTCCAATATTTTATCAGGAGTTGGCAGACTTCTTTTTTTGTGAGGGACAGATCGTAAATATTTAAGGCTTTTCCAAGCCACATAAGGTCTCTGGCATATTTTTTGTTTTTGTTTTACAACCCTTTAAAATGTAAAACCGTTCTCAGCTTTAGGACTGTACAAAACAGACTGCTGGAAGGATTTGGTCTGTGGGCTGTAGCTTGCCAGAGCTCTATTCTACTATACTGACCCTTAATCACCCAAAAATTTGTCAGTTGGCATTACCACCATCTCCTGGTCAACATTCTTGTAGAAAGTCATCTCTCACCAGCAAAGAGAAACCTACTGTTTCCCAAAGAAACCCAGACATGTTATAACCACTTACACAACTCATGGACCAGTACCCCAAAATGGCTATGGTTTAGGAGACTTTAAATGTATGCAGTATTTTATATGGACCTGTGTTATTGTGATAAAATTATTTCAGATTGTGAATTAACCAGCATACATTCTAGATTCTAGAGACATTAATGCAGTTTAAGGTGTTGATAACTTCCTAAAAACACTCACATTAAAATTACAATAACCTAAAATCCCTAAATTTCATTCCTACTTGGCAGTCAGTTTCTCTAGGATCAAAAATACATTTACCAAAAAGCAGCAGGTCTTTGTCTGAAATCCCCTGCATTATGAGGAACTGAAAACAGGTACAGTGAATACTACAAATTGCTGGTATACAGCCTTCTGTGTAAAAGAAAGTATAAGGTATAGAAATATATTTTTGAAGGAATTAGAGGAAAGCAGTTTGTACTAAACTAAAGATGGTTAGTTCTGAATGAGTAAGAAGAGACAAACCAAGAGGGATTAGAAAAGTTAGAAGGTTTGTGAAAACCTGAGAGGAAATTTTGTGTGGTTAAACTTGAGTAAGACTGAAAGAAATCTAATCAAGTAAGTGAATTTAAAACATCAGAAGTTAAATTAGTGCAAAATTAAAGGTTGATTTTTCTCTTCAAAATGACTTGGTTTGTTACTGATGACCCTGGAGAACTGTATGGCTAACCACGCCTCAGTGCAGCCCCGTATGCGTCTTACAGAACTGGCTGTGTTTGGCTATGAACCATTCAAGAAAAGCAAATGCTTATTCTCTGTAACCTGACATGGCCACAATATGCTCTCAAGTCTGTAGAACACTAGCCAGCAATTGGGGACTTAAACTACTATTCAGCCCAAGCTTGAACATGCTGCAACTTGAGTTATTCTGTAAAAGAGAGGAAAAATGGGATGGAATCCCCTATGTACTAGTGTTTATGCTTTTGTATCAGAATAAGCCTATTCAAATGAAAAGCAAAATTATGACACAGCACGCTGGGAAACCGGACAAGGCTTACAAGAATCCCAGGAGAATAAAGACGAGTTGTTATTATTTATTACCCCAGCTTAATGTTTCAGCAGCTGTGGCCATTCCACTGCCATGTGGCAATGACATAGCTGCAGCCCCTGCCCCACTTCTCTGGCTGCAGGAAGTACTCCGCCCGGCTCAGGAGTGGTTCCCCCACCACACACATCCAGCAGGGTACCCACTTTGGTTAGGAGTCCACTCTAGGCGGGAGTGGTGCCAGTAATTCCCATTGAGGCAGGTGCCAATTGGAGGAATTGATGCTAACAGACAAGTAGCAGAAATGGTCAAGATATACACTCCCTTCACACCTTCTGACCTCTTTCACCGGAAAAACAGTATGCCTGCCTATAGGGACAATCCTAGAAAGAAAGTCTCTTTTCCTCCATTTTTGACACTCATAACCTGACTTGAGCAGATAGTCAACGTCTACTGAACACACTGCTTACTGCCAAAGAACAATCTTAGAAAAGACAAAGGAAGAAGCTAGTCGCCTGCATGATGAGACACCCCAAGCCCCTGTGGGAGCTGAAGCCACAACTGCTGTCCCTACTACTGAACCACATTGGAATATAAACGATGGGGATCAGCCCAAGCTTGAACATGACAAGAATTGCCTTCTGGCTGGGTTAAGGAAGGGAGTGTCCAAACAAAGGAGGTCCAGCAGCCAAAGCAGTGTCCAGATGAAAACCCGTCTGAATTCTTAGAATTTATTTTTAAAAGATTTTATTTATTTATTTTTAGAGAGAGGGGAAGGAAGAAAGATGGGGAGAGAAATTTCAATGTGTGAGGAAGAGAAACATCGTTTGGTTGCCTCTTACATGCCCCTCACAACTGGGGACCTGGCCCCCAACCCAGGCACGTGACCTGACCAGGAATCAAACCAGCAACCTTTTGGTTCACAGACTGGCACTCAATCCATTGAACCACAGTAGCCAGGGACTTAGTAGAATGTATTTTTGAAGCCTGTCACCAAAATACTGGGACCCAGAAGCCCCTGATAAAGGTCATGAACATGACTATTTTGGGGCAGAGTACCCCTGATATCTGAAGAAAGCTTCAAAAGGTGGAGAGTCACCTTTGGAATACCTCTATCACAGTTGGTGGAGACTGCGTTTAAGGTGTTCAATAGCAGAGACAAGGCCCGGGAAAAAGAACCACAAAGATGAAGCAACAGGCTGACTTGCTGACTGCTGCTGTGAAACCCAGAGGGTGTTAAGAAGACAATGAACAAGATATGGGCATTGGGAACAGAGGGCTGTTCTTCCCTGCCCTAAAAGTAGGCCCTAAACAATGTACTTACTGCAGGCAAGAGGGTCATTGGAGGGAAAATACCCAAGTTTAAACAAACAACAGGACAGAGAGGAACGAGGAGCATAACAGATGATCCAGTTATCCTTGAGTGTCAGGGCCCAGGGCCTCTGATCAACACAAGTGGCTCCTTCAGCACCACCCACATGGAAGCTTATGTCACTCTAATGGTGGGAAAGAAATTAATTGACTTTTTGATTAACACTGAACCCATATATTTTGTATTAAACACAAGGCTGAATAAACTACTCTAAAACAAGGCAAATGACTGGAATGTCAGGAGAGTCACTATGGAAGCCAATGGATTGCCAAATGGCAAAAACAAACCTTAAGCATAATAGCTTCTTGTATTGCCAGAATGGCCAGTGCCAACTTTAAGGATGGGATTTATTGACTAAACTAAATGCCCAGATCACCTTTGCCCACAGCTGGATTGATATTAGGTACCTCTGGAAGAAGCTTGTGCTTGAAAGGCGGCATACTGGCTTTAGCCAAGAAAGAAATTCTGGCTGAGTGACCCAAAGAAATCCCACAAGAAATAAGTCTGGAAGTATGGGCAAAGGGCAGGACTGCGAAGGCTAAAACAGCCACCCCAATCCAAATACAACTGTAGGAGTAAACATCTCTCCATCTAAAACAGGACCTATAAACTAACAAGCAAGGAGGGGTATCCAGCCATTTGCAAGGGCATTCCTAGAACATCAGCTTACTCGTTCCCCATATAGTACTCCCATTTTATTGATACCAGTACGGAAATTAGATACTCCGGAATACCGATTTTTCCAGGACCCGAGGGCCATCAACCAAAATAGTGGAAGACATCACCTGGCTGTCCATAATGTTTACACTTTGCTGACTACTTTGGGAAATTTTGGTGGTTCACTGTACTGGCCTTATAAGACACCTCCTTTTATATACCCTTGAGCACTAAATCTCAGGAGACATTACATTTGATATATTATTGAGCTGTTCTTCCTAGGGGTTCTAAAACTCCCCACAGTTTAGAGAGGCTTTAGCCAGAGATCTAAGGGAACTTCAAATGGACAGTGGAGCACTAGGTAGATGCTATCCTCATTGCAAGCATCAGCAAGGTGGCCTCTGACAAAAATACTCCCCTAAACACTAAATACTCTTCTAAATACTACTCTAAACTTCCTGGCTAAACAGGGATACAAAGTCTCCCAGAACAAATCTCAAATACCCAAGCCTTCTGTAAGGTACTTGGGACTTGGATTATTTCAGGGGCAAAGGAACTTGCTCTCCAACAGAAGAGAAGTCTTGGTTAGGGTGTCAGAGCCTACTTCCTGCAGACAGTTAAGAGGATTTTTAGAAATGGTTATTATTTTCTGGATCTGGATTCCAAATTTTGGCTTAATTGCAAAACCATTACATGAGGCATTTACAGTAAAAGATCAAGTGCCTCTGACTTGGACTGGGGAATGTCAAAAGGCCTTCCAAAATATTAAAGTTTTTAACGGTCCCTGCCTTCATCTCTGACTTAAGAAAGTCATTTGACTTGCTTGCGTGCATGAACAAGGAACAGGACTAAGGACATTACCCTCGAAATCTGGAAAATGTTAAGAGGTCAGTAGCCTACTCCTCAAAGGTATTGGACATGGTATCTTAGTAATGGATGGTTTGTCTAAGGACCAAGACTGCCACCTGTGACTTTGTACAATAAGCTGAGAAGTTCACTCTGGGACAGCCCACCACAGTGCATACTCCACATTATGTATCGCCCTGACAAGAACAAAAGGGAGAATACTGACTGACCTCTTGTTGGCTATCTCCACCCTAAATCCATCCACCTTGTTTCCCTCTAAATCAGAGGGACCAAAATAATTCCAGTTGAAAAGCCCTACCTGACTCGTCACTAAGAAATCCAGATCTCAAGAGATTCACTGATAGAAGCAGTATGATAGACATGGAAAGACAGGCAGGATATGCTGTGTTAACTCTTCCAGAAACACCGGAAGCTGAGGCTGCCCGCAGGTACTTCAACCTGGAAGGCTGAATTATGGGCCATGACCTGAGTCTTGCACCTTAGAAAAGGTAAGAGAGTCAACATCTACACTGACTCCAAATATGTATTTACCTATGGTACGTATCACTGGGCTACTTTTGGGGAAAAAAAGAGGGTTCTTAACATCAGGAAGCAAAGAAATGTAATGTTAAATCTCCTGAAAGCAGTAATGGAACCTCAGAATATTGTTCTTATTCATTGTCCAGGTCATCAGAAAACAGACAGCCTTTGAAAAAATACAACACCTATCTATGATAAAAACTCTCAGCAAAGTGGGAATAAGAGGGAACATATGTCAACATGCTACAGCTAAAACATTCAACAAGGAAAAACTAAAAGAGTTTCCCTCAGGATCAGGAACAAGACAGGAGTGTCCACTTTTATCACTCTTTTTCAATGTAGTACTGGAAGTCCTAGCCACAGTGATCAGACAAGAAGAAATAAAAGGCATCCAAACTGCAAAGGAAGAAGTAAAACTGTCACTATTTGCAGATGACCTGGTACTGTATATAAAGAACCCTAAAGATTCCACCAAAAAAAACACTAGAACTGATCAATGAATTCACTAAAATAGCAGTATACAAAATTAATATTCAGAAATTGGTTGCATTTTTATATACCAGTAATGAACTATCAGAAACGGAAACTAAGAAAACAATCCCATTTACAACTACATCAAGAAATAAAATAAAATGTGTAAGAATAAATTCAACCAAGAAGGCAAAAGATCTGTACTCAGAAAATTGTAAGACGCCAAAGAAAATACAAATACATGGAAGCCTATACAATGCTCGTGGATAGGAAAAATTAACATCATTAAAATGTTTACAATACTTCTACAAGCAATCTACAGGTTCACTGCAATTCCTATCAAAATACCAATGCTGATTTTCATAGAACTAGAATAAATAATCCAAAAATGTATATGGAACCACAAAAGACTGCTAATAGCCACAGCAATCTTTCAGAAAGAACAAAGTTGCAGCCATCATGCTACCTGATATCAAACTATACTACAAGGCTATAGTAATGAAAACAGCATAGTACTGGCATAAAGACAGGCATAGATCAAATGAACAGAATAGACTCCAGAAATAAATCCACGCTTTTATAGTCAATTAATATATGACAAAGGAGGCAAGAACATACAATGGGGTAAAGACAGTGTATTGAACAAGAGGTGTTCTGAGAATGGGATACATGCAAAAAAAAAAAAAAAACTAGACCAACTTCTTACATCACACATAAGAATAAACTCAAAATGGATTAAAGATTTAAATGTAGGACTCAACCATAAAACTCCTAGAAGAAAACATAAGCCATAAATTCTGACATTTATCTTAGCAATATTTTTTCTGATATATTTCCTCAGGCAATGGGGGGAAAAAAAAGAAAAATAACTGGGACTACATCAAGCTAAGAAGATTTTGCTCAGCAAAAGAAAATCATCAAATGAATGAAAAGACAACTCACTGAATGGGAGAAGATAATTGCCAATGATGCATCAAGTAAGGAGTTAATATTTAAAATTTATGAAAGACTCAGACAACTCAACACCAAAAAAAAGAAAAAAGCCAATTAAAAAATGAGAAGAGAACATGAATAGACACTTTTCCAAAGAGGACATACACATGGCCAATAGGCATATGAAAAGATGCTTAACATCTCTAATTATCAAAGAAGTGTAAATTAAAACCACAATGAGCTATCACCTTACATCTGTCAGAATGGCTGTCATCAATAAATCAATAAACAAGTATTGAAGAGGATGTGGGGAAAAGGGAAACCTCCTTGAACTGTCGGGGGGAATGCAGATTGGTGCAGCTACTCTAGAAAACAGTATAGAGAGTCTTCAAAAAATTAAAAATGAAACTGCCTTATATGATCCAATGAATCCACTTCTGGGTATATGTCCAAAGAAAACCAAAACACTAATTTTGAAGAATATATGCACCCCTATGTTCACTGCAGCATTATTTACTACAGCCAAGCTATGAAAACAACCCAAGTGCCCATCAATAGACCAGTGGATAAAACAGTTGTGGTACATATATAACATGGAATATTACTTGGCTATAAAAAATGAAATCTTACCACTTGCGACAGCATGGATGGACCTAGAAGGTAATTATGCTAAATAAAATAAGTGAGAGAGAAAGGCCATACAATATGGTTTCAGTTATCTAAACAGCAAAAATAAACAGAAACAGACTCACAGATACAGAGATCAGATTGATGGTTGCCAGAGGGAAAAGTGGTTTGGGGGACTGTGTGTAAAAGCTGAAGGGATTAAAAAGTACAAATTGGTAGTCACAAAACAGTCACAGGGATATGAAGCATAGCATAGGGAAGATAGTCAAAAATACTGAAATAAATATGTTCTGTGCCAGGTGGATACTTGAAACATCAGAGGAACCACTAAGTTGTACCTCTGAACTAATACAAAATAATATTGAATGTAACTCTAATTGAAGATGAAAAATTAAAATTAAATAAAAGAAAAATGGCCTGATTTCCCAAGGGAACAGTAAAGCAGACTAGGCTTCCAACCTGGCCACCAGAGCAAAAATCCCAGCATCCCTGGTGGTGGTCGTTATTCCTGGCATTGACTTAAAACTGATACAGCCTGCATATTCTTTAGAGAACGAGCTAGGAGTGGGACTTTACCACTTACCAGAAAGATGGATAAGCCATGAACAGGAAATCATTCTGATTTCTAAACATGTAATGGAAGAAGGTCAACTCCGTCCATCAGAACACCAATTATGGACAGAATGCTACACTCCAATGGATACAAAAATAAATTACTGAGCCAGACATGCAGAGGACTGTTCAAACGAGTATTCAAAATTGCACTATTTGTGCCAGAAATAATTCAAAGATGGTACCTCATGCAGAAGTTGGAGGAGTGCAAAGCCGAGGATCAGGCCCAGGATAAGATTGGCTAATTCACTTCATTGTGATGCCCCAAACTACTAGAAATTGTTGATATGTGCTAGTATTTATACATACTCTTAGAGTTTGAGTTGAAACATTCCTATGTAGATCAGAAAGAGCATCAGAATTAGTAAAAGCCTTATTAAAAGAAATTATTCCTAGCCCTGACTGGTGTGGCTCAGTTAGTTAAGCATAGGCTGCAAAGCAAAAGGTCAATTTTGATTCCTGGTCAAGACATATGCATATGCATTGTAGGTTCAGTGCCCTGTTGGGGCGTGTACAAAAGGCAACCGATTGATGTTTCTCTCATGCATCAATGTTTTTCTCCCTCTGCTTCTCCTTCCCTCCTCCTCTCTCTAAAAATAAATAAAATCTTTTTAAAAAAATTATTCATAGGCTTGGATTGCCCTTTTCTATCCAAAGTGATGATGGCAGTTCCTTTATTGCCAAAGTAAGCCAGGAAATCTCCACTAGACTCTTAGGAATACAATGAAAAGTCCACATTTCTGCGAAAAACACACTCCTCTGGAAAAACAGAAAACATGAACCATATTTAAAAGAAAACCACTGGCAAAATTTGTTGAGACCAATTTAAAATGAGACAAGGTACTGCCCATTGTACTGCTTAGGATTATAGTGAACCCTAGAAACAGGATGCGGTTAGTGCGTATGAAATGTTATAGGAAAGACCTTGACCCTTCTCTTATGTCTTGGAGAAAATATTGGGGACCTAAAGATCAAAGAACTAGGGCTGACTTTAACTGCTATTCTTTTTTTTCTCGTTTAAAAATTACATTTTACTGTTTATACTATTACAGTTGTCCCAAATTTCCCTCCTTGTCTCCGTCTATCCAGCCCCACCTGACTTCCTCAGGCAATCCCCACACCATTGTCCATGTCCATGGGTCTTGCATATATGTTCTTTCGCTGCTCTATAACATGCTGTACTTTACATCCCCATAACTATTCTGTAACTACCAACTTGTAGTTCCTAATCACTTCACCTTTTTCACCCATTCCCTGGCCCTCCTCCCAGCTGGCAACCATCAAAACATTCTCTGTATCTGAATCTCTTTCTATTCTGCTTTTTTTTTTTTAGATTCCATCGTTGATACATATGTATTTATTGCCATTTTATTGCTCATATTTTTTAAAGATTTTATTTATATTTAGAGAGAGGGGAAGGGAGAAAGAGAGGGAGAGAAACATCAACATGTGGTTGCCTCTCATGCGCCCCCAACTGGAGACCTGGCCTGCAACCCAGGCATGTACCCTGACTGGGAATGGAACCAGTGACCCTTTGATTTGCAGGCCAGCACTCAATCCACTGAGCCACACCAGCCAGGGCTATTGCTCATATTTTTTTATTATTGTTCAATTACAGTATTCCCCATTTTCCCCCCATTATTCTCTTCTGCCCTACCCACCCTAACCTACCCCAACCTCCCACCTTCAGTTACCACCCCCCCCAGTTGTATTTGTCCACGTATCCTTTATATATGTTCCTTGATGACCCTTCCCATTCTTTTCCTCATCATCCACCACCCCCACCCGTCTGGTCACTGTCAGTTTGTTCTTTATCTCCATGTCTCTGGTTATATTTCGCTTGCTTGTTCTGTTGACTAGATTCCGCTTGTATAGGAGATCATATGGTATTTGTCTTTCACCACCTGACTTACTTCACTTAGCATAATGCTCTCCAATTCCATCCATTCTGTCACAAAGGGTAGGAGTTCTTTCTTTCTGTTGGGTTGTACTCCATTGTGTAAATGTACCAGTTTTTTGATCCACTCATTTACTGATGGCCACTTAGGCTGGTTCCAGCACTTGGCTATTGTAAATTGTGCTGCTATGAACATTGGGGTGCATAGGTTCTTTTGAATTGGTATTTCAGGATTCTTAGGGTATAACCCAGCAATGGAATTGCCGGGTCAAAAGGCAGTTGTATTTTGAGGAAATTCCATACTGTTTTCCACAGTGGCTGCACCAGTCTGCACTCCCACCAACAGTGCACTAGGGTTCCCTTTTCTCCACAGCCTCGCCAGCACTTGTTGTTTGTTGATTTGTTAATGGTGGCCATTCTGACTGGCGTAACGTGCTACGTCCCTGTGCTTTTAATTTGCTTCTCCCTGATGGCTAGTGATACTGAGCATCCTTTCATATGGCTCTGGGACCTCTCTATGTCCTCCTTGGAGAAGTGTCTGCTCAGGTCCTTTGCCCATTTCTTTATTGGGTTGTTTGTCTTCCTGGTGTGAGTTGTGTAAGTTCTTTATATTTTTTGGAGGTGAAACCCTTGTCAGAGATATCACTGGCAAATATGTTTTCACATTCGGTTGGTTCCCTTTTCATTTTGGTGATGTTTTCTTAAGCCATGCAGAAGCTTTTTAGTTTGATATATTCCCATTTCTTTATTGTTTCCTTTATTTCACTTGCTCTAAGAGATATATTAGTGAAAATATTGCTGCGTGGGGTAGCTGAAATTTTACTGCCTATGTTTCCTCTAGGACTTTTATGGTGTTACAGCTTATATTTAAGTCTTTTATCCATCTTGAGATTATTCTGGTGTAAGTTGGTGGACAAGTTTCATTTTTTTGCATATACATGTCCAGATTTCCCAACACCATTTATTGAAGAGGATATTTTTACTCCATTTTATGCTCCTGCCCCCTTTGTCAAATATTAATTGACCAGAGAGACATGGGTTTATTTCTGGGCTCTCTATTATGTTCCATTGATCCATGTGTCCCTTCTTCTGCTAATACCAGGCTGTTTGGATTACCAGCCAGGAGTACCAGGCTGTTAGTCTTCTAATATAGTTTGATAACAGGTATTGTGATCCCTAGTCCTTAGTTCTTTCTCAAAATTGCTGAGGCTATTTGGGGTCATTTATGGTTCCATATAAATTTTTGAAATGTTCTAGATATGTGAAATATGTCATTGGTATTTTAAATAGGGATTGCGTTGAATCTATAAACTGCTTTTGGTAGTATGGACATTTTGGTGATGTTAATTCTTCCAATCCATGAACATGGTATATGCTTCCACTTACTTGTGTCTTAATTTCTTTCTTCAGTGTTGTGGAGTTTTCTGAATATAGGTCCTTCACCAACTTGGCTAGGTTTATTATACCTGGGTACTTTTTCTCGTTGCTATAGCAAGTGGGATTTTTTCCCCCTGATTTCTGTTTCTGATATTTTGCTGTTAGTGTACAAAAATGCCTTCAATTTCTAAATATTGACTTTGTATCCCACTGCTTTACCAGATAATTTATTAGGTCAAGTAGTGTTTTGGTGGAGTCTCCAGGGTCTTCTATATACACTATCATGTCATCTGTAAACAATGACAGTTTTAAGAGTAAGGAGCAAAAACCAGGCTAAAACAGGGAAAAATTAAAACTTGAGAAAAATAGAAAAAGAAAACAGAAGAAAAGGAGAATAATGGGAAAAGGGGCAGGATAAAAGAGAAAAAGAAGAAAAAAACTGGCTATGAAATGGCAAAATTAAAAATTTGAGACAAAAAAAGAGAAGAAGGGACCAGTAAAATTTAAGATTTTAAATACAAAATTAGTGAAGATCTAGAGGTAAAACTGAAAAAAATGCAACAACTACTACCCTGTCCACAACCAATGAGGAAAGATTGCTAAAGGTAGAGAGAGAACACAGGTATTTTAAGAGTGGGGAAAAAGGATGTTACATGACCACTGACAGGAAAATGGGTTTTGAGAGGTTGGACAAGGGAAAAATAATAAGAGTGTGGAATGGAAACAAGTTGTAGCAAGAGAGAAAACAAAATTTAAAACAAAAATAGAGGAAAGAAGAAGGTAAAATGTGGTAAAAGAGGAGAGGGGCAAAATATGTGAATTAAAATAAACTATAGTATAAAATATAGTGATTTAATATGCACAAATTTGATGGATAAAAAATGAATGTTAAAAAGCTATTCAGGAAAGAAAATATAACAAATCATCATGGAGAAGATCACAGAGGATTTGGTCTTGGTAGTTTCTACTGTTTACCACTGTTTTTTCTTTCTGGATCTGCCTCTGGTGATGTCAGATGTTGACCTGGTCTGATCTTGGGTAGCCTGTCCGAGACTTCCAGGGATCTGTACTGTCTGTGCCAGACTCCTTCAGTTGTTAATCTAGCCATTCTTGCACTAAGCAGTCTGGCTTAGTCACCATAGGGTGGGGCCGAATCCCTCCTGGGGTCAGGGCTATTGTTCCCCTCAGAGCACAGTAGCTGCTGCTGTATGGGGGATGACTCAGCAGCAGGATCCCAGTGGCTACTCTCTCTCAGTTCTGTCCCCAAAGCCTCATCCCCAGTCTCTCCTAAGAGTCTCGAGTCCTCTCTGCCCCCACTTTGCCAGGGATCTACTATCTGCAGCTGACTCCTTCAGTTGTTAATCTAGTCATTCCGTGTCCCTGATCTTTCAAGACACCTTTCAATATGCTGCCTGGATGCTGGAGATCAGAGGGAGTAAGTAAGAACAAGTCTGTGCATAGACTCTTTAAGAGGAACTACCTGGGCCGCTGGCAGTTTGTCTGTGACAGCCTCAATTCCTCTAGGTTTTTAACAGTCAGAAGTTATGGAAACTAATCTTCCTGGCACTGGTGCCTTGGGCTGGGAGATCTGGTGTGGGGCCGGGACCCCTTGCTCCTGAGATGGCACTCCCAATTTTTATCTGCCACACATAGGTGAGGGCCCAGCCTGTTCTGCGTCTCCACTACTATAGCCAGTCTTTAATTCCATAGTTGTAGGACTTCCATTCAGCTCAATTTCTGATGGCTGTTCTACAGTTTAGTTGTAATTTTGATGTGGTTGTGTCAGTTGGGAAGCCATGTCTACCTACCTCACCATTGTGACCAGATGTCCTTCAGTGACTTAACTGCTATTCTTAAGTTTGCTTCTAACAAGATGAAGTACTCCACATATATCCCCATACGCCCTTTTATTCCAGGAAATTGAGCACTTTTAACATCCTGGAAAAATAAATGTCCTGATGATCAGCTTAAACCTAAATAGGTGAAAACTGATTAGATTTTACTAACAACTCATTCTTCTGTTAAATTCAAAGGAATCAAGCTCTGGGTCCATCACTCCTGAGTTAAGCCACGTCCAGATTCATACCCTTTCTCCCAAGCAAGGACACCATTAGGAACCACCATACAACCTGAGCACCCTTGAGTACTATAGAATATCTACCATAAGAAAACCGTCTGAAAACACAATCTGAACCTCATACCAAAATAAAGACTACCCATTAGAGAAATTCCAAGATAATTGTTTCTAATCTCTTTCTCTTGTTTCAATTTCTATCTGTTACGAGCAATGCCTTCTTTTGGTGGGCTGTCAATTCCACAGAAGTATATAACCATCTCACTGCTGGGTCTGTGGGCTGCTGTCCATGTCCAGTGTAGAAGTAATGCCTTCAGTCATATATCCAGTCAACATTATGGACTGGGAAAGATGGAACAAACTACTAAAAATAAGCTAGGACCTCTCTCTCGTACCCCACATCCAGGGTAACCCCCATTTGATTGTGATAAGATTAGAACATACATCTATGACTTAGTCCAAAACCACACTATTGCCCTATTGTCTCCCTCACATATCTCTGGGATGGCCTTGGATGGCTATGTGTAGAATATGGCTTCCACACACCATCACGGCCCCTTCCTACATAGAACAAACCACCCAGTCTAATCTGGCCCTTTGTCAGGTAGGTTGGGTATCCCTGAATGTCTGTCAGCATGTACATGAAGTTCCTGATGCCGAAGGAGGAGTAGGTCCTTCTCATCTGGGATCTTTTCTGTACCCAAAGAAGGAATTTGGATTTGCAGCACTAATTTTGGCCTTGCCTCCCCAATGGCTGGATTTGGCAATGCACTCTGGGGTTCCCATCTTTGCCAGGATGGATCTGTAAGACCTTCCTGAAAAAGAACAGAATTTGCCAGGACTGAGGTCCTCATGCCCAAGGATCATGGCCTGGTAGTAATGGCCAGTCTCCATTTCCTTTCCCCGATATGCAGGCAACTCAGCAAAGCTAGAAATGCAGACCTTAGCAAAGTTCACAGCCTCAGCTCGTAATAACTCTAGACAAAGCATTCTTTTGAATCAAACAGCCCCAATGAGAAAGGTGGTTTTACAGAACCTAATAGCAGTAGACATACTAACTGCAGCTCAAGAAGGAACAAGCACCTTTATTAGACAGAAATGTTGCACTTACATTCCAGCTTATGACTCTAATATTTCTGATTTATTAACTCACATGAACAAAGCCATAGATTAGGTCGACAACCTTTACTATACAGATGCATTCACTTACTGGCTCACTTCTCTGATTGGCCCTTGGGGAATGTCTGTACTAGTGGTATTGGGATACTAATCTGTTGCTGTTCTTTGTAATTGCTGCCTAAGGATAGCCAAGGCCAGTAATCTAATGGTGATTCTAACTAGGGTTTTCAGACCCGGACTCTGCAATATTTTCAACTGAGCGTGAAACAGTTCCATTCCTCTTTCTCTAATCAGTGCCCCTAAACAGCTGGTAGCAGCCTGAACACTGCCTGTTTTATTTCAAGAATGAGGAATGCACAAAAGAAGGGGGACAACCAAGGGCCCTATTTAATGTATAATTTTGATTTAACATATGACTCCAGCACTCTATTCAGTTTCATCACAGCTTGCCCTTTAAGGCTCAGCCCTTCTACTCACTAATCTTTAACCCTCTGAGACAGCAAGAAACAATGATCACACTTTGACTAAGGATCACAAGGTATGGGCTCTATTAAGCTAAAGATAACATGGCCTAAATTGTGTCTTAGCTCCAGGCCCTAAAGCAGAATGACCCCTGATCACATCCTCAGGAAACTGGACTAAAGGACACAAGGTGGCCTCAGGACCTGAAATAATTAATTTATTTCCCTTACCTCACTCTTGACCAATCACCAAGACCCATGACCCAAACCCCTTACTTACGATGATTCTTGATTTTTCTATATAAAGCCTGTCTGTAAGCCATGGGGGAGCTGAGGTTTTTGGAACACAGCCTTACCAGTCAGAATTCTTTTCTCCACTGCAAACTTCTGCTCATACATTTCTTTCCATTTGCTCTTGCTGGTAGATTAACCCCTGTTCAGCTCAGCAACAATTCTTACCATTATTGTGGTATCTATAAATCTGATGTTTTCTTAACTTCACTAATAAAAGTACAGAATAGACAGTAGTAAAGACAGAGCCACATGATGGGTCACTGAAAATTATGAGAAAAGCATCAACTCACTAATTTACATTCTGAATATACAAACTTGCCTGACTGTACTATCATCCAATCCACATAATTTCACAGGGGTACCATCAAAGTGACAAATGCCTATACCTCATTTCCCCACTTAGTGTAAATAGAAGCTAATTTTTGGCTAACTCAAGCATATTTTCATTTGGATAGATTCTTAACATTGAGTCTTCCTTGTCCCTTAAGTTATGATGTTTTCAAATATGTGCACTCTAATGCCAAAAGCTGTATTTGTATTCATAGCATGCAGTCTTTTTTTTTTTAAGATTTATTTATTTATTTTTGGACAGAGGGGAAGGGAGGGAGAAAGAGAGGGAGAGAAATATCAATGTGTGGTTGCCTCCCATGCGCCCTCAACGGGGACTTGGCCTGCAACCCAGGCACATGCCCTAACTGGGAATCAAACTGGCAACCCTTTAATTGACAGGCTGTCGCTCAATTCACTGAGCACCATTCTTCACAGAATTTCTTAATAGATGCATTCTTAACAGAAGTTCTGTCACTCCCAAGAAGGTGAAAATTGGTTCTTAGGGGACAAAAAACAATCTTAAAAATATTAACATGGTTGTGACCCTCCAAAATCCATAGTACCTCAATAAATACACTATAAATCTATGGTATTAAAATCTCAGTGGGGTAAGGTTGATTAGGAAAAAAATGTCTAAAAGGGGCTCCTTTAAGTGGGTTAATAATAAAAATAAGGTTGAAAACACTGATATAAAGTAGCCCTGATTCTTGCTTATGAGAACATTAGCCTGAATTCTGAGAATGTTCCCCTGATGCACTGAGACCATTCTGAGGCTTGCCTACTCAAGAGCTACTGCTAACGTGAGAGGTACTGTACACTCAATTTTAATTGTGCTGTTAGAGGTTTCTAAAAACCTCATTATGTACAATTTTTTTCTCAATGCTAACTTTTTAGACTTCTCTACTGTAGAATTTTGTGTTGCAGACCATCCCCTTAATAAATTCACTCCTCCTTGGCTCTTCAGCCCATTATCATTGTTTTCTCTCACTTGTACTTGCGAGGCTGGCTGTGAAAGAACTGTTAAGCAGCAGCTCATTCCTAGTTGCACTCACTTTCTCTAGGATAAAAAATACATTCATCAAATACCAGCAGGCCTCTGTATGAAATCCCCTGCCTCTTAGGAACTGAAAACAGGTAAGAGTAACAGCCACAAATTATTGCAGACTGCCTTCTGTGAAATTTGAACTAGAATATTAGTGACTTAGAGGTAACAAAATTTTCTGCATAAGCAGATGCATGATCAGGAATTTTGCAACTAAATATATCTTAACACAGTGTTATTCAAAGTGTTGTCCACAATAAGATAAATACAGAAATTAACAGTAAATATTTAGAAATCTGACACTGCTGAGACGTTTTTAGTATATTTTACAAAAGCACCAATTCACAACAGATAAAGGGAAAAACCCTAAAGCCTGATCCTTTGCTATATAGTTTGACCAGGAGACAAGAACACAAGTACACATAGCTGCACTCTTTGGAATAGCAAGAAAACTTGATACAACCCAATTGTCCAAAAAACCAAATGGAGAAATTCTGGTATATTCATGCAGTGGAATACATCTAGTAAAAATGAATGCAAAGTACAGCTATATACCATATAAATGAAGAATCCTAGAAACATAAAACTACATTAAATGTAATTTTTAGGAACATAAATACATGAGAAACTAAAGAAATGCATCATGGTGAACATCTTAAGAGAGAAGAGAAGGAAATTGGATCTGAGAGTGGCATACAAGAACTTTGAAGTTATTAGTAATGTTCAAAGTTAATGGTAGTTGTGGGTAGATGGTGTTTGCTATCCTTAGTCTCTATATTTTACATATATTTCATAAGTACTCAGCTTTAATAAAAAATTAAGAATTTATGAATGTATAAAAGTAGACCTAGTGACTAGAGAAAACTTTTGAGAAATTGTGCTGCAAATGGCAACAATGAAATGGAGCAATAATTGGAAAAGAATGTGGGGTAATACTTTTTTGTTATTAACAGGATAGGTTCTAGAGTTTGTCTGTACTTAATAGCAATGATCCAGGATAATTAAGAGATCTAATAATACAGGATAAAGAGAGATATCCCAAGGAGCAAAACCCTTAATGAAAATATAGCCTAGTGTCCATAATAGTATGAACACTTAGATAAAAGTTTAAACTAGGAAACAGTAATGGAGTATTAGCCATTATTTATCAAATTATAACATGTTCCTCAGGAGTCTGGACTATTTAGAGAGGGGAAAAAAAAGAAATTGAGTTTGTTTACATATATTTCAAAATTGTGAAAGGTGAAAATCTAATTTTTACAGAAATATAATCATCTTAATAACCTTCATATCCTTAAAAGCTGGTGTCCTCAGGATTGCATTCTTTTGTAAGAGCACGAATCATCTTAGCGAAAGTATTTGTGTGTCATTTAAACATTATTGTTTCTATCTGTTAAGTGTATATTCTTTTCAATGTGTTGCATTATATCCCTGATCAAAAAATTTAAGCTTACAGAATTTATTAAAATAGTAATGTAAGCAACCAGAATAAATGCTGAGCCTAAATCAAGAATAAGACTCTAGTGCACACAGAATACAAACAAATCGGTGGATGTGCTAATGCTATACAAATTCATAAAAATGAAAATATGACCAGGACATACAACAGTAACTATCTAAAAGCTTGATTTTTTTTAACTTGCAATTCATTCATCCTATATTTTTCTGAATGTTGTCTAGATTGAAAGTTTATCAAATAACATGGGAACCCATGAAAACTTTTATGACATATTCAAACAAAACACAGAACCTTTTTGGTAAACCAACAGCATTTCTCTGGACTAAACACGAAATGCACTCCTGTATGAAACTGAAGATTTTTGTTCCTAAAACAAGAGAAAACCTGTAGAGGTACCCTTCAGGTTCTATACTCCTCACAGCAAAAGCATATAAAAAAGATAAATTTCACCAAGAGACCAGTAAGACTAGCCAGACTGGTGATAAACATTATGCTGGAAGAGAACAAATCAAAATATATTTACCACGTGGCACCTTGAGACAGCACAGAATAAAGGCATATAATGTAAAAGAGTACTGTCGCAGAAGATATTTTACTTTACTGCTGGATACATGTGCTAGTGTGAATCCACTCTTGGTGTATGTGGATGACTGCTGCTGGAACACACCTGACTACTGCTGGCCTTCCTGAGAACAGCAGTCAAGGTCTTATGTATCTATCACTGAGAAACCCTCTACCACAAAAGATGATTTTCCCCTACTTAATGATTATTTTGTAAAGTATGATAGAGACAGGAAAACATGTGTTGGAATCAGTTCTGAGAGAATCAGTTACCTGTATAGCAAGGAAGAGCCTTGCTAAACAATGAGTATCTCCTAACTGCAAAGCTATAGGCCCCTTGCTTGTAGAAAACAAGCTGGTGGTTATAGCACACACACTGGGCATGACAGTGTTAGAGAAACTCTGTAAAAGTACATGCACTTAATTTCCGGCACAGAGTATATATCTTTTTTGTGTGCCAAGGAAAAATGGAGCAAAAACAGATATAAAAAAGCAAGTATAAGGTATAAACATAAATAGCAAATACAATAGAAGTATTTTCTTCAATAAAATGCAAAGAACTTCTCTTTCTCAAGCTTTTAAGTATGACAAGGTCCATTAACTTAGCTATTGACATGGCCCTAAAAGTAATCTTCAGTGAGAAGACTCTTTAAAATTCCAGGCCCATGTTGAATGTGAGTATTCATTACCAACAGCCAAAAAACACTTGCTGCCATGTGTCATAAATTCATAATTTTTATTATGAGAAACAGAGAAAAGAATTTGGATATAGAATGAAGCTACCCTACACAACCTATATGCACAGTTAAAGAAACACTAGTAGAAGCATTCAACCCCCTATGTAATAGCATCTGAGAGCTCTTTTAAAATACTGCTTCCAAGTATAAAGTACATACATTGTTCCAAAGTCAACAAATTTTAGGCACCTAAATTTTACTCCCAATACTAAAGTACAATCTGTAAATAATTTAAATGCAGCTGAATTTTGAATCAGTAAAAATAAAAGTTATAGTGACTATGTTATATTCTCAAAACATGGTTCTCTTACATTATAAGACATTAACAAAAGTATGGAATTTCAACTTGCTGTTTTTAGGAGCTTCCATTATTTGTTTCTTTATAATCTCAAATATAATTTTTATATAATTTTTACATAATGGTTATCTGTTCAAAACTAATTTTAACAACAGCACTTCCTTGAAGAAACATGAGGTATATACACTATTAAAATATTTTTTAGATGATTTCATAAAGTGAACCCAAGACTGAGCCTTTATATATAAATTCAGCTTTTCTTTGTGGTGAAAAGTTGAATCATGATCAGAGTTTCTGTTTGAATGTTTATGAGTCCGACATGCTTTACAGAGCTCTACAAAACCACCACGACCACAGTGAAACATCAGCAGTGCAACCAGGCGATGTTATCAGGTTCAATTACGTCAATGAGGTTTTATTTCATTGTTCCCTATGCAGTCAAAAAGAAAAACATATATGTGTCTTCAAATCAAACTTGCAGAGCTGTTCTCATATTTCTTGATGACATTTTATTTGTGTACAAATCTTTCCTAATGAAATACTGAATTTCAGTATGTCCAACAATTTTTCTATGCCTTTGCCTTCCAACTCAGGCTCAATGAAAAAACCCATTTAACTTTCATTGTGTTTTTTTAATATAAACCAAAAGCATAAATCGACAGCCACAAAGTTCCACTAAAATAGTACTTCCTAATACTCTAAAGTGCAAAAATAGTACTTTTGACCTCTGTATGTCAAAGGAGGTCTCTAGCCAAAAACTGAGAAACAAACAAACAAAAGTGGTGGGGTGGGGGTTAGGGGAGATTGGGAGACCAGTATTACTCCAGAAGCTACCGTAGTCACCCTTTATCCATGGTTTTGCTAGCCATGGCTTCAGTCATCTGAGGTCGATCATTGTCTGAGAATATTAAATAGAAAATTCCAGAAATAAATGATTCATTAAGTTTTAAATTGCACACTTTTCTAAGCAACATGATGAAATCTCATGCTGGCCCACTGGGGACATATAATCATCCTTTTGTCCTGCTTATCCGCACATGAACACTTCCCACCATTTAGTCACTTAGCAGCCATCCTGGCTGTCACGTCAGCTGTCCCAGTATTGCAGTGCTTGTGTTCCAGTAACCCTTACTTCACTTAATGCCACATTCACATCATTTATTACAATATATTGTGGTAACTTTTCTATTTTATTATGTTACTGTTAACTTCAATATGCATAGTTTGTAAATTAAACTTTATCATAGGTATGTCTGTATAAGAAAAAACATAGTAAACACAGGGGTTGGTACCAACCACAGCATCCACTGGGGGTCTTAGAATGCATCCCACATGGGTAAGTGAGGATTACTGTAATCATTTACTATTTTTATTAAATAATATGATGATGGTTGTGGTGACTAGACTGCATGCTATGTACTGACGCTATGATAGACACTTACTACACATTGTCTCCTTTAATCTTAGGATTCTCTGTGACAAGCCTTATTTCTCCATTTTACAGATGACACAACCGCAAGTAAGAAAGTTGAAGTGACCTGCCCAAAGTCACATGACTAGTAAGAGGCAGAGACAAAAATGAAATTCAGATCTGCCTACTTCCAAAGCTTTACAGGTTCCTAACCGTTGTGCTAACCCCTCTTAGTCACAATGTACTAGCAATGTGTCAGTTGCTTGACAGACATGTAAAATCACAGCAACTTTGCAAGTAACCCCTTTTTATTTACAGGGAAGTCAAAGCTTAGTGATTAAGTAATTATTCTGCATTTGCCTCTCAGCTCTATTATTTGACCTTCACTCAACCCTAGGGAGGCTGACCCCTATAATCTGCATCCCTGAGCTCTCATACAGTTGGTTTCTCCTTAGGTTGGAAGCCAACAGCAAGAAATTGGACTTTAGGAAGAGAGAGAGATCAACTTCTCTGCTGCTTCCCAGCCTCTGCACTATTGTCTCTGGCAACAGCTATGCCTCTCCATGACAACAGCTCTTAACAGATGGCCTTCTCTTCACAGCTTCAGCTCTGAGTCTGGAAACAGCACTGTGTACTCAGAAAACGCCATTTCCACCCTGTTCCTTCAGCCTCAGGTGCAGTAACAGCTTCCCATAGTTGCCTAATCATCTCATATCTTATCCATCATCAATCCCGCTCCTTTTCTCAAAGCAGACTCTTCTTGAAAAACCTTTTATTTAAACAACCTGGGGGTGAATTCTGTTTCTTCCTGGGCCCCTAAATAACACAAGGATGTTGTAACAGTTTTATCACATGTCAGCTAGTCTATTGCAGAGCTAGAATTTAAATGCAGGTTTATCTCCCTCCCATTTTATTCCTTTCTACTATGCTAAAAGGATAATTAGGTATGTATTTTATAAGACCTTTACAAAAATGAAAAGTATATTTTTATTTATCAAATTATACTTTAATACATGATTCCATACTCCCTGTGTTTCATTCTGTTACTACAGATTAACTTTCCGAACTCTAGTCAATGGCCAAATCTCTATAAATGCACTAGATCCAACCCCCTGCTGCCTACATTAGGATATTTCATTGGCAATTCTCTCCGTCTCTCTTACATCATCATTTTTTCTCTCTACTAAGTCATTTCCACTACATTATAATCATGCTATAATATCCCAAATCTCACAGATACACCTTCTCGAGATCCAGCCACAGTTTCATTTTTTTGCTCCCTTTTACAGCAAAATTCCTCAAAAGAGTGGTATTTACTAATTTTCCAACTCCTCTCCTATAATTGTTTCTTAAGACGACACTAATCTAGCAATGCTGGTTTATTTGGTGGTCCTTGAACATGCCAGGCAAGTCCAATAAAATTCATTTCTCCTTCCTGTCTCTTAATAAGTTCAAAAGGAAATAAACTGCATCCGGTGTGATTTTCTAAAACTGTACTGGTAATTCAGAGTTTATAAAGTAGCACTTGAAATATACATGTAAGTTTGGGTTTTTGCTATCAACAGTTCAAAACCAGAAACAAGATACAATCAAATCTCAGTTCTTGAACATCTCCCAACCTGAGCAAATTTGGTTCTCAACCAAGTTGTTCACAGAAAAATGTCTGTTGTCTGACAAAACTTCGGTTCTCCACACAACAACCTTTCATACCGATACCTGTATGATCAGTCATGTGTTTCTCAGGCAACAAACAAAGGAAATTTGGTTTTCAAACAAATTGTTTCTCAAACAGCCTTCTGGAACAAACTATGGTTAAGTTCGAGAACTGAGGTTCCAATATATTTAAAGGGACAATGTAAAAGTGCTGTTTTTTGCATTTGAAATACTGAATATGAAATACTGAAGTCATACACTGTGTGGAATAGGTAGAGCTTTAACCTGTACAAGTAGCAATTACTTAATCTTTATAATCTATCAATGGACTAATAAGCATTTAAAATTTTTATGCATTAGAGGACTTCCAGTCAAGATGGCAGCATAGATAAATGTGGTATTTGAATCCTCCCACAACCACATCAAAAACACAACTAAACTACAGAACAACCATCATTCTGAACCTCCTGAAATCTAGCTGAATGGAAGTCCTACAACTAGGGATTTAAAGAATTAAAGAAGCCACAACAAGACTGGTAGGAGGGGTGCAAATGCTAAAGGAGCTGGTCCCACACACCAAGGTGGCAGTTTAAAATGAAGAGGGCTATACTGGCTGTAGAGGTGCGCCTTGAGGAGCAAGGAGTCCTGGGCCCACACCAGAAAGCCCAGCCTGGCGTTTTAGTGCCAGGAAGACAAGTCCCCATAACTTCTAGCTGTAAAAACCAGTAGGAATTGAGGCTAAGGGAGACAGAGGCTCCTGGAGTCCCAGGCAGTTCCTCTTAAAGGGCCTGCACACAGACTTACTCCCTCTGAGCTGCAGTGCTGAGACACCAGCTTGAGAGGAACTAGGGATATATAGGGAGAAAATGAATTACCTGGCAACAGGATGAGAGTTGGAGGGGAAGGCCCTCCCCACATATACACCCAGCAGGCAGACATCATATCTGAGTCTCAATCAACCTGGCTCACACTGTCTGCCCTGTCTTCATAGTTCCCACACAACTTGTAGGCCGATCCATGTAATTTCCAGTAGTTTCTTATATAAGCGGCCTGTTTTGCCTCATGCCTTGGAATTTCCAAAATCTCTCAAACTAGCATCATCTGGACTCTGCCTACCGCCTTCCTCTTGCTAAGTGGCCCCACGCAGGGCACAAGCAGTGGCTGACTTTGCACCTCCCAGGAGTCCCCAGAGCCAGTGCAGCTTGAAACCATGCTATATTACAATCCTCTCACCTCCACAAGTGAAACACTCAAAGGGCAGCAAAGCCTCACTGAAGCAAGTCCTGCTTCATAGCATCAACTCCTGCACAGCAGCTCCTCCATTGTAGTCATAGCTGGTCCTCAGCCAAATGGCCTGGGAGGTCAATCCTTCCCAGTGATACCAAGAGCAACCAAGGCTCAACTACAACAGGACAGTTCACACAGCCCAGAGAGAGGTACACCTGGAGTACCTAGCTCAAGTGACTAGGGAGGCTGTGTCACAAGGCCTTATACCTACTACAGAAGGCCATGCTACAAGTCCAGGAAACGTAAGAGCTCTGCTTAATACATGAAAACAAACACAGGGAAGCAGCAAAAATGCAGACACCAAGAAATGTGTCCCAAATGAAAATAGGAAAAATCTCCAGAAAAAGAACTAAATAAAATGGAGGCAGGCAAACTAACGGATACATAGTTCAAAATAATGGTTTAAGGATGCTCAAGGAACTTAGTGAGAACCTTAACAGCATAAAAAAGGAGTAGTCAAAAATGAAGGATATACCAACTAAAATGAATTATTTACAGGGAATCAACAGTAGAGTAATGGTGCCAAGAATTGAATCAGCGATATGGTATGTGAGGAAGCAAAAACATAAAAACCCATCAGAACAAGGAAAAAAAAGAATCCAAAAATATGAAGATAGTTTAAGGATCCCCTGGGAACAATCAAGTGTACCAACATTCACTTTACCCGGATGCCAAAAGAAGACAGCAAGAAGTTATTACCTACAAGGGAGCTCCCATAAGACTGTCAGGTGATTTGTCAATAGCAACTTCTGGCCTGAAGGGAATGGCAAGAAATATTCAAGGTGATGAAAAGCAAGGACCTACAACCACAATTACTCCTCCCAGCAAAACTATCATTTAGAATCAAAGGACACATAAATAGCTTCCAAGACAAGAAAAAGCTACAGGAGTTCATTTTCACCAAACCGGGATTACATGAAAATGCTAAAGGGTCTTCTTTAAAAATATTAAAAAGATTAAAAAATATGAACAATAAAATAGCAAGTCAACAATTGAATGTAAAAATAAAAAACAATCAGAACAGGAACCGACTCGTAGAACATTTTAATGGTTGCTTGATGGGAGGGGAGTTGGGGGAAATGGGTGAAAAAGGTGAAGGGATTTAAAGTACAAATTGGTAGTTGCAGAAGAGTCATAGGGATGTAAAGTACAGCATAGGGAATATGATCAATAATAACGTAATAACTCTGTATGGTGTCAGATGAGTGGGGGATTTATAGGGATTTTCAATTAGTTTTATAATGTTTAATCACTGGAGTGTACAGCTGAAACTAATATAATATTGTATGTCAGTTATAATTGAAAAAAAAGTTGAAAAAAGAAAATGAAATTTTCATCCATTAGCTCTTACAAGATTTTTATCACTTTATATTGCAAAATTTTGCAAAACACCTACGTTTTTTTTTAACCTTAATATTTTAAGAACCATTTTAAATGGTCTAATTAGTGTGCTAAGGGAATTCAAGCACAGAGAACTATTTTCTAAGTATATGAAACTGCCTTCATTTTGCCAGTATGCTTAATTTCTTGTTGTCTTGGGATGTTTTCAAGTTTTTACCTACCAACATCTCTTCTAGACCTTTGTTTTTCTGGATACATATCTTGGCCCAGGCTTCAACTAGTTTCTCTAGTCTATGGATGAGCAAAATTTTACCTCCATCTGTAGCAGACTCTACATTCTCACCAAGAGATATATGTTCTCAGATGAGAGTGCCAAAAATAACAAGAAATTGGAATTATAAACCTTTACAAATATTTTTCTATTTTCCTACCTCAAATAAAATGCTTTCCTCTTAAATTACAATATAATTTTTAGTATAATTTAAGCAAGTAAGAGATTAAATTTATAATAGCTAATATTTAAAACACTTCACTGAAACACTTGAATAATTCATGATTGCATGAGGAATATCCTGATAAATATTGTAGAATTCTAAGCATGGTTTATGAATAAGACCAAAAGAGAAAAAAAAGCCTCCTCATTTCACTAACAGGAATATGATACAAACTTGACTCCAGGTCTGGAAAGAAAACCAGAAGATCACAAGACAGGTCCTTCTAGGGAGATTTGCGATTAACCTAAAATGATAGCCTTATGAACAAAACCTAAGACACACCATCCATAAGTACAATAACTCAGGTAGACTGATGCCAGAGCCCAGGTTTCCAAATGCTAAAGCTCACACAACTAAAAGATCTACAAATCACACTGACATTCAAGTAAAACAAAGATACTGGCTGGCCCTAGGGGCATACCTTGTACCTAACAAAGCAAATACAACATGTATTCTCTGATTGCCCTTTTTAATTTACTGGGGGGCAGATAAGTTACACTATAGATTTAAGAATAATGAGCCAACCAAAGCCAGCCTTACTGATGGTAATGGCTTTAGTTGTATGTACTGGGGAGGGGAAAAAAAAAACATGAAAATTCTCTGCTGGAAATCCCTTTGTTTACAAACTCTGGTATTTTGTTCTCTCTGTATCTCTAAATGTGTTTTCAAAGACACATGACCTTTGTATTCCTAAATAATATAATGGAGAATGCTAATGGTATTTCACCATGGGCAGACATTTTAAGTGTATTTCATCATTAATTTTTAATCTCTGCCAAGAGGAGTACTCGAAGAGAGTTAAGAATAGTCTTCTAGGAAAAACTAGAAATTACATAGAAGGGCTCAGGTCCAGGCTTTAGCTTTGATAACCCTCTGCAGTCTAGCCCCCATCCACACCTGACCTTTGATCATTATTAGCACTACCAGTGCCAGTGATGTGCCCAGGACTATTCTGAATGCTGAAGTTGCCCATCTTCAAACATAGGTTCTGTCGAGTCCATCTATGAACAAGGCTGGAAAGCACTGTAGATAATATCTAAGTATTGTTTGGGTCATGAATTTCAAAGACAACAAATGGTGAGTGTAATCCCTTTACCCTAAGTCTGTATCTTCGTGTCCTTAAATAGCTGACTCAATTGCAACTATAAATAAAATAAAGTAAAACCTACTTTAAAAAGGGGAGGCACCCTTAATTCTGGCAAACTTATTTACTCAATATTATTACACTCAACTTTCATAGTCATCCTGTGAAAGCAGGATTACTTTTTATATATAATGAATTTTAGGTTACCTGTTAAATGAATAAATGACTCATTTTTTAAATTTCTATTTCCCATATCAATCTAATTCAATCTAGATATTTCTGACTTTTTCTTATCATATTTTCACATTTTTGTCATACCAAGCCTGAATCACTTTCAACAACAGCCTCCAATAAATTTTCCTCTCTTATAATTATATCCACCTTATACAACAAAATCAATCTTCAGAGACATTTGTATCATCTTATTCTGTGACAAATAGACTATATTAGAGCTGAAGAGAATTTGTAAGTCCACAATTCCAATCTTTTCATTTGATTAAGAAAACAAGGACCCAAGTAATTACATGATTTTCCTGCTCTTTCTTCCCTCTGTACCTAACCACTCAATTTAAAAAGCTACCTGTAGGCATTTACATAAAACAAAGGAATTACTTGTTTTAAGTGAGATAAGCCTCTTCAAAGAAAACATAAACATCTGTCTCTGATTACCTTTTATAATTCTAACAACTCATCTTTCCAAACTCACATCTGATTATCTCCCCAAATCAATGGGAGGTGGGGGCAGTTTGGGGGGGGGACAGCTAGCAAAAAAATAATGCTGCTTATTACTTTATATATCAGATTTAAACACTTTTATTTTCCTTTTACTTAATCTCAGTGTATCCGACCTTTAAGAAATTGATTAAGTTTTTATTGTTATGCAATTACAGTTGTATGCCTTTTTTCCCATCCCTCCACCCCACCCCAGCTGAACCCACCTCCCTCCCCCACCTCCACCCTCCCCCTTGATTTTGTCCATGTGTCCTTTATAGTAGTTCCTGTAATCCCCTCTCCTCACTGACCCCTCCCCACTTCCCCCTGGCTATTGTTAGAGTGTTCTTAACTTCAATGTCTCTGGTTATATTTTGTTTCCTTTTTTCTTCTACTTATTATGTTCCAATTAAAGGTGAGATCATATGGTATTTGTCCCTCACCGCCTGGCTTATTTCACTTAGCATAATGCTCTCCAGTTCCATCCATGCTGTTGCAAAGGGTATAAGCTCCTTCTTTCTCTCTGCTGCGTAGAATTCCATTGTGTAAATATACCATAGTTTTTGGATCCACTCATTTGTTAATGGACACTTAGGTTGCTTCTAGTACTTGGCTATTGTAAATTGTGCTGCTGTGAACATTGGGGTGCATAGGTTCTCTTGGATTGGTGTTTCAGGGTTCTTAGGGTATAATCCCAGAAGCAGAATTGCTGGGTCAAAGGGCAGTTCCATTTTTAGTTTTCTGAGGAAATTCCATACTGTTTTCCACAGTGGCCTCACCAGTCTGCATTCCCACCAACAGTGCACTTAGGGTTCCCTTTTCTCCGCATCCTCTCCAACATTTGTTTGTTGATTTGTTTATGTTGGCCACTCTGACTGGTGTGAGATGGACCTCATTGTGGTATCTGATCTCTTAAAAGAGAGCCCTGGCCAGTATGACTCGGGGTGTGTGCCAAAGGCAACCAATGACTGCTTCTCTCTCATGTCTATTTCCTTCTTTCTCTCCTTCCTCTCTCTCAAAACAAAACAACAAAAAAAAACCACCAGAAGAAATACTTAAAGGCCACAAAGAAAGTATTATTTAAATAATAAAGTTTTGAAAGTAGGAACTGCAACATTCTTTGTAGCAGCTGTTACTTTTGTAAAGTAAAAAGCAGAAATTAGGTTATTCAGTAGGAAGATGCACATTGCTAACATGGTAAAGATTCTGGACCACAAACAAAGAACTCTGATTCTACCAATGACTACATCTCTAAATAATAAAACACATCTCATACAAAAAAAGGACTGTATAGGAAAGTAGCACTGGAATATTTAAGAATATTTTATCATTTGTGTGAAATTAAGCAACTTTCCATGGATAAAATTTTAAGCACTTAAGGGAGATACAAAGGTGCCCTCGTAGCGCAGTAGGCAGCGTGTCAGTCTCAGTCTGAACAGAGATACATTTACTGGTCTCTTACCTGCCTTTATTTTAGAACTGAATATTAAATTTAAGAGATATTGATATTTTAAAAATTACAAAAGCATCAAGGTACATTTTGATTAACCAAGAAAAAACTTACAAAACCAATGTACATTTACAAAGTTATTTTTTTCTATTCAAAATAAAAATTTACCATTTTTTATTCAGGATATTTATTGGGCAGAAATTCAAGTTGCCAGCAGTATGTGTTTGACACTGCTATGCATTAGTTGAGTAAATAAGTTTTATCTGGTAACTAAGCTTAAAATTAAGCAAACATAGATACTAGCCCCAAAGTGACTTGATTTGAAAATGAAAAAAGGGAACCTCTATTTAAAAAAATCAGATTCCCAGGGATCATCATTGTATTCTAAACTTATGGAGAGCGGGTAAGAGTACTAAAAGTTTTACACTTTGCATAAGAAAAATGACTTTTCAATAAAATTTAAATATAGAGATGCATTTAACAGTACATTTTAAGAAAATCTTTGCAATGTAGGTGTTTCCATATATAAAATAGTAAAAATGTCCATGTATAAAATAGTAAAACTGTAGGAATTTTTAAAAATAAACTGTTATAATATGACATGTATTAAGCAAGCCTCAAGTAACCTGTAGAGAGCAGAGACTATCTGTAAAAAACAGAAACCCGGTTTAAAATGAAGTCTGTAAGCCAGAAGGGGGAGCTCTCATGCCCTACATCCACCACGGAACCCAGCAGGAAGAATGTTTAGCTCTTCCAACTTCCTCTTATGAATTTTCTCTCCTTTGTTTCTAGGAACTTGTGCATTAGGCCACATGACCTGCACTGTGATTCTTTGTTGTTACAAAATAAACCCATTTTTCTGGAGAAATATTTGGTTGTCTGTTTAGAGTCAATATGTCTAAACTAAAAAGAAAAGCCTACTGTTCAGTGTGGAGTAAGTTATATTCCCAAATAGTACACTTTCTGACAGTGCTGCACAGAAAGCAGTTACTATTAGTAGCTCCAAATGGTATAGAAAAGGAAACCAGATAGTTATATAAAAGTCTGTCAATGGTCAGTATGTTGGTAGAATTTAAAAAATACTTCTATTTTTAACTTTAGTCTTCCCCCCCACCAAATTAATGGCTGCTCATTCATTATGGGACAAATGCACACAACCTAGTGTTTTCCTGAAATCAGTGAGTCTAGCATAGTGATAACTTGTGCTAATTATTGACTATACAGTTATTAAAAAATAAACTGACCTAGCCTTTCTGGTATGGTGATGGTGAATGAGGATAGATAAACAGGCCATTAGGTTGGCAACATGTATGTCAGTACAGGCACTGTTTACTAATTCACAAATCATTAATATAAATCAAATGCAAATATGCACCTTTGGTGTCCAGGAGAATAAGGTCTGATTTGTTCCTTATGATCCCAGCATGAAGCAAAGTAAGTGCCTAGTATATAACAATTGGTCAATAAATACCTGTAGAATGAATTAACTACAACTAGTACTTGTATTATTTTGTAAATTTGGAATTTTACTCATGGAGTCTACTAATACTACTAAAAATAGCTAATATTTATTGAGAGCATACTCTATGCCTTTATCTCACTTAAGAACTGTGGTTTTCCTCATTTTAACAGTTAACTACGGCTAAGAGAGACTAAGTATTAATAACTTGCCCAAGTTTACATAGCAAGTGAGTGGCAGACCCAGAATTCAAACTGTGGTCTTTCTAACTACAAAGTTTGTTAATTTTAATGACAATATTGTTAATATTGAAATATTCACAATTAATTGTTATGCTGAGAATCTACCATATAAGTCTCTTTCACCCTATAGGAAAAAACAGTTTAAAAAATATAAAAATAATGAATTTTCAAATGATAAATAATTGCAATACACTATTTGCCTTCCTAGTTAGTACATGGCCTCCTGCTGAATTTGCATCCTCAGCCACTTACAGCAGCATCTGCTCCTACTAGAGAGCAGAACAACTTGATGCAGTGGAAGTAGTAAGTGGTCTACCAATTCAGAATACCACGGCTGAACTACATTTGTTCCGAATGTCATGTAGGAGAGGATGTACCATCATTAAGTTTATTATAAAGATGAAATAATAATGTACTCGATATAGTATCAAGCACTACATTAAAATGCTTATAAAATGATATCTTATGTGTTGATATGCTATTGTCTAAAATACATTTTCTAGATTGCTCACACTTTGAATATGTTACCATGTATTGCTGGCTTATGGTGGGGGGTGGGGGGGTTGCCATAGGAGTCAGCAGCAGGAGATGAGAGGGCAGAGGAGAATGAGGTATTTATAGGTGAGGGTATCAACTCCTTCCCAAACAGCACAGGTTGACAACAGCTGGATTCCTCTACGGAAAAGCTATAGCTTTCCTCTCCTACAGCTTCTTCAGATACCCTTTTTCTCTTCAGGCCTCAAGTGGCAATAAGGGTTATTTACCTTAACTCTCTTCACACTTTTATAAACAGTCCTTTATCAAATGATTTTCAGTTACTCCATTTTAGTGTGTCATTTATTTCTTGCTAGAACCCTGACTGACACACTACTCAACTATATTATAACTTCCCTTGATGATATGGGCAGTTTCTTACATTTCCTCTTTATCATCCTTAGCATTCAACCTAAACACTTGCATATAAATGAAGTTCTATTTTCATTTCTACCAATGACTAACTTCCACTAAACCTTGAATTCTTAATTGTAAAATAAGGAATTGGAGTAAGTTGGATTAAATGGCCACCTAAAGTCTATTCAAGGAATCGTGTAGAATTATTTTTTCTCTGCTAATAAGTGAAACTCCATCAAAAATTTTTTATTTCTTTGTGTTTGATAAGCATGGGATCTACAAAAACAAATGCATCATCGTTTAGCTCAGGATTGGCAGACTTGATGTAAAGGGCCAGTCAATAAATATTTCGGGTCTTGTAGACCAAGAAGCAAAATCAAGGCTTCTATGTAGGCATTTCTGTAACAAAATACAAATATATTTCCACAGTTCTGTTGACAAAATAAATAGTGGGTATAACTATAAGAATAGTGAGTATAAATTTTTATAATACAGATCTGCCAGTGAGAAAAATTGCATTATTTTGGGAGGAGAGCATTTCATTTAATTGGGACTCAAAGCTGGTGTTCTCTATCATCAAAATCAACATTCATCTATAACACTCATCTGTAATGAGATTACCAAATATTGATACCAGTCTACAAGCATTGATTTTAATGGAGCACATCCACCATTTGAAAGGAATTTATAGAATTATATTAGATTCTTCTCTTGGTATTTGCATATTAGCATATCATTATATTTCAGATAATCCGTTCCAACTGAAGGTTACTTGGAAGTACATTGACAGCACAGTTAAATGAATGTGAAATATGGAAAATTCTTTACTTACACTGAGTTCTGAAAAAAACACTACTAAAACTATCTCTTGATCTAGGTTATATACCTACCGCAAATTTGTGCGAGAAAGGAGATCTCACTTTTTTTTTAAAGATTTTATAGAGAGGGGAAGGAAGAGAGAAAGAATGGGAGAGAAATATCAATGTGTGAGAGATACAGTGATCGGTTGCCTCTCATATGCCCCCAATTGGGGACCTGGCTCGCAACCCAGGCATGTGCCCTGACTGGGAATCGAACCAGTGACCTTTTGGGTTCACAGGCCAGTGTTCAATCCTCTGAGCCACACCAGCCAGGGAGGAGATACCACTTCATGTTTTAACTTTTGACAACATGTGAAGTAAAGCAGCTTGACATTATTTGTGATTCAAATAACATTCATTGCCATCAAAATGACTTTAGCCACAGTATAAATTTTGCATTTAAGCATTGTTATTCCTTATAATTTTAGGTTGAATTAAGAAATGTTATCATTATAAACTAATTTCCAAAGTCATTCAGTATTTAATAGTAATGGTTAAAGGTGGTTCTTCTCATTCAGAAATTTTTAATCTCAGCCCTGAGCTCAAAGTAATAACAGATAATAGTAGAAATATTACAGAAATTATCTTTTCTAGACTGTAATGTCTTGGTTTGGGAGGGAGTGAGGGAGGTCAGAAGTATATTGCCAATGATGCCTAGCGAGTTTGAGTCTAAGCAGACACAAAAGACAATGTTATTAATAAAACAGTGATTAAGGATGAGGAGATCTAAAAATAGAAAATTTATCAGGAATACTGTCATATACAAAAACCCATATGTATAAAGTATATAAGCTGGGGACTGGCTACTCACATTCCAAACACTGTCCATTTTTCCAAAGGACTAACTGCAGAGTTCTTAAAGTAATGTCCTCTATAAAATGGTATTAATAATTATACTTTTATTATTAATGTTAATAATAAAATTTAATATTAATAATGTTAATAATGAGTTCTCTTGATTTGTGTTTGTTTTTAAAAAGAGTTAACACTAAAACTAAAGTGTCAAAGAAACTAGCCAACAGAATTAGATGATCAAATTATCAAGGAAAAATAAAGTTAAATTTTCATAAATACCCATGCAACTCAGAAAGAAACAAACAATTCATGAAAAGTGAACTATCCCTCTATGCCATAAAATGCTTTTTGAAATCTTTGCCTGAGTCAAGTCCCATCCCACAATCGATATTACTTTGTCTATGTCTTTGTTTATAAAAACTGTACCACAACCTAAATAGGAAGTTACTAAAACACAAGCTTTCACAATCTATCTTATTCAAAAATAAATAAGCCAATAAGATTTTATTGTGTTGAATAACCTTTTTATAATTTTTGTTTTCTAACTTCCAAAGCAAAACATCTTTTACCCATCTAACATCAAACGGAATTTTAAAAATCTCCAGTGCCTGCTTCAGTTTTCCCAGAAAAGAAATGATTTAAGGCTTTATGTACAATTTACTTATTAAATATTTTAACAGTTGATTGAACACTGCAGCAAAGAAAAACAATAATGAACATGAGGAAATTTTAAAATTGATTTTATAGGCCATTTCTACATTTGTAAACTTATTTTTTGATTGTGCTACAAAAAGTTCAAAAACAGCCCTGGCTGTTGTGACTAAGTAGATTGAGCACCCACCTGCAAACCAAAGGGTCACTGGTTGGATTCCCACTCAGGGCACATGCCTGAGTTGAGGACCAGGTCCCCAGTGGGTGACACACGAGAGGCAACCACACATTGATGTTTCTCTCCCTTTCTCCCTCCCTTACCCTCTCTCTAAAAATAAATAAATAAAATCTTTAAAAATAAAAAAAAAGAAACACAAAGGAAAAAAAACATTGGAGGCACAAAGTTACCAGAAAACAAAAGATAAAATGGCTATAGGAAACCCTCATACATCAATAATTACCTTAAATATAAATGGATTGAATTTACCAATAAAAAGGCATATAGTAGTAGACTGCATCAAAAACAAAACCCAACCATATGCTTCCTTCAGGAGATACATGTAAGCTGCAAAGGCAAAGACACACTCAGAGTGAAAGTGTGGAAAATGATTCTCCAAACAAATAACATCCACAGAAAAGCAAGTGTAGCCATGATTATTATCTGACAAAACTGCTCAAGGGGGAGGGTGGAGGTGGGGGAGGGGTGGAAGGATGGGGAGAAAAGGCATATAACTAATTGAATAACAATAAAAATTTTAAAAGAAAAGGTAAAAAACCTGATTTCAGATAACTAAGTTAACAAGAGACAAAGATGAACATTTCATAATGATAAAGGGGACACTACATCAAGAAGACATAACATTTCTCAATATATATGCACCCAATCAGGAGGCATCAAAATACATAAAGCAACTAATAACTAAAGGGAGAAACTGACAGAAACACAAACAATCATAGTATGGAACTTAATACTCCTTTGACAGCTCAAGAAAGATCATCCAAACAGAAAATCAATAAAGAAATATCAGCCTTAAATGACATATTAGGCCAAATGAACATAATTCACATTTTAAAGAGCCTTTCATACTAGAACATCAGATTATACATTGTTCTCCAGTGCACATGGAACATTCTCAAGGACGGACCATATGCTGGGTCACAAAACTAGCCTCAACAAATTAAAGAAGACTGAAATCATACCAAGCATATTTTCTGACCACATGCTTTGAAATTAGAAATCAACTGCAAAAATGAAGTAAAAAAAAAAACCGCACAAACATGTGGAAATTAAACAACCTACTACTAAAAAATGACTGGGTCATAGTATAAATAAAAGGTGAGATCAAAAGATATAGAGAGACAAATGAGCATGGCAATATGACATATCAAAACTTCTGGGATGTAGTGAAAGCAGTAATACGAGTGAAGTTTATATCATTACAGGCCTATCTCAAGAATCAAGAAATATCTCAAGGAAATAAGCTAACATTACATCTTTTTAAAATTTTTATTGTATTTTTTCCATTACCATTTAGTCCCCTGATACCTTTTCCCCCCAGGAATCACCACATTATTGTCCATGTCCATGAGTCCTTTTTCCTTTTTCCTCAATCCCTCCACTTCCTAACCTTCCCTATAGCTGTCATCATTTAAAGAACTAGAAAAGAGCAACAGCAGCCCAAAGTCAGCTGAAGAAAGGAAATAATAAAAATTAGAGCACATATATGCCTTTTTCTCTTATGCAATCATAGGTTAAAATAATTCATAAAAGAATGAAAAGAAATTACATGTAGTAATAGAGAATATAGTACCTGTCCATTTTTGGCCACCCAACATCTGAATTCCTTTCCTACATTTAAGAAATTCACAACCAGATGAGTGTTAATGACCTGCAAAGCTCACTCTCCACTATACAACCTGAAAATGCCATATATTCACTACCCAACCATTCTTGCAGTTACAGTGTTAGCATATGGTCTTAGATTAACTAGTCAGAAACACCCACCCAGGGCTTTAAATAAGGGGATAATGATGCAAGAGATGGGAACTAAGGAAGACAATCAGAGAATCCATTCTGGGGACAGGTGAAACTAATGGCAGCACCACCAAGGTTCTGAGGTAACGGTGGCAGACATGACAGAGGTGGCATTCATGGGCTACAGTAAGACGGGAGTATTCACTGTTGGTGGCAGCTATGCACGTATTCAAGAGACTCATGATGTGCTGTTACTTCAGCTGTGGTTTTGCCTGCTGCCTAATTTCTCTTATTTCTGCCTTTTCTGAGACTCACTTTCCAACCTTCCCAGTGATTTTGGGAGCTTCTCAATATTCTGTCAACATTTTTTTTCAATTCTGAACACAGCCAGACTTGATTTCTATTATTTGCAACTAAGAACTCTAATTTATATACCACTATTTAAAAACTTATTTAAACATTTTAATTATGTATTATGCTTGTGTTACGAAGCATTTGAATACTCCATTAGTGCAAAACAAAATGTAAGATTATGATTTTATACTCAAAATTTGTTTCTGCACTTACATATGGAGATTAATTATATTTTATACAATGGGTATAATTCTAAAAGTTAGAGCAATCAATTTTTGAATATGAATCATTTACTCATAGTACGTGATCTTCCAAGTGTTTCAGCAAAACTTTTTGCTTGTAAGTTAAAATATAAAAAATTACAAAATCTTAGTATTTTATTATGTAGTAGTTAAATTTCTGCTACCAAGATGGGATCAAATAAAGTAAGCAAAGGTAGCAGTGGAAAATATGACTTATTTTCACTAAAGTGAAATCCGTCATTATAAAAATTTAAGAAACTACAACTACCCACGCTCCACCAAGGACATAACTTTAGGGTCACTGAGAAAATAAGCACAATATGAGCTTTTGCAATGTTGTAAAATGCAAAAAAGAATAAACTTAAAAGTCAGTATATTCAAATTAATTTCAAAAAGATCCATCAGATTCATATATTACTATCATTTTATTTAAAATTCCTGAAACTGAGCTATGAATCTGATAATAAAAGGATTGAGATGCTTTCTTACTTATCTATATTAGTCAATAATGCATTTACTGTTGGTCATTCTAAGGTAAATAAATACTAGGGGAAATATCTCCCAGAAATACCTGATCTTGCCTTTACCTGAAAATATCTCTGAGGTAAAAGGGAAGGTTCTCTAATGCAGAGACCTCCACAAAAGATAAATGAATTGGGTGGGGGGAAGATGAGGTTGTTCATGAGTATCATCAATGTGGCAGTGAGCATGACCTAGCACAAAGCTGTAAAAGCTGTCTGAGCTTTGAAAAAACATCAATGATTGTGAGAGTTCTACTTTAATTACCTTATACCATTCTGATAGATGAGTCAGCATATTCATATTTGAAATGACCAGCAACCTTATACAGAAGTATAGTATCTTGATATGTATGATAGCTAAGTGAAAAAAATATAAATATGGAAATTCTGGTATGACAGAGGATATTTTTCTGCTTAAAAAGACCCAAGAACAACTCCATGAAGCAAGTATATAGATTGGGCTTGAGCATCAAATAGCTTTAGATTTGAATTCTGGCTCTGTGATCAAGACAACCTCTGCAACATCAGTTTCCTATCTGTAAATGGAAAATGATAATACCTATCTGGCAAGATTTCCATGAGAATTAAATGAGATAATGGAAATAAAAGCCCTATCACTGAGTTGCCTAGAATACAATAGGCACTCAAAAAATGATCTTCCTCTTCCTTTTCTCTCATCCTCTCAGCTCCTCCCCACTGCTTCTGGTGTTCTTTTTAACTTTGCATAAGAAGTATCAACTAAATCTGACCTCTTGCAATTTCTTCACAATTGTAGCAGTAAAAATATTTTCATTAAGTTTTAAGTGTTAACTTTCACAAAAGCATAAAAATTTACATAAACTAAAATAGCTCTGAAACTTAAATTCTTAGTACTCTTTTATTTGCTACAAGCATATTGCTAATAACCGACCTTAGAAAAACATACTCATACATCATAAACTTCATAGCAAGCAAGTTAATAAACCTTTCTATGTTATATAAATGAAAGAAACTTGTAGAAACAGTTCTGACATTCCTTTTCAATGAGGCCTATGAGCATGCTTTGTATCACTGTCAAAGTGGAATGTCATGAATCCAAGAGTATATTTAAGTGTAAATTGATCATGCCTTCTCTGTCATTCTGTAAACAGTAACCCTTGAAAGTTAACAAAATTACACACAGAATAAACAGTGCTTATTGTTATAAGCAAGAATAAATATAAAACTAAAGTTCACAGCCAACAGAGGTAAGCCCAAAAAAAAGTATATAAGGGAAAATAATGCAATTTAGGAAACACGTTTATCTGATTCTCAAATTTTACTCGTCATTATTTACTTAAATGTCCAATCTAGCTCTAAAATGTGATTATTATAAAAATAATGGATATAACCAACAACCCAGTCCAAAACATACATTCATATAATAGATATAAAAGTGTAGAATTCTTGACAACCAAAACGATTCACCAACAGTGTATTTATTTAACATAATTGAAAGGTGAGACATTTGCTTTGTTCATGCAGATACAGAATAGCATTTTGGCTAAGACAACCACACTGACAGCCTGTTACTAACTGTATAATCTTGAGGAAATTAATTAAAACTCTGTACCTATAGCTCTGTGTCCTCTGTTAAGAATAGTAGTAGTACCTGTCTCCCAGGGTTGTTCTGAGCATTAATTCAATAAATTCATGTAAACCCCAATGTTCACAGCAGCACAATTTACAATAGCCAAGTGCTGAAAGCAACCTAAGTGCCCATCAGTAAATGAATGGATCAAAAAACTATGGTACACTTACACAATGGAATACTATGCAGCAGAAAGAAAGAAGGAGCTCCTACCCTTCGTGACAGCATGGATGGAACTTGAAAGCATTATGCTAAATGAAATAAGCCAAGTGGTGAAAGACAAATACCATGTGATCTCACCCATAAGTGGAACCTAATCAACAAAATGAACAAGCAAGCAAAACAGAACCAGAGACACTGAAATAAGGAACAAACTGACAGTAATGGGGTGGGGGGAAGATAACGGGAAAGAAGGGAAAGGGTCATCAAGGAACATGTATAAAGGACCTATGGACAAAGCCAAAGAGGGGTAGGACTGAGGATGGGCGGGGGCTGGGGGCAGGGGAAAGTGGTGGCAGGAAAATGGAGACTCCTGTACTTGAACAACAATAAAGAAAAAATACATATAAACCTCTTCAAATGGTCCCCTGTACACAGTAAATATCAATATACATTAACATCTTATTACAATTATCATCACTATTATTGACACTTGAAACTATCCATGATGGTTATACAACACAATAAAATCATCAAGAAAAGCAAACAGTTGAAAAAGCTCAATTTACCAAAGAGTTATCATTTAAAGAAAAAGGAAGCATATATGAAGGACTAATGAAATGGAGAAAGAAAGAGCACCTTGGTAGATAGAAGGTTTGAGGGGGAAGTCAGGTTTTGCCACTTGCAAAAAGGCATTATGAACCCATCCTCTGGTTAAGTGATAACAGCTAGGACCCAATAGAAGATAACCAAGAGGAACAGATCCCAAATTCAGAAAATTCTGGAAAATACTTAAGCACCCCCCTTTACTCCAGTTCCTCCTTCAGGAATCACCAATTCTCTGTTCCCCTTTACAGCAAAACTTCTCAAAGGATTTTTCTACTTTGCTCTTTCTATTTCTTGACCTGTCATTCACTCCTCTACTAAAATCTGCTTTCTGTCCCAATCACACCACTGAAATAACTCCTGAAGGCCACAAAACCACTTTCATCTTGCCAAATTCAAAGGTTCATAAACCTCATTTTGGTCATTCTCTCAGCATCATTCAACACAGTTGCATCCTTAGAACATTTCCTCTCTTTTTTCAGTGATGTATCTCTTCTGATATTCTGCCTAATTTGCTGGCTCCTCCTAGTCTAATTTATAATTGGTAGAGTAGAGCAAGGCTTAAATCTGGGTCTCTTTTCTGTTATGGCTACACAATGTCCCTTGATAATCTCATCCAATTTTATGGTCTTAAAAATCATCTATCTACTGATGTCTAAATTTACATTTCAACACTGAACTTTCTCCTGAGCTCTAGACTAATATATTCATTAATTTAACAAGTACTTAGCGAAGACACATATTATGCACCAGTCTTTATTCTAGGCTACTTGGATACAGAGATAAATAAAACAAAGTTTTGCATTCTAGAAAGGGAGAAAGATAAACATGATGATAAGTGAAATGAAAAAAAATTAAGTGGGTTAAGGGAATGTAGAATAATAAGCAGGCATAAGAGGGGCTTATTTATATAGAATAGTCAGGGAAAACTTCTCTTTAACAGTCACACCTGAATAGAAATGGATATACGGTGAGGGAGAAGGCTATGTGGAAACACCATTTCACTTAAAATGGTTATTTTGAAAGGAACATGCAAATGTATCCATCTTGATTTTTCTTCAAATTTGAGGAAATATCTTATATCATATAATGAGACAAGTACACACAGAAAAAATGTAGGAAACAGCAGCATACTGAGAGTGTGTATATATACTTATGCCTTTCTAAGCCCACCAGTATATTTGATTTTGGAACAGTGCTATTCTAGCAGCCAGTCATTACTTTACCACAACCCACAACTATCGTTTAAGAAGTTTATAGTAAAAGGAATGTTGACTTTGAAGTTATATATTTATATTAATGACACTATAAACCAATGGGAATATTAATTTTTACACAAACTTGTTAAATATTGAGAGACTAAACTAGTAAGTTAATAAATTATGTATAGCAATGTAGCTGTTCTCTCTAGATGGTGACTCGATGGATTTCTGTTGCAGTGGCTGGGATTGGCAATCTGGCTAAGTATTCTGAAACACACTTTGAATAATATGGTTTAGTGTTAATGGGGAAATAAAATGTTTTTTTCCCTTACTCATTCCAAAAAAAGTATCATTTATATAACTGCTATGAAACAATGCCCTCCATCATGCTATTCAACATCCCTTACAAAATGCAATAAATTTCTCCTAGTGTCTCACCTTGATGAATGTTTCTCTCTTGACAAAATGGCATGTGTCTTTTTAGTATATTACAAAGGTTTTGTTTTTTTAATTGGATTTCTCTTTTTACTCTGATAGTTGGTACAGATAATTTGCCAAACTAATCTCCACCTAGACTTTCCTAGGTTTTTCTCCCACTCTTGCACTTATTTTTACCTCTTGTATTATATGGCTCTTTTCCTTTTATCACTATTTTACATTATTAATATATCATTTCCTAATATTAACATACAATATTTGGTATTAGGCAGAGTATAAATAATCATTCAATTAATACCCAATCTTACTAGAGAATTGACAATATCAAAATGCATTTACTATGTAACCACCAATAACATGTAAATGAATTTAAAATAATATTCTGTTTTAAATATGTGTTTATCATAAGTGAGTGAAAACACTGCTCGGTCAGACCTTCTCAACATCACAGATCTAAAAAGAAATAAAAGCTTCTTAAGGTCTAAACTGGGCTGTCCCATACACTAGCCAGTAGCCATACGTAACAATTTAAATTTAAATTAAAATTAAATAAAATGTTAATTCCAATTCTCAGCCACACTAGCCATTATTTCAAGGTCTCAATAATAAACATGAATTTTCAAAGCTACTTATAAGCCTTTGCCTCTGTAATTAGTATCCACAAATAGAAAAGCAAGCTTTTAAAAAGGCCAAAGGAAGAATGGCGGCATGTTCACTTTGCGACCTGCCAAGACCAAAACAAGTAACAATACACACACAAGCACATGCACACACACAGACATTTATACAGTCTCTCTTCCTGAATCCAACAATTTCCCGCCCTGGACTAGCACACAGCAAAGTAATGAAAAATGACCACAGGTTAAATTAACTAGGATGCTTCCTCTTTAACCAACTATCAGCCAACCTTCTACAGTCATTTAAAAAGGCGCACACACCACTGCCACTGTCTTCACCACCCTCACCAGCCAGTAGTAGCCAGGCTGTGTCAAAATGGGTGTTCTCCCACAACTATTTTGAAAGCGAAAGAGCAGCAGAAAACACCCTAAATCCCAGCCAAATTATACTGCTTATGATTGCGGTCACCATATATGCTATTTCCTCTGCCTGCAGTGTTTTTGTTTTTGGTTTTTTTTTTTACCATCTTTACCTAGTAAAATCCTTCTTATACAATAGTTTAGCATGTGGTTTAAATTCCACCTCCTCCTGTATTAGTTTAGGTTCTCCAGAGAAAGAGAATTAATGGAAAATATACAGATATAAGGAGATTTATTATAAGGAATTGGCTCATACAATTATGGTAAGTCCCAAGATCTTCATGGTGAGTCAGCAAGCTAGAAACCTGAAAGAACCAATCATTTAGTTCTGGCCTGACTACCAGCAAGCTCAAGGCCCAGGAAGAGCCGATGTTTTAGTTTGAGTCCACAGGAAAAAAGCCGACATCCCAATCTGAAGGAACTCAGACAGAAAAGAACTCTCTTCCTCAGGGAAGGGTAACTTACCCTTTTTGTTCTATCCAGGCCTTCAACTGATTGGATGAGACCCACTTTAGGGAGGTAATCTGCTTTACTCAAAGTTACTCTCATCCAAAAACACTTTCATAGAAACACCAGAATAATGTTTGACCAGATATCTAGGCACTCCATGGCCCAAAGGGACACATAAAATTAACCATTACACACCGTAAATGGACTTTGATCACACAAATGGACTTCTATAACATTCTCAGACCTTAAAACACTTAGCTTATGCTCAGCACAAGGTACTTAATAATATACAATGCTCTGAATAACAGATATTTGTCTAAATATTTTAACTCTAAGAATGTAACTGGCTATTTGTTATATAATTTGTATGTGTCATAGTGTCTTATTTATAACTGGTATTCAAATTAGGAAAAATGCTAATGGAAATAGCTCTATGTGCCTAACTATAAAGGATCTCAATCTCATTCTTTTGTGCAGCTTTACAAGACATTAAGAAAATCATGAAATAATCTGTAATACAAGCAAAGTTTGTTATTTAACACATTACATTATATTAAAGCATTAAGTCTGACATTAGTAGGAGGACTTTTATTTAAGTCTTCTTGCAATAAAGCACTTACAAAGAAAATTAGTTCAGTCAATCCACAGTATTATTATCTATTTTAAAAACACATCTCCTGTACACCTACATAAACCACTTTTCCAATCTTGGATAAAATTTAAATACTAATGCACATTTTGTTAAAAAGGAAAACAGAAGTACAAATGGTAGGAGTTCATGTACCACTCTCTAGATATAGATATCCTTGAATGTGGAAGAATTACTAAATTTTTTCTTGGCTCCTCAGCTTATGAAATTCACTTCTACCACACTGAATATTCAGTGTGCAAGATGATTTTAAAGGAAATATTTTCCTTCCCTAACATGTTCTCAAATCCTAATCAAATTGCAAACTTTCATGTGAATGTGACCATGTTGTGATCCTTGGCCCCTATCCAGGCTAACCTTCCCAATTGAGAACACAAATAGCATTTTTACCAGCTGTGAATGCTGACATTGATTCATGATCCTTCTAGTCCCCTGAACTTGCATTCTGGGTCACCCCTTAAATGTCAGACCACTTAGGCCCTGCTCACTCTATCTGAAATCCTTAAGAAGCTGAGAGAGTAGAGATTCAATCCACAAATAACTGCAAATGTAATTTTACCACCTTTGCCCATTATATCTTTAATTAGATCTCCTAAATATAGCTAACATTTTCTAATTAAAATTATACTGCAATTTGTCTTTGCACATCTAAATAGTTTATTCTCAATATTCTCTGTAGCAACACTAGAAAGAATCATAACATGAAGTATATCTTAAACTCAGGTGTCTTTCCTCCCCAAATAATCACAATTTTTATTTCTTTTCCCTGACATTTATCAGCCATCTAATGCCCTATTTATTACACTCTAGCTTTTGACTGTTTAGTATGGAAGCACTAAAGGCAGTTCTTTGGGCAAGAAAAATTCTTTGGGCAAATTATACCACCATCATATCTGTCAGAATTCTGCACTGCAAGTGGTAGAAAACCAATTTAAATTACATTAAGCCAGAAAAAAAAGGCATTTATTTGCTCAGAAAGCTGGGCGGGGTTGGCATAGTTCTGAAAGAAGAGCTATAGGAAGGAGAGCCTCAAAAAATGGAAGTGGGTCTCTTTCAGTTGTGCATGAGCTTCCTTCCTCCACCTGTTATCTCTTACCCAGATGTTTCTTCTTAGCTTTATTATTTAAGCAGATCTTCTCCACATAAAATTGAAAGGGGGCTGCCAAAAGTTTCAAAGTCAAAAATCTCACCTTCATAATATCAGTGTAAAGAGAGGTTTTCTTCCTTCAAAGCCTATTATTTCTGGCTGGAAAGAGACTGATGGACTTGGGTCACATGACCACTCAGACTTAAACCTACCATTGTATCCAGAGGATTAACCTGCATTTGCCAGGTACAAGCAATGCGTCCACACCTTTGGTGGTTGGGTGGGAAAAATATATTACTAAAAGAAGAGGGATTAAGTGGAAGGGGACATCCTGAGAAACCATAAACAACAGCTATCATAGTCAACTGAAAAAATTAATCTATTCATCGCCATATCTGTGCCAGATGCCACACTAGACCTTTACATATACTATCTCATTGAAGCCACAATAACATTGTCAGAGTTGTGTTTTCATATCCATTCTCCTGATTAGGAAACTAAGGTTAGAAAGGTTAAGATATCTGCAAAGACAAGTTGCAAGACTAACTTAAAATAGATGAAGGAATACCTAATGTCACCCCACATGTCCTCCAAACCATAAACTATGATTTTACACTGCAGCCTCTCACCAAGACAAAGGGCTAAAGGGGGCCTGAACTACATTTGTAGGTGTTATTTAACCTTTAGAAGGATTCCTTTGGGCCAGGCAAGATTAAAGATACTGTGAAACCATGAATAAGAATAGTACAGGGGTTGACAAAATGAGGTTTGCAATTTTGAGTATGGGAAACAGTTTATTCTTGTATTATTGTTTATTAATTATTGTAAAGTTAACACAACTGTAATCCCACTTTTGTCTACCCCTGTATAATTAAGAGCACATATCCAAATAGCAAGGATGTGAGTTATCCAAGAAAAGGAAAAAAAGGCATTTCATCACTATTATTTTTATGTACAACTAAGAATGAAAAAGTTCCCGTTATGTGGAGTCTGACAGGAAACTCCATAATAAAGCTATGTCAGAAAATGCATAAGAGAAGAAAAATAAATCTATTGTATGGAAAGCAACAGCACAGAAACTCGTCTTCTCAACCTTGGCACTAGTAGAAGGCAGGTATCTCCTTTCCAAATCTGAGCCACTAGCCAGAACTGAGATTTGTAATCTGATTTCATATTAACAAATGTGATCCAAATACTCAATCTCAAAATTTAATTTAAAATGGTCTCAGGTTGCTAGGGCCCCCACATCCCTGGCAGAAGCAAAGACCAATCTTTTATGCAAGAACTGACTTCAAATTGACAATGATTGTCAGATGCCACTAATTATAAGGCACATCCAGATTTCAGAGGTTTTAAAATGGGGATGGGAGGCGGGAGAGGAGTGCATGGTAAAATCAGTGAGATCACATAAGTGTCCTTAGGAAGGAAAAGATTGAAAGCCACTGCTCTACATGAGTGACTTCCAAATCCACTTTCTCCAATTCTGAATTCTCCTCTGGCCAATTCCTTCCAATTTCTCTATCCCGCCTCATGATCACTACTACCACACTAATTTCTGTACTTTCTTCACAGTCCTAACATCTAGCCCACACTAACCTTTCCCAACTCAAGACTCTAAAAATATTTAGTTTGTAACCCAATATGTAAAACCTGCTAATTATAGTAGCCATTATTGTTCTGCATGAGAAACTCCTCTACACAAAATTAGTAGCATTTCTGACTTAATGAGAGGAGCTAAATTTTGTAATTATTTCTATTTAATACACAATAAAACACCACTGATCAGAAACTTTGCTTTTATAAACAGCTCTTAAAAGCCATCTTTATAAAAAATATCTTTAATCAATTTTAAATATCTTATTAGAACATAAGTTCAAACTTAAAGAGTTGTAAAAATAAAATTAGTGCATAAAAGCCCTGCATATCCTATTGTTAATATTTTGTCCTATTTATCATTTATACACTCTTGAGTTCACACACTCTCTCTCTCTTTCTCTCTCTCTTTCCCTCTCTCCCTCCCTCTCTCTCTTCCCAGGACTTTTTGGAAGTTGATTATATACACCCGTTTTCCCTAAATTCCTAAGAATAGAAATATGCTCTTATATAACTACGTAAGAGAAAAATCAATTGCTAAATACTTGTACAAATCTACTGTCCTATTCTGATTTTGTCAATTGATCCAATAATGTCCTATAGTTTTCAAAAATAGGATCCAGTCTACAACTGGGTATTAATTTAGCTATGTCTGCTTTTTTTTTTTTTTTTAAGAATTTATTTTTAGACAGAGGGGAAGGGAAGGAGAAAGAGAGGGAGAGACACATCAATGTGCGTTTGCCTCCCACACGCCCCCAGCTGGGGACCTGGCCCACAACCCAGGCATATGCCCTGACTGGGAATCAAATCGGAGACCCTTTGGTTTGCAGGTCAGCACTCCATCCACTGAAACACACCAACCGGGGAAGCTATGTCTCCTTTAATTTGAAATCTTTCTAAGGCCTTTCTTTGCCTTTTATGACACTGACTTTTTAAAGAATATCTCCCTTATTTTTAATAGTACATATGTTCCTCATTTGGGGGTTGTCTGATGCTTTCTCATAATTAGATTCAGGTTACTCATTCCTGGTTGAAATACTAATGCTGCTTAAAGAACCAAATCTGGAGACACACAATGTCCCCTTACTGCTGATATTAATTATGATTATCTGATGAAGGTGTTGTCTGATTTCTCCTCTGTAGGACTATTATTTTTTTCCCTGCAACTAATAAGCAATCTGCAAGAAGATAATATCATGCAAATATCTTGTTTCTCATTAAAAATTCCCCATAGATTTAGCACCCATTGACAATTCTTGCCTGATCCAATCTGTGCTATGATGGCTGCAAAATTTAAATTCATTTCAATCATTTATTTTAAATTTATATTAACTACTATTTAATCACAGATAAAATCTATATTATTTGAATATTATGAACTTTAGCTTGGATATAACTAAATAGTAAAATAAATATTATTAATTTTAATTGCTTTAGCTCACTCATGTCCAGCATGAGTTTAAGTTTTCTAAGAACCATGATGAGTGCTGTACTGCCATCTTTGGGATAAAATGTAAAATTCAATTTCTGTTAGTTAAATATTTATATAGATGTAACAAGTTCCTAAAAGAAAATAATAAAAATAATTGGCACTTTTATTATAACCAAAAATACTTTCTATTCATCACTAAAATTTGCCTATTTATTGTCAACTGTTTTATTTTTTGTGCATTAGTCAGAATATTAAGGGAAAGGTATTGAAACACAGTTGTTGGGCATATAAACCATTGTTGTTTTGAAAGACAATTTGACAATTGGTTTCAAACTCTTAAAGGCATATACCGATGGATAAACTTATATAAAATGCAAGTAAACAATTTCAAGAAAATTGGAAACAAACTACATGATTATCAACAGAAATCAGGACAATAAATTACATTTTATCCCAACAATGGACTACTATGCAGCTATTATAAAGAACAAGAGGGGATCTATGAAAGATATGTTTATGTATTAAGCGATAAGAATGTTGTAGAACAGTATTTTAGAGCCCACAGATGGACCATGAGAAAGCAGGGGAGGATATACGATACAGGTAAATTCATACACCATACACACTGACAAACACACCCTTACATATGCTTGCATACACAGAAAATTTCTAGAGAGAAACACAAGAAACTGATAATAATTTAAATAAAATACAGAGGTCAGGAACTTTTATTTTCCATTTCCCATTCAAATATTCTACTGCTAGAATTGCTAACATCACTAACTGTTTATGATTTCAATAATTTATGACAATTTTTCCGACTGGTGTGGCTCAGTGTGGCCCTGTGGGCCGAGGGGTTGCCAGTTGCATTCTGGTAGGGAGACATGCCTGGGTCATGGGACAGGCCAGGTAGGTCCCCAGTTGGGGGCATGTGGGAGGCAGCTGGTGGATGTTTCTCTCCCTCTCTTCCCCTCTCTCTACAAATAAATAAATAAAATCTTTAAAAGAATAACTTGTAAAAAATTTTTAAATACCAGAGGTAGACTAGTTATCACAACAAAGTAAAATTAAAAGAATTCTCATCTGCTAGAAATAGCATAAACTATAGTTTTTCATATTCTAATATTCTCCATCCCAGAAAGAGAAACTACCAATTGTTGTTCACACATACATAGTAAGCACTTAGCTAATGTTTTTCCATATACTGTCTACTAATTATCAGTGGCACAAAATTTCCCAAATGGTTGGCTAGGATAAAACGTAGTAGTTGCCTGTGGCCCCGAAATAGAAGAAAAAAAAATCACCTACTAACATGCCAGAACTTATTAAACTCATGATGAAGAACTTAGATAAGTCCATCTCATCTTAAAATCCATGATTTAAGTGAATTATTAAACCAAGTAAAGCAAAAAGTATATACCAGAAGGTATCCAGTCATATAATATGAAAAACAGAGGCATTTATTGAAGATACAAGATGCAAGAAACATTGTACATAGGGCAATGATGCCTCAGTCCCCTTCAAAGTAGGCACTTGGGACTTCACACAGTTCTCCCAATCGCCATCAGATGCCCCATCGTATTTTCTGAATCTCATCGATGTTCTGAAATCTCTTCCCTTTCAAAGGTGATTTTAGTTTTGGGAAAAGCCAGAAGTTGCAGGGTGCCAAATCTGGGTTGTAGGGAGGATGAGTCACCCGGGTGACTGCAAGTTTCGCAAAAAAATTCTGCACTAGATGTGATGCATGATCAAGCGCATTGTCGTGATGAAGCTGCCAATCACCAGTTGCCCATAGCTGAAGCCTTCTGAATCATCCAAACAGTTTCCACAAGGAATATTCAACCCTAATGCAAAGTATGATGCAGATTCATTGCTCAACTTGCTCAGTCATTTTGAATTGTTCCTATCTAAATGATTACTACGTGAACCTAATATATTGGCAATAAATACAATTTTTAAAAATTCAATCACATCTGGGTGGGGTGGAGGGATGGGGAGAAAAGGCATACAACTGTAATTGAATAATAATAAACATTAAAAAAGAAATTCAATCACATATGTGGTCTAAAATTTACAACACATGACTAAGTTTCTTTGGAATTGGCATATTACCAGTATTTTTCCTTAAAATACATTACATTGTATAGAACATATATTAAAATAATCATAGTCGGATATGAAAGAAATTTTACTTTGAATATTGTCATGATGGTATGCAAACATTTACTGAGTAGCTACTATGTGCCAGCACTGCAAGTCAATTAGCTAATCTAATTCTTACACCACCACTAAGAGTTGTGGTACTATTTATCATTGTCATTTTACAAATGAGAAAACTGAGGAAGAGAGAGCTGAAGTAATTTACCCAATGCCATCCACTAAATTGCAAATTTCAGTCTACCTTGTTAACTAAATTACAAATGCTAAGAAAAATGTAATACCTTAAAAATCAGTTTATTTATCCTTTTAATTTCATGTATTGTGTGATATTACCTAAAACTATAGTTTTAATTGTCCTTTATTCAACACAATTTTTTAAAAATTTATTCATGTGAACCTAGCTCCATATACAAATTCAATTTGCACTGCCTCATCAAAAAGAAGAAAGGGAGGGAGGGGCACGAAGGGGAGAGAGGGAAGGAGAGAGGGAGAGAGGTTGGTTATTATTAGCAAGTTTGATGCAAACTGTTTCCAGGGCAGCAGCCAAAGCCCTAGAGTGTCTGATTCAGCAGTTCCTCATATGTTTGTAATCACTCCAACAGTCTAACATGGTCATTGCATCCTATTTTGTCAGCAGTTAATTCAACTCATACAAAACAGTGTCTAACCTTTTTTGGGGGGGCGGCACTTTAATTGGTTCACATTAAAAATTTGGGAATAACTATTACCCACATTTTTAAAAACTGTATACAGATTTCTCACCTTAATATATAAGTAATGAAAGACATTCCCTGTAATACACATGAAATGTAACTGTATTATACATTTAAGGCTATATCAACATTTAATTTAAGGTTAAAATATTTTGTGTATAAATGAGCAAATCTCAGATATATACTTTCTCCATAATGAATACTCCACATTCAACCATAAACACTGTAGTTTGACCACTAACATGGATTTGAAGTCACAAAAACAAAAACTGTCTTTGCCTGCTTTATTCTGCGCTATATAAAATAAAGGTACAATTACCCAGTTGTTGTTTTTTGGGTGGCCATCCTATGGTAAAGACTACACACACATACAGTTTTTTCTGAAATATAATTTTGGTTCTAGAGTGGTATTTTATTATGATACAAACTAAACTCTCAGTGTATATCCATAAGATTAAGATAATAATTAAAAACTTATAAAAAGACTTAATTATATACTATGTTAATTCGACAAGAACATGAGATTGTCCAATCCAATGTTCCTTTTCTAAAATCAAATTTATTCTTTATTTTTAAATTTTTTAATTGTATTTATTTATTTTTAGAGAGAGGGGAAGGGAGGGAGAAAGAGAGGGAGAGAAACATCAATGTGTGAAAGATACATCAATTGGTTGCCTCTTGAATGCCCCCAACTGAGGACCTGGCCCACAACCCAGGCATGTACCCTGACTGGGAACTGAACCAGAAACCTTTTGGTTTGCAGGCTGGCACCTAATCCACTGAGCCACACCAGTCAGGGCTTAAAGCAAATTTATTGAAGTAAGTTTACATATACCCACTTAAAATGTGTCGTTTGATAAAAAAAATTTTGACAACTGTTTAACTGCCACCACAGTTAAGATAGAAAATATTTCAATCACCAACAAAAGTTCCCTCTTGCTCCTCTGCAATTTGCCTTACCACTAGACCAAATCATTGATCTGCTTTATAACACTATAAATTAGTTTTTATTTTCTAAAATTTAATATAAATTATTTTATACAGTTTTTATGCTTTTGTATATGGCTTTTTCCATTTAGCATAATGCTTTTTGTTAATGTTTTGAGATTCACCCATGTCTACTGTGTGTATTCAAGTTCATTCCCTTTTGTTAGTGAGTAGTATTCCACATAGGGATGGATATACCATAATTTGTTTATACATTCACATATGATAAACATGTGGGTTACTTCTAATTTAAGACTAATTATGAACTAAAGTGCTATAAACATGCATGAACAAATTTTTCTGTGGATATGTGTTTTCATTTCTCTTTGGTGAATACCTAAGAGAGGATTCCAAGATCATAGGCTAAACTGTCAAAATATTTTCTAAGGAAATATGAAATTTTACATTCCTACAGCAGTGTTCACAAGTCTTTTGCTTAATTATATAACTGGATCATTTGATGTCTTTTCATTGAATTGGAAAAAATTCTTTAAATGTTCTTGATATGTTATTTGTCAAATATATTTATTATGAATATTTTTTCCCATGCTAGAAGTTACCTTTTTCTTACAGATAGCTTCCAAAAAAATGTTTTAAATTTTGATAAAATCAGTTTATCAATTTTTTTCTTTTATGGTTCATATTTTTTATGTTCAGTGTTTCCTATTTTTAAATTTTGGTTTGTAACCTATTTTTTGTGCATGGTATGAGGTAAGAGTTATTCCAGTACATTTACTAAAAAGACTGTAACTTCCTCCTTTGAATTACTTTGGCACCTGTGCCACAAACCAACTGACCTTATAAGTGCAAATCTATTAAATATTTCTAGACACTCAATTCTATTCCACTGATCCATAATGTCTATCCGATCATAGTGAACTTTAGTAAATTTTGAAATCAGGTAGTCTAAATCCAACTATATTCTTAATTTTATTGCTTTGACTATTTGTCTTTCCATATAAATTTTAGAATTAGGTTATCAATTTCTTTAAAAAAGAAACATAAAAGGTTGATGGCATTTGTATTAGAATTTTACTGAACATACAGATCAATTTGTAATTCAGTATTTCTTAATCCCTATCTAGACATCAGAATTATCTGGGGGCACAATAAAAGATAATGCAGGCCTGGGTCCCCATCCCAAACCAATTCAATTGATAGATTTTAATACAGAGTCAAGATTCAGAAATGCTTGTTCAAACTTTTGAAAAAATTCTTGTCATTAAAATTAAAGATATGAGATTATTAAGTACTTTTTGTCATAAATGTTGCTGGTATCTAATTAGAAACTGGGATGTCCATTTTTAAAATGTTTCCACTTGTCAGCTTTATAGACCTAATATTTAAGTATGAGTCAGGCTAAATATCAAACCACCCAGTTCTTCCTGCCAAACTTTAAAAAGAAGTTTGGAAGTTTTTCAAAGATGGTTGAAGGAGAAAAAAAAAATGCCAAGGAGTACCATGGCCCAGTGGCTCAGCTGTTTGGAGCACCATCTTGTATTTCAAAAGGTTGTGGGTTCAATTCCCGGTCAGGGCACATACGTAGGTTGTAGGTTTGATCTCAGGTAGGGGGGCATACAGGAGGCAACCGATTGATGCTTGTCTCTCTCTCACTGATGTCTCTGTCTCACTTTCTCGCTCCCTTTCTCACTCTCTAAAATCAATAAACATATCCTGAGAAGAAGATTTTAAAAAGAAAACTCAAGAGAAAAAAACTGTCAATCTAGAATTAAATACTTAGCTAAACTATTATTTAAGAGAGTTTTAAAAAGAAACTTTTAGATACACAAAAACAGCTTACCACTAAAAGATCATAACTGAAAGAACAATTTTTTAAAGTGCACTTTAGGAAGAAAACTATTATAACAGAAAAAAGGAGTGTCTCACACACACTCACACAAATGTAACTAGGCCCAAACTGGGTAATTCAGCCAAGCGTTTATGAAACTACTAATCCCAATTTTGTACAAACTATTTTAAATAATAGTAAAAGGAGTAACACTTACTGATTTTTTTTCATAAGTCTAGTATTACCTTGACATCAAAACCAGATGAGAATGTATGTTACAAGAACATCATAGTCAAGATCTCTTATGCAAATAGATACAAAATTTTCAATAAAATATTAGCAAAACAGCAGCAAAATGGAAGATAAAAAAACAATACAATCTCAATACAGCCTTGATAACAATGAGTGATGGCATGTCTCCCAAAATTCAATCAAGTAAGAGTCTTGAGTATTTTTTTTAAAGACAGTATCAAGGGCCTAGTGGGGTTTATTCCAGCACTACAAGAACAGCCAAGAAAAGTTCTCTGTAGGCTTTTCCATATATCTGAAACACTATATATATATATATATATATATATATACATACAATTTTTGTTAAGCTCTATTGGGTGGTACTTGGCAGATCAGAGAAGGCTGAAATCTCCAGAAAATCACTCCTAGAGTAAGGGATAAGAAAGAAGTCAATTTATTCCACAGAACCCTCCAAAGACTTAGAATGTGAAGATACCAATTGCTACGGAATATTGAGGAAAGATTTCCCACTCAAATCTGGGGACTTCAGTTAAAAAATCCCCATATTTATACTGATAAGGGACTACCCCCATCACACTCAGTCAGGAGGCGACTACTCCCATCAGACTGACACACCATAGTTTTGGTCTCTGGAGAAAATGGACTAGAAACTCTGCATTTGGAGTCAGCAGGCACCCAGTAGAAAAGAGGTGACATAGCAGACTGACACAGCCCCCGTAGGAGGCAGGAAGTTAACAACTGCGGGAGAAACCTTCAACCATGTTGGTAGATAAGGAGCTTACCTTTCCCTCACACCTCAGTGGGACAGAAAATCCTGAGGTATGGTCTAACCCAATATGGAAAAGTTCCATATTTGTACTGTCCAGTACAGTAGCCCCTAGTCACAAGTGGGTACTGAACACTTAAAAGGTGGCTAGTATGACTAAAAATGGGACTTTAAATTTAATTAATTTAAACTTAAATGTGAATAACCATATGTGGCTACTGGTTAGTACTGGAGAGCACAGTTCTATAGAGTCTCTCAGAGGGTATCTGGTATATTGAACTCAACTGCCCACAGTGGTAAACCACTCAACCGATACACTATTAGTTTTCTTCTCTTCCTGTCTCACTTCCCTATTCTCTCATTATAATTCCTAGAATCATCTCCCAAATTAATCAAAGATAGAGTATCTAGAGCCTGCTTTTGAGAGAACTAAGAAATAGAAAGGAAAATACCAAAATGAGCCACAAGAAATTAAAATTTGGAGAAAAAGAAATAGTAGAAAACATAAATATACTGTTATTAATAATTTCAAAGAGATAAGAGTAGATACTACAGCCACAAAACAAACCATAATATTAAAATCAAAACAGAGCACAAGAAAGCCCTCTGACAAATTAAAACTATAGTTAACAAAAATGTTACAATTCAGTAGGAGGATAGAAAGATGATATGAACAACAACTAGAAAAATAAAACAAAAAGCCTAAGAGATGGACTTTGGGAGAAAAAAAATTTTAATTACGCAATTACTATAGGAGATCTTGTACAATGTCCAACTAGAAAAAATGGATAAAGAAAGAATTGAAAGAAAGGTAAAAGGAAGTTACCAAAACCACAGGAAAATTACCCCAAATTAAAAGATACGAATTTCCTAAATAAAATAACACATGATTAAAAGACAGACATATACCAAGGCACAACATCACAAAATTTGTGAACACCAGCTTAAAGAAAATCCTGAAAGTTTCCAAAGAGAATGGCTTTGGATTTTTTAATAGTAACATTGATGCTTTTTAACAAAGGGTAGTAGGGTGGTGGGACTACTTAGTTCAACAGTAAACAGTATTTCCATAATCAAGGAATGCAAATACCAAAAATACATTTTAAAACTGTGACACAGCTATATAGTAAGAGAATGGAAGAAGAGTGTGAGGGAACGATTCTGAGAGACCTTAATTCAATTACCATACAAGAATTGCTTAAACCAAGAAATTGGAAGAAGTGTCATATTATTTTTTAATTTAATCTTTACTACATTTTTTCCATTACCATTTAGTCCCCTTATACTTCCCTCCCCGCCAGCAATCACCTCACTGTTCATGTCCATGAGTCCTTTTTCCTTTTTGTTTAATCCATCCTCCCTTTTACCTGCCCCCTCCCACTGTCTTCTGTTCTCCATGAGTCTGTCTCTGTTTTGCTTGTTAGTTCAGTTTGTTCATTAGATTCCACATATGAGGGAAATCATATGGGCTTTGTCTTTCTCTGACTGGCTTATTTCACCTGGCATAATGTTCTCCAGGTCCATCCATACTGTTGCAAAGGGTAAAATTTTCTTTCTTTCTTATTTTAAACTATGTAGATAAATACCATAGGAAACAGTGAAAATAATTAAGAGTGATTCTATCTAGGGAGCGGGACTGAAAGATGGGGAAGAATTAGAAAGGGGACTATAATTTTTCATTTTAAGTCTTTTGTACTATTTGATATTTTATTTTTTAATTTTTATTTATTCCATTAGTTATCCCAATTTTTCCCCATTGCCCTGCTCCACCCAGCTTGCCCCCTACCCCGCTCCCACAGTCCATCCCCACACCACTGTCCATGTCCATGGATCATTCATACATATTCTTTTAGTATTATTTGATTTTTTTATTGTTTGCTTGTATTTATTACCTTCAAAGAAATAAAAACATTATAAAAAATAAACTCATTATGCTAAATTTTCTCAAGCTTTTGAAACTATTTTTGATTATCAATTGTAAGGAAATCGTCTAAGTAATTGGAATCCAAAGATAACCACAATACAGACCATACCTACTACTCATTTTAGCCATCTTATTCAATAAAACTTAAGAAAAGACTAACAGGAAATATAGTGAAACCTACTCATTCATGCAGATGCAAGAGAGGTAGAATATGAATAAATCCATTTATTTTTGCAATTAAAATACACAAAATAAAATTTGTGGGGAAGACTAAGTTCTTTATGTGGAAAAGATTAAGCTCTATATGTTTTATCAAATTAATATTAGCATTGGTTACTATCACTTTAGCACAATGAGCTGGATGTTAACAAAAATTTTATGTACATAATAGACACTCAGACCTGTTAACTAAATGACCAGAGTAGACTAAACAGGGCTTCTAAAAAACAAGGAAAAGCCAGTACAAATTTAAAGTTTACTATGGGTAAAAATAGGCAAGTAGTAACTGATAACTAACTAGTATATATTAAGCCACTTTTAGTTTCAGTTTCATCTCTTTTCTCTTCCAGCTAACCTTTTGCCCTTTCACTCTGTCAGGTTCCCATAAAGCAACTGAACCACGGTAACACACAGAAAAGGAAATAATGATGTTAGAACGTCTACAATAGGAGTATAAATTCACTCTTACTACATTTTACCAACAACAGTATCATTTAAACATCAGAAGTGAGAACTTAGGAAAAAAGGGAAAACTTCATTTGGAATTTTAAAATTTGCTTTTATTTACAAATATTTTAAGAAATAATACCCTAAAAATGGGAAAAACTGGAAAGCCATTTCTAGGACAATTTTTAAAGCACTGTACTCATAAGTAATTCAACATTAAAATGTTCTTATATTTGACAGTTTACCTTCATAGTACTACTTTTCCTCTTTCACAGAAATATGATAAACTAAATCAACTTCCTCTTTTTCTATCTCAGAATTTTAGTACAACTTATATAACAATTTTTTCCAATTCCCTTAATATAATGAAATTTCAAAACTTAAACTTTATTATTCGGCATAAATAATTAACTTTCAAGTCCATTCATATTTAGCTTCTTATAAAACCCAAAATAAAATCCTTAATTTTTATACTAATAATTAACCTTACTAAATATTAGAGATCACATATTAATCAATGAGACCTATAGATTAGGAAGAGAATAAAGATCTACTATTACTAGCAGAACTAAAAACAAGGAAAAAGAAGAGCAGGCCAGTACTTTAACTCCAACTTTAAGGCGACCAAGGCTAAAAATAATATCTATTCCTTGGAGGCATCAACAATTAATAAAGGATTTTATAAAGCAATAAATACGATAATTGTCAAGAAAATGATCCAACGACACAGCAATGTCACAAGTACTTGAAGGATTAAATGATCTCTTGTAAAAGTTTCCACTCTAAAATCCTGATATTTTATTAACACAGACCTTTTTTCCCTAAAAAGAACTTACGTTCTCTAATATTCTTTTGTAGGTTTTACTAAATAATGTTTTATGCTTTAAAAATGAGAAGCTGTTTCAAAAGGAGCCAGAACTTCTAATTAAGTTAACTGGAAATGAGACAAATTTATTGGGGCTTTAATATGAAGGAAATAAAATAATATTATTGGCACAATATAAATTTTATTGATGAAACAACATTATAACTTGCTCAAAACTCATAAGAGAGTCAGACATTGCCAATACAAACCTAAAACTAAACTGTAAATAGCTATAGAATGAGATGTCATTAGTAAATAATTGTTTGAAAACCTGAACTCTTCAGTAAACAAATAGGGTACACTTTTTCATACATTTTTTATCACTTAACAGAAGGAAAAGACACTTCCACATGAAATAAAAGTTAAATTTTCTTTTTTAAGAAAGGCTTTCTGATGAGAATTGAACTTGGGGGGAAATAAAATACTAGACAAGTCTTGAAAATCACCTTCTATTTCCCTAAGTATGAAGCTTTTTCCTATATCCTTGGACATTTCAACATAAGATGAGCTGACTCTTAACCTATCATACGCTGAAAAAAGTCAAGATGTGAAATATCTTGACTTCTACAAAGTCAAAGAATTTTTTCCAGGATTGTGGATTTGGAAAAAAAGCAATTCTAGTAAATTCCACGTAAGCATTTGTTCCCACAGAAAAATAAAACTGAACTGTCCAATTTTGGAATAGATGGACTTTTCATTTGACAGAGCCAACGAGAATTATAAAGCTTAGCTACTTTAAACTGTAACACTCAAAAGCAGCTCAGGGGCAGTCATCAAGACTGTGATTCTTAGCCCGGACCTGCGTGGCTCAGTTGGTTGGCCATTGTCCCACAAAGTGAAAGGTCTCCTGGTCAGGGCTCGTGACTAGACTGCAGGTTCAGTCCCCAGTCAGGGCGTGTACAGTGTTTCTGTCCCTTTGTCTTTTCTCCCTCCCCTCTCTCTAAAATATAAATAAAATCTTTTTTTAAAAGTGTCATTTTAGACTAGCAGACAGAAAATTTTCTACGTTTTCTAAAAAACAACTTCTAGTATTTCTTAAGCCCTACAGAAACCACTTGGTCTTTTCATTTTGAGTGCATTATGCAGCATGGGCTATGAAGTAAAGCAGATTGGTTTTTAATACCAGATCAGCAACTATCAGCTGCCTAATACTTCACCTCTCTAACCTTCAGTTTTATCAACTGTAGTAAATAAATAAATAGATAGATAAATAAATAAATAAAGACAACCACACCCTATTTTTATGACTACGTCCTAAACTTTGAGGGAAATAAAATGATCATACAGATTAAAAGTAGCAGAAGTCAATCTTACACAATTTTTTCAGCAAATAGTAAAGAAAGAAAACACTAAGGCATCATTTGAGGCCAGCATAATCCTAAAACCAACATCGGACATGGACATTATGAGAAAATAAAATTACAAACCAACACCTCTCATGAACATAGATGAAAATTCTAAAAATAATAATTTATCAAGGTAAATCCAACAACATATAATAAAGATAGTATATATAACCAAGTGGGCTTTATTCCAAGAATACAGTGTTGGTTTAGCATTCAGAAGTAAATCAAAGTAACTCACCACAATGACAAAATAGAGAAATCCTAGGATCATCTCAAAAGATGCAGAAAAAGTATTTGATAAAAATTTTAAAAACCTCTCATTCCTCAATAAATATTGGGGAATGAAATGGAAAAAGTAATAATAAATATCCAACCTGATACTCGATTCTGTATGCTTTTCCATAGAACTTGACACATATTGCAACATTTTTAAACTGATGTTAGACAACCACTTCGTACAGTTAAAAAGGAATTTGGAATAGTGAGTTTAACATGTTAAACTAATACAGATAGTTATCTTCCATTTGTATCATAAAAGACATAACCATCCAAATGTAAATCTTTTTAAATTGTATTATTTTTGAGCCAGTTAAGGATATAGTATATCCCAGTTTTAGGAAGAATGGCTTGGGACCAGCATTAGGAAAACCAATTACTATACTCAGATACTAATACAGGGCTCATACAGTGATGGCTGAAGAACTATTGCCACGTTTAAGGATAGATGTTTGTCCCTTCACTGAATTCTACTGTTGAGGGTATTTCTATGTCTTGATCCCATTTCCTTTTATCTCCCTGTTCTCTCTCTGCTCTGCTTTAACCTCTCTTGCTATTATCTTTAGTTTCATGTGTGTTTTCTTTTGGCGATATGTATCTTTTCCCCTCTCTTTAACATATTTAGATGTAGACCTATCTTTGAAGTATGCGCACACACACACACACACACACACACACACACCCACACCCACACCCCTTTCCTGGTCCTGGCTTTCCCCTCAAAATACTGTTCTTTGACTCCAGTACCACTTCTTCAGAAAGTATACATCTTCCACTTCCCATTCCCAAATCCATATTCATTCCTGAAGATCACTAATAATGATCTCCATCACCAAATCAAATCACTTCCTTAGCTACATCAATGCATCATTTAACACAGAACACATCCTCCCCATCTTTAAATTCTCTGTGTTTGACTTCCACAGTTCCATCTCTCCCAAGTTTTACTGGGCCTGAACTTGAGGGATCCTTCTTTAAGGAAAAGAAAGTATAAATACTAATATAAAATTAGGTGCAAAGATGAATACTTATTTAGAATGAGGGAAAAAAATCACAGCATCACAAGCATCATAAAAATCCAGAAAAAATTATATCATAATTCTCTCAGTAAACTCAATGACAACTTCTAGAATACTTTTTCTACATTTTGATTGCATATCTTTTGTGATTACCTCTTGATATGAGGTTCACAAACTTTTACTAGTCATATCATATAAAAGTTTTCTATTGTAAAATTTTAGGAATCTTATATTTATTCTTTTCCTTTACAAGCTATCAGACTCAGAAGAATTTCCCCCAGATGAGGTTCTAGCTCTGTATATTTTAAATTACCCTGCCCACCACATACTTTAGTGTCAAGCACTGTAGGACATGTTCATATAACCTATGATGTCTGGCCCTGCATCTTTGTACCATAACACTGAGTCAGCACCATGGCTAATGAGTATTCTTAGGCATCATTCCTATACCAGAACATCTGGGAAAAACTTCAATGTAATCCAAAGTGATAAAAAAAAAACCCCAACATAAATATACGCCACCCCAACTAAATGTAATCTCAATTCAACTTCCCCTTAGCTGGATGGCAAAAAATGCCTGCAGCTACTACAATGCTGTGTGACATGAGGTTAAGTCAAGAATGGAAAGAGATAGCAATCTTACCTTAATATACCTGACTTTTGGAAATCCTATGGAAAAATGGTGCCATGTAAACACCTTCCTTTCAAAGTTTTGGAAGAAATTTGCACCCTAGATCTTAAGTTCAATTAGCTTCAATGGTAAATCCACCACATCTTACCACACTGACTCTGCTTCCTTCACTGACTCCTCTTTCTCATGCTAACCACTACACTTAGGTACTTCAATAATACTTGCTGTTCTTCTAAAAACCTGAACAATATACTTCCCAAAGTACTTCCCAAAGTCACTTTGTCCTTAATTTAATTCTGTCTACACTCTTTTTTTCTCTAATCTCATCCATTCCCAAGCTCCACCTAAGACCTTCTAAGCAAAATAATCCTCCCTCTAGAATTTAGTGTCTGGACACTATCAAATCTGCAGCAAGGGAGTTGGCAGTCTTATAGTCTGTGTGAACTCTAGGGTCTGAATTCCCAGGTATATATAATAGGCCTTCAATGAAATACACTGAGCGACTTCTAAAGTTTGTATCTGGCCTCATTCTGTCTTTCCAAGCTCCAAACCTGCAATCTTCAATTGCCTACTGACCTTTTCCACTTAATTTCTGCCTTTCCCCTCCACCCCAGAAAACACACATAAAATCCCATTGCATTTGGAGGATTCTGAACTTAATTTTAACACTCAATGATACATTTTAAACTCTTAGAAAATAATTATCATGGTAACCTTAAAGAAATGTAAAGCACAATAAAATTATAGGCCTTGGCCAACAAAAATCCAGATTATTCCACTTCTAATAGCTTAAACATCTCTCAGAAATGTTTAATAATGTTTGGTTTAATAAACAAACCAAGTGGCTCATCAGCCTTACAGATAGAATTTTAATAACTTATCTGGAAACATACTCAGTGTCCTATACAAAGACACCATAATCAGAAATGCAAAGTCTATTGCTAGTTACAAAACAAGAATAAAATCCTTCTGAGGAAGAAAATAAATACAATAAATAAGATTAAATATTAACAATAGCTAAATTAAAAAACTATGCCTGTATACATATGTCTTAAAGTTTATATACAGAATGTGCTCAGACAACACAGAGTGCACATTCAGTCATTATAGTCTTGCTTCACTGAAAGACCTCATTGTAAAGACACTAATAAAACAAAAGAGTTCCCAAGCAAACAGAACAAACTGCTGACATAAGTGTGTTACTGACGTATCTGTCTATTTGCGTTCAGTTGCTATGATACAGTGTGTCCATTTTTCTCTAAGTTTGAAAACATGTAACTCTTATATTATGAAAATTCTATAGTTTAACAAGATTAACAAACTGCTGGGTAGATATAAAATATATTTTAAATTCAATTATCTAAATTCTTGAAAACATTCACGTTTTTCCCTATGGCAAAAAAGAAACAGAAGTGAAATTTTTCATTTCTTTACCAAAAACAACAAAACTCAATTTCAATAAACTAAAACGAAAAAGCAAACTGCATGCTTGCAAGTTACTACCAGAGAAATAAAAATTTTGAGTGCAGCTTAAAAAAAATCTATTGTTTCAGAAACTTTTTGCATCTGTATAATTAAAAAATACATATTTTGCATTATTCAAAAAAAATTAGTTGATGACCTGAGTATATTCCTAAAGTTGTTTCAATTACTGCCCACTTTGCCTTTAGAATTATAATCTTAAAATTATTTTAATCAATAAGATACTAAGACATAAACTGAATTGATCTGTGAGAGAAAAGACAACAAGAAATCTGTTAGGCAAATAAAACAGAAACTGGCAACCCCAGGATTATTTTTCATTGCTCTGTAAACTATCATCCTATCTCAAATTATGGGTCAGTAAGAAAGCTTCCCCAGGAACTTCCATCTGCTCTTGGTAGAACCCAGGTATGATGATATCAATGGGCTTGAAATACCCCTGGTTGGCAGCTAAACCAAATTTTCAGGAAAACCTTGATTTGTCCGATATTTAACATAAAATGAACATACCATTTAACAATGTCACATTGTAACAGAATAGGTTGGACCACAAATTGCTGGAGAACAGGGAAAGCCCCAATCCAAGCATAAGAGGCTGCTCCCTCTCCCGCCAGGAGAAAGCAGAGGCTAGAAGAGTTGGCCATGTTGCAGATTGAAGCAGCCTGCCTTCTCCAAAGGGAGGAGCCACAGAAGCAGAAAGACCACTAGAGGCAAACTGTAAACAAAGGCAACTATCAACTGTAAACAAGCCAGCAACCACTGCCTGAGGCAACTGAGCAACTTGTGACTTAGCAGAAGGGAGCTTGTACAGAGCATGTGTAACTGGACACTTTGCACCCTTGCTAAACACAACAAGCCCAAAGAGGAGAAAAGGCAAGTAAGAACAACACTGGCCCTCATTGGTTGAAAAGCTGGACACTTCCACTGGCTTCCAGAGCCCATGGGATTCTGGGAGAGGACTTTTAAACAAAACGCAGATGGCTCACTCTCTTAGCTCTTGACTTTTGCTCTCTTGGCTTCTTGGGCTCTTGCTTTGGACCACATAAATGGGAGGAGTGCTGGTGGGACTGGCAGATACCAGGCCCAATTGGGGCTTAGGCACACAGGGTTGGAAGCCAGCTCCCCAGAGGCAGGGTCCCATGCTGGAATGCTGCCTCACTGGGCTCCAGCCTTTGGGACGCTACAACCCAATGCTGCATGGCAGATGGGTCCTGGACTGCTTCCTTTCCCTCACCCCGAGAGCAGTGCACAGAGACTAAGATCAGCACATGGAGGTATCAGCTGGGAAGTTGCTCTTGGGTGGAGCTTTCCCACCTGATATTCTGGAGTGATACAGCAGCGCACCCGAGATGGGGGGGGGGGGAGGTGTGGAGAGACAGAGAGAGAGAGAGATGCTGCAAGACAATGGCAACTCTGAAACCCACTAGTACATACATTAGAGAGGATGAAAACCTGTTTGCATGGCTGGTTTAAGCTCCAAAAGGGCAGATAAGCAATAATGGGGAACTTCTGGGTGTGGCTTTGGTTTCAGACCTTTTTGGGAACAAGGGAGGTTCTATGTCTTGCTGAGGAGAAGGCTTCAGAGCAGAAATGCTCCCAGCCATGCCCCCATTGGAAATCCTGTTAATAAAAACCTATTTCCTTCCACACAAATCTTTGTATTATGTGCATTCATAGCAACAAGCAGCCAGACCCCATGCTGCCCAGTTACAACTTCACATTCCCCACTGGCTTTCAACCAATTAAATATTTTTCAACTTTTATAAACTTTAGGATACAATTTCCACACTATATTTCAAATCAATTCAACATAACTTATAAATTTACTATAAATGTTATCTAAATAAACATTTAGGAAGTCACAAATTATTAATTTTTCTATTCATACAAAATTTTATTATCTTCAGTATCTGACAATATTCTTCACAAATGAGTTTCATTTTAGTAAAAAGCACCCTAAATGGCCATTATCTAAAGTTTTTCCCCTAGTGTCTGGCTTCTTTATTCTCATATTTATAAGTAATACAAGGATATTTGGGAGATATTTTCAAATTTAACAAAATCATTATCAAAGGGAACATATATAAGTAAATTTACTTCAAATAATAAGCTTGTATTCTGGGTAATTTTATTTGTAAAATTATTTTAATAAAAAAATGACACTTTCAGTTCATAAAACTGGCTTACTTTTTAAGAAAAATAAACACTAAGGTATTTTACAATTTAAAATAGGAATAAAGGCAATTGTTGAGTCTTTATCTTCCTTGTTGTTTTAACCAATGATGAAAAATGTCTAGATAGTTTCCTGTCATTTAAAAGTGAGAACAAGCCCTAGCTGGTATAATTCAGTGGATTGAGTGCTGTCCTATGAACCAAAGGGTCGCCAGTTCAATTCCCAGTCAGAGCACATGCCTGGGTTGCAGGCTGGGTTCCCATCTAGGGGCGTGCAAGAGGCAACCACACATGGATGTTCCTCTCCCTCTCTTTCTCCCTCCCTTTCCCTCTCTCTAAAAATAAATAAACAAAATCCTTTTTAAAAGTGAGAACAGGGCAGCTCAGCTGGTTGGAGTGTTGCTCCCATACACCAAAAGGTTGCAGGTTGGATTCCCAGTCGGGGCACACACCCAGGTCGCAGGTTAGATTCCCCAGTCCAGGCATATATGGGAGGCAACTGATCAATATTTGTCTCTCTCTCATTCTCCCTTCCTTTCTAAGATCAATAAGTACATCCTCAGATGAGGATAAAAAAATTTTTTAATCAATAAACATGTCCTCAGGAGAGAATTTTTTTTAAAAAGTGAGAATGTCTTATTTTAAAAGAAATCATTCCCAGGAAAGAAAATCTTCCTTCTATATCTTAAAAACTGACCACTGTTTCAATAACCTCAAATTAATTCCAGGCCTAAACAACTTCTACTAATCACTGACATTATTTTCTTTATAGCTTCATCACTAAGTTATATACCATATAGTAGGAAGGTTATAAAATACAGCAGGTGCCCATAATCAGTCTTTCTTTAAAAATGGAATTAACTTTGTCATTAGCACTTAAGTGTTGAGAATACAGAATCAGAGAGAGGTATGAGAGGTCTGTAGAATTCAAATGGAAGACTTATATCCCTGTCAGATAGAAAGAATGTTTAAAAAGAAACAATTTGACATGGCAATGAAAAGACTGGTGGAAGCAGTTAGGTATAAACTTAGTATGGGTACAGAATTTCTCCTACCTTTATCAAACTAAAATATTTGATCAAATCATGTAGGCTAGAAGAAAATCCAGGTGAAAATCTAATCTCATACCTAGGGTACAAACTTATTTCAGCAACTGTAAAAGGGCTTACCATGTCCACCTGTAGCACAGAATCACTCTGGCTACATGCAGGCCTAGGTCCTGCTTCACAGTCAAAAATCCATGACCAGTGAGAAACTTCAAGTCATTTAGGATGGTAACCAAAACCTATTTGAGATTTCAGCCTCAGTTTGCTTAATTTGATAACCCTAAATTACTGGGGATTATATATACAACCTCAATTCTTGAAAGATAAGAAAAATGTTCCCTTGGTGGTTAGCTATCTTCCAAGACTAGAAAAGTTTAAAGTCAATAAAGTTAAATAAAAAGATTACAAGTAAATCAAACATATAGTAGGTGTGGGTAGGTTTTAATACATCCATATCCAGTTCAGGTCGAGGGCAGGTGGCAATGGATTAGTACAATTATTTTCAAACTTTGAAAGACAATTTGGTATCATCTCACAAAATTGAAGACAGACATACCCTTCAACTTAACAAGTTCCTCCAGGATAAATACAGCAGAGAAAATAACACACATGTGCAACAAAGATATGTAGAGAATTGAAATCCTATAAAGTATGCTTTCTAACCATAATGAAATTAGACTAGAAATCAGTAACAAAAAGATAACAGAAAAACTCCAAACACTTAGAAATTATACAACTTCTAACTAAGCTATGGTTTAAAGGGAAATTAGAAAATCATTTGAACCAAATAAAAATTAAAATACAACATATCAAAATTTCCAGCATGCAGATAGGGTATGCTTAGAGGGAAAGGTAAAACACTAAATGCTTATTTTAGAAAAGAAGAAAAATCTAAAATCAATAGTCTAAGCTTCTACCATAAGAAACTAGAAAAAGAACAAAATATTTTTAAATCAAGCAGAAAAAGTAATAATGATAACATCAGACATCAATGAAAGTGACAACAGAAAAACAGTAGAAAAAATTAATGGAACCAAAGCTGGTTCTTTGGTAATATTTTTTAAAAATTGATAAACTTCTAATAAGACTGACGGGAGAAAAAAAGAGAAGACAATTTATCAATACTGGGAATTAAAGACAGATATCACTGTAGACCCCACAGATATTGAAAGAATAAAAAAAGAACACTACAAACAACACTTTACATATACATTTAGACAACTCAGATGAAATGGACCAATTCTTTGAAAATTACAAACTACCAAAGCTCACTAATGACTAAACAGATCCCTTGAATTATGATCCTATAATTATTGAATAAATTGCCCTGACTTTCATGGCTCAGTGAATTGAGCATTGTCCTGCATACTGAGGGGTTGCAGATTGGATTCCCAGTCAGGGCACATGTCAGGTCCCCAGGTTGGGGTATGTAAGAGGTGGCCGATCATTGTTTCTCACATCGATGTTTCTCTCCCTCTCTCTCTGCCTTCGTCTCTCTCTAAAAATAAATAAAATCTTGTAAAAATAAATAAAAATAAATTAAATATATACTTTTAAAATTTCCACAGAGAAAAAAATTTTTCTTGTCCCAGAGGGTATCACTAGCAAATTCTATCAAACATTTAAAGAATAAATAAAGCCAATTTTGCATATTCTCTTCTGAAAGTACAAGATACACTTCCCAAATCATTTGGAGGCCACCATTACCGACACTAAAATCAGACAAAACAGTGCAGCAACTACAGACCTATGTCCCTCATGAACACACACACAAAAATCCTCAACAAAACATTAAGAAATGGAATCCAACAATATGTAAGAAGAATATTTTCTACAACCAATTTCAACTTATCCCTGCACTGCAAAACTCATTCAATATTCAAAAATCAATCAATGTAATCCACCACGTTAATAGTCTAAAGAAAAGACACATATGATATCACTTGATACAGACAAAGCATTTGACAACAATGAACTCTCACCACTTACAGAGGAACTTTCCTAACCTCATAAAGAACATCTACATGAAAGCTACAACCAACATCATATTTAATAGGGAAAAGACTGAATGCTTTCCTGCTAGATTGGGAACAAGGAAAAAATGTTGACTCTCACTACTCCTACTCAGCATGGTACCAAAGTACTAGCAACGGAAGAAATAAAACTGTCCCTCTTCAGGGACAGCAGTACAGACAACAGTACTGTTTACATAGGAAAATCTCAAGGAATCTATAGAAAATATTCATATAGTTTGGTATCTGATATTGTAATACCTCCAACTTTGTTCTTTTTCAAGACTGCTGAGGCTATTCAGGGTCTTTTGGGTTCCATATAAATTTTTGGAATGTTTGTTCTAGATCTGTGAAATTTGCCAGTGGTATTTTAATAGGAATTGCACTGAATCTATCCATTGTTTTGGGCAGTATGGACATTTTAGTGATGTTAATTCTTCCAATTCATGAACATGGTATATGCATATACTTCCATTTGTTTGGGTCTTCTATTTCTTTTTTCAATGACTTATAGTTTTCCAAGTACAGGTCTTTTACCTCCTTGGTTAACTTTATTCCTAGGTACCTTATTTTTTGTTGTTGTTGTTGCAATGGTGAATAAAATGGCAAGCAAATAAAAATAGGCAACAATTTAAGTAATAATATCTCTAAAATTAGTCATTTTCTTAAAAACAGGATTATGCAGTGCTGATGAGGTAGAATAAAAGGAAACTCATTGCTGGTGGACTTGTAAGTCGTATAACCTTTTTGAAAAGTGTTTTGGGAATGCATGTGAAATGCTCAAAAATATTCATGTCAGTCAAGCCTTCTAGCCTAAAAACAGTGAAAAAAGAACCATGCACAGAGATGCTAAATGCAGTACTATTTACAATAACAAAGCAGTTGGCAACAACTGAAATGCTTCAGAATGGGAGACTGGATAAGCTAATTATGGTGCATTCAAAAGAAAATGTTATTCACATATTTTAAATGTTTATGAAGAGTTTTTGGTAATATGGGGAAATGTTTATGTCAGACATTAAACCAAAAAGCAAAAATGTATTCATCTGTTCAGTTCCACATGACCTCAATTAGGTAAATAATTTAACAAATATAAGAGCTTGGTCACAAAATGAAGGGAGAAATGAAGGCTACACAAAGTGAAGTACAGCAAAATATACAGGGAACCAACAGTGAGGGAAGGAAACTGGGGCTCAAATCAATAATTTGGAACAAAAGGAAGAAATAAACATCCAAACACAATGAAGAAACAAGTATTCAAAAAAATGAGGAGAGGCTTAGGAACCTTCAGGACAACTTTAAGCACTCCAACATCTGAATCATAGGGGTGCCAGAAGGAGAAGAGGAAGACCAAGAAATTGAAAACTTATTTGAAAAAATAATGAAGGAAAACTTCCCCAATCTGGTAAAGGAAATAGACTTCCAGGAAGTCCAGGAAGCCCAGCAAGTCCCAAGAAATTAGACCAAGGCACATAATAATTAAGTCACCCAAGATGAAAGATAAGGAGAGAATCTTAAAAGTAGCAAGAGAAAAGAAGACAGTTACCTACAAAGGAGTTCCCATAAGACTATTAGCTGATTTCTCAAAAGAAACCTTGCAGGCAAGAAGGGGCTGGAAAGAAGTATTCAAAGCATGAAAGACAAGGACCTACATCCAAGATTACTCTATCCAGCAAAGCTATCATTTAGAATGGAAGGGCAGATAAAGTGCTTCCCAAATAAGGTCAAGTTAAAGGAATTCCTCATCACCAAGCCCTTATTATATGAAATGTTAAACGGACTTATCTAAGAAATAGAGGAAGATCAAAAACTATGAGCAATAAAATGACAACAAACTCACAACTATTAACAACTGAACCTAAAAAACTAAGCGAACAACTAGAATAGGAACAGAATCACAGAAATGGAGATCACATGAAGGGTTATCAATGGAAAGGGGGAGGGGAATAATGAGGGCGGAAAGGTACAGGGAAGAAGAAGCAGAATTGGTAGGCATAAAATAGACAGGGGTAGATTAAGAATAGTATAGGAAATACAGAAGCCAAAGAACTTATATGTACAACCCATGGACATGAACTAAGGGGGGGTGAATGCTGGAGGGTGGGGGGTGCAGGGCAGAAGGGGGATAAAGGGGAGAAAAAAATTGAGACAACTGCAATAGCATAATCTATAAAATATACTTAAAAATAAATATATTCATTACATATACATATACATATATGTATATATACACCAAATGTAGCTTGATTGTCTCAAATGGTAGAATTATGGGAGAGTTTTTTTCTACTTTTCATAACTTTTTTCAATTTTCTATAATGAGAAGGAATTTTTAAAAATACAGATTGTCCAAGCTTCTCATACAAAAAAAATAATATGTAAATTTAACAAGGTCATACACATAAAACAATCATATTTCTATATACTAGCAATGATAAATTAGAAACCAAAATCTAAAAAAAAATCACTTGTAATAGTTCTAAAAAATTAAATATTTATTATGTAAATCTAACAAAAGGTATACAGCATTTGTGTGATGAAAATTGCAAAACACTGATGAAGAAAATCAAAGAAGAGCTAAGTAAATGAAGAAATATTGCATGTTCATGGACTGGAAGAATAACATAATAAAAAATGTCAATTCTACCAAAATTGATTCTATAGGGTGTTTTGTTTGTTTATCCTGTTCATTAGATTCCACATATAAGTGAAATCACATGGTATTTTCTTTCTCTGACTTATTTTACGTAGTATAATACTCTCCAGGTCTATCCACAGTCACAAAAGGTAAGATTTCCTTCTTTCTTAATGACCAAGTAATAGTAATTTCCATTGTGTAAATGTACCACAGCTTTTTTATCCACTCATTTACTGATGGGCACTTGGGCTGCTTCCAAATCTTACCTATTGTAAATAAGGCTGCAATGAAGAGAGAGGTGCATATATTCTTAAGAATTAGTGTTTTTGGCTTTGGATATATTCCAGACTGGAACAACTGGATCATAAGGCAGTTCCATTTTTAATTTTTTGAGATAACTCCATACTGCTTTCCACAGTAGCTACACCAATCTGCATTCCTGATTCTACAGGTTTAAAGCAATTATGATCAAAATACTAGCCAAATAGTTTTGTAAATTTATTCTTTTAAATATTTTATTTATTTATTTTTGAGAGGGGAAGAGAGGGATAAAGACAGGGAGAGAAACATCAATCAATGTGTGGCTGCCTCTCACAAGCCCCCTACTGGGGACCTGGCCCACAACCCAGGCATGTGCTCTAGACCGGGAATCAAATTGGCAACCCTTTGATTCATAGGCTGGCACTCAACCACTGAGCCACACCAGGCAGGGCTATTTTTGTAAATTTAAACAAGCTGATTCTAAAATCTACATGGAAAGGTAAAACTATTTTGAAAAAAAAGAAAAAGTTAGAACACTCATACAATTTTACAGTAATGAAGGCATTGTTGTATTGACAAAGGGAAAGGTACACTGATTAATGGGACAGAAGAGAGAATCAGAAATAGATCCACATACATATAGCAAACTGATTTTTGACAAAGGTTCCCACGCCATTCAATGAAGGAGCGTTTTTACAACAAATGATGGAAGAAAAAAATCTATACATAGAAAAAAAATGGAAGAAAATGCCTCATGGCTTCCCATTAAAATCAATAAGAATGAAATGCGTTAACATGGTCCACTAGGCACTGTGTGATCCATGCTCTTCTTACCTCTCCTAAGGAGAGGCCACCCAGCTGGCTTTCTAACTCCGAAAGCTTTCTAACTCTCCCACCACAGGACTTTGCCTTTGCTAGTACTTCTGTCTAGAATGTTCTTCCCCCGGGTCTTACGTGATCAGCTCCTTCACAACATTCACGTGTCAGTTAAAAATTCCCCTCTTCCAAGCTTTCCTTGGTTACCCTAAAAGCACTACTTCCATCAACCAGACCCTAAGATCCCTTCATCCCATATTGTTTTACTTTCTTCATGCATCACAGTACTTAGAACTACCTGAAGTTATTTCACTGTTTTTATTTTCAGTTTACAGGTGCTAGAATTTTTTTAAAGCTTCATTAGATCAAAAATCTTATGTGTCTTATTCCCAGTACTAATCATAATACCTAGAACAAAACCTGGAACATTTGATTGTGACCAATAAATAATGTTAAATAAAGAGGGATTCCATTTAAACTTGATCATTGTGGGAAGGGGAGGAATCGACCTTACCATGAGGAACAAACAGAGAAGAAATCAAACAAGTTCTATCCAGCACTTCCATTTTCACAGATTTAGAGAATAAAGTTATAGTTGGAAGGTATCCTGAAGATTTTGTCTAGTTTTTATTAACCTGATACATGCATATACTTTTAAACATCCCTAGTCTTTTCTTGAACACTTTTCTTGGCATGCAAATCATTCTAACAAACTAACCAGTTCTGATTCAAGTTCTGATTTTTAAATGATCGAAAGACTTTTTCATTTTAATCCAAAACCTATTATTTACGAATATTAGTCTTAGTTCTGACCCCAAAAGTTCTCACAAAAATAGGAAGTTTAATACCTATTTCACACGGCAGGCTGTCAGATGAGGTTTGGAAGACAGCTATATCCTAACTGCAATTTTTATAAAAATAGGTAACATTATTCACATGCCTGCTGGGCTCTGGGCTAAGTACTTTATATGAATCATTCATTTACTCCTCACAACTATGATAAAGTTAGTTTGACTGCCTGTTTTATAAATAAGAAAACTGATTAGGTAATTCGCCAAGGTCATCAAGCTAGGAAGTGAGTTCAAACACAAAATAGCCCAATTCCAGAGCCTATATTCTTAACTGTAAGCCTCACTCTCTAAATTACTCCTTCTCTTTCTATAATATGTACAAATCACTCAGATAGCCATGATAATACAAAGAACTTGACCCAGTGTCTTCTACCTAATAATGAAGGCAGTATTGATGTTCATGCATTTATAAAGCCATGATATAATGTAAGACAATAAATAAGAGGATAAGTAGTGTAAAGATGAGCACATCTCTGCAAATGCCAATTTAGCTTTTCATTTTTATGGCCTATTATTTTTCTTTGTTCAGCACACACTCCAAACAGAAATAATTTCCTTTTCTGAACACATTATTTCAATACTTCTCTATCTCTGTTTACTTGATTTTTCCCTTCCTAAACAGCCATTCCTCCAACTCTGCAGAGATTGCTATCTTCTGTGTCTTTAAAAAGCCAATCGTGCTGGGTATATTTTACTTGCCCCTCCAGATCCACTTTCCACTCTTCTCTACTCTGTACTGTGCTCCCCCAGGAGACTGTCCTGAATAGACTGTATCATCAACACTCTCTTTTGTCCTATATTCTAGGTGGATTCAGCCAATGGAAGACACTGACAGGAGACTTTTAAAGACAGGAAGAGAGTGAATGAGCCTGGGGTATTTAATCCCCCCGACTCACACCTAAAATTACCTCTTCTTAGCAATGTCCCTCTACCAGAGGCCAATGCTTCTGTCAAATGGACCTCTATACAGCTACCTTCTGAGTCTTGAGAGTAACTCCACCTCTCTGCCCTTATACATCTACTACCTATTGTTGCTCACTGGACACTTTATCATCCCATGTTGCTTCCCTAAATTCTTCCTACTCTTTTGTAAAGTCCCCCTTCACTCAACTCTCCAAGTTTACCCATTTGAGTGAATCGTCTATTTTCTGCAGGGCCCTCACTGACACAGCACCAGTCTTTCCTTAACCCTTCTCTGTATTTTGTTTATACCTCCTTTATGGCCCTCTTTTTTTGTACTAGATTCCAAGTTTCTTGATGGCAAGGTATGTTTTAATCTCCCATATCATTAATTTCTTGCCCTTAGTAGGCGCTAAATGAATGATTACTATGTTGTAAGTGTGTGTCTATAGCCAGGTCTGCTACAAACTGTGAGTTATTCTTGCAAATAAAGTAAGTTTTTACACAGTATACTTTATACAAACCCTATGAGTGGTGTTCCAAGAAATAAGCTTTGGAAGCCAATAAATTCTTAATTTGGCAAAAAATAAAAAGAAAACTACAGTTGCAAAACTGTAGGACATTAACACCTTAAAATACTTGTTGTGTAAAGGGTGTTGGGATTAAAAATGGCTTTTTCTATTTTCATGTTGAAAGGCAATGTCTTCCATGATTCTTCTTCATCACTCTCATAGTTCCAAGAACACCTTAGCAATGTTTGCTGAGCAATTAAATTTTCAGATATTAAAGTTAATTCTATATGGTGCTTACTTTTATAACAAAAGCAAACACTACAAAGATTCATATAATGATAAATATTGGTGTTCACTAATGTGTATGTAGGTGCTATTCTCCTACATATTTCAGAAAAATATTTCCCCAGACATTTGTAAAAATTCATAGCCATTATTACTTTTTGTCTGCTTTAAACCATTACCATTTAAGTACTAGAAGCTCTTCGGAAAAACTTTAAAAAGTAGAACGAAGCCTTAACAGATGGAGCAGTCAGTGTGGTGCCTAATGCTGACTGAAGTAAGAAAGATGAAATAGTCACTTTTTCACATACAGTTTCTCTGCCTTCTGTTCCCTTATCTCTTATCTCCCCTTACCATCCCTGGAGTGGGGCCACATAGTGTCGACATGCTTAGCAGACAGTGAACTATGAAGCAAGAATTATGGTTATGGCATTTGTTTGAAGCTCCAGTTTGCACTCTACTCCACTCCAAAGTGACAAAATAAAACAAAAAGTTTAAGGAACAGTAAACTATGGTTGCAGTAGCTGACAAATTCTTGTCTGGCAGACCAAAGGTTCTTTACCTTCAACTCTGAAACATTAATACATAAGAAATCCCAATAACACCTTTTAATCACTTTTAAAAGCATCACTGGTAGCTTTTCTTTGTTGTCCTAATACAACTGCTGAATTTCCCTCATATAATCCCATATGCAGTTTTTTTAATCTGATACAGGTTGTAAGAGAAGTACTGGAGCAATAAAAAGAGCTCGTTTAAAAGATCTAAAGTTCTTTTAACCTTATTATTGATTTTAGAGTAATTTGGTATGTACTACCAAGTAGTCTGAAAATGAAAATTTTAACTATTAATAATAATACCAACAACAACCTATTAAGAGCTTGAGAATGATGCCAGACTCTGTTCCAAGAATTTCACAGGTTATTAACTCATTTAATCCTCACAACATCTCATAACAGGGAGAGAGATGCTCTTATTACTCCCAGTTTACACCTGGGGAAATTGAGGTGCAGAGAAGTTAAAGAACTTGCCCAGTATCCTACAAGTGGCAGAAGTGACACTTAAGCAGTCTGGCTTCATCATTGTGCAACATGACTTATTGTTAATGAGAATACCAAAGATAGGAAATTAAGACTCATCTCCAACTATTGTTCTTTCAAGGTTAACATGGAACTGTTATGAGTAACAACCCCAAAAATAAATACAGTAATAGATGTACATTATGAATTCTAAAATATGTATTATAAGAAGTACAAAACAGAAATATTTGATCCTTGGTCTCAGGGATCTTACATCCCATTTGGAGAGCAAACACACACAAGAAAATAACATGCATTAATCAAGGAAACCAAACTTTTTATCATTTCTCCCAAACTTGATCCTTTCCCCATATTCCTTGTTAGCCAATGACAACACTAAACTTTCAGACAACCACAGCTGAAATATCTTCATACCTTTCTTCATATGAAAATCTCCATACCTCTCTTTCCACTTTTCCTTCCACCATGAATGCTGTTTTCTAGTATTTTAGTTCTAGCTCATTCTCCCCTCATAAATTAAACACCATTAGTGATATTTTCTAACATAATGGTTGCTTAATTTTACCTACCATATTTTTCAGACCATAAGACACACCTAGGTTTTAGAGGTTTTTAAAATAGGAAAAAAAATGTTGAAGAAAAAATGTGGTAAAATATTTAATAACATAAATATTATTCCACAAATGTAAATGTAAGCTACATTTGGACTATAAGATGCACCCCCATTTCCTCCCAGACTTGAGGGGGAGTGCATCTTATAGTCCAAAAAATATGGCATATATTTACTATTAGCTTTCCTTCTTAATTTCAGTTCTTCCTTCTGTCTGAAGTATATGTACTTTTGGTAGTAAAAAACTCAATTTTTGCTGGTCTGAAATACTTTTAATTCTCTTTTTAGAAAGATAGTTTTGCAGGGCACTGATTTCTAGTTTCTTTTCCCTCAGCACATGAAGGATGACATTCTACTACTTTCTGAAATCCACTATTGCTATTACTAAGTAACCTTCCAGTATAATTGTCATTCATTTTTTTGTAGGTAATTTCTCTTTTCTCTATGACTTCTTTTAGCACTTCTGTGCAGGTTCTGCATTTTGCAATGATTTGTCTAGGAGTAGACTTCATTTATTCTGCTTGGGATTTGATGGGCTTTCTGAAGATCAGTAGTTGTTTATTATCAATTCTATAAAATTCTATTTTTCAGCCATTATCTACTCTCATATTACCTGTTGTCCATTTTATTATCTCCTTTTGGAATTTCAATTAAATCTGTGTTTAATCGACATTCCATCTTCCTATTTTCTGTTTTTAGTCTTTCTTTATTTCCATCTTTATTTTCCTCTGCAAAACATTGTAGACAATTTCTTTGAATCTGTCTTCTAGTTCACAAATTCTCTCTCTCAACTGCTATTTAATATGTACATCATTTTTAATGATTTTATTTATATTTAGAGAGTAGGGACCAGAGGGAAAAAGAGAGGGAAGAGAACATTGATGCAAGAGAGAGACATCCATCAGTTGCCTCTCACAGGTGCCCCATGTGACAACAACCCCAACAAACTGACCTATGTGGGCAGGGCTGTGCATCAGTTTTTAATTTGTGGTTGTATTTTTCATCTTTAGTTGTTCTATTTTTCAAATCTACATGATTGTCCTTTTGTTCTTCAGTTCCCCAATCATTTTCACAAGCTTCTATTTTATTTCTTTAATCATAGTAAACATTTTTTTATATTTGGTATATGATAGTTCCAACCTCTAAACCCTTTGTATGTTTTTCTTTCTATATACTTTTTTTTAACTAGGTAAGAATATCTTTACTTATTTTTATTTTTGAATACATTTTATTATGCTATTACTGTTGTTTCATTTTTTCTCCCGTTTATTCCCCTCTGCCGTGTGCTCCCCTGCTTCCATCATTATTTCCCGATCTAGTTCATGTCCATGGGTCAGACATGTAATTTCATTCTTTGGCTTCACCATTTCCTATACTATTCTTAACCTCCCCTTGTCTATTTTGTACCTACCATTTATGCTTCTTATTCTGTGAACCTTTTCCCCCATTCTCTCCCTATCCCCTCCCCACTGAAAACCCTCCCTGTGATCTCTATTTCTGTGAATCTGTTCCTGTTCTAGTTGTTTCCTTAGTTTGTTTTTGTTTTACTTTTTAGGTTCAGTTGTTAATAGTTGTGAGTTTGTTGTCATTTTAGTATTCGTATTTTTTGTCTTCTTCTTCTTCTTAGGTAAGTCCCTTTAACATTCCGCGTAATAAGGGCTTGGTGATGATGAACTCCTTTAATTTGACCTTATCTGGGAAGCACTTTATCTGCCCTTCCATTCTAAATGATAGCTTTGCTGGATAGAGTAATCTTGGATGTAGGTCCTTGTCTTTCATAACTTTGAATTCTTCTTTCCAGCCCCTTCTTGCCTGCAAGGTTTCTTTTGAGAAATCAGCTAATAGTCTCATGGGAATTCCTTTGTAGGTAACTGTTTTTCTCTTGGTGCTTTTAAGATTCTCTCATCTATAATCTTGTATAATGTAATTATAATGTGCCTTGATGTGTGCTTCCTTGGGTCCAACTTCTTTGGGACTCTCTGAGCTTCGTGGACTTCCTGGAAGTCTTATTTCCTTTGCCATAGATTAGGGGAAGTTTTCCTTCATTATTTTTTCAAATAAGTTTTCAATTTCTTGGTCTTCCTCTTCTCCTTTGGCACCCCTATGATTCTGATGTTATAATGTTTAAAGTTGTCCCAGAGGTTTCTATGCCTCTCCTCTTTTTTTGGAATTCTTGTTCCTTCATTCTGTTCTGGTTGAATGTTTATTTCTTCCTTCTCCTCCAAACCATTGATTTGAGTTCCAGTTTCCCTTCCTTCATTGTTGGTTCCCTGTACATTTTCCTTTATTTCATTTTTCATAGCTTTCACTTTTTTCTCTATTTTTTGACCATACTCAACCATCGCTGAGCATCTTGATTACCAGTGTTTTTTAACTCTGCATCTGATAGGTTAGCTATCTCTTTATTGCTTAGTACTTTTTTTTCTGGAGCTTTGATCTATTCTTTCGTTTGGGCCATGCTTTTGTCTTGGTGCACCTGTTACATAGTAAGGGGCAGAGCCTTAGGTATTCACCAGGGCAGTGCTACCCACATTGCTGCGTTGTGGCACTGTATGTTGTGGAGGGGTCTCAGAGGGAACAATGCCACTTGCTCAGCTCTGAGCTGGCTTTCAGTCACTTCCTCCGCTACCCACAAGCAAATTGGGCCCTTTTGGTGCTGATTTCCAGGTGGGTGGGTTTGTGTATGTTATAGGACCCTGTGGGTCTCTCCAATGAACTTTCCTGTGAGGCAGGGAGTTTCTCCTGCCACCTCAACCCCCTCAGGTTTTTTTCAGTCACAGGTTTTGAGGCTGTATTTCCCCACATTGGAACCCTGGGTTTGCACGGTCTGTCTCACTCCCCAGTTGTTCCTTCCAGTTTATCCACACACAAATTGGAACTGCCCGGTCTACTAGCCACCCTGCCCACCCCAGTCTTCCAGCTGCCATCTTGCAGTGAGTCCTCTCCACCATGGCTGCCTATCTCCATCCCTCCTACTGGTGTGGATGAATGTTTCTTCTTTAACTCCTTGGTTATCAGACTGCCATACAGTTCAGTTTTCTGGCAGTCCTGGTTATTTTTTGTTTTTAAATTTGTTGTCCTTTTGGTTATGGGAGGAGACAAAGCGTAACCACCTACACCTCCATCTTGGCTGGAAGTCTGTATACTTTTTCTGCAGGTTTATTTTTTAATGCCTTGTTTCTCTTCATGTTTTGTGCATTTCTGACAATGCACTGCTCAATTTCCTTGGGATTTTATCTGTGGAAATTATATGAAGCCTTAGAAAATTTGAATTTACTTCTCATGGTCACCTGGGAACAACCTACAATTTCAAGATTTCTCAGTCCACATTATGTAGAACATTACATTAATCTAGAGTTAACAAAACTAAATAAGTACTCTTATGATTCCTAACCTATGACACTATGGAAAAGTCAAAACTATGAGGACAGTGAAAACATTAGTGGTTGCCAGTGGTAGGGATAGGGGAAGGGATGAAAACCAGGATTTTTAGGGAAGTAAAAATACTTTGCATTTTCCATAACAATGGATACATGTCATCTTTTTGTCCAAAGCCAGACAGTGTATAATGCCAATAGTAAAAAAATATATAAACTATGAATTTGGGGTGATTATGACATATCACTGTAGTTTAATCAATTGTAACAAATGTAACATTCTGGTGGGAGATATTGACAATGGATGAAGCTATGCCAGTGTAGGGGTTAAGTATATATAGAAAACCTCTGTACCTTCCTCTCAATTTTGTTTTAAACTGCTCTTTAAAACAAAAAGTCTTAATAAAACCTTTTTTTTATTTTTACAACAGTCAAGATTTAGAAGCAGCACAATTAAACAACTATGGGATATTTACACAATGGAACACTACCCAGCCATAAAAAAGAACAAACCTTTATGGATGACAGCATGCATGGACCTGGAGAACATTATGCTAAGTGAAATAAGCCAGTCAGAGAAAGACAACTACCACAGGATTTCACTTATATGTGGAATCTAATGCATAAACTAAACTAACAAGCAAAATAGAGACAGATTCATAGAGAACAGGCTGACAGTTCTGGACTCAGGGGTGGGAGGCTACGGGATGGAGGGACCAAGCAAAAAGGGACTCATGGACATGGACAACAGTGTGGTGAGTGCAGAGGGGAAGGAGGTGAGTGGATGTAGAAGAGGGTATAAGGGGGATAAATGGCAATGGAAAAAATACAACAAAAAAAAAGAGAAAACTCCTTTAGCTAAATGAGGACTCTAAAGATTCCACACACAAAAAAAGGTTAGAATAAACAAATTCAGGAAAGCTTCCGAATATAAAATCAACACATAAACCAGTAACATTTCTACACACTAACAATGAACAATTAAAATGAAATTAAGAAACAACTCCATTTACAATTTCATCAAAAGAATACTTAGGGCTCTGGTGTGAATGGCTCAGTGGATTAAGTATAGGCCTACAAACCTCTAAGTTACTGGTTCAACTCCAGGTCACATTGATGTTTCTCTCCCTCTCTTTCTCCCTCCTTTCCCCTCTCTCTAAAAATAAATAAATAAAATCTTCTTAAAAGTTATTTCTAAAAAAAGAATACTTAGGAATAAATTTAACAAAAGAGGTGAAAGACTTGTACACTAAAAGCTACAAAACGTTTCTGAAAAAATTGAAACACAAATAGAAAGACATCCCATGTTAATGGACTGTAAGACTTACTATTGTTAAGATGTCAATACTACTCAAAGCAATCTATGGATTCAATGCAATTCCCATCAAAATTCCAATAATGATTATACTAAGTGAAATAATTCAGTCGCAAAAAAATATTAATAAATGCTGTATAATTCCACTTATATGACGTATTTACAGTCAAATTCATAAAAACAGCAGAATGATGGTACCCAGGGGTTGGGGGAAGGGACAATTAAGAGTTATTATTTAATGGGTGTAGAGTTTCAGTTTAAGAAGATAAATTTCTAGAGATAGATGGTGGTGATGGTTGCACAATAATATCAATATACTTACCACCACCAAACTGTATACTTAAAAATGGTTGAAATGTTAAGTTTTATGTTATGTATATTTTACTACAATAAAAAAGAAAACTATATGAGGGACCTCTTGTGGTTATATATTCCCAGGAGAAATTTATTTTATCCCTCCCCCAGCACCCTTGTGCCAAGGTCAAGACAGGCATGCCATCTCCATGGCCATCTTTATTTCTCATTTGCCCTTACACTGAGGGAGTAGCATTTTGTGGCTTTGGCTTTATGCAGAGGTTTCCTATTAGATTGCTGACTTTGGACAGACCCTAGGTTTTTATCTCTTGAGTCTAGTCATACCTCACAGAAGCAAATGTTCAAGGTTGCTAAGGATGGTTAGAAACTCTTCAAGTGAAAACTGGTTTTATTTTACTTGCTTACCTCTTAGAATTCCTACTAAAAGAGAGCAGAATATGCCACCCAAAAAATATGCCACTGTGGCATACTATTTTGAATTAAAGGTATTTGAGAAATAGCCAATGCAAGGACACTCTGACCCTCTTTCATCCTCTGCTGAAAACAGGAGATAAATCTCCTATGTGAAAAGTACCTTTCCCTATACCAGGAGGGCAAAAGCATCCTTATCACCAGAGATAGGGAATTTAGAGACAAGAAGGTTGTATAAACAAACCTTATTACTTCACTAATTTATTAACCCAAGCCCAAACCCCTTTATCTTATCAATTATTCTTCATTGTTTCTTTGTCTCATAGGTATAAAAGATTCCTGATTTGGTCACTTCTGAGTCTCATATTTCTATGGGGCTCCTATATCTATAAATTAAATTTGGTTTTCCCCTGTTAATCTGTTTTATGTCAATTTAATTACTAGATCAGCCAAAAAAACCTAAAAAGGACAAAGAAAAAAATGTTCCTTCCCTATACGATTTTCATTTCTTTTTGAGTATCAGTTTCCTTACTCAATGATTCCTTTCAATTGTTTCAATTGGAAGCATTCTTAGGGGCTCGTTATGTAAGGGGAAGTGGCACTTAGTGTATTATGGAATTTTCTGTGTACTAGCTAAGTGATTTGGAGCTAGTCAATTCACCCCTCTGCCTTAGTTCCCAGCTGCAAAACAGGATCCTATTACTTACTTCACAGGGTTGTTGAGACTAGCACATAGTGAGAACTTGTTAATTATTACATCTTACAATAATAATCCCTCCTTTCTGATCCTGGGTTACATTTCTTTATTGCCTATTTTTTTACCACTGATATTGACATTTCTTATTAATTAATTTATGTATTGAATTTATTGGAGTGACATTGGTTAATAAAATTATATAGGTTTCAAGGGTACAGTTCCATAATACATCATCTGTATATTGTATTGTGTGTTCATCGCCCCACATCTCCTTCCATTATCATTTATCCCCCTTTACGCTCTCCTACCTTCTGGTAGAGAATTTAAGCATCTTTTTTGTTTGTTAGTATTGACTGGTGACTGAAGGTGAACAGTTTGCTTGATTTGGCTCCATGTTTTTCAAGACTTTTCAGTATGCTGGTTGATAAGAAGTATTTACCTACATACATATTTAAGGTAAGGTAAAGATTATGCCAGGATAACTTTGAAAACTTCTTTTTAAGGTCACAGAAGTAAAATTTTTAAATTCATTTTTTGTTTTATATCAGTAAAAAGCTTTCATTGAAGATTAAAGCTCAAATGTTATTTTTTGAAGGCTTTCTGACTCTCATTCTGGAAAGGGTTAGCTGTTCCTTCCAAAATGCTCCAATGATACCTTATTTATACTTCTGCTATATATACTTCTGCTATATATTTACATTTTCTCTCTCCATTAGTGTGTGATCTCCTTGCAATGCAGACCCTGCACTTGTTGTCTTAGTATCTCCAGGGCCTGGAATATATAAAAGGGAATTTGTGAATACATGTTAACTCTAACAAACTAATTTTTTATTACTTGCCTACAATGACTCTTTAGATATTTGGAATGTGCTGTTTCTCACATATGCTTTTTGTTGTTCCTTTGATAAGTAGTTCCATCCAATTTGAAAAATTCTATTCTCCATGCACTTACCTTCAAACAAGAGAAGCAAACTGCAAACTATGGGGGTAGGGGACTGACAAATTCACCAGGAAACTGAGATTTTTAATACTCTCTCCAGTCACTGATGGCTCAAGAAGATAAATCAATGAGGACACAGAAGCTCTGACAAGGACAACCTTTATCTACCAGACAGCTAACAAACATTCTATCTAACAATTAGGAATACATATTAATTTCAAGAACATAAAAACATTTATGAAAACTGATCACATGCCAGGCCATCCTCCTTGTTCACAAGGCAATTAAATCAACAATCAACAACAATAACATAACTAGAAAACATGCAAATAATTATAAATTTTGAAAAAATTTTTCAAAATAATTCATTAGTCAAAAGAGAAATCAAAACAAAAATTAGAAAATGCTGAAGACTGAACAATAACAGTACTACACATAAAAATTTGATATTCAACTAAAGCCGTATTTAGGAATAAGTATATAATCTTAAATGCATACAGTGAAAGAGCTCAAAATAAATTAACATCTCAATTACTAAGTTAGAAAAAGAACAAGAAAATGAACTCAAAGAAATAAAAAAAATAAAGGTAAGAGCTAATGTAAAAAATAGCAAACAAGTACCAATATAAAGAGCCCATTTTCTGAAAAGATTGAAAACAAACTTTTAGCAAGGTCGATTTAAAAACAAAGAAAAAAGTATAATGATATTAGGAATGAAAAAGTAGACTTAAAAGCAGATGCAAAACACATTAAAGAGATAATAAAGAGATATTATGCACTAAGGAAATAAACTTGAAAAATTACATTAAATTCCTAGAAAAATAAAACTTAAAGTTTTCAATCAAAAGCAAATTCACTCTATATTGTTCAAAAAATGTAATGCAATGTCAATCAAAATCCCAACAAGATTTCTTGTGGAAATTGACAAACTTATTCTCCAATATATATTGAAAAGCAAAGGTCCAAAAATAACCAACACACTATTGAAGAACAATAACAAGATGAGGGGACTTACTTAATACTAAGTGTTATAAAGCTATTATAATTAAGATAGTGTTGTATTAACATAGGGTATATAAACTAACCAATGAAACATGAGAGCCCATATATAGTTCATACATATATTGAAACTTGATATATGACAGATGCATGCTGATAAATGGAGAATAAACTTTTCAATAAATTATGTTGACATCAGTGGATATACATATAGATAAAAAAGGAGACTAGATTATATCACCTCATACCTATAAATCAATTCTAAGTCAATAAAAAACATTTGAAAGGCAAAATTTTTAAACTTTAAAATGACAATATAGGAGTATATTTTATGACTTCTAACAGGGAAAGGTTGTATAAACAAGACACAAAGAGTCTTAAAGGAAAATTAAAGGAAAAGAATAGTAAATTTGACATTAAAATGAAGAATCTCAGTTATCAAAATATACCATAAAAACTGGGAGAAAGTATTTGCAACCCGAATAACCAATAAAAGATTAACACCCAGAATATATAAAGAACACATGAATTATTAAGGAAAAAAAACCACCCAATTTTTAAAAGGGCAAAAGACATGAACAGGTAATCCCTGAATAATAAATGTAGTCCATAACAAAAAATACTGGCTTAGTAGTAATTAAGAAATTCCAATTAAATTCACAAAGAAATATCAACCTAACAAAAATGAAAGTCGGTAAACAAGAATCAAAGGTGTTCTTATTCACTGCTAGCAAAAGTATAAATGTTTTTCAACGATCTTGAAAAACAACTCAACTTTCTATAGTGTCCTAGTTTTTATTGTTACATGTATGGGTTGAACTGTGTCCTCCAAAAAGATATGTACCTGGATATGTGACTTTATTTGGAAACAGGGTCTTTACAGAAGTAATTAAATTAAAATTTGGTCATTAAGGACACAAAGACCAGCAGAGAGAGGGAAGAACTGTGAAGAGACATACTGAGACTGCCATGTCAAGAGGAAGGCAAAGATAGGGATGACATATCTATAAGCCAAAAAAATGCCAGAAATTGCCAGCAAACCACAGAAGCTAGGAGACAGGCATAAAACAGGTTCTCCTTCACAATCCTCGGAAAGAACCAATCTTGGGGACACCTTGATCTTGGACTTTTAGGCTCCAGAAATTTGAGACAATAAATTTCTGTTTTTTAAGCCACCCACTTTGTAGTACTTTATTACAGTAGTCCATGCAAACTATTATAGCAGTTAATGCAAATTAATACTTTCCAGTTACAAATTACCACAAACTCAGAGACATAAAACAACACAAATTTATTATCTGACAGTTCTGTGGGTCAGAAGTCTGACTTTATAGGTCTCACTGGACTAAAATCAAGGTGCTAGCAGGGCTTTGTTATTTCTGGGAGCTCTAGAGCAAAACCAGTTTCCTTGCCTGTTCTAGAGTCTAGAGGCTGCCTGCTTTCCCTGGTTCCTGGCCTCCTTCTTCCACTGTCACAGCCAAAGGTAAATTGAGTCTTTCTCACATTTTGTTACTCCAACCCTTTGTTACTTCCATTGTCACATCTCTATTTCTGACCTCTTCTGTCTCCCTCTTCCACATTTTAAGGACCCTTATGGGGTAACTCAGATAATTCTGGATAATCTCTCCATCTTAAGGTCCTTAAAAATCCCACATGCAAAGTCCCCTTTGCCAAGTTAGGTAACATTCACAAATTCCTGGGATTAGAACAGGGACATCTTTGGAGAGATAGTATTCTGACTACAAAACACAGTATAAAGTTAAACATGAACATACCTTGCAACTCAGCAATTCTACTTTTGGATGCACACATGCACCAGAAAACAGTTACAAGAATTTTCATAGTACCATTTCACAAAATAGCAAATCACCTAAGGGTCCATGAACAGTGGAATAGATAAATTTTACTATGCTCATACAATCAAATACTATACAGCACTGAAAAACGAACTACAATTATCCACATCAACATGGATAAATCTCAGCAAAGTTAAGAAACAACGTTACATAAGGATTCATATACTATATTCTATGAAAGTTCAAAGCAGGCAATACTAACAACAAATTATTTAGATTATTTAGGAATGCATTTGTGGAGGGTTATATTTATTTAAAAACCAAGCACAGAAATGAATAGCAAAAAAAAAAAAATCAGAACAGATGTGTTCCCTCTGAGGCAGAGAGAAAGGGATGTAAAATAGGGTTGTACAGGGAACTTCAAAGGAAATGGGTAGTGAGTACATGACTCTTTTTTCCTTTATTTTCTTCCTTAAGCCATATAAAATAAACATATGTACAGTCTTTTATGTTTGAAATTTCTCATTTAAAATTTAAATGCTAACTGAATAAATTTAAAATATGCTGAATACATGTTATATGAAATGTAAGGAAGAAGTAGCCAAGCAATGTATTCTAGATGATGAAGGAGGGAAAATCTACAAAGATGAAAAACTTCTTAAGGTAAATCAATATAGGAATAAAAGTGCTAGGTCATAAAAGAAAAAGACAGTGGAGAATACACTCCTCTGCCCCAAGTTCTAAGAACAGGCTTTTAATAATCAAATAAGTATGGATCAGCTTTTAAATAATAAAATATACACCAACCCAATATTATAAACTGTCAGAAACTACCCACAGACAGAACACAGGTCTCCTAAAGTTTTGCTTGGCTAACACAGTTGTTCAGTTTGTTTTGTTTAAATTGAATGTTTTTAGGCAAAGAAGGCAATAGTCAGCTGACTTTCATTCTTCTTACCCTCCCCTCCTTCCTCAGCATATGACATAAATATGTTATGTGGCTTGCCTCTGAAGGCACTTGAGCTTGACACCAGCTGCATCCTGACAAGTCACCCTGAAATAACTACATCGGGGAGCAAGTTTTTCTTCAAGGTCATTTATAAACTTGTGATTTCATGAGTCCCTCCTACCTCTCTCACTTTCCCCTCTCTGTTCCATCTTTACCCACCAATTCCTTGAACCAGAGATGTCATTTATCAGATAATTGGCAAAATTAATTTACAGCCTTGGAAAACCATGACTGTAGGTATTTATGCTCTTATGGAAAGTATAGGTGGACTAGGAGTAAGGACATAACTTGGTTTTAGTACCTGTATCCTAAATATCTCACAGAATAACCTAAAGACAATATTTTTATTTCTCTGGAATTAATTTCTTTCCTGTCTATAAAATAAGCAGATTTCTATTAGATAAACTCCAAATCTCTCTCTTCAGTATCTATATAAACATATTTAGGTTAAAATAAATGTGTTCAGCAAGTACAGATTCTTCTTGTTTTGTTTGGAGTATAGGAAGAAAGGAGAATGTGCTAGGGAAATAGGCTGACTTGGTAATTGCAAGGGAAAAGAAAAAAGAGAATCAGATAAAGGCCTGCCACTGAGAAGGATAAAAAGTCTGAGGACAATGAAAGTAAACTGTATAGTTTTATTCATGGTTGGCGCTATTTACTTTCCACTCAGTGTGAGAAAACATAAACTATGGAGATGTTACTATTTCATGAGATATAATGAAAATCTTCTATCACACATCACATGATTTGTCACCTTATTTTTAAATATGGTCAACCCTGCTACATTGGAGTTTTGCTCTCAGTTTATATATTAATTTGAGTATACCCAAATATACTCAATTAGAGTATACTCATCATACTGTCTAAAGACTTCTTAATCTAATTTGTTCCTTAAAGGAGATTTCAAACTGTGAATGGTAAAAGCAAAAGAAAGTCAGTAACAATAAGCAGTCCACAAATAGCTAGAGCCACAGATGGATGCAGGGACGGAGTGTTCCATAAGTCCAAAATGGCTTATTAAAAACACAAAACAAACAAAAATACTAAGAGCAGGTTATAAAGGACTTTGCAAGCAAGTTTCAAGATCATTGTCCACTTTATCCTATGGACAATGAAAAACCATAAGAGGTTTTAAAAACAGAGCAAGTGATTTGATCAAATCTGTGTTTTTGAACAATAATTCTAATGGCAGAGTACATACAATATATATAAATACATCATTAAAAATATTACAAAGGCTGATATTTTACCATAAAATATTAACATGAAATTAGAATGAAACATTCACTGAACCCACAAAATAAACAGTTGTCTTAAATTCATAGTGAGGTATGTCTCGCAAATTCCTTAAGGGGCTAAATAATCACTGAAAACTTTAAAATCATTTTTAGACACCTTCATACTACATGTGTACACCTTTTTCAAATAAAATTAACACTTTATATAATATTTATGGGCTTTAAGGCCACAGAATTTTAAAATATTTACCTAACCATTTAGAAAGCACTTAGCATTTTAGGTATAGAAAAATATCTCACATACTAACTTTAGACTTTCAAAACCTCTTATTTATCTAGTCTATCACAAACAAAATGATCTGGCTGAATACTTCATTATAGAATATACAAATAAAATGGCTTAGAAATGTGATTTGTTAAATTCTGGTCAAAGCCATCTATGTAGACAATTGATTTCTTTTGTAACTTCCTATTAGTTTCAGCTGACTCTTGGCAACTATACTACAAACTTAAGTGCTTCTTTCCATTAACCCACCAAGGCAGAACACAGTCAGCAATAACTAGACTTAAACTTCAAATCTCTAAATGCTTAGCAATGATATAAAAAAAAACTTAGTTAAGAACTGACATATATATATATATATAGCATTTACATCAACTACTATAAATCTAATTATGAAAATCAAATGTTTTACAAACATATGCCATTACTTTTCAACATGGTACCTAACATAACATCCCAAAAGTTAAAAGTATTTTAAATCTACTCTCAATTTAAAATATTTAGATTGACATGAGTTTTAATTGTTTTTCAAAGATGTTTATAAAATGTTTAAGGAAATAAAAGTATAATAGTTTTGTTGTCAATCCAAAAATGAACCCACATATAACTTCTAAAATTCTCTATTCAAAAAATACACAATATTTGCTCATCTTTTCCAACCATTACGCCTTGGAAAATATCGGTTAGCAGTACCAACATTCAACAGTTAAGTAAAACTTCAAAAACTACTAATTTGTGATATTTTGTTTATACTTTTATTTGTACCTTACAAAAAGTATAAACTAACCAAAAGAAATGAATTTAGAATTGGAAGGTATTATAGAATTCATCTATTGGGATCTCTGATTTCACAGGATACTGAGACTCAGAAATTCACTGATTTTTCCAAGATTACACAGCAGAACCAAGACCTTACTCTCTATCCTCTGCCTGTGAATCCAGGGCATTTCCCCCTCTATCAGGTTCTACTCAATATCTGTCTCCCCTTACTTTCTGAAACAGTGAAGTGACTTTACACTTGTCATATACAAAATTAGGCACTTGGAAAATTAGAAAGTCTCTTGATCTACTTCCATAAAAGCACTGGTTTCATCTTCATTTCTTTAATATAATATACATGCAAACAAAACCAGAGACCCACTCTTAAACCTCAGAAACAAGTATAAGTAAAAAATCTTAGTACAATCTTTGTTAAGAATATGTACTAGTTTTTACAAAATAGTATTACTTTATAACACTGAAGATTAAGTAACAATGTATGAACCCTTACGCTATTAGTATATATTTAAGACCCCCAAAATGGTCCTATTTCATAGTGGAATATGAATAAGAGTTTTCTGCAATAAGATGATATTCCATTTTTAAAAGCACAAATTGTATTTTCTTCTAATACAAATAATAAATGGAATAACAGTACACTAAGGTAAAGGTTGAAAAAGGTTGCTGTGATGGAAAAAGCACCAGACTAGGATTAAGAAAACCAGGAATCTTCAATTTACAACAGAACAGCCACAGTTGACTACACTAATAGATTACATTTAAAATACGTTAAACTGTAATGGTGTGAATTTAGGAAAATTACCTACAAATGTGATGAGGCTACTCTAAAACATTTTTCCAGTGTTAAAAAAAATGCAGTCTCTTCATTTATAGTCAACGGTTAAAAGCTATGCCACCCTAAGAAAACAGCTGACAATTACTTTGCTCTACACTTAACCTCATAACAATTTTTCTTCTGATACGCACTTTCCAAAGCACTATTATCACTGGCAGTAAAAAGAGAAAACAAAAGACATAGCATTTTTTGAACAATTTTTTCAAGTATTTAGCCAAATAACTACAGACCACAAAAGCGGCTTCTGAAAACACTGTTCAAGAAGCAAAGTGTAGTCTCACTGGAACACTACAGAGTTACTGTTAAACATGTCATAAAATCAATGTAGTAGTTTGTCAATTATTTTGAAGAGAGGAGAGTATCAAATGTAGTAAGAATAAGACAGTTTTTAAATATACTGGATCCCAGTGTAAAACCTATCACTACAGTCTGAAAACCAATGGTATAAACTCCTCCTCATACATAAAACCTCTACACTAATCCTTTTAGTTGCTTAAAACACAATATTGAAAACTGAAAAATCTAGGTTCAATCCCAGCACTGCCACTTACTAGATGTGAGAAGTTGGGTAATTGCTAAAAAACTCATATTGCTCATCTCTAAATTGAGGTAGTGTCACCCATCATACCGGGTTCTTATGAGGATTTAAGAAAACATATGTAAAGCATTTTGCACTTAGTAAATGCTCAGTTAATAGTAGCTACACTTGATGAGTTTCCTGGTGATGTAGAACAGGTAAGATTTCCCAAGACTATATAAAGATAGAGGCTCCTTCCCTGATGACGGTTTCAATTCCTTTTAAAAAACAAAACCATGTAAAACTACAGAAAAAAAAAAACTGGAAGTGCTTTTGGCATCTTTCCAGACATAAGTTTAAAGGTTAAATTGTTACAACATTCTCATTATGCAACAGATATACACTACCATGCGTCAGTCTGTAAAAGATTATATTAGCCTATAGTGCTGGAATTTGGGGTAGGGATTTCTTAAAAATTACTTCCAACAGTCCTTTCATCTAAACAAACAAGTCTCAGTTCCAAAGCTCATCCATGTTTACAAGATCTCAAATTCTTCCTCTCAAATGCCAAAAACAGTAAGACCACACTGCTTAAAATGCATTTATTCTAATGGCTGTATGTTATCTTTGAGAAGATATCACCATTGCAACAGATGAACGGCACAAAAAAGATGTACATCAGGGTATGCCAAAGTGGGAGTAGTCAATCTATGAAACCGCACATCACTCATTCTTCTGAGAACTCGTCTATTACATAAACACTCTTTTAAAAGTGCAATATAATTAGTCTGCTATTTCACAAAAGGTACTTCTGTATTTCTAAAAAGCTTCCTGTATTTTAGGAATTCTTTCCAGATAAAACTTTTTTCCCCCACCCTGGAAGTCAGCATGCTTTCAAACAGGCAAATTCAAGTAAGGAACCGAAGCGGTAAAACCGCACTCACTTCCTCAGCAAACCTCGCTTTCTGCTAACGTACCTGTTCTCTGGAAATGCAAGGCAACGAAGGTCTCCTGAACATTTTGCAACTTCCATAGTAACCGGCCGAAGTTTCCCCGAACGACACGCAGCTGGACCTCCTGCGGGGTCTAATCACAGGCACTTTTTCTTCCCCCGCACCGGACGACGGAGGATGATGAGGCGCTTCCCTGATTTGAAAGAAGTTATCCAACCCCAGGGCCAAGAGGCAGCCAGCGCCCCCGACCAGGCAGGCCAGCAGCGGCCGCAGGGCCGAGGGCAGCGACCCGAGGCTCGTGGCGGCGACCCACCAGACCGAGCTGGAGAAGAGCAGCACCAGGACGCCGTGCCGCAGCCTCACCCGGTGCGCGAGCGTCAGCAAGCCCACACAGCTCAGCACCAAGAACAACCTGCCCGCCGCCGCCGGGGGCGTGTGCGGGGCCGCAGCCCCCGCGTCTCTGTCCCCGCAAGTCCAAGACCACCACTGCCACACCAAGAAGTCCCCCAGGTAACAGCTGGCGGGCAGCGCCAGCAGCCACCAGCAGCCGCTGCCGCTCCGGCCCGCGCTGGCGCCCCGCTTGGCGCGGGTCAGGAAGCAGGTGAGGAAGAAGAAGGCACAGGCGATGCTGAAGAGCGGGCTGAGGCTGAGCGAGCAGACGCGCAGCAGGGTCCACAGCCGGGCAGCCCGGGCAGCCCAGCTCTCGGCCCCCGAGCCGAGCAGCAGGGCGAGGACAAAGACGGCTAGGGCGCCCAGCGCGAGGCGCGCCCGGGAGAAGGGGGAGCGGCGCCGCGGCTGCTGGGGGGAGGCCGGCGGCAGCAGCAGCTCCACGTTGCAGAAGCGGCAGAGGTGGAAGAAGAAGCCGCGCGGAGGGTCCTGCCGCAAGGGGCTCACGCAGCTCTTCACGTAGCCGTTCCTCAGACTCTCAGGGGGGAAGCCGGCCCCGTCCGGCGGCTGCGGGTACCGCATGGCTTTGGCGTCTCGCTCGTCCCTCCTCATGGCCGGGACGGGGGTGGCCGCGGGGGCTCAGCACGCCCAGCTCGGACCTCTGCGGCCACCGGCGCTCCCTCAGCCCCTGCCCCTGCGCTGCGGGCGCCCTCCGGCTCCGTAGCGCGTCAGGGCTGCGCCCGCCGCCGCGGCCCGGGGTCTCCACCGCGCGGGCGGAGGAGCTGCGGGGTCCGCGACATACTGGCTGTGGAAAGGGGCGGAAGGGGCTTCTCCTTTTCCCTCAGGCACCTCTCGGGACCGGAGACTCTTAGGTGCCTCCCAACTCCCGCGGGCTGCAACAGTTACCTCGCGGCCCCAGTCTGGTCCGTTGGGCGCGCGAGCGGCAGGCGGGCGCTCCTCCCCCGCGGCTGCCCCGCCGGGCGCGCGCCCCGCCCGCCGCCCGCGCGCGCCCGCGGCCCGTCCTGCTGCCTCTCGCCGGCCCGGCTGCCGGCTGCCGACGCCGACCAGGGACCCGGACGCTTCAGTGGGCCGCAAGAGGGATGCGGCCAGGGCTAGGAGAGACAGGTGGGGTGTCCCCTTCGGATAGAAGGGGGCAGGCCCACCATGCTGGGACCCCCGGCACGCAAGTTCCCTTTGAGGGTAAGTCATAGACACCCTGCCTAGCTCCCTCAGGTCACCACCACTCGAGTCTTGGGTAAAGAGGGCGTTTGTGGGTCCGCACAGGGAGTGCCTAGTGGGTAAACCAAGTTGAGGGGAGAGGATGCCATCAGCCCCTAACTTCCTGCCACCGGTTCACGATGGGCCCTTGGACTGCCCCGGCAGAGCTGTGACCTGGTAAGGGCCAGCAGCCACCACTACGTGCACGGAGAAGAAACCCTCAGCACTGTGGCTGGGTCTGTCCCTAACAGCAGGCCAGGACCGTTGCAGTGTCTGTTAGGGAGGACCGTGCATGTACGGTGAGTGTTCTCTGGGAGCTTCCAAGTACATATTATTGAGCTTGTCTTCCTCAAGAACCAGCTTCGCGGGCGAGGGACTAACATCCCATCGTGCGCTTCGTACCCTTGCCATCCATACGCAGTAGTTTACAGCTGTACCCCACTCAGCAAGCTTGGGAAAGTTATGCTGTCGTGAAATTATGTCCACATCAAAGACTTTTTCACTGTAACCGCATGTTCTAGAGATGGGACAGGGGAGGGTGAGGAGACATGTCCAACACCATTGCCCGGTTTGGATCGGTGCCGAGAAAGAAGTCCAATAAGGTGCGATCTGTGAATTACTAGTGAAATTGGCCATCTGTAGAAAACATTGACTTGAAAGAGGGGAGAACTTGCTGAACCAAAGGGACTGCTCTGGAATCTAACCAATCATAACTGCCTTAGAGAGCGAACTGTGTTTCCCTCCACCAAAACTCTCCTTCAACCTCATGACAGGGCCGCATTGCTCAAAGAGCTAATTCCACATTTTTCCAGGGACATGAGAAACCTTACTGTGTGGTAAATCCCACGAACAGGCCCATTTTTCACCAATTAATCTCTGCCCATAGCCATGACCTAAAACAGACCGTTTTCGTATATGGTCATAGTTCACATACATAGCTGAAATCACTGAGAAATTAGCACAAGAATTTGACCAAGATGGAAAAAGACTAGAATTCCCTTTCCTTTTCTGTCTTGTAGATAAAGGAAAACATTTAATAGCATCTTCAAATTGATTACTCAAATGCTTGTCCTAAAAGATAAAAATCCTAAGGGTCTTTTTCCACCATGACAATTGAAATTTTTTTTTAATCTCATTTTAACAGAACTCAGCAAATACATTTTTAAAATATGTGCAGAACTCATCATTACCAATAAAAAAAGTAGGAAGCTTAATGGATACATTTTGAGCTTATACAAAAAGGCATAACGAGAGTAGCCTGAACATTACTGAATTTGCTCATAAATTCTCATAGGAAATAATAATTGACTTGAAAATTAGAACAAATCCAGATTAAAGTTGTTTTTTTAAAACATTGGATTGTCATCTGAGGTAGGATAGGCATAGTAATGGAAATAATAGTGGGCTGGAAATCCATTTCACAGGTTCTAGTCCTGGCCCAGCTAGCCATTCATGCCTTGGCATTAAGCAAGTCACCTAACTTTTACAGGCTTCACTCTTCTCAATTGTAAAATGAAACAATTTAGTTTTGTTGACCTTTAAAGTCACTACTAGTCTTAAAAAGCCATGGTTTCTGAACTAGCGGTACATATACCCTTTCATATTAGTGTTTTGGTTTTCTTTATATATATATATATATATATATATATAACACACACACACACACACACACTCAGAAGCAGAATTGCTGGTTCATAAGACTGTTCCATTTTAATTTTTTGAGGAACAGCCATATAATTTTCCATAGGGGCTGCACCAATCCACATTCCTACCAATAATGCAGGATAATTCCCTTTTCTCCACAACCTCACCAACACTTGTTTTTTGTTGCTTTATTGATGATAGCCACTCTGAAAGATGTGAGCTATCTCATTATGGTTTTACTTTGCATTTCCCTAATGATTAGTGATGCCAAGCATCTTTTCATGTGTATGTTGGCCATCTGTATGTCTTCTTTGGAGAAGTGTCTGCCCATTTTTTAATTGGATTGTATGGTTTTTTGGTGTTAAGTTGTCTGAGTTCTTTATAAACTTTGGAAATTAAACCCTTATAGAATGTATCATTGGCAAATATCTTCTATTCAGTAGGTTGTTTTTTTCATTTTATTGATGGTTTCATTTGCTGTGCAAAACTTTTTAGTTTGGTGTAGTCTCTATGTTCATTGCAGCGTGATTTACAATAGCCAAGACATGGAAGCAACCGAAGTACCCACCGATAGATGAATGGATAAAACAGTTGTGGTACAGCCCTGGCCAGGTGGCTTAGTTTGTTGGACCTCCTGTACACCAAAAGGTTGCAGGTTCCATCCCCAATCAGGGCACATAATCTAGGTTGCAGGTTTGATCCCCAGTTGGGGCACATACAGGAGACAATTGATCGATGTTTCTCACATTGTCGATGTTTCTCTCTTTCCCTTCCTCTCTAAAATCAAACATACCTTCAGGTGAGGATTTGAAAAAAAAAAAAAAAACCAACCAGTTGTGGTACATATATACACAATGGAATATTACTTGGTCATAAAAAAAGTGAAATCTTGCGCTGACTGGTGTGGCTCAGTTGATTAGGCATCATCCTGCAAAGTAAAAGGTCATAGGTTCGATCCCTGGGTGGCAGATTTGATCCCTGGTTGGGCTGCATATGAGAAGCAATTGATCAGTGTTTTTCTCTCACATTGATGTTTGTCTCCTTTCTCCCTTCCTTCCCTCTCTCTAAAAATAAATAAAATCTTTTTAAAAATGAAATCTTACCATTTGCTACAATATGGATGAACCTAGAAGGTAATATGCTAAGTATAATAAGACAGAGAGAGACAAATACCTTTTGATTTCACTTATATGCGGGATCTAAAGAACAAAATAAATGAACAAACAAAACAGAAACAGACTCATAGATGCAGAGAACAAAATGATGGTTGCCAGAGGGGAGGAGAGTTGTGGGGCTGAGGGAAAAAGGTGAAGGCATTAAGAAGTACAAATTGGTAGTTGCAAAATAGTCATGGGGGTGTATAGTACGGCATAGAAAATATAGTCAATAATATTGTAATAACTATGTATGGTGTCAGGTAGATACTTAAATTATTGGGGGAACCATTTTGTAAATTATGTAATTGTCTAACCACTATGCTGTATACCTGAAATAATATTGAATGTCAAAAAAAATCTATAGTTTCTGTATGTCCAAAATACAGGGGTGAGCAAAGTATATTGATAATAAATATACAATAATTAATAAATAATAAATAATAGCACAAGAATAAACTCTTCCATGTACTCACAACTGTACACCTACTTTTGTCCACCGCTGGATATAGGCATCCTTCAGACCCGTGTTTCAGATTGCCAAGAGCAACCTTTGTATTATTTGCACCACCAAACTAAAGCAAACTCTCAATGTTGACAAATAAAAATAAAAGGATTTATATCAAAGGACTGTTGTCTGGAAAATAAAATGCAAAGCTCTCTTTATACTTCCCAATTCTCCCTTAGCCTTCTTTCAGCTGTCTTCCCAGGGCTCTATAAGGCAAAACCCCAGCTTTTTAACTTACCTATATTTGGAGTACATCCTGCTGAACACCAACTCCAGCACCTGAGAGGATTCTAAAATGAAATGTAAGGACGTGACCAAAGGCCATCAGTTTACTTAACTAAAAATATGCACAAAAAGAATGAGCTAGCTATGTTTATAGCAACTCCCTTCTCTGTTTACAGTCTTTGTCAAAGATTATTAGTAGACTGCATTTCTTAGTGTTCAGATTATTTAATTATTCTTTTGCCAGAGTTAAACAACCAATAGAATTACTTAGCTCTTGCCTTTAGGTTTGAGAATAGATTACCAATGTCTGTCGTGAAAAAAAAGGCCTAAAGTCATAGCATACATTTGACTTCCCTCAGTACTTTCTACCCAGCCTTTTTCCTGATTTTTCTTTCCCCCACATTTTGACCCATGATGTCTGCACTGGAATCATTCTCCCAGTGTGATGATCCATGACATGGAACCCTAGAACTTACCACCCAGATCCCGAGGATTCTGGTGCAATATAACCCCTGTGTAGTCCCGTATTCTAATAATGGGGTCCTTGCCCTCAGGCTCCAAAGACCTATTTTTCCCATGTGCTCCAGTTAATAGCATGAAAATTTTGTTTTGTTCTCCATTTTAGGTACCCACACCAATAAACTGGCAGTGCCCCTCATTCATTATAGAAGGACTAAAACCCTTCCTAGGTCTTTCCAGTCTTAGAGCCAAAAGCTCTGCCCCTAAATACTAGTCTAGTAGCTAATGACCCCATTGACAAACATTCTAGATGTCACTCCCTTCCCATGTGTCTGACCGTATAAGTGCCAGTTGAGATGTCCTGTTATTGGGCTCAACCCAACTGTTAGAACACTCACTTCCTCATCTGAGACCTCTGGTACTCGACATTGCTGAGTTGGAAATTGCCCTGTCTGTGAATTCCCTTGTTCTCTTCTTGAACCTTCATCCACAGAGAAGCCGAAATAACAAATGCACCTCATAACAGGTCTCAGATCTTCCTCCCTACCAGCCCTATCTTCTGGTAAGTGTAACTCCTCATCCTTATTCTTGTGCTTCCAATCTTTTCTTTTCTTTTTTTTTTTTAAGAAGATAGGATTATTTTGCCCTGGCTGGTGTGGCTCAGTAGATTGAGCACCAGCCTGTGAACCAAAGGGTCGTCACCAGTTTGATTCCCTGTCAGGGCACATGCCAGGGTTGCAGACCAGATCCCCAGTAGGGGTCATGTGAGAGGCAACCACACGTTGCTATTTGTATCCCTCTCTCCCTCCCTTCCTCTCTGTCTAAAAGTATATAAATAAAATCTTTTTAAAAAAGAAGAGGAAGGTCGTGCTATTTCTTACATGTAAAATCCAGACATAAAGAAAATCCATTTCTAGAGCAGTATTCCCAGAAATTCCCTTCCAAAATTAAATATTTTTAAGTGGATCAGAAGCTGCGTGTTTGGTGACTCTGTTATAGTTAATACAGAATACAAGTAGAAATGGGTGGTACTGAGGGTTGGGTGAGGGACAGAACTCTGCCCATCCACTATCACTGTCCCATGATCAGGCCCATGACTCCTCAGGATGGTTTATGCAGCAGCATCTAAAGATTTGCTCAGAGCAGTTGAAAAGCTGAGAGTAATAGTTACCAGTTCTTTAAGAGCTTTTTTTTTTAAATTACTATTCCCATTGAAGTGGAGGTGTCTAGGACCAGGCCTGACAGTGGGCAGCTCTCTGACATCTCCTCCTCTGACCCAAAGCCTGTTTTTGGAACCCTTGGGCAAGAAGACAGGGAGAGGGAGAAAAAAAAAGAAAGATTTTAAACTTCTGAAATAGAGCATAAAAAGTGGATTTGAATTGGATTTGGGAAAATGCGTAGAACTGAATACTCTTTCTAAAGTAATTTTTCAGAATTCAACAAATTCAGCCTTAATTTCTCAGGGATAATGACTTAGATCAGTCTGACAAATTTTGAATATCAAAGTTTTAGGAATAGCCAGTAAATTCACCAGTTTTGTTGAGATTCCAAATTCCTAAAACTAGAGCCTTTCCTCAAGATAAGTGAAAACCTGAAAAGGTTTTGAAAGAATGAAAGAATTAACATTTACAATCTCTCATTTGAAAATAAAAACACTGGCTTTCTTTTCTCTGGTATAGAAAGGATCCTTCTGTTTTCAGTGTGCAGTGGCAACTCCGTTGCCTAAGTGCATTAACAATAGCTATTTCCCTTCCAACACTCATCTCAGAATCTGAACCTCACTTTGACTCATTGTTTAGCTCATCTCAATAATATTTATTGAGTGCTCACTATCTGCAGAGCACTGTGCTAGATGCTACTTAGAACATTAAAAAAACTAAAGCTCTTTAGAACTATCTTCCTCAAGGGCAGTTTTATGTGGGAGGGCAATGCACATAGGCTATTAAAGAGCACAAGAGACTATTTGATAAAAACTGTGGGGAACAGTGCTTCAGAATTACTACAGAAGACAATCGTTCTTTTCCCAGCTTCCCACTATGCGACTGTCTCAGCTTGTTTTCACAGTTTGTTTCTCCTTCTCTACCAATTCCAGTTCTCTCCTCTGTGTCTGTCTGGACAGCTGTCTTCCTGTCTCTCTCTTCTCTCCCTGCCTTCTCTGTTTCATCTCTGTGTTTAATTCCCTCACTTCATTTCCTCAATTGTCCCATGTACCACACCTCTCCACCAACATTTAATCTCTCTCCTTTAATGAATGTGTTCTTTCATTCAATATTTATTAAGTGCCTGGTATTGTGCTGAGCACTGTACTAGCTGACAAGGAAACAATGATGGAAGGTGTGGTTCCTGCCCTTCAGGGTTCATAGTGAAAGCTAGAAAACTATAAAAGGTTGCTAGAACCCAGTGTGATAGAAGCTGTAATGTAGAGGCAAGTAAACTCGGTGTACTCTGGAAGCTCAGATGAGGGACCCCTAACCTAGACCAGGGTGGGAGTATCTGGTACGGAGTAGTGCTCTTGAGAAAGATTTTTGGGCTTGGTATTAAAAGATGAGTAGAAGTTATTTAAATAAAGTAGGGAGAAAAGATGACCTGGGCACAGGAAGTAAGCAAGCACAAAAATCTGGAGGAATGCGATTATGGTGCATTTGGATAATTTCAAATGCCCTGTGGCTGGAGCATAAAGCATGAGGGAGCAAAGAAAAAAAGTATAAGGTATGAGGAGGCCAGAGACATGGTATGATCCTAATATGGAACTGGAGTTTACTATCTCCAGTTACTATCTGTTAGATAAAGATGTATGTTGTTAGGATATTTCTTTATTTACATGATGGACAAGAGATATGACCACCTTTTCAATATACACTTTGAACACAAGAATTCTGTCTTATTCAATCTTAGCTCAATCACCATGCCATGCTTAGCAGATCACCTTCAGTTGATACTCAAAAACATTTTAAGTGTTTGTATTTCTCAAAACGTTTTTTAAAAATCAGAATTTTTAGTTGTGTGCCCTTTGATTTTTGGCTTTAGTCAATGAATTTTAATAAAAACACTTAATTTATAATGTACTACAAAAATTTTCCAGATTATTGAAAAATATTTTTCTTAACATCCATTTACACAAAATCAGTAAAAGAACCCTTTCTCTTAGGTTTACAGAAAACATTATACATAAAATAAATGTTTAAGAGATGTGTGGGTGAACTTATTTTTAATTCAAGTGATGGTACCTGGATTTCTTTTGCTATGAAAGAGTATATTCTACTACTTTAAGAATTTTCCCTTTAATATCTCTAGTTTTCAGAACAACAGTTGTATCTATGCCATAAATCCACTATACTTTAAAAAAACAGATAAAAGTATTACATCTATAACTGCTAATCTGAAAAATCCTGGATTTTTTGTATTAAACCTAAAACCTGAACGTTGAACAATAAACAGCAATGCAAACTCTTTCCAAGTTTTCCTGCTCCCTCCTTAGACAAGCAGTAGTTTCTTCAGCTCTGGCTATCCCAGCAGATCTGAAGGATCACAGCCACGACGGTGGCAGCCTACCGTTGACACTGAACTTGTGGTTAATTGTGGAGTTCTGCCACAAAACCACCTCACTACCACAAGCTGGATTCTTGCCCAGGAGAATGACAAACTGCCAGACCAAGCAATATACAGGAGGTAAACTGCCTTTTACCCCAGACAGCAGTCATTTCTAGATTCCAAATGGAACCAGAAGCAAGGAACACCAAAGAAAAATTTAGAAGTATGCTTTCTCCACTAAACCTAGTTAGAATGTATTCACATTGTTTTGCAAGAGAAGCTCAAAAATATCCATCCAATTCATTATCTAGCATCATCTCATCAATAAATGTGAAACTATTCATTGGGAAGTTTTTAAAAATAAGCAGTGGGATTATAAACAAAATTATAGTTATATTACTGTTAACTGCTAAGTGAGCCATCTGCATATGATCATTGCAAATAGGAGCAAATAATGTGTCTTTGTGTGTGTTACTAAGCTGTACACAGCAGGATGGCAGCTCTGAGAACTTTATTTGAAAGGTAGGCAGCACGCTGTGAAGGAAAGAAACTTTAGCAGCAGTCAGATCTAGTTACCCTTTGTAGCCGCATGACCTTGGGGGTTACTAATGTCTCATATTACCTACCTCACCTACGAAATGGGGATAACAATGTCCACCCCATAGGGTTATTGTTATGAAATTAATATATAAAATGACTAACAATGATTAGATACTTGGTGAATGTGAATTTTGTTTATTCTTACACCCTAATCCTCTTTCTTATCCCTCCCCACCCTTTCAGGACTTTCCAGGATCCTATTTATTATGAGTTTTTCCAAGGAGACCCCCAGGTTATATCATCTGTTCACCTTGGTTTCAAGGCTTGCTTTCAAAGCTATTTTGTTCAACTAAGTTTTTGTCTTCTTATCTATGCAATGAAATAGGTAAATTAGCAGCTCTCTTTCATCACAAGGCAAATGCTACAGAGATTTTAATGTGTATTGTAAATGCAAAAAAATTAATTCATTAATGTTTAAAGGAATCGCTGCATATCAGTATCATAATTTTGTGGGCCTACACATCTTATATCTCATTCTGCTGAAAAGGTGTTGATTTTTGTGCCTATATGTGGTAACATGGAGTAACAGGAAAAAAATCAAAACTTAACAACCCATTTTGTGCATAGTACATTCAACATAGTGAAGACAAGAAAATATCTATGCTTGCAAAAATTTATTCATTCATTCAGCATGTGCCAACAATTGCCCTAGATACTAAAAGTACAAATATGAATAAGATATAGTGTCTGCCCTCAGTTTAGTACAGGAGAAAATATGTAAACAAGTGCAGCATGGTGTGAAATGCTCAAATATAGCTCTGACCAAGTATAGTGGTGAGACAAAGAGAAGTTCACAGAAGAAAGATATTAGCCTGCATGTTAAAAAATAAATAGAGGTTTCCCAGGAAGACAAGAAAGTAGAGCATTCCACTCAGAGGATACTATTTGCAAAGACACAGAGACATGAAACAGCATGGACATTTCTGGAACTGTAATCAGGTTGGTATGACTTGGGATGGAGGGAAGAAGGGTATGGAGAAATGAGGCTGGATGGATGGGTGGAAGTTAAATCATGAAGAGCCCTATAGGCCTTCCTGAGCAGCCAGGAATTTATTCTGTGAATGATAAGGAACGGTTAAAGGTTTTTAATTAGGGAACAGGCATGACCAATTTCTTTTTGGCATGCCTAATTTTAATTGCATATTTCAAATTTCAGTGATGGTACTGCATGAAGAGTAGTTTGGAAGAATGTGAAACCAAAGCCAGGAAAATCATTTAAGAAACCATAATAATAGGCCAAATGAAGATAGAGTTCTGTAAGGCAAGCATAGTATATATGGAAAGGAAGGATTTAATTAATATATAGCAACTACAGAACTCTGATCAATTCCATAGAGGGAAAAGGGAGAGGAATGCAAAGGGAGTTTCCTAGGTCTAGCTTAGTTGACTATCTAAGAATATCTTGTGGTCATTAACCAGGATAAGAAGTACTAGAGAAGTCATTGAGAGTAAAGATTATGAAGTTTCATTTTGAACAGGTTGAATCCAATTTGAGGATGTTTCTTGGCATTTGGATGTATGAGTCTGAAGTTCCAGAGAGCAGTCTGGACTAAAGATACAGTTTGGAAGCCTGGGGTGGAACCCTGAGAGGAAAATGAGACATGCCCCAGAAGAGTATGTAGTGTGAGAAGAGGATCAATGTCTGAACTCTGAGGAATACCAACATATAGAGGACAAGGAACAAAGAGTTGCTCAAAAGGATGACTGAAAAGAAAGTGGCTAAGTTAGAGAATTAGGCAACAGTGGTGTCATGTACCAAAATATGGAAGTTTTAAGAAGGGGACAAAAACCATAAAATGCTACATTCTAAAAAGATGGGACAGGAAAGTATCCACATCATTGTCAACCTTAGGTGGAACAGTTGCCATGGGGGAAGCAGAAGCCAGATTGCAGTGGATTGAGGAATGAATATTTATGTTAACATTAAGAAAAGTTTCGTTCTAGAAAGTCTAGCCAGGAAAAAGCTTAACATTTAGTCTCATCATTATATTTGTTAGTTTTAGGTAAAAGAAATAATAATTTAAATAGCTTACTGATATAATATAAAGACCACACACACACACACACCTGTATAAAAAATAATAACTGATTCTTTTAATGGAAGACCTATAGTTTTCCCTGCATTTTAATAAATAGGAAGTAAAAACTAGCACTTATTTTGTATTCATAGTAGTGTCCTACAAATAAAGGAATAAAAAAATAAGACTGTGAGGTTGCAGATTCTGTATAATAAAGAAACATATCTGATATAGCTCTAAGAGATTTTTTTAACTAAGCAGTTATTATCCAGCTTCAATAAGTAGTGCAAGCTTAGTCTGATTCTTTTTTTTTTTCCTTGTATCCCTTTGAAGTTGGTGAGAAATCATTTTGGAAAAAACTCCAAAATGACTTAGATGATAAGATCATATAAATGGTCTTGTTAAACATTCTTTGTTTAATATCACAATATTTTCACCAGCTCTGGAAACAGTAAACAAGCCACCAGCTTTAATGAAAAGTAAGATGTAGATTTGTATATTTAGAGAATTTTTTAAATATCTGGTCAGATTTCAGACAAAAGCAAGTGTATTTAACATCCTTTTCCTGCTAAATAACCAGGATTCATTGCAGTGCAGCAGTTAACCTAACATCAGTCTTCACTAGAATTATGCTTGGACTGTTCCCAGTGACAACTCTGTAGCCTGGTTTGGTGCTTTGGTAACTATATTAAATGTAAGTGCAAACTGTGAAAAATAACAAGAACCCTTATATAAATTCAAGGTTTTAATACTGTCTTTTGGGGCTGTGTAATCATGTTTAAAAGGATGACTAACATCTACTCTAATATGGACAAGACTTTAAACAAATCAAAACTGTTTTTTAAACAGTAAACCTGGTGGATATGGCTGATTTTATTCCTTCCTTAGCGACCCTTCATTTTCACAGGTGAAAAGGTTTACATCAGATTTCCTCTCATTATAGCCTCTCAAATGTTGTCTGGACCAGCAACCCACTCTCTCTAAACAAATACCAGCCAACCAGGAAACCATGAAGTTTTATTGTGCTATAAAATAGACCAGACATTTCCAAACCTTCATAGGAATGAACCTGACTAAATCTTTACTAAAAATAATTTCAAAATAAACTGTAGGCTCCAAGTTTCTCCAACAATCAAAATTCCGTCAACCTCTTTCTCAAGCTCTTTACTCTTCCAGAACTATATCACAAGCAGTTTCTCTGGCCACATATCCATAATAAGAACTAAACAATCCAATTCTGTTTGGTTACTGGGATATGAGAATCAAGAAAACTGTTAGCTTCATTTCCTGCAAACATTTACATTTATCAGAGTTGTTTCCAATTTTCCTGTACACTACTAACTCCTAAGTAAAGAGCTATACTTCTCGCAGTATATTCAATATCATGAGCATGGAGAGAGTAAATTTTGTGAAGAATTAACCCAGACCTTCTGCTTGAAAATATAGATCCCCTTTGATTTAATTTGGCAAATATTTATTTAAGCTCTGTTCTAGGTACCCTCAAGGAATGTGTGTTGCATGCAAAGGTACGTGTTGCACATATGTATGTTGCATATGTGTATGTGTTTGGGGATGGATCAGTTGTCAATGCCCAGTGGGGAACAAGACATTAATAAATAACTATAATGCAAATATGAGAAGAGATAGCCAGATTGCAATGGGGATCAGAAAAGGTGACATGAAGTAGGTAAAATTTAAAGTAGATCTTAAAGAATGAGTAGGATTTAAAGGTGATAGAGAAGGGCATAGAAAGGAAAGAAAAAGAGCGTAAAAATGAAGAAAGAGTTCATGGAACCACTATTTTATCAGAACATGAAGAATGATAAAAAAGTTTTTAATTATGAAGAACCTACAGCATGTAGGTCCTCTAATCCTTATGTCTAATCCTGACAATAATCTGAAAGTAGTAAATAATACTTACTTTACATATGGGGAAATTGGGGTGCAAAGATATTAAGTAATTTTGTGAAGATTACACATCTAGTAATTGGTGGAGCCACAATTCACCCATGTAGACTCCAAAGCTTCTATGTGCTTTACATCGCATTAACAATTATTAAACTTCAGTGCACAAAAATCACCTAGATAACTTTTACCCAATGGTAAAAATGCAAATTGCTGAACCGCAATCCCAATCTGATTTAGTAAACCCCTGATAGGACTGAGGAATCTTCACTTCTACCAAGCACCTCAAGTGACCCTGATGTGGGAGGTCCAGGAACCACATTATCCAGAGGTAGACCAGGGTAGTATTGAGTAGTATCTAGACCTTGAACATACTTAAAGATTAGTGTTATAGACTAAATTATGTCCTCCCAAAATTCACATATGAAAGTCCTAACTCCCAATATGCCTGTGTTTGGAGATAGAGTTTTTAAAGAGGTAATTAGGGTTAAGTGAGGCCATAAGGGTGGGATCCTAATCTGAAAGGACTGGTGTCCTTATAAGAAGAGGAAGAGACACCTGGGATGTACCTATACAGAGAAAAGGCCATGAGACGATATGGCAAGAAGATGTCTATCTGCAAGCCACAGATAGCGGCCTCAGGAGAAAACAACCCTGCTCCACCTTGATCTTGGACTTCCAGCCCCCAGAACATGTTTAAGCTACCCAATCTGCAGTATTTTGTTATGGTATCCCTAGTAGACTAATACAATGAGTTAAATTAACTTCCTGATTCTCTTAAGCTACATATATCTGTCATATATCAAAAGCTGTGCCAAAGAAATTCCCTAATTATCATTATGAAAGCTCACATCTATATGACATAATTTACAAAGCCTTTTCACATGTTCTGTTGCACGTGGACTTTGCAACAACCTCTGAGGTAAGCAAGACTCAACAGGTAACACAACTTGCCCAGGTTTCTGACCAGTTGGAGAGTTGAATTCATCTCTTCTGACCCCAAGAGATAAGCTTATTTCTCCTACAACACACACACTATGAAGTATAGTTATTATGTAAAAGTCCCATCTGAGCAAATGTATGTTTTTAGCTCTAGAGAGGTAAATACCTTTACGCCTATTTTCTATTTAAGTAAGATATGGTTCAGGAAATCAAAAGATGTACCCAAATGTTAATAGCAAAGATCAGATCAGAGTACTATACAAGATTCCTAATGTCTGGGAACAACTGACTGGGCAATAACAAAATTCTCCCATTTACATAGATTAAGATTATGCTTTGGATTAGAGCACACACTTGAGTGGTTTCCTTGTAATAGGTATAGGTTTGCTCAGACGTCAAGTGATATAAATTTGCAGAATGCCAGACTGTGCAATGAACTACAGCTTAAGTAATAATAAACACTGTAAAGAGAAAAAAAAAGTGAAAGAGCTGTTAAAGATGGGGGAAGTAATTCCCCTACCTTCATTTTCTTTTGCTAGCACTTCCTCCTTTTTAGGGTAGCAAAAATAATAAAGAAATTGTGGATTGGTATTTCCAGACAATAATGTGACCATTGTCTGAGCAATTGCTAGAGATTGAGAACAGGAAGGTAGATTCTAAGACTTACTTCTTCATACCCTACTATTTTCTTTTTAGTTAAAGTTCTGTTTCCCCAGTGACATTATGTTAGTTTGTGTCCTCTGAGAAACATGTGCCAAGATGGAATTAGACATGCGTTATATTTACTGGGGAAATTCCTGTGAAGGATAAAGGTGAGAAAACAAGAGAACACAGGAAGAGCCTTCAGACTGTGATGCAAGTATGACATCAGTGAAAGAGAGGGGGAAGGAAAGAAAATTAGGCAGAAAGTGCCTTACACTACAGCACAATTCTAAGGAAGTTTCAACCAGGCCAATGGGGAATCCTTGAGACAAAGTCAAATGTTAAATAAATCTCTGTCTCCTAGGAATGAACTGACATTAGTACCCCTACCATGCTATCACTGGCTATGAGAAGCAAAGGGAAGTGTTGGCTCAGTGTAAAACCTGGTGGATCCAGAGGGTAGGGGTTGGATACAGCAGTCAATTATGTTCCCCAGAGCAGATCTGAGTGGAACATTTTCATGATTGTCCAGTCCATCCCATGCTGTGGAAAAATCTGCTTCTCCATGCAGATTTAGGGAACAGATCCTCCATGGTTCCTGTGCACCTTTCCTCCTGAAAGAAAACTTAGAAGAAGGAAGTTAGTGAGATGAACCAGAGCCTCCACTGTTGCTGTTGGTCTTGGGGCTGCACCTGGTACTCATCCTCTCCCTCCTCTATTGTTCATTCTAAATCCCATCACTCTCAGCGATCACCTTGGCAAGTCTTGGTAGCTTTCCTCATGGTGTATCCCAAAACTTCATTCCTGATGAGTCTTAGTCCTTGGCAATCAGGCCCTTTCCAAGTCAGGGTTACTGCCCTTGTCCATTCACAATTACAGTTGGCCAAGGGAGTAACAGGAGGCTTCCAAGTAAGTCACCTAAGTTCCATACCTAATTCTATTCCTGTATGTAAAAGTAGCACTACCTCTTCCTAATGATCAGGGTTGAATAGCTGCCAAATGGTGGCTCCTCTTCTCACTTGCTAGTTTCTGAACACAAGTAGCCCAAAATGCCCTGGAAGTAGCCATAGCTTATAATTCAATGAGACACTTGCTCTGTCCCCTGACAAGAGTACAGTCCTTCTGGGGACCACAGCTACCAGCCCTAAGTGCCCAGAATCATAGGTATCAGAAGCACACGCACACACACACTCGCACACACACACACACACAAACCAATGGGTTATTGAAAGTGATGGTAAGTGGGGCCATTCTTGATTCCACCCCCCTGGTGTCCATTGTGTTCTTCCTGCTGAAGACATGGCACTATATGTCTCTGATTTAGCCTGGATCCCCATGTTGTTCACCACAGTTGCAACATACCTATGGCTATAGGGGTTTTGGGAGTTCCCATATGACTAGCTGAAGGAGGAGGAAAAAGCCTGAGCTCTTCTCTGAAAAGGATGGCATTTCGTCAAGGTGTGTTGCTTCTGATCTGTGCCTTTAGAAGGCTATTCCAGTGTTCTATGGAGTTGGATGCTTCTAAATGGTGCAGTACATGATATGGTTAGTGCATCTCCATAGCCATGAGTCTAACCCCACTTCACTCCTTCACAGTGGAGTGGATCATCTGTGGGCCTATCCAACCTATGATGTGATACATCTGACAGAACCCAGCTCATAGGTAGCTCTGGAACCCTAGTCAGTGTCCCATGATGCATTTTGCCTCCACCAGGCCCAATAACTCACCAAGAGCTATTTTTCCAAAGGCAGATGATTCAAAGCTGCAAATGGCATGGTCTTGCTCCAGAATCCCAGAGGCTTACATCATTATTCTCCCAGTGGGTTTGCCATAAGACACTGCATGTCTTCCCACCACTGACATCTCCAATACCATAATATCTGCTGGATTATATTGCCCAAGTGGTGAGGCTATTTGCATTGTAGTGTGGACCTCACCACTCAAAGCTGGCAGCTTTCTATGTCAGTATATGGAATAGTATCTGTAGGTTTGGTATGTGTTGCATCCAGAACACAAAGAAGCTTGACAGGCACTGTTTCCTCCTTTGCGGCAGCAAATGCGAGACACGGTAATTTTCTTCTACTTTGAAGGGGATATTTTGTCATGCTTCTGACCACTGGACCCCTAAAAAACTTCACTGAAGTGTCAAATCCCTTATTCTTTATAGGATATATCTCCAACCCTCTGGAACACTGTATCTTATCAAGACCTTAGGCATACTAGCTGCTTCTTGCTCATCCTCAACAATCAGCATGATGCCCCCAACACCCAGGCCATCCAGATCCCTCAATGTCCAAATGCCATTCAATGGGATGTCCAGGCAGTCCAGATACCTTCAGAGTTTATTATGACAGAGAGCAGAAGAGTTAATATAGCCCAGAGGCAAAAGCTTAAATGATTATTTTCTGTCCCACTGGAGTGTGAACTATATCTAACTCTTCTAGTTGGAATAGAAAGGAATGCATTTGCCATATAGATTGCCACATACTACATGCCTGAAGCCTTGTCAGTATGCTCTATCAATTATATAATGTCCAGCAAATCAGCTGCAATTAGGGATACTAACCACTTGATCCTGAACTCCTAAAAGGTGAGTCCCCAGCCTTATATCTTTTTATATCTAGAGCACCTTGGACAGAACCCAGCAATTAACAGACATTCTTTATATAGTTTATAATATATATAAATATAAATTCATATATAACATATGAATTAATAAATTAGGTATATTCAAGAAGATTGCCTATTTAGATTGATTCAGATGAACTGACCCTAACTCATAGGGTTATTGTGAGGACTAAATGAGGTACTAAATGAAAGTGTTTACAACATTTTCTGGCCCCCTAAAAAACACCATTATCTCATTAATTTTATTTTTCTAGGTCATAAAAAACCATCAGATATGATAGCCAGATGTGACATTAGGCTAACTCCTTGACCAGAGTTTTAAATGAAATGTGAGAGATGGGAGTTGCCCTTTACAGTGAAAGTGCTTGGAATATTTTTTCTGAGGGAGTCAGGTTTCCAAGGAAAACACAAAAGAAAAATTATTGTAAAGTTGGGAAGAAATAATTGCTTATAGAAATCGACATTTAACCTAATAGGAAAAAAATGGTGGTTACTATATGCCAATTATTACTAATGTTGCTATATTTAAGATAATTTCATGAAATCCTGACATTGAAATCTTGCCAAATGCTTCTCACTAATAACAAAGTGAAAAATGATCTTGAAATAAAATGAATAAATGCATTTGTGCTCACTAGACATCTCACAAAAATGACCTTTTCCATTACGTAAATGTCTGTTTCTATATTTAAAAAAATAACATATATATTCACAGTTTTCATCTATGTCTGAAATAGGTCATTGTAAGAGCCAGTACAGGAAAATGAAAAACTATACCAGGACACACACACACACACACACACACACTCTTCTAGTCTTCATTAGGACAAATAATATGTTCTTGCATAATCCTGTGATTGAGAGGCCTCAAAGTCATCGTCTGGCATTAGCTTTTAAATGATCTCTCTGTTCTTTTTTCTTTTTATCCTCACCTGAGGACATTTTTTTTATTGCTTTTCTAGAGAGAGAGAAAGGGAGGGAGAAACACCAGTGTGAGAGAGAAACATTGACTGGTTGCCTCCTATGCACACCCAGACCAGGGATCATAGGCCTGGGCTGGGAATTGAACCCACAACCCTTTGGTTACAGAACAACCCTCCAACCAACTCAGCCACACTAGCCAGGGCTTAAATGATCTTGATGACTCTCAGGGAACTCAAGTCTTATTAAACTTGCCCAACAATTGTCACAGTGAGCTGTGAAATAATTTCAGGGTCTCTAAAAAGGGATCCACACCTGCTACTTTTAAGAGATCTAGGAAAAGGGTGTTGGGCAAGGTTTAGACAGGGCTTCTTTCATCTGCAAAAACCATTTCTTTCATCTCCAGTACCCACTCTCAATTATCAATATGCTATCTCACAACTAGGCTTAGATGACCTCAAAACTTAAGAAACTGCTTTGTTTTATTGCAACTCTATCATTACAGACTCTTCCAGCCCAGAATCAACAGACTGAATTTATTCTGCCAGTGAGTCAGTTGCTTATTAGCACTTTTGACATATACAGATGGTTTGAGACAAAGGCTAAACCAGGGGTAACTCCCAAGTGTAACCAGTGGAAACTGTCTTTTGCTGAGGGACTCTCGTCTACTGGGCTCAGGGCCAGCTAATGAGCTTCTTTCGCAACCTCCCAGCATTGCTGTGGCCGTTTCTATAACCCTCGCAAGTTGTGTCACCTGAGAGGCCAAGAGTTAAACTGGCTGTACAGTCTGAACTGTGAAGGTTGGAAGTAAATCCAAATGGACCAATAGCCTGGATCTGTTTCATGAATAAACAGAGGAGTTCATGCTTGGGACCCTATAAAGTTAAGTCAATATTAGTGAAAGAGGAAATCCTGTTTGTTCTTTCTTCTGTTATAATTGCTTTTAAAAAAGAACTCAAGTAGAGCTTGGTGGTATGTTATAATGCTAAAAAACACCATTTAAAACATATACATGTACACCCATACACAAGCATGTTTGTAGCCAAATAGAAAGAAAATCATGTTGTCTTTAGTATTAGGTACATGAGAATTAAAGGGGTTTTACCAATATGCTTCAAGTATAAAACTTTAAATGGCCTTATTTATGAAATGGGAAATACCCAGGTTCTGATGCCATGTAGTCACCTTATCCTCATTAAGATAAAGATGATTGTTACTAAAACCCTTTAGTTCTGCTCATTTGGCACAAATTTCTTCCAGTATTCATTGCCTAGAAATTATATGTAACAAGGTCTGAATAATCCAGTATTTAAACTTCTAGGGTACTAGGACAATGATTTCTAACCTCTTTGAAGTTGTAACACTCTATCTTGTTTGTTAGATTTCACAACCTTCCCTCCTGTCATACCATCCCCCACACCCCAAGCAAAAAGGATTATATAGCATTTTTTTAAAAACACTTAAATAACTTTAAATTAATCTTAGTTTGCCCTGTAGTTTTGTTTTGATGTGGATTTTTTTTTAATTTCCTCTTCTCTGAAGCCTGAGCCACCTTAAAGCCTGGGCTAGAATTAACCTCTCCTTCTGCTATATTATTTTAGCTCTTTGTATAAATAATCTATATGCAGTATTATACCATTGTATTTTTGCTGATTGATTTGAAATATTTCTCCCTTGTTTAAATGCAAGGACTGTGTTATACTCAACTTTTCCCCAGAATTTCTAGCATAGTCTTAATACAGAGGGAGATTCAATAAATGTAATAAATGTTAGTTGAATGCAGGAATGAATGAATGAGCTGTGGCCTTGAGGCAGAAACACACTATGGATGTCAAATATACAAACAGAGAATCATTATTCTGGTAGTTCAAAGATAGAACCATGCAAGATCCTCTGTTGTAGAATGCAAATCCTGTGAGAGAATGGATGCAGAACAATTTATAAACTGTGAAATCCTACCTAAATGTCAGCAAATGTCACTGTTACTTATTATTTAGCAGTCCTCAGGGAATAGTTTCTGACCTTGTGAATTGACAATCTGTGAACAGGAGAATGAATATGGGACTTTCGGGATTAGGAGGGTCATGGAAGGATGAGTAAATGGAAGCAAGTGGACAAGCAGTTGTCCTGTAATACAGTGGGAGTCCAGTTTTGGAAAACTGGGTCTTGCTCAAATCTTTCTTAATTATTCATTTCTGTGTCTTGGTAATAAATAACTGTTTCTCTAGATGCTTAGGATTTGGATAATTCCGTATAGCATTCTCAGAAATATGTGTTACCAGGTACAAAATACACAGGCTTGACTGGTCAGGGAAAAGCATGTTACATTTGGATGACTGTATTGAGAGACTAAAATAACTGGTGCATTTTGAGGTGACCATTGGTAGTAAGCTTCAGCAGTTCTGGAAGATGCAGTAAAAAATAGCAGGGCAATTGGACAAGCTACGGTGGTTCAAATAGATGTTAGTGGTAGCCAAAGTTCACAATTATGTCAGTGAAGCTGGATTCCATCAAGTTAATCAGTAACTAAGGAAATAGTTAATTGAGATACAATCACAAACCAGAAAAACAGGATAAATTAAAGAAAAGGAATAATCACATTTCTTGATAGTCACATGCAATCAGACAGCAGAATCTGATGTCTGGAAGATAAAGCAGGCAGATTTTCAAAATGGAAAAAGAGGCCATGGGCTAGGGTGTGAGTAATTCCATGAAAGCAGTCAAATGATAACCTTTCTGAAAAGCAGATGACATCCTCATAAAAGGGAATTGCCTAAAAACTGAGAACATAGCTACTGAGACCATGTTACAAGAATCATCTGCCCAAGGTCACACTGCTAATAAATTGCAAAGTGGGTTTTCAAAACCAGGTTGAATGACACCAAAGCCCAAGTCTTCTTTCTGTTAGACAAGGCATAACCAATAAGGTTCCAAGCTGTTAGACTGTGTTGTTCCTCACAGCCTTTTCTGATTACACTTTCAGAAAAGCCGTGAACAGTAACAGCAGCAGCAAGTAGGAAGCTTTCAGCTTGCTCAGCTCACCTGCTAAGCCCTTACATTAAAAATAAAAGCCAGGAATTGGAGAGGTTGAGGATGAATTCAAATCAAGGAGCTAAATTTATGAAGCAGCTAATCTATTTTGAGTTAACAACTAATCCTAGTCTGTATTTTCTTGAAATTAGAGAAAAATATCTATGTGTTCATTCTTTCACTTAACAAGCAATTATTCAGTGTGCCATGTGCCAGTCGCTGCAGATCCAGACATCAATAGAAAGAGGTTTCTGCTGTTAAGAAGTGCATAGATGAGGAAGGAAGAGAGAGATAGAAACAGGCAAATAATTACAGTACAATATGGCATTGATATTGAGAACTAAAAATAATAAAAAGTAGTAAATATAGGAACATGACATTGGGGGGAAATCTCTCATCCCAATTTCTGATGTTTTCTTCCAGGGGGAGGGGGCTCCACTAGTGTAATACCCCTAAACTTTCTCCAGCCTTCAACTCTTTTCCTCCCTGGAGAGGAAAATTTACTTAATCGTATTGATGAGTATGAAAAAAAGAATGTGGGCATGCATAAGCAAGTCTGTCTGTCTGTCTCTCTCTCTCTCTCTCTCTCTCTCTCTCTCTCCCTCTCCCTCCCTCCCTCCCCCCTTCTCTTCCTCCTCCTTCTCCTCCTCCATGTCCTAAGTTTTCCAGAGGCAGGCCATGTAAGGAAGCCTGCCTCTGTGACATAAATTCAACACTGTCTGTGACTAGGGGCTCACTGTTAGGGATCCTTGTTCACAGATACATATCACATTCTCCAGCATCACTTTTATCTATAATAAATGTATTATAATATATCTGAAGAGGTAATGTAGTGTAGCAGTTTGGTGCATAGACTCTGGAACCAAACTGGTGAAGACTCCAGATTTTCCATTTAATAACAGCCATGTGACTTTAGGCAAATTATTTAACCTTCCTGTGATTCAATTCCTCCACCTACAAAATGGGGCTAAGAGTTGTCATGAATATTGAGTCAACATATATAAAACACTTAGAACACTGCTCTAGAAGTTTGAGCTATCATTTCTATTGTCATTATTATTTTGACTTCATCTGTCTTAATCTTTTATTTCTCAATTTGCTTTAAAAAAAACTTGGGCAGAAATGAGAAGTGCTATTTATTGGGATCCTCCAGCTCTTACCTCCAACAGTTGTAGAAGTTTGAGAAATCTTACACAGTTCTTAGACTCTCTGCCCTTTAGTTCATAGTTCTTGGTCCCCTTACTGGCTAAAATGTAAAAGCCTCTATCAGTGGAATTCAAATGCCAGGCCAAGCATCTCAGACTTTAGTTCAAGTTGAATTGAGATTGCAAAGCTAATTAGTTTCTTGGGCCAGATTCTTCAGTCCTGCTTTCTGGTCTTCCTTTAAAGTATAGACTCCCTTTTCAATCAGATTGGCTCCACTGATCAAGGCAAGCAATCAGTTCCTTACTTGATTCTCAAAGATTACTCCCATGTCCCTCAGGTTTTCTGCACATTCCAGAGATCCCTCCTTGCTCTGGTCTCTGCATGTCCTACCCTAGTCTTTGCAAAGCCTAGCATAGGAAGGCTGTTTTCTACCTAGTCACAAGAATTCTTTCCCTGGATTCAGACCTGCTGCTCTAAGGAGTTTAATGGAGGAAATGGATAGGCAAAAATAGTTGGAATACAATGTGTTAAACAGTTAAAGAGATATCTAAATGGTACCATAGGAGTGTGCTAGTCAGGACAGAAAACAGATGGCATACTCAAAAGGAGTGATTAAAGAGAGTTTAATAAAGGATTTATTTACAAAGGTGTAGGCAGAGTAAGCAATAATTAAGCATCAACACTGAACAATTACTCCCACCCCTAGGCCTGAAGAGGCAAAGGAAAGGAGCTATTACCAGAATTCAGAAAGAGAGCTCTACCTATAAAGTAGATCTAGCCAACAGGAACTCTTTTAGTAGATGCAGCCCCTGCCAACCCAAGTACTTGCAGGAAGGGAGTTAGGGAAATATTACTACAGTCTTACTCTCTTCTCCATTCTGAGCTTCTTCCAAGGCCTCCCATTGTTCAAATCCACCACAAAGTCAGAGGGTAGGAAAACCTGGTTAATGTTATTGTAAGAGGTTAGCCTCCAAGGACCCAGAACAGGTAGAGAATAGTAGTGATGTGATCTACAGGGCAAAAAGGAATAGCCCAGCACCAAGTGTAGAGTTACAAATTTTTTCAGAGACCTTCAAAGATGAACTTTTAGAGAAGGTAATACTTGAGCTGGATCCTGGAAGATAAGTAGGGGTTTTCCAAGTAGAAAAGTGAATTATAGACAAAAAGCATATTCAATGGTTATAGATATAAAAAGAGCATGTATGGGATACTTAGGTAAGCAATCTTATTTGGGAAAAACACATAATACTTATGGACAGATGGGTCTGAAAAAAAAAAAACATTTAGGACCAGATTATAAAGGTCCTTATGTTATGCTAAGGTAATTGGACTCAATCCTGTAGTTAACAAGGAATATCCATTTAAAGACTTGCAGAATGAGAGTGACATAAGCATATTTAAGTTAGAAGAAGATAATTTTAAGGGCAGTATGGTATAGACTAGAGTACTGAGGGATCGGAAGCAGGAAGATCATTTTGGAGGTCTTTGCAATAGTCCAGGAAATATAAAGATGAGGGGCTCTAAAGCAATGACAATAATGAAGTGAAGATTCTATACCTTTTTAAAAAATAATGTGAACAGTACTTGATGACCTAATGAATATGAGGAGTGCCAGCAAAGACAGGCTCTAGATGAGTATCCAGTTTCTAGATTGAGAAACTTGGTAGATGGTGGTACTGTTAATTACAAGAAAGACTTCAAAAAGACAGGTTATGGAAGGTAACATAGATTTCAGCTTTATATGTACTGAGTGTGTTGTGCCTGTGGAGCACTAACAGGAAAATGTCTAGTTGGCAATGAATAATAGATGACCAGGACTCTACAGAGAGACTCAGGAGCCAAAGAGACAGTTTAGAGAACAATGTATTTTTTGTAACTTATTTAAGATAAAGCCATCAGACTTTTCTCAATCTCTGTAACTAACAAAGGGAAAAAATTCCACATATAATGAAATAAACCACAATGAGAGTCAGATAATCCACTGCTGATACTCCTTGTCTTTGGGAAGAGTTTTATATTTGTTTGTTAGTAATAGAAACTCATCATTCAGAATTGTATGGTAGTTTAGGAGTGTTCTTTAAAAGACAAATAAACAACAGCCAGTTTTGAAAATGGAGTACCATTTGCTACTTAAATTTAAGCTCTTTTATTTTGTAAATAAATTCCTGATTCCCAATAGCAGCTTTATTTTTTTATATAAACTCATATTTCAGTGACATGCAATTGTTTTTCAACTGAGGCATTTGGTAATACTGTGTCCAGCAAAGTGCTTTCCCTCATAGCAGGCACATAATAAATATTTATTGGATGACTGGATAGTAGACAGATGGTTAAATGAAAGCAATAGATTATATTAAAGTAATGTCAACTTTGTAAGGAGTTTGATATGTATATGTAAATGTGTAAAAAACATCACCAAGGGAGAAACTGTCTAGTTTTGCTTCATCAGTGCAAGTGAGACAGCATTAGACAATGGCCAGTTTCTCCCTTGCCCCTAGCTGCCTCAACCATCTTACTTAAGAACTGAAATACATTTGTTCCAGTTCCTTGCTATATTAAATGACCATAGGATCATAGGAACAGGGTCTCACAACTCTACTTCTTTGGTATAGTTCCAAGCATAATTACTTTGAAATCTTAGAAATAAAGTTACCAGAAACCAATGGAAGTCTACCATTAACAGTACATAATGAAGCACAAGTAAAACCAGTTGATTTTTGACTCCTAACTGTATACATGATCAGTATGTGATATAGAGTGTAGTGCGGCAGGATTCCAAAGAAGCCCACCCAGGACCACCTTGTAGACCTGGACTTGTAAAGGTACCAGCAGGGGCCCATTTAGCCTCATCAGCTTCTCATTTTGCAAAGGGTGAACATGACTCTCTCCCAACTCAAGCTGACACACCAGGCTTCCGACTCCATGGAAGGAGAAAGAAGATATTACATAGAAAGGAGTCCACTCATTAGTCATAAATTTTAAAGTTGATTTTCTTGACATTTTTAGGAATTCAGTAGCTCTAAAAGAGGCCCAAGGTACCCTGCTTGAATGTAAGTAGAATGCCAACTTCAACCTCATAAAAGAGCAGGTGGTCTGGAACCAAGCCTGCAATATCTCTGGGTCCTTCTCACCACTGATGGAGCATCCTAGATTTCCTGTCAAGGTGAAGAGATCAAGACATGAACTCTGAAATGGATATTTTAAAGGTTTTCTCAATTTAGAGAATGTAGACTGCCGGTCGAGATGGAGGCATAGGTAAACACGGCTCACCTCCTCATATAACCATAGTAAAAATTACAACTACGCTACAAAACAACTATCACCCAGAATCATCAGAAAATCAAGCAGTATGGAAGTCCAACAACCAAGGAATTAAAGAAGTCACATTCATCCAGAAAGGCAGAAGGGGCAGAGACATGGAGATCCGAGACATGAAACTGGCAGTCCCACACCCACATGTGGTGGATTAAAATAGGGAAGGATACCTTGGGAGTGAGAAATCCCAGCACCACACCAGACCACCTAGCCCAGAGTTCCAGTGCCAGGAAGATAAGTCCCCACAGTGAGGGGTTGGGGTGGCAAAAGTAACTGTGGGATTCTCCTACTTCTCCTCTTAAAGGGCCTGCAATGGACTTAGGGCTTACACAGACTCACTTCCTCTGGCCTTGAGCATATGGGGAGAAACTGAAATGTCTGACATGAGGGAGAGTGCCAGGGGACAGCTTCCTCCTGAACAAAACTCCAGAGGCCAGGCAGCAGCCATTGTCCCTTTTCTGAGCCTTCTCCCACACAGAGCCACAGAGTTCCATCAACCTGTTTCATACAGGTTGCTGTGCTCTGGCAATTACCTAAGGCTCTGCCCCAACCAACTTATAGGTGCACTTTTCTACATTAGGCCATGCTACTAAGACAGGGAGTCAAAGCAGCTCTACCTAATACATAGAAACAAACACAGGGAAGCTGCCAAAATGAGGAGACAAAGAAATTTGGCCCAAATGGAAGAACAGAATAAAACTCCAGAAAAAAAACTAAGAAAAATGGAGATGATCTATCAGATGCAGAGTTCAAAGCACTGGTTACTAGGATGCTCAAAGAACTCACTGGGTACTTCAACAACATAAAAAAAGCCCAGGCAGAAATGAAGGTTACACTAAGTGAAATAAAGAAAAATTTACAAGGAATCAACAGTATGAGGATAGGGTAAGGAGCCTCTGAAACAACTTCAAACATACCAACATTCAAATCTGGAAGGAGAAGCAAGAAATTGAAAACTTATTTGGAAAAATAATGAAAGAAAACTTCCCTAATTTGGTGAAGGAAATAGACATACAAGTCCAGGAAGCACTGAGTCCCAAATGAGATGGACGTAAAGAGGACCACACCAAGACACATCATAATTAAAATGCCAAAAGTTAAAGATGAAGAGAGAATCTTGAAAGCAGCAGGAGAAAAGTAGATAGTTACCTACAAAGGAGTCCACATAAGATTATCAGCGGATTTCTCAAAAGAAACTTTGCAGGCAAGAAGAGCCAGGCAAGAAGTATTCAAAGTCGTGAAAAGCAAGGACTTACAACCTAGATTACTCTATCCAGCAAAGCTATCATTTACAATGGAAGGGCAGATAAAGTGCTCCCTGGACAAGATAAAGCTAAAGGAATTCAACATCACCAACCAATTATTATATGAAATATGAAAGGGACTTATTTAAGAAAAAGAAGATCAAAACTATGAACAGTGCCCTGGCTGGTGTAGCTCAGTGGATTGAGCACGGGCTGTGAACCAAATGGTCACTGGTTCGATTCCCAGTCAGGGCACATGCCTGGGTTGTGGGCCAGGTCCCCAGTGGGGGCCATGTAAGCGGCAACCACACATTGATATTTCTCTCCCTCTCTTTCTCCCTCCCTTCCCCTGTCTCTAAAAATAAATAAATAAAATCTTTAAAAAAAACTATGAATAGTAAAATGACAAGAAACTCACAACTATCAACAACTGAACCTAAAAAAAAAAAAAGCAAACAACTAGAACAGGAACAGAATCACAGAAATGGAGCTCATATGGAGGGTTATCAGCAGGGATGGGGGATGGGGAGGGGGGATGGGGGTAAAGGGTACAGGGAATAAGAAGCATAATTGGTAGGCACAAAACAGACAGGGGGTGGGGGCGGTTAAGAATAGTATAGGAAATGGAGAAGCCAAAGAACTTATATGTACCACCCATGGACACAAACTAAGGGGTAGGGGGGAATGCTGGAGGGAGGGGGGCAGTGCAGGGCAAAGGGGAATAAAAGTGAGAGAAAAAAATGGAACAACTGTAATAGCATAATCAATAAAATATACTTAATAAAAGAAAAAGAAGATCAAAACTATGAACATTAAAATGGCAATAAATTCACAACTATCAACTGAATCTAAAAAACAAACCCAGCAAACAAGCAGAACAGAAAGAGAATCATAGATAGGGACATCATTTGGAGGGTTATCAGTGAGAGGGAGAATCGGGAGACTGAGGGTAAAGGTGCAGGGATTAAGAAGTACAAACTGGTAGGTACAAAATAGACAGGGATATTAAGAACAGTATAGGTAATGGAGTAGCCAAAGAACTTATATGCATGACCCATGGACATGAACTAAAGGGTTAATTGCTGGAGGGAGTGAGGTTACCATGTAGAGGGGGGCAAAAGGGGAAAAATTAGGACAACTGTAATAGCATAATCAATAAAATATATTTTTAAAAAATATGATTTAAACACCTGTTAAAAATTGTAAAATAATTTTTTACAATTTTTAACAGGCTGACTAAACTCTATTTTATTAAAATCCTGTTTTCAAAATTTCACTCAAAATAGCTTTAGAAAAATGTTCTGCTTTGGTGATGTCCTTGGAAAATTTGGAATGAGTCATTAATACACTACAGACCATGATCCTTCCCTACCTCAATTTTAACATAGTTTCTTTGTCTTCAAATGGGAATTATCAACACTGCAGCTTTTATCACTCATCTACCCAGTCTTCCCTGCCCATGCAACAAGTGGAAAGATTTATTTCCAGCTCCTGCCTCTCTAAAGAATGAAGAACAGATGTATACAGTCTAAAACGGACGACCCTGAGTTAAATCGTGATACTGCCCAGGTACCCACAAATCATATGATCTCTGGGTAAATAGGGCTGACCTCTAAATGCCTGAGTCAAAGGTAACAGGAAGAGCCAGCCATGCTGAATATGCTTGATAAACATAACCTTTTGTTGAATATTTAAATTACTTGTATTTTATCTGTATCTGTCTTCTAAAGGGTACAGTCACCTATGTATTTTTCTCAGAACCTAGCACTGTATCAGTTGTCAGGAATGAAATCAGAAATTCTCCCACATAAAATTTTTCCTTCTTTCCAATTTTTTATATTATCTAATTTTTCTTCAATGAATATAGACTGCTTATATAATAAAAACAATTAACAATCCCAATATTTGTGATTTTAAGGTGTATATTTTATATAGACCTATGATATTATAGATATGTTATATGTATGATCATACTTATAATTAAAGGAAAATACGGAACTAGTTTAAAACTTTGTGAATCAATACATAATACATTTTCAACATCTTAAGGTAATTTATTAGTTATAATACAGAATATTTAATACTGAATATGTATTTGTGTTATTCTAAAAATTGGTTAGCAAAACTGAAATGAATGTTTTGGTTGTTTTCTTATGACACAACTGGGTGAAAAGCAGAACTACACAGAAGTTTCATAATAAAACTCCAAACCACATTAGACTTGTCTATTGTCAGGTTCTGTTACATTCCCCCTAACTCAGCCCAGACTCCCTGAGGTCGGCAAACAGGGCAAAGTTTGAGTCAAAACCACGCCCTTCCTTTGAGCTTTTGGGATACACTTGGAATTCTGGGAGAAACCAAAAGAAACAGCAGTTTTTTTCTCCATATGTGGCAAGTCTGTCACTTTCAGTGGTTATTCAAATTTCAAACTCAGCCCAACAAGTAAGGACAGTTGCCTGGGAGGGGGAAGGAGGGAACAGGCAGGAGAATCCTAAGGTTCTTTTTCCACTCAGAATGAGATGTTGATGTTGTAAGATTCTCTAGGAGAGGGAGCAAGTTAGAAAGAAGGCAGGGCAAGAAAGGAGGGAGAGAGTGGGAGGAAAGAACCAATGAGTGTGCTGTAAGCAAAGATTAGGATTAATCCAATTCTGTTGTCCTGAGATCCAAGTTAAAAAAATTTACACTTGATATATTTAATAAATGCGTTCACATGTCTGAAGGCTGGTTCCATGTCTGAAACAGGTTGTATTTATTTAGTTAGTTAGTTTTTAGAGAGAGGAGAAGAGGGAGAGAGAGAGGGAGAGAAACATCTATGTACAAGAGAAACATCAGTCAGTTGCCTCTCATACACCCCCATCCAGGGACCTGGCCCGCAACCCAGGCATGTGCCCTGACCAGGAATCAACATGTGACCTTTCAGTTTGCAGGACAACACCCAACCCACTGAGCCACACCAGTTAAGGCTGAAGCAGGTTGTATTCATGGATGATCACTGAAAGAACAGTTGAATACACAGGGTTTTATTCTTAAAAAAAACAAACTTAGAAAAAAAAAATCCAGTATTGTAGATTTTGCTCGGTTGTCCTACTTCTACCATGTATACTTTTTCTTTAGCTAGTCCTTTTAATAATGAACTGGAATATAATTTTTATCTTAATTTTTCAATTCTTTTTCTACTTACAATACTCAAAATTTATTGAGGACTAACCTCTATTCAGGTACTAAGTATTTTACATACTTTTATGAGGAAACACTTACTCCCCTCTCCAGTATTTCCTTCCATATGGGAGTAATCTTCCTGGCCTGCATACTCTTACCCCTTCGGAGAACAGTGAGGAACAACTTTGATAAGTTTGGGATGAGGACCAGGGCACATGATAAAGGTCACATATAACTGATGTTCTTTTCCCCTTCTCCATTCTCCTTCAGATATTTCAGCCTGCAAGAAGCATGTATGTTAGTCCGCTCTCAGCGAGGCCAGCAGCTGAGTGGCACAGGTCCTGCCTCTGCAAGACTGGGAAAAGACAGTTAGTCAAGTACAGGACTTGATTGGATATTGATCCACTAGGAGACTGTCTCTTGGGAATATTATGCAGCTCAGAAAAATGAAGGTGAGAATTTCTTTGTTTTTGGCAAAGACAGAATGCATAGTGAGATAGATGAAATCTATCTCACTATGAGAGACTCCACAAAACAAAACTTAGAGAGGTACATGAGAAAAATGCAGGTCTTGGCCAGAAAACAAAAACAGACAGAGAAAGGGTGTGAAAAAGCAAAAGAAAGCTGATGCTTGAATCCAGCAAACAGTACTAGACTTACTATAGACAAAGAAATGGAGCAATCTAAAAAACAAGTTGAACTGTTATAAACTCATATGAGTCTTTCTGAAAAATAGCAGTGGAACAGAGGAAGGAAATATAACACTAGAGGCCTAATCTCTTGCTGCAGACAAAGTTGTAGCTGAAAGAAGTGCTACTCAAGGCTATGACAGTGAAAGTGAAAGACAAGGGCTTGAGTATTAGTCAGGCCCATAGGGGCACAGGTTCCAAAAGCAGCTTTAATTCGGGTCTTTCCTGAGGGTGATACCCTGTTGAAACAACTGTAGGAAGCAGGAGGAAGTCCGCCATAGGAGACAGGTGTCTTAGCCATGGCAAGAGGTAAAGGCAACAACCACTGTGGCTCAGGTTTCAAGAGCTGCTCATAAGATACCCTGGAGGTTATGTAACTAGACTGAGCCCCGTTCTTTTCAGCAAGGATTGCTAGAAACATGGGACTCAATGAGAAAGGGAAATGGAGAGGTTTTGAAGATGGTAGGAAGGAAAGGTCCTTCAAGTAAAGCCTAGAGACTGGGGCTGCCATCATGTAAAGATTTTTAAATGTTTTTAGAAGCCAGGAGTGTCACAGATGCCACTCTCTGAGAGAGAAAATACTATGCAGGGATGGCTCTTCCTCCCAGGTTGGAAGTGAGAGATTAACTTCTTGATGGGTAGTTTCTCTGAATTGAGTTAAACTCACAATTTCTAGACTCCATTGAACCAAATACAGAAACTCAATCATTTGTCACCCCCTCTCACTGCTATCGTCTCTTCTGTAGATTGTTGCAATAGCTTTTTAAATGATCTTCCTGCTTCTCTACTTCACCCCTCACAGTATTGTCTCAACACAGCATCCAATGTGCTCTTGTTAGTTTAGGTGGGTAATCTGCTCTGAACCCTCCATTGGCTTCCCAACTCATCAGAGTGAATGCTAACAAGGCTCCACCTGGCATGTCCCTCTGTGTCCCTCTGATCTCATCCCTTACCGTTGTCCACCTAGCTTGATCTACTCCAGGCGCACAGGCCTCCTTTGCTGTTTTTAAGTACTCCAGAACACTCCTGCCTCCAGCCTTTGCATTTGTTATTTCCTCTACTGTAAAGCAATTGCTTCCTCCTTGATATCCTCCTGGCTTACTCTTTAATATACTCTAAGTTTTTATTCAAAATTGCCTTCCATGATTATCCTAGCTAAAATTCTGAACCCCTCCCAACATGTTCGAATCTTCTCTTTTATTTATTTTTCTCCTTACCATGTCAATAGTATCTTACATATTTAATTACCTATCCCATTTAAAGAAAATCTTCCCTAATAGTATGCAATTTTGCTCCATGACAGCAAGTTCTACTCTTGTCTATGTAATTTACTGCTAGAATACCTCCTGAAACATAGTAGGTATTCAATAATTATTTGTGATATGAATTATGAATATTGGTGAGACAAAAACTCATATCATCTCCATCTATTCACCTCAATTTGGGTAGCTTTGATATATAGTTTTGGCCCTTTTCAGGGGTAGATCTGGGAGCATAACTTTCCTGTGGTAACTGCATTATGCTGTAGTCATTAGCTTCCTTTCTAATTGTTTAATTACTGAGCTAGAATTCTTATAACCTGTTATATTTTAGGAATTAACTTTTTATAAAGTGGGGGTCATGAAGACAAATTCTAATTCTCAGTTCTTGAAGGAAGCACATTCATTTCTGGTGCTATGCTGCTGAGAGGACCCAAGCCCATGTCTGCTCTCTCTTGACTAAGATTGAGAGGGCAAAACATTGAAAAAGGCAAATTTTGGTTTAATTATTTTTTATTTTTTAATTTTTATTTATTTATATTGAGAGAGAGAGGAACTTAGGGAGAAAGAAAGGGAGAGAAACATCAATGTGTGGTTGCCTCTTCCTCACCCCCTACTGTAGACCTGGCCCACAACCCAGGCACGTGCCCTGACTGGGAATCAAACCAGTGACCCTTTGGTTCTCAAGGCTGGTGCTCAATCCACTGAGCCACACCAGCCAGGGCTGGATTTTAATTTTTTTTAAACTTTAATTCATAAAGTCAAGAGAATTTGATTCAGGGCTTTAATCTTTTTGGACTTTAAATTACTTGGGTATAATTTGCAAGGGGACATAATTTTTATCTTTACTGTAATTTTCCCCTGGAATTCGACCATGAGATATGAAGCATATTATTGTTAGTATATTTTTATTGGAGTATTTGTGTCATTTGACAACACTGTGGAACCTCTGATGGATTACATACATATTTTGGCCATAAAATGCTCTGCTCAGACATCCTGCCTCAGGGTTCATAATGGACTGACAGCATCTGGATCCATCACCATGTTCACACTGAGGTCACCCTTCCCACACACTGCTCCTAGCCAGTGACTGAGGATGGCCAGGATACTAAAGCAGGCCCATTGCAGGGAGACATAGAATTCCTCTAACAAGTGACTTTGGCTCAAGGATTCCCCGTCAGCCAGGTTTAACCTTTCTAGGAGCTGCACTGCAGTCTGAGGTTCTTCCTTCCCATCCTCCTCCCTTTTTCCTCTTCTTGCACTTCCATGCTTGCAAACCTGCAGCATGGTGTGATGGCTGTCCTTGCCTTCTTCTATTCCCTCTCCTAATAAACTTCTTACATGTCTGGTCTCTCTTTGGTGTCTGTTTCTCAGTGGATTGAACTAACATAAAGTGTAACTGGACAATTGGCTAGACATAATTTGGGCTGGGAAATAAAATAAGAAATTGATTTTCAGCCTAGGGTACAATGTGGCCTCCAAATTAATTTAATGAATGTACTCACCTGGCCTATTTCAGAGCATTCTGAGGACAAAGGCAACACTGCTGACCTGGAGTATACTAGGAAGACTCACAGAGGAGCACAATTAGCATTGGGGCAATAGCCTCATAAAAATGAGAATAGCACCATCCTGATAGTTTGCTGATCTCTTCTCTAAAAAGAGATAGCTATAGCCTGGCTGAACACAGACCAATGGTCAAGCCCAAAGGATTAAGAGAAGAAAAGTCTGGGAAATGTTAAGGAATAAAACTTTCTCCCCACTCCAATATCTTCCTTGTAGAAGAAGCTTTACTAAGGTCATACTCATTTCCATTTCCTGCCAATCCCTCATACTCTTCCCAAAGAAAGAAGAGTGAGTTTTCTTCTTGACATGATGAGGAGAAAAAAAATTTGAATGCCTTTCTAAGCCTTTTCCTACCTCATTTTAACTTGTGATCCAGAGAAAACATGCATTATATCCTGCTTCCCCACACATCTTTCACAGGGGCAGGCTGCTGTGTGGAGAGACCAGCAGGTTCAGCACTACTTGATGTAACTACATCTAAGCCACCTCTTCAATTCTAGCCTTTAGAAGTTTAGCAGATGATATTTTGACCACCATCTATCTTCTCCTTCTTAATCTCATAACTAGTTCTGAACTCCACTGGGCAGAAGATGTTATTTTTCCCTTTTTATCTAGGAGGAAACTGAGATATAGTCAGCCAAGTAACTTTCCCAAGATCACATGGCAACAAGTGGCAGAATAGAATTCAAGAAGTTGAGTTAGCTTCTGTGCTTTTACATTTTGTCATTTCTTATTATAGCTCTATTTTCATGCTGAAAGCTTTTTGATACACCTAAATTTAAAACATACACCTAGTGAATACATTAGGATTGTTGATAAAGTTATATCCTATAGTCTTCAACTTATTGTTTTTTATATTGCACTTAAACTTTTAAGTTGTCACATTTGAAATCTCTCATGGGATGTCTTGACAAATACTCTTTTAAAAGGTTATTTGATGGAAAACCAACTTCCAATTATCTTATTCCCTCATGTGACCTCTAGTACATGACAAAGAGTAGACCAAATTGTGCTTGCCCATATATTTTCATCTGTGTGTTGGGGACCTGGAAAGGCTTGAATCTAGATATTTTAAGTAGGTCAAACATAATAATCAAGGAAGTAGACTTAAAATGAAAAGGAATTCATCTTAAAGATCAAGTGGGATTTATCAAACTTACAAATCTACTCCACACTTTCCAGGAAGTCCTTGTCAGTCATTGTTTCTGTTTTGTCTGAATTGTTTTATTATCAAAAATCAAAAAGTACTGGTTGATGTAATGATGTGAATATATGGTTTGAAAGGACTTTATAAAAATGAGTGGAAAGTAGAAAAATAAAATGCTAACACTTATGATTATTCAAGTAAGCCAAAATGGAAATTATTAGGCATGCTAAAAGCAGCAAATATTTGGCCTCAATTAAATTCTCATTGGACTGAAGCTAGTCAACTGTTTAATCATAAATTCAAAAAACAAATTTTAAGTAATTGTCCAAAATGTAGAGATATTGTGATAGAGAAAATATATGTATAAAATTATGAACTGGAAACCAGTATCTAAAAGTATCCCAGGAATCCAAATGGAGAGAGAAGCATTAGTTACACAGCTCCATTAACAGGAATATGGCTTGTGGCTAGTAAGGGGAAAAAGAAGACTGATGTTGAACATTTTCTTGAGAAAGTGTGATTCCCTACAAACCCCCCTGAAAATTAGCCTAAGCAAGCCATTCTCAACATTTATATATATTTCTTTTGACTATTAAATGTCCTTTCCAGTAAGCTGAGAGAGCTAAAATTTGAAATAAGACATTACTTTAGGAAATTCATTTTTGTGTATATTGGTGTTTAATCTATCCATAGAATATCTGATGTTGTATTTAGAACTCTTTCAGTTGCAAATAACAGAAAAGTACAATTCAAAACACTACGGAAGGCACTTCGAGTCAGTGGACTCATAGAATGCATTCAAAAACAATTTTTCCTTTCATCCTCATTACTCATACTAAGCAACTGGTCCTCCCCTTGGGAGATAGCCAAACCAGGACACTCCTAGATATGAAAGTCATCTGATGACATCTAGTTGTATGAATCGTCTTGTTTTATTAACCAAAATGTTCAGTAATTTAAATGTAAAAGTCAAAATTCCTAATTTCATTTAAAGTTAAAGTTTCTCCCTTTGAAAAAATGCTTGCAAGGATGGGGGGATTAGTTAGTTTTATCTCTATTTTCCTACTTGGTGCTTCTACTCTTCCTTCCCCAATCACCAAGAGGCTGCCTCTCGATCCTTCAGGACGAAAACAAAGAGATGGATAAGAACTAAGGGGAAGAGGACTTCCTGTCAATAAGGCAGCAAGGTAAACACAGCTCACCTCACACAACCACATCAAAACTATAACTAAACTGTAGAACAACAACCATCACTCAGAACCATCAAAAATCGAGTTCAGTGGAAGTCTGACAGCTACGCAATTAAAGAAACCACATCCATCCAGACTGGGAGGAGGGGCAGAGGTATGGAACAGGCTGGGCCCTCATCCACATTTGGTAGTTAAAAACTCAGGATGGATATCTCAGGAGTGAGGAGTCCCAGCCCCACACCAGACCTCCCAGCCCGGGGTTCCAGGGCCAGGAAAATAAGTACCCATAACTTTTGGCTGCAAAAACCAGTGGGGATTGAGTTGGTGGAAGCAAACTTCTGAAGTCCCAAGCAGTTCCTCTTAAAGAACCCACACATGGACCTACTCAGACTCACTTCCTCTAAGCTCCAGCACCAGGGTAGCAGCTTGAAAGGCACGAGTGGCATACAGGGAGGAACTGAAGTGTCTGGCATCAAGGCGAGAGCTGGGGGACAGCTTTCTGCCAGACAGAAAGGTGGGCAGAGGCCATTATTCCTTTTCTGAACCCTCCCCCAACTAAGCCACAGAGCTTGCAGGCGGGTGCCACATCTGAAACTCCATCAACCTGGCTAACACTGCCCTGACCTGGAGATCTCTGAGACTCCATCCCACCCAACGTACAGGCCCACCCAAGCTATTAACAGTGACTTCTCCACATGAATGGCTGGTCTCAGTTAATGCTTTACAACTTCCTAAATCCTCCCAAAGAAGCAACAGTCTGCCTAATAAGCCTCCAGCCCTAGTACCTCTTGCTAAGTAGAGCCAGGCCCAACACTAGCAGCAGCTAAATTCACAGCTTGGCTTTACCTGGGAATCTCCAAGCCCCACATAAGTAGCAGCCATCTTTGATTGCTTTATAGCTTACGCAGGGTGGTCCCAGGCAGAATACAGGTGGAGGATGACCTCGGCCTGCACCACCCAGGAAACCCCACAGCCTGCACACCCAGTGGTCAGCTACAGACCACATTAGAGCACCACCACACCACCCTGCCCCTGCACAGCTGATTATCTATGGCGGGCATAGATTGGTGGTCAGAGGTCACAGCCAGTCCTTGAAGCTGACTGGCCTGGGTAAACCCCTCCCATTGACCTGCCAACAGCAATCAAGGCTCAACTACAACAGGAGGGTGTACTCAGCCCACATGAAGGGCACACCTCCAGTACCCAACTTGCATGATAGAGGAAGCAGTGCCACTGTACTCTTCAGGACACCTACTATATTAGACCACGCTACCAAGACAGGGAGTCAGAGCAGCTCTATCTAATACATAGAAACACACACAGGGAAACTGCCGAGATGAAGAGACAAATAAATATGGCCCGAATGAAAGAAGAGATCAAAAATCTGGGAAAAAAAAACTAAACAAAATGGAAATAAGCAATCTATCAGGTGCAGAGTCCAAAACACTGGTTATAAGGATGCTCAAGGAACTTAGTGAGGACCTCAGCAGCATAAAAAAGATCCAGTCAGAAATGAAGCATATTACTAATTGAAATAAAGAACAATTACAGGGAAACAATAGTAAAGTGGATGAAGCCAAGAATCAAATCAATGATTTGGAACATAAGGAAGCAAAAAACAACAAATCAGAATAAGAAAAAAGAATCAAAAAATGAGGATAGTGTAAGCAGCCTCTGGGACAACTTCAAGAAGTCTAACATTCACATCATACGGGTACCAGAGGAGAAGAGAAAGAGCAAGAAATTAGAAACCTAATAAACCAATAATGAAAGAAAATTTCCCTAATTTGGTGAAATAGACATGCAAGTCCAGGAAGCATAGATAGTCCCAAACAAGATGAATGCAGAGGCCCACTCCAAATTACATCATAATTAAAATGCCAAAGATTAAAGATAAATAAAGAGAGAATCTTAAAAGCAACAAGAGAAAAGCAGCTAGTTACCTACAGGGAAGTTCTTGTCAGCTGATTTCGCAAAAGAAATTTTGCAGGCTAGAAGAGATTGGCAAGAAATATTCAAAGTGATGAAAAGCAAGGACCTACAGCCAAGATTGCTCTACCCAGCAAAGCTATCATTTAGAATCAAAGGGCAGATAAAGAGCTCCCCAGACAAGAAAAAACTAAAGGAGTTCATCATGACCAAACCATTATTATATGAAGTGTGAAAGGGACTTATTTAAGAAAAAGAAGATCAAAACTATGAACAATAAAATGGCAAAAGAAAAAAACACATATCTGTCAACTATTGAATCTAAAAAACAAACTAAGCGAACAGGAAGAACAGAGACAGAATCATGGATACAGAGAGTGTTTTGATGGTTGCCAGATGGGAGAGCAGTGTGGGGGAGTTTGTGAAGAGGTGAGGGAATTAAGAAGTATAAGTAGGTAGTTACATAATAGCCATGGGGATGTAAAGTACAGTATAGGAAATGGAGTACCCAAAGAACTTATACATATGACCCATAGACATAAAAAATGATGTGGGGATTCCCTGAGGAATGGGGGATGCTGGGTGGAAAGGAGGAAAAATTGGGACTGTAATAGCATAATCAATAAAATATAATTTTAAAAAAGGAACTAAAGGGAAGGAAATGTCTTACTTGACTGACACTAAGGTACCCTGGTATGGGTTTCCTCTAGCTGTAGCGAATGTTTAAAGCTGTCTCTTTCTGGATGACATTCAAAGCTGACTATTCTTCCCATGGGTGGTTTCATGGGTACTTTGGAAGTGCACCCACTGAACTGCCTGTCCTGCGGGTAAAACATTTACCTCTAGCTAGTCACATATGTTTCCTCCCACAGCAGTGGGAATCAGGTGAACCAGCAGCCCTCTGTTAGGGTCACGTCACCTTTCTGAGCAAAATTTGAGATGGCCCGAGGTTGGCTCTCTTCTGCTGAGCCCACACCTAATTGATGAGAAACACAATCTTTTTCAGCATAAATGGCAACTTCCACTTAATGCAGGCTGGATACTATCTCTTTCTCTACACTTTAGACCAATAGCTACAGTTTTTGTCTTGCCTCTTCAAGTTTATTTATTTTAACTTCATCACCACCTTATCCATTGCATCACCAACAGTCATTTTTAGTACCTGTCCAAATATGCTAAGCCAAAATTATGAGCATGAGTTCCCACTGCCCCCTCAAAACGGGTCATATTACAAGTATAGGAGACCATTCTGCATGGCATGGACCCAGCTCCCACTTGGAAAGGCCAGTGGAAAGCAAGGTCCGGCACACGGGACCCACGCCCACGGATAGGTTCTCCTGTGGGGAATCAGGCCTGCATTGGACCTAGCCCACTTTGAGATTTGCTTTTTGCTAAAACTCCCTCACCCTGAATTGAGGCAGCAAACATTCACTGCATATCTTTAAAGTAACTTCCTAAAATCTATGCTAACCCTTCCAAGGACCCAGTATAACCAGTTCAACCACTTTTCCCTTTACATTTGTAAATATCCTTCCTTTTTGATGTAGTTAGCAACATCCTCTCCTTTGTTTTCTGTAACCAGCGAACCTATGCATAATAAATGAGGACCATCCTCAATGTAATGTGCCAAGGAAAGCAATAAAAGCCTGTCAAGGCAAGGGTCAGGGCGCTCTTCCCTTGAGAGAATGGCCATAGGGTCCCTTTTCCTCCACAGGACTCGGTAGTTCGTGTGAATTTGTCTCATCTCAGCCATAATGCCGCAGACACTGCAGGCCGGTGACCACATCAACAAGCATTTTGTAGATTACAAATTTATAATAATTGTATATAAAACAATAAAATATAAAATGATTATGTTATGTAAATACAGGGTATGGTAAAAGTAGGTTTACGGTTGTTTGTATGGGAAATAATACAATAATTAATAAACAATACAAGAATAAACTGTTCTGCATACTCACAACTGTAAACCTATTTTTTCCATACCCTGTATAATTATATTGATAATGTGTAAATATAATTATAAAATGTAAAATATAAAATAGTGTTTTTATATAATAAAAGGTAAAATTATACAGAATCCAGCAGAAGTAACTCCTTCCTGCTTACGTGTGATTGGTAGAGTAGTATATATAATAATATGGATGTAATAATTTATAGTTTTAATTTGAATATTTCACCTAAAATGTCATAAGGTGTGCTTGAGTGTGATATTGTTATGTCACAAAATTACATGCTTATGATTTTGTAATTAAAAAAGGGGGCATTATTTGTGCTGGATCCTGTATATAATATAAAATTACATATCATATCATTATATTTTATACAGATAATACATAAACAAGTTTTTATAACTACCATATTTTCATGCCATTGAAGGTATAAAGGGAGCTAGAAAGCCTGGAACAGAGCTCCTTGTCCAATAAATGTACCAAGTCAAGGAAGAGAATATGAAACAAAGTTTACTCCTTACTCTCAAACTAATGCCTCAGAAAGGTGGTGATAAGTTGCCCAGCCTTTTCATTGCCTAAGGGAGCTTTGCCCAAGTGCCCAGTTCTGAGAAACCATCTCCATCAAGTAACTGAGTTTCCCTCTCTGATAAAAGTTTAGTGGTTCATGGGTTCCTCCATCCTGCTGGATTCCCTTCAGTAGGAGGAATATAAATGATAGATGTGCCCACATAAGTGGTCTCCTTGAGCTTAAAATAAAACTGACTTCCCTAATTGTGCTTTGCTGGGTGTGAAGCATGAAGCTATGCATCAATAGTGAGGAACCAGTGGTCTTAACTGAGAGTGAGAGGCTCTACTAAATTTGGGGTAAAAGTGAAAGGTGGGGGATCAGTCTCATAACCTTTTTCTGACTGCAAGCCCTTCACAGGACTTTCTCATGCATGATGTTACTTGGCTCAGGTTTAACAGGTCTCATTTAGTGTAATGATTATGTGCACAGATGTTGGAAGCTAGACAACTGGGTTTTAATCCTCACTCTTCCACTTACTAACAGTGTGGCCTTGGACAAAGTACCTGAGCAAGTTCATGGAGTGAGGGGTAGGAGTGGTCACAACTGCTCCTTAAAATCTTTTGAAAAGCACCGAAAAATCTGTTGAAACCAAACTCAGAAGCCCATGGCTGTCTGATTGCCCTAAAAGGAGTATGTAGACAGGATTATCTGGCCATGGAGAACCTCTTGTTCTATTTGTATTGAGTTTCCATTCCCCCAGAGTAACCAACAATGCAAGAGGTGAGTTTGACAGGGTCTACATCTTCTCTAGGACATATATAAAGGCTCTAAGGCAAGGACACAGGCAGCTAGCCTCATGTTTTTGAGATGAAAACACGGCAGACTTTGCAGGTTTCAAGTGGGACTTTTACAAGACCCAGGCACAGCCATGAGTTTGTGCATCGGAGAGATAACAACCTAATTTAGAAATGGGAAGAATCCCTAAAATCCTCAGCTGCAGTTGTTTGGGAATCTTTACTCCAATATTTCGTCATTGATCTGACAGCTCCATCCCATCTGTCTTTTCCAATACAAGTCCCACTTATGCCAATTTAGGCAGCACCCTTGTGCTGGCACTGATTCATCTCTGTTTTAATATTTTATGCAAACTGCACACATAACTGAGACCCAGACCCTCATTCCTGAAACAGTCAACTGAAACAGGGAGTCATAGCTGAAATTATGAAACAGAATAATGCTATTCTTTGGAAATGAATGACTTATTTCCTTATCTAAAATTTAACCCCTTTAATATGCCTCCCAAGATAAAAAATAAAAACATAAAAGAGAACTAAAGAGAGAATATTCCATTTTTCTGCTCCGCTATTCTCATTATTAATGTTAGCTTTGTCCAGTCCCAGATATCACATACAGAAAACAACAATGCTTCTTTCCATGTGTCTCTTTTTCATGAACAGGAAAACCTTTCCCAGAAGTCCCCAAGCAGACTTGCCTTTATGTCTTACTGACAAGACTTGCAAAAGGTGACCTATTCATTTCTACAATATTCGCTGGCAAGGGGAGTGATTGGCTAATAGAAGCACAGGGCTGAGAAAGAGGATAAATTACAAGGGGAATCATGGGGCTCTGTTAGAAAGAGGAAGGAAGAGAACAGATATTGAGTAAACAATGCCAGGTCTATTCATCCATTAAAGATCTGCGTCATGTGACATAATCTCCTCTATGTCATAGACCAAACTTAACTTTCTGCTGCCTTGCTGAGGCCCACATATTGAGCCGTCCCAGATTTTGCTGAAAGAAAGGTGATCTTGGCACCACCTTCCTCCTTTACTAGGACTACCTTTTTTTGTTGTTGTTTGTTGGACTCTCACCTAGGCACTTTTCCTCCTCTATTGCTTTTACTGCTTTGGCTTTCCCATTGAGACGAATTCCATCCTTTTCCCTTCATCCCACCATGGCCTCTTAAGTATATTAGACCACATGAGATTACAATGGAATTGTTATTGACCTATAAATAAAGCTCTCCCAACTTCCCAGTCAAATGGGCTAGAAAATATATGGCAGGATTCCCAAAATATACCTATATAACTCTAGGAATATTACACAAACACACAAAGAGAATTCTGTGGTCAAGTAAGTTTGGATAATGTTGTATATGCTTCCCTTCTCTTGTAGATTGCAGATTCAGAGGCTCCGAGAAGTCCTGCAGTTAAATAAACTAACCCAGAATGAGTTCTGGGATCAAACCGCCTGTGTTAAAATCTGGGTTCTACCACTTTCTAGCTGTGTAAACTCTTTATATTTCTTTTTTGTCATTTGTGAAAAGGGGAGTCTAATGGTGCTATTTAATGGGGGTTGCTGTGAGTAGAAGGTGAGATAATCCATGTGAAGCCTTTAGCACAGCTTTTTCATTCATTTAACAAATACTTATTGAATACCTACTATGTGTCAAGATCCCAGGTCTCATGAAACCTACATTCTAATGGAGAAGGGAAGGGACAGACAATAAACATGCTTTGCCTGTTGGAAGTCTTCCCTCCCTTCAGAGCCAGCAAAATCCTTACTCCTGTGAGGCTGTGCCTGATATTTCTAGACAGTCAGTCCCTCATCCCTTCAGCCATGTACCCATCGGTGTCACTTGTGCCCCAGTTTGCTGTTTGTCAGATTGCTTTTCTGTAAACTTGGTTGTGTCACCTCTCTCACTCCCATTAAACTGTAAGCACATTGAAAACAGGGACTTTATTTGTGTCGTGTTTTCTAGAACTAGTGCCCATCATAATTGCTAGTAGATAGCAGGTGCTCAATAAGTTGCTGATGAAGTGAAATTTAAGAGGCAGAAATGTGACAAAAACCTTTACAAAACGCACTAGGACACAAAGAGAATAATAATATGACCATGCTGTCAAGAGTAGCTACCATTGATTGAGTCCTAATTATGTTGTAGGCACTATCCATTGAGTTTGCCATTTAAAACTCCTAGCAACCCACTGAGATAGGCGTTATATATAGCCCCTAGATTACAGAATGAAGTTAAGTCGCCTGTCCACGTTCATAGAGTAAACAACGGAATTCAAATGTAGGTCTCTCCAGCTTCCAAGCCTGTGCTGTTTTCACTATACAGTGTATCAGTTGCGATCTAGCCAGAAAATAAACAAGTCTTTCAGAGGAAGGAATATTGTTTTTTTTACAGAGGATTAGTCACATAGATGAATGGAAGAGTGGAGAAGCCAAATATGTAACGATGAAGCAACCCAGAAATTGAGCAAAATTGAGAGGTCACTCCCCTTATTGTATGGTGACTGGGAGAAGATGGTGCTACCAGAGCCCAGAAGCCTGAACTGATAGACAGAGGAAGCTAGAACCACTGGGGGATTTGCCCAAGGGAGACCTGGGGCCAGGAAAGGAGAGCTTATCCAGTGGGCCCCTACTAGATTCCACAGGAAGCAGGGAAAGAAAGAGAAATACTCTGGCTTCTCCCTCTCTCTGCTTTCAGTCTTTGATGGTGCTTCTCATTGCTTTACTGTATCAAGAGCCAAAGAACAAGAGAGCCTTTGAGAGCAGAGCCTGGGAAGGATAGGAATGAGCCTGAGACCACTGCAAGCAAGCTATGAAATGAAACAGTATTTAATTTGGGGCTAGAAAGAATGGCAAAGATGTTAAGCAAATTCAAAAGAAGGGGAGGTTAATGATGGCTGCAGTAGCAAGAGAGAGACCCTTCAGAAGGGAGAAAGTTATACTGATTCCTTAAGACATGTAGAATTCCTGTAGACGAAGAAAAAAGAGTAGGTATTCCTGACAAAAGGAACCACTTGAGTATTTTCCTGCAGGTAAATAATTCCATTGGTTTTTTTAAAAAGTCTTTCTACTCAGCAGTATCTATAATATATGTGTACAGTGTAAAGAATAATGAAAAAGAAACACCTATACACTATCCAGGTTCAGAAAATAATATATCATTATTTGCAATTTACTTTTTTAAAAATGTGGTTTAAAAATACAGATATATACTTGTATACTATGTGCATACATATGTGCCTGTATGATAAATTACCTTACAATTTAAAAAAAATTTAAATATGTTTATTGATTTTTAGAGAGATAGGAAGGGGGAGAAAGAGAGAGAGAGAAACATCGATGTGAAAGAGAAACATTGATCAGTTGCCTCCCATATGTGCCCTGACTGGGGATGGAACCCACAACCTGAGTATGTGCCCTGACCAGGAATCAAAACCCCAACACTTTGGTGTACGAGACAACACTCCAACCAAATGAGCACACTAGCCAGGGCTACCTGTATAATCATTTTTAAGTGCACAGTTTAGTGGCATTAATTAGATTCATAATATTGTTGCAACCATTGCCACTATTTCTGAACCTTTTTCATCACCCCAAACAGAAACTGTGCGGTCAATCAGCAATAACTCTGCATTCTCCCTGTCCATGGGCTCTGGTCGTTAATTTACTTTAAATTGTATCAAAAAATGAAATGGATTAATGGATGGTCAGAGGAATGTTAAAATGTTCAGAGATGGATAGGCATGTATAATGAAATCCTAATGGGAAAATCTAGGTGGTGGTATATGTGTCCTGTAAATTTTTTTAAACTGAATGTTTGCAGTTTTTCTCAATAAAATGTTAGGGAGAAATTTCATTCTTCAGCCCCTAACCAGGATTTTGATTTAATCTGTTGTATTTGGGCCTGGACATCAGAATTTTTTAATTGCTGTCTGGATGATTCTGACGTGGGGATAGGTTGGAGGACCACTGCATTAAAGTATACCATCAAATTACAGAGCCCAGAGTAGCAGAACTGAGCAGGAGGGGTGGAAAGAGGGAGGGAAGTTTCTGTGTGCATGTCAAAGGTGGGGCCTCCAGGCTGGGTTCTCATGTGTTTTGTGGCTGGACAGGCAGACAGGCCAGTTCCACGTAGAGGAGGCAAGACGCTGCTTCTCAGTGGGTTATTGAGAACATGGTATCGGTCAGGGTTCTCTGAAGCTCTTAAGATGGGACTGAGACCTTTATGCTTAATTTAAGCATTTTATTTCGCATGATCTGTCCTCTGCAATGTTTCTCATAGCTTTACCTAAGAGCATCCATTCTTTCATAATACTTTTAGCATGTCACTGCCTTTAACCCTTACAAAGGGTAAAAACAATTTCAACGTGTATATGCATACATTTTCATGTTTTACTAACTCATCTTTGTCATTTTTGTGGAGATGAAGAGCTGGGTCTGCTAAAGCAAAAAGAAAATGTTACAGTCTAGGGGGGCTTGGGTTCAAGAGCCTGCAAGGAGAGAGCAAGAGAAAGCAAGGCCTGGGCAATACAGAGACCAGCAATTGAGCCTAGATGTCAGGCTTGGAAATTTAACAATCCCAACAACGCATCTGTAACCCAATTCACCATTAAAAATGGTAATTGACACTCCTCAGCGAACTGATATCTATACTGCCCAATTACAGTGCGCCCTCTGCACTAGTAAACATATCTGCTGTAACCCTTCTTCTACACCCAGATATTTTAAGTCTTACTCTAAGGGTTATGATGGTGTATAAGGTTCTTTGTCTCTGAAGTAAATGATCCAGTCCATTTAACCACGCGAAAGGCAACAGGAACACTAACATCTGACCCCTTGTCATGGGACCCTAGCCTGGCTCAGTACAACTGCCAGCTGGAGGCAGAAAGGGGCCCGAGGGCAAAGGCAGAACGGCATATGAGGAAAAGGACCAAAGGTCAGTTACAGAGCAGCTGTATCACAGGTGAGATCTAAGGGGAAACTGCTGGACTAAAAGCAGGAAGCAAACAGAAGTTCAAGAGCCAGAGGAATGCAAGAACACATCAGGAAGGGAGATGTAAGACAGGAAGAGAACCAGAGCTTTGGCTATGAATGAAGCTCATTCTTGCTGGGAGTTCGCCCTGTGGTGCTTGGGTGAGCAGGAAGGAGCTAGGAAGTGTAGGGTACGACAAACATTTTTTAAAAAGCCTCAAATTATGTTATCACACAGCCTACTAACTTCCTTTTGATGATTCTGAGCCACCCAGGAGAGGTTAAGTGTGGTTATCTATTATAAATTAAGGGAAGTGTATAAAACATTGTAGAAAAGTCTGTGAATTATATGGTTAAAAAGAAGAAAAGAGATCCTTTCTTCCTTGAAAGAATAACCTTCTACTGCCAGGAAAATTCACATACATGTAATCCCATATTGCCTCCATAAATCTAGGTACCTGTGGCAGTGATTCAGGGAAGTGGAGGCATCACTTTTTAACTTTCGATGTCTCCATTTCTCCCAGCTAGAGTGCCAGCTGTTTTACTTTCTCCCTCATTTTGGAGTTGTGAGGTATATTAACATTCATATATAGCTTTCATCCAATTTAGAAATTTGAAACTTTCAAGGAAGCACTAGCATGGCTGGCACACATCATGGGCTTCTTTGCCGTGTCCAGGGGGCTTGTGACACTGTAATTGGTCCCGGTGGGTGCTATCACTAAGGAGGGTTGGGGGTAGGAGGGCAGATCCCTGAGGCCTCATGACGTAGGAAAGGAGTGCCCCAAAGGAAAGTAGCTGCTGTTTCCAGAAGTAACAGTATGGGAAAGAACACATGACCAATCTACCACAGTCTTTCCAGTTCACACAGGTAATGAGTGACACGGCAGAGCCCTTAACCCAAGTTTGTCTATCTCTCAATGTTTTATTTCTCCTACTGATAAGTCTCTTTTGCTGGGAAAAGCATTTACGATTGTTGCTAAACTCCTGGTGTTCCACCGTGCCCACTCTCTCGCCTACCCTGCTTTTACCCCCAGCCTGGAGTCCGCTTGGATGGAAATGCATCATATAATGGGCTCAGAGTTAATCATCTGCAGGTTTTCCCTGATAAGTCACAGTATGTTTGCCGCGCTCCTTCCAAGAGTCAACAGCAGCTATGGGGATGTGCCGAGAGTGGCCTATGGCATTCAGAGTGGTGGCCCAGATGGGAGGCAGCGTGCTGGGGAGCCTATCTGAACACTACCATCTGGAATGCCTCTGTTGCCCTGAAGGCACTTGTCTCCACTGGACACAGCTTAAATGCCAAAAACTGAGCCAAGTTCACTGGATGTACAAACGGCCTGACGTCAGTGGAATTTGCTCATAATTTAGGCCTCATGTGTGATGTACTGTCTGAACTGAACGATCAGTCAAAACAATCAGGGAGGAAAGCGGAGAAGGAAGAAGAAAAGTGGAGGAAGAGAAGAAGGAAGAAGAGAAGTAAGAGGCCAAAGAAGAAGTAAACAACAAGAAAAGAAAGAGGAAATTAGGGCATGGCCAGGAGCTGTGGCAGAACAGGTTCAGCTTTTGACTCCTCGGGCCAACGGCCCCTGTAAATTTGTTGAAAGCATCAGTGCCAAATAAAACATGGCCTTTTAAAGCACTGAATTACGTGAGTGCAGAGCTGTTAAAATCAGTGTAGCAAAAATCCAGCTGGGTTTGGCCAATGCCACAAAGTACAAAATGATGATCACTTGTTCTGCCAAGACTCAAGGTTCCCCAGACGCAGTGGCCTGAGCAGAGTTATTTGGATGGAAGTCCAGATCACCATTCTTTAAAACACACACAAAAAAATTGCTATTAAGAAATAGACATCTGTTGTTTTTGCTGCCCTGTGTCTAAAGATGGATTTATTGTGAAGCTAACAAAGTTTTAAGCTTCAGAGCCCTTCACTTGCATGGGTCCCTGTAAGTGCTGGGAGATTCTCGGAGTTACGGACTGTTTTAGGTGGGGAGAGGAAGCCACATTACAATCAAGAAGCACTTAACATAAGCATTTCTGGTAGATTGCCTGAATAGACTTTGGAAGAAAAGAACAGAATTGCCAAGATTCCAATAATTTGTTGTGATTTATTTTTTCATTCTTAGTAAAATTCACTTTAATGCTTAATTTTAAATTTGTAATTTTGTATTATTTTTATTAAGGAGAAGCCCAAAATTATAAAACTTCAGGCTCCATAAAACCTGAATCTGTCCCTCTTTGCCTCCACTTGCATTTCTTCTGGTCATCCCATCCCAATTTGTCTTTGTGGAAAAGCCCTACTACTCACTCAGTGATAAGCATATGATCCAGGCCAAGCCAAATAGAATCGTGGTTGGGTCAGGAATAAGCATTACATGTACTTTGTACCAATGAGAATCAGTGTCAGAATTTTTGCTGGATATTTTCTGCTACGGTTAAGTTGTGGGGACACAAGTCTGACATTGTCAATAGCCATAGTGCTTCTCCAAGAGCAACCTGTCTGAGAATAAAATTAACATAGAAGAAAGCAGAGCTGAGAGATAAAAAGAAGCCAGGTCCTGCGGTGTCACTATTTGCCCCTGAAACCAGCTATATTGAAGCTGATAAACATCACCCTGAGCTTTCCAAATAGGCAAGTCAAGAAAATTCTCTTTTTGCTTAAGGTGGTTTGAGCTGGGTTTCTGTCATTTGCAACTTTAAGTCTTAACTAATACAGGTTCTATCATGCTAGGAAAAGGTAACTATTATTATTTCAGTTTAGAAGGAGGTACTTTGAGTATATGCCTCTTTTCCCCCCCAGCTTGCTTGAGAATGAATTGACATATAATACTGCATAAGTTTAAGGTGTATAACTTGATGACTTGATACACATATATATTGCAAAATGTTCCTCCAATAAGGTTAGTTAATATATCCACCACCTCACATAATTAAAATTTTTTGTATTTGCCTCCTAAAATTGTAATAATAGATAATGCTTATTGATCACTCTTATTAAGGGTTAAGTAATACATTCTATTTTTAATGCAACTTTATGAGCTATGTACTATTAATATCATACACATTTTACTAAAGAGAAAATTGAGCAACGTAGCAGTTAAATAAGGTATCCAATTGGTATGCACTCTGGCTTTAGGTCTTGGATTACACTGTGTTGTTTGAGCCAACTGATTTAGATGTTACTAACATTGTTTAGAGAAGAGTCCTCATACCAAGACTTCATTTACTGTTGCCAGTCTATGGATCAGAAGCCCTGAACAAGTGCCAGAGGTGAGCAAAATGATCCACTTTCCTCAGAATCAGGTAAAAGTACCAGGTACTAAAACCATAATAGACTCTAACCAACATATGTGTTCAAGCCATGGAGCCCAATATCAAATCCCTCTTATCTTGTTCAGTAATTTCCTAAAGTGTCTCTCATAAACTGTTTTCCTTTTGTCTCCAGTTCATCCCATAATTACATAGCTCCCTGTTATCAGTACTGACACTTAGTTGTAGCTCATCTGTCATCTGTACCGCTTCTGATATGTTGCACTGGTATTGATGGGAAACCCTAACATAATTGCACTTCAGTAGTCTTCACGCTGAAGGTGGGGAAATGGACTGAGGACTCCCAGCCTATCTTAAACCACCCGCATTATGCCCCCAAACTGAGTTATTCAGTTTCCTATAATTCCTTCTTGTACCTCTTCTAGACTTACATCTAGGGCTACCTCTATTTTCTTCTCTGTGTGTGGCTCTAGCCTGACACATTTACAAAGATCGAAAGCCTAGATATTAGTATCACCAAACCAAGTATTTCAAACTTGAAGCCATTAATGACTCTGTCCCTTCACTTTTCAGCAAACATTTATTGAGCACCTACTAGACACTAGGAACTTACGGATGAATATGACAGTTCTTTCTAAAAGCTCTCAAAGCATTAGAGAAAGATTGGATGTGACAGAGGTCAACAATTCCCATGAATAGATTGACTTGAAATCACAACAGGAAGGTGCCAATCATGGAAAGGAGTAGGGAAGCCTGTTAATGAAGAGTAGGGAAACTGCTCTTGAGGTGTCAGTAGGAATTACCAGGTAGAGAAGAAAGAAGAGCATTGCAAGCAGATGAAACAGGATGTTCAAGTCTAGAAAAGCAATAAAGGACATAACTCGTTTGGGAAACAGCAGGAGTTTTGGTATGGCCGGAGGAGACAGTCTTGGAGAGAATGGTGAAAGATGAGTCTAAAAGAGTAGGTACAGGACAGTTTACAGAGTTCTTGTATGCTCTGTTAAGGAATCTGCAATTCACCTTGTACTCAAAGGAAGCCAATGAAAGACCTCAAGCAGAGAGCGACATGATGACATTTGTATTTCAGACATGTCACACGGGCAACAGTGTCACTCTTGTGAATCATGTCCTTCCTTCCAACCACGCTTTTTGGATTTGATGTTCCTCACATCGATCCAACTCTGAGCTTCCATGATCACTAGTGTTAGATTTTTCTCTTTCTTTTTTCAACATACAACCAACATACCCTGAGCCCCCCCCCCCCTCCCCATCAGCCTGAGTTACAGCATTTCCTCTGGGAAGTAATCCTCGACCATGTGTGGTCATGCGCATTGTGGGAAGTGGGTGTATCATCTTCATTTGGAGTGCATTTTCAAAATACTGTGCCTTCGTGATACACTTCCCTCTTGCCCTGAAATTCTGATAGACCTAAGGTTTGGGAGAATGGGTAGGGGTGGTGGGAGAGCAGCATTTTGGGAAAGTTTATTCTTTTAAAGAATGGGGATTTGGCCATGGGAACATTAATCAAGATAACGTCCCTCTCAAATGCATGGGTATTAAAATACTACAAAACCTGCATTTATAGTCGGATAATGATATCCTGTTTTGAGTTGAATGGTGGCTCCCCAAAAGATATGTCCACGACCTCATACTTTGCCCCTGTGAATGTTACCTTATTTGGAAAAGAACGGGGCAGGGGGTGGGGGAGGGTGGATCTTTGAAGCTGTAATTAAGTTAAAGATCTTGAAATGCGATCATCTTGCATTATCCAGGTGGGCTATACATCCAATGAAGAGTGTCCTTATGAGAGACAGAACAGAAGATAGGAACATAGAGGTAGGGCCATGTGAAGACAGAGGAAGAGATTGGATTTATGCAGCCACAAGGCAAAGAATGTCTGGAGTGCGCAGAAACTGGGGCAGGCAAGGAAGTGTTCTCTCCTAGAGCCTTCAGAAGGAGTGTGGTCCTGCAGACACCTTGATTTCAGACTTTTGGCCTCCAAAATGATGAGAAAATAGATGTATTTTTTTAAGCCAGCAGGTTTGTAGTAAAATATTATGGTATCCTTAGAAAACTTATACACCCTCTTTCTAATAGGTTATGCTTAATAGTCACTTTTCAGAGAGGAAACAATTTTCAAAAGTGCTGTGTAATGGTATAATATAAGTGAATCTGGGCAAGGTAACTAAGTCTCTCTGAGCCAGTTTTCTTACCTAAAAACATGGAAGTAGTAATCCCATCTTCACAAAGTGTTTAGAGTCTTAAATAAGATAAGATAAAATTACCCAGCAGACAACTGGCAAAAAGAAAAAAAAGGCAGGTGCTTAAATATGTATCCATTTAAGAACAGACCCCAGTGTACACTGCACAGATGCTCTGATGAATCAACGCTTCCCAGGAGAGAGCAGGGATAGTTAACATGCAAAATCTGGGCCTGTATAAGAATCTTTTTTGCATGTAACCACTTACACGGATCTGGCGTCAGCTCTTGTTCTCACTAACTAACCACTGCCCTCTCCCCCAACCTTCTCAACTTCCTGTTTACGTAGATTGCTGCTTCCTGGCTAAGGGAACTGAAAGGTTTCAGCCAGACTGCTTTTCCCCTGGACCTATGCCAAGAATACTTTCTTTGCTCTCCTTCTCTCCTGCTTTCTTGTTTTATAAGCTTTCAGGCTAATGAGGAGCAAACTGCTGCCCTGTGCTATCCCCAGCTAAGTAGCTGATCTTCTTCTTGGCTATTGGATCAAATCAGGTGGACATGAGAAAAAAATCACATCTAAGATTATGTAGGCATTAAGAAAGCTATCTGTCCCTGCTCACCACAGCCCCTCCGAGCTATCGATGCCTCTTTTTTGATTCAGCTGTGCTGGTCATGATACCTCCACTCTCAGGCCACGCGCTGATCTGTTGTGAGAAACGATCCTGACCAAGGCTGGCAGGACAACAGTAGGTTGAACTCAACCAGAACGCCAGGTTGGAAGGTTGTTGAAATTATCTAATTCGTGGTTCTCAATATGAGGCCAATGTCCAAGTCACCTGAGAAGCACTTTCAAAATAAAAAACAAACAAGCAAACATTTGGAACTGGAGGGTAGGCATGGGTATTTTGAAAAAAAATCTGCAGGTGATAAGGATTTTCCCCACTACTCTGAGCTTATTGTCCTGAGCACAGTTAATAAGAATGTGTACTCTAGCCCTGGCTGGTGTAGCTCAGTGGACTGAGCACAGGCCTGTTCGATTCCCAGTCAGGGCACACGTCTGGGTTGTGGGCCAGGTCCTCAGCAGCAAGCATGTGAGAAGCAACCACACACTGATGTTTCTCTCCCTCTCTTTCTCCTTCCCTTCCTCTCTCTTTTATTTATATTAAAAAATAAATAAAAATCTAAAAAGAAAGAAAAAGAATGTGTACTCTGGAGCCTGACTGGACTCAAATTCTGGCTCTGTCATCTATGAGCTGTGTAACATTGACCTCATTACTTAATTTCTCAGTGCCTCAATTTCCTCATCTGTAAAGCAGTAATAATAATACCTGCCTTTGTCACAGAGTTGTTGTGAGGAAGAAATGACTTAACGTGTGAACGCACTTAGACTATATGTACATTTGCTATTATTATCACTACTTTACTATTGTTTTTATTGACCTGCTGGAGGGCAGTGGAGTTGGCAGAGGATAGGATGGTTGAATTAGACATATGAAGATAATGCGGGTAGGGGAGATGGCAGAGTTCATGGTAAAATAGTGGACGTGGATAGCGGAGGTTGAATGGAAGAAAGACCAACATTGGAAGGAGAAAATCTGTAGTAATATTGAGGCATGCTCTCCGGCACTAGAGTGCCCGAGTTTAGATCCTGCCTTCACTACTTAGTAATGGCAACACCATGAGCAGATTACATAACTGTTTCCTCATCCATAAAATGGAGATGATAACAACAGTGACCTATTTTTACAGAGCTGTCCTGAAATCAAATGAGTTTATATATAACATGCTGATTTCTTAGACTAATGACTGGCACGTAGCAAGTGTTAGCTCTTATTTTTATTAGATTTGGGAAGGTCAAGGAACTGAGGGGCCAATTATGAGCGGGACATTGACATTATCCAAGATGACAGCAAGGTTTGAGATAAACAGGAAGATTGTGAGCCACATGTAAAAGTCTCCAATGAATAAGATGATCAGGAGGCTGGAAGTAAAGCAGCAAGAAGGAGGAGAGCAATAGTAGTCAAATGACACTAGCCTCCAAGTGGCCAAGTCTTTCACAAGAACATGGAAGCACCGACCAGAAGCAAAGAGGACCCCGACACCATATTCTGGCCCTTAACTGAGGAAATAAATTAAGGACCAGAGGAAGGGGGAACAGTCAGAGAAGGTGCTGAGGCTACAGGAGAGTTTTCTGCTTAGGAAGTGACAGCTCAGATGGCATGGTAAGAATCTGGGAGATTCAGGAAGAACAGAGAAAAAGCTACATTTGCTAAGCATCACAGTAAGTGCTATGGACAATGATAGTCTTCACCAGTGCTATCCAGTAGAACTTCAGGCAGTGAAGGAACTCTTCCATATCGGCACTGTCCAATGTGGTAGGCACTAGCCATGTGCGGCTACTGAGCCACTGAAATGAGGTCAGTGCCATCAGTGCTCCTGAACAATCACTGAGGAATTTTGTCACTATGCAGAACTCTGGGCCCCACTTTCACCCACCGAGTTAGAGTCTCTGCAGTTGAGTCCAGGATATGTTGCAAAGATCCTCATGTGACAAATACAGCCAGATTTAGGAACTGCAGCATGATACAGGAGGGTGAAGAAAGAAGACACCCAGGTGGGGTTAAAAGGAGGAAGGGCTATCTGATTTGGGAACTTTAAACTTTTTCTTTTATTCTAAGTGACATGGATAACTTTTATTTTGCAAATGGCTTGGTTGATATAAAAAATTAAAACCAAAAGAATGTAATAGTACATTGTATACATTAAACACTAGTATTAGGGTTCCTATTAGGGGAGAATTAACTGCTTGAGAAGAAATATTTTGATAACCGCTAAAATGCAAAAATGTGAGAGTGGAAATCCTTTCCACCTAAAAGGGAAGATGGATATGAAATGTGGAGGGCCCTCTGGGATGGATAAGGTTAGGGCAGGGAAAAGGAGAGAGGAGAGGAATTACGCAAGACGGCAGTGGACTGAGCACCCCACAGGAAACAGAAACCCCCTTTAAAAAGTCTAATAAAGTCCACCAAATTACAAAAGTTTGTTGAGCGTGTTATTTAACTTCTCTGTTTCTCAGATTCCTCACCTGTAAAACAGTGGTGATATTACCTACCACTTTGTAATACCTACAGATTTTTCTGGTGGAAGTAACTTGTGAAAGAGCTGAGTTTTCCAGCTCTTGGGACAACTTAGGTTGGTGAGGGGTTAATTAGAGCATAAACCTCTGAAAATTCTGCAAAAGCTGTGGGAAGCTTTGTGTTACGCCACATTGTGGAATTGGGTAGTTGGGGAAATCTCATTAAGCTCTCACTGATCATAGGAGCCTCCACTTTCATGTGGGTTACAGCACAAAAGGAAACAAAACAAAAAATGGCCTATGCGTCCTGCTTCCAGCACTCCCTGACCCCTAGGCTGGCCACATGAGCTTCTGCCCACTCATGGGCCTCTCCATTAGTCTATTCAGTCTCTGAGGCTGGTCTGCCTGTTGTCCTGTCCTCTCATCGCCAGCGTGGCCTGGTGAGCTCTGGCCTCAGCTCTTAGCACTCCCCAAGGGGTGTCACCAGGAAGTACGTGCATGTAGTTCTAGAGTATAGGGGGTTGGGGAAGCCAGACAGCAGGGTGGACCTGACTGATTAAGTACCTGATTTGAGAGGCCAGATCATGCCAGGCAAGTCCATAGGCAAAAGTGGGGCCCAGGAGGAACAGCTATGGGGAACAGGGGTACAGAGTTCCCCAGAGCAGCTGGGATATAATTGAGACATAGGGAAAGAGCAAATGTAACCCAGGAATACATGCCAGCAATTAAACCTTAGAAGCCAAATCTGCTTTCAGTTCAAGGAACAAAGAATGGTCAAAAATAGAAGAAGTAGCACAATGTCAGAAGCAGGTAAATGCAGGAATAGAGCAGGTCAAGGTAGGATTTCTAGTGGTACTGCTAGGTTACCTGGGGCTCCCTCTCCTCAATGAGAGGTAGAGGTTGGAGAAAATATGTATGCTGTACACATGGAAATATATCTTTTTGGGTGTGTGGTAAAGTACACATAACATAAAGTTAACTATCTGTAACTGTACAGTTCAAAGGCATAAAGTGCATTCACACCGTAGTGCAATATCAACACCATCCATCTCCAGAACTGTTTCACCATCCCAAACTGAAGCTCATTAAACAATTCCCTATTTTCTCCTCCCACCAGCCCCTGGTAACCACTATTTTACTTTCTGTTTCTATGAATTTGACTATCCTATATCCCTCATGTAAATGGAATCATACAATAATGGAATCCAAAAATGGAATCAACAGTGTGTCCTTTTATGCCTGCTTTATGAATGATACCTTTTTAATATCCCCTCAAGTTTCCTCAGGAACATGTTTTCAGCTTTGTCACACCTTATGTCTCTACTAGGTCTTCAAATGAACCAGCCACCTGCCCTTTATCCACCACTGGTGCTGATTCTCCCCTTGATGAAGATGTGTGCACTCAACAGGAAGGGGTTCACTTCCTCCCTTTCCATCACTTCTGGTGCTGCCAATTTGCCTCCTCTGTTCCCCAGTCACCACTACCAGTGTAGCTCTATTCAATCATACCACAGCCCTCTCTAACCCCAAAATGGAATGAAGTTGCCCCTCTAAAGAGTGAAAGCTTTTTCAAAAACCTTGGATAATCTGGCATCTAAATAAGTACATTTGGATTCAAACAGATGGCTTTGAAGCTCTTTTAATTAACAGGTTTGGGTAGGACTCACTCTGTGACACCACCTACCTCAGCCTCCCTCACCTGCCTGACTTGTGCCCACAGAAAAATAGCTATACCCTTCCACTGACCACCCCCCACTCTCATCTCAAGGTAGTGCTCTGCTTTTGCAGCACCAGGCCTCTCCTCTGCCCTCCTCTTAGGATTAGGGACTACTTCATCATCCCCTCTCTGTTCAAGGGTATCAACCATTTTCTTAGGGTCCCCATCATTAGTTCCCATTGTTCTTTTTACCATTTCTCCTAGAAGGCCAATGAGCCTGCATGCAAATCAGACCTCCGGTGGCTGCTGTGATATCCCAGAACTCTCAAGATGATATGCAGTTGAGTCTCACCATGACTCTTGTGGCCCATGAATTTTATTTTTGAATAAGATGACGGATGGGGTAAGTTGGAGACTGTATATACATGACCAGACATTACCAGGGAGCTTGGTCGAAAGGCTCTTGCCAGGCACAGAAGGTCAAAAACTATCACCTTCATGGTTTGAAAGTGAACCCTGAGAAGGAGAAAAGTACATGGGATTTGGCAAAAATCAGGGTTCAAATCCTGACTCCTTCATCTACTAGATGGGTAACCCTAGCAAATGACTTACTCTGGCTAAGCCACAGTTTTCTCAACTTGCAAAGTTGGTATAATATAAAAATATGTAGGGTATATCCATTTGCATTAGTGTTGGCTATGAGAAACAGAAACACAATGTAAGTGGCTTAAACAATACAGTTTATTTTTCTCTCACATCAAAGTCCTGAAGTGGAAAATCCAGAGCTGCTCCACAATGTTCTCAGAGACTCAGGCTCACCTCACTGCTCTTCATCCCTCCAGTGTGGCCCTCACCTTCACTGTCCAAGAATGTGACTAAAGTGACGAACATCACTTCTGTGTTCTAGCAAGTAGGATGGAGGAAGAAATTAAGAAGAAGGGACACAGGGTATGTACCACTTGTCTTTTGAGGAAAATTGCCAGAAGCTGCCATACAACACTTCTGCTCATATCACATTGTCAAAACCTTAGTCACATGGCCACACCTAGCTGCAAGGGAGGCAGAGAAAGTCCAGACAGCCTTGTGCAAAGCTAAAAATTGAGAACCATGTTACAATGGAAGACAGGTAAGTTGAATTTCAGGGGACATTCTGAAACTCTGTTACATAAATTATTTTAAAGATTGAAGTGGTCCATCAGTGAATGTTGGCTATTTTTAATATTCTTCCTTGAGAAATTACTAAGGAATACAGCAAAGCCAGGAATAAGAGTGTCCACCAATGAGGAGAAGATGTGGCTTTCATTTCACCCTTTTTCATTGCTAAGATAGTGACTCAGTCAGACATCGTAGCTTATGAGGTGCTGACTTAAAACTTTCAAAGTCGTTATCTCCTTTACAAATTTAAATAAGTGATACTTTAATGGGACTCCGCTTGCTTTGTGAGTATCATATTTACTCAGTGTGAGCGATCAGTGACATGACAAGGCAGAATCTTGAAAGGGAGTCTTCAAGGTAGTTTTCTCCAACGGTCTGTGTATGTCCTCATATCCCATTCACCACCACATGTGAGGGATTCCTTTTCTGTAGCAACTTCTGCTGTCAAGATGAATCTGATTCAACATGAATCTCCAACATAAATCTGATTTCCCTCTGCCATCAGCTAACATTCTGTCCCAGTGCAGACTAGTGTCTGAAGAATCTTGCTTCTTCTCTATCTTAAGAATTCCCATATGACTTGCTAACTGAGATGATCTCTTTTATTCTAGAGAACACCACCCTCCCAAAGCCCCTGATGCACATTAAGTAAAAACTAAGGCATTGGAAAAATTGACCAATTCGTTTGTGGTCAGATTCTAGTCTAATGGCCTTCAAAAGACTTGTTTAGCAGAATAATACCCCATCATTTTTTCTTTTGAAATGTTACATCGCATCCCTATGCTGGTATGACTGAAGATGGAAGGGCCCAAAGCCCAGCACACTCGGCTTGGTTCTTACTAAGCACCTTCACTGAAGAGTCCCTGGGTACCTCCATGGAACTCTAGCGCTCACATCACTGTACTCAATTTGAACATCCTTATTCTGTTCCATTTTCTTGTTTTAAAAGCTGGCCAGGTGAAGGGGAAAGGCCGGCTGTATGTCAGATGTTGAAATCTTACTAGCCATGTAAGTAAGATTCAATTTGAGATTGAATCTTTGAGATTCAATTTCCCCATTTGTAAAATGGAGATGATGAAAGCTGCTTTCTTGCATTGTAATGGCAATTAAAGTGAATTTACAGTTATAAAGTTCCTGGCATAGAGCAGCTTCTCAATAAATGTTAGCTCCCTTCCTTCTTTTCCTTCCCCTTGAGGTAAAAAAAATGGCATCTAACACACCTTTAGCAGATGTTTAACACCTTTTTCCCACCACACTGACTGCTGTGTGTGTAGGTGAGTGCCTTTTTCCATGTATCTAAAAATACAGGTCACCCAGACCAGTGTGGCTCAGTTGGTTGGACATCATTCTGCAAAGCAAAGGGTCACCAGTTTGATTCCCAGTCAGGACACATGCCTGGGCTGCGGGTTTGGTCCCTGGTTGATGCTTCTTTCCCTCTCTTTCTCCCTTCTTTCCCCTCTCTCTAAAAATAAATTAATTAATTAAAATCTTTTAAAAAATGAAAAAAATACAGATCACCTCTAGGTAGTTTTAGGAACTGGCAGCTAATGATTATTATAATTTGTATAAACAGTCCTTAGGCATTAATTGAGTTAATGGAAGTACTATCCAATAAGGCTGTGCCATAGAATGGATAGACGAGTTCCTCATGTTTAAAAATACTCATTAAAGGAAAGTATTTTTTAATACTCATTAAAGGAAAGTAGCCTGCCTCTCACAATAAAGAAACTGAATATTGTTGAAGAAATAAATAGCTTCTCCTACCCACCCGTTTGGACAGAGCAGCCAGAGCACCCTCATGCTCAGTGTAAAGCACTGAGTCACTTTATATAAAGGTCAAGTGAGGGGGAGGGAGCTGCTCAGGCCAGACACCAGCTCCTCAGGCATGGGATTCTTGGACAGCATCACAAAGAGGATGGCTCAGGCTCAGTCTCTGAGGGAATTTACTAGTTTCGGCCCTAATTCCAGCATCAGACAGCAGGGCATAATGGATAATGTCTGTTGAAGACAGCACGATGGCCCCCAAAGACATCCACATCCTAATCCCTGGAACCTCTGCATATATCATGATACCTGAAAAGAGGTAATTATGGAATTATGGCAAAGGTTGCCAATGGAAACAAAGTTGCTAATCAGCTGACCTTAAAATAAAAAGATTATCTTGGATAATTCAGGTGAGTCCAATGTAATCACAAGGGTCCTTAAATGTGGAAGAGGGAAGTAGAAGAGTCAGAAGGAAATGTGATGATGGGTGTGGAGGTTGGAGTGACTTGATGTGAGGCCTCAACCTGCCATTGCTGGCTTTGAAGATGGAAGGGGCCACAACCCAAGAAATGCAGGTGGCCTCTAGAATCAGGTTAAAAGGGAAGGAAACAGACTGCCCCCTCCAGAGCCCTGAAGTCACCTTGATTTTAGCCCAGCGAGACCCATTTTGGTTTTCTGACCTGCAGAACTGTAAGATAAGAAATTCGTGTAATTTAAGCCACTACGGTTGTGATAATTTGTTGCAGCAGCATTATAAAACTAATAAAGTGGGAGATGGGCAGGCACTGGGTCATTGTACAGGACAGTGGGGGGGGGGGGCGTGTGCATCAGTGAGTCCAGCTGTGGGAAACTAAATATCACAGAAGCTGGAGAGGGACAGCGAAAAGTATCAAGGCTTACACTAGCATAAGAGCCATCTCTCCGGCTTACTGGTTTGTTTCTTTGTTAAGTTGGAGATGGCCACTCCTCAGCCTCCACACCTGCAGAGGAAAGGCAGCAGGAAATGTGGGCAAAACATCCAAAGTAAGTCTTGCATGCGTTTCCTAGTCAGTCACCCTGTGATCTTGGGAACTAATGGTCTCCAAACCCCCCCCCCCCCCCCGCTGTAGTCCCTGCTGAGGACCCCGCAGGCCTCCTGACCCTTGTACTGTCAGGACTGTTTCTCAGACACAGACTCACATGTCCCTCTGAGCACCTGATTTCCTCGTAGAGTCTCAGACACTCAGTTTATTTTGCTTTCAGCCTCAGAGCTAAAAAGAAAAGTAAATGCCACACGATGATCATGTTAATTTAATGATAAAAATAGATACCATTTGAGTAAACATACTTCATAAAAACTTTACAGGCCTCATTTCTTTTAATCATCATGACCTACAAGGTACATACTATTATTATCTGAATCTTACTAATAAAAGAAATAAAATGTAGCATGATTAAGGAGACTGTCCCGAATCATAGACCTAGCAAGTGGTAACCACGCTCAATCTTACTTCAAAGCCCATGCCCTTAGGTGTTTTATCACTGCTTCCCACTGCCTTAGGTGCTGCATTACTTCTCCATAACTAGCTGCAGATTGGGATGCTCAGCTTCCTGTGGTTCTCCCAACACCAGAGCAGACATTATGACTGAAAATCACTTGCAATAATAAAGTAACTGACATAGTTCAAATATCTAACAACATTCTTTCAATCCTAACTCCCATGCTATACTGGCCCACTAAGTGACGTTCCCTCCTTAGGCTCCCATCCAAATATATCCATCTCTTCCTGATCTAACTTCCCATCCCCTCTTTCCTATTTCCTTCCAAATTCCATTTGCCATGACTGATGGAGGAGAAAAGAAGGGGAATGAGATAAGGTGCAGGAAGAGAAATTGGGCTGGGCAGATAGATAGGGTAAGAGTTCCAAGCCCTGTAGGAGAATGGGCAGCAATGGTGCCTAGCAGGTCTAGAAGCTGAAGGATGGGATTCAGTCTCAGAGTTCAACCAGCTCTTGTTCAAGTAGCATACCTCATGCTTTGTCTTCCTTGTGTGGCCCATGCCTCTCTTGCTCAGGGTTCCCAGACCCATCTTACCAGAGGTAAAGAGGTGAGCCATGGGAGGTGAGAACATAAAGAGAAATGAAGAAAAGAGGCAGAAAGATGCAATAGAATGCTGCTCCAGTTCAGTTTCATTTTTCTCCCTGGGGAAGGTAGGTGTCGATCTAGGTGCCCAGGCATTCATTCAACAAACATCACTGAATATCACCTCTATGCTAAACAATATTCTAGGCACAGGCAATTCGGAGAGGTAAACAAGAAAAATGTTCCCATCAAAATGAATCTTTCAGGAGCAAAAGTCTTATTTAAATGAATCCGGAAAGACTTTCCAAAACAGAGTCAGCCAGGCACTCAGAGCTACCCTAAGGGTCTAGGCTTTGCAACAGACTGATACGGTCGCTTCAGCTCAGATACAGCTAATCTGATATGCTTCGCCTTATAAGGATGCAGATCATCATGAAAAGAAGGTAAAGGCTTCATCTTAGAGGGCAGCTCTGACCGACTGATAGTGATTGCCTAGAGTCCTTTGTTGAGAAGGATTGTGAAACCCCATGTGGTCTGAAGCAGGAAAAGCGGCTATGATAGATTAGCAATGTCTGCCACATGTATATAAGGATGAGTGATGGCAGATGCACTATATGTTACTACCCTGGCCCTAATGTGGATTATCCTACACCTTTCACAGTTGTCCCATACCTGTGCATTTTCCAACAAAGCAACAAGTGCTAGGGAAGGCGGAATTATGCAGTAGAAAGAGCACTGGAAGCTGAACAGAGGAACTTCTCTTTCTATTCTGCAGCATGGCACGGTGGGATGGAATGAGCACAATTTCTCCGGAGTCAGAGGCATGGCTTTGGAGCTGGGCACTCTCCTCTTCCACAGACTGTCTGGTCCTACAAGTGTTACAATTGATTCCTGCATTTCATGGTAGATATGTTTGATAAAGACTCTACGAATTAGCAAATACTGAACTATTGCTTCTAGGGGAAATGCAGGGTTAGGCTCCTACAAACCTCTGGTCATGACATTGTCATCAACCAGTCAACACATAACTTCATTTTATGGGTGTTTCTGTTCAGAGACAACTTATTTAGCATATGTTGTTGATTCATTAACATTGACTTCACAGCCAAGAGCACTATGACTTGTGCCTGAATGATGTTTATCTAACATGCATTTTGTCTCTGCGAGGTACATCAGTTCTTTTTGTGCTTAGGAATAGTAGACAACACTTCAACATTATGACTGGGGGCCTTAAACAGCAAAAGCACCAACAAAAAGCATAATAATGTGACACTAAATAGACTCTAAAAGGGAAACTTGTCTACAGTATAGGAGCTGAGACAAGAAGACGGAGGCTTGCCTTGTTTACCTCGGCTGGCAACGGGCATGTTGGACAACTCAATTTTTCCACTGCTCTGCACGTGTCTATGTACGACCAGGAAAGTGCCAGGAGTATTGATTAGGGGTAATAAATACAATTTAGTGAGTAAGCAAATTTGCAAATACAGAATCCACAAAATAATGAGGACAAACAGTACTTACCCTCTGTGACCCTCAGTCATAGAACCTCCTCGACTCTACAGGTTAAATGAGACAAGGTATGTAAAATGCTTCACATGATTCTAGTTTGCTCTTCTTTATACCAAATGTCTGCATTGTTGCCTTTGGTACTTTATCTGCTCTGCTCAATCCAGAGAGATAAGCAAATACCAAGAAATTTGCAAATTTCCAGCCAAATGTACCATCTGTATCCCTAGAGCATAAGTAAAAAACTGCTCATACTAACTCAAGGAGAAAAGGAGGTGCTTTGAACCAACTCAAAGGGCAATCTCCTGGGTCACTGAAGTGTGGAAAGAGGAAGATGAGAAGTAGTTCCTGCTCTTAGATGGCTGCATCATCGGCCACCCCTGCTTCTCTCTGAGCGTCTGCTACACTTTTCTGCTTCTCTCAGCAGACAGGTTTCCTCTGCTTTCTCTGGCCTCCTTGCACCCTCCCAATTACAGCTCAAATGTGTTTCTGGCATCCACAGTGCTGACTGCAGCCTACTCTACATGGCTGGTGTGCACCTGTGGTGTGTGTCTGTCTAGCACCATTCTCCCACTTCTGGTAACAGAGCAGCTGACTACACATCTGGCCCCAGGGTTGGCCTATGACCCAGCCCTGGCCATTGACTCTCCTGAGATTGTGATGCTTTCTTACTCATCCTCTATCACTTCCGTCATTACTCTGTATATCTTATTACTGCCTCAAGGCTTTTGTTTGCTCAGAGCTCTTGTTTATCCATGGTTTCTACTTACTCATGAACTCCAAATACTGCCTTCTCTCCAAGTCTTGCAGCTTCTGCTCTCACTGATTATTATTTTCTTTGTCTCTTCAGTTCTGATTCCCAAAAGAAAAAAAAATCACTGGCACAGTTGACATTTATTTGAGCAAAACTTTCATGTCAGGATACTTTATAGGCTAAGATCCAGCCATTGATCAGCTGCTCTTAGGTCAGTGCCTGCCATTGTCCAAGAAGCTGTGGGAAGGGGCTATAGGGAGCAGAAGGTGTGCATATGGCATTAAATGTAGTCACCTATGTTTAATGATTTATATCAAGCTGGTTATCTAGATGCCTATCTTTTTCTAATACCCCAAGTCCAATCTATGAAGAAGTCCTATTAGGTCTACTCTCAAGATATATTAAGAATGTAATCACTTCTCTCTATTCCCACTGCTACCACTCTGCTCCAGGCCACACTGCCTCTGACTGCATTACTGTAATAGCTTGCTAAGAGGTCATCTGCCTCTAGGCATACTCTGTTCCCAGCATAGCAGCCAGAGTGCGTCTTTTAACACCTGAATTAGGTCATGCCATTCCTTTGCTTCATATACTCACATTTCACTCAAAGCAAGAGCCAAAGACTCAGCTCCTTCCAGGCCCCCACCCCCAATTATACTCTGACCTCACCTTTACCATTTCGTCCTTGTTCACTCCACTCCAGCCACACTGGCTCCTTGCTTTTCCTCAGATATTCCTGGCATGCTCCCACCACAGGGCCTTTGCTCTAGCTGCCCCATCCATCTGAAGCACACTTCTAATAGTTACTGGCTTGATTAACTCCTTTAGATTTTTACTCAAATCTCTGTAGTTTTAAATACTATGGTTCCCTACATATCCATTCCCTCTTGCCCTGTACTGCTTTTTCTTCCTGCGCTGATCACTTTCTAACATACTATGTAAATTATGCTAGTTATTTATTGCCTGTCTCCCCCTGCTAGAATGTAAATTCCACAAAAAGAGAGATCTTTGTCTATTTTTTTCCTTAATGCACTCCATAAATATTTGCTGAATCGAATTGAATTCCTTGGTAGGGAGCTATAAACATGGTTTTCTGGTATGATATAAAATATCTATTCCAGGAAAATTTATATCACTAGTGCACATACAGAAAAGTGGAAAAGTCTCAATTAATAATCTAAGTTCCCATTCAAGAAACTAGAAAAAGAGCAAAACAACTCAAACAGAAAGGTAGGAAATAACAAAGATGGGAGCAGAAATCAGTGAACTTGAAAGCAATACTACAAACAATTCTACACAAATAAATTTGACAACTAAATGAAATGAACCAATTCCTTGACAACATAAATAACCCAATTCATCCAATATGAAATAAATCATTTGAATAGAACCATAACCAGTTAGGCAACTCAGAATGTGTAAAATAAAAAAAATAGCCCCGAATTCAGGTGAGGCTGCAGGGAACCAGATCACTCGTATGTTGTGGGTGGGGCTGTAAAGAGCATATCCAACCTGGAAAATAGTTTGGGACTTCCTTAAAAATCTAAACATGTAACCACCACACAACCCAGCAACTGCACTCATGGACGTTTATCCCAGAGAAACGAAGGCTTATGTTCACACAGAAGTCTGTACATGAATGTTTATAGCAGCTTTATTTGTAATAGCCAAAAGGTGTAAACAACCTAGTGTACTTCAGCGGGTAAATGGTTAAATAAATTTGGTATATCCATTCCAAGGAATACTCAACAACAACAAAAAAAACATTATTGGTATGCACACAATTAAGATTGATCTCCAGAGAATTATAAGTGAAAAAAGCCAAAAATGAACATATTGTATGATTCAATTTATAGACCATTCTTGAAATGACAAAATTATGGAAATGGAGAACACATTAATGGCTGCCGAAGATAACAGACAGGTGGGAGCTGAGGAGAATGGGAGGGAGGTAGGTGTGGTTATAAAAGGGCAACGTGGGGATCCTTGGGGTCATGGAAATGTTCTATAATGACATCAATATCCTGGTTGTGATACTGTACTGTAGTTTTGCAAGATGTTACCTGTCGGGGAAACTGGGTATATCAGTTAGGGTTCTCAAGAGAAACAGAACCAATAGTATATATAAATATAAATATAGATATAGATATAGACACTGACATATTTATATAGATATATAAGAAGCAATTTGTTATAGAAATTGGTTCACACAATTACGGAGACTGAAAGTCCCATGATCTGCCATCTGCAAGCTAGAGAACCAGGACACCAGCCAGTGGTATAATTCAGTCCAAGCCCTAAGACCTAAGTACTAGGGAGGTCGATAGTGTTAGGTCCAACTTCAAAGCCTGAGAATCAGGGGTCAGCAGCCTAAGTCTCAGTCTGAGTCCAAAGGTCTGAGAAGGAAGAACACCAGTGTCCAAGGGCCGAAGATGGATATCCCAGCTCAAGGAAAGAGAGCAAACTCACCCTTCCTCCACCTTTTTGTCCTATTCAGATCCACAAGCATTGGATAACACTCAACTCACTCTCATTGGAGAGGATGATCTCCTTTACCAGTCTACTTATTCAAAAGCTAATCTCTTCCAGAAACATCTTCACAGACACACCCAGAAATAATGTTTTACTGGCCATCTGGGCATCCCTTAACCCAGTCAAATGGGCACATAAAACGAACTATCACAGTTGGTAAGGGTTGTGTTTTTTCTGTATTACTTTTTACAAAAACATACAAATTTACAGTTATGTAAAAATTAAAAGTTTAATTAAAAAATCTCAATTTTAAGATACTATGGAATATATTTAATTGTAGCTATTTGGGGGAAAGAAGAGAAGTACTTCATTAAATTTAATTATTGATTGTAAAACTGCATCTCAATTTCATATTATAGAAAACAATATCTCCCAAAGCAGTCCAGGAAGCTCTAATTATTAGAAATGAGAGCTGCTGAAAGCAAAGGCTTGCCCTGCCTGTGCCTTCAGAGGGTTGAAAGACATGGATTTAGTCCCAGCACGGGTCAATTAACTGGGCTTATTCACAGAGGAAAATGGTGAAGGTACACCACGCTCACGGCTCACATGGGCCAGGCACTGCTCAAACACTATCCATAAGAGACACAAATACGTGAAAGCAAACAGGCAACACAAACCCATCTCTGCTAAGCACCTCTTCTCAGCCTGGACAATTCCTCATTTCCTCAAGTGGTCAGCAGGGAACAAACCAATTTTAAAAGTTGTCACAATCAATAGCCAGGAACAAAATTGTAAAATGCAATCCCTTCAGAACCAAGACCCCAAACCCCCACTACATATTTTAATGCCAACGTAACAAGAACGATAAAGAGAAACCCAAAGCCTTAACGATACAGTAGAAGGAAGTCATGCTACAGGAACAGTCATCCCAGCTCATAACTGGAAAGACTAAACAAATGATATGGTAACGCTTCCCATTCACAGATTGAATGCAGTGCTGATTAACAGGGCATTTGGAGTTTTATGAATACAAAATAATTGTACAATGCACTGAAAAGAAGCATACAAATGAGGGTGTTCTGGGAGGAAAAAAGATAATGTTGCAGAACTTCCCTTTCCTGGATTTAAAAACATTGTGATGTCACATACAGCAGCAATGACCAAAACTCTTGGGCAGTGCAACTCCTAATTGAACGGGAGGCTCTGAGTCAGCATGGTGAAGGAAAATGTGGGGGAAGAGGCCTGAGCTAGACTACTCGGAGGCAATGGGTGTCTGGGGAGGGCTTTTTTTGTTTGCAAAACAAAGACTTCTTTCAAGGTAGCTCAAGGTAAGAGAAGACACCTATAACGAGCAGTTTTACCTCAGCTAGGGGTGGACACAAGGGTCAGCCGTGCCTCACTGCACTGAAACTGTGCACAAATGCAACTCTGTCCTTACCTCAAGAACAGCTCCTGGTGCCTCCCCCTACTCCCCACTCGCTGGGTGACACCTCATCCCACCTCCCATTCAGTCCCAAGCAGAGGCAGCTCTAGAGGATGTTCATACCACCTGTGCACTTCTGTTCTCCCTGTCTGAGAGGTAGTAATTGGTTTTCCTGGCTTCCCCCTTTTTGCTTTTCCAACTTTCCAACAGTGGTGTAACAGATTCCCTGAATTAAATCCCTTCTGTGTAACATATCTACAGTGGTTTCTGTTTTCCTGATTGGACACTGGTTGCTACATTGCCAACTCCAATGCTGACCATTTTTTGTTTGTTTGTTTGTTTGCTTGCTTGCTTTGTTTTGTTTGAGCCAGAGTGTACAAATCACAAGCTGTTTCTCTTATAGGCAGGTATTCACCTCTGGTCCAAAAAACCATGTTCAGGGCATGGCTATTTCGAGCAGATGGTCTGTCACCCCAAACTGAGTGGTGCGACTGAGAATAGGACAGAAGCTGGTGGAGCTGGGAGTGGGTGGATGGTATGCGTGAGGAGGGTTGACAGTTGAGGAAGGACTACGAAGAGATTTGAGCAGAGTTACCCCAACATGCAGAGCAAAGTCTACTGTCAGAAATCCTGACAGAAATCAATGACCAGTAGTCAGTGTGGTAACCAACTGGGTCAAAAGCCAAAGGACGTACAGTTGCCGTCACAGGAAGTAGATTCCAGGACTGAGGCAGACTGGGACAGAAGTGGCCATTTCAGAAAAGTCAGGGGCAACTATGCAGAGATGTGCTTACGTACACAGAGTGCTGGACAGTGTTAAGTATAGTCAGATAAAAGGGACTTGGGAGCAACTACAATTTATCTGAATTTGCCCCTGATGTGAAATATTCCCCAACCTGCCCTCTCTTTTTCTTTTCTTCATAATTGTCTTTTATTACATGATTAATATTTTTGTTTTCTTTATCTTATTTGGAGAGTTTCTCTCCTTTTAAGCAATGAAGTGATATGTGTTCATTGTAATGGAATATATATTAGAATTTATAGATAAATGACAAGAAAAATATAAAGTGCATCTGTAATCCAGCCATCCAAGGTTAACCTTTCAGACCTTTTTTATATCTCCATATTCGTATGCATATACCTATGTTCATATGTATAGATTTTAAAACCAAAAGTAGTTCACTTCTTATGGGAGAAATAACAGGGAAGTGTCTTATTTTTTTTTTAAAGTAGACTAATTAAACAAATCAGAAATTACAGAAATAAATTCAAATCTACACAGTAAGTTAATACATAAAAGATTTTGTGAAAGAAGCAATGAATAAATAAATCCTTATTGAACAACATAGGAGAAACTGGATATCATTTAAAAGAATGTAAATATATTACCACACTTTATACTATATGCCAGAATAGATTCAGAGTTCAATAGTTAAACTGAAATCTATTTTCATTTGAAGGTAAAATTTTTTTAAATGTATCATTAAATATGGAAGACAATACAATACTATGCTTTTATTATTAACAAAAAACAAGATGTCACTTTTGGAATATTGAAGCATTTAAAAAAATCATTAATGACAGAGTCAAAGGGGCTTTATGTCATGAAACACCAAATCAACTAATTAAAAAGTGAATTCAAGATAGAGAACAATGGAATGAGAAACCACTGAAAATAAATGTCAAATAAAGCTTATTGTCTATCATATTTAAGGGACTGATGAAAATATGAACAGTCAGGACCCTTTTATGGAGTGATAAATAGCCTAAAGATATAAATAACAAAAAATACAAAAAGTAAAGAAACACTTGAGAAAAGTCTGTCTCACTAATAATTAAGGAAACTGATGAGGTAACAACTCATTCTGCTATCGAAAGTATCAGTGAGAAAAAATCCAATGTAAGCCTAACAATTAGTAAACAGGTACTTGAACATTGGTTATGGCACTAAAAATTAAGAAAACCTTTCTACAAAGCAACATGTGTTAGAAAAACCTTTCTAACACTTCCCAAAGTGTTAATCCCACTTTGGGGAAAAAAGAAAGAGTTCTAAAACTATTTTTTATATCTGTACCACTTAGTATTGTGAAAAACTAGATATAAGCCAATTTGGGGGTCAATGCCCCAAATAAAGGCAATAAGTCATTATGAAAATATTGATATGTTAATATGGTAGAATATTGAATTGCTGATAAAATGATGAATTTTGAACAATGTGTATTAATGGAAAAGAAAAAACAGAGCTTAAAATAGAATGAAAACTTCTAGATATGACTATGTAAATATCATGTCTATACAACAATAAAGATTTTAAAAGACAGCAAGCAGAATCTTATAAATGTTGTATATCTTATGATAAAGGCATTCTTTATGCTTTTTTAATCCGTTGCATCAAATCTAATTTGGTTAAATACATATAAAACCATAGTATGCAGTTTTCAATAAAATATCACAGATAATCAACTATGAAACTTGGCACATGACGTACGTCACAATTCTCTATCCTTCTCCAATCCATCCCCATCCAGAACTCCTAGGAATAGCTGAAATTTAGAACAGGAATTCCTACCACTTACTTTGTAACACATTTTGTGGTACACTGTCCCCCTCCCTCTCCTCTCAGGACTGAAGCATTCCTTCCCCCGCCTGCTGTGGCAGTTGCCTGACAGCTCTCAGATGAGTGTCTTTTTAAGAATTGCCTTCCCTCAGCTGAAGAAAGAGCTTTGCCCAAGATCATGCCCCGTTCCTTGGGGGAAGCCCCTTCTAACAACCGGACAATGTTGGGGGGCGGGGAGGACAATAAAGACCAGACTCCCTTGCCTCAAGGAAGGGCACCTCTGAAGGGTCATCTCTGCCCAGAGCTCCCTATGGGAGCCTTTGTTGCAACTGCACTACTTACTCCTCCCTCTGTCCAACCTGCCACAAAGAGAGACCAACACTGAGCCCCTGATACCACACCATTCTTCCAGGAAACCAACCAGCCACTTGATGGCAAATTACACTGGAAGGGGCACTGATTAATTTTGACTGGAATAAATACATATTTGGGGTATAGGGTTTGCCTTTCCTGCCTTCAGGGCCTCAACTAGCACTGCTATCTGAGAGTGTTTGATCCACTGACATGCAATATTTTTATTGAACCCAGGAATCCATTTCATGACAGCAGGTGCAGCAGTGGCACATGACCACAGGGTCCACCCTTCCTGTCTCATGCCATACTACACAGAAGCTGCCAGCCTGACAGGTGATGAAATGGCCTTTGGAAGATGCAACCGAGCTTCCACTTTGGAGGTGATACCACGCAATAACATCTCCCAAGATGCAGCAAACACCACAAATTAACAATTACTACGTGAACCTGTGTTCTCAAAAGGTATAAAACATGCTTCTGGAATCCAAAAGAGGACGGAAGTAGTAGTGACCCTGGGCCCTACTTACCGTCACTCACATTGACCCACTTTTGGTATTTATGCTTCTTGTCCCAGCAACTCTGAACTCTGTGGGTTTAGAGGTGCTGGTGATTGACTGGGTAGTTGTTTGCCCAATTTTGATAGTAAATGAAGCAAAAACAGCCTGAGAAGGGCATGGTAACCACAGGCCCACCAAGCAAGCCAACTAGACAACAGATCTAAGGGTGAGGGAAACAAAAATGGGCTGTAGAGCAGGGCGACAATGATTATCAATTGGTACCTTCAGACCAGGTACAGTACCAGGGACTGTTGTTTATCCCATTTTCCCAGGATCTGAGAGGAGCTGTTGCTAGAGCTTATATGAAGTGACTGCATCCAGTGCAAAGGGTAGGCTGTAATAGATGCCATGGTGTGCCGCTCAGTCCTCCATTCTGGATTGAGGCAATCACTCGTTCCCTCAGCTGCTAGGAATATTGGCAGCTGTTGGCTCTCGGGAGACTCTTCTGATTCTGGCCTCAGTTGAAGGGGGGTCACCTTACCCAAGCTGATAGGCAGCCAACATCTAATGACTAGTCCTTGCCCAGCTATAAAGGCTCGGCCCTCTTTCCCCATGGAATTGGCCGAGAGACCTTTGTTGTGAACACATTGCTGTTTAATCCCTCCTTCTGCCCAATCCTTCTTCCTTTGCCTCTCTTCTGGTATGAATCCCTGGGCCCTCCCCAGTAAGCTTCCTGCATGCAAATATCCATCTCAGGGTCCGGTTCTGGGAAATTCAGTACAGAACAGTTACATTAGTTTGGGTTGTTTTTTTTAATAGGAGAAAATACTATCTAGCACACAAGGCTGTGTGTTGATACTAAGAATCCCTGGGTCATCTATGTCTGGAATGCTCATTTACCTCATCAGCAACATTGGCACAATTTCTTCTCCTTTCAGAGACTTTGTTTTTCTGTGTCCCCATTGCATGTGCTGAATATCAGAAGCAACCAGGAAGCCTTTCGGTTCTACTTCTGTTTAATGGCCATTTCCTTTCTTCTTCAGCTCTCCAGTTGTCAGGCCCTGAGCTTTACTATCCCATCTTTTCAGAAAGCCACTGGTCCCACTAGCTGTCACTTGCCTTCCTCCACCCAGAGTCAAATAAGTTCCAGATGCTTAGAGCGTCGTGGGAAGCTCTCCAGTGTCACCAGGAGGAGGGGAACTTAGATTCCTCGGGTCAGCAGTCACCATCTTGTTTCTCTGTGTCCTTCCTCTGCCCCCAGTGCTTTTCTTTCATGATCAGAGTGAAGTCGCTTCCAGTTCCTCTGCCCGCTAGGATTTCAACACCTTTTTATAGTTAATCTCTGTATTATACTTTCTATTTTGTTGTTGTTGTTTTACACTTTAAAGTGTCTGAATGACAAAGCTATAAGCGGGAACTAAACTTCATTTCTTCCTTCCTTCCTTCAGTACATTTCTTGTGTACCAACTGTGAGTCGTCTCTTAAGTGAAGCTAAGCTATACCTACTGTTATTTAAGGTTATTAAATGTGATATTAGGGACACAATCATTCCTTTTTGAAACCTCCCTAGGGGCCACAGTTGGCAGCAGATTGCTGGTCTGGCTGAGTCTTGTAGCACATCCTGCTGGAACAACAAGCCAGAGCTCATGCCCTTCGATGGAGAGCATATTAACAGCATTCTCTTTGTGTAGGAAGGCCTCCAAGTTTTGTAAAGGCCCACTATGTTTAGTGTATTAAAGTGAAATGCCCCTAACTGGTAGATTTCTATCGACCAGACAGTCTTCAAAGGCCAACTGGGACAGGGCAGCTGGAAACCACAACCTAGCCCCCTCCCCAGCAGCTCCTTTAAGACATCAGGCCCTCCTGTGCACTTCTAAATCAAGACCCTCATGATTTTGGGCCTTCTCCATCCTCACATTGTTGTTGACCTTAGTCCTGAAGCCTGGACACACTTCTCAAACTTTCTACAACCTCCAGGTTTTTGACCTTGTAATTCATCCTCCTATATATAGCCTTGCTTCTCTCTCAGGGCATAGCTTGGGGTCAGAAGAGGGAACTACTACTTGTCAGCACATTTTCTCAAAGTATAGTCATTTCACGTGGAGAAATGTGAAAGAAGAGAAAGAAGACAAAGAACTTTAATACGATGACTCTTTAATCTGATGAAACTTTAACATGATGACTCTTTCAGCTGCAGAAGCCTTTCTTGGTTTTTTGCTCATCTTTTTATCTATGAGAGGCACCATTTCTTTGACTTCAACTTCACATTCTTACTTTGCTCCTGAATCAGGATTCAGGCTTGCTCATAGTAGGACAATTTCTTTTTTTTAATGCTGAAAGAAGGAAGACAAATTACCTGGAAAACTCTGAAATCAGAGGCACCAGACTCCTCTGAAGATAGCAGGATGGGGTATTGCTGGAAAGAAAAGATTGTATCGGTGGATTGAAAATCCTCTTAATGACTAGTTAGAACCCTAGATCTTTTTCCCAACATAGCACAGCCAAGTGGCTACCCTTCTACCATTCTAGAAAAGGCCAAGAAGTTCACTCTCTTGAGATTCTGGGTCAAAGAATCTGGGCTTAGTGCACCAGGTGCAGCTGAAGACAGGGGGATTATACGGAAGTTTCTATAAGGAATAATGAGCTCCCCTCACTCCCAGCCTCCAGCCCCTTTCCCCTGAAAAGCTCCCAGAAGGCTAGAAGCCAGATTTATAAACTCCCATGCAAAAGAATTTGTCTGATTGACTGACCAGTTTAAGAGAAAAGGTCTTCAAATAATGACATTTGGAGGCCCCTCCCCTCAGAAGAAATGTGGTGCTACTGTGAAGCACAACAGTCAGCGAGCTCTGCCCTTCCTCAGGGGGCATGTAAGTGCCTCACGCTTAAATACAAATAGACAGCTGTTCATGAAAAGTCACTAATGTGAAATACAAACAAAAACTGTTCAGAGGGAGAACATAGAAGAAACCTTCAAATACTAAAATTAACGTCCTAGACAGGGGTAAGAGAAGAGATTGCATCCATGAAACAAGAATAGGATGCCATTTAAAAACAAAACAAAACAAAAATGGGAGCAATCCTAGAACCAGAAAGAACTTTAGAATATAAAAATATTATAGCAGAAGTTTTAAAATGTAATATGAGTTAGAAGACAAAGAAACTTGAAAAAAAAAAGGAAAGATAAGGAAAAAATGAGATCAGTTTGAGTAATCCAATAACTGAATCGAGAGTTCTAGAAAGAGTAAACAGAGAAAATAGATGAGACAGAATTACTAAAATAAGAATATACATGATAATTTCTCAAAACTGAAGGAAATGTGTTTTCAAATTGAAAGGGCCATTGTATTGAGGTTCATTCTGCGCACTGGATGAAAAAAGACCGTATTCTAAGGTGTGTATCATCATGAGATTTCAGAACCTCAGGAAGAAAGGAGGATTTGAAAACCAGGAAGAAGAAAACAAACCTGGAGTCCCATAGGAGGTATTAGTGTCAAACTTCTCAGTAGCAACCTAGCAAGCTAGACAAAAAAAAAGCGGTACCTTTGAAATTCAGAGGGAAAATTATTTTTAACCTAGAATTATATACCCTACCATCCAAGTGCTGTTAAAATAAAGACATTTTCAGGCATTCTAGGTCTCAAAAAATTACCTTTCATGAACTTTCCCTCAGGAAGCTCTTGCAGGATGACCTGCATCAAAGCAAGCGGGTAAACCAAGAGGAAAATGTGAAGTTAAGGAAACAGAAGATCCAACAAAAGAGAGATGCAAAAGAAATTCTCAAAATAATGAGAAAAGAGAGTGTCAGGATGACAGCTGGACCACTGGCTCAGAGAGCAACCCGTCCAGACTGGAGCTGGACTACGAAAGGCTCCAGGATGACATCCAGAAGAGATGTCTGTGAGAAAACAAACACAACTGATAGAGAGATTTATAATTCTGTCAGAGGACTTGGCTGAAATTAGTGATTGCTGTATGGAAACTGAGGTTTAAAAAAGACAATTATTAACCTGAGGGAAAACAAAATGATTACATAAGACACAAAGTGAACAGTAAGCAGCTCATCTAGGAACAATATTTCCATAGGCACAACAATGTAAACACTGAAAACAGGTTTAACCAAAATTGTGATATCATTAAAATGGAAGGGTGTTTATAGGTGAAGGGTGTGTGGAGGGTGGTATAAGAAAAATGAAATCTTGTCCTCATATAAGGAAATCAAGAGGTAATACTTAAACTGAAAAGTCAGGGGAAAAGAAAAAACAGTATAAGCCCCAGAATAAAAGATATGAACCCGGCGGGCTCAGTAGAGCAGAAATCAGAAGTGAGAGGAATAGACAAAGAGACTGCCATATTGGTTTTTTTGTTGATGTTAAAAGCTTTGTATTTGATTTTTTAATGCGATGTGCTTGTATATTTTTTCATTTTTAAAAAGATTAAAGTGAAAAAAAGAATTAGAGAGGAAATGATGGAAAAGAGAAAATTAGGGTAGAAAAAAATGAAGTCAGAAGTAATAATAGATGCGGTACACATCATTGCTAAAGATAGGCTGAAAATTTGGTTCTGAGCTTTTTAGCAGCCAGCACAAAATGGGAAATGTAATCATTTATACAGTTTCACAATGTCCAAGAGATAAAAACAAACCACTTACTCAGGAGAAATATATCTATTCCTGGTACTGAGACCTGAGAGACATTTTTCCCATCTGTCCTCCTAAAGAGGACACCATGTGACATAGTCTACCACATCCTCATTAACTTGCCTACGGTAAATGCAATAAGTTTCACAGAGATGTTTCTTATCATGTCTCTCAACATAGACTGATGGCAAATGCCAAAGCAGAGTCTAGTAAAAAGCAATTCTGTGAGAAGGTAAAAATCTGTTCACTTCAGAGAGGCAATAAAACATAGTGGGCTGTGGGTATGGGCCTGGGCTCCAAACCTGCCTCTTAAGAAAGTTACTTAACAACTCTGTACTCAGTTTTCTCACCTATAAAGTGGGCCTAAATATTATCGTCTCAGAGGATTTTGTAAGGATTAAATGAATTTATGCATGTGAAGCACTTAAAACAAGGCCTGGCAAACATAAGCACTCCAAAAAAACAAAAAATGGCAATTATTCAGAGAAGTGCTTTTTAAAACTACATCTTAAATGTTAAGACTACAATAAACAAACCAGTGAGGTATTGCCAAAGGGTAGATTAATGCAACAGCAGAGGGAAATAGACACACATTAAATATGGCTAACTGATTTTTGACAAAGACACAAAAACAAGAAAGTCTTTTCAACAAATGGTGCTGGAGCAATTAGATGTCCACAGGCAAAGAAATGAACTTCAACTTAAACCCTACACCTTATATTAACTCAAAATAGATCATAGATTTAAATGTAAAATTGTCAAATAATAAAACTTTTAGATAAAAACAAAGGAGAAAATCTTTGGAACCTAGGTCTAGGTGAAGAGTTCTTAGATGTCACACTCAAAGAATAATTCACAGAGAAAGACTGATAAACTGGACTTCACCAAACTTCAAAACTTTAGCTCTGCAAAAGATCCTACATGATGATGGAAAGACAAGACACAGACTGGAAGAAAGTGTTTACAAACCAAAAAGTACTTTGGAAAGTATTGCAAATCAAACATCTGTAAAGGATCATTAAAAACAATCACTCAAGAGCCCTGGCCAGGTAGCTTGGTTTAGAGCGTCATCCCAATATGCCAAAGCTCCGGATTCAATCTCCAGTCGGGGCACATACACAAATCAATCAATGAATGCACAAGTAAGTGGAACAATAAATCTCTCTCTCTCTCTCTCAAATCAGTAAATAAAACAATTTACAAAATCACTCAAAAATCAGCTGTAAGAAACGAATAATCCAATTAGAAAATGGGCCAAAGACATAAAGCGACATTTCTATAAAGATGATGTATAGGTGGCAAATAAAAATATATTCAACATTAGGGAAATGCAAATTAAAACCATGATGATGTATCACTATGAACCACTGAGAAAGAGTAAAATAAAACACAAAGACTAAAAATGAAGACTAAAATAAAACAAAGCCAAATGCTGGCAGAGAAATTGGCCCTGTCATATATTGCTCGTGGTAATGGGTGAATAGTTAAGTTATGGTATGTTATCTCATGGAATACTACCCAGCAATAAAAAGAAAGAAATTATTGATACATGCAACAACTTGGATGGATGGATCTCAAAAGAATTACAATATACTAAGTGCAAAAAAAAGCCAATCTCAGAAGGTCTCCCTGAAAAAGTTCTTGGTATTTATGTATTGGTGGGTAACAATATCTTTTTTGGGTTATCGTATGTGTGCTATGTTGAGATATCTAAACTTCAGGCATATTAATAATCTAATAAAGGACGGGCAAGTCCATGACTTTTCCTCCACTCTTTGCAGAGAAATAATGAATGTTCTAATGAAAGCATTATACTCTGAAATTTGCCAAGTGCTTAAAATCAATCTCTGGTAAATCCCCACCTATATATCTATGCATACCTCAAGAATTATTATCCTATTTTCTATTTTATAGAAGGAGAATAATAAAATATAATTAATAATAGTAATAATATAAGATTTCAACGTTCAGTTTTCTCTAAAAAGTTTAAGTTACATGGCAACAAGAATAAAACTCAGACTGAGCCTGCTCTTTCTAACTCTGTTTAGTAACTTTATATTCTCTAGTATCTTCTGCTTGCCTTTTCCTCTTTTCAATCTTTTTTTTTCTTCTCCAGTTTTGTTTAAATGGTACAAGAAGGGTACTCATTATTACTGAGATCTTCCCAATCTTAATCAATTTATTATGTCCAATAAAGACAGAAAAAACACTAGCCGACTGGTCGATCTCATGTATGATTTTATAATAGCTTTATCTATCAAGATAAATATGCTGTAGCATGTTAGTAATTTCTAAAGTAATTCCAGCATAATATTAAGAATCCAGAGGTAGTACATGAGAAAATGAAGTTTGTTTTTTTTTTTAAGCTCATTTCAACTGGCTTGGGGTAAAATTTAACATAATGTTTCTATCCAGTTGTGCTCTTTTATTTTGATTTGATTCCTTAACTATTTATGAAACACATGAATGTTTATGAAATACATGAATATATTTACTTTGAGCTTTGCTTTCCTCCGACTCATGCATAACGACCCCTTTTTATTTATGTAAACTTGAAATAATAATAATGAGCTAGTTGTGTTCAGCTCTGTCCTGTGAGATGAAGAGATGTAGTCAGAACCCCAGAGAGCAGTCAGATGGACTCCATTGCCTCTCCATGATTACAAGTAATGACTGTACTCAAATCTGTTCAGTGAGCATTTCCCCCATGATACATTTTGTTAAATACAGACCACTGGGCATTAGGAGTTGAGGCTAAGTAAAATTTACACATTTTGTTTTGCTAAGGCAAAAAAAAAATCCAGTCCCATGTATTATTATTACCTACTGACTCCATCCTCTTGTGCTTAGAGCATCAGTACGGAATCTGTTCACATCCTCATTGCACAGGCCAGGGCTCCGGCCTTGTGCTCACTCTGTGGTACTCATCTAGCCACGAGGATCCAAGGGCGCAGGGAGAGCTGCCTACTTACATTGCACTGTTGTATGAGGTAGCAAAACATCTCTTTAGGTTTGATTTCCACTGCAGGAAATTATAAAGTCAGGTTACTGCACACCATGGGGCTCACTCTAAGAGGCCAGAGTGAGATTTAGAAACCTTTCAGTCCACTTATCAAAATGCTCACAGTTCCCATTTCATTGCAGATGACACAATAGTAAATACTGAGCAAAAGAAGTTAATCCACAGCCGGAGGATTTTATTAAGTTAAACAGTCAAAGTTGTACAGATCCCAGGCAATGAATTGCATATTAAAATTCATAGCAACCCATAGGCAGGCACATTCCATCAAGAGCAATACATAGACATTGTAATGTATTATTTTCATTACTGACTCTATCATGAGTCTAACTGAAAAAACAAACAGTAATTGTGTAATTGCAAACATCAGGGGTTTTTTAATCGGTATTTTTCTTTTAGAAACATAGCAGATACAGGACTGACAAGGACCTGTCTTATAGTGTTGTCCACAGAGCCATATCAAGGCATTTTTATACTGAAATTTAATTTAACATCTTATAGTAAGTATCTTCCAAAGAAATCCTTTTATTTGATCTTTGACCATTATAGGCTGGGTGTGAAGGAAAGTAGGTCAAAATAATGTTACTACACAAGCAAGAAAAGACAATATATTTCTTGTATCTAGTAGTTTTGAACTTTGTTTCATAGTTGGGCATTTTTAATTCATTTGTAGCTTATAATGTGAATTTGGTTTTTGTTACATATATTATGTATGCCTATCCATATATATGTGTATCTATGTGATATGCATATCCTGTGTTATACTGATTAGCCAGCACTTCAAAAAAATAAAGTCCTGATTTGTCCATTTCCACCCTGTACCCTCCCTCCATGGCCAATGTCAAGCTACCAATATGATGCCACTGAATATGGAGGTGGGAAGAGAGGAGCACATTTGGCTCCCATGAGCCAGTACACCCAACACCATTGTGTGTGTGTGTGTGTTTACATGTGTGCACATGCACACGAATATGAAACTGTGTACACACACACACCAAGGGGGCCATAGAATAGTGAGGAAGAGAGAAGCCAGCGCCTACCTTGAATCCAACCTTTACCACTCACTAGTTATTTGACCTTGAGCAAATCATTTAACTTTTCTGTGCTTCAGTTTCCTCTTTTGCCTAATGAACATAATGATAGTACTGGGTTTGTTGTAAAGATTAAATAAACTAACATATGTACAGGGTTAATTTAGAAAATGGGCCAAAGACACAAAGAGACAATTCTATAAAGATGATATATAGATGGCAAATAAAAATATATTCAACAGGTAGGGCGGGGGAAAGTGGTGGTGGGAAAATGGAGACAACTGTGTTGGAACATCAGTAAAAAAAAGAAAACAATTGGCAAAATAAAATATATATATATATATATGCATATATTCAACATTAGGGAAATGCAAATTAAAACCATGATGATATATCACTATAAACCATTGAGAAAGACTAAAATAAGTGCTATGTAAGCATCAGCTATTTTGTTGTTGCTAATAATATAATCTATATATAACTCTGTATATATAATACTTTGTCAGGATCTTGTCCATCAGAAGCAGCTGATGCTCCACCTCCATCTTTTCCACCACTCCCCAACCTCTGCCCCATCTCCTCTTTCCTCCCATTTGCAGGTTCAGGTTACCCTTGTAGGGATTAAGTTCAAATCTATAGGAATCAGCAAATCACCTGTGGCTGGAGCTGTCCTGTTATCTAGCCTTGTTGGCTGTCTCACCTGTTTGCCCCTCTCCATCAGTGCCTAGAGAACTCCTGTTACTGGAGCATTGCCCTGGGGTGGCTGTTTGGTCCTCCAGAATCTTTGAGCTCGTCTGGTCACCTCTCTGTATTAGTTGGTTTCTGACTGGTGGCTTGCCCCGATCCTTGTGCTGAGTGTTGTACCTCAGTTTCTGGACCTTGACTGTTAGGTTCTGACCTTGCTTTGGTTTGAAATCCTGGCTGTTGAACTTGATCTGGATATTCCCCAGTTTCTGCACATTTTTACTGCACTCCCAATTCTTTTAATCTGGGGTATCTTTATGATAGCCATTCAACCTGGGCTTTAAAGATAGTGTCAACTTTAAATATTCAGTACTTTTGACTTTAGTGTTTTTGGTATACAAGGCATATTGCTCAAAGAATTTTTGATGACAGAAAGAACTATAAAACCCCATAGTCATAACATGTTCTTTTTTTTTTTGATTCAGAAAATATAATTGTGGTTTGTCTAACCTTTTAAGTTCTAGTACTACAGTGACCACTAGTCTTTTTTCTAATCTTTTTAAATTTTTGATATTTAGAGAGAAGGGAAGGGAGGGAGAAAGAAAGGGAGAGAAACATCAATGTGAGAGAGAAATATCAATTGGCTGCCTTCCCTATGTGCCCCAACTTGGGACCAAATATGCAACCCAGGCATGTGCCCTGACCTGGAATCAAACCAGTGACCTGTCAGTTTGCAGGATGACACCCAACAAACTGTGCCACACCAGCCAAGGCATGACCACCAGTCTTAATGCCCAACCCCAAACCACAGTCCAGGCTCTACTACTCTATCAGGCAGTACCATGTTACATGGTGGAGGTGATTTGAAAGGAAGACACAGTTCAATGCAGGACCCCAAAACCCCCTTGCCCCAGATTTCAAATTATGGCAGAAATGTCATACGTTCTATTCTCTTTTTTAAAAATTATTTACTTTATTTGTATGTATATATAGTAATCATCTCATATTTACTGTAACTTGAATATAATTGAGGTGAACAACTTGATTGCCTCTGTTTTCCTCCAGTCCACCTCTTAGTGACCACATGTATCAGCAGCTGTCTCTAAAGATGGCATGCCCTGCCCTGGCTGGTGTGGCTCAGTTGATTAGAGCAGTGTCCCATAAACCATCCCATAAACGGAAAGGATGTGGGTTCAATTCCTGGTCAGGGCACATACCTAATTTATAGGTTTAGTCCCTGTCATGGCACATAATCTCTGTTTCTCTCCCTCCCTTCTCCTCTCCCTAAAATCAGTTAAGCATGTCCTCGGGTGAGGATTTAAAAAAAAAAAAGATAGCATGCCCTGGTAAGCTCTCCTTAATTGAAAAGTGGCTAAATTTCTGCAAAATCTAAAATCAGTGGTTTGAGTTCAGTTACCCCACCCTGTTTCCAACTGATTCAATCTCTGCTGGCAGCTTTTCTGTTTTGCCAGGCATTCAAAGGTAAACACTTAAAAATATTCCCTCTAAGAAAGCTTCAAAATTCACATTTTCACTAGAGCTCTTAACAATTATTTCTCTAAATCAATGTCTTCTATTGAAAGGGAGAAACCTTACAGCATCATTAGGTGGTGGTGGTGCGTATGCATTGTATGAGTGGATGTGGTAATGGGGTGGGGCGGGGATGAAGTAGGAAAGTGGGTCATCATCAAAATCCTTTTTTCTTTAGTTTCCCAGACAAGCGAATCTCGGGTCCCTCTCTTTTTAGCACTGACTCAATCTAGTAGTTTACATAAAATTCTTTATTTTCTATCTAATCCCCTTTAGTAAGAGAGAAAAAAAATGGCTGGATTTGAGAACTGGACTGTGTTGGAAAGTGTGGATTTTAAACCAGCTTTCTTACTAACTTTCGTGATAGACCCCCAGGAGGTCTATATGCAGAATTCAGTGTATCCATGAATTTGGAAGGAAAAAAATTACACCATTATTTTCACTGACCCCTAATTGAAATTTAGCATTTCCTTCAGGATCTCCCCAACCTCTGCCCTATCTGTCACTTCCTCCTATTTGTAGGCTTAAGTTGGCCATGTAGTTCTTCAATTATTAATGTAGACAAGAAACCAGAGTATTAGCAGTACTTACGTTTTCATCAGCAAAAATCAGACAGTTTCTTATTGCTTTTACATTTGTTGCTTATATTTCAAAATACCATACTCACTCATTCCTATTTCAATATTATGGCAGTAGCAGACTTGCCGCTACATCTTATAACTAACTTAACATGTTAACAAAGAAGCACATGTACTATTTTATCATATTTTGTCTTTTAATATTCTGATAACTGAATTTCATTGAAATTGGTTTCCTTTGGACTCTTATGTATTTTATTTTTAAAACATCTTTATTGAAATATAATTCATATAAACATAAACCTCACTCATTTAACGTACACAATTCAATGGGTTTAATATATTCACAGAATTATACAACCATCACTACAATCTAATTTTAGGACATTTTCATCACCACGAAAACAGTTTCATTAGCAGTTACTTCCTACTCTCTTCCCCTCTGCACCCAGCCTTAGACAAACACTAATCTATTTTCCGTTTTCAAAGATTTGCCTATTCTGACCTTTCATATAGATGGAATCATACAGTATGGGGTCTTTTGTGACTGGCTTCTTCCACTTTGCATAAAGTTTCTGAGGTTCATCCAAGTTGTTGCCATGTGTCAGAATGCCATTTCTTTTTATTGCCAAATAATATTCCATTATATATATCATGTATGTACCATGAATATACCATATTTTATTTATTCATGTTGATGGACATTTGAGTTGCTTTCATTTTTCAGCTATTGGAATAATGCTGCTATGAACATTCATGTACAAGTTAGTGTGTGGATGTATGTTTCATTTCTAATCAGTTCATGCCTAGGAGTAGAATAGCTGGGTCATATGGTAACTCCATGTTTAACCTCTGAAGAAATGCCAGACTGTTTTCCAAGCTCTATATTACCACCAGCAGTGTTTGAGGATTACAATTCCTCAATATCCTGTATTATTGTATGTCTTTTTGATTATAGTCATCTTACTTGGTATGTAGTGATATCTCACTGTGGTTTTGATTTGCATTTCCCTAATGGCTACAGATGTTGAGCATATTTTCATGTTGTTATGGGCCATTCGTGTATCTTCTCTGGAGAAATGTCTATTCAACACCTTTGCCCATTCTTTAATGGGGTTGTTCATCTTTTAATTATGAAGCTATAAGAATTTTTCATATATTCTGGATACAAGCCCCTTATCAGATGTATGATTTGCAAATATTTTCTCCCATTCTGTGGGTTAACTTTCCACTGACTTGATAGTATTAATTGCAGCACAGGTTTTTTTTGATACAGAACAATATTTTTTCTTTAAATGGCTTATGCTTTTGATGGCATTGCTAAGAAACTGCTGCCTAAGGCAAGGTTGCACAATTCTGCGAATATACAAAAGCTATTGAATTGTACACTTTAAATAAGTGGATTATATGTGAATTAGTTTCAGTAAAGCTGTTTTTTAACACCAAAATCACAGAAGAAAAGGACAGAGAAAAATGCAGACCTAGCTATCATTCTTTGATCATCTCTCTACATGAACCAATAAATCCTCCTTATTGTTTAAAAATACAACAAAAAAAATCAGGTTCTAAAATTAGATCACGGTGATGGTTATACAACCCTGTAAATATACTAAAAACCATTGAATTGTGTAAATTTTAAATGAAAGAAGTTTATGGTATGTGAATTGTAGTTCAATAAAGCTGTTTTTAAAAAGACAAAAGAAACCATTGCCTGATCTACAGTCATAGATATTGACTCATGTTTTCTTCTAAGAATTGTATAGTTTTAGCTCTTACATTTAGATTGTTGATCAATTTGAGTTAATTTCTGTTTATGGTATAAGGAAAAGTGTCCAAATTCATGTAATTGATTTTATGCTCTTAAAAATATTATTCTGATAGGGAATCCATAGGCTTCATCGGACTGCCAAGGTGGTCCATGGTACGGAAAAAAACTTTGCTATAGAAATTGTGAAACCAGAAAAGACACCAGCGTTTGTGCTGCCTGTCACATGCCAAACCCGATATGCAGAAACAGGGATTGAATCTTTACGGGCACTTTATTCAGATAGCCGGCAATCTGAGAAGACGGTGGGTTCATACCCTAACAGACCGTCTTTCATTTTCTTTCCAAGCCAGCGTTTTTATAACAGGGAATTAACAAGGTACAGGGAGGGGTTTTGAAATTCAGGGAAAATTAGGTGAAAGAAGCCTGCAGTCTTCTGCCCTGGGCAGTTAGCGGTTCCCAGGGGTGGGTGGTCGTCAGTCTCTCACTGGAACACAGTGGCCTGAATGCCTCCACATGTCCCCAGGTGGTAATCATTAGCAGTGCCCCAGGAGGTCAGCTGTCTCTCCCAGGAGCCAGGATGGGCCTTATCTGTAGTTTCTGAAACAAAAGCTTTAACATATGCATTATTTACTAGGCTTATAACTATTTACCTTAAACTAAAATTTTCCAACTCTTGAGTCCCCCATCAACTGGACTATATACCCTTATTTTTCTGGGTCTCAGTTTCCTCCCCTGTAAAATTTGTGGGTAGAACTGAATTGGGAAGTCCCTTCCCGTTCTGTGAGGCCTGTGAGTGTGCAGACATTATGAGTAGACAGCAATGACTCTGTTATGAAGAAAATGCCGCATGTCCGTGACACAAGCTGCTTCTAAGTTTTTGTTTTGTTTTAAGGAAGCCACTGTCTGGCGATCAAGGGAGGACTCAGCCAGAGTTCTGTGAAGTGTTTAGGGGGTAGAGGTGACACAATAGGGGAAGGAAATGTTTTCTATTGAAAAGCAGTCAATTGCCTTCAACAAGTTGCTAACGAACTGGAAAAATATTTTTTTTTTTCTGGTTTCAGCTGAATGCCAGCTTTTGGAAAGCAAATAGAGTGGGCTAGATGAAAGAGTGACAGACACCCCAAAAGAGAAGGGATTGTCTGTACAAAGTTAGCAGGAGGAGAAAGCCATCACTAAAGTCATCAAAGGGGGGAAAATCAGGAAAATACAATCAAATCTTTATGTTTATAATTTAAAAGGTACTTTTACAATTGTATTTCATATTATGTACTTTTTTCTTACATTTTAAATGTGGAATGAAGGGTTTTAAAATGTACTGGCTGGGTCTCTTGCAAAATTAATGGATTATGAGATAAATCAATTGCATTTTTAAAGGTTTTAGCATCAAATTCTATAAGATTTCACCATTGTATGCATTTTAATTTTTCCTGTAACCTATTTCCACGCGGTGGAACTACTGACAATAATAATTATAAAAAGAAAGTAAAAATGTTTGCAAAAAATTCCATTAAATATGGAGTTTAAAAAAGACTATGGGATATTCTCCTAAGGTTTGTAAGGTACCTACGCTGATGCAAAGACCAAGCTAAATCCTCCATGTTTTGCAAATTTTGCATGCCATGTGTTGACATCCTTTTAAATGAAAAGTCCACTCCCTTATCAATGGGGGGAAATCTTTATGGGTTCAACAGTCAGTACTTCCACTTTTCTTCTCCCTAGCACCTTTTCCTCAGGCTTTTCCCCTTCCAAGCAATACCACAGTGTGGAGAAGAAGAAGATTATGGGCAGAGGGGAAGAAGGGTCAGAACTCAAGAGCCCTGCCAGTTAGTCAAAGGTCAGCATGGAAGGGACTGTCTGTGAGTACAAGGAAGCTGAATTTGTCTTGAGCCAGCTGAACTGGATGGCAGCCAATCTCTCTCCTTCCCGGACCTAAGAGGAACTCCCCACAGTTCTGTGTGACCCTGCATGAAGACAAAATGCTCCGTAGAAATAGTTTCTACATGCCTAGTTTCACCTTTTTACATGAACAGATCAAGCCAGGTTTCAGCAGAGGGTCAAGGGACAGAGGACAGAGAGGACCAAACTGGTATTTGCTGTGTCAGAAACTTACAGGCTTATTTGGAAAGACTGAAACTAAGTAAAGACGTCTTATTAACATAGGACGAGAGTTGTGAAATCTGGGCAAAGGGTTTTATGCAAGGATGCCTTTTTATATATACACTCTCGTGGTGACAGGGAAAAGTAGAGAAATATACAACATCTTAATTAAGAGAGAAAACTATTGTTTTTCATAAATTCATAACATTTCTCACATCAGCAATTTCCTTTTTACACTAAAACGTAGGAATGGTGCTCCCAAGTTTTTTGCCCCCTCCTCAAAATGAAAGGGGAAGTAAAATTCTTTTCACAAAAATAAAAATGCACATTTTTTTAAAAGTGCATTAAACCCACATGAGATGACTTATTCTAAAACAATATTCCTCTTGAATTGAACTTTCCTTCAGATTTTCTAAGAGGAAAAGTTGATGTCTAACTCCATGTCTTAGTTCCTTTCTTGCTTTCATTAATTTTTTCTTGCATTTACTTTCTCGCGGAAGTAGTATTTTATTATTCTGTGAAAATCCAGTTGCAGTCCATCAGATATCAGTTATTAGTAAGGTAATATTAATAATATGGTGATACTAGTAAGGTAGTAAGTTATAAGTAAATTAATGTGTAAACCTGAAAAAGAGACATTTATGTCCAGAAATGACAGACCTTTATACTGTTTCTGCATTTAGGTGATCTCAGCCTTATTTTCTGGAAATGTGCATTGAGCTGTGTGTTTTTCACAAAAGAAACAAATCCTGAGGACTGGGTCCAACTGGGAGGATTGTCAGCCAAGGTGGCCTGAGACAACATAGCTGGATGAAAGGTCCCAATTTTCATCATACTAGCTGCAAGGAGAAAAAGTCATGGCACAGAAGGCAACCTTGTGCATTTGTGGGCCAGGCAAATGCAGAGAAGCACGTGGTGAAGCTGAAACCAGAGGAGTGAAGATCTGAACAAAGCTAGGCAGGTGGAGAGGGTCAAGGGAAGGGTTTCAGTTCTGGAGCCACAAATGTGAAGCTGGCGCCAGAGGGCCCTTTTAATGTTGGCTGCTAAAAGAGTTTCTGCTGCTTGGAGTAGCCGTCCCACACTCCAGGCTGAACACTGCAAATCAATAGATATGTCGGATTTACTTTTATTCTCTCTTTTATGTACTTTCATTTCGTCTCAGTGATATATGATTTTTTTATCCTTTCATTCTTCCTTCCATGGGTCCCTGTTTTTAAGCTCCATTCTCTCCAGCTGTAGGTTCCTTTATATATTTTTTTGTTTTATTTTATTTAAGGGCTCTGTAAAAGCTAGCACTTTTGCAGTCTTTCTTTAACTTTGTTCTTGTAGTCTGATCTGGAAACCAGGACTTTATGTTGGCTTGGATTTCTCAGGTCTCTAATCAACCCTGTGGAAAGTGGAAAAGCTTGGCAACAGGCATAATAATAATAATTAAAAATAACAGTGAGCACAGAACTAAGATAGGAGATTCAAAAATAAGAAGGAAAGTGACAAGAGAGTCATAGAGTTTCATCTGAAAAATATCTATTCTGGCCAACTGAGAAGTACCCTTGCAAATCAGTCAGTAACATCTCTCTATATGAAGAAAGGCAAAATCTTCGGGAAATTTTGCCTTCAAGTGCAGAGCTTGCTTTGTGTATTACCTTCTGGTGAAACTCGCACATACAAACAAACCTTTGAAAACCCAAGATGAAAACAATGGCTGCCACTAGTAAGATTTCCAACGGCACTTTTAAAACAGAGTAGATTTGTTTTTCTGGCACAAATACTTCAGAGAAGTTCTTGCTTAATTCCGTGCATGGTCATTTTGTATCTCCCATATACGTTCTCTTTTGCTGAACCTAAATCTTGTCAATGCGTTATTTTAAAAAATACTTTTTGAAATTACCCACACCCTAAACAGCAGTTCTGCTGTGTGTATACAAATGCTCTGGAAAGGCACAAGTCAGGTATTGGGTGTAGGCACAGGACAAACCGCATGCTCTGCCTTGGCAGCCCTGTCCTCACCTGCAAGCTGCCCACACACGCTCCCTTCCAAACGGTGCTCCTCTGACGCCAATTGGCTGACTGAGCTACTTTGGGAGGAAGCCTATGGGAGGGGAGTGGAGAGGTGAGGTGGATAAATATTTTATAAACTACACTTGAAGCTTAAAACTTGATTTACCCTTTCAACCAAATTCACACTTCAAGTCCCATGTCTTCTTAAAAATCTTGGACGCTGAAGAGTTAAGGGGGTATGGAAGCTGGTGTAGCGCGGGGCTGTCATCCAAGGCCAGCTTGAAAGGCAGCAGGAAGGGTTTGGTTCTGGCTGGGCTACAGACCAGCCATCTGGATGCAGGGAAGGCCTAGAATGCCAGAAACAGCTTTTCTTTTTGGTGTTAGGCTTCATTAAGTTCAGCCTGGGGAGAGTCTTTTTGGTTTAAGACCCAAACTGAGAGTCTTCTTTGAACAGGGATTCTGATATTTCCAACTTTACATGAAACAAATACTCATTACATATATTCTTTTGGTAAAGAAAGTCACAAAAACCAATGTACATAATTCAGCGCATGTTTTATAAGTATATAGACCACTTTCACTAGACTTATAAACACAAAAGAAACTATGTGTAGTATTTAAATAATTTTGCCAGGAATAGATATATCTGGATATGACATCTGAAAAAAAAATTGTTCTTTATATTGTGCCACTTTGTGACTCTTGTGAAGAATTGTTTTTCCTATAGTTTATTTGAAAGAGGTATTTCACCACATTGAAATTGAATTGCTTTTACGTCCTTAAAAGTACTTTCTTCATTTTTGTTTTACATTTAATTATATTACATTTGGCATAATGTTTAAGTGGGCCAGTTGTAATTCTTTTCACAGGAAATTTTTCTTCACTAAAATTGAAAAAAACACCAACAGGGAAATTATAGCAACTTCCTACTCTATATCACTCATGAACATACACTCTGGAAACCACCCTCTTTAAAAGATATGATCTATTCTTCTCTAGCTATAGCAGCCTGTGTTAGATTTGTATGTGTTATTCTTAACAATTAAAGGAAAAGGTGAATGTAAATTCACTCGGGCAAAACAAAGTAGGAAAGTGAATATTATCCTTAAGAGAATTCTTACCTTAAGGAAGAGAAAATGCACGTATCTTTCTGGGTGGGGAAGATGGGGCTGGGGTGAGGGGTGGGGAGTGGATTTATTTTTTTCTCTCCAAGTCATTAATTGCCACCTAGCAGCAGACAAGGGAATTGCGTGCTTAACTTTACTTCAATTCTAGAAAATATTGGTTTTAAAGGTCACATTACTTTTATTATGACCAATATCTAAAGAATTATTAGCCTAATGGTAAACTAGGAATTGAGGTTTTTCTCTCTTGTAATGAGAAAAGAAAAAAAATACAACAAATAAAACTTTTGGCTTATTTATAAGAGTCTCTTTCCATCCTAAAATGTCTGTTCTTTTGTTTCTCTATGGTTGTTACCCTTGCCACCTCAGCAATAAGCCAAAGGAAAAGAAATTCTGAAGCCACTTTGACACTAAAAAAATGCTGGTTTTGGCTTAGGAAAGGAAAAGATGCCTGTTTTTAACACAGAAAGCAGTTGCCCAAATAATCTCAAGGTGGATTTCTATAAAAATGAGACTGAACATTTTATTTTGCTAGGACAAAAAAATGTTGTTTATTTTGAAAATCAGAAGACATCTTTTTATAAAAAATGAAATAATTTCCAGACCAATTGATTACTCAAATATGTTAAAGAAGAGTACCTTTATTTCTAACTTCACCAACCATGTTTTTATTTTTGTTGACAGTCAGCCATGCTGAATGCCAACTCTTTAAAGAAAAATAGGTCTCTATTATTGTGTTTCATAGATCTTGGCAGCTAAATAAAAATTAAAATTTTCTAGAGATTAAAGCAATTAAATATTTAGACTTCAAAAGTTAACAAGTTGAAAAAGGAGGTTCTAGGCTGAAAGTGTAACTTAAGATACTGAATGGCCAGAGGGGTGGGCTCACTGTATACTTCTAGTTTGCCACTTTTTATCTAGTTAAATAATAATAGGTATCGTTACTGTATTAATTATATGAGTATATTATTACTAAGGCAGCGAGCAACATTTTGCAAGACAAATACTGGTTTTAAAATAATAATAATAGTAGTAGTAGTAGCAATAATAATAATAAAAATAGCTAATAAATATTGAGTATTTACCATGTGCCAGCCAATGTGCTAAGCACTTTAAATGAGAAATTCACTTAGTCATTGCAATAATCATAAAAGATACTAGCCAATATCTTCTCTACTTTATAGATTTAAGCAACAACAAAACAAAGGTTCAGAGAGGTGACATCAGTCAACAAAGGTCTCGAAGCTCCTAAGTAACTAAGCTTAAATACAAAGCCAGTTGTCTTAACATTGAAGTCCTCAGCGGTCAATTCTTGGAACTCTTTTCTATCTACTCCCACTCTAGGCCTGTAGCTCTAAATAACTTCTTTACAATGATGACCTTCAATTTTGGGTCTCCAGTGAAACTCTCCACTGAATTCCAAATCATACGCCAACCAACTATTCCATATCTCCATCAGGATGTGTAATAGACATCCCAAACATGAAATATACAAAACTGTATTTATCTTTCCCCCCAAATCTGCTCTTATCTCTTCTTTGTCACAGTTCACTGTAACTCCATTCTTCTGCTTGCTCAGACCTAAAACATTAGTCATTTTGAAACCTCTTTCTCCTACATGCCACATTAGCAAGGTACTGTTGGCTCTGCCTTCAAAATATATCCAGAATCCACCTACGTCCTTCCCTTTCACCATTACAAATCTGGTCTAAGCTACTGCCATCTCTCACTTGGATTACTATATAATTGCCTTGATCTTGTTACCATGCCCAGCTCCAAACAGTCTGTTCTCAACACAAGGGTCAAAATAATCATTTAAAAATATCAGTCATGACATTTCTCTTTTAAAAACCCTCTAGTGGCTTTCTATCTCACTCAAAGTCCTCCTAGTGGCCTAAAGGCCCTATATCATCTGCAACCCCCACCCCATTTCCTCTCTGATTTCATCCCATAATAATCTTCTTTGGGAATTTTTACCTGTTTTGTTATCTGAGGTATTCTCAGGATTTAGTAATAATGCTTGGCATATAGTAAAGTGATTAATAAATATTGTTAAATCAATGAGATTTATCTGTCTCCAAAGCCTATCCTCTTCATGATTCCCTTCTATGCATATACTAGTGGCTCTGAGTTGAACATGGTTGGTCGGACCCTTCAAAGTGGCTCTTATATGAAAGCTCTACTATGGACCAACAGAGGAGATATTTGGTCTCCTGGGGTTTTAATGGCTTCCACTCTTTGAAGCATGAGTTGGCCTAGGGTACACCCTGATTCTTATGCAGTAGTTGCAAAGTTGATCAACAAGGGAATTTTGTAGAAAGAATAGGCCAGAAAAGCAGCATTGCTTCTGTAATTTAAAGACTATTGTTAGTTACTTCTGGATTAAAAAAAATTTTTTTTAATTGATTGATTTAAGATTGAGAAAGAAACATCAATTTGTCGTTCCACTTATTTACACATTCATTGGTTCATTCTTGTATGTGTCCTGACCAGATATCAAACCTGCACCTTTGCACATTGGAACAACACTCTAACCATCTGAGCTACCCAGCCAGGGCTGGATTTGGGCAGGGAGGGGGACAGGGTGGGTGGTTAAAAACTAAATAAAAATAAACAAATTCTAGTAAGAGCCAAGGTAAAATTTTCCCATGGACATGTAATATTCACTGTTACTCAACTATCTAGATGACATTCTGTAATAATTGCTTAATTTCTAGAAAAATATTTCTAAACAACTTAAGTATGCCAACAGCTTTTGTACAGGCCTCTCTTTTGGTTATACATACTGAGGGAGAAAATTATGTTACACAGTTTAGATACGACTCTAAATTGTTATTCTTCCAAATTATGTCTATTAATTCCAATCTGCTCTATTGCAAGCTTTATCTATTACCATTAGAGAACATTAGCTTTTCAATATCTAGTAAAAAATAACAATAAGGTGGGCGTGGATACAGACAAGGCTACTTTAGAGTGAGCCATCTAAAGGCTATCAAATGTTAGTGAAGTAAATGATGGTACACTCATGTGATAACAATAGCTTACTGTTAGGCCGACATTTAAAAGCATGCGACATGAAGCAATGTTTGTGGTATAATGTTTAAATTAAAAAGCAAGTTAAAAATAAGCATATATAAGTTGACACAAATCTTTGTGACAGTTTAGTTTGTTGCAATATTAATTCTATGTGTTTACCTAAACCCTGCCCCTTGCCCCTATTCAAGCAGATATCCAGGCCTCATATTTTTATAAGGCGAAAATCAAAATCCTCTTAGAAACAACATAAGCTCTGCCTGTCCTTTGAAATGAGAAGGGGGAAAAAAGAAAGGAAGCCTGTGAGGGTGAGGTACAAGAGAGATCCCGCAAGATTTGGAAGTCTGTAGCCTGTTGGTTGAGTGAACAGCTGAGACTCCTGTCTTGCTCTGTGACAGAGCCGAGGATGGTGGCACAACCTCAAAGAGGAAGGCTGCTCCTGGGTGTAGGGCCTGCAAGATTCACTCACTTGATTCCCGATTCTTGAGTTCCAAGTATGGTAAAGGAATATTGGAGTCATCAGACCTGAAGATGGCAAGAGGAAATTTAGCAGTAAATCAATGTGTAGAGACAACCAAATTTGAGGTTATTCCAGGTATTTCCACAATAATTACTGCCCTAGAAACTTTGTACAACTGTAGATGGAGAGGAAATTCTCAATAATAACCAAGATTGAATTTCCATCAGCATGGCAGGTGTTAGATTCAAATTGATCAAAAGAAATGCAGTATTTCTTTCTATGGAATAAGAGTCTCATGCATATTATGCAATGCACACACAGTGTATTACATATTATAAATATTGGAAAAATATTCTCAGGATAATTTCTCTCGATTCTTTAGAGAGATATTGTTGTAGGGGAAAAATCACTAAAAATTTTAACTATGATTGTCTCTATGTAGTGGATGACAGGGGATTATTCTTCATACTGTGCACTTGAAAAAATTTAAATAAATGTGTATTCTTTTTATAATTGTAAAAGTTATAAAACCAACTGTAAACTGACTCTTTTTTTCCTTTTACTTGTATATCTGAGCAGGTAGAAAACAGGGAAGGGCTTACATCATAATCTTAGGTTCTACTTTCCAGCTGTTTTAGACCTACTGATATTGTTTCTAGGAGTATAATATACACTAAGCCTCAAGAAAAGATAACAGGTTTCTCTCACATTAAAAATAAGTAGTGTATATCTCCTGCACCCTGTAAAATTTAAAATATTACTGTATCAGTCAGGGTACCAGCAAGAAACAGATGGCATACTCAAAAGGGTAACCGAAGGGAGTATCATCAGAATGTGGGCAGGGAAACAGCAAGAGATAATGCAGTACCATTGCCAAACCGGCACCAACATGGAGGGAGAAAGAGTAATAAGTACTCTGTCTCCTATTGCCCTCGATCTCCTGCTAGAACCCTACGTCAGCAGAGTTCAACCAGAAGCCAGAGAGGAAGGAGACTTGCCGCTGTAATCCATAAAGGGTGAAGTAGATGCCTATGGATAACAAGACTATCCAGCATGGTGAAATCAAAGTACAAGCAATTCTACAATTTCACTATAAATATTTCTAAATTTAAAGATTTCTACTAGAAGAATACTGGAAACACACACTTTTGGACATCAGTCTTTGGTACTATGCAATATATCGACAAGAATATTCATTATAGTATTTTTGTAATACAGAGACTTGGAAATAATCTGATTGCCACCCATAATTAAGAAAATTATTGTATTTCCACATAATGAAATACTATGAAACTGCTGAAAACCATATAGATCATTACTTATGGATATGAAAAGATGGCCATAACTTTTTAAGTGTAGTATTCATTCAATAATGTTTATTAAGCACTAAGTATGTGCTAGGCATTGTGCTAGGTGCTAAAGAAACAAAAGAGAACAATCTGTTCATTTAAATCTATAAATTTAATTCACTAAGTTCACAGTGATTTTTAAAAATGACAACTAGTATTGTTGAATTTCAGGAGGAGGGCACTCATATACTGCTGTTCAGAGTATAAACAGGTAAACATTTCTGGAGGGCAACCTAGCACTTCTTATCAAAAGCCTTAGAAATATCCATTTCATTTGATCTTTCAATTCTACTTTTATGAATTTTTAAAAAGATTTTATTTATGTATTTTTAGAGAGGAGGAGGGAAAGAGAAAGAGAGGGTTCTAAAGCACTTTGTTTTTTTTTCTTTTAACCTTTTTTAAATGTTTTATTTATTTTTAGAGAGAGGAAGGTAGGGAGGAAGAGTGGGAAACATCAATGTGTGGTTGCCTCTCCGGCGCCCCCTAATGGGGACCTGGCCCACAATCCAGGCATGTGCCCTGACTGGAAATGGAAACAGCCACCCTTGCTTGGGTTCACAGGCGGGTGCTCAATCCACTGAGCCTCACCAGCCAGAACTATTTTTATTAATTTATTCTAAAGAAAGGAACACAAATGTACACGACAAAATATATCGAACAGCTCATAAATGAGTTGCTTGGGAGAAGGGGGTACCTAAATATTAAACAATAGGGACTTGGATAAATAAAATATATGTTTATAAGGTGGAATACTAGGGAGCCTAGGAAATATTTAACATAGAAAATGTCCAAAGTGTGTAAGTGAAAGGACAATACTAAATTGTTCTGAATTTGAGTAAATCACTTAAGTGATATGAGTCTGTTACTTTATCTGCAAATCTCAAATCCTTAAGGACCCTTTCAATTCTTACCTGAGTCTAGACATTCATCCTTTCTTCGCTATAAAGAAAGCCATCGTTGGCAGTCGGTAGATGTTAGTTTGGCAGCTGTTTGCAGAGCTGTCCTAAACTGTTTTATCTGGGGACTTACTAATAGATGCGAAGAGAGAATGTGTATTTTGGGAAAAAAATGTCCATATTTTTCCTCAGTGGCCTAATCTATTTCCAGGCACCATGCTTGGTTTTGAGGGCACAGAAGACATCAGTGCCCTCAAAGAGTTCAATGTCTGGTGGGAGGAAACTAATGATAATGATGAAGAGTGATCAATGACAACAGAGCCTTGACAGGTGAGTTCTCCTTCTGGATTCCAAAATGTAAAGAAAAGCGTGTACACAACATACTCGAGTAAGAGTATGGCTGACACACAGAAAACGGACTGTTATTTTGTGGCCTTTCTTGTGGTAGTCTTGTTCTTCTCAGAGTCACACAACACCAGCACCAAATTTCTGTGGATGCTTTATGAGAGGTTTGGCTGCATATTCGATCACCCCGAGAAGAAGCTGTCCACTGGAGCGATTTCAGGTGCATCCGGCAGGGCCAGTGAGAAACTGGAGAGTATCTGCAACTCACAGGTAAATCGCGAGGATCTAAGCATCGTTAACTTGGTAGTGACTGCCAGGCAGCTTTTTGCGGCCACGGGCATTTCTGGCCAGGGTTTCCCGCCAATCTCAGTTCCACTTTCTCCCGAGGCCCCGCCCACTTTTGAGCCTCGGCGAGCTCTGTGGGCGGGGAAGCGTTGGAAGCCCATCGATATCTCTGGAATAGACTGCTCTGCCCTGCGCCTCTGCCGTCAAAATCCCGTAGACTTCCCTGTAGATCGCCGAGCGGTAGTTTCGGCTTCGCTGCTTGATCTGCCGCTTTGCAGGAGGTTACTGCCAGGTCTGCGTCGGAACCATGGTGCGTTGGATTCCAAGCCTAGGCTGGGACGGGACAGAGGTCCGCTAACTGGACGATGGCGAGCCGCTTCTCCTGCCATTCTTAGAGCGGTCGGGGGCCACGGGGCGTGGAAACCATAGCAGTCAGGAGGGTTCGGGCAGTGATTCAGCATCTCCGGCCTGCCGGGGAGAGGGGCGGTCGGGAGTCAAGTGCGGCCTTTCTCCTGGGTTTGTTTCACTTTCTGCTGGGCCTCAGACACTACCTTCTCCGTGACTTAGCCGAGTCTCCGTGACTCGCCCCTCAAGTTCCTTCAGTGTAGTAGATTCTAAGCAGTACTGAATGGGCCCCTCGTGCTCTACGTCAGGGGCGTGAGAAGAGATAATAGGGAGTTGACGTGGAGGCCTCCCTGTACTGCCAGTGCGAACTTGACCCCAGGGTTTGGGTTCCTGTACCGCGTGCATTTACCCGCTGGGTCTATCTAATTTTTCTCTCCTCTAGAACTCTATCAGAAAAGGCCCTCTTCAGTCACTTTTTCCAGTCACCTAGTTTTACAGATGGGTAAACCAAGGCTGAGAAAAATGATGTTATCAGGATTACAACATAGATCTCAGGGCTTCCGGTACTCCACCTTCTCACCCCCTTGACTATTTTCCCAAGTACTGTTCTGGTAGACCTGTTTAAATGCCGCCATTAAAGCAGTAATGGTTCTGTCGCTGTAGCTGTTTGAGTCCACTTCTGACTTACTGAGGACTTTTTTTATTCATTCAGTATGATTGCCTGTACTTAAAAGGCACTATTTCAAGTATAGTGAGGGTTCAAAGATAAATCAGACATGTCCCTAAGCACAATATAAGGAAGTAAGGGACATGTAGGTAAAGAACTGGTGAGAGTATGTATTGAGAGAAGTATGGAAGAAAAAAAAACCAGGAGAAATCTCAGATAGACATTTGAGCTAGTTTTTAAAAAAGAAATGCTTTTGACGATATTAGGGTCTGGTATAAGGGAAGAACATAAGCAAAGATAGGAAAGAAAGTTGACACAGGAACTTAAGTAATTGGCTGAACCCAAAAGGAGTGCTATGGGTGTTGGTAGGACTGGACGTTCGGTCCCATCTGGATCTGATTCCTCCTCCCCCACTAGCTCATGGTATGTGTAGAATTGGCTTGCCGCTGAATACATGCAGTAGTAATCTTACAGTGAGGTCGTATTAATAGTATTGTGTTAATGTTAAATGGAAACATCAGAAAACTTTTTTTTTAATGGTAGAGTTAGTTAAGAGTTGGGATTTGTGATGTTTTTATATTAATAGGCCTTTCTTCTTTTACTTCAGTTTCGAAACCAGTATGACAATGATGTCACTGTTTGGAGTCCTCAGGTAAAATGTTTTATACTATTTCTGTGAAGTGGATTTTGGTGGCTACTGTATGTTTAGAACATCATGAGATTGTAGGCTGGGAGAAAATGGAATAGAATCATTTTAGACATTCCTGGAACCTAAATTTATCATTAAATTTCCTGGTTTAAAAAACATCATTTGAGATTTAACTGTACTCATCTGAGATTTTGGAACTCTTAATTTTAAATTTATAAAAGGGTCTTGTATGACTCTTTTAAGATTTTTTTTTTCCTTCAGGGCCGGATTCATCAAATTGAGTATGCAATGGAAGCTGTCAAACAAGGTTCGGCCACAGTTGGTCTAAAATCAAAAACCCATGCAGTGTTGGTTGCACTGAAGGTAAGTAAAGCAATTTAAGTCTATCTTCCTCCTTTAGAAAACAAAACTATCAAACATAAGTGTCACTGTATAGATAATAAAATTGCAAACTTTGTTTTTTATCTTTTATAATGTCTGTATTTAGAGAGCACAGTCAGAGCTCGCAGCTCATCAGAAAAAAATTCTCCACGTTGACAACCATATTGGTATCTCAATTGCGGGACTTACTGCTGATGCTAGACTGTTATGGTGAGTTATGATCATAGAAAACAAAAGGAACATCCCTTTTGACTTATATTGATTTAATTTCTAGAAAAGATTTAGGTGAGATATGTTAGGAAGTTCTCTTCGAGAGTGTTTATAAGATTGTGAATACCTTAGTGGATTTGGGCTCAATTACTAAGTATTCCGTTTCTTGATCCCTGTAATAGTAACAAATAGAATTAAGCATATTAACACTTTGGAGAAATCACTGAATAATGTGATACTTGTTAACTCAGTGTATATTGTTTGAGATGATGTTATATCTAAGAAGAGCTTGACAACTTTTTTCTGGTTTCTAAGAAACAGCTGAACTATCCTTGCTTTCTTTAATACACCAGAATTTATCAGGCATTTATTTTTTGCAAAGCTTAATTCCGGGTACTGCAGGTAAATCAGACATAGCTCTTGCCTTATAGGAACTGGAAATCTAGTAGGATGTCTATAAAACAAGGTAGAAAGTGGAGAGTAATAGATTTCTGTGAGCACCCAGAGGAGATCAAGATTATTTCGAGTTGAGAGACATTGTGTAAATGAAGAGCTGGGGCTTTGAAAAAACACAGATTGAGTTTACTTCCCACCTTTACCACTTAGTATCTGAGATTGGCTAGTTATTTAACCTCTCAATTTTTTTAGTATCTTTTTCAAGGTTATTGTTAAATAGTCTAACATGTAGACCATTTAGCAGTGCCTTCAGGTAATAAGTGAGCGTGTGTATTGGGATATGGGAGGTAATAGGCCAAAACTAATGTGTGTCAGTGTGACTTATTTGGGGAAGAAAGAGTATAACCACTAAGGGAAAATAATAATGCTAATGTTTAAGCTCCTGCTCTCTTAGGTCAAGCTGTATAGTGACAGCATTATTGGTTTCTGTTAGCTCTTGAAAATGTACAATATATTGCATTGTCAAACCTTTTATTTAATCTAGCCTGTCAAAAATACTGTCATGTCCACGTGTAATGAATATAAAAACTATTGAGTTGTTTTTACACTGTTTTTTATACTAAGTCTTTGAAATTTCTTGTGTATTTTGAACTTATGATACATCTCAATTTAGACTAGCCACTTTTTAAGTGCTTGGTAGTCACATGTGATTAGTACCTGCAATGTTGGGGCAATGCCGTTTAGACAGCCTTGGGAAGTGTACTTAACAGTGCTGAACAGCTTGGTTCCTACAGTCAGCATTCAATCATTAGATGTGACGTACAAATAAATTGGACAAACCAATGCAGAAAGAAGGACGGGTATCTGTTATTTATGCTCTTGGCTTTAAGAGGCATGGATTTCATTTTCCCCAAATGTCAGACTTGCTTGAGTCTTTTCAGGTTTGACAGTCCAGAATCCAGCATTTCCACTAGAATTCTGCTTATGGAGAGAAGTAGCATTGGCAAGAACATGTAACAATGTCCTAGTATGGATTCTATTTCCTGAAATTGCTCTTTTGAGGAAATTTTAGTCAGCTTCCAAGAAAAAAAATAAGTAATTACACTTTTTGCTGGTCCAAGACCTAGAATTTAAGGCAGTCTTGTTCATAGTTGGAAGGATAAAGAAAGAAAGAATACTCCTTTTTTCTTGCTCAGCTTTCTCTCAATTCTATAAATGCTCTGAGACAAAGGTTTTTTTAATTTATGTGTTAGGGTGTTTTTTTTTTTAATCTCGTGTAACCTCCACCTTAGAGTTTGTTACAAAAACGCATCCTTCCATGTCTTTCTGGTTCCCGAATGTAATCCGTGTAAATGTTTGGAAGAAAGCAGAAAAATCAAACTACTTTATTCAGATTTGAATAGCTCTGTGATTAAAAATTACTAATTTTTCTTGTTTCTTTTTTAGTAATTTTATGCGCCAGGAGTGTTTGGATTCCAGATTTGTATTTGACAGACCTCTTCCTGTGTCTCGTCTTGTAGCTCTAATTGGAAGCAGTATCCTTTTTATGTTACAGTTTTGGAAATGAACTTTAAAGGATTTTGATACTCCTTATGTTAGTTATTAGGAATATGATAATATATGCATTGGTAAGATTACAGAAAAAGTTTACTTTTCAAGAGCAGATTGTTTAAAATTTAGGAGACTTAATGGGAACTTTTACCATGGAAGAATGGGTTCTAAAATAAGGAATTTGTTTGCTCTTTCATCAGCCCTTATAAACCATTGATATTTGGCAGACATAGAAAAGTTCAATTTTCAGGAAAACTAACCAAGCATCACTTTTAGAGGAAATTTAAAGATTTTATTGGTGGTTCTAGATGTCCTAAAAAATCCTTGGCTGCTCACATCCAAAACAAATGAGGTTCTCTTCATGGCAGGAAAACATTTTGTTTGGACTAATTCTTGGGTTTGGTGGATAGTTGAACATTTCTTAACACTGTACCAAAGAAAAATTGCTGTGTTTTATTGTCTTCTTCCTATGGGAGATTACGCAGCAATTAAGAAATCAAAGCTCTTTGTTAGTAATATTTAATTTGAAAATAAACATAGTACTTTATTCCTTGTTAGAACAGGCTCTTTAACTAGTTTAAGAGACCCAGATACCAACGCAAAGATATGGCAGAAGACCATATGGTGTTGGGCTGCTTATTGCTGGTTATGATGTAAGTTCATAGACTATTTTTATATTTTAATGATTTTTTAAAATTGACTAGAAATTTTCTAATTTTTAGTTTAACCAAAATCAAGAATTGTGTGTACTTTTTTCATATTTACAGGATATGGGTCCTCATATTTTCCAAACCTGTCCATCTGCTAACTATTTTGACTGCAGAGCAATGTCCATTGGAGCCCGTTCTCAATCAGCTCGTACTTACTTGGAAAGACATATGTCTGAATTTATGGAGTGTAAGTGATTTTTTTTTTTTGGCCTTTTCCAATCTTTATATAATGAATTAGTACGGCATCCTAAATGAGGAAAACTACCAGTCTTGTAGAAAGAGCTTTTTAAAAAATTAAGACCGTGAAGGCCCTGGCCAGGTAGCTCAGTTGGTTAGAGCATCGTCCCAATATGCCAAGGTAGTGGGGTTTGATCCTCGATCAGGGCACATACAAGAATCGATGGATGCATAAATACGTAGAACAACAAATTGATGTCTCTCTCTCCCTTACCTACCCTTTCTCACCCCCACCCCACCCTTATCTCCTTTTCTCTCCCTCTCAAAAAAGAAAATAAGCCCATAAAGTGTTTATTTCTTTTACACATGCTAACTTTTACCCTTTCTAACTTTCTAACTATCACAGTAGTTTCATTCATCAGTAGGACTTTTTCAAATATAAATATGTGTTCCTAACCGTGAAGACTCTTGTCAGTTGGTCTGAAGAGTACCAAGACAGAATTAAGAAACACTGTACTAGCTACCAATTTATGGTCTATTTACAACTTTTAGTTTTCTATGATTCTTTTCTTAACTTTTAGCCACACAGACATTTCTGCATTTAGTAGTCCATAAACAAGTAAAAAGTCAGTGTAGTTGTGGGAGAGAAAAGAAAAAGATTTAAGATGCGATGATACGGCAGATTTTCAAGTGCTTTGCTTATGCAAGGGTCTTACATTTTAACACATGCTTTTTAAATCACTGAGGTGATCTTGTGGGGTATTTTCCCCCCTTTCATTCTGTTGTGGTATATTGCATTCATTGACTTTGGGGTGTTTTGTTTTGTTTTGTTTTTAAGATTCTATTTACTTATTTTTAGAGAGAGGGGAAATGAGGGAGAAAGAAGGAGAAAAAAACATTGATCAGTTGCCTCTCTCATACCCCCAGCCAGGGACCTAGCCCACAACCCAGGCATGTGCTTTGACCAGGAATCAAACCAGCAACCTTTCGGTTTGCAGGACGATGCCTAACCCACTGAGTCACACCAGTCAGAATGTTAAACCATCTTGCGGTCCTGGGATTCAGTTTGCTGGTATTTTGTTGAGGTTTTTGTGTGTGTCTATAAGTCAAATCGATCTATGGTTTTTTATTTTCTTGTAATATCTCTGTCTAGTTTTGGTATCAGGATAATATTGTCCACATGGAAAGAATTGGAGATTCCTTTCATAAAGAGCAAAGACAGTATCTAGCTTTTCACAGAATATACTCTACAAAACTTTGAGCTTTATCATTTGTGAATCAGGATTTTGATTTAACTTACCATAAGGAAAAGTCAAATTTAGTAACAAAAGCCTTGTGTGCTCTTATTAAATAAAACAATACTCAGCAATGTTATTACTAGAAGATTATAGGGCTAAACATTCACCTTTTGACTGTTTTTATTGTGATATATTTAGTATGTGACTAAAGCAATGATTTCAGTGTATAGACCCAACAAATAAAAGAAGCCTAGCATGAAAATGGAATTAACAAATAATTGTGAATATATTATATAGGCAATTTGAATGAATTGGTTAAGCATGGTCTGCGTGCTTTAAGAGAGACACTTCCTGCAGAACAGGACCTAACTACAAAGGTAAATATCGGTAAATACCTTGTTTTCCAATTGTAGACATTAACATTACAGTTTAATCATTTATTGTGTAAATGTAAGAAATAGAGGAGTATATACTAATAGTTTTGTAATTTGGGAGATCATTGCTTTGGCTCATTCTTTCTCTTTAAGCTATTCACTAAGTGATCTGCTTTTGAAATTATTTTTTGAACTTTTTGCAGGCGGGGGGGGGGGGGGGTTGGTATAAAACCAGTAGATAAAATGTTCTTTACTTCTTCAGCAGATAAGAGTGTCTTCATATTTTTAATTCAATTTACAAATACGTGTATGTTTTAAGCACCTCCCACATGCAGGCACTAAGCATTAACAATATAGTAAACACAGTAAACATCTTGGTCGTTATGGTACATATATCTAAGTGGGGGGAGACAGATGATATACCTGTAAGTAAATTACATAGTATACTAGGAGGTGATAAATGCTATAGAAACAATAAAACAAGTTAGGAGGAGAAAGAGTGACCAGTTGGGTGTAGGAAGGCAGTATGGTGGGTATAATTTAAAATAGAGGTCAAGGATGGCCACACCCAGAATGTGGAATTTGAGGAAAAGATCTAAAGGAGATGAGTGAGTGAGCCATGCAGATGTCTAGAACAAGCTTATTTCAGGGAATACAAGTGTAAGAGCCTTGGGTCCAAAATGTTTCTAGTGTTCGAGACAAGGAGGCTAGTAGTGTTGGAGTCAGTCATCAAGAAGAAAAGGAAGCTAGAGAAGTAATGGAGGCCATATTGTGTATGTCCTATAAACCATTGTAGGTACTTTGGATTTTACTCTGAGTGAGCTGTTAGAGTTTGAGCAGAGGAAAACCGATTTGACTTAGGGTTTTTTTTTTTTTTTTTTTTTTTGAAGATTTTATTTATTTATTTATTTATTTATAGAGAGAGGGAAAGGGAGGGAGAAAGAGAGGGAGATAAACATCAATGTGTGGTTGCCTTTTACATGCCCCAGTTGGGGACCTGGCCCACAAGCCAGGTATTTGCCCTGACTGGGAATCGAACCAGTGACCCTTTGGTTCGCAGGCTGGCACTCAATCCATTGAGCCACACCAGCTGGGACTGACTTAGGTTTTAAAAGAGTCACCTGGTTGCCATTTTGAGAACAGATTATAGTGGGCATATGGGTGGACATAGTTTTAAGACTATTAAAATAATTCAGGTGAGAAATTGTGATGCATTACAGCCAAGTCATAGAGTTGGAGATGATGAAAAGGGGTTTGATTTTGGGTATGTTTTGAAATTAGAGCTGAAGATACCCTGGCTGGTGTGACTCAGATGTTCTGTAAACTGAAAGGTTGCTGGTTCGATTCCCACTCAGGGCACATGCCTGGGTTGCAGGTTTGGTCCCCTATTGGGGCCCATGCCAGAGGCAAATGAAAGATGTTTCCCTCTCTCTTTCCCTCCCTTCTCCTCCCTGCTAAAAAAAAAAACAAAAAAAAACCTTAAAAAAAAAAAAAGAAAGAAGCACCAGAGAAGTTTGCTAACAATTTGGTTGTAGAGGTGTGCGGGGAGTGCCTTCAAGGTTTTTGGCCTGGTAAAAGAAAGACATTTGTGATTTACTGAGTTGAATATGACAGTGGGAGGGATTGGTTTTGGGATAGAGGTTGTGGGAGAAAATCAGGCAGTTAATTTGATTTGAAATTTGAAATGCTTGTTTGTCCATTTGGTGATACAAAGTACACAGTTATCAGATGAGCACCCCATGGACTTTGGTAGAGAGTGGTCTAGTCTAGAGTTACAAATTTTGGAGTCTTTATATAGAAATAGCTTTTAGAGACTGGATTGGATGAGATAGCTAAAAGAATTGAATAGTTAGACAGAAGGTTTGAAAACTGAGCCAAGGGCACTCTAACCTTTATAGAGATTGGGAAGTGAGTAGGTATTAGCTAAAAGAACTGAGGAAGATGGCCAGGGAGGTATGAGGAAAACTTGGAAAATGAGGCATCCTTAAAAATAAATGAAGAAACTATTTCAAGGAGGAGGAAATGAAAAATTGCTAATAGATCAAGGAAGGTGTGGATTGAAAATTGACCATTAGATTGGCAAGGATGTCACTGGGGACTTAGGTAACAACCTTAATGGAGTGTTGAGGCAAAAGCCTAATTGGAATGGAATCAGAAGAGGAATTGGTGAACAGGTCTTTGAAGGATATTTTCTGTTGTGGGTCCAGAGAAATTATGGGTGGTGATTGGAAAAGTAAAAAGGGGTTTGTTATTTTGGTTCTTTAAGATGAGAAGTATGCAGCAGTCTGTTGGATGAAAATAATCCAGTATAAAGGAAAATATATGTAGGAAAAAATATGAGAAAAACTGCTGGACCAACTTCCTTCAACAGTACACAGGTGGAAAGGTAGGCCATAGTAACAGGAAGGGAGAGAATGTAGGGACACAGATACAGGAAAGAGTGGGTACTGTGGGAGCTTGTGAATGTTCTCTTCTTAATTTGCTTTTATTTTCTCAGTGAAATAGCAAGGTTTCCAGCTCTAAGGAGAATAGGGAATAGTAGAGTTGTCCAAGAGAGTAGGATATTGAATAATCTAGGGACCTCTATAGTACAGTGCAAGAACTGCTAAGGGCCTCCCCGAGGTTCATGACCAATCAGCATATTATAAATCCATTTTGTTACAGTGGTTGAATACTTACTATTTAATATGTATATGAAGACTTCATAGTCTGCATAATCTTTTCTAAAGAAATTTTCCTGTTATCAAAATATTTTTGAAAAATTAGAAAAGTACATTAAATGTTAAAAAATTGTTTAAAATACCTATAATGCCATCACTCCAAGATGAATATCTTTTAATACTTGGATATAGCCCTGGCTAGTGTGGCTCAGTGGATTGAGTGCCGGGCTGTGAACCAAAGGGTTGCCCGTTCAGTTCCCAGTCAGGACACATACTTGGGTTGCTGGCCAGCTCCCCAGTAGGGGGTGTGCAAGACACAACCACACAATGATGTTTATCTCCCTCTCTTTCTCTCACCCTTCCCCCTCTCTAAAAATAAATAAAATCTTTAAAAAAATAAAAGTTGGATATGCATTTGCCTACTGACATTTTCAGTTCGGAATAGTTTGCTCAGGTATCTGGCTTCCTAATTTCATATTTTTACTGAATCATAGAAAATGGCCTAACCCTGGCCAGCTAGCTCAGTTGGTTAGAGCATTGTCCCAATACGCCGAGGTTGGGAGTTCAATCTGTGGTCAGGGCACATACAAGAAACATGATGATGATTGCATAAATGGGTAGAATAACAAAGCAGTGTTTCTCTCCCTTCTTCTCTCTCTCCAAAGTCAATAAATAAAATTTAAAAAGAAAACAAAATGGCCTATATATCCTTACGCCTAAAATTTTCACTAAAATTTTAATTTTACAGGGGCTATTTTGCACTGGTTAGCAAGCCCCCACCAAATTCAGCTCTTTAGAACCTGAAACTTAATTTCTTTGTTTGGTAAGAAACATCATGTCTTAACTTACACAAGAAACAAATTTGATTATTTCTTAGGAGTTAGGCTCACTTCTAGTAAGTGGTTTCACCCTTTACACTTGTATGCAGCATATTCCCATTATGAGCCAATTTGCAAATTTTCTAGATGACATACAACTTGGGGGTTACTTATGATTATCAAAAGTGAGTGTTTAAATCTGCATATTATAGGGGCTTACTAGTTAAGTCTTATTTGAGTGCTATGTAAATTTTTATTCATTTTCCCCCCAACATTTTATCATAAGCATTTTTCAACCTAAATTCTCTTGATTTTTTTTATTTTTACCTTTTTCCCATCCTCAGAATGTTTCCATTGGAATTGTTGGTAAAGACTTGGAGTTTACTATTTATGATGATGATGATGTGTCTCCATTCCTGGAAGGTCTTGAAGAAAGGCCACAGAGAAAGGCACAGGTATATAACTAATCATAACACAAGAGGCTTTTCTATAGTAAACTGCCATTCCTACCACAACTTTGTAAATCTACCATTTTGTCTTTAGTTATTGAGATAAGCTTATAATTCAAATATCAGTAGGAAAACTATGCAGAGTAAAGTGAAATACTGAAGGGGCGGTGATCTCCGTAAACACAAAAAGGATTGATTGGTCATATACAGGGGTTGGCAAAGTAGGTTTACAGTTGGTGATACAAATAAATAATGCAATAAATAATACAGGAATAAGCTTGTTTTGCATACTCACAACTGTAAACTTATATATCATCTTTACCACACTTTCTAGACATCTTACAGGGACAAGTAGAAGACTGGGACCTCTGCTAGGATGGCTGGGCCTCTGTCTATGTAGTCTCCGGGTTCCTCTCTCACAAGGATCTCTCTAGCTGGGCTCAGAGCTGTAAGAGTTCAAAAACTCAGAAGTGAAAGCTGCCAGGTACTCTTAAGGCTAAGGCCCAGGACTACTAGCACAGCGTCACTTTGGCACATCTTATTGGCTAAAGCAAGTCTAGGGCCAGCCAATAGTGGGACTGAGAGAAAATTCCCTGGGGACCAGCTTTGGAAACTAAGTTGGCTCTTCACAAACATCGAGAAAGGATCAAGAAGTGTTGGTGAATCTCAGGTTACATATTGGGCTTTAAATTGCATTTTTGCAGTACATATTTGCTACTTATAGATGCTTATTTGATAGCTGTGTGATTGAAAATAAAGTGTCCTCTACAGAAATTTCTTCTACAGCATGAATTTCTTTACAATTTGAAAGGATATTGTTGGTATTTGGAGAAGCAAGATTTGCATTAAACTGCTGTTGGTAAGAACCAGCACTGTTGAGAAGTGGCACTTTTGACTAGAGTGCCATGCAGCTAGTTTGTTTGATCATATTTTTGCTGTGTGTGTTAGTGCGAATGGAAAAGGGTATCTGAAATGTGATTGCTAGTAGTGGTAATGAAAAGAAGGCCTTTAATTGAGCAAGACAGAGTATGATAAAATGCTAGAATTGTTTAATGGCGCTTAGATTTTGAGAACTGTAAAATTATATTTATTTCTTTAAAACCCTTTGTTTAGAAATTTTAACAGGATACCTAAAATTGAGTCTTTAAAATATACGTAACCCCTTTTTCTCATAGATTTCTTTATAATGTAATATTGCACATTTTCTTTTTTCTTTCTCTTTTAAGCCTGCTCAGCCAGCTGATGAACCTGCAGAAAAGGCTGATGAACCAATGGAGCATTAAGTGATAATCCTTCGGTCTATATGTGTATTATCCAATGTGTAAGAATGCAGGAACATGACCTGATGACAATACTCTATACTTTGAACCAAAAGATGCAGTGGTAGAATGGTATGTTTTAGGAATCAGTCCAGCTGTGAGTTTTTCCCAAGCAACTTCACCGAAACCACATAACGGGATGCATTTTTCTTTGAGAGGGTCTATATAATCATTTTCTAGAAAGTATAGTTATCTGTACTAATGTTTTTATATGAAAAACATAGTGTCTTTGTGGTTTTAAAGACAACTGTGAAATAAAATTGTTTCATCTGCTGGTGTATTGAGTTTTTATTTATTTTTAAGTAGCTTCAACTACATAAATAGTAGTCTGAGATTACAACTGGTCACTTGCTCTGTTTGTCAGATAAATTGCCATATTTTTAGTGGTGGGGAAAAATAATACCTCTTATTGTTCAGGCCTTATACCAATTTCTCAATGCGTGAGAATTCATGGAGATTTGCTTCAGAATACTTTGGTCTCAGTGTAGGGAACTTCTGCAAAAATAACGGGAAATTTTAATCCAAAACCATCATTTCCACTTATCCTGCCCATCCACGCTCTGGCATAATCTTTAGGCTGCCTTCCATTATTCCTATGAGCTGTGGACCAAGATACTGCAAAACAATTATTATCTTAGACCATGAAAGGGAAATTAGAAGAAATCTGATTTCAAAATCAAAACTAACCCAAAATTTTGCTACTAAGAAACCGAGAGGAGTTATTTTTTAAGATTCATATCTTTCTGTAGTGGAGCAGTTCCATTAGAGCAGGGGTGTCAAACCCATTTTCATCAGGGGCCACATCAACATTGAGGTTGCCTTCAAAGGGCAGAAATAATTTTAGGACTGTATAAATGTAACTACTCCTTAACTGTTAAGGAGTCGAAATTACATTTGGCCCTTTGAAGACAACCACAAGGCTTGATGTGGCTCCTGGTGAAAATGAGTTTGACACCCCTTCCTTAGAGATAGGGAAATTGGATTTTAAAACTAATTATACTAATTAGCTGCTGTTTGCTTTGGGCAAGTTTCTTAGCCCTATTTTAAGGAAATATTGTGAAGGTTAAATTGGAGGATTTGTGTAGAAATACCTTGTATACCCCAAGATTCACAAAATGTTAGTTTAAACTTTTTTCCAGGTTGCCAAAAATTAAGTGTTAATTGGTTTACACCTCTCTGTGACTTCTTGAGGGGAGAGTGGCTAACAGAAGCTCTGGCAACCTTGTTGAAAGTCCTCTGACTCAATACAGGAACGTATGAGATGCCCATCTCCACTCTGGAGAAACCTCAAGAGTCTGCCATTGGAGCTTGGGATGAGGCCACAAGTATTGTACCATGTGGCCACTTAACCAACAATAGACTTGCACAAGCACAGGTGACTTGCACCAGCACTGACTGGGTGAGAGGGAGTCCTCCCACTTGCCTGCAGACCAATGGGTGTGCAATCTGGTGAAGGAGCACAAGTGGGAAATTTCATAAACTGCTCTGTCCTTGGGCAGGTCTTTTCCCCTGCGCCTTTCCTGGCATGAGCCTTCGTCTTTGTGAAGTGGTCGTGTTTAAAGATTGTGTACATCATTTTTGTACACTGTTCCTACATGTAAACCAATTACTTGGCTGGCACTCAGTTGGGAAAAAAAAAGAAAACTGATCTGTATTGTACTTTGGGGGCAATTTTAGAAATTTTTTTCAACATGTGATTTTAGTCTTACATGCTGACTTCAGAAATTAAAATTTTCCTCACACCAGTAAGTTTCATTCCCAGTGAACAGAGTTCATTGTGATGCCTTTTCTTTCATGTTTTGTCTAGTTATACTCGGTTATTCCATTTAGTCTGTGTTAATTGTAAACAAAATTCCTAATGTCTTTTCATAGAAACTGTCACTCTGATATAAAGATAATATCCAAATCACCGGGAATTTATTGTCTATATGTGCATCTTTGAAGAACTGGTATGGTTAAAAATAAGAGGCAGTAAAGTAGGTGACAGGATTGAGCTGCTAGTCCCAGCTTTTTCAGTGTCAGTTTTGCGATTTGGATTAAGTCCCTTTTTTTCTAGGCCTTGATTTCCCAGACACGTAAATTTTTATGATTCTTAGTATACGACAAGGTCCTTGCTCTCAAATAATGTATAAGTTAGCATTAAAAATGATGTAATCACATGTTAAAGTAAAAATAAGTCCCCAAACAAAAGTGCACGTTTATAGCAAGGCAGGAAGAAGTAGAGTATATAAGGTTCTGATAATCTGCTCAACAAGTTCTGTGTTTATGCTGCCTATGAAAATTTTAAGTGCATACCTTAAATGAGGTTTTATAGAACCATTTTTGCCTTTTTTCATATTTAATAGTTTACTTAATACCTTGGTCATGGTAAGCCTCAAATTTTACTTTGTAATACAGTGGAGCCTCCAGGGCAACTGAAGTGGGTATGGTTAGTCTTATACCTTCCATGGTGGCCCTAAACTGATAAGCTTTCTTAATGCTGTCTAGTTTTTATTTGGGGGGGGGGGCTTCATTTCATGCCAACAGATTGTCATTTCCTGATAGGTGAGCTTGGAAGCCAGATAACTGCATTTGTAAAAATTCCATGTTAGAAATGAATACACAGAAATGGAACATCCTGTTGTACACACATCTTGGATTGACCTCAAGGAATTAGGCTGGGGGGGGGGGGGGAACCAATCTCAAAAGCTTACATTGTCATTCATTTATATTACATCCTTGAAATGACAGTTATAGAATGGAGAACAGGTTAGTAGTTGCCAGGGGTTATCGAGGGATGTGGCCATGACTATAAAAGAATAGGAATGATCCCTGAAGTGGAATTGTACCTTGATGTGGTCATCACATGAATCTAAACATGGTACCTAAATACACAAATGAGTGCACTTAAAACTGATGAAATGTGAGTGAATGTATGTATCCCTGTCCATTTCCTGGATTTGGTAATTTACTGTTATACAAGGTGCTAATTGGAAGAAACTAAAGAGTCTATGAGATTTCTGTATGTCACTGCAATTATCTCAAACAGTTTAAAATGAATGCACAGGATTTGAGGAGCACTCAGAATGTGCTATAAACACATGGACTTTTTGCTTGATTGTTCCAAAGAGAGGAAATCTCAAAACAGCTGTATTCTAGATACGTGAGGCACTATTTGTGTTCTATCTCCATATCCAAGGTTAACCTGTAATAAGGGTAGGTTCTGTCAGACCTCTTTGTATTCATAATATTTTGCTTAAGTCTTCAATTTTTATTTTTAAAATATTTTAATTGTTCAGTTACAGTTGTCTCCATTCCCCCCCCCCGCCAAAGACCTCAATTTTTAAAACAATAATGGGGGGGGGCGGGGAGCAGGGATACCGAACCTCAAATGGGTAAAATTGAAGGTACTATGGCTGATGGTACTCTAACAATTGGGTCTTTGGAGATAGGTAAAATCCTTTAAAACAGTGACTGTCAACCTCCCTTTATGCATGACAAATTCATAATTTATTTGGTGTTCATAAAGGATTATGAAAGGGAAAGTTACAAAAAAAAAATCACAAGTGAGACTTTAATGTCAAGTAACTCCAGCCTAACTGCAGAGGCAGAGCGATTCAGATTACTGCAGACGTTAAGAACGCAATGGATCTTCATATAATCGAGTGTCCTTCATTAGAACTTAAGTTACTTACCCAAAGAGTATTAGTTACTTTCCCGGTTTATTAGTGGATGAACTAGAAAAGGGCTTCCGGCTGCCAATCATGTGCTATTTTCCACTGGACCACAGAACCCTGTAAAATGTGTGTCCCCTCTCTCCAAACTTCCACCCCTTGGCTATTTTAATTCCTGGAATAAGAGACTATTGCTAAATAGCATTTAAATGACCACAGCGCTTAATTCAGGCGTGCAGGCAAAACAATAAATAGTTTCCAGTCCTTTCGGCGGCCTAAACCAAGCGCGGTAGAGAGCGGAGAAACTTAGACCAGCTGGCAGCGCGCAGCCGCATGACGGAGAAGGCATGTCCTCTCTGCGTTTCCGTAGGACCTAGGTGGCTGTAGCATCGGTCATCTCCCCGCCCCCTTCCACGTCAGCCAAGGACTTGCGGAGCCACAGCTTTTGCTGGGGGTTGGAGCGAGAGTAGACGGTCCAGCGGTTGCCCCAGCTGCTGCCCGTGGAAGCCAGGTAGCGGGCCACGAGCCCCCAATTCCAGAGGCATGGAGGGTTGGGCAGAGTCAGAGGAGCTGGCTCTGTAGCGGGAAGATACGGCAGGGGAGGGACTAGGCCGCTTGCGTCCAGGCCTGGAGAAGTGGGGCGAGGGGTTGGGAAGCTTTGGGCGGGACACCCGGTCCCGGGCTGCGTAGTGGCCAGGGGTCTTCTTCCTAGGCCCCCCAGGTTTGCCATTCCAGTCTGGGAGTTACTTTGCATCAAGAAAGGGACAGGGAAGGGGCGTGGGGGTGCAGCGCACGGATAGAGGCATCCACGTACGCAGAAACGGGTGCCACTATTAAACGCGTTAAAATACTTAAAAGGCTTTAGCAGAGTAATGGTGCACAGGGTCTCGTCACTCGAGCAGTTCAGATTGTATACTATGTTAAATCATTTCTATAATGTAGTGGGGCGGGGCCCGGGGACTGTCACTCTATGCTGGGCCTTAACTTTAGTACAGCATTCTAAATTCCGGGCGGGGGGTTGAAGTGGAAAATAATATACCTTAGGTCGAAACTGACAAGTGCTTTTTTTTTTTTTTAAATATTACTCTATTTTTATGGGACACAATATAGATTGACCCAACCCTTCTAATGCTTCAAAACTCATAAGCCAAACTGAATGAACTTTAGACAGTAGAGATCACGGTGGTTATGGTTGTTCTGTTTTTTTCTTTTTTGAGAGGTGTTTACTTATAATGATATCCTTGTATTTATTTTTCTAGATTTTCTGGCATTTATCATCCTTAAATCTTGTATCAAGGGTTGATTATCACCAAAAACCATGACAGCTGCTGAGAACGTGTGCTACACGTTAATTAACGTGCCAATGGATTCAGAACCACCATCCGAAATTAGCCTAAAAAATGATCTAGGTAAACTTTGATAATGTTTTGACAGTGATATGAAAAAAAAAAAGCTCACTTGCATTTCAAGTTCCTTTATAATTAGACATGCTTAATTTTTGTCTAAATCTTTCCTAGGATCTCTTCAGTAGACCTTTTGTCTTATTAAAAATGAAAACTTGTTACCTGTAGACTTTCAGTATTGGTTTTTTGAAATAAAACATCTCAGTTCAGCTTACTACAGCTGAAGAAATATAATAGTTATAATAAATCATATAATAATTATTTGTTAGGTATTCTTAAAAATAGCATAATGGCTTCTCTAGTTTAATATATTATACTTAAATATAGCTGATAATTCTCTGTAGGTAACAAGCTGAGAGAATGTGCATTTGAATGTCTTAGTTCCTTTGTGCATTTAACGTCCTATTACTTAGCTTGTGAAACCAAAAGAACTTTGTTCTTTGGGTTCACCACCTATTGAACAAATGAATCAATGCTGGAATACACATGTATTTTCTAGAACGGTTTAAGCTTTTCATTTTTAAAGCATTTGTACAAAGCAGAAACAAATATGTTTCTGAATTTTAAAAGTATACACTGTATCTCCTTTTTGCAATTCTGTCAAAAAAATTTCTCAAGTAATGCACATTCCAAAATAATGATTCTTGTTTAATTGAACTACTAAAAATAAGTTTACCTTAAACTGATAACTACTGTTTAAATAGAGTAGAATGAAAATTATGCTTCTGATCTTGAAAGTATCTTTTAGAAGATAGTCACGGTTTGAAAGGAGACAATATTTTACTTAGTATTCCCTCCTCTTAAGAACGAAAAAAAATCTTGTTTTATGGCATTTAAACTGATACCCTTATTTATATACAAAAGCCATATATATTATGAATATATGTATATTCGCATTTATATAGCAGAATAAGATGCAAAATAACGAATAAACTTTACTCCCAAAATACTTAAGGTTATAGCCAGAAAGGTAAAGAACAAAATCTGTCCTTAATTGTAAACAACACCCTTTCGTAATGCAGCTGCCTGGACTACCCTCCCCTGACCAGTAACTAAATGAGTGTTCTAAAACTTCATATATACTTTTGACTTTATCTCAAAAGAGTTGAGATTGAGAAAAAGTTTAGAAATAGTTTCCAGTATGAGTAACGAATACTTTTTTGTTTGGTGAAATACTGAGTCGCTTTACTGTACTTTTCTTTACCTTTAATCACTGGATATGTGCTCTGATGACTGTACATTCCCTGGAGTATGAAGTACTTAGTATGTTCTGGTAAATTTTCCATATTTTTTGGTAATGTTCAGAAAGGAACAGAGTTTTGAAAATTTTGAAGATGTTGATAAAAGCATTCCCAACTTCAATTTCAATTGTTGGAATAAATAGAAGTAGGTGTTGGGGAGGCTTCAAATAAAAATGGTGTAGTTTTTTACAACTTTGCTATTAAACTTTTAAAACTTAACCTTTAGTTACAAGTGGTGTTTTATCCTGCTAAACTTTCAGATTTGCTAATTTGTGAAAAATAGATAAAAACTGGAACAGAAGAAGCCATCAGCATAATAGTGATAGAATTTTATGCCGTTTTGCCTCTGTCCTTTACAGCATCAAACAAATTAGGGAAAAAAAAAACTTGGAAAGGAAGCTTTGAGACAAAGAGAGGAAAACCTTATCTGCTCAGGGAATACAACTTTAGCCACTTAGAACTTTGCCTAGTCTGTCTTATTTTCTTGGTTATAACTATCAGCTCCTGCCATCTCTCCTGATGCTTTGTTTTGTTATCCTCACAGACTTTAAAAGTGAAAGTTTGCTCAGATTGATACTCCATCTTTTCAATTCATTTCTTGATTTGATACGATGCACACCAATTTTTATTCTTATATGGCAGGAGATGTAATACTCTGAAGCAGGGAGAAATGCATGAGAAGTTAATCAGTTTTAAACAAAAATACTGACCCTTATGAGATAAATATGACAGTAATCCTTACTGTGTTTTTGGTTCAAATGCCTGAAGGTAGGAACTTTTGATTTACCTAGTACAATTCTTCTGAAGCTTAAATCCTTCCTATAACTCTACCAACTGATCATTCACAGTCTCTGTCTCTTTGGCAACAGCAAAGAATTCTATTTAATAGTCACTTGACTCTCCCCTAAGTATTAGAAATTTGTTTCAGTTCTATTTTTTCCTTATGATAACTCCAGTATTATTAAACACTTTTGTCATCCCTCTTCGTCCCTTGTTCTAAGTACTTGTTTATTTTTATGACCAGAACAATTGTAGTAACACTGTATTTGTCTCTTATATTTCTGCCTTTGAATTTTGGGTCCAAAAGATGTACCACAAGTTCTTTAGTAGTCAGTGATAACGATGTGAAGTTACAGATTGTTTTGCATAAAATACTTAATAGTGCATTTTTTTTTAGGCTAAGTTAACAGTAAACTAATATCTTAAATGTGTTACTCTTAATTATAAACAGTGGCCACTAATCTAGTACATTTTGTTTTTCTGATTTTTTAGGTAGTTTCTTAAGAAAGATTCTAAAGCCTGTATTTTAAATTCTAAAGATTCTAAATTCTGATTTTATAGCTTGTAGGAATATGATAGGATCTTGGAATTAATCTAGTCTTTGGTTCCCAATCTTTTTGAGTTTGAGGATCATCCTAACGTTGAAAACGTGTCACTGATCCCCCACCTCCCAATAATGGTTATAACTTCAGTTGAGAAAACACAATACATACGAACTAAAAGCTACTTTGAATTCAGAAGCACTTAATAGCATCTATTTACATTTTAAAAAATAGCTGCATGCTTGTTTGAGGCTTATATTATTTAGTAGACCTATACATTTATGGTCTCTGCATTAATTCCATTGGTTGGGGACCAGAGATCTAAACCAGTGCCTTCATAATTATATGTAAAGAATCATGAGGTTCACAGATAACTCACTCATGTAAAGTCACATAGCTTGTTTGTGGCATGACAAGGTTGGGAACCCATATATATCATTTGGGTTAGTGCCTTTATTACCACTGCTGCTGATAAAGTGAGGAAATGTTTTATTTTGTTAATTGCTTTTAAAATTATCTGAGAAATTTTCTTTTGAAATAATTATGTTTTATTTAAAAATTTTCTAAATCAGAGAAAGGAGATGTGAAGTCAAAGACTGAAGCTTTGAAGAAAGTCATCATTATGATTCTGAATGGCGAAAAGCTTCCTGGACTTCTGATGACCATCATTCGTTTTGTGCTACCTCTTCAGGATCACACCATCAAAAAATTACTTCTGGTGTTTTGGGAAATTGTTCCTAAAACCACGCCAGATGGGAGACTTTTACATGAAATGATCCTTGTGTGTGATGCATATAGAAAGGTAAGCTAAAACAAATTATCTATGAATATTGCTTCGATTTTAGATAAATGAAAAGTTGGTGGAAGGGGCTTTGTCTTACGTGTAGGTATTTGGAACTGAAGTTGTAAGTTGTTATTGTAAAAAGTTTCATTGTTACTTTTTTCAGACATTTTCCATGCATTTTTATGTGTTATTAATAAAAAGTAATGACACAGAATATGATGTGAAAGACAATGATGTGAAAACTAAAAAACTGCTTTAATCAACAGGAATCTGATGTAAATTATCTGATAATCTAGGTCTTTCTCATTAAACCTACGGTACTTTCTGATTTTTTCACTAGAAAATTTTGCATTAATTTTTTTTGTAAAATATTAGAACTCAACATTTCCTATTTAAATTTTTCTATCAGGATCTTCAGCATCCTAATGAATTTATTCGAGGATCTACTCTTCGTTTTCTCTGCAAATTGAAAGAAGCAGAATTGCTAGAACCTTTAATGCCAGCTATCCGTGCTTGTTTGGAGCATCGTCACAGCTACGTTAGAAGAAATGCTGTTTTGGCCATCTACACTATATATAGGTAAATGACGATACTCCTTTGGCCTAGTTCTGCAAGGACTGTTTATTTAGTCTTTTAGATTACAGGTTCCAGAGTGGTTCCTTACACATGGCAGGTAGCTTGCAGATGTGTTTTGTTTGGCCTGAATGAGACTTTTTCCTTATTATCATTTTGTTGTCATCGTGGAAAGTCAACACTGGGTCCTAGTTTCTACATAACAACAATCTGCTGGAATTCAGTGACAGCAGCCCCTTTAGACAGGTTGTACACTTCCCAGTTTATGACGGTGCCGCCACTCTCAGTTGTATTACTCCAGCCCAATTAGTGAATTTACTAACTTACTTAGCCCCTACAGGCTTTAAGGTTTTGAGTTTTGACTGTTTTAGAATTCTCTTTTTGTAGAATGTGGATCTTTTTATCCTTAGAGGCCTTAAGGAGGGAACTTTTTAATAGAAAGGTTGTAGTTCTCAACTAATTCCTGTTCTTAGAAAGCTGAAGATTTTGGACTTTAAAAACAACTCAAAGAACCAGTTAGATGAAGTTAGAATGTTTGAGTTTTACAATCACTGGCGTCAACCCACTTACAAGTAGGATGTAATTTTTATAAACATCTTTGTACTTTAATAGTTGATTGTTATATAATTTCACAGTTCTCTTACTGTTCTATTAGATTTTGTTACCTGGTAGGGAAAGTGGCATTGTCATTGACAATGTAGAGTTGCTTGAAAGCTACCATACAGACTACACAAATTTCAGTATTTAAGCTACAGTACATGCACAAAAATTATGCCATTAAGGCAGTTTATGTGATGATATTAAAGAATTGTTAAATTTTTAAGGTATGATAAGGGTGTTATGATTAGTTTTTAAAAGAAAGAATTATTAATTTTAGAGAACATGCTGATATATTTACAAAAGAAGTGGTAAATGGTTTGAGATTTGTTTCAGAATAATATGGAAGGAGAGGAAATGGGAAGGGGATATTGGTGAGACAAAAAAAATGGCTGTGAATTAATAAATCTTGAAGTAATGGTTTTTAATAAGAAGCTTTTCATTATTCTATTAGAAACACATAAAAATTTCCAAAATAAGAAGTCAGTAAGTAAATAATACAGTATATAACTAGTAAAATTCAAGGAATGATTTTTAAAAAAATTTATTTGAGAGAGAGAGAGAAACATCGATTTATTCCACTTATTCTTCCATTGGTTGATTCTTGTATGTGCCCTGACCTGGGGTTGAACCCACAACCTTGGCTCGCGGGGAGGATCCTCTAACCAACTGGACTACTCTGCTAGGGCTCTAGTGATTTTTAAAGAAGGATCTTTTAGTACCTTGAGGATGTCATTATGAGCAATGATATTATATTCCTAAAGTAAATGAAAGAATTATTTGAGATAGGTGATAGATATCATGTTGAATAAATTAGCTCTTTCTGTGTGGACCTAGAAAAGTATAATTTGGTAACTTCATAGGGGAAGATGTAAGCTTGTGATTCCTACACACAATTTTCTAATAGATTTAAAATTTTAAAAAGCAAAGCAGTTGATACTGTTACAAAGTTTGATAAAGATTAATTTTCGTAGTATTCAGAGAGTTACTGAAATAAAATAACAAAGTAGGTTTTTATTAAACATGGATGTTATTGGTTTTATTTCAAGAAATTTTGAACATCTTATACCTGATGCCCCTGAACTGATACATGATTTTCTGGTGAATGAGAAGGATGCAAGTTGCAAAAGGAATGCATTTATGATGCTAATTCATGCAGATCAGGTGAAGTACTTTTTAAAAAACTACTTTTATGACTGTATTTAAATCATAATTGAAAGTATTACATAGACTTAATCAAGTTTTCAGTCAGTAATTTTTTTAATAGTGTGTGATTTGTATATTTAGAATTTTTTTGGATTTTTTAACTTAATTTGTATAAAATTTTTCTTAACCCTTCTCTGGCATATCAAAGTAAACATTGGTGAGGCATTTAATAACAACCACTTTACAGGTTTTCCAGATTGAGATTACGCCCATATTCTGTGGCCTTCTACTTTGGGGCTTTGAGGCCTGTTTTTCCTTCTCTTGGTATAGATCTAAAATGGCTTAATAGAGAAAAAGAGTAGCTTTTCATAAGGACCACCTGAACCATGTCCAGGTGGTGGAAGAGGGTGGCCTTCAATGTAGGTGTGTGTTCTTACTAGGCTCTTCAAATTTCTTAAGTGGATATCAACTCTACATCCAGGTCTGCTGGTCATTAGCAGTGACTTTGCATACCTTGGTGGCACCTAATCTAGGAATTTTTGCTATGCAGTATTTATCAAAATGTGGGAAATAATATGGATGAAGATTAAAAAATACAGAGTCTATTCATTCCTTTGAAATCTGGATGCTGCCGCTTTATCTTCATAAACAAGATTATAAGAAAGCTAGTTATTTAGGTCACAATGTCCTGTCCTCTTATAGAGTTGGTTTTAGTGATTGGTGTTTTGGGAGTTACCTACACAAAGGGACATAATCAGAAATAGGTGATAAAAATTTGTTGGTACTTTTACTCTAGAGAGGTTGACGTCATAGTTCTCTTTATCACAGTGTTCAGTGTATGAGGATCTGAGATTTTTCTTCTCAGTCTCCGAAATAGGAAGACCCATACTCTTAAGCAGCTGGTTTGTTTTGATTGTATAAATGCTGTGAACACAGTATTTTTCTCCTTGGTTTAGCTGCTAGAAAATTCAGACACCATATTTGTGACCTATTTTTAGAACATATATTTGACTTTGGCTTATATTTATGTGTTAGCCTTCATTTTTTTTATCAGTTAATTTTCTTTGCCTTAATTTCCTCATTTGTTTTCTATTGAATTGTGTATGTTTTTTTCTTGAGTTGCATTAAGTGCTTTTATTGAATGAGGTGGAGTTTGATAAATATATTTTTATTTTTTTAGGATCGAGCTTTGGATTACCTAAGTACTTGTATTGATCAAGTTCAGACATTTGGAGACATTCTTCAATTGGTTATTGTTGAGCTAATTTATAAGGTAAGACCAATCTATGATGGGGAAAATAAACTTGAACAGTTTAAGATAAGGTTAAATAGTCTTTCTGGGAAGCTGCTTAATTGCTAGGATAATATGTTTTAATAGTGGAAATATGTTATAGCATACCCTATTAAATTCTTTATTTCTTTTTCCTTTCGTTTATTGTATTTTCTAAGTACTTGCTTCCATTCTCTCTAAACCTCTGTAAAGAATTCTGTAAAAACTCATGGCTTGACCTAACGCAGCTGCAAAGAAATTATTGTTTGTTGCTCGGGCACTGAATAAATTATGAAATAGGCTTTGGAATAAAACTCAAGATCTTTTCTTGAGTACATACCAAACTACTTCAGAAATCTAAAAACAAGCAAAAACATAAGTACTTTTTATGTTCCCCATTTGCAAAAGAGAAAAGAAACTTTAAACTTGTTAATATGACATTGTAGGCCACTGACTAACAGAAAGTCTGAAACTAGATAAGAGATTTGGTTTTAAATTGAAGTGCTTTATTGGCAATATTTTAATTTAATATATTTTTTGAAAGAATTGATTGCACACATTAACACCCAGTTTTGCTGTTAATACCATTGGAGGCTAATGAAATATTTGGAATGACTTTATTAAATAGGATGACATGGATGACAAATACTCAGCAGATACTGCTAACAACTGTAGCCATCTTTGCACCTGCAGCACAGGGGCCCCAACACAGGGTACTGGTCATGTGAAATTGGCATTTGAGATGAAACCAAAAGTGTAATAGATAATTCCTTTTAATTCATATGTATGGCTTAAGGATGCCTCTGAGGTTCTCAGAAATAGGGGTTCTCTGCTTATCCATTGACTAATTTTGTCCAGTAGGAGCCAGGTTATAGTAAGAGGGAATAGTTTTCGAGTCATACCCAAGTAATAAAGATTTTACTGGATACATTTTAGGAAAATCTAACATAAATACTAAAATTCAAAAGAGAAAAAATAAGGGATATTTTCTTAACAGATAAAGGCATCAGGGTGCATTTAGAGCAGGATAGAATGTTTTAGTTTTCTCCCTAATATTGACTATGATCGTAGAATATGAGTAGTAATTTAAAAAGAGGTTATCTTTATTTAAGAACTGGTATTTTCCTTTTATCAGCTTTTGAGATTTATATATCATATTTCCTTTTTTGATGTGACATCCAGAATAAAAATTTAAGCCCAAATGTAATATCCTGTCACAGTACCCATAGTAGTGTATTTGATTAATGTATTGTCCTTGCTTTTGTACTTTACATTTTCTATTTCACTTGGGTATAGTGTGCATCTTTTATTGTAAGTCATCTGAAAACCTCTTGTGCAAGAGTGAAATTATAAATTATTATTGAATGAATAAATTAATGAGTAGCCGCAACAATTATTCGAGGTAAAACCTATTTCTTTCTGAAATGACCAATGTTGTGTCACAGTGTCTCATCCTGGGTTGGTTGGCATCTTCAGAAGTCCTTATAAAACTATTCTTAGCTTTCAAGCCAAGAAAAGTAGCATTCCATAAACTGACACCTATTTTTAAAAATTTATTTGAAATCAAGTGTCCATGAAGTAAGTTGAAACCTAAATGTTTTCTCCTCCAGGTCTGTCATGCTAATCCATCCGAAAGGGCTCGCTTTATTCGCTGCATCTATAACTTACTGCAGTCGTCTAGCCCTGCTGTAAAATATGAAGCCGCGGGAACTTTAGTGACACTCTCTAGTGCACCCACTGCAATCAAGGTACCGCTTATTTCTTTTGGCGCCAGTTAGATGATAAATGCTGAGTCTCATCACTTATGATTTATTGACATTGCAGTTTACTATGTGGTTACACGGCATTACGTGGTGGGGAGGTGACAGCTACAAATTTCATGAACTTATTTGATTCCTTATATAGTCTGGCTTTCCTTCTTCCTTCCTGCTTTCATACATACACATGTGGAGAGAAAGAGAGATGGATAATACCAATATTTCTAGTTTCAGGAGAATGACTCTGATATTTTAAGATCTCTCCCCATTTTACATTAAAAACTAATTCTGGGAGAATGAATTCTAGATTTTAAATGATGGATCCTAAAAAAATTTCCAGTATTTTCTATACTGGAATATTATCTTTCTCTTCTTTAGTTTATTATATCAAGACTATAGGAGGAACCCCTACTATATTCAGAGAAGGAATTATTCTAGAAAGCTAGATTATATAAATAGGAGAATTTACTGCTATACATACCAGTACTTTAAATTTTTTAAAAAACTTTCGATGTTGAAATAATTTTAAACTCACAGAGGAGTTGCAAAAATAAGACAATATTCCCATTACCCTTCATCCAGCTTCCTATAATGTAACTGTCAAAACCAAGAAATTGCAACTGGACCAGTATTGTTAACTAAACGATAGACTGCATTAGAATTTCACCAGTTTCCCCACTAATGCCCTTTCTCTTTCCTAGGATCCAGTCCAGGTTCCCACATGACACTTAAGTTGTCATGGGGGAGCTCCAATTGGTGATAGTTCCTCAGCCTCTCCTGTTTTTCATGATCTTGACACTTTAGAAGAGTCACTTTGTAAAATGTCTCTCAATTTGTATTTGTCTGATGTTTTCTCATAACTACGTAAGTCTCTACATTTGAGGGGAAGAATACCACAGAAGTGATGCTCCCTTCTCAGTGTATCATAAAGGAGTACATGAAGTTGATACATCTTACTACTGGGGATGTTAACCTTGATCAATCGGTTAAGGTGGTGTCTGCCAGATTTCTCCACTGTTGAATTAGGATTTTTCCTTTGTAATCAGTAGTATCATGAGAAGACACTTTGAAACTGTGCAGATATTCTGTTCTCACTTTGTACCAACTACTTTAGCATCCATCAGGGTTCTTTTCTACAGCAGTTATTACTGTGGTATTTTAATGGTGATTTTCTATTTTCTCATTCTACATTTAGTAACTGTAGTTCTTCTTTCAGGAAGAGCTGTCCCTTCTTCATCTTCCTTCTTTCTTTGTATCAGTAAGGATATTTTATTCTATGGATTATAATCCATTATTATTGTCATTAATTTTGTTGATCATATTGTTCCAACTCACTGGGAGTTCTTTCAGGTTTGCTCCTTTGTTCTCTGCTTTTAATAACTCAGGGTATTCTTTTTTTTTTAGAAGATTTTATTTATTTATTTTTAGAGAAACGGGAAGGGAAGGAGAAAGAGGGAATCAGTGTGTGGTTGCCTCACGCTCACCCCCTACTGGGGACCCGGCCCACAACCCAGGCATGTGTCCTGACTTGGAATCAAACTGGTGACCCTTAGGTTCACAGGCCCACGCTCAATCCACTGAGCTACATCAGCCCAGCAACTCAGGGTATTCTTAATATTTTTGATTTTTATGGACAGTAATGAGGGTGTTAGACTTTGCATCTAAAGTAAAAGATGCTCAGTAGCTATACTTTTTTGGAATTGCTTATCTGCTTTTTCTGCCTTGTTCCTTAATATCGATCCTTAATTTTTGTTGTTAATATTCTGCCTGTAGCAGTCCCTTATCATCCTTCTAATATCTGATGCTTCTAATATTTTGTAAACCTGAAAAATAATGAGATTTGTTAGAATTTAGGGAATAGAGGACATGGTCTGAAAAAAATGCATAAACTTTTAGTGGAGGAGTAGTAAATATATTTTGTCTTGGGTTTCTTATTATTTTCACCTATGTTAAAGATAGATGAATATGTTTGTAAATGTATATTTGTTTTGTTTTTGTTTTTTTCCACATAGGCTGCTGCTCAATGTTACATTGATTTAATTATTAAGGAGAGCGATAACAATGTAAAGCTCATAGTTCTGGATCGATTGGTAGAATTAAAAGAGCATCCTGCTCATGAACGAGTACTACAGGTAAATGTTTGAAATAGAAGTCCTACATAAAATCTTCTACATATTGAGATAAATTCCCAAGCTTTGCCATCTTTGTTAGCTTAAATGAGACTGGGCAGTTTAAATTTTGCTCACTAAGGTATAACTCTTGAATCACCATTTCTTTTTGGGGTATTGTCTTTGGCATAAGAAATATTTCTAACATTAATTCATATGTTATCTTTTATCTTTTCTATTGCACTGCACTTGGTATTATTAGCAACAGAGATACATTTTTTTGATTTGAACGTAATTTGCATTTCCTGGAAATAATTGTACCAACTGATTGAGAATAAAAGGTGATTAGATTCTAGAAAATTATCAGCATACCTATTTAATCTGTGAGAATAGTGATCATTATAAAAATAAAGACCCAGGACTGCTAAATTGGAGAAATGTGAATATAGACTGTATATTAGTTAACAGTATTAATATCAACGATAACGCCTCTGAATTGATAATTGTAGTTATATAAGAAATTATCCTTATTCTTGGGAGGTGTACACTGAAATGTTTAGGAGCAGGGAGAGTATGATAAAGCATTTGTGGCAAACTATTAACAACTGGTGAATGTAAGTGAAGGCGATACAGGGGTTTATTCCTAGACTTTTTAGACCTTTCTTATCAGTGAATCTTCTTTTAAAGATTTTATTTTAGTTATTTTTAGAGAAAGGGGGAGGGAGGGAGAAAAAGACGAAGAGAAACATCGATGTGTGAGAGCAACATCGATAGTTGCCTCTCACATGCGTCCCAGCTGGGAACCAGGCCACGATCCAGGCCTGTGCCCTGACTGGCAATCGAACCAGTGACTTTTTGTTTTGTAGGAAAAGCTTAACCAACTGAGCCACACCAGTCAGGGCTTATCAATGAAAATTTTAAAACATACAAAGTTTTAAAGTAAAATCATTTGTAAATTAGTTTTGTTATATTTTAAAAACTTCATCTGCCATAAGTTTTTGAAGTATCCATCCTTAAAATATTACATTTTCCTGCAAAGCCAAAATAACCTCACACCTAACAAAATTGGTAGTAATTTCTTAATATTATCTAATTCCAGCTCCAAACTCATATTTCCCCAGATGTTTCCCACAATGCCCTTTTTGTTTTGTCCAGTTTATGGCCATGCATCATAACTGGTTGATGTGTCCCTTAAGTCTCTTATTTGAGCAGTTTCTTTTTCTTTTTTTTTCATGACACTGACTTGTTGAAGAGACCAGACCAACTGTCCTTTCAGATGTTCCTCTGTGGGTGTGTCTGGTTACTTTCTGGTGGTGTCATTTAGCTTGTTCCATTAGGCTTCTGTGTATTTCCTACAAACTATAAGTTTGATCTGAAACTTCATAGAGTCAGAGTAAACATTCTCAGTTTGGACGCATCTTCTTGTAACACTGTATACTTCATACTGCGTTACATTGGGAGACCAAAAATATCTGTTTCTTCCACCACTAATGAGTTTATATTGGTCAGAGAATTAAGGTGATTATGAACAGAACCCTTCATTCTTGAGTTAAGATTTTCTTCTTGTGACCAGATATACTGGTGTAAATTCTGAGTTTTTTGTTCTTTTTCAGGATCTGGTTATGGACATCCTAAGAGTTTTAAGCACACCAGACTTAGAAGTACGCAAGAAAACTCTGCAGTTAGCACTGGATCTTGTCTCTTCTAGGAACGTGGAAGAGGTAAAAACACCTCTGGCAGCAGCTTGTAAGCCATCAGGACAAATGTGTTGTAATTCTCACTTACTTTTACTTTGTTCTATAGCTGGTTATTGTCCTGAAGAAGGAAGTGATTAAAACAAATAATGTGTCTGAGCACGAAGATACTGACAAATACAGACAACTCCTGGTGCGAACACTGCATTCCTGTTCTGTCCGATTTCCAGACATGGCTGCGAATGTTATTCCTGTGGTATGTAATTCTGATTGCCTTACTTTTGAAATTCTCAAAAAGAATTTTAAAAATTCTGGTTATTCAGTGGTTAAATGCTGAAAATCTCAACGGTCTGGAGTTATTAAATCTCATGGTCAGAAGGGATCTTTATGATCAGTCATAAACTCAAAGGAATAAGGACTTTGACTTCTTTCTCTTACCCCTTCATCAAAAAAATAAAATAACACAGTGACAAAAATATCTCCCCATATTATTATAATTAATGTTTGCTGCAGTTATAAAGTAAAATTGTTGTGTGTGTGTGTCTGTATGTACATAAAGTCTGTCCAGAAAGTACCCAGCCGTGTAATATGAAAAATAGAGACATTTATTGAAGAAGATAGAAGAAACATTATACAATAGGACAATGGCACCTTAGTTCCCTTCAAAGTAGGCGCCTTGGGGCCTCACACACTTCTCCCATTCGCCATCAGCTGCCCTGTTGTATTTTCCTGAATCTCGTTGATGGTCTGAATTCTCCTTGTCAAAGGTGATTTTAGTTTTGGGAAAAGCCAGAAGTCACAGGGTATCAAATCTGGTCTACAGGGGGCTCTGAGTCACCTGGGTGATTTGATGTTTCACAAAAAAACTGCACAAAATGTGAGGTGATGCATGAGTGGGTACATTGTTGTGATGAAGCTGCCAATCACCAGTTGCCCATTGCTGTGGCCCTCTGAATCATCCGGATAGATTCCATGGAGGAATGTTCAAGCTTAATGCAAAATTTGATGCAGATTCTTCGCTCTACTCGCTCAGTCATTTTGAATGCAATGGCCACACAGTACACATGCTCACTCAATGGCATCTACCACCTCCACTCACTAGTACAGTGAAGTTGTCATTGTTTGCACATGTCCATTCCAGTCCACTCTCCTTGGCTGCCAGGTTACATCGATGTGGCACAAACCATGCTTGTTATATTAACAATGACTGGACTTTTTCTGGACAGACCTAAATATTTCTGTTTTTATATATACAGAGTCCAGCAGAAGTAAGACCTGCTTGAGTGTGGTTGTTAGGATAATAATATGGGTGTAATAATTTATAGTTTTAATTCGAACATATCACCTAAAGTGTCATATGGTGTTCTTGAGTGTCATACTGCTATGTTACTGAATTATATGCTTATGATTTTGTAATAAAAGATTTTGTAATAAGAAAGGGGCATTATTTGTGCTGGACCATATATATATATAAGTCATTAGGGCAAATAAGTAATTCTTTCAAATAGTTTTACCTTGTAAGGTTGAAGGGTTCAATTACAGGAAAAATTCACATGCCTAGAGTATCTTGTTTTCTGTCACTGTGAGATAAAAGAGGTATGTATCGTAATTTGAAATTCTGCCATTGAGCTCTGGATTTTTTTCTAAAATGATTTTACTTTTTTATAAAGATTCATGTATTTATTTTTAGAGAGAGGGGAAGGGAGGGGGAGGAACAGGGAGACAAACATCGATGTGAGAGAGAAACATCAATTGGTTGCCTCTCACATGTGCCTCAACCAGAGACTGAAGCTGCAACCCAGGCACGTGCCTTCAGTTGGAATTAAACCAGTGACCTTTGGTTTTTTGGGTCATCGCTCAGCCAACTGAGCCATATTAGTCAAGGCTAAAATGGTTTTACTTTTAGGATGATCTAATTAATTTATTTTGAGTGGTGAATTCCTAGCTTTTGTTGTATGGTGAGTTTTGTAATAAACTTTGCTGCACATGAAATAGAAAAGCCATTGTGACTTGTTTTAATTTAATTGTGCTTATTTCTCAACTTAACATTTTGTTACACATTTGAAAATTATTAATTACATACTTTGTAAATTTGTTTAATTTTCTTTAACCTTACTAAAAATTGCATAAGGTTATTAAACCTTAAGTTTAAATTGTTATCCTCTTTCCTTTTTTTTTCTTTTAGTTAATGGAATTTCTCAGCGACAGTAATGAAGCAGCAGCTGCTGATGTCTTGGAGTTCGTTCGTGAAGCCATTCAGCGCTTTGATAACCTGAGAATGCTTATTGTTGAGAAGATGCTTGAAGTCTTTCATGCTATTAAATCTGTCAAGTAGGTTTAGAATCTGTTTAAATGTAAAGTCACATAAGCACTTTGTCAGCATCTGTCTTTAAAGGGTCAGGTGATGTAAAATATAAGAGAAGAACAATGACTTCAGACAATCAAGACAAAATAAGAATGACAATAAACATTACCATACACCCACCCATGGCTGATCCATAACCTGTTGGAAAATTTTTTTTTACGGTTATGGTGATTTAGCTCGATTTTTCTGTCCTGATTTTCTCTAAAGCAATGTAACTCATAAAGTGACTAAGAACGTATTTTTTTTGGTAACCATTATTATTTACATGCCCCTTTATCATTTATTAAATGAAGGATTTTGCCCAGTGGTGTGTCTCAGTTGGTTGGCATTTCATCCCATAGACTAAAAGGTCGCCTGTTTGATTCCTGTGGCGCATACCAAGGTTGTGGGTTTGGTTCCCAATTGGGCCACGTACAGGAGGCAACTGATTGATGTTTTTTTCACATTGATGTTTCTCCCTCTCCCTTCCCCCCACCCTCAATATAAAAACAAACATTATATATAAACGTTATATAAAAACATTTTTTTTTTAATAAAAAAATGAAGTGAAGGATTGCAAAAGCACCCTGAATGTGACATTACGTTTTTCCCTTCAGGTAGTCTTTACTAAGGAGAAAGGACTTTTGCATTCAAATTTTGTTTCCTTTAAACATCTGATGGATAGACTGTAGTAGACTTGCGTTACATCCACCTAGGTAGAAAATAAAGGACTATTACAAAGTTGTTTTTCTGATTGAAATGTATTGACATTTATGGAAGTGAGAAAGATTTGGCTCCTTTGTGAGAAAAAAAGTATCAAAGCTTTTGTTTTGGCACCTGTGCATGATCTGTTAGAGCTTTAGTTTCTAGGATTTTTTAAAAAGTAACTTTTAATGAAAATCTTAGGAAAAAGATGGCTTTGTTTAACATTTTTAACTAGAAAACTGTTGCTTTCTTTACTTTTGTTGTTGTTGTTACTGATCCTTTTGCACTCCTTATTGTTCCGGTCAGCATCTTGCCTGGTCTTTTCAGTGACTACAAGTAAAAAGTACTTTTTACATTTAAATAATAAATTTTTTATAGTTGTGATAAGATAAACTTTTATCTTAACTCTGTCCTAGAAGGAGGATAACACCTCTGTAGGAAACATTTTGGCATTTTATTTTTACTACTGGGATTACCAGTTTTTAAATGTCCCTAATAGTGATGGATGAGAGCACTTATTTTCCTTTTAATGCTTGTGATTTCTGGGAGAATTAAACTTTTGTTATATTTCTTAAAATGTCATTCAGAATCCCTTAGAACTGCAGAATCTTATTTTCTTGCTTGAGCTTAAATTCGCAAAGAAAAATGGCTTCCAGATTTGTTGACAAGTCAGTGTTTCAGAACTTGTATTCTTTGTTTAGGATTTACCGAGGAGCATTGTGGATTCTGGGAGAATACTGTAGTACCAAGGAAGACATCCAGAGTGTGATGACTGAGGTCCGAAGGTCCCTGGGGGAGGTATGTTTTTACTTTCATTGTAACTGCTACTTTATTATTTTTTTCTTAAGGTTTTGTTTACTTTTGGAGAGGGGAAGGGAGGGAGGAGAGGGAGAGAAACATCAGTGTGTGGTTGCTTCTCTCACGCCCCTTACTGGCCCGCAACCCAGGTATATACCCTAGACTGGGAATTAAACCAGCGACCCTTTGGTTCTCAGTCCGGAGCTCAATCCACTGAGCCACACCAGCCAGAGTGTAACTGCTACTTTAGATGGTGATTTTTACTTTAGTACATTTGCCTTTTTTTTTTCTTTTTTTACATCTGACTTCTACATGTTGATTCACTTTTCGCTTTCATGTTTTCATCTGGGCTAAAGAACACTGAAAAATGTATTTTAGTTACCCAGATAACTAAACCTAACAGCTGTGGGAAATTTGGGAGGGGATTCCCCTTCCCTGTATTATTTACCCTTCTGGGAAAGATTTTATTTGAACAGAATGTTCTGTGTTTTAAAAAAGAAAAAACACTTGTAAAACTCTTCTTTAACCTATGTGTTCTGAAAGAAGAATGCAAATATTGTAAGAACAAGGCTGACTTTACAGTATTTATGTACTAAAACTGGCAGTATTATTTCCTTATCAACCATATGGGGGAATAGAAAGAACATCATTTTGGGGAAACCTGGGTTCCAGTCTTGCTTCTGCCAATAATTAGCTCTGGGACCATGGATATAATTCCTTAACCTGCCTGGACATTTTTTTTTTTAAGATTTTATCTTTATTTATTTTTAGAGAGAGGGGAAGGGAGGGAGAAAGAGAGAGAAACATTGACTGATTGCTTCTCACAGGTCCCCAACTGGGGACCCGGCCTGCAATCCAGGCATGTACCCCGACTGGGAATCAAACTAGTGACCTTTCAGTTTGCAGGCCGGCACTCAATCCGCTGAACCACACCAGCCAGGGCTGGACATATTTTTTATTTATAAAATAAAGGAATTGGTAAATGATGATTGAAGACTCACAGAGCTCTTAAATTAGATAGTAGACTGGTATTGAGGAATACATGCATAGTAGCCTTTTTTTTTAAAGGGTGGTTGGTGAAGTTATTTTGTACAATTAAGTCAGATTTATTTCCTTTTAGAAGGATGAGGGTTCTTTTGGTTCAGAAAAGGATGGAGAAGAAGAATAAGAGTATCCATTTTGTCTTAGTCATTGTCCTAAAAGCATTTTCTCACTAAGTAACTCGTGTGGAAAGAATTAAGATTTGCGTTTAACAGAGTAAGAAACTAAGGCTCACCCTGACCAGTGTGGATCAAGTTGCTTGGGCATCATCCCACAAAGTCAAAGGTCGCTGGTTTGATTCCTTCCAGTCAGGGCATGTGCCTGGGTTGCAGGCTCAGGCCCTGGTCAGGCACATATGATAGGCAACCAATCAATGTTTCTCTCCCTCTCCCTCTCTTTCTTCTTCCCTTCTCCTCCTCCTAAAAATAAATAAATAAAATCTTAGGGGGAAAAAAAAAACCTAAGGCTCAAAGTAGTTTAATTAATTTGTGCAAAACTGTATTACAAGTAACTGGCATATAATACCAAAGCCCCTGTTCTTCTCACTTTTTCTTTCCTATTATCATGGGAAGGAAAAAAACATGGCAGTTCCCAGTTCCCAAAATCCCATTGGGAAAGTGCTCTTTCTGTAGAAATTATTGAATATTTAAATATGATTTTGCACCCTGAATGATGTGGCTCAGTGGGTTGGGCATCATCCTGCAGAACAAAAGGTCGCCAGTTCGATTCCTGGTCAGGGCCCATGCCTGGGTCGCGAGCCGGGTCCCTGGTTGAAGTCGTGCAAGGGGCAACCGATCAATGTGTCTCTCCTTCTCTCTCGTCCTCTCTCCCCCTCTCTCTAAAAGTAAGTAAATAAAATCTTTAAGTATGATTTTGCTTGCCATAGATATTATTACTAAATTGATGTTTCCAATTGATTTGTAGATCCCTATTGTAGAGTCAGAAATAAAGAAAGAAGCTGGTGAATTGAAACCTGAAGAAGAAATACCTGTGGGGCCAGCTCAGAAATTGGTAACCGAGATGGGCACCTATGCAACTCAGAGTGCCCTTAGCAGTTCTAGGCCCACCAAGAAGGAGGAAGAAAGGTAATTTGTAGCACATGTGCCCAGCCAGCTATCCTTCCTTCATTGCTCTTACGAATAAAGCAGTCAAGTGATTTCTTTTCTCTTACTTGCTTTTATGACCAAAATGGCAATCATTGCCATTTAAGATACTTGAAAGGAGAAGGATATTTAAGTTCTTTCTCTCAGGAATTATGTTGATGGTTTTAATCCTCTGCTACTTATAAGTGTTTTTATTGAAATAACCAGTTTCTGTTTAAGCTAGAATCATTTTACTCATACAGAAAATGCTAGGCTGAAGTAACTGATGGTATTGGAGTTTTGTTGCCTTTTAAGAAACATTTTGGAAGATTTTCCACTTTTAACTGATGGAATAAAATTTTGATGATTTCCTCATTTTATTCTCCAATTTTAAAGTGAAGAATGTGAAAATAATGCCTAAAATTTTAATGATTGCTTATTGCATGCTGGGCATTGTGCTTGTAGTTTGCCTCATATAATTTTCACAGCGACCCATTGCGATTGAGTATATTATTGTCCTATTTTATAGAAGAGGAATTTGAGGCTTGAAGTTTATAACTTAACCCAAAGGCACACAATAAGTAAATACTGTAGATAAGCTGGGATCATTGGCTTCAGTACATACACCCTTCACCACTTTTTCTTTGTATTTACTTGTTTCTTGTATCATTTGAAAGTAGGTTTTATATCCATGTATTATTTTATTTTTCCTTTGTCATTCTGAGAGCTAAAGAGGGAGCTAGTTTAGATCCTCCTCACTGAAGGGTGGCAGTGAGAGTGTTAAGTCGCCTTATTTGAATCATTTATGTAGAAGCTGTGTGTTGCTTAAGAAGTTGGTGGGTTTTATCTTCCATGATTGCTATGTAGACCTCCCCTGAGAGGATTCCTTCTGGATGGAGACTTCTTTGTCGCTGCCTCCCTTGCCACAACTCTGACCAAGATTGCCTTGCGCTACGTAGCTTTGGTTCAGGAGAAGAAAAAGCAAAATGTGAGTCTATTGTACATTTACCCAACAAGTGAGCATTGAGTGTCTGCTGTGTGCATTGCACTGTGAGGGACCCAGAAGTGAATGCTAAAGTTCCTGTCGTGAAAGAGCTTATGGTTTAATGGGGGAAATGGACACAGTACTATGTTAGTGTAAAATTGACAAAGTACTACAATAATACCTTATGATTAGTCCAGTGGAAGAGATACAAGGGTTTATGAAGGCATTTCTGTTTGCTAGGATTAGTCAAGGCTCAGTAAAGATAAGCTCTCCAGCATCTTCATCCAGTCAGTCATCACCTATTTTATTCCAGAAATGTCTCCTAAAATATTTCCATTTCTACAGTTCATAACCTTCATCATAGCTTCTGACCATTCTGACTATATGCTCATTTAAAATAATGTACTTCCATTCTCCCCAACCCCTACCACCATCCTTTGTGCTGTTGTTCTGTATTTTATTTCTGCATGTCATATCAATCCTATGATGCATTGCAATTATTTACGCATTAGTTAATTATCTTCTTATATATATGTACCTTTTTTGTTCACCGGTAATGGGACAACCTAATATTATATGCCTCCTGATGTGATACTAAAGAGATACAAGTCATCATCTCACTGGTATCTAACCAGAAGTTGGGGGCAGTCTATCAAGCAACTAGCCCGGGCTCCTTTAAAAAGTCCCTATGAGGGAAAACAATGCAAAGTCCAGGGGACTGGTCTGGATTAAAAGGAGCTAAGGAAAGTAACAGTCATATAAAATACGTGAAGCTGATCCTGGATTTATGAAAACATTTTGTGAGAATTAGGAAGATTTATTTAGATTTAGAATGTACAGTGAATAAATTTTGGGATTGTTACATTTCTCACGTGAGACAATGATATTGTAGTTATATAGGAAGTTGTTCCGATTTTTTTTTATCCTCACCCAAGGACATGCTTGTTGAATTTAGAGAGAGGGAGAGAAACATCTATGTGAGAGAGAAACATTGATTGGTTGCCTCGCATGTGCCCCAATTGGGGACCAAATCTGCAACCTAGGTATGTGCCCGGACTGGGAATCGGACCCGTGACCTTTTGGTTTATGGGACGCTGCTCCAGCCAACTGAGTCACACTGGCCAGAGCAGCTGTTCTGATTCTTAAGAGATGTATGCTGAAGTACTTAGGACGTGAAGAATCTTACTTTCATATGTTTACCTAAAAAAATAAGTGTACATGTCTAAAAGTAAAATACGTAAAAAAATGATAACTTTGTGAAATGTATCATTCTTTTGACTTTTCTGTAGTTGAAATTTTAAAAAGATAGCATTGGTGTGCGGAGGGGTTAGAGTAATGTAAGACAGTTAAAAAGCCATTGCTTTCTTTTATTTGAAGCTTAATGGATATTTTAGAGGATGGCAGCTAGCACAGAAAGGAAGAAGTAGGATGCAAAAAAGAAAATCTAAAAGATTTGACATCTTACTCAAGTGATGTGAAAATTAGTTTTATTTCTTGGGTTGTGAGTTATAATAAAGTGACATTATTGCAGTTGCAGAATCATGACAATAAGTAACCCATATCTCTTCTTTTCTAGTCTTTTGTTGCTGAGGCTATGTTGCTCATGGCCACTATCCTTCATTTGGGAAAATCCTCTCTTCCTAAGAAGCCAATTACGGATGATGATGTAGATAGAATTTCCCTGTGCCTCAAGGTCTTGTCTGAATGTTCACCTTTAATGAATGACATTTTCAATAAGGAATGCAGACAGTCCCTTTCACACATGTTATCTGCTAAACTTGAAGAAGAAAAATTATCCCAAAAGGTAAGGTATATATCATAAAGCCATAAAAGTGCCTTGTGGCTTTAAAAAAAATAATTCAGTCCTCATATGTGAAGGCTGTCCCTATTTAAGGCTTACAAAAAGCTATTTTTCTTTCCATATTAAACAGAGATGTGTGTGTTTTCTCAACACAGAAAGAATCTGAAAAGAGGAATGTGACAGTACAGCCTGATGACCCCATTTCCTTCATGCAACTAACTGCTAAGAATGAAATGAACTGCAAGGAAGATCAGTTTCAGCTGAGTTTACTGGCAGCGATGGGTAACACACAGAGGAAAGAGGCAGCAGATCCCCTAGCATCTAAACTTAACAAGGTAACAAAATGTCAAACACACTGGTAAGTTATTTAAATTGGCTATTAAGAAAGTAGTAATCAGGAAGTTGCTGGTCTCCTTTTTTAAAAGAAAAGTTATACAGCATCAGTTTTTGTCAAGTCACTGTGATTGATAGGTTTTTAAACACAATTGAAACTCAGAAGCACTATCATGATAGTGCATGATTTTATAACTTGTTGAAATCATAGTGTTATACACAGTGCTGGGGGATCCTTAGAGGTTAACTAAAGCTTTTAGAGGCCACGATTCTGGACTCCTCCCTGACACCTCGTCCTCAGCTTTTCCTATGTCTTGCTGCTTTAAATAGGTCAATTCTGCTTTTATATTCTTAGTATATTGAGTTCCATATAGGATTCTATTTGGAAAATCATACACTCAAACTATATAAATTTACAAATCATTGATCTAGTTTAATACCTTATCTGTTAGATGAGTAAACAGTCTCAAATTAATTTTGTTGTCCAAGATAAGGTTAGTTGCAGAACTGGAACTACTAGAACACTTTACCTCCTTTACAATTGGGAGTTGATGTCAATGTTTGAGTTAAAGATTTAAAAAGTTTTATTTTAAAAAATTGTGTAAAATTTAGGTAACATCAAATTTACCCTCTTAACTATTTTTAAGTGTATACTTCAGTGGCATTAAGTACATTCATATCACCCTGGCCAGTGTGGTTCAGTTGGTTGGGCATCGTCCTGTAAACTGAAAGGTCGCAGGTTTGATTCCTGGTCAGGGCACGTACCTTGGTTGCAAGTTTGGTCCCTGTTCGAGGTACATGCAAGGGGCACTGGTCAATACCTCTCTCTTGCATCGATGTTTCTCTTTCTCTCTCCTTTCCTTTCCCTCTCCCTAAAAATCAATAAGCATGTCCTCTAGTGAGGAATTAAAAAAAAACATATTCATATTATTGTGCATCCATCCCCAGAACTTTTTTCATTTTGCAAAACTGAAACTCCATACTCATTAAATAATAACTCCCCATTCCCTCTCTCTTCTCAGTCCCTAGCAACCACCATTTTCCTTTCTACCTATGAATTTGACTGCTCCAGGTACCTTACATTAGTGGAATCACATAATATTTATCCTTTTATGACTGGCTTATTTCACTTAACTTGATATCTTCAAGATTTATCCATGCTGTAGCATGTGTCAGAATGTTTTTTTAAGGCTTAATAATATTTCATTGTGAATATATACTACATATTGTTTATCCATTCATGTGTTAATGAACACTTGGGTTGCTTTCACCTTTTGGCTATTTTGAATAATGCTGCTATGGACATGAATTTACAAATACCTGTTTAAGGCTCTGCTTTCATTTCTTTTGGGTTATAACCAGAAGTGGAATTGCTGGATTATATAGTAATTCCGCTTTAATTTTCTGAGGAACCACCGTATTGTTTTACATAGCAGCTATTTTACATTCTAACTCCCAGTACACAAGAGTTCTCCATATCCTTGCTAACACTTTTCCTTTTTTTTTTTTTTAAATAGTAGCCATCCTAGTGATGAGTATGAATTGGTATCTAATTGTGGTTTTGATTTTCGTTTCTCTAATGATAAGTGAGATTGGCATTTTTCCATGTGCTCACTGGCTATTTGTATATCTTCTTTGGAGAAATGTCTATCCAAGCTTTCAGCTCACTTTTTAAATCTGGTTGCTTATTTATTTTTGTGTTTAGTTATAGTAGTTTTTTATATATATTCTGGATGCAAGTCCCTCATCAGATATATGATTTGCATATATTTTTTCCCCATTCTGTGAGTTTCTTTTCACTCTGTTAATAGTGCCCTTTGATGCATAAAAATTTTAATTTTGATGTAGTTCAATTTATCTATTATTTCATTTGTGGTCTGTGTTTTTGGTGACAATATGGTGTCCTAAAACTACTATGTTTCAGATGTTTTTTAAAAATTTAGGGAGAAACATTTAAAAAATTATCTTCATGGAATTATAAGCATTTCTTGTTATGTAATCTATTTATTTCATTCTTGAACTTGGGTAGCAGGGACTGCCACATGACCTGAATTTTGTTGGGTTCTTGAGTTTTGGAGGACTTCTAGTGAGTTTAGATGCTGAGGGATTTAACTGAAATGTAGCTACATCTATTTCCTAAGTTGTATGTCTGTTTAATGTATTTGCTGGGCATATTTAATGTCTTTCTACTACTGAGATATAAACTCTAGGACTTGTTATTTCTAATGCCTCTGTTTTGATTTACTGTGGCTGCATTACAAAACAATTTTATTATACCTGTTTTAAAATGGCCTGTCTAATCTAAGCACACCTATTAATTACCTAACAGACTTAATCATTTGACTAGAATACGTTTGGCTAAGTTGTCTCAGTCATTTGATTATCTCTTTATTTTTGTTTGACAGGTCACCCAGTTGACAGGTTTCTCAGATCCTGTATATGCAGAAGCTTATGTCCATGTCAACCAGTATGATATCGTTCTGGATGTGCTTGTTGTGAACCAAACCAGTGACACTTTACAGAACTGCACGTTAGAGTTAGCTACTCTAGGTGAGGAGATTTACCATAAAGGAAGGATATTTGTAGTAAATCTTTGTGACAGATTATTAAGGAATGCGTACACATTTTAGAATAAGAATTCTCTTGAGCCCTTTGTGACATTTTAGTCAAGGCTTAGTGTTATATTTACTACTTCGTCTTTTTCAACTCCAGTTTTCAAAGCCTTTGTGGTACTTTCTTATGCTTATGCTTTAGTACATCTAAATAGGTTTATTCACTGAGCTTGATCACAAGTATAAATGTTACCAAATAGAAATAAGAGCTGTTTAAGTTACAGATTTACCAAGTAGCTCACTTAGTTAAATTTTTAATTTCCTTAGTACAGAGCTAAGTATTTTCTGAGTCTGTAACCAATATATACTACATGTGGCCAGAGCAATATATCCTTAATATTTAGCAATGTGAAATGTCTTTTATTTTTCTTACTAAAAACACATGAATCAGACTTTCTACACTTCTACATCTGGCTTTGAAGTTGGGAAATACAAATTGTGTACGGAAACAGTGCGGTGCCCGTGGTAAATTCCAAATGGATTAAAGAGTTAATAAGAGTAACTCTTGAAGCTATCAAGAGAAAATTTACTTCTGCCCTCAGCATAGCTTGATGTCTATATAAAGAACTATGTTTCTAAGAATTTGCATTTTGTTGTTTTATCTTTCTTTGTAATGGAGTGTATAGTTTATGACATAAGCTTTTTGAGAAGTTTGTAATCATTCATTGAAGTAAAATGGTATGCCCAAAGACCCTCATACACTCATGCGCACACACACGTGAATTAAATGTAGAATTATTATGAAAAGGCTATTACCTTCTAAAAGAAAGTGTGCACATTGATATGAATAATGTATTAAATGATTTCTTTATTTTGTCCTCATAATATTTGAATCACAACCCTTTCTTGTTTCTTACTTTGCTAGAAACTATTAAGCTGCATATATTTTAAGTTTTACAACTTGAGAGGCTTATGTATATGTCTTTGTAACTATGTCTAAATTTTTTTCAGGGGATCTGAAACTTGTGGAAAAGCCATCTCCTTTGACTCTTGCTCCTCATGATTTTGCAAACATTAAAGCTAATGTCAAAGTAGCATCAACAGAAAATGGAATAATATTTGGTAACATAGGTAAGGCATTATTTTACAACATGTGGTGTTTGAATACTTCTATTAAAGAAGTTTTGTAATGAGTCACTGTGTGACATTTCTTGAGGACAGAACCTGAGTCTATTCATGCGCTCATTTATGCAGCACCTGCCGAGGTGCCAAGCACTGCACTCTATTTTGGATATACAGAAATAAGCCAGATAGAGTCACTGTCCTCAAGAAACTGTCGAGCAGGAGGAGGAGATAAATAAATACATAATTACAGTGCAGTGTGATGGGGGCTAGTCTATGTACTATGTGCTCCGGGGCCATGGGAGAAAATGCTAACAGTATGGAAGGCTTTGTAAAGGTCAGTGGCATGTTATCAGAGGAAAACATTTGAAGTCAGTCTAAACCTTGCATAGGCATCTGTTGTCAAGTCACCAAAGGACTAGCTTCTACAGAGGCATTCAGTCAATAAACTTTTTCGTTTTTATTTTTACTTTTTAGCAATTTCTGTAGTAGGGTGGGGTCTATCGTGATGAGAAACAAACGATCTCTGACCTCAGCTTATAGTCGAGTAAAGGAAACAGATATGTAAAATAGACACGTGCAATTCATAATGGTAACTTAGTGAAGAAGCCTGTGGGAATCTAGGAAGCGTTAGCTCAGTTCTCTGAACATGGGGGTGGTGGAGGGGGAAGGTCAGGATAGTCTTCGTGGAAAAGCTAATTCTCAAGTAGGGTTTCAAAAGATCAGTAAGTGTTCTACAGATGGGCAGGGATTCAGCTGCAACAAAGGCATGTTTATACCTGGAGTTTACATGGGCCAGAGGGTGCTGGTAAAAAAATGAGTTTAAGAAAGTTGGTGGGAGCTATATTTTACTTGTCATGCTAAGGATTTTGTACTTTATCCTGCATATAAATGGAGAGCCATTAAGGAATTACGGCATTACATGATTATGGCCTCACGAATAAGGAATTAGTGAGTTACATGATTAAGTGTTTCTGTGACAGCACTATAGAAGACTGATTGGAAGAGGCAGAATGATTAACTAGTAGACTATTGCTGGAGCACAGGTGAGACATGACAGAGAGCTTGAGCCACCTCAGTAGTGGTTGGGATGGAGAGAAGGGCTAAGTATAATAGATATTAAGGAGATAGAATGCCTAGGACATGGTTACTGATTGAATAGGAAGTGGCTAGAGTGACCCTCAGATTTCTTTTTTATTTGAGGTTTCAAAGAGACTTTTGTACCAATGGAGGGTAACATTCTACTTAAAAAACCCAAGAGGCAATTTTCAAAGATACAACTGAAAGGAAGGGAGGAGACACAAATAAAGGAAGACCACCAAAAGGCTCAGGGATAACTTATACTCTAATTTCTTAATTGGGTTTATGTTTATGTCATTCCACTAAAACAAGGAATATAGAGAAGAGAAGAACAAATTTGAGAGAAAGAGAAAGTTAAATCTTGAGCAGGTTGAGTAATAAAGTATCTGAAGATATTCCAGGGCAATTTTGATATAAGTCTAGAACTTGAACCAGAGGTAAATATTTGTTTAAAAGCCATACAAGTAGAAGAAATAACCAAGGGGGCTTAAAATTGAAAAGAGAAGAGATTTGAAAACCAAATCCAAGAGAATAGCAATAGTAATAGCCTGGTCAGAGGAGGAGAAGCCTACAAAGGAACCTGAGGTGTGGGAAGAGAAGTAAGGAAAAATTTTCAAGAAATGCCTGCACTGATAAAAGATCAAATAGCATGAAATCTAAAAGAGAGGATCCTTTGGGTTTTGTGATTAATGATATTAAAATTCTTCTTGTCCATGTCTTGGGCAATGGTGATAAATTAAAGACTAAATAGGAGGTGGAGGAATAAAGACTATTCCTCCACCTATTTGCTATAAAGATAGTGAATATAGACTATTCTGAGTATAGGACCTTGGTTTTGATATGAGTGAGAGAGGGTATTAGAAGAGAAATCAAGGATGAGAGGGATTTATTTTTTTAGGATGACAGAGTCTTGAGTATGTTCATAGGATGATTATAAGGGAAGAAAGTCAGCAGACAATACGAAGGTAGACGGAGTAAAAGAGGTAATGGTTGTTGAACCAAAGCAGGGGTCACAGATGGCAGGAAATATTAACCTTGAAGAGAATGGGCAGCACTTCTCTGATATAAAAGGCACGAGGGTGAGAGTGGATTCAGAGAAAGATACATTTATTTTTAGAAGTGGGGCTGAAAATTAAAGGAACATACTCTTGGTAACCTCAGTTTTCTCTGAAAGTAGGGTGGGGGAATGTCAAGAGATGAGGCTAGAAGGAGGAAAGGAAGGCTCCAATGAGATTATGACTTTGTACAATGGAAGAGATAGTCATAGAAGCATACAATCTTGTATCATTAAGTACTATGGCTCAGAATAAAGATTTTTTTTTTAATTAGTCAAGCACCTGCTATGGGGACACTACTATTTGTGTATTCTCCTGGTGTGCCTTACATACAGCAATTGAGTTTGAATGCTGGCTCCTACCACTTTTTAGTTCTGTGACCTTGAGCAACTTAATTAACTTCTCTTTGTTCTTGCTTCTTCACCTGTAAGTTGGAAGGTAGTAATACTATAACGCAGGGTTGACGTGAATATTAAACAAGTACTGTTTGTGAAGCATTTAGAATACAGCAGTGCTTGTGCAGTGAGCATTATATAAATATTTAATACCGTAATTGTTACTTGGGAATGTTAAAACTTTTTAAAAGTAAGATTTGCCTCTGGTGATTGAGAATTGTTTTTTGTGTGTATATTGCAGTTTACGATGTCTCTGGAGCAGCAAGTGACAGAAATTGTGTGGTCCTTAGTGATATTCACATTGACATCATGGACTATATCCAGCCTGCAAGTTGCACAGATGCTGAATTCCGTCAGATGTGGGCCGAATTTGAATGGGAAAACAAAGTTAGTCCTGGGAGATTTGCTCGAACTCCTTATTTGTGTTTCTTTTTAGCTAGTGTCGAGGGATTCTCCTAGAAAATTAATCCCATTAAAAAATGTCAGATGTGAAAAGCAGTCTTTCAGTATCTGTTCTTGCAAATTAGCCTTAGTTGAAAGTCATACAAGTTTGGTAAGTTGCTGTCGTAAATTTGTGAGAGTATGATTAATCTGAGTGATTGATTGATTGACAGTATAGACAATATTCCATTTCTTGTATGTGTGAATAATACATTATCATTGAATCTGGTGTCCAAAAGAGGCTTTGCAAAGTCCGTGGCTTGCTGCACAACTTTGAGCCTTGATTTTTATTAGAAATATTTTAGATGCAGTACTGTGCTGGTTTTCTTCCAAGTTACCTATATCTGAAAGTTCTGATACCATCCTACAGTTTGTTGGATTTTGTAGATGTCATTTATTTTTTTTGTTGTCTATCCTTCCCCACTATATACTTGGAAGAATGGTCTCACATGACATATGAGTGATTGTTTCTCAATCCCAACATAAGAAATTCACAACTTTCTCATTGTAAGAGTTATAGTCTTCATAGGTGAAGAAAAAAGAAAACAGCATAATATGATTTTATGTGTCTTTATGTACTTGTATTGCTTTTAGTAAAATTGTTTGATACTGAAAATTTTTTTAAAGAGAAATTATGATCTTCTTGACTTTTTTCTGTGTTTTTACAGGTGACGGTTAACACAAATATAATTGATTTAAATGACTATTTACAACACATATTAAAGTCAACCAATATGAAATGCCTCACTCCAGAGAAGGTAAGATTTGACTGAGACCTTCTGAAGTCCAAGAGAGAGTAGTATGGTAGATTCCAGGCTTTCTTGTATGTCCTCTAGTGTACTTTTGCTGTTATCCGGCATGAGAAAAGCAGCATCTTTCTGGACTAGCTAAAAGAAGTTGTCCCATAGCATGTATGAATCTGTTTCCCTCTGTCCTCTGCACTGTATCAGTCTGCTTGTTCCTAGTGCAGTGGCCCAATTGAATAGTCAAATTAGTTTCTCTTTTCAATCTTCTCCCTTTCAGCTAAAGGCTCCAAAATAATTTCTGATGCTCAGTTAGAAAATATTCATGATGTCTTCTGTTGGCTCTGCTTGCGGGACAGAATATATCTGTTTATGTAGAAAATTGTTGATATACTTTGCTTATCTGCTATGTTTGTGTATGTATGAAAAAAAAGACTAGAAAGAAAAAATGAAGCTGAGGCTCTAAGGAATATCTGCTAAATGTTACAATATTAATTTTATCAGTAAAAGAATGTCTGCTGCCAGATAAGTGAGTCCAGCAGTACTCTGTGAGCTGTTGGACACACAGTAATGCGCAAAATTTAAATAAATCTCTTCTTCATGGATCTTAAGTCCGATGTGGGAGGCAGTCAAACAACTATAAGTAAACAGAGAACGTATAAATACAAGTTGGGATAAGTGTTATTTCTTTACATTCAGGTTTATATAGACATGGTAAAATCCATACTGTTTACATGTGTAGTTCCATGAGTTTAGATAAATTTATAGTCACGTAATCACTACCATATGATAACTACTATTTTAGTGATAATTTGTGTTCTTTAGTCTTGCTTACATGTAAGTTCTTTAGTAATAGTAAAGTATTGAATTTATCACAAATTTCTTCCAGGCACTTTCTGGTTACTGTGGCTTTATGGCAGCCAACCTCTATGCTCGGTCCATATTTGGAGAAGATGCACTTGCAAACGTCAGCATTGAGAAGCCTATTCAACAGGGACCAGAGGCCCCTGTTACTGGCCACATCAGAATTCGTGCGAAGAGTCAGGTAACAGTTGCTTTTATTGAGATCATCCCTGAATTGAACAAAAGGAGAAAGAATTGAAGTCTTTCTTATTTCTACATGTAATATTTTCTGTCCTACTAGTGTTTTGTGGTAGTAGGTGCATATATATATATATATATATATATATATATATATATATATATATAATGTATTCTCTCAATAGAAATACAACTTCAGATTTATTAAAATGACTCACCTTTTGGGCCTTTCATTTTGGACATTTGCTTAAAACCAGATCGATTCCCATGGGGTATTTGTGAAATGGTTTCTTTAGAGTTTTTTTTTTTGAAATCTAAACTACAAATCTAGGGGCTGTTTGTAAATCTAGCACTGGAAGTGCTTAACAACCAAGTAAATGTGGTTTTGGTGAGTCTGATTTGTACATCCTTGGTGTCATTGTCAAAGGTCGTATTATTGAATGGGGGCTTGATTAAGATAACCTATTGGTTTTACGCAGTGTCAATAATTATAAACATTTTCATTCTTGTTTACAGGGCATGGCCTTAAGTCTTGGAGATAAAATCAACTTGTCTCAGAAGAAAACCAGTATATAAGAGTAAACAAAAAGTCTTTGCAGCTTTACAGCTAAAACTTAGGTATGGGCTTATTGGACTCCGGCATCTTTTGTACTCATTCATGCTTTATGTTATAACTGAGTTCATGCTGAATGCATCGCAGCCAATAATTTATAGCCTTTCCCTTAAATCAAGATTGAGTTTAAAATTATAGTTTGTCTTTTGTCTTAACAGTTCTGAATGGTGTCTTCAAAGTATATGATGTTTCTCACATGTACCAAGACCATTTTCACAGTACAATAAACAGATCTATTCCTATAGCTTTTGTTATTTTATAAATAAATGTATAATTACACAATTTTAGTTATGTAGCAGTGGATTCCTTTTATTTGCATTATAGATTTCTATTACAAATTTAAATTACTTTGAGTTGTGTATATATGAACTTTACTAAGAGAATTTATAAACCCACTGATGTGAAATGAGACAGGTCTTGATTTACTTGATTGAGTTTTACTTAATAGTCCGACATCACTATTTCTAAAAATGCCTCATTATATTCTAAAGGACTTTTCTCTGGAATTAGGTCAAGGAAAAAGTATCAAATAACTTGAGAAAAACACACCCAGCTTCAGTTTAGAAGAGTAGTATTATGAACCCTGACTGAAATAAACATACTATTCTAATTATCCTGAATAGTTATGAAAAAGAGATAACCCAAAATAGATTTTATTCATTCACATTTAGCTCTGTGTGTTCCTTTATATTTGTTAGGAATTAAATTGGTTCCTGCCAGTTACTGAAGCTGCACTGGGAGAATTCAACTCCAGAGGGCTGAAAAAGCTATTCTGTTTCCATGTTGCCTCCATGCTTTACTCCTCCCTTTTTTCTTCACTTTACACCAAGCTGGGCACCATCACCTCCCAATATGATAACAAATGCTTCCCCCTACCCCACCACCCCAGCCGAATTCCCTAGAGGCTGCTTGTGCTGTCCTTTTGGCCCTTACCTTCCTTGGGGAATGATTGAGGTAGTCTGATCTCTTAGCTGGGGGTCTTCCACTTAGGCTTCAGGCTACATTCAGGATGAGTCCATAGATAAGGTCTGTGAAAGAGTAGAAGCAGCATCTCCTATTTCAGCACTTGAGTGAGACTGGAATGATTTGTTTGGATTGTCAAGGAAATTGATACCTTGTATGATATCATAAAATTTGAAGCCAATTGCTTATTTAATCGAAAAGAACCAGAGGATTACCAGGCACTTGAGATTCCAGAGCATTGAAATCTCAAAGAGTCGGTGGCTGCCCAATGAAAGACACTAGGGATGTAGGAAGAGAGTGTTGGGTGTTGGGTTGATGCATTGAGTCAAAGTCTGGAGATTTGCGATGGAAGCAGAGTAACTGATGCAACTTTTTTTGGATTAGATCATTTCCCAAAGTATGCTCCATAGAAATTATATATTTTTTGTCTTTTAAAAAAAATTTATTATTTTATTTATTTCATTTTTAGAGAAGGGAAGGGAGGAGAAAGAGAAGGAAAGAAACATCAGTGTGTGGTTGCCTCTGGAGCACCCCTTACTGGGGACCTGGCCTGCAACCCAGGCATGTGCCCTGACTAGGAATCAAACCAGCCACCCTTTGGTTTGCAGGCCGGTACTCAATCCACTGAGCCTCACCAGCCAGGGCTGAATGTTAGATTTCTTGATGTCATTAGGTTTTCTGAGAGAAAAAGTATTTCCAAGTCAAGTAAGTTTGGGAAAAACTTTATACTGTTCTGTACTGGGGATTCATCATGCACATTAGCATACTAAAAATTCCGAGAGTAACCCTGGCTGGTGTGGCTCAGTGGATTGAGTGCTGGCCTGCACACTGAAGGCTCCTCAGTTTGGTTCCCAGTCAGGGCACATGCCTGGGTTGGGGGCCAGGTCCCCAGTAGGGGGCATGCGAGAGGCAACCAATCACACATTGATATATCTCTCCCTCTCTTTCTCCCTCCCTCCCCATCTCTCTAAAAATAAATAAATAAAATCTTTTTAAAAAAATTCCAAGAGTACTTTAGTAAAGAAAGCAGATTAGTTTGGTTTAACCCATCAGATCTTAATCTTATTTGACCAGGGAATTCTTTTTTCATAGAACACCTATTCACAATATGTAGGACAGGAAAACTGACTTATCGTGTTAAATATTTTGGTTTTGTACTCACAATCCGTCAGTATTGCCTTTAAGATCTCAAGAAATTATGCCACTGTATGTCCTAGAGTATGTATGTTTATGTTGATAACGATGAGAAAATGGCCTAACATATTCAGGTCATTTTTGTTTGGGATCAAATTGGCTCACATTGCCATTTTCTTAAATCCTTAAATAAGGAAAACAAAAAGACGTAACATGGTTGTCACATATCTATTATACATTAAGCTGTTTACTTCCTTAGCATTTTATTAGCTTTGTGCAGTTAATGTAAACTGAATTGGATAGCAGTACTATCCAATTCTAGCAGTTTAGAGAAGCTGTTTACACTGTGCTCTCTTAATTAGGATATAATATACATTTAAAGGTTGAGGCTGCTCACAGTGGATGATAGTGGCCTGGCTGGTGTGGCTCAGTTGGTTGGGCATTTTCCCACAAACCCAAAAGTCATGGGTTCGATTCCCAGTCAGGGCACATGCCTAGGTCATGGGCGTGGTTCTCAGTCAGGGCATGGGAGAGAAGGAACCAATTGATGTTTCTGTTTCACATTGATATTTCTCTCCTCTTTCTCTCTCCCTCTCTCTCTAAAATCAATAAGCATGTCCTTGGGTGAAGATTAAAAAATATATAAAATTAAATTTAAAAACATTTTTAAAAGAAGAATATACTGTATAATTAGGACCATAATGTCTAGTAAGAAACATAGTATCTGACACCAAGTGAGGACATAATAGGTAAATAATTGAGTGAATGTATCTGTTAATCTTAGGAGAATTAAATGGCCCTTATATTTTGCTGTCTTAACACTAGAGGGGGTTCTGTGCAGTTACTTTTATTTTGAGATTAGAAGTGATTGGAGTTTCAAGTTGTTTTCAGTAATATTTTGATAGCTATAAGAAACTTTTCTTTGTGATTTATAAATATTATAGGAGACAAAAGAACTCATTTCAGGATTTCTGAAAAGGCGAAAGAATCAAAATACTTTTAGAAACACAATGTCAGATGTGAAATATCTGTGCTATGTATTGGGTAAAGTAAGTAGTTTTACTGGTCACACTGGTAAATGTTCTTAGCTAAACCTTACCCTTAAATCAAGATTCAGTTTAAAATTATTGTTTTGAAAAAAATGAATTAACCCTGGCTGGTATGGCTCAGTGGATTGAGTGCCAGCCTGTGAACCAAAGGGTGGTTTGATTTCCAGTCAGGGCACATGCCTGGATTTGCAGGCCAGGTCCCCAGTAGGGGGCGCACAAGAGGCAACCACACCTTGATGTTTCTCACCCTCCTCCCTCCCTTCCCCTCTCTCTAAAAATAAACAAATAAAATCTTTTAAAAAGTAATAATTAATTATAGTTTTTCTTTTGTCCTAACAGTTCTGAATGCTGTCCTCAAAGTAGAGTCAGATAGATCAGCTCCCTACCCACTTCCCTCTCCCAGACTCTTAGCATATATATCATCAGTGTTATTTGTCCCCCTCCTTGCGCTCTACTCTTTCCCCCCGGATGTCAGGAGCCTAAAGAGTTAACTAGGTGTAGTGCAGATGTTTGTTTAGAATCAAAAAATGTGTGGAGTCCTTGCTGTGTGGTCTTAGACAATGGTAAGTAGCTTATTTATTGAATGCATAACACTGAGTGCTATTTCTATGTCATGTATAATCCTCCTGATGACTATGAGGCAGATATTAATGTCACTTGCTGATGATGATTACACCTCAAAATGAATATTGATAAGCAAATAGTATTAAGTATATACAGTGTGTAAGTGACATACACAGAGGATGTTACTATTAATTAAGGCTTAATAGTGAAAGTTGAACCCAGATATAAAGCCGGTATGCCTGACATTAAAGCCCTTGCAACTAGTCACACATTGCCACCACTGCCTAATCCCTTTGTGCCTCCGTTTCCACATTTGTAAGGTGCTTATAATGTTTGCTTCATAAAGCTGATGTGAGGAATAAAATGGTATAGTGTATTTATTATGACTATTTGGTACATAGTAAATTTCATTCCATTTCTTCTCCAATTCACCTTTTTTTCTTACACTGCAGAGAAAACAAACCTGTTCACCTCACTATCCTGATCCCTGCCTCAGAATTTAGGTCCTAATTTTATGCTGTACTTGAGTGCTTTGTTTTAGTTTTTAAAACCAGTAACTTAAAAGAAACTTCATTTCTCTAGAATTCTTTATTTGAGGTATCATTGGCCCTCAACCTTGTAACAGTATTTATCATGTCAATATTTTAAGTGGCTGTTGACACTTCTGTTTATCAACTATTGTTCCACAGCTACATGTAACTGTCACAACCCATTTATCTCATGTGATAAATGGCCTGTGATGAACACACTGGTTTGGTTTCCTTTCAGAATGACAACCAAGTAACATTCTTTAACAATTGAGCACAGAAATAAATGCAGCTAGGTTATAATAACAATGTGATATTTAGAGTTGCTCACTCTGATCCAAAGTCACTTCTAGTAATCAGACCACTTTTTAAAAATTTTCTCTAGCCTGGCGGGATCTCTTTGAGAAGTCGGGCAGGAACAAAAGAATGCAAATGGGAATTACGCCTTTTATGCGGGGTTCTCTGGGTGTTGGGTTCTGAGATAACTATGTATTTTGAACAACTGTGAAACCAACAAGATACAAAAATGAAATGCAGTAGGGTGGGCTAAAATAGCCCTGAATGAGTCTTCCTAAATCTAATTTCAGTTCTCTACGTAGCTTTCTGAAAATAGGTGTGTCTCTCTGGGCCTATCTCTTTATCTGCAAAATGAAATAATTCAGTTAACTGACTGCTTAAGAAATTGGTGCTAAAGAAACAAAAAGCCTTGTGTTTTTACAGCAACTTCTTCAACAAACTTTATAATCAACTGGAATATCTCCACCTAGATACTACCCACAAATACCTGAAAATCAACATGAAACAGAACTTATCTTGCCCCTCAAACTTGTTCTGCTGTGTTCTCTGGTCACTTATGCTAGAAACCCAGCAGTCACCCTTAACTCTACCTTCACCCCCTAGTTCTCATCAGACATCGTTTCATTTTCTTCCACAGTATTTTTCTAATCTTTTTTTTGTTAACTCCTAAAGAAAAAAGTCCAAAGGTTTTTTTTCCAAAGATTTTATTTATTTATTTTTAGAGAGTGGGGAAGGGAGGGAGAAAGAGAGGGAGAGAAACATCAATGTGTGGTTGCCTGTCACACGCCCCCTACTGGGGACCTGGCCTGCAACCCAGGCATGTGCCCTGAATGGGAATGAAACCGGTGACCCTTTGGTTCACAGGCCTGTGCTCCACCCACTGAGCTACACCAGCTGGGGCTCAAAGATTTTAATAATATTTTTAATAAGGAAAATTGAAAATGATGGTGGCACCCCAAAATGAGTATTGACCCAAATGGTAAGTATATACGGTGTGTATCAGACAACTCAGTAAATAATAGATGCTCAGTAAATACTTACTGAGTGACCAGACGAATCAAACATGTAGCTATAAAGATAACAGTGTGGATTAAATTACACTGAACGTGTGCCAGTGAAATAATGTTAGGGGGAAAACATCACTTTGTAAGAATATCTCTTACATTAAGATGAATCAGGATATGTTATAGATATATTGCCTGACTCTCCAAGTGATTAAAAAAATCAAAATTTACTAGTTTTATCACTAGAACATCTTGAAAATAAATCCTGTCTACCTCCTGAGGTCACTGGGCGTGGCTAAGATATTTCATTGGCAGAGTCCCTGAATCCAGCTCTAGTGATTTTTACATTTGTGATAATTGATCTCGGGCTTCTGAGTGGTTGAAACTTCAGCTTCTCCTGGGTCCACCCAGAGAGCTGGTTGTCATCCTCCTCTAAGTACTGCCTTCTCTTATAACAGGGTAGGGACCGGGTCTCACTGCACAGGAGCCCAGCCAGGGCAGCGGGGCAGCGCCTACCGGGCTCAAGGCGTCTGTCTGAGGAAATAACAGAACTCTACTAAGCTACCAAACCATTTCTTAAAGCCCAACAACGTTAAAAAGTGAATTGAATGAATCATAATCAAAATTTTCTCTTTCTATGAAGTTGTTTCAGGTCACACTTTTTTTTTTTAAACAACCCTGTGCTTTGAGTAAAGGTATGACTGTCACTCATGCTGTGAGTAAAGAAATGACTATTAAGAGTGTGGTTTGCAAACTACCTGCTAGTACAGTGGGATTCCACAAACTGGACTAATGTGTTCCCGCAGTTAAAATCAAATAATGGTGGCCTTTTTCCCAAATCCAAGGAAATTTGGTAGATAGAATTTTGTCAGTTGTATGTTTCTTCTCTGTAAATGTTTTTGACACATTAATATCTACCAAATGTAAGCAGCTGTAAGGAAGCATGATGGGAATTTTTAGTCAGGAGTGAATATTCCTGGTTGAAGAGCTTGTCTTTGTGGCCATGTGTGCTCCTAGTTGTTTTATGTTGCATACATGTATTTTCTGGGAGTAAACTGTTCCTTGTTCATCAAGTGGAGTTACGTGTGTTACTACTATGGTGGCTGCAAAGGACAACTTGATTTCTAGTGCTCCACCACTGGACTTAGGTGCCTGTGCAAAATATAAAATCCAAGTATTCTTACGTAATTTGTACAGATCACATAGGCACTACTTTAATGAAAATAACCCTTGGTAATAACAGTGTAAATATAAGTTCAGGTAATCCTTGGCTTATGCCTTCAATATAATGACTTCTGAAAAAGCCCTTGGAGAGTCTGCCCTGGTTTTTAGCACTCAACATGTAATGAAGACTTTTCCCTTATTCCCTAACCTAAGGCACAAGATGGGAACTTTCTAGGACCCTTGGCCTGTAACTGATAATACCTGTTCTATGTCTAGTTCTGTGTTGTGTTCTGAAGTTTCTAAGGATAAAATACAGTTTGGTGAGTATTTTAAGGACATGTAAACACCTAATAGAGAAAAATGTACTAGCTGCTGTGAGAGAACAAAAAACTGGTGACTGTCGAAGAAGGTCAAGCGTGGTTCACAAAAGGGTGACATTTGAACTAAGCCTTGAGAAGCATAAATTTGCCTGCTGAATGTCAGGGAAAGTCATTGCAACTACACAGAACAATTCGGGTAAAGTCACATGTGCGTGGCACAAGAGAATGTGTTCCAGTCAACGTACAGGTAGGATGTATTGGGGGGCGATGGCAGATGGTGAGACTGGAGATGGTAGACAAGGGTCAGGCTGGGGCATTTGAACTTTGTCTTGTGCGAATGAAGAACTACTAAGGATTTTAAAGCAGGTAAGTGAAACGATGAGATTGGCATTTAGAAAAATCGCTGGCTGGTTCAGAGAGTAGATTGGGGCTGTGGAAGACCAGTTAGGAGCCTGTTGTAAAAGTCAAATTCAAGACTGTTTTGACAACATTATGTGAGTGGGACGTGGTGGAAGCAGGGAGTAGAGGACAGGGAGAAGCCTTACAGTTACAGGTTTTGCCCTGGCTGGTGTGGCTCAGTGGATTGAGTGCCGCGCTGCAAGCCAAGGGGTCACAGGTTCAATTCCCAGTCAGGGCACATGCCTGGGGGGGTGCAGGAGAGGCAACCACACATTGATGTTTCTCTCCCTCTCTTTCTCACTCCTTTCCCATCTGTCTAAAAATAAAATAAAGTAAGTTACAGGTTTCTGTAAGGGCAATGATTCTGTGATAAGCAGGTAGGGCAACCAAATCTGCTTTTCTTCCTGCAGAGTATGAACAATTATCCTACCCCTTCCTGTCTTCAGGGGTTACTGAAATGGCAATAAAACATAATCTGTAAAGATGTGTACAAACGGGCAGTAGAGTAGCTATTAATATGTTGTCATAGTGATCTTCATCCACAGAACAAATACGAGGTTGAACAATACGAATTATCTCTTTTAAGGCTAAAAAAAAAAAAAAAAAGTAATGTCAGGTGATTCAACCTCATAGTTTGTGAGTTAGTTTTTCCTGTTACTTCCTGCCTCCTTTACAGCCATATCATTGCTTTTTTTAAAAAAAAAAAAAAAAAAGATGAGCAATACATTTCATCAAGGGGATTTCCAGGAATGCTGGGAAAGCAAGTGTGGTAGAAAGTCTACTGGTTTTGAAGTCAGATAAACCTGGAATCAACTTTTCCTCTGTAATATGAACTGTGATCTTCATTAAGTCAATCTGTTTCGGCCTTACTATTTTCATCTGGAAGATGGAAATAATGCCTGTCTTACAGGGCTATTAAATGAGAAAATGCATGCCTCGCTCGCATGTGGCCTGTAAAAGGTGTTGAATAAAAGTTAGTTTTAACTGTTCCTTACTCCCCCCACCCTTTTTTTTAAACTTGTTCACAGGTTTGACATAAAACTTGAGTTATCTGCTTCCTTGTGCCCCAGAAAAACAGAGTTAAGAGCTACCTACCGGGAATTTTGATGTGTATCTGAAATGTTCAGCTGTCATAACTTCAAGCCAAAATCTTCTAAACTAAGTGACCTTTTATACTATCGAGTATCATTCCATGGAATTGCTCTAGTGCACGGTTTGTGTCAAGTTTTTCCGGAGTGCCACAGACCTCATCACTTTTCACATAATTCAGGAAGTTACTCATTTAACCCAGATTTCCAATAAACTCATACATGCAGACTGTGTCATACTCCTCTGGAAATGTCATCACATTTGTGCGTGTGTGTGTGTGTGTGTGTGTGTTAACTCCTCTTTGCAGAGGAGAAAAAGTACTTCAAATATTATTTCTTTCCTTATATTCCTGACTGAATCTAACCAAAAGGTGAACTGAATTCCACTTGCTGACCCTCTACACTTCCGGGTCCCAGCAGCACAACTTGGTTTCTGTCTGTTTCCCTGCTTAACATTTCCACCGATAGTGAGTTCTGACTTTGCATTAAATCAGGGACTGGTGTTTTGTTTTGTTTTGTTTTGTTTGGAGCTCCTCCTTTGTATAAGCCCTACTCTTGTCACAGCACATATATGGCACACAAGACAGAGCTTACATTTTTGTGACAACAATCAAATAAGATACTTTCAAAATGAGTGAGTGCTATCAAGGAAATAAACAGGCTAATGGGATATTTATAGTGGCTAGTGGATGGCGGGTAACTTAGAAAGGGTTCTCAGGGAAGTAAGGCAGTAACCATGTTCTGAGGTGAAATGAGTTTGGCATATTTGAAGAACAGAGTGGCTGGGATTTTCTTTCTCTCTCTCTCTCTCCCACCTTTGTGACAGTGGTAGAAGATGCAGTGAAGAGATAGGCAGGGGACAGACAAAAGTTATTCTCTGGGCTCTGGCCTTCAGCGTCCCTGGAGGCTTGGGTCTGAATTTAGCCACTGCCAAGAACCCTCCTGTAAACCAGAAGTATGCGGTGACTAACATTCTCACTCTCTCTCTCTCACAGGCAACCAACCGGACTGTCTTGCCCTCCCCCTTGAATTTACCCCTTACCGAGTTCAACTGAGAGTGCTTGATTTTCTACTACATAATGGCCTTTTTAACTTAAAAATTAATTACTAAAGTACTGTCTGCTCATGAAGATTAAAAATGAAGAAAGGCAAAAATCAAATTAAAAAGTTATTCACAACCTCACCACCCAGAGATAAATATTGGTTATCTTTTTGTGATACATCATTTCAGACAAGTATTCATTTACATACATATTTTAATCTATAGTAGTGTGACTTTATTCAATGACATAAACTTCTGCATCCACAAATCAATGCCTGACTCTACATTATTTTAAACAACTTGTCATGCTGATGATATATCACAATTGTTTCAACCCATTCACTGTTTCAAAGACTAATAAAATAATAATTATGATAATCACAGTAGTTAATAGATGTTAAGAACATTGACAATTTTGCACACATTATTTCCGAGGCAAAGAATGTTAAGTTGCCTGACATCACACAGATAGTAAGTGACAGACGATGGTGAAGCGAATGCCGTTTGCTAAGCGTGTACTGTAGGCTGGGCACGGTGCTAGTCACAGTAGCAGAAGAACTGCTATTTCCTTCATACTGCCCAGGTGAGAACTCTGTAGCCCTTCAGGTAATGGTAGTGGGAGAGAGGCATCTGGATGTCCACTCCCACCAAGAATGCTTATAGTGGTGCAGAAACCAGACTGCTATTAGGACCAGGCACTTGTAGGCTACACATCCGAAGTTTGGCTGTCATTATTTTCTTGCCATAGGCTACGGTTCAGTCTCAATTTTTGGTGCCCCTCCAAGATGGCGTCCACACCCAGAGCCCCTCACCTCTTTCAGTTTCTTTATCTATAAAATAGACAAACCATAGTTATCATTATTATTGGCTATTAAGTAAAATAGGGCCCGGTCCTGGATGACCAAGTGTCCAGGGATGAGGTGGGTCCTTGCACTCTTTGAAAAAGTGAGAAGAGAACCATCAGAGTTTGGGAACCTAGGGGAATGAAGAAAAAGGGAGGTGGAAATAATCTGGTTTTTCCTCAAGGTTACTGAAGGAAATGATGAGGGGAGAGGGGGTGGGGTGGGGAATTCTCCAGCAACCTCATTTAAGTGTGGCACAGTCGTGGGGGTAGGACGAGTCATGATTCCTTTAAAGCCCTGCTGGTTCCTGGGAGAGCTGCTCACAAGTTGACCCCCTGACCTCTCATTGGTTCCCACATAAAGGACGGTCAGCCAATAGCAGGCATCACCAGACAATTGGGAGGATGCTCGGAGGCAGAAACTGAAGCAGGATGCCTCATATCTGGCACGCTCATATTCTGAGCTCAAAGAGGTGAACGAATTGGCAACGGTTGCTCAGCAAGTAAGTGATGGAGCCTGAAATGCAACTCTAACTTCTGATCCAGAGCCTGTCCTCTCTCTACTACATGTTGTTGCTTTTACTGCTGGAACACCATTCGATCCACTGTAACATAAGCAAACACAAAAACTTCTATAAACTTTATGCTCATGGCAGATTACTGTCTTCACCGCCTGCTTAATGGAAACTTGGTTCTCTCTTGAGGCCACATCTTATATTCTCTTCCAGTCTCCTGATTAGAAGCTGCCTATTCTCACACATTCCACTGGGGCTTCCATGGGCAGTCTCAACATTCCCCACTGACATTAACCGATCACTACACTTCTATTACTTGCAAAATTTACTTCTCCTTTGAGGCTTATGCCATCTGGCTCAGCTGATCAGACCCTGTGTCCTGAGACCATGACTCCTGAACGACTGCCCTGGAATGGGAGGCATGATGGGGCGGCGGGGCTGTCTGTGGGGCTCACTCCATCTTCTGTGTTTTCTTCGCAGTGGTTGTCTTCTGACCACCTTAGTCCCTCAAGTCTTCTCCACTGCAAGTCCTGCTATCCCCCAGGAATGCCTTCATAGAGTGAAGCCATTTAACATCCTAGCCCCTTTGTTCCTCGGTGTTGGCAACAACAACCACCACCTCACAGCCACGGCTGTACCCTGGACCTCCTCAAGACCTGGCACTCCACTTTTGAGATCTTAAGTTCTGGTGTATTGAATCTCTCTGCCTGTCATCTCCTAGCTTCCTAACCCTTCACTCCTACCATATCTTCTCCTTGTTATCCTGGCCTTTGGCCTCACTGTTTTCTCTCAGGTCTATTACTCCCTTTAATATTTTGCTTCCTTCCCTGTTCTGCCTTGACCTTGTAGTACAGCATGAAAAACAGCGCTATCCTCTTTCTGCCACACCCATTCTGAAAAGTCGAAACTCTGTATCAGTCCAACCATCTGCCTTTTTCACTCCTAAGCTCGGGCCCCTGAGCACAACCACACAGACTGGCCCTACAACAACCTTGGTCATCTCTTCACAATAGGTATGAATTAATTTAACTAACAAAACTGAGTAGTCCATGCATTCATCTAGCAAACATTTACTTATCGTCTGTTACATGCCAGGCAAGCTGCTACATGTTAAACAGAAAACAGTAGACAGTAAGCAAAGCCAGACCAGAGACACAGTGCCTGCCTTCACCAAAAAATGGCCTAGCAGAGAAGAGAGCCCTCGTCCACTCTATATAAACCTATCATCACAGTCATGAAGAGTGCTACAAAGGAAAAAACTTCCAGTATTATAAAAGTATACCACAGGACAGCCTACCCTAGTCTCAGGGTCAGGAAAGGCCAGCCTGAGAAAGTAGCATTTAATTTCTGGCCTAAAGGAAGGGTTCAGACAAACTAAGTGCAAGTATAATAGAAGTGGAATGGAAGGGCTTTCTTTGTGGAGGGAAGAGTGTCTGCGAAGGCCCTGAGACAGGAGGAGGGAGGAAGTGAAAGGGTCCTTGTGAGAGTGTGTGGAGGGCTCTGAAGGCGAAGTTGAAGTCTGTGAGCCAGATCTCTGGGTCACAGTAAGGACTTTGAACCACTAGGTCTTTGTGCAGAGAATGACATTGTCTGATCTGCTTTGTCTTTTAGAAGAGGTCAACCCATTTGTAGGATGTTGAAAGGATTAAATGAAGGTAAGTAAACCAGATAGAAAGATGTTGTACTTGCCCACTCAACAACTGGAGGCTTAGTGGAGACAGATTTGAGAAACTTCTCCAAACTCCAAAAGACCCATAACCTATCTTTCATTCCTCCCAGTACCACCAGCACCACTACCACCAATTTTTGGCGATTGATTTGCTTCCTACTTCTTAGGAAACTGAAGATATCAGGTGTGAACTTCCTCAATTTCCTGCTTCTACACCCACAGGTTTAGCTAACTGCATGTCCTTCACTTCCTTCCTGCCAACTTCAGAGAAAGAGGGTCAGGTCTCCTTTCTGAAGCCCATCATTTCCCCTCCACCTTCTCCAGGACCAATACCATACTCCATTGCTTGTCCACCCCCTGTCCTGGACGCAAACTCCATTCTCTTCCAATTAGAAAAACAAAAATCAAAACCCACTAACCTCCTGTCACCCTAGATACCACCTTATCTCTCTCCTTTCCTTTATAACAAACTTTGTCAAGTCTCTTCTCCCTATGTTGGGGATGGTGGTGCACTCCCCACGTCTCCCAGCTCCTTTGAAGTTAGGCAGGCCTAGGTAAGTAGTGTCTCACTTTGGACTAAAGAATAGAATAGCTGCCATGTGACCTTCCAGTGAGCTCTTCAATTGCTGAGGCAATTGTGGAGGTTTTGTCTCCTAGAAGTTCCAACTTCAAGATGATGGAGTCTGCATCTCTCTGGGCTCCTAAGTGACTGTGTCGAGCAGTCCCTCTACCACACAGAGTGTAAGAAGCAAATTTTTGCTGTAAGTCACTGAAATTTGGGGGTGGTTTGTTACTACAGCATAGCCTAGTCTAACTAATACATTTACTCTATCTACTTCCTCACCTCCCGTGCACTTTTTGAAACAGAATTACAGTATTTCTGACGTAGTTTTTAGCCCTCAGACTCCTCTCCATTGACAGTTCACACAGGTAAATGCCACCACAATTCTCCTATTGCTTAAATCCTCTAATTTGGTTTCTCTGTATCACGTGACATAGCTGGCTACTCTCTTCTTGAAGCTTCTCCTCTGGCTGCTATGACACTAGCAACTCTTGGTTTTCCTCCTACTTCTCTAGAACACAGGTTATGGAGGTAAGTGGAACTTTTTTCTCCTTCTATTGAAGTGTCATCGAGTGCCTTTTATCAAGTCAAACTCCCATTTAAAACTTCTATGGCTTTCCAAACCTGAGTTCATTGAACTGACATTTGAGACACTCAGTGATTTAGCCACAACCTGTTTTTCCAGCTTTAGCTTCTAGTCCCCTTTACACAGCTTACCCTTCACCCAATAGGGGCTTGATGAGCTCCTCCTCCTCTTTGACCTTCATCACGCTGTTTCCTGTATCTGCTATATCTGTCACATGCTTCAGTTTTGCTTTCTCCTTTCAAATAATTTAGACATTTGTGCAAAGAAGCTTGTGTAGGGATTGCTTATAATAGTAAAATTTTGGAAATGACCTAAACGTCCATCTTTAGGACGGAATAAAGAAATGTTATAGACATGCCGTGTCTGAAATGCACTCTTTCTCACCAAAATAAAGGACTAAACCAAAAAACAGAAGTTCCAACAAGGAAAGAGATGAAGAGCACCTGAAAGGTGGCAGTAAAGATAAATCTAGGACCACAGCTTTGATCCAGGTGTAAAGGGCAACCAATCCTGATAAGAGTAAGGTGGTTCAAAAGATTTCTGTTACGGCTATCACCAGGCTAAAACGGATGAAGCCACAGGTACATGTGATCTCTCCAATAAGGGGGTAACCCAAGAAGGAGGAAGATACAAATTTTAGTCAACAAGGACTCCAATTCAGGGCAAGGCAAAAAAAAAAAAAAAATTGCTCAGGATAACAGGGAAGGGAAGTCCCAGGAGACAGCTGAGCAGGAGGGCTAGAACGCAAACAGTTCCAACAGGAAAATGAAGTTCTCCAGGACGTGTGTGTTCAAGAGAAAAATCGGACCTGACAGATGACCTGATGCCATTGGTCACAAGAAACAGTATAGTGAAAAATGAGTGAAAGGTGTTAGAAGAGTTATTTATGGGTAATTATTGCAAAGAATATTAAGTAAATGAAAAACCAAGGCAATCGTGAACTTAAGGAAAAGCAAAAATTGAAAAAAATAGAATTTTGGTATGCTTCGATGGTCACTTGTAAATAATATTCACACAGGGATCATAATGTAAACACTGGCTGCTGATTTAGCCCAAAATTGTACTGTAATTCTATCAGGAAGCTGGGGAGAAGGAACGGAAGGGGGCGGGGGTGCGACAGAACTAAATCCTAATCTGCAAAAAGAAATCCTAATCTGTCAGTATAGTATGTCTAAAATGGATTAATCAAACGTAGCAATAAGAACATACTTTTTAGGAAAACAGGGATATACAAATGCCATAAAAGCAATGAAGTCGGTTCCCTCTGGAGAAGAGACTTAGGGGAATGGGGAGGGGAGAGGCAGGGCGGGAAATTATCGCTTTACCTTTCGTGTCTCTGAGGTGTGGGATGGGCAGGGAGAGGGTCTTTATTTACCCCTCTACATTCTCTGTACTATTCCAAGTTTTTACAATAAGTGTGCATTACTTTTATAATTATAATAAAAAATAAGCCAATGTGCTGTCCCGTTTCCTGCCTTTGGGAATTTCATCTCCCAGCTGTTGGGACCATCTCCAGTTCTCACCACCTCCAGTCTCAAGCCCTGTGTGGGGGTTTTGTTTGAATAGGAGTCGGGCAAAGGCTCTGTGGTTTCTCTTCTCGATCAAGAGCTCATCTCAGTTATTGGCAAACTCCTATCTGCAAGCCATCTCCAAAGGGGAGGAAGCTGCGGTTCCCTCAGCCAACCTAGCCATTGTAGCCATCGTCTTGAACACCAAAAAGCCTCTACCAGACCATGGGCAGCGTGCTGCACAGTCTCTCTCTCTATTTTGAAGTTCTCTCTTCCAACCTTTACCTCATTCATACTAAATAGTTGTTTCCATCTTTTTACCCCACACCCCCCCCCCACTCCTGGGACTGATGTTGCCTGGAACATAATATCATAGCTGTAAGTAATTAAGTTTGTGCTCGGATGGACCTTGGAACAGAAAACACCCTGAACTTGGCTTTGATATCAGTAGTCTATAGTTCAAAGCTGGAAGCTGCAAGCAAACCTACCCAACCTTCGCCCCAAAGACGTTATCTTTATTAGATGGATCAGGGTAGAAATCTGCCCTCTGCCGTGGAGAAACACACGTTTTCTGTCTTCCAAGGCTCTTGGCTATAAAGCATCCTCAAAAAGACATTCTTTGCTTAAAAACATTCTGTGTCTAGAACAAAGTTGATACAAGGTGTACAGATGTGCAATGAGAATTTTCTCCCAAGACTGACCCATAGAAACTGTGAGATAATAAACGTTTGCTGTTTTAAGCCAGTAAGATTGGAGCAATTTGTTACACAGCAATGTATAATACTGTCACAGATTTGTATTTCTAACGCTCTTATTCTCTTGTGTAGATCCAGATTTTCATTTGGTATGATTCACCTTTTGCCTGAAGCACTTCCTTTAACCTTTCTTCCAGGGGTGGTTTGCTGATGACTTTTTTCAGCTTTTTTTTTTTAATATGTAAGGGCCTTTATTTTGTTGTTGTTGTTGTTTTCTTTTAAAGAAAACTCACTCTTTGGAAATGTATAAATTGAATGACTTGGTAAATTAATAAACTTGTACATCTATCACCATAATCCAGTTTTAGAGCATTATCATCTCTTCCAAAAGTTCCCTGATGCCTGTTCAATAGTTAATCTCCACTCCCACCCCAGACCTAGGCAACCACTTAATCTCTTTAAATTTGCTTTTTCTAGCTATTTCATATAAGTGGAATCATACATGTAGTTTTTGCTTCAAGCTTCATTCGCTTAGTTTTTCAATTTCCTCCATGTCGTAGCATGTAACAGTAGTTCATTCCTTTTAGATAATGAACAATGTTCCATTAATGGAAGGATTGTACCAGATAATCGCTTCTCAGCCTCTTGGCTAAGACAAAATGTGGATATACCACATTTTCTTTATCTTTCACCAATTGATGAACAGTTAGATTGTTTCCATTTTGTACTATGATGAATAATACTGCTATGAACATTTTCATACATGTTTTTGTATGGACATATGTTTTCATTTATTTTGGATAGGTTCATAGAAATGGAAATGCATGATAACTGTTTATGAAGTGGACAAACTGCTCTCTGAAGTGGTTGTACCATTTTACACTGTTACCAGTAGTACATGAGGGCTCCAACTTCCGCACATGCTCGCCAACGCTGGTATTGTACATCTTTCTTATCACGCCCCTCTAGTGAGGACACAGGAGCATCTCATATTTTCTTCTTACTGAAGTGTAGTTGACATACAATGTTGTTAGTTTTAGGTGTACAACATAATGATTTAATATTTATATACCTTACAAAATAATCATCACAATAAATCTAGTAATTATCTGTCACCAAAGTTGTTACAATATTATTGATTATATTTTCTATGCTGCACATTATATCCCTGTGACCTATATGTTTTATATATAACTGAAAGTTTGTATCTCTTAATCCCCCATTTGTTTATCTTATTTTTGCCATTTATGAACTGGGTTACTTTTCTTTTGTTACTGAATTGTAAAAGTTCTTTATTTATTCTAGATTCAAGTCTTCTATCAGACATGTGCTTTGCTAATATTTTATGCCAACTGATGCCTTGTCTTTTCATTTTCTAATGGTGTCTTTGAAACACAAAGATTTTTTTTGAAGTCCAACTTATTGATTCTTTTCTTTATGGCTTATGCTTTTTGTTCCTTGTCTAAAAACTCATTTTCTGTCCCAAGGCCATGAAGATGCCCTCCTATATTGTCTTTTAGAAATCTTACAACACTAGCTCTTACATCTAGGTCTACAATCCATTTAAGTTAATTTTGTGTATGGTGTAAGGTAAGGGTTTGAGGTGTTTTTTTTGTATGTGGATATTCAATCATCAAAACACCATTTGCTGAAAAGACTATCCTTTGCCCCACTCAATTGTTCTTGCTCCTTTGTCAAAATCAAATGACCATAAATGTAAAGTTTTATTTTTGGACTATTAATTTGGTTTCATTGATCTAAATGTGTATCTTTGTGCCAGTACTATACTCTCTTGATAATTGGGCTTCATAGTAAGTTTTGATTTCCTTTATTTCTGAAAGATCTTTTTGCTAGACATGGAATTCTAGGTCGACAGTTTTTTTTCCTTTCAGTACATTAAAAATGTTGGGATGCTGTCCCCTGGACTGCATAATTTCATGTAAGAGTCTGCTGCCTTTGTCTTTATACCTCTGTGTACAGGTATAAATCTACTTTTACTCTAGTCATTTAATTACTACTTTACTTTAAATAATTTCATTATGATGTACCTTAGAGTGTTTTTAAATTTAACTTAATTTTTATTGAATTTATTGGGGTGACACTGGTTAATAAAATTATACAGGTTTCAGGTGCACAGTTCTACAATACATCATTTGTATATTGTATTGTGTGTTAACCACCCCAGGTCAAGTCTCCTTCCATCACCAGTTATCTCCCCTTTACCCTCTTTACCTCCCCTACCCCTTTTCTTTCTGATACTGTTGTCTGTGCCTACGAGTTTTCACTATACTGTTGTATGTGTCTATGAGTTTTTTGTTTTAAGTTTTTTATTTTTTCTTAATCCCTTAACATTTTTCACCCAGCCCCACAATCCCCTTCCCCTCTAACAGTTGTCAGTCTCTTCTCTATCTATGAATCTCTTTCAATTTGTTTGTTAGTTTATTTTATTCATTAGATTCCACATATGGTATTTGTCTTTCTCTAACTGGCCTATTTCATTTAGCATAATGCTCTCCAGGTCCATCCATACTGTTGCAAAGGTTACAATTTCCTTCTCCTTTACAGCCAAGTAGTATTCCACTGTGTAAAGATACCACAGCGTTTTTATCCACTCTTCCATTGATGGACACTTGAGCTGCTTCCAAATCTTGGCTATTGTTGCAATGAGCACAGGGGTGCAGATATTCTTTTGAATTAGTATTTCAGGTTTCTTCAAGTATATTCCCAGAAGTGGAATCACTGGGTCATAATGCAGTTGCATTAATTTTTTTTTAAGATTTTATTTATCTATCTCTAGAGAGAGGGGAAGGGAGGGAGAAAGAGAGGGAGAGAAACATCATTGTGTGGTTGCCTCTCACACACCCCCTACTGGGGACCTGGCCTGCAACCCAGGCATGGGCACCATGGGAATTGAAACGGTGACCCTTTGGTTCACAGGCTGGCCCTCAATCCATTGAGCGACACCAGCAAGAGCTAAATTTTTTTTTTATCCTCACCTGAAAACATCTTTTCATTGCTATTTTAGAGAGAGAGGGAGAGAAATATTGATGCGAGACAGAAGCATTTATTGGTTGCTTCCCTTACACGTCTGTCCAGATTGTTTGCACCTGCACTGGGAATCGAATCTGCAACCTACGTATGTGCCCTGAGCAGAAATCAAACCTGCAACCTTTTGATTACAGGTGATACTCCAACCAACTAAGCCACACTGGCCAGGACCATTTTTAATTTTATGAGATAACTCCATACTGCTTTCCACAGTGGCTACACCAATCTGCATTACCACCAACAGTGCAAAAGAGTTCTATTTTCTCCACATCCTTGCCAACACTTGTTTAGTGTTTTATTGATAATAGCCATTCTGACAGCTGTGAGGTGATATCTCGTTGTGTTTTTGTTTTAATTGTATTTTATTAGCCCTGGCTGGTGTGGCTCAGTGGATTGAGCACCAGCCTGCAAATCAAAGGGTTGCTGGTTTGATTCCCAGTCAGGGCACATGCCTGGGTTGCTGGCCAGGCCCCCAGTTAGGGAGCATGCAAGAGACAACCACACATTGATGTTTCTCTCCCTTTTTCTCCCTCCCTTCCCTTCTCTAAAAAATAAACAAAATCTTTTTTAAAAACTATATATTTTTTATTATGCTATTACAGTTATCCTGAGTTTTTCCCCTTTGCCCCCCTCCACCCAGCATCCCCTACTCCCTCAGGCAATCCCCCCACCATAGTTCATTTCTAGGGGTCATGCATATGAGTTCTTTGGCTACTCCATTTCCTATACTGTATTTTACATCCCATGGTATTCTGTACCTACCTGTTTGTACTTCTTTTATTTTTTTCTGTTTGTACTTCTTAATCCCCTCACCTCTTCACCTATTCCCCCTGACCCCTCCCATCTTGCAATCTTCTGGTAACTAACTTCTTTTCTCTTGCTTTTAAGAGTCTCTGTTTAGGAAAAAAAAAAAAAAAGAGTCTCTGTTTATCTTTAACTGTGGCCTTTTAATAATGATGTCTTCGAGTGGGCCTCTTTGCATCCATCATAATCGGGACTCTCTGTGCTTTCTGGACTTGCTTGTCTGTTTCCTTCACCAAATTAGGGAAGTTTTCTTTCACTGTTTTTTCAGATAGATTTCCAATTTGTTGCTCTTTCTCTTCTTCCGGCATCCCTATGAGGCAAATATTGGACTTCTTAAACTGTTTACAAAGTCCTAATTTTGAGGGGGGATTCTTTTTTCTTCTTGTTCTGCATGGTTGTTTTTTGCTTCCTTGTGTTCCAAATCATTGATTTGATTCTCAGCTTCATCTATTCTGCTCGTTTCCCTAAAAATTGTTCTTTATTTCAGTTATTGTACCCTTGGTTTTGGGCTGGGTCTTTGTTATGCTGCTGAGGTGCTCACTAAGTTCCTTGAACATCAAAAGCACTGTATATACAGTGTTTTGAAATCTGCATCTGACAGATTGCTTATCTCCCTTTCGTTTAGCTCTTTTTCTGGAGTTTTGATCTGTTCTTTCATTTGGGCCATGCATCTTGTCTCCTCATTTTGGCAGCCTTCTTGTGTTTGTTTCTATGTATTAGGTAGAGCTGCTTTGACTCCATGTCTTGTTAGTGTGGCCTAATGTAGTAGGTGTCCTGTAGGGTCCAGTGGCACAGCCTCCCCTATCACCCAAGCTGGGTACTTGAGGTGTGCCCTTTGTGTGGGCTGAGGACACCTTCCTCTTGTAGTTGAGACTTGGTTGCTGTTGGCAGATCAATGAGAGGGATTTACCCAAGCCAGTCATCTGCAAGGACTGGCTGTAAACACTGACCACCAACCTCCGCCCTCCATGGAGGATGAGCTGTGCAGGGGCAGGGTGGTGATGCTCAGATGTGGTCTGTAGCTGTCCACTGGGTACGTTGGCCCTGGGGTTTCCCGGGTGGTGCAGACCAAGTTCAGCCTCCACCTGTGTTTTACCCCAGGTCACCCTGCCTGAGCTGTAAAGCAATCTGAGAGGGCTGCTACTTGTGCTGGGCTTGAAGATTCACAGGTGAAACCAAGTTGTGAACCTAATTTCGCTGCTGCTAGGGCTCACTGAAGCCAGCTGTTGCTTGTTTGATAGGATTTAGGAACCAAGATGAGCCATTTTCATGGAAAAGCAGCTTGGGTTGGCCTGTAGGTTGGATGGGGTAGGGCTTCTGTGGATCTCCAAGGTGGGTCAGTGTTAGCCAGGCGACAGAGTCTCAGGTATGGCACCAGCCTACTGGCTCTGTGTCGGGGAGGGCTCAGCAATGGGACAATGGCCTCTGCTCACCCCAATGCCAGACACATCAGTCTCTCCCTGTATACCACTGGTGCCCTTCAAGCTGCCACCCTGGTGCTGGAGCTCACAGGGAGCAAGTCTGAATAGGTGAGTCCGTGTGTGTGCTCCCCAAGAGAAACTGCTTAGGGCTCCAGCACTTTCTTCCTCTCACTCAATCCCCCCTGGTTTTCACAGCCAGAAGTTGTGGGGACTTATCTTCCTGGCACTGGAACCCTGGGCTGGGGGGCCTGGTGTGGGTCTGGGACTCCTAGTTCCTGAGATATCCTTCCCAAATTTTTATCCATGTGGGTGTGGGGCCAGCCCATTCCTTGTCCACACCCCTCCTACCAGTCTAAATGGATGTAGTTTCTTCAATCTCGAAGTTGTCAGACTTGCATTCAACTTTATTTCTGACATTTCTGAGTGATGGCTGTTCTATATTTTAGTTGTAATTTTGATGTGGCTATGCAAAGAGGTGAGCCATGACTGCCTACGTCACCATCTTGACCGGAAGCCTCTCTCTGTGGTTTTAATTTGCATTTCTCTGATGATTAGTAACACTGAACATCTTTTCATAAATCTATTGGCCATCTGTATGTCTTCTTTGGAGAAGAGCCTAGTCAGGTCCATTGCCCATGTTTTAATTGGATTTGTTTTTTGGTGTTGAGTTTTATAAGTTCTTTATAAATTTTGGGTATTAATCCCTTATGAGGTTTATCATTTATGAATATGTTCTCCCATTCAGTGGGTTGTCATTTCATTTGTTGATGGTTTCCTTTGCTGTGCAAAAACTTCTTAGTTTGATGTAGTCCCATTGTTTGTTTTCTTTTATTTCCCTTGCCCAAGGCAACATAGCAGAAAAAAAATATTGCTATGAGAAATGTCCAAGATTTTACTACCTATGTTTTCTTCTAGGATTTTTATGATTTCAAGTCTAACATTTAAGTCTTTAATCCATTTTGAGTTTGTTCTTGTTTATGATAAAATAAGGTGATCTAATTTCATTTTTTTGCAGGTATGTCTGTCCAATTTTCCCAATACCATTCACTGAATGGACTATTTTTACCCCATTGTATGTTCTTGCCACTTTGTCAAATATTAATTGACCATAAAGTCATGGGTTTATTTCTGGACTCTATTCTGTTCCACTGATCTATAAATGTTTTTATGCCAATTAGATGCTGTTTTAATTACTATGGCCTTGTAGTAATAGTTTGATATCAGGTAGCATGATTCCTCCAACACTGGATTAGTCTTGGAATATTTAGATGACAATTGTAAAAAAGAATGTTAAAATCTCCCATAATTGCCCTGTAGTAATTATTGGTCAGGATTTTGTGTATTTCATATAACTTTCCAGTCTTCTTTCTATCTTTTGATTTTGAGTGGTTTTTATATCACTCTTCCCCTTACAAGATTTTTTTCTAGGCTTTGACACTAATGACCACTTCCTCGCTTTAAAAATTTTGTTCACGGTTAGCTTCCAGGAAATCCCTCTCACTTGATTTTATTTCAACCCTTCCAAACTCTAAGAATCCTCCCTCACAGTTTCCTTCAAAAATTTCTCTTCCTCCACAAATTTCTCTTCATCCATGTACCCTTAAATATTGACTTCTTTCTTGCTTCTTTTCTCACTCAATATCTACATTCTCCCTGGGTGATTTTATCTGTTATCCGTGACTTCAGTTATTATTCACCTGCTTATGACTCACAAATTTATATTTTAGAATCCCTCTCCCAGTACTTCAGACCTATATAGAGCTAATATCCGAATATATATCTCTTGTTGGATGTCTCAAAATTTGTCCCAAATGGAACTCATAATCTTCCTTAACAATCTACTTTGCATGTTGGTTCCTTCCCAGTGAATGGCCTTAACAGCCACCTGTCTTCCAAAGCTAGAAGCAGGGAAGCCATGGTCAACTGGTCCTTCTTTCTCCTTCTTAACCACATACATTTAATGGAAGCACACAATTCTTGACTAGTTTGTCTCCTAAATATCTTTCTTCTTCAAACCTGTGCCCTGGTTTTCCCACATCCTGTTGTTCACACCTTCATTATAGCCCACCTGAACTACTGCAACAGTCTCTTATCTGGTCTCTGGATGAGTGCTGGATATCCTGTGGTCTTTACAAAACACCAGTTAGAACATGCCACTCTCTTGATTAAAGAGCTCCCAGGGTTCCCTTCACACAGGATAAAATCTAAACCTTTAGCTTCATATGCTCAAGGCTCTGCACAGCCTGCCTCCAGACTCCCTTTCAGCCTTGCCTCCTGATAATCCCAGATATACTATTTCCAAATGCATCATCCCATTTGCCTTTTACATGCTCTTCATTCTGCCTGGAAAGTCCTCCCCCATCTTCTCTTTTTCGCCAGTGTCTTCTCATATTTCAAGATATAGCTGAAATGTTTATTCTTCAGCAAATCTTTTCCTGGAACTTCTCAAGAAGTGCATTCCTTTTATGCCCTGGCCGTTTCTTCATTCTACCATTATTGCACTTGTGGCAGTGGCCTGTGGCTATGCATTTACATCTCTTTCTCCTACTAGACTGTGTACCCTTTGAAAACAGTGGTCATCTTATTCCTCTATGTAGTTATTTAACAAGGGCTCAGTATAACACTCAATAAGTGTTCAATGAGTGCTTAACAAGTGTTTGTATAATACTTAGTTTCCTAACTGAGGTCCCTATAAACTTTGGAGGGCAACTGAGCTCTGTGTAATATATGTAAAATTGTATTTTTTAAGGGTATTTTCCTGGAAACAAGATCCCGTTCCAGTCATCAGATTTTCAGAGGGGAGGGGCCTGGATTCACAAAAGGTTAAGTAAGCATCTCCACCTGAGAGAAACTGTAGCAAGGATGTTAATTTTAGAAACCTGAAGCTTGGTGAGAGCCTAAACTTCACCTGCGAATGGGGTGACTTTCTGCTGTAGCTCATGTCCCTCAGACCTGTGATAAGGAGGGAGCTGGAGGGAGGGGTGAGTGGCAGCTCTCCACCATAGGTGGGGACATTCAAAAGGCTGAATTCCAAAGCCTAGGACCCTCCTCACTCTCTCCCTCTCCCTCTCTGTCTCCCTCTCTCTCTTTCCCTTTTGTGCTCTTGAGCACACATACCAGGATGAATGCAAACTTGAAATTCAAACACACACCTCTGTGTGCACACAAACACACGAGCACACAGCCAGACATGCCCATACATACCCACCTGCACGCACACAGATAAACATGTGCACACAAACCATCCACATACAAGTGTGCAGTCTGGTTCACACACAGCCTCTCCCATGAGTGTGCCCTATGTAACCACTCACTCACACGCGGCCATGCATGTGAGAATCACATGACCTGGCTCCAGCCCTCCCTCCTGCAGATTGCGAGCGCTGCCCCTGGCATCGGGCCGGGAAAGACAGCCGAGTGGAGCCATCTGTCAGGCTGAGGTTCCTGCGCCGCCCATCCTGCCTGAGCTCAGACAGTCGGCATTCCGAGCATGCAGCTTCTCTATTCTCTCCCCGGCTGAATCATGCTGAGTGAGCTGGCCCGGCCAGAGTTTATCAAATCGGAACAGAATTTTGGCAAAACAGATGACTTGTGAGCTTGGCATTTGTGGGCCTGGGGGGTGGAGACCTGGAGGGGGAGGGAGAAGTGGAGGTGAGGAAAGAGGAAAACTGCTTCTCAGTATACTGAGAGTCCATGGAGGTGACATCTGAGTCAAGGTCTTAAAGAACAAATAGAAGTTCTTAGGCAGAGAAGTGGGAGTGGGGAGAAGGTGTTCTGGGTTTAGGATATTCCAGGCAGAGATCACAAGATTATATACAATTATAAAATGTATAAGAGTATCAACATCTCCCCTTCCTTTGGCTTCCTCACATACTCTTTCCTTTCTGTTTCTCTGCCCCACATCTTGTTAGAACCATCGCAGTGTTTCAGAGCACAGACCCCGAGCTCGACAGAGTTTGAGTCTGCCATTCACTACCCACATCACCTTGGGCAAAGTCACTTCCATCTTACAAATAGGGACGACAATTTTATTGTTTTATAAGATGGTTGAGAACCTTAAAGGAAATTACAGATTTAAGGAGTGGACCTGGCACAAGGTAATGCTCAAGAATGGTTAGCTGCTGGTATTTTCATTGTCATTGTTAAGAAGCTTTAAGAACGAAGGAACAGAGAATCAAACTCAAACTGGCATAAACAGTAAGGATATTCTTCAGCTTGTATAATGGGGAGTCTTGGAGTAGAGTGGGCTCTAGGCATGGAATAATTGGGGCTTTGACTTTATTTCTCTGCAGTTCATCTAGCTCTGTCCTCTTCTTTGTATTGGCTTTGTCTACAGGCTCATTGTCTAAGGATGGCCGTGTCACCATGTCCTGAGCAACTGTGACAACATGCTTCCTTGTTCACATCCATCAAAAGACAGAAAAAAAACCTCCCCCCTCAAACAGAAATATAGATCCCTTCTTTCAATCTAGTAAGGCCAGCTCAGGTTGAGGGCCTGCCCCTGAACCAATACAGTGACCAGGGGGATTCCTGTGTCAGTTAACTTAAGCCTGGCGCCCTGAACCAGTCACTCTAAGTGAGGCTGGGTTGTCAAGATTGGCTTAGACTAATCGGGATCTACCCCAGAGTTGGAGAGGGAGTCTAGCTTTCTCCTGGTCACCTGGCTACATCTTGGCAAGAGAGGAGGGATGAATATCTGGATATTGGCCAGACAACCAACAGCATTCTCTGCTATACTTACTGTTTCATTCTTGGCATGATAGTTCACATGGGTCTTTTCAGACCTTGGCTCAAATGGCTCCTTACCAGTGAGTGAGGTCTTCCTTTGACCATGAGACCAGCTACATAAAATCACACACACACACACACACACACACACACACACACACACGCCTCTCTCCTCCACTCCTCCTCTACACTTCCTATATCCCTCACCCTGCATTAATTTTATCTAAACAATATGTAAAAATGATAGGGGAACTCAAGAGTTAAAGATTTTAGCTTTAGTTATAGTTGATAAGCTTAAATGATTAATGCAGGAGGAAAGCTATTGTTTTAAGAGCTGGAATACATGACCTACGTGACTCCAGGAGGTTGACAAGCAATTCAACCTTTGTGCCACAGGGTGTTTGCAAGTGATGAAGACGGTATCTGAGCCACTGTGTTCAAGGGAGGGAAGATCTGTGACACAGATAAAGAATTGTTGATCATTAATAAAGAAATACTAAGGGAAGTTGCTGCTGGAATAACTCTTATCTGATTAACCTTTTTCTAAAACCCTTACTTACACTTTTCTTCTTATAAAAAGGTTGACTTGAGATGAGATGTTAAGATGGAGTACATAACTTGCTGTCTTTTCAGATTGCCAGCATCTGAATAAAGCGCCAATAAAGATTCAAAAAAAAAATTTTATCTAAAGCATTTATCATTACCTAGTATGTCATATACTTTGGGCTTTATTTGTTTATTGTGTCCTTCCTCTAGAAAACAAATTCCACGAGAGTAGAGGTTTTGGTTTGATCAATGCTGTATTTCTAGCACCTGGAAGGGTCCTAGCCCATAGTCAGCACACAGTAACAATTTGTTAAATGAATAAATGATTCTGGCCAGAGCCAGATGCCTTTCATCTTCACCTGTAATGGGGCCTGGGAACGGTCACAGCTTTCACAGATCCTTCTTTTCTTCTCTCCCTTCTCTCTCTCTCTCTCCATTTACTTCCCCCATAGGTGTCTCCCTATCTCTCTAAACCCATCTGTGTAGTAGACTGACTGGTCTTGGTGATTTTGCTTTCTTTCTACATAGTACTGATTATAAATCTTTTTCTTCTCCCTTTTTATGCTAATGATTACCTTTTATTCTCTACATAAAAAAATATTGAATATCTTGTGTTCAAAAAAGTTAGAAAACCAGAGTAGCCCTTCCTTCTTGCAAAGATTTAAGACATGGCATCTCTCTCCTTTTTTTTTTTTTTTTTAGAACTGCATTTATGTTCTTGTGCACGTGTTTAAGAAATGCATATGGAATATTTCCTGGTTAGTGCTTCTTAGGCTACCATTCCAGTTTCCTAAATTTGTATCCCCTTTGAGGTCTTGTTTGGTATAAATATGTATTTTTTATTTATTACCTTTGTTTTTAAAAATTTTATTTATTTTAGAGAGAGGGAGAGAAGCATTGATGTGTGAGAGAAACAACAATTAGTTGCCTCTTGCACGCCCCCAACTGGGGTCCTAGCCTGCAATCCAGGCATGTGCCCTGACTGGGGATCAAACTAGCAACCTTTTGGTTTGCAGGCTGGTGAGCCACACCAGCCAGGGCTTTTTAATTCTCACCCTAGGATATGTTCATTGATTTTTTTAGAGAGAGAAGAAAGGAGAGAGAGAGACAGCGACAGAGACAGAAAGAGATAGAAACATCAATGTGAGAAACATCGTTCAGTTGCCTCCCGTATGTACCCCACTGGAGCTCCAACCCACAACCTTTTGGTATATGGGACAATGCTCCAACCAACTGTACTACCTGGCCAGGGCTGGTATAAATATTGTTTATAATTTTAAGAAAAAAAATCTCTGGTTTTCCCCACACCACCCTCACCCTAAAACCTGCCTGCCTCTAATGAGGGACGTGTAATAGGACATTCTTCTCTTGGATAATGTTTTCTGACTCTAGGACTATACAAAATAACAAGACAAAAAGAACAACAAACAACCCATATTTGCCCAGAGATTTACAATGAACCATGCTCATTGTTCTTCTCTTAGTTATAAAATTAATATGTGCTCATAAAATATTACTTGTTTAAAATAAAAGTGGAAGTCTCTCTATCATCTCTAGTCTTACTCCCCAGAGGTAACAACTGTTAATAGTTTGGTGTGCATTCTCCAGACTTTTTTTTTTTTTTTTGCATGCATGGCATGTCCACCAGAATTTCACTTCCTTCTCTATGGTACAAGTTGTTGCCAGAAGCAGCTACCTGTGAATAAATCATATTTTCTAGCCACCCTTGCATCCAGGTGTGGCCGTGTATACAGTTGTTGCCATTGGAATGTGAGCTGGAAGACATGGTATCATTTCTGGGCCAAAGCTTTCAGGAAGTGAGTGTGACTCTTCCACACCCTTGTTCTCCTTCTACCTGCTAAAGCCCTGGGGGATGGCGGAACCACAAGATAAAAGGACCCTGGGTCTTTGAATCACTGACGGGAAAAGGGCCACTTGCCAAACAACCTTGAATTTATGTGAGTGAGAATGAGCTGCTATTATGTTTGTGTCCTTATACATTTGGGGTCTTATTTGTTGCAGCAGCTAGCAGTACCATAATTAATGCAGAATGTACAAACACAAGCTATTTTATATTATATTCATCTATACAAAATTTTTTCAAATATGGATCACACATTACACCATCATGTTATTTGGTTTTCACAGCTGACAGAGGTCATCTAAGAACCGTCAAAAGGTGCAGAAGCCAGAACTGGAACCTGGGCTTTGGAGCCCCCCAAACCTGTGTTTTGTTCAGTGCCCTCACGCCAGCCCTAACCTTGCTCTAACCTACTGCTTTGATGATGCTAACATGTGAAAAGTTGTTATTTGCTAGGCTTCTTTGATGACTCAGAACAGCTGCATTGCCCTCTGAGGTAGGGGGTGGGTAACCCAGGTAGGCTCTGCCCACCCAGGAGCCTGTGGCTTCCTGTCTTCCTCAGTTCAAGGGTTTCTCAGAGAAGGAACCTTCAGAACGATCATATTTCCCAGAAGACATAGTTTTATTTGACAAGCACTGCCCTGGGGACAGGGGACATGGGGTTGTGGTGAACACCAGTAGAGTCTAGAAGAGCCAGGTCTGAAAGTCTCCTTCTCTGGTCCAACGCGAACACCCTCAGACCCTCAGAACTTACAACTAATAGGCTTATGTCCCCAGAGAGGGCTCCTTGCTTCAGGTCCCAAACACCACCAGAAAGTGAGCTGTAGAAGGCCAGATGGCCACAGCTCTCACAGGCTTCCAGGAAATCTTGACAGTTTTAAAAAGCCCCCATTTCCTGCTTAACATCCACAGCCTGGGTGGGGAAAGTCAGGGAGGCCCTCACCAACTGCTCCCTCCACCCCCAAACCCTACCCTGGGGAGTATTTCTGCGTGCACCGAGGAGATACTCATAGAAGCAGTATGGGCAACAGGATGGGTTGGGGAGAGAGGGCCCTCAGATTATCTAGACTCTGGGATTCCCCACTTCTCTGGGGGCACCCTCCACACCCTTTCTTCTGGCTCAACATCCTTCTATCACCTCCTGAGCTAAAGACAGGCCCAGAGGTGAGCCAAAGCAACTGATTAACTCAAAAGGTGTTTCATTACGGTTGTGACATTTAATAAATCAATGTTCCCCAGTGTGTAAACCGTATAGCACTGGTGGGACACAAAATGATTGAAGGTTTGTACATAAACACCAGCAATAAATACTATTTAATTATTCCTCTTTCCATCCCTTTTCAATACCTTTGATTACATCAAAAATGTCACCAGTATATGCTAGTAGGTCTTGAGTATCTCTCTAATACCAGTAAGACTCATCAGAAAAAAAGAGAGAAGGCACAAATAAACAATGTTAGAAATAAAAATGGGGCTCTGGCTGGTATGGCTCAGTGGTTGAGTTCTGGCCTGCAAATCAAAGGGTTGCCGGTTCAGTTCCCAGTCAGGCACATGCCTGGGTTGTGGGCCAGGTCTCTGCTAGGGGCTGCACAAGAGGCAACCACACATTGATGTTTCTCTCCCTCCCTTCCCCTCTTAAAATAAATAAATAAAATATTTTTTAAAAAGAAATAAAAATGTGGTCATAACTGATACAGCAGATAATATAAAGATATACCAGCAATCAGTGGATTGAGCACAGGCCTGTGAACCAAAGCATCGCTGTTTCAATTCCCAGTCAGGGCACATGCCTAGGTTGCAGGCCATGTCCCCAGTAGGGGGTGTGCTAGAGGCAACCACACTCCCCCTCTTTCTCCCTCCCTTCCCCTCTCTCTAAAAATAAATAAATAAAATCTTTAAAAAAACACAAAACATTTTTCTAATGTCATGTAATTTTTTTAAAAACATATCCTTTATAAAAGCAGCTCAATTTTATTCCTCTAGAAGCAAATCTAACAAAAGGTGTGTGCTTGCTATTTACCAAGAAAATTGTAAAACTTTAATGAAAAACATAAAACTTGAACAAATTATGAGACATAGCATAGAGAAGAAGAAAACTCAGTATTATAAAGGTGTCAGTTCTCCCAAATTGTTCTAGAAATGTATGCAATCCCAATCAATATATTGACTCTGTATGTGCGTGTGTGTGTCAGTGAAATTTTTCTATCTGATTCTAAAATGTATTTGGAAGAGCAAAAAGAGCTGCTGTTTTATGTAAGGTGACCTTTCTGAGGTATGCGTCTGAGAACTGAAGCATTCCGGGCAGGTTGAGCCAAGGTTCTGGGACAGCAGCTGGCTTGGAATGCTGGAGGAATACGAGGGGTCAGTGTGGCAGGAGCAGGCGACCTTAGTGGCAGAAGTGAGGTCAGAGAATTATCCAGGGGCCAGATTATATGGGTCTTGTAGGCCGTGATAAGAACTGTGGACTGAACTTGGAGATGGAAAGCCAGGGGAATGTTTTGAGCAAAGAGTGATCCAGTCTGATGTAAACATTTTAAAGACTTCGCAGAGTTGGAAGTATAAAGTAAACGTATTTCTAGGTGGAATGGAAATGCAGTAAAAACTGTGAAGGGATTACACGAATGACTGAAATTTGGGAAATTCTGCCTTTAGTAACTCCTTAGGTCAGAGACTTGCTCAGCTCAAACAGAATGGGAAAGGAATCTAAGCTCTCAGAGCCAGCACAGACAAACAAACAGCCTGGCCAGGCTCCGCCCAAGTCTTCCTCCCGCTTCTTTGGCTCAGCGCTGATGTCCTAGGGAATCTCTTCAATGGCTGGGCCTCCAATTACAGCCTCGCAGGGAGCAGGTCCAAAAAGCAGCAACTCTGGCTGGCTCCTGAAAAACAACACTGCCTTCCAGACTAATGAGGCTTAAATAAGGCTAAAGGTGAAAGAGACTCCAGAGACAGTCATAAAAATAATAAATTATAATACAACTAGCATGTCCCTAAGGGAACTCATTATCTTCCCTAAAAAAGTGTTCCTTCTCTTGTATTCCCTAGTCAAGTGTCAACACCATTACTCATTCAGTCAATAAATACTAATGAAGTACAAGCTGTCAGCGTTGGATTTGCTGCAGAGAGCAAGATAGACATCATCTCGGCCATCTTGGCACTTACAGTCTAATGTGGGGAGAGAGACAATAAGAAAATAAAAGAAGTAAATTATCACAAAATGCTTAGTGCTGTGAAGGAAACAAATAAGGTGATGCAATAAAGCAAGGGTACAACAGGTGGCTGGCGGGCCAAATGGGGCCTACTGCCTTTTCTTTGTGAGTGAAGTTTTATTGGAATGCAGCTATGGTCACCTGTTTGTGTATTGTCTGTACCTGCTTTCATGGGTTCAAAGTCTAAAATAGTTACGCTCTGATCCTTTACAGGAAAAGCTTGCCTACCCCTGTGGTAGAAGGAGCCCGTCTCCCACCAATGCCTAATCGAACTTTCTGCTGTGAGGGAAATACTCCATCTCTGTGCTGGCCAATAGGGTAGCCTCTGACCCCATGTGGTTATTGAACACTTAAGATGTGGCCAGTAACTGAGAAAATTACATTTTACCATATTTAATTTTAATTATTTTAAATGTAAACAGCCACACGTGGCTGGTGGCCACTGTGTTCAACCCCATAGTTTTATACATTGATTCAGGGTCTTCCCTGAATCCTCATTTCTTCCTCATGCATCTCCTGAATACCTCTTAAAGTCCCAGTAAGCCAATAAAAGCCAAAATCAAAATATATGTTCACCATAATTTCAGTTGGGTACAAATGTATACAAGGATGAAGAGAAGTATGTATCTAATACTTGAAAGCTACTACTATTATCAATAGTAACTTTATTAAATGGGAAAGCATAGTGGGAGATTTTTATCTTGCTCTTTCAGCATTGTTATTTGTACTATTGAATCATTATACTTATTAAAAATCTGACATTAGGCTGTGCTTGGTTCTTTTGGTTGTCGGGAACAAATAATCATTCAATTTACCTCAAGAAATATGTGTGTGTGTGTGTGTGTGTGTGTGTGTGTGTGTGAGAGAGAGAGAGAGAGAGAGAGAGAGAGAGAAAGAGGGAGAGAAGGATGAAAAAAGAGATAAACTTGTCATTGACTCTGATGAGAAAACCCGTATGGTAGTGTGGCTGGGCCATAAGGTTGCTCTATGTCTAAAGAAGCTCAAGGGCCTCTGGCAGGTGTGGTTCAGTGGACTGAGTGCCAGTGTGCAAACTGAAAGGTCGTTGGTTCGATTCCCAGTCAGGGCACATGCCTGGGTTGCGGGCATGTGAGAGGAAACTGACTGATGTTTCTCTCTCACACAGATGTATCTCTCTCTCTCTTTCTCCCTCCCTTCCCAGTCAGGGCACATGCCTGGTCAGGTCCCCAGCTAGGGGCATATGAGAGGCAACTGACCAATGTTTCTCTCTCTCTCTCCCTCCCTTCCCCTCTCTCTAGAAATAAATAAATAAAACCTTAAAAATAAAAAAGAAGAAGAAGAAGCTCAAGGGACCTTAACAACAGGGTTTCCATGGACCTTTCCTGTACTGGTCTATTATTGTGACTCTTATTCTGCATATCTATATGGCTGCTCCATTTTCTTTCTTTTTTTCCAATCATTTTATTTATTTATTTTAGAGAGAGGGAAAGGGAGGGACAAACAGAGGGAGAGAAACATCTATGTGAGAGAGAAACATCAATCAGTTGCTGCCCACATGTCGCCAACTGGGGACATGGCCTGCAACCCAGGCATGTGCCCTGACTGGGAATCGAACCAGTGGTCTTTCACTTTGTGGAACAATGCTCAACCAACTGAGCCACACCAGTGAGGGCAGCTCTATGTCCTCAATACTATCTCCACTCCTAGTTTCTGATTCCTCGTGATTTCTGTGTCCTCACAGCTTTTGTCTGCTCATTATGGTTGCTCCTGGTTCTCTGCAAATCGTAACCCTTCAATGTCTGCCCCTGCTGCTAAATGCCTCCTCTCTCTGTGCTCCTCTGTTTAAATTCTCAAATAAGAAAATAGTTATTTTAGTTCCTCTTTCTGCGTCATTCCACATTGGAGGTCATTGACCAGGCTGTGAGTTTGTTACACTTGGCTTCAGCTTTCTACTTCCACCTGCCGTCAGCTGTAGCCAAGGGGAGGTGGAGTCACGTGATAAGAACAGGGCCCTCCTTGGCAGCAGGGACAATGAGTGGAGAGAATGTGGATATAAAGTTGAGTTAATTGGCACAGTGAGCACTGTCCTGTAATGTTTGCACTAGCTGGTGCCCAAAGCTGTGACACTGTGACTCTTTCATGGGGCTTTCGCCCCTGGAGAGCTGGGTCTGTGACACAAATTGACTCTCTTTGTAGCCAGGAGTTCCCAAATGATTGCTCGGTTGGGGCAAATCTATCCCTCTCTCTCCTTTCCCCAACTCAGAATTCCCCTATCCCTTCCCCAATTTAGAATTGCTTCAGCAAGAGAGGGAAGGACAATCCTTCCCACAAGTGGGTCTCGGAGATACAGAGAAACACTGCTGTCCCTGGGGAGGAAGCCTGCTTAAGAGGCTGCTAGAGAAGTTCTGATTTTCTGCTCTGGGCTTTAGTAATTCAGGGATGATGTGCTCAGAGCCTGAGGGGGTATATTTGCAATCTCACCCTTAACAGCATTGGCTCTGACTCAGAAGCTGGGCCACCTCTGCCTCAAGCTGAGTTAAGGGATTAAATCCGCTGCCTCACAAATTTAGTGAGGATGGCAGTAGGCGGTGGCTGCACAGCCCCTGGGAATCTCCTGGGCGGACAGAGAGGGCTTCACTTGCCCATATCTGGGGGCACAGGGTAGGAGGCCTGGAAATGTTTTCTTCCCATCACGCCTTCCCCAGCTGCTCTGAATGCCTAAAATTAGCCAGCAGACACTTCCCTTTACCTGGCAGTTTTAGTCCCAATTCAAGAGGAACACGCTTTACTGCCCAGGGCCATCCTCAAAGTTGACCCGAGTCCCATGGGCTTTACGTAAGACTGAGTTTCACATCCTTTCCTCTTCTCCGGTTCAGAGAGGAAGATAGTGGAACAGTAGGAGCCGGTGTGTGTGTGTGTGTGTGTGTGTGTGTGTGTGTGTGTGTGTGTTGGAGGTCAGTGTAGGGCATGGAATTGAAAGAAAAAACATGTTCAGAACTGGGGCTTGGGCCCCACTGAATGCAGATTATAATAGAGCTGTAACTCTAAACAGAGACCTCATTTAATCCTGGTGGAGCCACCAACTCTAGGTGTCCTTAAGGAAGTTGCTTAAAGTCTCTGGGCCTCAGTTTCCTCACCTGTAAAGTGAAGAGACTCCATGAGGAAGTCTCTCAAGAAATGTGTTTCTGGTTTTGAAACACTGGACCCGAAACAAATGCTGTCTGGAGGAGAGCGGTGAGAGGAGGAAGTTTCTACTGGAATCTCTTCTTTAGGCTTTGAAATAGTTAAAGCAGTGGCAATGGTTCACGCCCAGCAAGTTGGGGAGTGGGGAAGTCTTACAGCTAAACTCAGCCGGCTCCAGCTTCCAATCCCAAACTCCCCCCCCTGCCAGTTTCACCTCCATTCCAATTAGAAAAACGTGACCCTCTGCCCGGGCCAGTGTGGCTCAGTTGGTTGGAGTGCCGCCTGTAAAGGAAAGGTTTTGGATTTGATTCCCAGTCCAGGCACATTCCTATGTTGCAGGTTCAATTCCTGGTCCGGGGTGGGCCCTGTGCAACCCTCCATTCAGATGTGTACAATCCCGGGTCTGGGTGCTGACCTTTGGTCCAAGTGCCAATCTTCAGTCCCCGTGTGTATGGAAGGCAACCAATCAATGCTTCCTCTCTCTCTCTCTCTCTCTCTCTCTCTCTCTCTCTCTTTCTTTCCCTTCCTCTCTCTCTAAAAGCAAAGAAAAAAAAATGTCCTTGGGTAAGGATAAAAAACAGTGTCCCTTTCCAAGAGACATTTTACCCCTGTCTTCCAGAAACTTGTCTTAGTAGCCTACAAACCTACGATGTCTACAGTGTGAAAGGCACTCCCTGGCATTGTGCAAAGCACATCTTGCACAGTCTGAAGCAGCAGCCTCCCACCCCATCACACCAGGGCCACCGTGTAAGCTCCGGAGGCACGGGGCACCATAAAGACCATGCTGCACAGCAATGGTTTGCAAATCGCTGGGGCCCACTCCAGAGTTTCTGATTCAGTGGGTCTGGGGTAGATCCTGAAAATTTGCATTTCTATCAAGTTTGCAGGTGATGCTGATGCTGCTTACTTAACTGGGAACCACACATTGACAATCCCCACTAGAATGTATTAGAGCAGAAAGGCTCCTTTCCGACAGAGTAGGAGACTGAGGGGAGGAGATGTGTCAACATGACTGCGCTCTGGCCAGACTTCTCATCCATCTTTCTCCTCCATCATCTTGCTCTTCCCTGGGTGGTAACATTGATGGAAAATCCAGCATCCTTCTCCACTCACCTGGAGATCTTTGAGGGGAGATGAGGCTGAGTCAGCACTCCCTGGAGGCAGGGGGAAGGGCTAACAGGCCTGGGCAGGCCCTGGGAAGTTCCGTTTTAAACACAGCTTGCCGGAGGGAAGGTGAAGTCTGCACCCATTAAGGGACCAGGGTGGAGCACGTGGCAGCGGTTCCCTCCTCACTCGAGAACAGCCAGTTCAGAATCAACTGTGTGACACTGCCATTCTCTGTCCCGGCTCTGTCCCCCTTTTGTGACCTTGAGTGAATTGTTTGGTATCAAGGTAGCAAAACTTGTTTCCCTGAATTCTGATTCTAGTTTCTCTAGAACCAGGCATTGATCCTGCTTCTGCTTGAACACCTTCAATCAGGAGAAACTCCCGCCTTCCTGGACGTTATGCTAACTTCAGCTAAGTACCCAGTCTTAGTTGGAGAATTTCTCCTTTCCAAGGAATATGTGCATTGATGCCTAAGTTCTTCCTAAGGTCCAAGCACTTTGTCTTCCTAAACCAGAAAGGTTCCCTCATTCCTCTCAGCTAATTAAGTGATTGGTAGATATTTGTTAAACAAATGAAAGGGGGTGGGGATGGGAGGAACAAATCAAACTGACTAGAAGATTGGCTTTATCTGCAGCTATACGGCTTTGTAAGCTCGGCCACTGCCTACCTCCAATCTCATCTAACACGACTTTTTCTCATATTCTACTTTTCTAACTATATATTTATTTATGTGACAGTTTGAATAATGTCTGCTTGATCCACCGTATTGGAAGGCCTATGAAGTCAGGGACAGTACCTGTTTTGCTCACTAATGGATCCCTAGAACTTAGCAATGTGCCTATTGATTAGCATATGCTCAGTAAATACTATGAAAGGAAGGAGGGATTGCCTACTCTGTGGCAGGCCCTTGCTTAGCTCTCTTAAATCCTTGCGTAAATATGCAGAATATATATATGTAAATAAATCATTTGGCTTAGACATTGAGGGTAATACTCCAAGAGCCTATTCCACAAAAATATTGGATGGATATTAGGAAAAAGGCTAAGTTGCTATAACAAAAGGGCCCAAAATACAATGGCTTAAAGAAAATAGAAGTTTATTTTTCTCTCACAAAAGAACCCCAAAGTAAACAAGTCAGGGTGACTGGACCCTACTTATCCCCACAGTCATGTGTCCCAATTTTTTTCCATCTTATTATTCTGCCATTCTTAAAGCCATTATCTGCATCTGCATGGTCAAAGATGGGTCACATGTGACCCATACATGTTTTAGTTTGTGAGAAGGGGACAGAGTAGAATCCAGAGCAAGTGATTTCTTTTTTAAACAAATGAGGTGAAGTTACTCCCTTCACTTCCACTCATACTCCATTGGTGATTACTTAGTCACAAGGCTTCACTAAGCTTCAGACTAACCAGAAAATGGGTAGCAATTGCTTAGATTACCCTGTATTACTACAAAGAATTAGATAATGGATTTGGGTGGGTATCTGGCAGTCTCTGTCACGAGGGGGTCTTATAATGATAGATAACCATTACTCAGGTGATATAATCTTAACCCAAATTATAGGCTCAAGCCACTGAGTCCCAGCAATAAGTTACCAGAAAAACATTTTCTTTATGGATTCTCCCAGTTATTTCTGAGAATTTTTCAGGGTGTTCCACTGTGTTCAAGAATAGGTCCCTCCTCAATCTGGCAATATACTTCAAAATTATAAATATTCATACCCTTTGATCCAACAAGTCCATTTCTAAGACTTTCTTTCGTAGATACATTTACTCACATGGGAAATGAAATATGCACTGTTGGTGAAAGAAAAAAATTAAATAAAACATGTTCCCATACAGTGGAATACCATCTAGCTATTTTTTTTTTTTAGGCAAGGAAGCTCTTTTTGTATTGCTATGTAAGGATCTCCAAGGTATATTGTTAAATGAATAAAATAGGTGCAGAGTCGTAAGAAGAGTATCCTTAGTGAAGCCTTGTGACTAAGAGAGTAGAAGGGAGCATACATATTGTATTACATACATATTGTATAATACATATTGTATTATACATATTTATATTTGCTTTTGTATTCATAGGATATCCCTGGAAGAGTTAAAAAGTAACTAGTAACAAGGGTGGGGAGGGGATTGGTTGACTGGATGTCTAGAGCATATATTTTGTATACGTTTGATTTAGGACCATGTGACTATATTGCCTATTTAAAAAAAAAAAAGAAAGGGAGAGAAGAGGAAGGGAGGAAGAGAGAAGGAGAAAGGGAAGGAGGAAAAGAGAAGAGAGGAAGGGAGGAAGAGAGAAGGAGAAAGGGAAGGAGGAAAAGAGAAGAGAGGAAGGGAGGAAGAGAGAAGGAGAAAGGGAAGGAGGAAAAGAGAAGAGAGGAAGGAGAAAGAAAGGGAAGAAGGAAGAAAAGGAAGGGAAGATGGAAGGGGGAAAGCATCCTTCCTGTTCTTTCGCTCTGGCCTTCTCTCCAAGAAGGTACGCTGCTGCCTCTGATACAATGGCCCCTGAGGTTGCTGCTCCCCATGGGCCCAGATGTCCTCTGCTAATACTATTTGGGCTTCATCTAAGGGACTGCTCTTCTCTTGGCTTCTTTGGTCCAAGAGTGAGACAAGATCTTCCCTTCCATCTCCCGTGTTACAGCAGAGACTAGCCAATAATGTGTAAAGAAAAGTGACTGATGATTCCAGAATAAAGAAAGGGAAGAATAGCAAAAGATGACTCCCTAAGACTACACAAACTCAGATCCTTCCTCGGGTATCCCCTATTGGTCCATTTTCCTGCTGTGTGCCAGGCTTGGCCTCACTATGCCAGGGTCAGGGTTCATCACCACCAGGGATTCTCTAGGAATGTCCCCACTTCAGAGACCAAGCCAAATTAGCCCAAGGCCCCAGAAGAGAAGGAAGTTTTCCCCTTACCCTAGTTCATGAAGTGGCTTCCCAGACCATATTTCCAGCCAAATGACTGAATTTTTGCCAGGAAGATTAACAATGACAACATCTATTCCCTTCAGGAAGTATCCCCTGAGTGCCCAAAGGGTATGTTTTGGCAGTATGGTTCTCAAAAGACCACCACAAGAATCTGACTTGAATATATTTCCAATTATTTCCTCAGTGGGCTTTAGATATCAAGTTAAGATATGTAGTCTAGAATGTCAATGGCTGACCCAGGGGGAAATATGCCAAACTTAGTTCATTTTCAGTTGCTCTTTCCTCAAGGGCTCAAAAATTCTGGGGTTCAGACTTTCCCAGAATAAACTTATTACATACAGAAATAAAAACTACTATCCAATCTTAGACACAGAGAAAGGAGAAACAATAGTACCAAGAGCCTGGGGATGAGATCACGGTGGTTATTGAGTAGTACACATAGCTCTAAATTTCACTGCCGAAAGAAAGACCGTCGATTGTGTAATTGTCCTTGTTTGGTGAGAGGATATTTGTCCATAGACACAAACTTACAATTCAAGGAGAAATTTGTCACAGATTCTTGTATAAAGGATAGTGAACAAGAATACAGAGTGTCTTCCATGAGAGTGCAGCAAAAATCTCCAGGGAAAAACAAGCTGTGTCTGAGGCTGATTCTATCACTCAGTGTCGAGGTGGTTAACAAGAGAGTTGAGTAATGTTTTGGGGGAGGAGTCTACATCAGAGGAGAGCGTAGTGAAGACAGCTGATATCTCTTACAGAGATTGTTGTGTGGTCCAGGCTAGCAGATTCTAATTGCAGTGTGCTGTGTGGAGACTTACATGGAGTGTGAACCCACAGTGCACACTCCAACTTCCATTTTAATAAAAGCATGATTTTGTTCTGCTACCCACTTCTCCCTCACGTGGCCATGTGCATCAAGGGAAGTGGACCTTGCTCCTGGCTCCAAGGGATAGGCCTGACTGACTAGAAGACAATCTTATCCCCTTGGCCATGATTAGTCTAGGAATGTGCATATGACCTAATTCCAGCCAATGAGCGCTGAGAAGTCTCCTGGAGGATTCTGGGAAAAGTTTCTTTGTTTCAAAGAGTGAGCCACAGAGAGATGGTCTCTCTTCTTCTGGATTTTGTGTGATTCCTGGAGCTCTTTCTGCTCTGCTACAGTTACCTTGCAGTTTGAGGATGAAGTCAAAGATGACATTCAGAGAGCTGGAAAGGAGCAGGACTGTTAATGGCATCACCGAGTTGTCAATCAGGGAGCCTACCCTGCCTTTATCTTCTTATTAAAGCAAATTTCAATTGGGGCCTTAGTTGTTTGCAACTGAAATAATATATTCTACAAACATTTATTGGAATCCAACTATTTATAAGGTGCTGAGGAAGCAGTTTTAAAAGAGAACACATCTCAACTCCAATAGAGCTTATCTTACAGTAGAGGGAGGCTAGAGATTAGACAACTGATTTCACAACGGAGAATTTTATCATAAGAGTGTAAAGTGCTAAGCAGGAGAATGTGCATGAGAGAAGATCTGATCTTGTCTTGTAAGTGCCTTTCTGGAGAAGTCTCTCTCTCAACTGGGCTTTTTTTTTTTTTTTTTTTTTAAATTCCAACTGTGTTTCTTGTAAAAAGGTAGTTTGCACTCAGTTCTAAGTTTTGCTTCTCGGCAAGGGCTTGTGGCATCCATCTGATGATTAAAGGGGTATCCATTGACTTTATTTTTTCTCTTTTATTGGCTTTATTGGGGTGTCATTGGTTAATGAAATTGTAGAGGTTTCAGGTGTACAGTTCTACAATACATCATCTGTATATTGTACTGTGTGTTCACCACCCTAAGTCAAGTCTCCTTCCATCACCATTCATCCCTCCTATACCCCTTTCTACCTCCTCCCACTGCCCTTTCCCTCCAGTAATCACCATATCCATAGGCTTTAAATATAAGGCCAACAGGACCCAAACTGACATGCTTCTGTGAAAACTGTGGAGCCTGAATTACAGTCCTTCCTGGATGGAAGGAGTCTAACCTGCGGTTTGGTGAGGATGAGCAAATCCCCTTCACTAACCCGCAATGCCACAGAAGTCCTGGGAAAGGAGGTAACTAGGAGGGCTGGGGACAGTGCTCGGGGATCACTTACAGCAGTGCAAGTATTGAATAAATGATAAGTAAGTGTTATAGTCACCAATTAGTGAACTTTTGATTACAAATCAGCAAAATCAGGTCTTTCCTCTCCTTTATGCAGCATCAGCCCTCACAAACAGTGAGACCAATAAAAACAGAAACTCCATCTTTGATGACTCGATCTGAACTAGGGAAAACAGGTGGGGAAAATGTCTTGAGAAATAATACGGAGATAATTACGTGTGGGGCTGCTTGACGCAGCGGGTGGGGGGCACTCCATAAAGTACATGATTTTCTAAACACTTTGCTGTACATCTGAAGCTAATACGGAATAATATTGAATGTAAGTTGCAAATCAAAAATAAATTTAAAAAACAACAAGAAGGTAGAGGAAGGTAAAGCTGCTACACCAGGTACCCGTGGTGCCGCACTCACAGGTCCTCAGCCCACCTTGGATTTCAGCAGCCTCCCCTGCTGTGATAGCTTTGTGCCTCAAGCACGTGACTTGTATCTTTTCTCTTTCGGCCTTGGAGCTGCTCTGATATTGTGAAAGCTACTTGGCTTGTGTACAAGTGAAAGTGTGTTTTGGGGAGAGTACATTTTTCTACTGGGGTCGGTCCTCTACCAAAGAGGGATCAGAGAGGGAGTCGCCCAGTGCTCCAGCGGCCAGCGCTCGGGCGGACAGTGCTGAGCAGTGTGCAGTGCACTGCTCGGCCCCCACTGCCCACAGTCACAGCCTCAACAACACGGCCTTCGAGTGGCTTTTCTGTCTTCTCTTGACTTGCTTTTCTCTACTTCCTTATTGCGGCTTCCCGGGATCATCTCGTAGACAAACTACCTGCACCCAGTCAAACTAAGGCAGACAGTACTTGCAGAGGGGGACGCCGACAAAAAACAAATCAATTTTTTCTTCGATGCCCTAGAAAAGCTCAGGAATTGGAAGGTTATCGGAGGCTCTGAAAAGCGTTGAGATCCTTCAGTGAAAAATGCATCACTCTGCCTATGGGAAAGCTACAGGGGAGCTCTCTAGCCAACAATTTCTGCCCATAGATAGATTCCAGTCAGCATTTTACTGCCCCACTATCTTCTTCCTTTAGAAGAATATTTAATAAAAAAAAAAAAAATCTCAAATCCACAGAAAGGTTGCATGTATAATACCTACAGAGGTATGGGTGGAAACTGACGAATTTCAATATGTGTGGAACAACTTTTATTCCCTCAAACTATTTGCGAATAAGGCACTGATAGGAGGATTCATCTCTGAGTTCTTTAGTGTATATTTCCTAAAAACAAGGACACACTCCTACTTAACCACACGCAACCATCAAACTCAGGAAATCAACACTGACGCATTACTACCTTCCAATCTTCAAACCCCATCAAGTTTACCAATCATCCCATTGAGGTCTCTTACAGAAAACTAAGCCAGTTCAGAATCCTGCATTTCATTTACTTGTCTTATCTTAGTTTCCTTTAATCTGACACAGTTCTTTATCTTTTCCTTGACATTCATGATCTTGACACATTTGAAGATTGCCGTCAAATTACTTTGTAGAATGTCCCTCAATTTAAGTTTGTCTTATGTTTCCTTGTGAATTGATTCAGGTTCTGCATCCTTGGCGGGGATATCACAGGAGCGACGTTGTCTCCTCATTGCATCCTACGGGTGGTCCATAGTTTCAATTTGTGCCTTTACTAATGATATTCTCTTTGATCCCTTGATTAAGGTGATGTCTAACAGGCTTCTCCATTGAAAAATTACTCTTTCCTTTTGTAACACATAAGCATTATTTTTATTGTGGTAAAAACACATAACATAAGATTTTACCGTCTTAGCCATTTTTGAGTGTACAGTAGAGCAGCGTTAACTGTAAGTGCACCGTTGTGCAACAGATCACTAGGACTTTCTCGTCTTGCAAAACTGAAACTGCATCCATTGGGCAACAACTCTCTATTTGTAACTAATAAGTATTTTGTAGAGATGTGTTTTGAAACCATGGAAATATACTGTTCTTCAAGCTTTTGATTTATTCACTTATTTATGTCAGTACGCACACGCGGTTTCCTAATTTATGTAGTGAATTAACAATATAATCCATTATTATCATTATTCCTTTTGATGTTCAAATTACTCTAAATTTGGCCAGTGGGGGTCCCCTTAAGCTTGCTTCTGTGTCCTTTCAGCCCAACTGATTTTGAACATTTCCTTACTTTCTGGCACAAAGAGCTGTTCCACATTCATCTTGTGCTTTCACTGACTGAGCTCTGGATTCAACCATTTCTCCAAGGACCTTCTGTTCTTTCAGTGGAGAATGGTGTTTGGGGACCCAAACCGAGTGCCAGGTATGCTCATTGTGTATGTAGCTATGTTGCGAAGTGTGTGTGTGTTTGCATACGAACATTTACATTTTTACTTATTTCTACATCTATCCACACATGTTGAAATAACTATCCATACTCCCACCAGTACCTCAATTTCTAATTCAATACTACATTCTGGTTTTCTCCCTTTCAATGTTTTTAACTTCATATTTTGACAGTGGCAGAACTGCTAGATGTTTAGGATATTCTGTTGAATGAAAAAAGGAAGTCTCAAAACAGTATGTACACTACGAGGTCCTCCTTTTTAAAGTTAATATTCATTACAAAAAAAGACTATAAGAATATGTATCAAACTGCTAACACTGCATTTTTTTTTCAGAGAAGTGGGACAATGAGAACTTTGTACTTTCTGTATAACATCTCTATTTGTGGTATTTAAAAATATTTTTACCACCCTGACTGGTGTGGTTCATTTGGTTGGGCATTGTCCCCCAAAGCGAGGGGTCACTGGTTTGATTCTCACTCAGGGCACATGCCTGGGTTGTGGGTTCCCTCCCGGTTGGGTCCTTAACGAGAAGGGTGTGTACCACAGGCAGCTGATGGATGTTTCTCTCTCACATTTCCCCTCTTTCTCCTTCCTTTCCCCCTTCCCCTTCCTCTAAAAAATTAGCTAATTAATTAATTAAAAATATTTTTGCAAAGAGCAGAAATTATTTTTTAATAGGATGTTGGCGGCTCTTTTTCTCTTGCCTTGTAGCCACACCAGAGCCTATGGCTGCAAAAACAAAAACAAAAAACGAAACGCCTAAAAACCTCACCTTCTAAAGAGAACAGCCTGCATTTGGGGGTAGGCTTCCCTACCCTCAGTCTTCCCCTGGGCTTACAAACAGGTGCAGAATGGTCCTGTTGCCACCATCCACCACCTCTCCGTCTCCATGCCCCCTTTCCAAAATGTATTAAAAGCTAGGGTAGGGAAGACGGGGGCTGGTTCCTGACAGGAGTTGGCCTTGTGGACACTGCAGCATTTGTTCATGGCGAGTGGGTTCTTTCTTCTCTACCTGAAGCCTGGTGCTGAGGTGTGGAGCGGCAACTCCAAGGGGATCATTTGTAGAAATTAGAGTTGCCTGCAGCGCAGGCAGGTTGGACCTCTGCTCAGGCAGTACATTACCGAACTATCTCTAGTGTCTAACCGAGCAGGTAAGAACAAAAAATTGGAGGGAAACGGCAGGCCGGAGAGAGGAAGTGGGGGAGTGGAATAGTCTGCACGCCCACGACTTGGAACTGAAGGTTTTTGTGAGTTCCCTGAAGGTCAAGTGAGCATCACGGACAGTAAGGAAGTTTGAGCTTTCTTATTTAGTTGTTATTCTATCCAAGAGTATGGTACCTGCCAGGCAGGAGACTCCAACATTAACAAGCTGTAAAGTGTGCTCTTGGTTGATATTCAAAATAAACATTTAACAGCTGGACAGCATAGCTGCTGCTTAATCAGAATGTTTACTAGAGGTAAACAACTTTGGCAGCAGTACTGCTGAGTGTCTCCCCGATGGTGGTTGCTGAGGGGTGCGGAACAGCAGAGACAGAGCCCAATCTCTTCTATCAGATGTGCAGGTTTGTTTTTTAAATCCTCACCTGAGGATATATTCACTGATTTTAGAGAGAGCAGAAGGGAAAAAGAGAGAGAGATAGAGGAACTCAATGTGAGAGAGAAATTTCAACTGGTTGCCTCCCATATGCGCCCTGACTGGGGATCAAACCTGCAACCTAGGTAGGTGCCCTGACTGGTGTTTGAACCTACAACCTTTTGGTACACAGGACGATGCTCCAACCAATTGAGCCACCTGACCAGGGCAGATGTGCAGGGTTTTATCCACTTGCCCCTCCAACTCCATTCTCTACCCTTCCCTGCCCTGCTCTGTGCCCTGGGAAGTTTACTCCTAGGGAACTCATCACCAGGCTCCCCTGCCCTCTGGCTTCCTGCTGGGTCTGGGCAATAGGAGACACCAGCGAGAGATCAGAGGATAGGAGGAAAGAAAGACATTTATTACCCTCCAAACCACCATCTCAAGTCCCTTTCTGCTGGGCCATGGTTTTATTGTAGCTTCACTCGTCTTCCCATGGCCACAGCCTTCCACTGGCTCCTCTCCCGTGGGGAACCATTTCCATTTCTTCCGCATACTCCTTCCAGCCCAGCACTGCTAAAGGTTTCCACTGACTGTCCCGGGGCGCTTCAGCAGTCCTGGTTGGTTCCCCTAACCTTGTCCACTCCTTTGCCAACAGTCCTGCATTGGAGTCTCTTCAGTTACTTTTGAATGTGGAGTCTGACTCCTGCCTGGACTCTGTTGTCAGACAGCTCTGCAGTGGGGATGGTCCTGCAGTTCCTTCCCAAGAGCTCCCACGTGTTCTCCATGAGAGAAAATACCTTTGATCTGCCTCACACTGGTCATTAGTGGCCAGTCTCTGACAGCCAGAGAAGCAGCAACAACCAACAGAAGGAGGACTATAACCGCAGCCAGTCAAATTAAGACCCTTGTCCCATTCCTTCTTGCCCACTCCAATATGGTACAGGTGAAAAGGGTAAAAGGTGTCAGACACCCCAATTGGAGTATCTCTTTCACTGCCTGGATTCTAAAGAAATTAAGAAATTACACAAAGAATAAGGTAGATGATGGCCAAAGTATCGTGTTTTTGGTGACAAAGGCTAGGTCGGGGCATATAGCTCACAGCCAGAGCCAATAATTAACTGAACTTCAGCACTAGGCAGACTCACTGTACATGAAGGTAGTACCGGACCCCAGCAACCTGCAGATACGGGGTCCTGCCCAGGTAAGACTTAAAATGAGGAGCTAAGGGGAACTCCTGGTTCCTCCAGGCAAGCTCTTTCCCAAGAAAAATGAGAGGAGGAAAAGGAGTCGCTGAATCAAATATATCCAGCCTATTCCCTAATTTATGAATGAAATAAGTCCCTCCACGTTCTGAGGACAGAGTAAATAAGTGGAGCCTGTCTCAGCAATTGAGCTCTCAGTTTTGAAATACAATGTGGATGAGGGAAAAGCCTTCCCCCTAGCAAGGAGGAGAGGTGTTTTTGTGCTAGACTTCACCCCACCCCTACTTCCACTCTAAGAGATCAAGGTCCCAACCTAGGCCTGGAGTGGGGGAGGGGAGGAGTTAAAATTTATACTAAATTTAAGATTACACCTTTTAAACTCCAAATGGATCATAGGCTTAAGTGTAAGAGCTAAAACTATAAAACTTTTAGGGGTAAACATAGGAATAAATATTCATGACCTTGGGTTATAAAAGCCTTCTTGGTACAACATCAATAGCATAAGCAACCAAAAATAAATAAATAAATAAATAAATTGTACTTCAGCAAAATGTAAAACTGCTGTGTCTCAAAGAGCACTAATAAGAGAGTGGAAAGACAACTCACAGAATGGGAGAAAATATTTGCAAATCAGACATTGGATAAGAAACTGTATTCAGAATATACGTGTATAAAGAACACTTATATTTCAATAATTAAAAGACAAATAACCCAATTAAAATAATGGCAAAGGACTTGACATTTCTCCAAATAAGATACAGGCACATGAAAATGTGCTCAACACCACTGATCATTAGGAAATGAAATCAAAACCACAATAAGATGTGACTTCACACCCACTAGGATGGCTATAATAACAAAGACAGTAAGTGCTGCCAAGGGTGTGGAGAAGCTAGAATCCTCATACACCGCTGGTGGAGATGTCATATGGTATAGCTGCTTCAGAAAACAGTTTATCTCTTCCTCAAAAGGTTAAACATAGAGGTACCATATGACCCAGAAATTCTAAGATTAATGAAAATGTGCATCCACTCAAAAACTTGCACATAAATTATTACAGCAATATTATTTATAAAAACCAAAAAGTAGAAACAGACTAAATGTCCATCACTGAGGAACGAATACATAAAATATGGTATATTATTTGGCAATAAAAAGGAATGAAGTACTGATGCACCCTATGACATGAATGAATCTCAAATGTGTTAGGATATCTATCGATCTATCTATCTATCAGTCTATCTATTTATTGAAGGAGGGGCCAACATAGCAGGTAAGCAAGAAAATATTTGAAACACCGAGTGCAAAGTTCTACCTCAGAGATAAGCTCTGCATGCCCCGGAACAGACCAGAGATGGAGAATCCAGGAAGTCTTTATGGTGTTGGTGATGTTTGGGTGAAGCTTGGAAGGATGAGCAGGCATTAGCTAAATGATGAGGGTGGGGAAAGAGCCTTCCTGGTAAAGCAAACAGCATGTGGTGAATGAAAAAAAAAATGAATTCAAGAAATATTTACCAAGTGCCGACTTTGTACTGTTACCAGAGAAGGGGCCTGGTCCTGAGCGGCTCTGCCTAGAGCCAGCTGTAGTGGGTGGGTTCTTGACTTTGTGTAGGAAAGATTTCTCAGCCCAAGTCCAGGTGACTATGAGGATCCATTTATTGAATCTGGGTTCAATAAAAAAAGGAGAGCTTAGTATAGAAGGAGCAACAGGAGAGCCTAGGCTGAGCTGCCTTTGCTCACTGGTAAGTCAGAGAAAAGGGGTTTAGTGGGAGGAACAGGCTCAGGATTAGCCTGGGACAAGCTGCCAGAGTTTAGGAGACGCATGCCTGTGGGGAAAGAAGCTGGGGTGGGGGGAAATGGCTGGCACCAGCTGTTCCTCAGAGGAAGAACATGCTGCTGGGTCCTTTTATCTGTTTCTTGGGGTAGGAATCTTGGGGAAGGTCTTGGGGAGGGTTTCAGTAGAATGTCCATCAGTTCTCCAGGTGGGCCCTTTCAGGGTCATGGTCTCCCCTGATTGGTCAGTGGCAGGGCAGGGGGTCTTTAGACATTGCAGCTGGTCCTAGCATTTCCCACCTGGTTTTGCTGCTTTTCTGGGCCTGGAGGTGAAACACAACTGAGGCCTAGATGTTATCTCCTAGATGTTATGGCCAGGGGAGGAGGGGTTACTCCTGCCAGGCACTCCTTTGCCCTGGTGACCATCTGCGCCTTGCTGTAAATTGCCCCACCATTGTGTTCAGCTATCTGTCTCAGTTTCGCTAATCCACTTGCCAAAAAATTTCCTAGCTTCTTACCAACCTGTCTCGGTATGAGATACAGTGGGAATATGGGGATTCTGCAGTAAAAAATATTATGGAGAAAGCTCCTGGGCCTAATGTCCCCACTGGCCCAGTTAGCCAATGATGAGCATGAGAAGTAGGGTAATGAAGCAGTAACATGGCTTCTGAAAGTGAACTCCTGGGGTGAGGCAGGTGGATTCTCTAGAGAAGCCAAAACCTCACTATGGATCCCATCGGGGCTGTGAGGGGACAACTTTTATGTCCCAGGTTGTGTTGGGATCTGCACAATCTTGACAGCTTTTCCTGGGTCTCTTTCAGGTTACACACCCCTAACCTTACCAAGCTGCATTCCCTATTCTTTGCTCCTAGGCCAGGTTGAGCCACCAAGGGATGAACAGTGAGAGGCTGTCCAGGGCAAAGGTTGCCTTGAGTCTGAGTGGAGAAAGGAGGCTGAGGGCGCAGTCTCCAAAGAATTTGGCCTAGGGACAATGGGGCTGGCCCAAAGGAGGCAGAGAAGATGAGGAAGACAGATGCCTTGTGTAAAATGCTCCCTGCTAGGCTGCCTCAGAGTCATTTCCGTGAAATTACTACCCTAAGGCTCTAATAAGGTGATCTGGGAGACAGCTGGTATTTTGCATAATTCCTAGGAAGCCTGTAGTAAGTGGAGTTCCTGACTGATCCCCCTGTGCCTCCCAAGAACAATAAAAGTTTATGGAGGAATGTCATCAAAGCAACAGAGGCTGAGGGATGCCTGGAGACTCCCTGGGGGAGGAGAGACTCTAGGTTTTGGAGTTTTGCTCCCAGATTGGCCTATATCTGGGAGAGACAGTTAATGATAACATCACCCTGGCTCTGGGCTTCTTCCTTCAGCCTGGGGCCAGGCTCAAGCCTCATTCCACCTTTACTCCCCTTCACAGTCAGACTTGTAGAGTTTGTCCTCAAAGTCATTAAAGCTGAAAAGCTGAAACCAATCCCTTATCTTCCTAGATTCTCCATAGGGCTTAACATTCTTTTGAAATCCTCTTCCCTTGGCTTTTGTGACACCACCTACCCCTGATTCTCTTTCTACCTCTCTGGTTTCTCTGAATCCATCTCTTTCACCGAATCCACATCCATGGCCTCACCCAGGGTTCTCTCCTTGGCTCACTTCCTTTTTGCCGTGGGTACTCTCGTCCATTCCTTTGGTTTTCACTGATCTTGCCCATGCTGATGACTACCAGCCACTATCTATTTCTGAGCTTCTAGCCTCTATTCTATATTGCCCTGCTCCCTGGGTGTACCATGGTCCCCCAACTCAATATTTACATAATTGAACTAATCATCAGGTCCTTCAAATTTGCTCCTGTGATGTTCTTCCACTCAGATGACAAGACTCTTACTCATATACAACAATAAGAAATCTAAGTAGCATTCTAACCAATCAATCTCTGTGTTTAATGCTACTGACATTCTAACCCTCCAATTCCCTCTGTCTACCTCCCTGACTCCTATCCCAACTCCTATCATCCCTGACTTAGTTCAGATCTCATCATCTCTTCTATGAATTTTGCAAGTTTGCTAGCAGGTCTCTCTGCTTCTCATCATTCTCTTCCTCTATTTATTAAAATGAAGGCTTCTATGATCCTATTAGGAAAAATTAGATTTTTTATTATATCCATACGGCAATAGACCTTCCTCTGTTGTGGCATTTTTGGTTTGGTTTTAGATTTCTTTTAACTTATGACAGCCAAAGCAGTTACTGTTGCAATGGATAGCTAAATGCATTCCTAAGTTCAGTGTCTTACTTGTGCAAACACAAACTTACCCACCCCTAAGAATCATGTCTGGTCTCCTTTATCCCTTAGGTCAGTGCAAGGAATATAATAATAGCTAGTCCGCTATATCATGTGGAGAGCTGAGTGTCACAGCTCATCCCTGCTGAAGTATCTAGTTATGCTGGACTGGTAGTCATGGAAACACAGCTGATGTTGTGAGCATATGGCCTAGAGCCTCTGTCTCTTACAATCTCAGTGAGGGAGAGGAGTTGGGAATTGAGAACAATGTGACAATGTCCTATATTATCTGTCATGCTTGTTGAATGAATGGGAGAAGAGATTACTGTGGAGAGGGCTGAACTGGGGGATTCTGTGAGGAATTAGAACTTAGGGAGCTCTGCTTCCTCTGTGAACAGACACTGACTGAGGCCTGAGCATCTAAAATGTGTGCAGATGGATCTGTGGAGGGTGGAGGGGTGGCGAGGAGCATGTAGAGAAACAAATATAATGAACACTGTGTGCCAGACACAATATGATGGATAATAACAATAACTAGCATTTTCTGAGCATGTGATAAGTGCAAGTTACTTTGCATTACTATCTCATTTAACCTGTATAACAATCACATGAGAACGATTTCATTATTCTTCCAAGTTTTCAGAAAAGGGAACTCTAGATAATTGCCCGAAGTCATGCAGCTAGCAAGTGGTAAGCCCTGGCTTGAACCCAGAATTGCCTATCTCTAAAATATCTGTATAAACCTATTCTATACTATCTCTCTGCTATGACGAATGTTTCGGATATGTTCTTTTGTTCAAATAAATTGTATTGCTTTTAGGCTTCACACCAAGCTTACAAGATACAGTACAAGGTGGTCATCTGAAATATCCTCATATAGTGACCCATGGACATGGACAACAGTGTGGGGTGGACTGTGGGAGTGGGAGGTGGGCTGGATGGAGGAAGACAGAGGGGAAAATTGGGACAACTGTAACAGAATAAACAAGAATTAAAAAAAGACAAAAGAATATATGCACTCCTATGCTCACTGCAGTGTTATTGAAGATAGCCAAGATTTGGAGGCAGCCCCAGTGCCTTATCGGTACACAAGAGGATAAAGGAGCAGTGGTACATTTATTTACACAGTGAAATACTACTTTACTGTAAAAAAAAAATAATGAAATCTTACCTTTTGCAACAGCATGGACAGACCTGAAGAGTATTATGCTAAGTGAAATAAGCCAGTCAGAAAAAGACAAGTACCATGTGATTTCACTTATATGTGGAATCTAATGAACAAAGTAACAAACAAAATAGAAACAGACTAATGGATGCAGAGAACAGACTGACAGCTGTCAGATAGGAAGAGGGTTGGGAGACTGGGTGAAAATGTTAAAGAGATTAAGCAAAAAAACCAAAGAAAAAAACCCTCACAGACAGAGACAACAGTATGGTGATTACCAGAGGGGAAAGGGAGTGAGGGAGGTAGAAGAGGGTAAAGGGGGGATAAATGGTGGTGGAAGGAGATTTAACTTGGGGTAGAGAACACACAATTCAATATACAGATGATATATAATTAACCAATGTCATGCAATAAATTAAATTAAAAAATTCCCTCCTTAGAAAAAAAAATATCCTCATATACCAGGTCTGTCCAGAAGGTATCCAGCCATGTAATATGAAAAATAAGACATTTACTGAAGAAGATACAAGATACAAGAAACACTGGACATAAGACAATGATGCCTCATTCCCTTCAAAGTAGACACCTTGGAACCTCACATGGTTCCCCTAATCACCATCAGCTGCCCCATCATATTTCCCTGAATCTCATTGATGGTCTGAAATCCTGTCCCTTTCAAAGGTGATTTTAGGTTGGGGAAAAGCCAGAAGTCACAGGGCACTAAATCTGGGCTGTAGGGAGTAGAGTCACCGGGGTAATGTGATGTTTCACCAAAAATCTCTGCAGAAGAGATGATGCCTGAGCGGGTACATTGTGCTGATGAAGCTGCTGATTACCAGTTGCCCATAGCTGTGGCCTTCTGTATCACCCAAATAGTTTCCGCAGAGGGATGTTCAGACTTAAGGCAAAATTTGATGCAGATTCATTGCTCTAGTTGCTCAGTCATTCTAATGCAATGGCCACACAGTACACATGCTCACTCAACAGTGTCTATGGCCCCCACTGACTAGTACAGTGAGGTCGTCATTGTTCACACATGCTCATTCCAGTCCACTGTCCTTGGCTGCCAGGTTACATATATGTTGTGCAAACTGTTCTGTTATATTAACAATGGCTGGACTTTTTCTGGACAGACCTTGGATAGTAGATGAGAATCTTTTGAACTTTAACTAGTATTACAGCATTATTCTCATGATAATTTGGTGAGGTAGCTAAAATCATTTCCACTTCACAAATAAGGAGTCTTATGCTCAGAGAAATGAAGAAATTTGCCCAAGGTCACATAGCTAGGGGTAAAGAGGGAACAGAAACAAATAGGTGTCATTCAAAGCCTGTGCCCAGTGTACTACCTACTCGGCATTAGGGTCAGACAAGCTACCTCTCCCTGTCCAATGTGGCTTCAGTTGCCATATTTGGCTGACTCCAAAGCCCTCTCCTCCATTTGACTGAGAGGCTCACACAGCCAACCAACTGCTTTCTCAAAGTCATAGGCAAACTTGGTCTACCCAGACCAAAACAACTAAAACAACCACCTCCACGACTGGAAAACCCCAAATGGCCAAAGTCAAACTAAATATCTTCTCCTCCAAACACTACTCCTCCCATACTCAATCTCAATAAATAACACCGTCATTCACTCTATTGCTCATTCCAGTAGCAAAGAGGTCATCATTAACATCATCCTCTCCCTTCCCCCTTTCACATCGAATCCATCATTGAGTCCTGATGGTTCTACCCCCACTAGTCTTGTCTCCCTACTACACTGACCCACGCCATTGCTGTGTCTTGTCTCTATTACTGCAAGAGCCTCCTAACAGATCTTCATGCCTCTGCTCTTTGCCCTTTCAATCCAGCCTTCACTGCAGCAAACTCGTACTATCACACTATTGCTTAAATGACTTCCTGTGACTTTTTGGAGAATGTTCAAAATCTTTAACATGGCTTATATGTCATGTTATAATCTGTTTTGTGTCCTCGTTACGTCCTCTACTTTTCCTTCACACTATCTGTCACTTTTATGATTAACCATTGCATTATTTGTATAATTATCGGTTTGATGTGTCTCTACGTTAGAGTCCAGTCCCTGCATTCTAGTCCTCACTCTGCCACTCACTGTCTGTGCTGGCTTGAGCAGGAAGCAAGATCGCTGCTTTTGTCCCAGTGTCTACTGTACATCTTTGTTCATGTGTCTGTGTCCTCCACTGAACTCTGAGTTCCTTTGGGAAGAACTTGACCAGAAACCAAGCCTGCCTGACCACAGAACCTAAATTTCCCAATTCTTGCAGCAGGACACAAATTAGGAAAATGGTTGTGTAGATGAAGAAACTGAAGCCCAGAGTAGCAAAGTGATTTGCCTAACATCACACAGACCCAGAGCAAGAACTATAGCCTTTGTTTGGCTCTTAATCCAGGGCCTTTTTCATCAGCCTGCAGCCTCTCAAGCAGCAGCACCTGGCAGAGGCTAGGGGAGCTGGAAAGACATTTCCCATTTCTACCTCAAGTGTTGGCAGCATGACTACCAGATTTTGGGGGGTCTCTGCACCCCTGCTTCCCACTTAAATCTGTGTTACAGCTTTGCTGCAAATGAATTCTGCAGGCTGTCCTCACTAGTCCAAGGTAGAACTGTTCATGGCTCTGCAGGAGCCCTGGGGCAGGGGGCTCTGGGTGAAGAAATTGCATCCCTGTGTGGCCCCAGGGAGCCATCTGAGTTTCAGGTTATCACCTTGCAATCCTTGATATAACTTTCCTTGGCACCCACATAGGGCCCGGCTACCACATATAAGTAGCTTAGGGCACACTGCAAGCAGGCAGCTCTTCCAGCGGATGAATTGTGAAAGGGAGCCCACCAATATTTGGGCGATATGGATTTAGAAAACATTCTGTTTCCCCTGAAGACATTTAACCTGCTTAACCTCCTCTGTACTAATCTTCTTTTCCCATAGTGAGAGCAACACACTCCATCGTGGTTCCATTTCTGTTGGGAAACTGAGGAAATTGTATTGATCTTTATATTGGCAGGTCTGTATCCTCCTTTGCTTTGGATCTGATTTCCTTCCTATGTCTAAATTATCATTTCTCTGTGAGCTGCAGGAAGTGGAAAGTGGTGAGGTACCATTAAATACAAATAACATTCAAAATTACGGAACTAAAAAGCAGGCTTGTGATGAACAGGGACTGACTTTAGCTTAGTCCTTCATAACTGATAAAGCAGTTTTGACACATCCTTTCTTATATCATTTTTGTTTTCATTAGTACAAGCTACCTATTGGGGTAAATATTATAATTATCCCCATGTCACAGATGGGGAAACTGAGGCATGGAGCAGCAAGAGGACCTGCTGGTGGTCACAGGAGTTAAGCATCAACTCTAAGTCTTCTGGCTCCTCTTTCTACAATATATTCCGTCTGTGTCACCGTAATTTCTTTGTCTTGTTGAAACAAGACCCACAGCCCCCGGGGGGAAACGGAGGGGAGAGCCGAAGCGGTGAGGTAAGCGCTTGCAGCACGGTGTCCTGACGTTTCTCTCTGGCCCGCGGGCTGGCTGCCGGGCCCTGCGGTGACTCACGTCATCGATGGTGCCTCTGCCGCGGCTCGCGTGCGGGCTCCGAGGGCCGGGGCGCTTCCAGCGGCTTAAATCTTCATACCACTGTGGGCGCAGCCTGCTAGCGCCCTGGTCAGCAGGGTCCGCGGCACTGGGGTGACCCCTCCCTGCCCCCGCTCACGCCCCGGCTCAGGGTCCTTCCAGAGTCACTGGCCAGTGTGGGCAGGGCAGGGGGCGATCGCCCCTCCACCTGGAGGCTGGCCGCTGGCCCCACGGCAGCCTGGGCTTCTTCAGGGCTCCCCGACCTCTGTTTCTGGGCTCTGGTCTTCTCTCCTCACTGCTAAGCTGCGCACTTGGCTCTGGGAGCAGCAGTCTGGTTTCCCCAGAGCGGGGGCTGTGGGAGGTGTTGGGAGTTGTGGCAGTCGGCAGGTTTGTCTTAAGAAAAAAAAAAAGTAAGGGGGAAAAAAGCCTCCCCTTCTTAATTACATAAGTAAGTCATATACCCAATACAGAAGCACGTGAAAAAAGAATAGCATAAATGAAAAATACAAAAATTTATTCTAGTCATCACTACCTCCCAATCCAAGGACCACCATTGTTAACATGTGTCTGCCCTTTTCTGTGTGTGTGTGTGTGTGTGTGTGTATTTGGCCTATGAAACCATATATTGTGCTCTTTACCCAAAAAGAGGCACCAGTAGTTACTATTTTGTTGGCTGGTTGGGTTTTATTTTTCTTCTCAGCAGTAAATCATGAACATTTTCTGTGCCTAACAACATTCTTCTACAAAGTGATTTTTTAAATGTTTTTTTAAATTTATTGATATGAGAAAGAAAGGGTTTATCGTTCCCTTTCATTGGTTGATTCTTGTATGTGCCCTGACCAGGGATCAAACCTGCAACCTTGGCTACAGGGATGGTGCTGTAACCAAGTAAGCTACCCGGCAGGGCTATAATGTAATTTTAAATGGTTATACAGCATTCCATTATGGATATATCATAATTTATTTAACCAATACTCTTGTTTGGCATTTTAGTAATTTGCATTTTTTTCCTACTACAACAATGCTGTGATGAATTTTCAAGAACTTACATTTTCCTGCATCATCTCTAATATAGAATATTGTAAATTCTTGGAAGTATAGTGTTACAGAGTCAAACAGTGCGCACACATTTAAAGCTTTCCTCCAGCAGTTCTACAGTGGTTTTAAAACATAATTTCATTTAATGTAAAAACAACATTAGAACAATAATAATGAATTCCTGAAGAGATATGTCATCCACAAACTAATTTCCCTGACAAAACAGTTATTTTTATTTGCTTGTGTTCCTGTCCATATGAGGGCGAATTTTTCATGATTGTGTTTATTAGGCCTATGTTAGGTTATTATAATTCCCAGTCTCTTGGTATTCCCCAATTCTGATTCCAGAGGATAAAAAACCTACTGGCCCGGTTCACTTTTTTTGAGCAGAGTCTTCCAGCAAAGCATCTCAGAAGATCAAGTTGAACACTCTGGATCAGTGGCCCACCGCAGAGCCAATCAACTGTGTGGAGAGGAGGGTCAGAGAGCTACAGGCACAGAACATGGTTGTTTAGGGCTGCTCTGCTCAGCAGGTGCTGGGGTGATTCAATTCCTTAAAAAAGGGATAGTGGCTATTGTAGGTAGCTGGGCTTTAATGTAGAGTAATAATAACATTGATAAAATGATGTATGCTAGTGTCTGAATTATGTCATAGCACATAAAGACTTCATACTTACCCAGCTTAATATAGGCATAATAGTTTATCCAAGGGGTAGACTGCAATTTATTGCCTATCATGGGACATTTAAATTAATCTGTTTGGTTTTTATTTTTTACCAATTTGGAAAATTCTGTAATGAACAACATACCAATACATACTTTTACTTTTTTAATTTTCCTGTTAGGGGTTTATCAGTTAGTAATGTGTTTAGCTGCAAGGAACAGAAAGCTTCTGTAAGTGGCCTTTAAAAGGAAGGGTTATTTTTCCCGTGTAACAAGTCACTCAGAAGTGCATGACTGCTGGCTTTGGTTCCCTCGGCCTTTTTCTTCTGTTCATGTTCTCAAAATGGCTGCTAAAGCGCTAGTCACAACATCAGCTTTCAAGGCAGAAAAGATGGAGAGATAACGCCAGTCAGGTCTGCCTTTTTGTTTTTATCATCCCAGAATCATCCCTAGCAGACATAAACTTAATGCCTCTTTGGCTAGAACTGTGTTATGTGGTCAACCCTGCCGGTAAGGGAGGCTGCAAAAGCAAATATCCTTCCAGCCTCTTCATTTGGAGGCAGCAAAGAAGAAAAGAGTTGGTGATGTGCGTTAAACCAGCCTCGCTGGCGCTGTCACAAACGCTCCTCAGTGTGCTGGAGCTGCAGAAACCTTCCTTCAAATCAAATCTTGCCTGGGAACCTATTTGGAAAAGCTGATGAAAGTGGAGTGCTTTGGTTGAGGTGAGAGGATAGGAGCTTAGAGCTTTATGTGGTCAGCACCCTATCACCCAGTGGAAGATATTTCCTGCTTTCCAGCTAGCTATCCAGTACCCATGTTATCTTGCAATTAGTCCCCCAAGGCTTCCACTTGGAGGACTTCCTAAATGTATGTAGACTTGAGAGATAGTGCTCATCTCCCATTATAAAACCAAAACCCCAGATTCTTCACCCCCCACCTTCAGCTTCCTTGCAAAACCTGAGACATGTGATTTAGGTTCAGTCAATCAGGCATTCTCTCCTGTTTTTGAATCATGAGTACGTGACTGTGTGGGGGTGACTGGAGGTCATTTTCCTCTCAGCAGCAGTGCCACGTGCACCTGATTGTTCTGGCTCTGTGACCTGTGGTGTGGTTCCAGCTGCTTGGCCCTCTGGAATTCTCTTGTTTCCTGCCTGTTTTCAGAAACTGGTTGTATGGCTGAACAACCATGGATTCCATGAGCCTCTGAGGGTTTTTTTTTTTTTTTCAGTGCATTGACTTTTTACTTATGATAGGGTTAATTTCTCTTGCATATAGCCCAACCCCTGACTCATACAGCCTCAGTCCCCCAGACAACTCTACAGAACTTCTAAGGTTGCAAGTAGCATAGTTTAAAATCTGCTGCCTTAGGACAAATCCCTTGGAATGGAATTAAGGGACAAAGGTACAAATAGTTTAAAGTTTCTTGATAATTATTGCCAAAGAGCGTTCCAGAAGTATTGTGTAAATTTACTTAACCACAACCACTGGGTATTATCACTGTTTTAATTTTTGCTAGAATAATGGCAGGGACATGTTTCCTGTTAGTGTTTCAATTTTGCACATACTTGAGAATATTAAACTAAACACTTTTCCCTATGTTGATTTATGGTAATATTTCTATTTATGGAAGATGGCTGATTATTCAAGCTTTAATTTTTTCTTTTTATAATATGAACTTCGTATAATTTAGATATTCATTCTTTGAATGTTTCTGCAAATGTTTTTCTTTGTCTGTTTTCCCTTTTACTTTCATCTTTTTACATTTTTTTGTACAGAAGCTTCACATTTTTATGTAGTAGAATCTGTTCTTTTCCTTTGTGATTTCTCCTTTCGGTTAATGCTTTAAAAGTTACAGTTCCTCCAAAGATCTGATAGTCAATTCAATTTCCTGCCAGTTCTTCTGTGATTTGGCTTTTAGATCTTTAACTCTTTAATGTGTCTGAGCTATATTTTTGAGTATTGTATAAAGGTATGAATCTAAATGAATACACTGGCTTTCAGATTGATATGCTTTTGTGAATAAGCCAAGCCTCTGGGTTTCTGTTTTTCTTTGTTCTGGGTTCCAGTAATGCAAGGAGTATTGTCAGAGAGTTGGGGCTTGTTATCGAGAGAAATGTGAGTAAAATGGAAAAAGAACATGAGATAATTGACAGAGAAATGGGGGGGGAGGGAGAGAGAGAATGAATGACTGTAACAGACAAAAAAAAAAAAAGCTGAAATAGAGACTGAAATAGAAACAAAGAGAAGTCTCAAAGATCAAGAAGCCAAGGGAGGGAAACCAAGATCCAGTAGAAGGGGAGGGGGGCTTTGAAGGTCTTAGACCTACAGCCTGGATTGCTGACCACTGAGGCTGTGGGAGTGCCTGACAGACGCTGAGATGATCGTTCCATTTACTGACACAAATTTTCCCATCCTCCAGTTGGCTCCAGGTCTGGAGGATCTCAGGGGCATAGAGGAAAATCTTTCCTCTCTCCTATCCGTAGTCTTTTTTCTCTCTGGTCTGGCTTCAGACAAGCATTCAGGGAAGGATGAGATCCTAAAGACCAAGCATTCAGAATGGCCACCAGTGGAGGCTGTACAGTGCATAAGTATCCGCCTGGCTCTGAAGCCCCATTTTTATCCTCATCAGAGGGGTTAAGAAATTGTGCCCATCAATAAGGGGTAAATATGAGATTAAATCCCTGGTTTTATCCAATTCCAAATCTTGTAGTTCTTCCACGAGCATCAGGATATTGGGTTTATTCCATATCTTCCTTAGAAATCGTGCTCCAGAATGCCTTTTATTTCTGCTTCTCCATATGTCATCTTCCCATCATTTCAGCCTACAGGGCTGTTTCTCATTCTGATCTTCTTTCGTATTTTATTTTATTTATTTATTTATTTATTTATTTTTAGAGGGGAAGGGAGGGAGAAAGAGAGCAAAAGAAACATCGAAGTGTGCAACCCAGACATGTGCCCTGACTGGGAATTGAACCAGTGACCCTTTGGTTAGCAGGCTGGTACTCGATCCACTGAGCCACACCAGCCAGGGCTCACCTCTGATTTTCTTGTAGCTCAGGATCATTTAGCACTGAGACATTACTTATAGACCTGGCTTCTACTCTTACCTAAATATTGTAGTATTTTTGTCTTGTCTTTTCAACTGAGGTATAACTTGGGACTGTATTTTGTCCCTTTCGACTTCCTACATTACGTCACACTATACTGCTCAATCATTGGTTCATTCATTCACCCAACAAATAGTTTTGGAGAACTTCGGGGTCAATATGGTGGCTTAGGCAAATACTTCTTGCCTCCTCTCACAACCACATGAAAATTACAACTAAACTGCAGAACAACCATTATTCAGAATCTCCAGACACCAAGCTGAATTGAAGTCCTACACCTATGGGATTAAAGAAGAAACCACATCAAGACTGGTAGGCGGGACATAGCTGCAGAATGGGGTGGACCCACATCCACGAGTGGCAGATAAAAATTGGGAGGGATATCTTGGGATTGAGGGGTCCTACCCTATACCAGGCCCCCCAGCCCAGGATTCCAGTGCCAGGAACATAAGTCCCCATAACTTCTAGCTGTAAAAATCAGTGGGGACTGAGGCTGTAGAAGGCAGAAACTTCTAGAGACCCAGGCAGTTCCTCTTAAAGGTCCCACACATGGACTTACTCAGACTCACTCCCTCTGAGCTCCAGCGCCAAGGCAGCAGCTTGAAAGATGCCAGAGGCCTACAGGGAGGAACTGGATTGTCTGTCATCAGAGTGAGAGCTGGTAGGGGAAGCTGGGAGCAGCTTTCTCCCTAAGAGAAGTACTCAAGGCCATTGTTCTTTTTCTGAGCCCTACCCCCACAGAGCAGGCAGGTGGGTGCCATACCTAAGATTCCCTCAACCTAGCTCACAATGTTTGCCCCACCCTGGTGATTCCTTGAGGCTCTGTTCCACCCAACTTTTGGGCCCACCCAAGCTGTTTCCAGTGACTTTCCCATATAAATGGCTTGCCTTGGCTGATGCTGCAGATTTTCCTAAATTCCCTCAAACAAGCAGCATCTGGCCTCAGTGTGCTCTGTACCTCTCACTAACTGGACCCTGGCCTGGCATTAGCAGCAGCCAGCCTTGGTTCAGACCTTGGCCACACTTGGGCACCTCCAAGCCCAGCATAAGTAGCAGCCATCTGCAGATCACTTTCTAGCTTATGCCAGGTGGTCCTAGACAGAGCACAGGTGGCAGCTAACATTTGCCTGTACCAGTCAGGCACCCCCAGAGAATGTGTACCCAGTGGACAGCTGTAGACCATATTGGAGCACCGCTACCCAGCCACCTCCACAAGCAGCACACTCAAGGGGCAGACTCAGTGGGCACCAGAGCCCTGATGAAGTAAGTCCTGCTCTGTGTAGGGGACCCGTGCACAGCTGATCCTCTACAGTGGTTTGAAGTTGGTGGTCAGTGGTCACAGCCAGTCCTTGCAGCTGACTGACCAAGGTAAATCCCTCCCATTGATCTGCCAACAGCAACCAAGTCTCAATTACAAGAGGAAGGTGTCCTCAGCCCACACAAAGGGCACACCTCAAGTACCCAGCTTGGGAGGTAGGGGAGGCTGTGCCATTGGACCCTACAGGACACCTACTACATTAGGCCACAGTAAAGACACAAGGTCAAAGCAGCTCTACCTAATACATAGAAACAAACACAAGGAGGCTGCCAAAATGAGGAGACAAAGAAACATTGTCCAAAGGAAAGAACAAATAAAAACTCCAGGAAAAGAGCTGAATGAAATGTGATAGGCAATCTATCAGATGCAGAGTTCAAAACACTGGTTCTAAGGATGCTCGAGGAACTTAGTGAGTACCTCAACAGCATAAAAAAATCCAGTCAGAAACAAAAGGATACTATAATTGAAATAAAGAACAATTTTTAGGGAAACAAGAGTAGAATAGATGAAGCTGAGAATCAGATCACTGATTTGGAACATAAGGAAGCAAAAAACAACCAATCAGAATAACGACAAGAAAAAAGAATTTTAAAAAATGAGAGTTTAAGCAGCTTCTGGGACAACTTTAAGATATCCAACATTCACACCATAGAGGTGCCAGAAGGAGAAGAGGAAGAGCAACAAATTGGAAATCTATCTGAAAACCAGTGAAAGAAAACTTCCCTAATTTGGTGAAGGAAACAGACATGCAAGTCCAGGAAACGCAGAGTCCCAAACAAGGTGGATGCAAAGAAAAACTGTGAACAGTAAAATGACAATAAACTCATAACTATCAACAACCGAACCTAAAAACAAAAACAAACTAAGCAAACAACTAGAACAAGAACAGAATCACAGAAATGGAGATCACATGGAGGGTTATCAGCAGGGGGAATGGTAGGGGGAGAAAGGGGGGAAAGATACAGGGAATAAGTAGCATAAATGGTAGGTAGAAAATAGGGGGAGGTTAAGAATAGTTTAGGAAATATACAAGCCAAAGAACTTATATGTACAACTCATGGACATGCACTAAAGTGGGGGAATGTGGGTGGGAGGGGGTGTGCAGGACGGAGGGGAGTAATGGGGGGAAATGGGACAACTGTAATAGCATAATCAGTGAAATACATTTTTTTTAAAAAAAGAGGCCCACTCCAAGATATATCATTATTAAAATGCCAAAGGTTAAAGATAAAGAGAAAATCTTAAAAGCAGCAAGAGAAAAGAAGTTAGTTACCTCAGGTAACTAAGTTACCGAAGTTAGTTACCTAAGTTATAAGAAGTTAGGTAACTAACTTCTTATCTAACTAACTTCTTTAAGAAGACTAAGACTGTCAGCTGATTTCTCAAAAGAAACTTTGCAGGCTAGAAGGGATTGGCAAGAAATATTCAAAGTCATGAAAAGTGGGGACCTACAGCCAAGATTGCTCTACCCAGCAAAGCTATCATTTAGAATGAAAGGACAAATAAAGAGCTTCTCAGAGAAGAACAAAACTAAAGGAGTTCATCATCACCAAACCATTAGTATATGAAATGTTAAAAGGACTTATTTAAGGAAGATCAAAATTATGAACATTAAAATGGCAATAAACACATATACACAAAATAAAATAGTTTAAAGCCCCCATCCATCTAATACTTCTCTAACTATAAAGGTCTCTTACATGTTCCAGGAAATCATCACACCCTCATCCCACCCTGTGAGGACCTGTTATAGTTATTCTCATTTTAAAACACTGCAAAATAGAGGAAAGAAGTTTAGTGACCTACTGTAAACCACTCAGTTTGTCAGTGCTGGGGATGGGACTTGACATCAGATTTTCTTCAAAATCACTGTTCTTTCTATTGTGCCAACATGCCCTTTGGAAAAACTTTCATCTTCTAAATGGGATTAAACAGACCAGCCACTCAACCTCTCCGTTTCTTGATCTATAAAAGAAAGAGTAGTGAACGTCTCTTGTTTGTGCTTCCCCAGCGTCCATTCTCCATTTTTCTCATTGCATCGATATTTTATCACCTGGGAATTTGTTCGAATTCTCAACTCTTGGGTTTTACCCTAAACCTACTGAATCAGAAACTCCTGGGTGGAGGCCCAGCAGTCTGTGTTTTAACCAGCCCTCTGGGTGATTCTGATTCATGCTGAAGTTTGAGAAATACTAGCTGAGGGGAACGAATGGAAGTGGACCTGTCTTGCAAACAAGCACCAGGGGAAACCCTGGGTGAGACCAGTCATATAGCACAGACACATCTGAGAGATAGAGAGATTGAAAGACTCCTGAAGATACGATCTGAGTCTAGTTGTTCTTGAAATTAGACCAACAACTGTATCATTTAGTTACATGAACCAACACATTCTTTTTATTTCAGTTTGAGTTGAGTTTTTGTCTCTGGCAACCAAACAAGTCCTGACTGTCAAGGGGAACGTTTATTTCTCCTTATGTTTCCCAGTGAAGAGCTTCTTTTTGACCATTGGTTGTCAAAGAGTATGGTCCCAGGACACGCAGCACTAGCGTCACTACAGAACTTATTAAAACGCCCAATTTATCAGACCCTACGCCAGACCTACTGAATCAGGGTTCTGGGGGTGGAACGCAAAAATCTGAAATAAGCCCTCCAGGTGATTCTGACGCCCACTAAAATTTGGAAATCACTGGAGTAAGACTCCTAGCCTCTCTCCCCACCCTTTTTTCATCCTTCTCTATGAAGAAGGTATGAGTTATCTAATTAATGAGTTTGGGAGGATGATCTGGGCATGCTCCTTCCTTTAACTTTCTTTTTAACTCCTTCCTTTTTGGGGGGAGAGAGGTGGGGTGAGACAGCCTGACCCACAGGGGAAGTTGTTTGTGTTCCCCTATGTGCTTGCTACCAGTTTTGTGGAGGCAGTTTCCTGCAGTTTTTCCAGCCTTGCCTGTGGCTCAGTGTGGTAAGTGTATTCTGGGAACAGTTTCTGCAAGGCCATTTGACCTCATATCTAACCCATATACTTCAGTCTAGCTCTTATCAGTAGTATAGCTGACATCTTGATCTCCATCTGTTGGTTTCCTTTGTTTTCTCAACTGGCTCAGAACTTGGATGAGGAAGAGGGCTATTTATTGAATCCCCTAATGCCCCAACATTGACTAATTTGGGGAGAGGGATAGAATTCTCAGGCCCTTCCCCCTTGTAACATGCAGGACACCTTGCCTCACCCATTCCCTCCAGGGCTCCCTGTGCCCTGTGAAGAAAACCTTGTTTGTTCTCACCAGACCACTGGTGTTGCACTGTGGGAGACACAAGTATCCCCTACTCCCTGGGGCAGAGGAGGGAAGATTACAATCACAAGGCATTTCCTTTCAGTTCTCTCCTGAATCACTGTGATTCTGTGGGGCAGGAAGAGGGCCTAGAAACTTCCGCATTCTAAAAGCTTCCTGGGAGCTCTCTGCCATGGCTTAATGTCAGGTTCTACCAGCCGTCTAACATAAATCCATATGGCTACATTTGAAGCACCCTTCTGTTTGGGAGGCTTATTATCATTTGAAAGAAAAAAAAAAAAAGGCTTCCCTGCTCTCTTTTCCACTCTTTTGGTCTTTTCTGTTATTCACAAATCTTTAAAACAGCCATAGGCCGGTTTGGAGCTCTGTAAATCAGATCTGGGTGCTACAGGAGCTCATTTTCAGGGCCCAGTCCCTCTAGAGCAGCAGGTGAGCCTCTCTCTGAAAAGCTGTTGCAGGAAAGAAAGAGACAAAGCAGCCATTACAGTTCAACCTCAGTGGTAGAGGACAATGGAAGTAGTTTCTATGTAGCGACCTGTTGCTCAGTCTTTCTGGAATAGTTAATTCTTCCAGATTATCAAACTACCACGTATTTTTACATAGATCATATTTGTACAGCTGCTTTACATGGTTAGAACACGTATGTGTAACTTTGGCTTCTACTTTGTCCATATCGTTAAAAAATTGTTCATAGATATAATTTTACATTTTTATGACTTAAATAAAAATTGGACATCATGAAAATGAAAATTTGTGCCTCAAAGAACACTATCAAGAGAGTGAAGAGCCACAGAATGGCGGAATATAGTACAAATCATATATCTGTTGAGGGCTTAATATCCAGAATATATAAAGTACTCCTACAATTCAACACAAAAAGACAACTCAACTAAAAAATAGGCAAAGGACTTGACAGTTCTCCAAAGAAGACATACGAATTGCAAATGCGCATACGAAAATGTGCTCTACATCATAAGTCATCAGGGAAATGCAAATCAAAACTATAATGACATACCACTTCACACCTAGGATGGCTATAATAAAAAATGGAAAATTACAAGTGCTGATGAAGACGTGGAGAAATTAGAACCTTTGTACATTGCTGATGGAAATGTAAAATGGTGTAGCCGCTATGGAAAACAGTTTAGTAGTTCCTCAAAAAGTGAAACAGAATTACTATTTGACCCAGCAATCCTACGCCTTGGCATAGACCCAAAAGATTTGAAAAGAGGTACTTGTACACAAATAGTCATAGCAGCACTATTCACAATAGCCAAAAGGTGGAAATAGCCCCAATGTTCATCAAGAGAAGAATGGATAAATAAATTGCAGTATATCCTTGCAGTGGTATCCTATTCGCATAAAAAGGAATGACGCGTGAATGAATACGTGCTACAGCATGGAGGAGCCTTGAAACATGATGCTAAGTGAAATAAACCAGACATCAAAGGACAAACATTGTATGATTCCACTTACACGAAATGTCTAGAATAAGAAAACTCATAGGGGCAGGAAGTAGATGAGAGATTATCAGGGATTGCAGATAGGAGAGAATGGAGAATTACAAAAAAGAAAAAGAAACAAACAAAAGAAAGATAAAGAAATATGTACAGGAAAACTGAAAGTAGAAAATAAAACTCACCTGTGATCTCACTACCTAGGACAACTGAATATCCTGCCAGTCATTTTTATTTTTTTTTTAATGTATACATGGTGGTCAAGTACAAAAGCTCTAAAACTCAGACCTTCTGGATTCAAATATACATTCTGCCATTTACTAGCTATGACGTCTCTATGCTGCAGCTTTTGCAAAATACAAATAATAACAGAACCCACTTCAGATGATTGATTTGTGGGTTAAATTGGATAATGTTTTAAGTGATTAGTACAGTGCCAGGCTCATGGTAAATGCTCAGGAAGTGGTAGCTATTATATATTTATTTATATTTTATAACACTGGAATTATGCTAAACATACTGTTTTGTATCCCACTTTTCTCACTTTCTGGTATAAATAAAAATTATTTTTAATGGCCACACAGTCTTTCATAACGTGGCTGTAGCATCATTTATTTAACCAAGTCCCTGTTGTTGAATATTTAGGTAGTGTTAAATTTTTCATTATTTTACAATAAGCTGTAGTGGACATTCTTGCTTGATTTTTTCTGGCAGACATGCCTGAGAAGGGCGGTATGACTTTGTCACTGCTCTGCCTTCTGGGTTCTGGGGCTCCCAAGGCAGTGCACCATGTTGAGGCCTTAGATGGCAGATAGAATCTGAGTTCCAGTCATTCTTCTGCGTTCTATCTCTGGGCAATGCTTGGGGCTGCTCTTTTCCATCTAGGCCTTTGCTTCCTCCTCTGTAAAATGAGCACTTTAGTGGGGAAGATCTTAGGGAGGCTTTCCTGCTCTGTGATTCTCAGATGATTCTCTGCTAAGCTGTGGATTTCTCCAGCCCTGTTGTGGCCTTCTTCAGGGGTGTGTGTGCACACGCTTGAGTGTGTGTTTCAGTTTCTATTCTTAGCAGCGTGATCTTTAAACAAGGAATAGATTTGTGTGTCTGTCTCATCTCAGATGCATGCAGCTCCTGTTGGGCTGTTTCATTCTCCACCAGCCATTCATTCCCATTAGAAACAAGTGGCCCAGGAGTTGGGGGGCAGGCTGGGTGGAGGGAGTTGAAGGGGGGAAAGGTGGGACAACTGTGATAGCATAAACAATAAAATATTTAAAGAAGAAAAAAAATAACAATGGCCCATTAAGAAAATAAGTGGATGGTACTTTTCCATCAACCATGATAAGGATCAAATGCTCTCTGATTTGGGGGGTAGCCCTCTTCTGCCCCCAGGCCTGGGCTCTATCTGACTCAGCTAGAGATGAGGTCAGGAGAATCTTGGTTTCAGCACCTCCCTCCCCACTCCACTCCCAGATCCTTTCTCTGGGATGGGTCAAGGATGGTATTTCAGCAATGGTGACTTTTAGAGATGATGAGTAACCAACATTCCAGAAGAGAAGGTCATTGTTTGTCCTGAAATAAAGAGTGGACATGAATGAGTCTGCTCTTCTCCAAGAGTTCTCAATTATGGAAGTGTCTCAGAGTTGCCTGGGGTATTTAAATTACAAATTCATATTCTGGATCTGTAACCTCAGGTTCTTATTTATTCATTGTGAGGTGGAGCCCAGGTTGTTCATCGTCAGGCACTACAGGGGCTTCAGATGCACATCCGAGGCGGAAAACGTTGGCATGTAGTACCAGGATTTGTGAACTCCTAAAGCTCACAGGGGCCAGGCAGGCACCACCAAACAGGTGGGGTGTGGTATAAAAGTGCTGGTGTCTGAAGAATAAGAGCATCCACACCTTTTGTGGGGGCACCCTGTGCTTACCTTTAGCCAGTTGTCATATGATAATGCTGCCCTGCTGTTGCTAGATGTTTCATTTCTTTTTTTTTTTTTTTTTTTCAGGAAGAGTAAGAAATCCAGATTTGTTTGTAAAATATCCTACTTTTAAATATTGGCAACCAATTCAAACTTTAAAAAAAATTCATTTGCAGGCCAAAACCTATTGTTGGTCAAAGCTGGCCCCAAATCTGCATGTTGAAATTTCTCGACAACTACTTACCCAGATACTTGCTCAATTTAAGTCAAAATTGATGCATTCAACAGGCTTTTTGACTGGCAGCATCTCACTGTCTCTGTGCTATGAAGCTCTGGACAAAACCTGCCTTGGAATGAGGTGAAGTGCTCTGAGCAGGGGTGTCAGGGGACCTGTGTCCTGCTAATAACAACTTGCTAGGTAACATCGGGAAAGAAATTCCTTCCCTAGTTACTGGATTTCTTTTGTCAAGGTGAAGAGGATGATCTCTATTGTTCTTCCCAAGATTCTAGGTTATTCTTCTCATGAAGATTATGTACTCACCTATTATCCCTCTACTTGAGAGCAAAACTTTTCAGATTAAGATAAGAATTCATCTTTAATTGGCTTGAATGATAACTAGTTCTTTCTCTCCCATATTCTCCTATGTCTTCAGCATCTTGTTTCTGCGGGGAGTATCTTTTTGCTGTAGGCTTTTGGGCTATTTTCTGAGGGCAAGAAAGCATTTTGGAATAGAATAACTAGGTGGCTTTTTACTTGATGAACACTTGATTTCCTCGGTCAGGACTCGGCAGAGAAGCAGCTCAGCAAATAGGTTCTACTGAAAATAGATTTTCCCCTGGAAACGCTAGTCAACAACATAGGTGCTTACCAGCTTGTATTTATTACTCCTCACTTATCCTCCTCACTTTCTTTTTCTGGTCATCAGGCTCAGACCCCTGAGTGCTCCTCTGCCAGATGCCAAGCCACAGAATACTAAGGAATGCGTTACAGTTGTTTTGGGACCTATGTCTAAATAGCTGTGGCTAGTATAGTTTTGTTTTTTCATTCAGGGAATAACTTTCTTTTGGATATTTTGGAGATTTGGTAAACTTTTCTGATTACCACATTTTTTGACAAGAGACAAAGATTTTGGGTTGCACTTTATTTATTTATTATTATAATTATTTTTCCCTTGTCTTTAAAATATATTTTATTGATAATGCTATTACAGTTGCCCCAATTTTCCGCTTTGCCCCCCTCCATCTGGTACCCCCATTCCCTCCAGCAGTCCCCCCTTAGTTCTTGTCCATGGGTGCTGCATATAAGTTCTTTGGCCTCTCCATTTCCTATACTATTCTTAACATCCCCCATCTCCTTTGAACCTACCAATTATGCTTCTTAATCCCTGCACATATTCCCCCGTTCTCCCCCTTCCCCTTCCCAGCTGATAACCTGCCAAATGATCTCTATATCAATGATTCTGTTCCTGTTCTGGCTGCTTAGTTTGTTTTTTTAGATTCAGTTATTGATAGTTGTGAATTTGTTGCCATTTTAATGTTCATAGTTTTGATCTTCTTTTTCTTAAATAAGTCCCTTTAACATTTCATGTAATGGTTTGGTGATGATGAACTCCTTTAGCTTTATTTTACCTTGTCTGGGAAGCACTTTTTCTACCCTTCCATTCTAAATGATAGCTTTGTTGGATAGAGTAATCTAGGTTGTAAGTCCTTGTTTTTCATCACTTTGAATACTTCTTGCCTGCAAAGTTTCTTTTGAAAAATCAGCTGAAAGTCTTATGCATACTCCTTTGTAGGTAACTCTTTGCTTATCTCTTCCTACTTTTAAGATTCTCTATTTATTTTTAACCTTTAGCATTTTAATTATGATGATGACTTGGTGTGGTCCTCTATGGGTCCAACTTGTTTGGGACTCTCTGTGCTTCCTGGACTTGTATATCTATTTCCTTCACCAAATTAGGGAAGTTTTCTTTCATTATTTTTTCAAATAAATTTTCAATTTCTTGCTCTTCCTCTTCTCCTTATGGCGTCCTTATGATTTGGATGTCAGCATGTTTGGAGATCCAGAGGCACCTTAGACTATCCTTGGTTTTTTTGAATTCTTTTTTCTTCTTGCTATTCTGGTTAAATGCTTATTTTTTCCTTATGTTCCAAATCATTGACTTGAATCCCTGCTTCATCTCCTCCACTGTAGGTTCCTCATAGATTTTTCTTTATTTCAGCTAGTGTAATCTTCATTTCTTCTTGGGTCTTTTTTGTTATGTTGCTGTACTCAGCTCTTTGAACATCTGATCACCATTTTTTTGAACTCCACATCTGATACATTGGTTACCTCCATTTGGTTTAGTTCTTTTTCTGGGGTTTTGTTCTGTTCTTTCATTTGGGCCATATTTCTTTGTCTCCTCAATTTGGCAGCCTTCCTGTGTTTATTTCTGTGTATTAGGTAGAGCTGCTTTGACTCCTTGTCTTAGTAGCATGGCCTATTGTAGAAAAGGCACCTGTTGACTGTGTGGGTTAGAATCTTAGGTAATCGCCAGGTTGGGACAACTCACTTCACTGCTTTGTGGCTCTGTGTGGGGGGAGGGCTCAGAGAGGGCACAAATACTGTTCCTTGGCTTCTGAAGGTTTGCCTGGCACTCGCTCCATTTCCAGTCACTTCACCCACTTCCCATATGTGATTGGTGCCCTTCCAGCTTTTGCCCTTGGTGCTGAATCCCAGAGTGGGTGGGTTTGCATATGTTCTAAGTCCATGCAGTCCCTTTAAATGGAGCCTCCTGAAAATCCAGCGTTTTCTTCTGCCACCCCAAACCCCACTGTTTTTACAGCCTGAACTGATGTGAATTTATGTTTCTGGCGCTGGAACACTGGGCTGTGTGGTCTGGCCTGGGGCTTGGATCTCTCACTCCCAAGGTATCTATCCCTCCTGATTTTTATCCACCATTTGTGAATGTGGGACTATCTGTTCCAGCACTGCCACTGCCTCTCTGTGCCACAACGCCTCTCTGCGCCACACCGCCTCCCTGCCCATCTCTGTGACTTTGCCCCTCTTACCTGCCTGGAAGAATGTGGCCTCTTTAAATTCTTGGTTGTCGGACTTCCATACAGCTTGATTTTCTGATGGTTCTGGGTGTTATGTGTTTTGAGGTCTAGTTGTAATTCTGTGGTTGCATGAGTAGGTTAAGTGTGTCTACCTATGCCTCCATCTTGATCAGAAGCCCTATTTATTTATTATTAAAAAAAATCCAACCTGAAGACATGCTTAGTGATTTTTTAATTTTTTTAGAGGGAGAGGAGGGGAGAAAGAGAGAAGGAGAGAAACACTGACGTGAGAGAGATATATGGGTGCTCTTTATAGTTTATATGTAGAAATTATTCCCAAATAAAAAGCTTTAAAAAGTAGAACAACCAGGTTTATTATTTTATTTTGCTCATGATTTTCTGGGTCACGAATGGCTGGCCTGGGTGGCTCTTGCTTGGAATCTGTCACGTAGTTGCAGTCAGTCAAATGACAGCAGGGGCTGCAGGCATCTGAAGGTTGGGCAGACCGGGTGTCCAAGATGTCTCACATGGCTGGCAGTTGATGCTGGCCATTGGCTAGGAGCTCAGCTGGATTTTTGCGGAGTCGAGGCGGGGGGTGGTAGTGGGAAAGGAAGGCAGAAAGAGAGGGAGAGAAACATTGATATGAGAGAGAAACACTGATCCGTTGCCTCTCATACACGTTCCAACTGGGGACCAAATCCACGATCCAGGCATGTGCCCTGACTGGGAATCAAATTGGTGACCTTTTGATCTGCAGGATGACACCCAACCCCCTGAGCCACACTGGTCAGGTCAGTTGGACCTTTGACTGACATGTTTACATGTGGCGTCTCTAGCATGGCAGTCTCATGGTAGCCAGACTTCTTACTTTGTTTCTCCTAGAGCGAGAACTGGTAGAAGGTGCATGGCCTTTTCTGATCTAGCCTTGGAAGTTATCCAGCATCTCTTTTGCTGCATTCTGCTGGTTCCAAGAGAGTTGTTATGTTGTGTCCAAGAACTTGCAGTCATGTTCCAAAACTGCCATAGATGCTTATTACATGCCAGGTGCTATTACATGTTTTAACTCATTTGATTCTTCCTAAAAATACCCCCCTCAAGGTAGGTAGTCTTAGTATCCTTGCTTTAGAGAAGAGAGGCACAGAGGTTAAATAGGTTCTCAACATCACACCATTATTGGAAGAGCTAGGATTTGAATCCAGACAGTCTGGCCTCAGAGCCCATGGCTTTATCCACCATCCTCTACTGCCTCTACGTAGAGCTTTGGTTCCTGCTACATTCAGTTATACAGCCACACACATAGAGATCATCACTCTTCATTCACAATCAGTGGTATGCAAACTCCCAATACACTCAAAATCATACGACACAATGCTTACCTTCTCAGCTCTGACTTTTGCATACGTAGTTTCCTTTCCTTCCAATTATTTGTCTGCCTACATTATTTATTACTCAGGTCTTTTAGGAAGTTTTCCATGACTGGCCAACTCTGGGGTGAGTGCTTCCCCTATGGGTGCACATGCTACCTGTACTAAGTTACAGCCCTTATCCTTGTACTTTATAATTTGCCTGTTGTCCCAGCTGTCTCTCCCATCAGACTCTAAGTTCCCTGAGGGCAGGGATATTGTTTTGTTGTGAAAGGATCCTCAGCACAGTGCCTGGCATGTAGTGTGCAAATCAGTACATCCTAATCTCTCACGCACACTCTCGTCTTATAAATTACCATATATTTCCCACACAGAAACACAGCCACTAAGACACTCGCCTGACATGTACAAAATCTGTCACATTCACTCTTGCCCGGGCATGCTCAGTCACTGTGACTTATCCCCCATGGCTCAGACTTTGACACATTCCTCACATGCTATCACATACACAATACTGTGACAGAGTTCTAGTCCTCAATCACTGCCACACACTGTTTTTCACATAATCACGCTCACCATCTGTACACTTAAAACAGGATATTTATTCTCCCACAAATGGAGTTAAGATGACAAGAGCGCTATTTTTCACACATGCCTTCACATACTGTATTTTTCATCCACATAATCCCTGACAATCCCTGATATACACAGAAGACACACTGTCTTCTTCCTACCCCCACTTGACACCCTCTCTCTCACGTACTCACACACACTCAACAAGGGGAATTAGGGGCCACATCCCGGAGGTCTTAACCCTCTGGTCAGCTGGGGAATCTCAGCCCAGCCCACGTGGCCCCGCCCCACCCCGCCCCCTCATGCATATGCAGCACCTTGGCGTAGCAGCCCGGCCCCCAGACGGCCATTTGTAGCGGCGCTGGAGGCTGCGTTCGCCAGGCGCTACGGAGACGGGTGGACTAGCGCGCCCCGCGACCGCGGCTGCTCCTGGTCCTCGCTGCTCCCCCGCTTTTCCGCGCCTCGGGCGGGACTTGGCCAGCCAGGGCGCTGCGCTGCCGCACGCACCAGCCTTCCCAGCAGCTCCGGGCGCCCGGGACCCCCGCCCGGCTGCTTGCCCGCAGCCCGCCGGCCGCACACGAACCCGGAGCCGGGCCTAGGGCGGGCGGCGGCTCGGCGTGGCCGGGCTGGGCTCTGCGGCGTCCCCATGGCCGCGGCCGGTTGGCGGGACGGCTCCGGCCAGGAGAAGTACCGGCTGGTAGTGGTCGGCGGGGGCGGCGTGGGCAAGTCAGCGCTCACCATCCAGTTCATCCAGGTGCCTAGAGCGGGCCTGCCGGGGGCGTTGGGGGGGTGGCGGGCGGGGGCTCGCACTACCTGTGGCGAGGCGGCAGCCGCGACCCCGCCCCGGAGGTGCTGCGCGGGCTGGGGGCCGACGGGCTTGGGGCTCGAGGCTGGTTCTTTCCACCAACCCTACGCCGGCAACACCGCGCTCCTGCCTGCCTGGCGCCCAGCTCAGCGTCCAGGGAGTCGTGCTTCTAAGGAATGTGGCCGGGAGGGCGGAGCTGGGAGGGTAGGAAGCACCGATCCACCTTATCACTCCTGCCGAGGCCCGTGCCCTCCCGGAGAGGCAGAGGCAGCCCCGCTGCGCTGGGCTTCCTACCCGGAGGGCTGGGCCAGGGTGCGGGGCGTCCGGTGTGGGGCTGGAGCCCCCAGCGCTGGGTTTTCAGCAGCTCTGGCCGCCTCCTGAACCGTCGGTGCAATCGTGGTGGCAACTTGGCTGCGGCTCCGCGTGGTCTCCCGGTTCTCTGCGCACGCTGAGCCGGAGCTGCCCGCTTCAAGCGAGTGTTGTTTCTCTTTGTGTGTGTGCTTTTCTTTTAAGTAATCTCTTAGGTAATATGCCCGGGTGGGAGTGTGTGATAATGCCCCAGGGAAATGGTGGCTTCTAGGAGGACAAGAATGTTCCGATATGGGTGAGACCATCTCCCAGGAATTCCTGATGCCTTCCTCCTCCTAGCTGTGCCAAGGTGAAGTTTGGGATGGGCCGGACTAGGAGGTGGCCAACCCAGCCCAGCATTCTGTGTCCAATCCAACCACCCTCTCCCCCACCCCCAACCCTCTTGGTAGCTGGAGGCGGAAAATCAAGTGTTGCAAAGAAAAGGGGGGTAGCACTCTTCATTCTTGGGATTCACTCTTGGTGAGAGGTTTGAGTGATCATTTTTGGGGGTTTTAAAAAGCGAAACCCAGTTATCTCCGCTTTTGTCAACATAAAAGGTGTGGTGTATGCTGGGAGAGAACGAAGGTACCTCATTATAACAGGTAACAAAGATATTCTTAGTATATCATGAGTAATGCTAAGAGGCTTTGGTGAAGTATTTACTTTTGGTTTACGTTCACCCATTTGTTATCATTTGGGATACTGGAATAGCTTATTTCATTTCATTTAATGTTTATAGTGACATTAAAATACAGAGTACTGAAACGTAAATGTGATCGTTACCTTTCACATTGACTTAATGAACAGTAAGCGATGTTACGCTATTTCAAGGTATTAAAAAACTGCTGCTTAAACCTTTATGTCCGGGAAGAGAAAATGTTTATGTAACGATCATTTGCAGTATGCTCATTAGTGGGTTAAAAAAATCACACTCAGAGGTGAGGTTGGTTTAAGTTTAGCAGGCTGCAGAATCAGGGATGCTGTCATGTTGCTATTTCCCTAGGGCTAAAGAGAGACGAAGTTACTGATGGCGAAGCAAAACAATTTATAGCTAATCCTTTCTTTGGGGATTGCAGTTAATGGGGACGAGGGTGTTGGTGAGGAGTGAGGGAGTAATACTGGGTTCCAGTATTAATTAAGAATGTTACCTAAAATACTTAAACCACAAATACTTCTTTAGTTTTTTTGGGGGAGGGGCCATCTGTATGTATTTGAACCTGAGTGTAAATGAATTGTTTAATTAAAGAATTGGAACCTTTTGCTGGCTTTCTAATGACTTTCTAGAATTCATTTGTTAAATACCTCCTTTATGAATATAAATGGACCTGGGTGCTCTAGATGACCTAAAAGAAATAGAGGAGGCACGTATGCATCGGGAAGACAGATATTTATATGTAGAGAAATAGTGTGAGCTTTGAGTCAGACAGGTTTGAGTGCCTGGTCTTGCTCTGTTATTTATTCACTGTGAGAACATTGCCCAAGTACTTGGCTTCTCTGAGCCTCAGTTTTCTCTTTAGTAAACTGGGTTTGATCACACATTCTTTACAATCCTTTATGGGAAACTTCCTGTAGTATGTACTCCGTTAATGATGGCTATTATTATAAATTTTTATGTGTACAGTGCTGTAACTCATTTAAATGCAAAGGGAATTCAGAATCGGGGAAAAGTCAGTTTGCTAAGGGTTGGTTGGTAAAAGTACTATGTGGCCCTGGCCAGTGTGGCTCAGGTGGTTGGAGAGTCCTCTTGTGAACCTAAAGGTTGAGGGTTCAATCCCTGGTCAGGGCACATATTTAGGTTGCAGGTTCAAACCCTGGTCCAGGTGTATGTGGGAGGCAATGGAGCGATGTTTCTCTCTCTCTGCTTCCTCCCTCTCTCCCTTCTCTCTGCAAGCAATTAAAAAATGTCCTTGGGTGAGGATTTTAAAAAAGCATGATATAGGGTGGATAGTGGGGACAGAGGACATGTGCTGTGTGAATATGGGGAGTCATACATGCTAGCTCTGTGAGAGGAGGCAGGCAGGAAGGGGTGTGGGAAAGGCAATTGACTTGGGGCCAATGAAGGGGAGAAACATAGGCTCTAACGTTGAGACTCCCTGGAGAGTCAGGAGCCAGACCACCTGGATGGAGTTTTAGTTTTGTGTAACCATAGGCAAATTTTACTTAACCTCTCTGTACCTCAGTTTTCCCCATCTGTAATCTGGGGAAATACAAAGTACCACATACATTGTTGTATAAATTAAATGAGTTAATGTGTCAAGAGCCTAGACTAGTGTCTAGTGCATAGTAAGGCCGCAGGCATTTTTATTATTGTTATATTAATCTTAGATTATGGAACTGATGTGACTGTCATCTACACTTAATAGAGCTGTTGTTTATTTTCTGACTCCTGGAACATTGAAATTCATTATGCTTTGATTGTCTAGCAGTAGTCTTTGGAGGGAGGGAACACAGCAGGAGGATAATAACCTTAACAGGCGGAAGTCAGTTCTTTGTGGAGGAGTTCAAGATGGCACAAATTGGTTTTATTTATTTTTGAAGACTCCTGTGATTAAAAAAGTGTTTTTATACTGTTTAAAATACATTTTTCTATTTTATAATCTTTAGCAGAAAAAATATGGTGAATTTGGGAGTGGAGAACTTAAAAACGACTTTGCCTCAGCCCTGACTTTCTTTAACTTTAGCTCTACTTGTTGTCTTCTATGCTTATGAAGAGCAGCAAAATTAGGAAATTAAGGCAATAATTACTTAATTGAGGTGCCATTTCCTCTTTAAAATGAATATAACATCATAAAGTGTGACAAAAATATAAAATATTGTTAAGAGTATATGTGTGTACATGACCTGCTTCTTTATATTGTTCATAGATTTTTGAAAAATGTTTTAAGTTCTCTTGGTAAATGGAATACCTAAATGGTGAATAAACTCTAGTTAGGAAATTATCTTAAACATTGTAGAAATTGAAGTGGAGAGAACACTTGATATCTGGGTTCTAGGCTTCCCTGCTCAGTGACAGTGGGAATATCTAATCTCCCTGCTCTCTTCAAGGCTTCAGTTTCCTCATGAAATATGGGTTTAGTCGAACAAACCTCTGCATCTTTCAAATACGAGGTTCTTACCTAGTTAACTAGGTGTGTGTCATTGGTTAAGTTTCTTAGGTTCTCCCAAGTGTGCTTCCCTACGTGAAAAGGGAACTAGTAGGATTTTTGGAGAAAATAATATAATACATGCAAATCATTTAACACAGTGCCATCTACAGAGTAAGTAATAATTGTTACCTGGTTTTATTTGCTGTTACTCTGTATCTTGTTCCTCAAAAACAAAAATTGTGATTTGTTCACTTTTCCTTGACATAAAGGTAAGAGACATAATCTGGTCTCTTAAGTCTTCAGCACCCTCCTCCACCTTCTCCTCTTAACCTCATAATCCCCTCTTCACTGCCCTGTGGTACTTAGGTGATGAATCATGATCCCATTTCCGGTTGGGGAAATTCTTTTTATCAGTTGGGGGTTAATTTTGGGGAATAATGGTATAATTGTTGGGGTTTTGAGTTAATGCTAATCTAGCAGCTCTGAGAAGAGACCAAATGTGTTTTACAGAAGTAGAGAAATTTCTCAGCTTCTGTTATTTATTTAAGTATCCTGACTTTAATTCAGCAGTTCGTCAGATTTTGAGCTGTATGGGGGTAGCTGCTTTCGCAACATACTGAGCTTTAGTCAGTCTTACAACTCGTTAGTCCTGACCTGATGCAGACATTGCTTTTTACCTGGAGTTTGTCTTTTTTTTTTTTTAATGATTTTACTATGGTTTTAAGAACTATTTGACAATTTTATTTATTTATTTTTATAGAGAGGGGAAGGAAGGGAGAAAGAGAGGTAGAAAACCATCGATGTGAGAGAGAAACATCAATCAGTTGCCTCTCAAATGTGCCCTGACCAGGAATTGAACTGGTGACCTTTCGCTTGGTGGGGTGATGTACACCCAGCTGAGCCACAGCAGTCAGGGCTAGAGTTCGTCATCTGCTGGATGCTTTTTAGCAGAGATCCTAAAAGAGATTTCAAGACTTCATGTACTTGTGTTCATAGTTAGTTGATCCACGTGGGAAGATTTAGGTTCCTGAATTGCTGTTCAGTTGCGACCTCCTGAAGACACATCCTACAATTACAAATCATTTAAAATTATCTTTATCTGTGAATTTGAAACTATACTGTACACTTACTTTTAGTGTGCAGATTACTGGTTTACATTTTTATAGCAATTTACAAATGAATTCTTAGCATTGAAAAACACGACATCTCTCTCAATGGTGGTACTTAATAGAGATTTCCTCATTTTGGCAATAGCTGAAATGGTTCTGCTGGCAACTGCTAGACCAAAGTGCCGGGTACTGCCTTCTTATAGAAGGTGACTGCTTTTTGTCAGAGGAGAAACAAGGAAATTCTAACCTAGGATTTCTTAAAACTCATTAGTTGTTCTAACCGGGAGGGGTGGGGGAGGGGGGTGTCCATCCCTCCTGGGATGCGGAAGAGCAGGAATGTAGTGAGGACACTTCTGCTGAGTACTTTAAGAACCCTGCTTTTGACGGGCAGGCTGGGATGGGATTTTTAATTCATGTGTTGCTGAAGTGTCGTGGGTCTTTCCTAAGCTTTGAAATGAAAGTAGTCTGTTGAATTCACCTAGGAAAATAAATTGGTAACTTTGAAAGTGGGGGAGGGTAAAGAAAGAGACTTTCTTAAAGCTTTTGTGTGTGTGTGTGTGTGTGTTAATTTTAAGGGTTCTTTTTTCAAAATAAAGTACATATCTTAAAGTTGAAACAGATTTTTTTGATGATGCATGAACATTCCACCCCCCCTTTTTATTTGGCATGGTAAAATAGAAGAACCTGTAGGATATTAGTTCTGCTGTGCCCTCCTTACTGAAAAGTGATAATGAGTGAAAAACTTTCACTTTGCCTGCAGACAATGTGGAGTTAATAGTCATTGAATCTTCCTGAAAGGCCTTGATCTTGAATTACTTTGTGGAGCCAGAGTCTGTGTTTGGGATTAAAATTTAGTTTAAAGTAATGTCCTTGGTAGGCCTCTGATTTCTGTTTTGCAAAGAAATATGTGTCCCAGGCTTTTATGAAAAAGATAAAGATTTATATGTTTATTTACTTATTTTCTCTCTGGTTCTGAAAGAAGCAAAGAAATATAAGTTGTCAAATTGTGCTACTGGAGATATAATTAGACTTAGTTCCTTGTAACCTTATAAATTATGTTTTATTTTTAGTGTTTTATGAAAGCATTGTGATTGTTTATTGGTTACCTAGCAGTAAATAGCATTGACTTAGTTTAATTAAAACTTTTGTAGTCACAGAATTTGTTGTTTGTATATATTAGTTTAATATTGCCAACCAACTTTCTTGTCATCGCCCATGGTGATGTTTTTTCCTAGGAGGAGCTAGGAAATTTCATGAGTGAGAAATGTTCAGTACTAGACATGGGAATGTAAATGTCACAATGACACCCAGTGTTGCTTTTTAAAGAAACTTCACCCAGGTTTCCCCAGTGCTCACATTTTACCATGTTAGTTTCATTCCTCCCCGCCATATACACACTGTATGTAATATACACACTGCTTTTTTTCTGAATCATTTGAGTATAACTTGAAGATAATGCCCCTTATTGTTAAATACCTCCGTATAGATTTCCCCAAAATAGGGGCTTTTACTTACGTAAACACAGTAGATAACTAAAATCAGAAATTACAGTTGACTTTATTACTAATCTAATGTACAGAACTTTTCCAGATTTTTGTGAAATGTCCCCAAAATGCCCTTTATAGCAAAAGAGCATCTCAGATTATGCAGTGCATTCTGTTTCCATGTCTTTTAAAATTTGACAGGCAGCTAATTACTGAGATGGCATTTTTAATTCATTTGTGTTGCTAAAGTGTCATAGGTCCTTCCTAAACTTCGAAATTAGTCTGTTTAGTTCATTTAAGAAAATTGGTGGCTATGAAAGTGGAGGGGGGTGGGGAAAGCCTGTGTTTTATGACATTGACATTTTTGAAGAGTACAAGTTAGTTGTTTGTCGAGGTTCCTCAGTCTGAGTTTGTTTCTTCATGGTTAGATTCAGGTAATGCGTTTTGGGGGGCAGGAATAACAAAAATGATAGTTATTCCCAGTGTGTTGTATCAGGAGACATCAGATACGTTTTGACTTGACTATATATGTGCTTACCTTTTGACTCAGTAATTCCAAATTTAGGAATTTATCATGAAGATGCACTTCCAAAAAGGATGCAGATACACATGCAGGAGGTCACAGCATTGTTTGTGATTCACGTAATTATAAGTAACCTACAGGCTAGGGAAGGAGTGGAATAAGATATGGTACAGTCACCCAGTGGAACATTACACGCAGCTTGAAGAAGGACGGGAAGGGTCACTATGAACTGGTTGCAGGGTATCTTGTTCAGTGAAGAAAGGAAAGTGTGAAGTATCTACTGTACATTTAGTATATTGCCTGTTGTATAAGAGAGAAGGGGAAAGAAGAAAAATACATATTGTTCGTTGGGATGAAAACAGCGCAGGAAGGAGAAGTCAGAAATTAATGAGGTGGGCGGTCATGGGGCTGGGTGACCCTTCTGAGGGTGCCTTTCTCACTTTTGGAAACATGTTAATGGTTCACATACTCAGTATATAAACAGCAAACACCAGTAAAATCAAGTGATGAGAAAAAAACCCCACCCTAAGGTAGACGGGATTCAGGAACTAGTGAACCAAACATTTTTTCAAATGAATAACAATACCACACTGAAGGGAGGAAGAAGAAAAACTAAATAACTTTTGAACCTGGTATTTGGACTGTGTCCTTAGGATAAGGACCAACCCCCCTCCATTTCCTCACGCCCCCCTAAAAAAAGTCCAAACAAACATTGAACCCTAGTTAACAGTTTTTTTCCCCGTCACAAAAGAATGGGTTTACAATTTTGAAACAATTTTCTATGCTAGGACTAAGCAAATAAGTAAATATAATTGTGGAAAATGGAAGCCACATTTTCTGACTGTTGGAGAAGGGAATTATAAATGTGGAAAAGGAGAAGTCTAGAATGAACACTGATGTTTTATTTATTAAAAAGTTAAAAAAAAATTCTTACCCAGGGACATTTTTATTGATTTGAGAGAGCGAGAGAGAGAGAGACATTGATGTGAGAGGGAACCATCGTACTGTTGCCTCCCATAGGGGCCCTGACCTCAGGATCAAACCTACAAGCTGGGTATGTGCCCTGATCAGGAATCAAACCCATGACCTTTTGGTTTTACAGGATGATGCTCCAACCAACTGAGCCACACTGGCCAGGGCAAACTCCGTGATGTTTGATCGGAATTGAAGATACTGGCATGAACTCATGGTTTAAAAGGTATAGGGATAGATACAGAAATAGATACGTGTGGATACACACACACACACATCTGTATATCTTTTTGTCAGTTCCCTTTGCTGAGAGGGTCTAGAGACAGTGGCACTCCATTAGCAGGGAAAACACGGACAGCCAGATCTAGGTTTCTGAGTATCGCTCTTTACTAAAAGGAGCCTTGGTGAGATGGCTGGTCCCAGGGCTAGGGCAGGGAAGAACAGGAGGCGAGCTTGGAGCACCCTGTAGTGCCATAAAGGAAAAGAAGTGCTCAGAAAGCAGTGATGATGACAGGTCAGAGGCGTAACCGTCAGTGTGTAAGAGCCCCCGCTGGCTCACTGTGGGACAGTATACGATCGTTGAAATAAATAGATAGTAATTGACAATTGCCCACAAATAATGAATCTGCAGCTCCATAGTGATAAATAAATGAAGGAGGAAGGGATTTTTTAAGGTAGAATTCTGACTAATAAGCATGGAGAAAATGATGGCCTTAGAAAATCATTCGGCCATCATACCAGTTGATTCAAGTATGCGTCATAAACGGATGTTAAAACTAGTGGCTGAAAGTTCGAGTAGCTGGAGTATCTGCCCGTAAGGTATTATAGATGATCAAGGGGAAAATAATAACCACAGTAGAGAAACCGGGCTGATAATCACTTTGAATGAATAAGCAAAGGTAACGTCTCCGGCGCTGCTTTGGATGATAATAGGCAGAGTTTGTTTTACTCGGTTACGCCAACGAGATCGGGTCTTCATAGTCATTCTGGCTAGCCACTGAATGACAGTCAGCCTGAAGGCACAAAGTTGAGGCAAAAAGGGGACCAGTTTTCCCTCTGTTTAAGGAGAAAATTTCTCCTTAATTTTGTAGGCAGATGCCTTTCAAGGGAAAGGTTGATAAATTTAGTTAGATCAATACAGGTTTTGACGATGTTCTTTAGTCATTGTTCCAGTCTTGTTTTTTCGCTATGTAGATTTCCCCCCCTATGTTCTGTGGTGGTTTTTTTTAAAGGTTTTATTTATTTATTTTTAGAGGGGAAGTGGGGGGGCGGGGGGGGCGGAGAGAGGGAGAGAGACATTGATGTGAGAAACTTCAGTTGGTTGCCTGTCACATGCACCCTGACCTGGAATCAATCCGGCGACCTTTCACTTTGTGAGATGATGCCCAGCCAGCTAAGTGAGCCACAGTGGTCAGGGCTCCGTGGTGATTTTCCAAGGTAGATTCTCCTTTTTTACTACTCAGATTTACCTGAAAATTATTTCTTTCTTAAACATTTAATTAGAAAATCAGAATAATAATGTTTCCAGTATGGAAAACAAAGAAGTTTAGTAGTTTTTTTCACTCTGTTTCCACCCACTGCTTTAGTGTCCTTATTTAAAGCATCTAAAACTGTGTGATTGAATTGTTTTTAAAAGATTTTTTTTTTGTGTTTGGCACTTTATTTTGGTGTTATAATAATAAAAAATACTCAGTGGTATGGATCCCTTTCTCATCAAGGATTATTGCTTTTGCCATGCCTGTCATTCTAACTGGTTTCAGCACTTACAGGCAGTCCTCGTCAACACCCAGTTTTTACATGAATTGTGATTCAGAGAACATTTTCAGGTACTTTTTACTGAGAAGATATCGAAGTTATAGTTACTTTTGCATGCTAAATAATGATTTGGCTGGGTATAAAATTATTGGGTCCCGACGCTTTTGTATTAAAACAGTGGAGGTACTGCTTTATTCTCTTCCATGGCTTGGCCCGTATCAGGCTGGTCTCAAGTTTCCACTCTGCAGGAATACCTGCCGTTCTCCTTGTGTACTTGTAGCCTTTTCTTATCATTGGAAATGGAAACAATCAGGAACTGATTAAAGTTTTTTTCTGTTCACTCGTTTTCCCTGGGAAACTAAGGAAAACTCTCGGGACAAGGGGAGGTTTTCTTCTCCATTTTTGTATTCACTTTCTCAATTATCTTGTGAAATATCTACTATTCGTGCATCAATTCTCTGAAATCTTTATAACATATTAAGCTAACCAGTGAAAAGGATAAGATAGTATCCATTCTAGAAGAATTTGTCAAATTTGCTTTCTGTGTCACTGATTTTTTTTTTCCTGTATGGCAGAATATGGGGTTTTTTTTTCAATTTTTTTCTCCCAGATGAAGAGTTCTTAGCTGTTCTTGGTGTTGACGTGAAGAACTGGCCAGCCCTCAGAATTACTGGGGACCACTGAGATTCCCATTCTTTTTTGGTGCTAAAGGGCAGGTTGATACCAGGGAGCTTTAATTTTTGGAGTATCAGTATCAGGATTTCAACAAATGTGAAGTTCTGTTAAGTCTGCTAAGACATTCAGCTGCATTTGGGTTTTTGGCTGAGAGGTATAAATGTGGAGAAAGAGAAATGGTTAAAAGGGATAGTTTTCAAGTTTATTATTCTTTAAGTCTAAAGCTTTTTGCACTGAGGCAAGTAGAAGAGTCTGGGGGGAGGGTGTGTGTGTGTGTTGAGCTGTAAAATGCAGATCAAGGCAAAGGTTTTTCTTGCTGTATGTATAGAAATTGGAATGATCTAGAAGCAAAAGGAGTCCTTTCTTCAGAGTGTGTGTGTTTGTGTAATCTGAAGTATGTTTATTTTATATTGCATAGTGTATTATTGGTCTTTCATGATTTCATATATAAACTTTTGTTGTTTTCTCCTTTTTTAAAAAAAATGAGGGAGCTTGCCATCTCTTTCTTACTATCATACTCTAGGTATATTATGTGCTATAATTTATATTTTTAAAGATATTTTGAAGGAATTCTAGTGAGGACAGAATGTTTTCTTAGTGACCATCATCACAAAGTCTAGTATCCTTACTGACGTTTGGAAAGGCATTATTAGACTGATTTTGCATTGATTCCTTTGATAAGCAGTCTTGTGCTTTTTATCAATTCTGAGATACAGTGGAACCTTGATTCTTGAGCTCAGTTTTTTCTGGAAGGCGGTTTGTGAGGTGATTTGCTTGAAAACCGAATCATGTTTTCCCATTAGAAATACAATGTCAGCAGGAAAGGGTGGTCGGTCAAGAACAGAGACATTTTTTCTGTGAACGACTTTGTCAGGAACTGAATTGTTCTGGATGGGAGGTGTTTGAGAGACTGAGGTTCAACTGTAATTTTCATTTGAGTTTGAATATCCCCTTAATGTTTGAGTAATTTTGAATTTGGTGAAGGATTGAGTTGACCTTTTAAAGGTTGCTGGCTTTCCTGGGCTGTTGTTAAAAAACGTGACCTGTAAATTCTCTATGTTTTGGAACATTAATAATTTTTAATGTAATGGTCCAGTGTAACACTGATTTTTGTAAATATCCCAAGAACATGAGAGAAGAATGAGCATTTATTTGTATCATATAAGGTGCAACGTTTTACACAAATCTATTGAAATGGAATGTGTTTATTGTATTATTAAGATCTTCCATATCCTTCCTTTTTTTCCTTGCCTATTTAATTTTTGAAACTGTGAAATACATTTATTAAATCTGCTATGAGGACCTTTAATTTTTTCTTGCCTTCCTAGTATTACTTTATTTTGATGTTACATTTGGGTATATAAAATGTTCTGGTGATTACATCTTTGTATTTTTTATAATTAGTCTTGTGCTGAATTTTACCTCGAATTTATCCTGTGATAGTAATATTGCCATCCTTCTTTTTGTTTGTATGCATTCACTTCATTTGTACTTTTTTTTGAGGGGGGCAGAGATAGGGGGAGAGAGAGAGAGAGGGAGGGAGAAAGAGAGAGGGAGAGAGAGAGAGAAAAAAAAGGAGAAAGAAAGAAATGTTGATGTGAAACATTTGATTGGCTGCCTTCCCTGTGTGCCCTCACTGGGGACCAAACCTCCAAACCTGCAACCTAGGCATGTGCCCTGACTGGAATGGAACCCGTGACCTTTTGATTTACGGGAGGTTGCTCCGCCCAATTGAGCCACAAAGGCCAGGGTGTCTTTTTGTTTTTTGTTACTTTGTCATTTTGTGGTAACCTGTTGTAAATAGTATGTAATACGATCTTTAAAAGTCAAACCAGAGAGTCTCTGTCTTTTAGTAGGGGAATTCAGCCCATTTACATGTATTGTATATGTGAAATTACGTATTTGTAAGATAATTTAGATAACTTTGTTTTTATCTTTTAAAATATTTTTGTATTTCATATCTATTTTAACCTTTATTTATGTAGGCTTAATTAAGGTTTTTCAATTGCTTTATTTTCCCTGCATTGAAAGTAGTATAAGACATTATTTTAAAAGTAGAGGTTGTTTCTGAGCAACTTACTCCTTGTGGTTGCCTTATAAAATTGAACACCACAGCTGCCATGTTTTTGTTTTTTAAAAAGATGTCCGAGACCCGGAAAAATTCATAGACTGCTTATCTGAAAAAAAGCAGTTTGAAGTAGTGTAAAGTCACCTAAAGTGAAGTGTAAAATCCTTGCAAGTCAAGACATTGAGATCTTGGTTCAGCCACTGTGTGACTGGCTTTAGACAAGGCAACCATTCCACGTGTGGTTCCCTTTGGCATTATTATTTTAAATGCTGGAAACACTAGGATGTTTACAAGTAAAACAAACGTTTCGGTAGAAAAATTTAGAGATTTGGAATATTTTGCCTAAATGTCTGCCCCTTCGTTGTACTTATATATTTTATTCTTATTTAGATTTTAAGAATAATAGACCGGGCATACCTTTGTTACATAGAAGTAAGCATGAACCAAATATTTGCTAATATTTATTTATCACGAGTGTTAGGTCTTGAGGAAGACATAGTAAATAGTTGGAAATAAAAGGTCTTAGGAACAATGAGTTGTATCTGCTATGATTCCATAACGGCTAGTTACTGAAGAAGACAAATAACTGGATTTTATAGTTTCTCTGTAGTTAAAAGGTTCTGTATATGTGGCATGTGCACGTTTGAATCTTGAGTTTTCTTTGAAGTTTTAGTAGTCGATCCATAGCATTCAGTCTTATTCAAAATAATCTTTACAGAAGGTAGTCCCATTTTAATTTTTCTCTGAAAATTCTGACTCAGGAAATGTGAAACAGCCTAAGAGTGAGGTCTAAAGATTTATTACTCTTGTTTTATTTCCTAGTGGGTTTTCTCTTACTGTCTTGATTTTGGTTAAATGATGACATGTAGTTGAGATGAGAACAGTCAGCAGTTTGTTAGCTGAAAGGAAAAGAACAGTAAGCGAGTAATGGAGTCAAACTGCAAGGGAAGGTTAGTTATAGATGTAATACTGAGTTTCAGAAATCTCGTGGGAAAGGTATGTGACTTAAATTTGTAATTTGGGCCCTTTTGCCTCTGAACTTGTGCCGGCTAAATAAGGTAGGGAAATTCACCTTGTGCAGGCAGATGCATGTATGCCGGCGCCCACAGGAGAGTGTGTAAACTGAGGAAAAGTGAACCTAAGGATCTAAAGGATTTGTGGGTTTGGGAAATAATAAATTGGAAATGAAATGTAAAACAAAGGTGTAGTTCTGCTAATTTAATGACTGCAGACATTTAAATGGATGGTTGTAGTAGCTTAATTGAGTACTATATGAATTTATTATTTTCAGATATTAGCATGAAATTTCCATGCCAACCACTTGGTTTGAATTAATTACTTTTAAATTATCCAGTTAATGTTAAATTTTTCTTGTAACCTCTGCAATGGTTTATTTTAAAGTACTTTTCATTCAGTTGAAAGTTAAGAATGGAGTAGGAATTGGCGAGGTTGCAAGTTAGTAATTCAAACTTCATCCAGTGTTTGGTTTCTGGGATAACTTCTTACTGTTACGAAGTTTGTTTCTGCGGCTTAGCAGGTGCTACAATAGTGTGGAAAACTTTGACTTCTGTTATGTACCATTACATTGTGATTCTCAGTTTTTAATTTTACATTTAAAGACACAGTCTGATGTTTTGTTTTGTTTTATTCTCCTTCCTCAAATCGTTGCAAATGACGTAGTTGGTTAGATTTCTCCGTCGCAGTTTCAGGAAGGCGCCGTTGACTGAGTTGGCTCGTCAGATGAAGTCGTCCGACATGGGTTGCTTTAGTTTGTGGTTTTAGATGAACAGTACATAGTACACAGCTGTTGCTTCAGCAGCTTTGTTCCAGCTGTCTTACTGGTCTGTCACAAAATACCCCGCATTCCTTTTTTTTTTTTAATGGAAACCCTTGTAATATTCTATTAAAGTGGGTCCTAGTAATTACGTTAATGACTTTACTTTTATGCCTGTCAATAGCTATTTATTCAGAACGGTGCTAAAATGGATTATGACTAAGAGATTTAAACCTTGTATTTATACTTTTTCACTGTGAATTAAAGTTGTCGTTGTGAAATATTTATACAAGACAAGTTAAGTGGTTAACATTGAAAAAGGCACCAAACTTAATATCCCCAGATAAGTAGTTGTTATCTGGGTAATGGAACTGTCATCTTCTAATTTCTAATTTTAACCTTGAGTTTGTATTAATTCATTTTTTTTTAAGAGAGAGGGGAAGGGAGAAAGAGAAGAGTTTCTATTAATTATTAATTTCAGTAGAATTGTAAGGTGAAAAAACCATAATAGTGTGATTATAAAACTTGTATAGAACCTGAATAGGTAAATTTTAGTTTGTAGTTTTGATAAGGTGGTTAGACTTCAGTTGATTTTCCTATCCGATATAGTAACTGAATTATAATACTAAAGGTTTCAAGTTTTGTTTTTTTACTAAGGATAAGGAACAGGGACCTCTGAAGAATATTTTGAATCAATAGTGATTAATGTACAAGGTCTGTCCGGAAAAAGTCCAGCCACTGTGATTATAAAGAGAATGGTTTTCACTACATCGATGTAACCTGGCAGCCAAGGAGAGTGGACTGGAATGTGCATGTGTGAACAATGATGACTTCACTGTACTAGTCAGTGGGGGTGGTAGATGCCACTGAGTGAGCTTGTGTATTTTGTGGCTGGAGCATTTAAAATGACTGAGCTAGTAGAGCAATGAATCTGCATCAAATTTTGCATTAAGCTTGAACATTCCTCTGCGGAAACTATTAGGATGATTCAGAAGGCTGCAGCTAGGGGCAGCTGGTGATCAGCAGCGTCATCACAACAATGTGCCCGCTCATGCATCACCTCTCATGCAGAGTATTTTAGGAAAAAATCCAGTCATCCAGGTGACTTAGCCCCACTACAGCCCAGATTTGGCACCCTGAGACTTCTGGCTTTTCCCAAAACAAAAAAATTACCTTTGAAAGGGAAGTTCAGTCCTCAGACTGTAAATGAGATTCAGGAAAATATGATGGAGTAGCCTGATGGCGATTGCGAGAACTGTATGAGGTCCCAAGGTGCCTACTTTGAAGGGGACTGAGGCATCATTGCCCTGTGTACAGTGTTTCTTCTATCTTATATCTTCAATAAATGTCTCGATTTTTCATATTGCATGAGTGGATGCCTCCTGGTTAGACCTCATATACTGTGCATTTTCTGTGAATTAGACACCATGGTAAAAGCTTAACAAGCATTGCCTTATTTAATCTTTACAATTTATTAGATCTTTTTTACAGATGGGGAAACTGAGGCTCACACCTTAAATAAGTCAAGGTCCCATAATATGAGATTTGAATCCATATTTTCTGATTACAAAATGCCAGAGCCCCTTCAACATTTTTTTAATTTAAAATACTTATTTTAAACATTTATGTGTTTACCTACCTACCTACCTACCTACCTACCTACCTACCTACTTACTCACCTATGTTCCTTAATAATGAAGGCTTTGCCTAAGTTTTTCTTCTTTTAAAAAAATGCGTAGGTTCTTGGAACATTTTCCATTTAGTTGGAAAATTAGGAAAGCTGGGATTGAAGAGGGAATGAAGTTTTGTTGAAAGTGTCCCTTTACCTCCTTTTATTCTCCCTCCTGCCTCCCTGTGATCCATTTCTCATTACTCTTGCTCTGGCGGCTGCTGCTCTTCCCCCACCTGGCAACCCCCAGACACCTGCCCTGTAGCTATTGGTAATCCGTGCTGTCACACAGTGTGCTGGGGGAACACAGTGATCACACTTAGTCACAGTCTGTGTGAAATACACAGCCATGACTCTTCTGAAGCTGTGTCATCCTTTATGAAATGTCCTTTTAGCTGACTAATTCTTAGTCATCTTTCTAGATATAAGTAAGGCTTTTTATTTCCAACAAGCCTTTCCCGAGGAATATCCATATTGGACTAGGGGCCCCTCCAATGTGCTTCCACAGTATCCTCTGCATTTTTTTTTCCTCTTGAAAGTAATTTATGGAAGTGATACTCCTTTGGTGTTTAATTCCTGAAGACCAAAAAAAAAAGCCTTCTATATAACCTTAGTACAGTTATCAAAATCAGGAAATGATAGCATTATTATCTAACTTAACTCAAAATTTGCCAGTCGTTATAATAATGTCCTTTATAACAAAAAAATTTCAGGGGGGGGGTGTCCAGGATACAATCCAGGATTGCGTGTTGCACTTATGTTTCATGTCTTTTTAGTCTTAAAGTTACTTGTAAAATATCCCACAATTTGGATTATCTGCTGTTTTCTTACTAGAATCAAATTGTGTGGTTTTGGCAGAAATGGCACAAAAGAAAAGCCTCCAGTACATCATATCACAGGGGCATATGTTATGTATTTTCCCCATTGATGATAATATGAAATCTGATAACTTAGTTATCTGCTGAAAAATTAGTGATTTTCCCTTTGTAATTAATAAATATTTTGTGGGTGGAGGTACTAAGACCAGGTTAATAAGTAGTTATTTTTGATCCTTTGCGGTTGGGCTTCTTTCTTCCAACTCCTTTCCGTTCTCCCTTCCTTGTTTCCTAGTTTTTTCTTTGTTGTTGTTACATTTACTGTCTCCAATTTGCATTTTGTGAAAAGAATGTTTTTTGATGCCCTTGAAGAAGGCTTGCATCGTATGTTCTTTAGGGCCAAAGCTCCCAGTTACTACATGTTTTTTTAATCAGTAAAAGGATCTATATTTTCTTGGCCTTGGTTTCTTTGTCTGTAAAATGAAGGGGTTGAAATAGATTTTATCTAAGGTCCTTTGGATTCTAAAGTCCTGTATGCCACATGAGTTTGAGTTTAAAAAAGTTAATTAGATTGTTACGTCTTACTTGACCCCTTTAAGTAAGGTTTTGAGGAGGTTTTTACATATTTTCGTACAGTATGTAGATGTCTCATTGCTTTGGCTCGTAAGAGAACTGCCCTCACCCGGACTGGGGCCAGGCCGTCTCTCACATCTAGGTAATGCCGCCTTCCAACTTGGAAGGCAGAGTGAGTTTCTTCTCTTCTGATGGGGCAGGGTTGGGAGTGGGGGACTCATTCCCACAACAGTCATTAAATAAATTCTGTAATTCCTTAAAGTTTTCTAAATTGTTTAAAGCAAAAAGAAGGGGGAAAACCCCCAATTCTGTCCAATAGTGTTTATTACCTTGAAAACCATGATTTATGTATAATTTCTTCTGGAGGGTTTTACAGTTTCTAAAGAAGTGAGAATCTTGACTCAGTGTAGAATATAGAACAAATTATTCAGTTGTAGGATTATTTCATTATAAACAGACTGAGTCAAGTGTTACTTCAACATTGTTAATAATTTTGAGTTCTGTAGTAAAAGCATTAGGTTATTTAATGAATTATAAAAAATTAATTTGGGCACACTTTAACTTTTTAAAGTAATTCTTCCTTAGGAATTTTTTATGACTAGCACTTATTTTTATGATTTACATGTGTGTAATACTTTCGTTTTCACAGAACCTTTGTGTGCATGATTTCGTTCTGTACCAGAAAGGACCCTTTATGGATTGGAAGGCCGTGTGACATTGTCATGGTCATCATTACTTCCATTCTCTACCTCACAGGTGGCAAACACAAGGCCCTCCACCTTGTTTTATCCACTCGGCACCTTGTTTCTACCTGGCGGCAGCACCGAGCTCCTTGCCCGTAGTTAAGGAGTAGTTACATTTATACAGTCCTAAAGTTACATTCGGCCCTTTGAAGGCAACCGTGAGCTGATGAGGGCCTTGGTGAAAATGAATTTGACACATCCCTGCTCTACATGAAGAAATGGAGGCTTGGGAAGAAGTGATTTGCCCAAGGTCCTATGACAAGTAAACAGTGAAAGTGGGATTTATTAACATAGGTTTCCTGACTCTTTAAAACATATTTATTTATTTATTTTTAAATTTTTGTTATTATCTTTTCAGATTTTATTTCTTTTTAGAGGGGGAAGGGAGGGAGAGAAACATTGATGTGAGAGAGAAACATCCATTGGTTGCCTCTTGCATACGCCCCACACGAACCCACAACCCAGGCACTTGCCCTACCCAGGGACCAAACCAGTGAGCTTTTGCTTCTCAGGACAATGCCTAACCAACTGGGTGGGCCACACTGGTGGGACGGTGTCCTGACTCTTAAAATCGAGAATGTTCTGACTACAGAATTATGAATGTTAAATTGGAACTTACCAGAGGGGAACTGAAAAGAGTGATATATATCCTTTTAGTGAATGGAATTCTGTTACGTGACCATAGCACTGAATGGGGAGGAGAAAGAGGGAAGAGTAACTGAGGCTTCCTCAGAAACTCATTTGATGACATATGTTTCTGTGAAAATTGTTAATGATGGTGACTGATGAAAAGGTTAGTGTGGGGCCAAACATTTGAAGTGGCATCCTCTCTCTAAAATATAGCTGAAGCCTGGACTGATGTGACTGTGTTGGGCGGTGTCCCGCAAGGCAAGGGGTTGCCCAGCAGTCCCTAGTTGGATACCCGGTCAGGGCACATGCGTAGATTGTCGGTTTGGTCCCCAGTTGGGGTGCCTGCCAGAGGCAACCTAATGAATGTTTCTCACATTGATGTTTCTCTCCCTGTGTTCTCCCTCCCTTACCCTCTCGTTAAAAATGGATAAATACGATCTTTAGAAAAATAAAACGTAGCTTAAGAAGATTGAGGTATCCATTCTACAAATCACTGTTGTATAAATGCCCGAGGATGACAAACACCAAATTTAGGTATTGATTACCTCTTGGGGTGGGAAGGCCAAGGAGGGGGAAGTGTATTGTCCAGGGACATATAAGTGCCTAGAATCATAATTGCTAATGTTTTGTTTCCTAAATTGGGAGTTAGGTATACATAATCTTAATTTTTCTTCATAACATTTTCTAAGATATAGTTAATTAACAATAACGTACTCTGAATTGACTGGAAACTTTTAGCCTTTCGTTTGGTGTTCAAGGTGTCTTGACTTGGTTGACCAGACACAAGTGTGTTCTTTAGGGGTTTTCCTCCAGGGTGGGGAACTCTTTTTCTTCCTTTGTCTATTGAAACAACAAATAAAACTTGAGTACAATACTTATTACAGTAAAAAGTTCATATTTGAGTTTGTGAGTAAAACTGTTTTTTGTGAATGTGTGTGTATAAGTCTATGCATTGTGATTTGCTTTTAAAATTACGGTATATACACAGTTTCTAAAGCTTTCTCCAAAGCACAGTTATTTGATTTCATCTTGGTGGTTACAGGAACTGATGATTAATTTTGCCTTAAATTTCCTGTATGAAGAAGTGATACCTTTAACTTTTCCCAGCACAACATTGGTAATACTATTTGTAGGTATACAAAATAAGCGCTCACATAATGTGGTTTTAGGTAGGTGTGAGTACCGATTAAGAGAAAATCTAGAATATAATATACTAGATCTGTGCTCTGTGCTATACTGTTGACATTCTTGGGTCATAAAATTTTCTTATTTATAATATAAATGGATAATTTTTGGACTGAAAACATTTTCATCAAGAACTGATTTTGTGTGTTTGGGGGCATTCAGAATTATTTACTTAATTTAAAAATGTGCTACCCGTTTGGTGGCCTTGTGAATGACAGGATTCATATTCAAGTTTGGACGATCATGGGATTAGGAAAAACGTTGTTGGTAGTTGTTTGTCTCAGAACTTTGCCTTTATTTGGGTAATTCTTATTTTTGGAGAGGTAAAATGTGAGTGAGAAGGAATTCTGTGTTCTTTAATGTGAAAGTATGTGCAGCTAATTTCCTCAGTAAAGACATTGATTGAAAACGTGATTTAAGGGCATCTTTAGGAAATGTGTGCTTAGGAGGAAGTGAGTGGGGAGGGCTGGGGTGGGTACGAGATAGCAGGTTGGGGAAGGTGGAATAAATTTTTTTTTTTTAATGACAATTTTGGATCTTATAATGCAATTGATAAAGAACTTTGCTTTTCTATAACATAACATTTTAAGATACCAAGAATTACAACGGAGGATTGTATCAGGACTATAGACCTTGGAGATTTTAATATGATCCTTAGAATATTAATAATAACATGTACATACACATATAATATACTTTATTTCCTTAGTTGACCAAGTTTCCTGTGTAATTTAAGCATATCAAGTAGGCCTGATTAATTTAAAAATTCTCTTTTGTAACGAGAGAAAAATGTTCAGAGGTGTTCCAGAGGCCTGCTGTGCTACCTGCCTTGTTTACTGAAACGGCACCATTGCGGAGAAGTTGGACCCCAATTCTTAAGTTCTGCAAAGAAAGAGTTCAGAGACAAGAGCTCAAATTACAAGAGAAAGTTTATTTAGAAAGTTCCAGAGGTAGTAACCAGGAGCCGTAGAAGAAATGGGCTCAGAGGCCAAAGAAGGGCCCTTGGAGTTTAGAAGTGTATACTCCAGAGATTTGACCAGACGTGCTCTGGGGAGAGAGGGAGAGCCAGCCACTCTAATTTTTGACTAGAGGTTTGCGTATCTCCGTTTAGGGAGATTGCCTATAAATTAGGTACAAAGTGGGGGTCCCCTGCTGTTTTTGGATGGGTTCTGAATGTCATCCAAGGACTGGACTCTTGTGGCATTGAATTTTGAGAAGCTTAAAATGTTTTGCTTCTGGCATGGTTTAATTTTACAGGTTTTCTTTCTCTCGCGTCTTCTCAAAAGCAGAGCTATTCTTCCAATTCCCAGGGGCAAGTGGAAACTGTGGTCCATTAAGACGTTTCTTATAAAAGAGAATTTGGAAAATGTTCTGCATGCAGGGGTTTTTAACCTTTTTTGTACACAGTACTCTTGGCAATTTGGTGAAGCCTATGGACTCCTCAGAATACTGTTTTTTAAATGTATAAAGTAAAAGGCACAGTATTACAAAGGAGACCCATTATGTTTAAATACAGTTATCAAAATGTCACAAACAAAAGTCTTTCTGTTTAACCTGCGTTGAGTGTAGATCCTGTTCTGAATGACCTGCAGCCACTGTTACGCAGAGTATCCGTGAGCTCTGTGAGTCAGTCCCAGGTACTGAGTGCTGCAGTGGTTTATTGAAGACAGTGCTAAACTGCAGTTAGAGATCGGTGAGAAAACGTTTCTCCCCATCCACGTTTTGAAATTTTAGTCCCAAGAATCCTTAGTTTTAAATCCAGTGGAAAGAAAACTTAAGGATTTGGAGCCAAATGATTATGGGATTGAGTCTCATATTCACTACTTACTATTATCCATATACTTCTGCAACTCTGAGCCTTAATTTCCTCCCTGCTGTGGTAACAGGCTGCGGGATTTCAGCATACTATACCTAGGATCCCTGCAAACAGCTAGAATCCCTCAGGTACCGTTACCATCTGTCTCCACCTACTTTCACGATCCACTGGTATTGTCATTTTGCCAGTTTGGGTGAAGCATGGAAACCTTACCTCCCTTTCCATCCCTGTACTCTCTCCTGTTTATAATACAATTTTTTAAAGTATTTCCTCTACAGACATATAGAACCATATCAGACATTACTATGATTTTTGCTTCAACTCTCCAGCTGAAGAGAAGGAAAGCATTCATATTTACCCATATTGTTGCTGTTCTTTCTTCCTAAGGTTCCTTCTTTTATTATCTCCTTTCTGTTTAGAGTAAATCCACGGGTAACAAATTCTCTTATATTTCCTTTATCTTCATTCCTAAAGGCTATTTTTTGGGGGGGGGTGGTTGTGTAGGTTCTGGGTAATAATTCTTTTTGATCAGCACCTGCAAAATCGTGCCGCTTCTGGTCTTCATGGCTTCTGATGAGAAACCTGCTATTCTTCTAATTGTTTTTCCCCTGTAAGTGAGGTGTTTTTCTCTGTCTGCCTTCAAAATTTTTTCTTTGACTTTAATTTTTAGAAGTTTAATTATGATGTGTCTTGGTGTGGATTTCTTTGGGTTTTTTCCATGTTAGTTTTGCTCAGCTTCTTGAATGTATGTATGTGTAGGTTTCTTTCTGTCTTGCCAAATCTGGGAAACTTTTTGCTGTTATTTCTTCAAGTACTTTTTCAGCCCCGCTCTCCTTGCCCTGCCCTCCTGCACTGTGATGATATGAATGTTCGATCTTTTGTCAGAGTCCCACAGGGCCTTGAGGTGCTGCTTTTTTTTTTTTAAGTCTATTTCTCTCTGTTTTGCAGATTGGGTAGTTTTTATTGTTCTCTATTCCAGTCCATTGATTATTTCTTCTTCCCTTTCATTCTGCTATTGAGACCATCCTCTGAGCTCTTTATTTTGGTCATTCTGTTCTTCAGTTTTAATTTCTCATTTGGTTCTTTATAAGCGTACTTGTTTGCTGGGAGTTTGGTTTATTTTGCTGAGGCTCCCCCACCCCCCCGCCCCGCCTGCCCATTTATTTCAAGTGTGTTTGGAATTGTTGAAACATTTTCATAGGACCGTTTTAATGACTTTGTCAGATGATTTTGACATCTCTGTCATTTCTCTGTTGGTGTCTATTCATTTGTCTTTTTTTGTCACTCAGTTCGAGATCTTCCTGGTTCTTGGATTTTCTGGTGAAATCTGCACATTTTCGTATTTTTATTCTGAGGCTCTGGATCTTACTCACACCATCTGTTTTAGCGGATTCTTTTTGATAACTGCTTTGGCAAGATGAGGGAGGTGGAGGTGCTGTCTCATTATTGCCAGGGGAAGTAGGGTCCGGATTCCGCACTCAGCCTGCATTGAAGTCTGCGGTGGGAGGACATCCCTCATTGCTGCTGGGTGGGGGTGGACGTCCGGGCTCCCCACATGGTCTCCATTGACGCTGTTGGGGGAGTGACGTTCGTTATTGGCTGCGGGGATGAAAGTCCTGGCTCCCAACTTTGGTTTCTCTGACACCATCCCAGGGGGGGCTGGGGGTGCCTCCTTAGAGCCTTGAGCGTGGAATTCTAGGCTCCTCTGGGCCTTTGCTGGTGGAGGTGGAGGTGGGGCCACACTTTTTTCCTGTAGTGTGTGACTGGAGTACAGTGGTTATTGTCTGAGTTTTCCATCTTTCTGGGCTGCCCTTTTCCTGGTCCCTGGCTAGAGAGAGCACGTTTTGGCTAGAGTTCTTTTTGTTTGCGCCTGTTGGCATTTCCAGGTCACAGGTGTTTTCAACCCCAATTATGGGATCTTTAAGGTAAAAAGAAAACCCAGGGAACTCACCACGGTGGTGGTGGTCTTGGGTTCCAAAGCATTAGCTGGTCTGCATTCTCTTCAATGCTAAGAATCTTCTTACGCAGATTTTATATACAGGTGACCCTTGACAGAGTGTGAGGCGCCAGCCCCTATGCAGTGAAATTCTGCATATAACTTTTGATTTTCCAAAAACTTAACTACAAATAGCCTACTGTTGACTGGAAGCCTCACTGATAACATAAACATTCAATGAACACATAATTTTGTACATTATATGTATTACATACTGTGTTCTTTAATAAAGTAAGCTAGAGAAAAAATGAGCAATCATAAGGAAAAGAAAATACATTTACAGTACTTGTGTGTATTTTTGGGGGGAAAAATCTGTGTATAAGTGAACCTGTGTAGTTTAAACCCATGTTGTTCAAAGGTGAACTGTTTTGTGAATATCAAAGAGTTTTTGGCTTAGCAGGAGGAATGGGAAAGGTATATGTACTCCATCTTTCCGAAAGGAAAAGTCCTTTTAAGGTTTTTTCTTCCTTTTTTGGTTTTATTAAATAATGTTGTAATTAATATTTTTCTCCAAAGCTTTTTTCCTATTTCTTTTGACTTTAGATTGTTAGCTCAGAAATGAATGAATATTTTTGTACCTCTTGATTCACATTCCAAGTCATTATATCATTAAACTTAATTTTACAACGAGTTTAGTTCTGTTCCTATTGAGTTTGAGATGCGTAGGGGCAGCCTTGTGCAGGCATGTATTATCCCTATTTCTAAGTAGAAGAGTAGAGTAGGAGAGAGGTCTGGGCAGAGAGATAGAGTTGGGAGTCTAAAGTAATAGATGATTTCTTGAAGATAGTTTGCGTAGGTGAGGCTTACCCATTTTGGCTCAAGATGGAACTCTGGAAGGCTGCCATTGAAGAGAAGGCAGGAAGAAGATTGAGAACCCACCGGAGAACTGGAGATGAAAATCATGTTAGGTATTGCAGAAACCAAGAGAGCAGTGTTCAGCAGGGCACACGTCTCAGATTAGTACATAATCTAAAGGTGAAAATGCGAGATGGGATTTGGTGACGGATAGGTTACAGAGAGCAGTGATAGTGGAATGGCGTGAGTAGAAGAAGCCAGACTACACTGAATGCCCGGGCAAGGAAAATATTGACGGATGACAACGAAGGAAGGTAAAAGGTTGGGGTTGCATATGTTTTCAAATTTAAAAAAAGTTTCTTGTTTTTATGCTAAGGATAAAGCACTAGCACAACAGGAAAGATGCTAGAGAAGGGATCTTTGAAAAGGAGGGAGGAGATCAAGTCTGGAGCACAACTGAAGGATTGAAAGCTGGGTAGGAATAATACTTCTTTTCCCCCCTTGAAGAATGGTGGAAAGGATGTTTATGCATATGATTATGAATGCAGGAGGCTTTTTAGAAACAGGGAGCACTTGATGGGAGTCTCAGCTAGAAATAGGAGACAAAATAATCTAAATGTACATAGGTGCATTTTAAAAAAGTTTTACCCAAAAGTAATTTCATAGGTTACATTACAGGCGTATCAGAATTGCATATTTTTAAAAAAATTTACTGATTAGTACAAGCGATTCTTATACCTTAAAAGAAAAATGGCAACAGGATGGACAGACAATTAAAAAACAAGATACAATAAATATTTAAAATTGTTACCCTTCACTGAGGAGCAAAAAAAAAAAAGCAAAATAAAACAAGAAGCCATTTAAAAATGATCACTTAGCAAAGATCAATAAAAAGTTACCTATTGTAAGCAAAGGTGTGGGGATATGGGTACTCTCACACCGCTACTGTAATTGTAAACCAACCAGCTGAATTAGGTCTTATGTTCCATACACTCTGACCTGTGAGTTATTTTTTAAGGAATTTTTCCTGATGAGCTAAGTTGCTCTGTGTGCAAAGATTTACATACAAAAATTTGTGGCAGTGTTACTTATAATACAATATCAGAAATAGCCTATATGGTCAATAATAAAAAATAAGTAGTAGTCAGTTTCATTAAAATTAATCTTAAGAGACTATTTGGCAAGGAGGAGATGCTCATTAAGTAGGACGGGGAAGCAGATTATAAAACTGCTGAATATATTGAATATACAATACAATACAGGTTTACTTAGATATGCATGTGGGAAATGGACTCATTAAGTGAAGAGTAAACATCCCTGGATTATTTTAATCTTTTTTTTCCTTTTCTGTGTCTGGATTTTCTTCACCAAACATGCATTGTATTCTGAAAGGAATTTTAACATGTCAGTGTTGCTGGAGAGCACTCTTAAGGGAATGTGACTGGTATAGCTTTCTACAGTATAGTTTTGTATTTATCAATAGCGTAACCTTATCCTTTGACTTGATAAGTATACCTCCAGGGATTTTACCAAGGAAATGAGTAAGAACCATAAAGCTCTTTACACCAAGATAGTTATGACATGATTTATAATAGGGACATGCTGTAATTGTCCTAAAGAGGCCAATGGTTAAAATATAGGTCATTGCTCTGGTGGACTTAATGCAGATCAATGGAGCCTATAAATATGATCTTGGAAATATATATAATAGCACAGGAAGTTGCTTACTATAATTTACATGAAGAAAGAATATAAAATAATATATTAAGTCTCATCCTGATGTTCATTATTAAAATAATGGAAAAAACAGTGTGAAGAAAGAGACCCAAATATTGACTTATTTTCCTTACACTTTTCTAAACTTTCTACAATGGCCATTGTTTTATAATTAGAAAAAAGTTGAAAATAAATTTGCTAGTTAATATAAAATATATAAAGTTGTTTGGTTTGCATTCTTACGATAGGCAGGGAAGTTTGAGATCTTATTTTTACCGTTGCAGTTTTTCTTGTATAATTTGTGTCTTTGCCCATTTTTTTTATTAGCCTCGCTTTAAAAAAAGCCTCTCTATGTCTTTTATATTTACTACAGTTAGTTTCTCTATTTTGTGGTGAAACACAGAATAGACTTCAAATCAAGAGTTCTTCTATCACTTAAAGCTTAGAAAAAGATAATTTCTCTTAAAAGTGGACATGTTTTTATTTACGATGATCAGGTTTTTTACAGTTGTATCTTTTATAAGGAATCTATTTATTGTGTGTGATTTTTAAAAATTGATTGCAATACTGCGTGAAATTTGTGAAAATTTCATTACAATACAAAATTTTTACCTTACCATATGCAAAGATGAAAGCAATACAAAGATGAAGAATAACAAGTATTGTGAAAGCTCCCTACTCTGCCCCTCCATTTTACTCCTGTTTAGGTTCTCATTCTCTAGTAGTAACCACATACGATAACATGCATCCATTGTAAGTGTCTTGTTAGGTGAGTTTAGACAAATGTGTCTGTGAAAACTATGTAACCATCGCCAAAAGCAAGATACAGAACTTTTCCGTCACCGGAAGAAGGTTCCTTGTGCCCCTTCCGCAGTCAGTAGCCCCAGCGGCCGCCGCTGTACTGATTCTGATCACCGCATGTAGATTTGCCGGTTTCAGACTTCGTATCGTGGAACTCACAGTTACACCCCTGTGTCTGGGCCCTTTCTGTGCGATACAGTGTTCTCGGTTGTAACTCATCCACAGTATTGCTTATTTTGGTAATTTGTTCCTTTTTATTGCTGCTTGGTAATATTCTGTGCAATGGGTGTACCAAATTTATTTGTACTTGCTGATGGAGCATTTGGGTTGATTTAGATTTTAGGAGTTATAAATAAAGCTGCTCTGACTGAACATTCATGTATAAGTTACTATATGGATTTATATTTCCATATCCTATGGATTAAAACCAAGTTGTGGGTTATTAGGTAAGTGTATGTTTAACTTTGGAAAATAGCCTTGGCAGTTTCTTATGAAATGGTTGTACCATTTTTATGTTCACACCCAAAGATGTATGGGAATTCCACAGATTCTGGGTTCTTGCCAGAACTTGGTATTTTGGCCAGTCTAATGGGTATGTAATGGCTGGTATCTCATTGTGGTTTCAGTCTGTTTTTCTCAGACTGCTGATACTGAACATCTTTTCGTTGATATTATATATTGGGCATTTGTATACCTTTATTAGTGTCTGTTCAAATCAGTTGTCTGTTTTAAAAATTAGGGTGCTTGTGTTACTAAACTGTAAGGGTTTTATATTTGGAACCTAGGTCCTTTGTCACCTGTGTGCACTATTAATATTCTCCCCTTTTTGTTTGTTATTTGTTTGTTTGTTTACATGGAGGTATAATTGACATAAAACATTACATTAGTTTCAGGTGTACGACATAACAGTTTGATATTTGTATATGTTACGAAATGATCACAGCAAGTCCAGTTAACATCTGTCACCATACAGGTTTCTTCCCTTTTAATATTTATGTCCTGTTAGTTGTATTGCTTTGCCAGAACTTTGAACTTTTAAAATAACAAGAGTTATAGAGTAAGGCAGTGATATTTTAAGAGTTGTGTTGGTTTTCCATTTTCTGGGCACATAAAACCTGTGATCAAGACTGTATTTTTCTTGTAGGGTGAATTAGATAGTATGTTCATCTTTATATTCTTAAAGAATTTTAAATTTTATGCTTTTTGAAAATCAATTTACAACTCTTGTCATTAATTCCAGATATGAATTTGGTAGTTTTTAGACAGTTCTGTCCATTTTGTCTTTAGTTGGTTTAGTTTTCTAGTGCTTGAGATCTCAGCTTTGTGTATATTGTTTTTTCTTTTATAAATTTTGGTGTGAAAACATTACCTTAATCTTTTCAGCTTTCATTATGAAGTTGTTGAGAACTCTTTCCTTTGAATAAATAAATATCACCTGAACATTTTGTAAAGATATTTATTTATTTATTTTTAGAGAGAGGGGAATGGAGGGAGAAAGAGGGAGAGAGACATCAATGTGTGGTTGCCTCTTGCATGCTCTCTGACCAGGGACCCTCAACCTTGGCATGTTCCCTGACTGGGAATCGAACTGGTTATCCCCTGGTTTGCAGGCCAGAGCTCAGTCCACTGAGCCACACCAGCCAGGGCATTGCTACATGTTAACATACTTTTTCAGTGAATCTAAGATAATCAAGGTACCCCACCCCCCACCTGCTCCTGGCCCAGGTACCAGCTCTTAAAGTGTGAGTGCTACCAATTATTATATTCTGTTTTCCTTTGGGTTGAATAGTTTTCTAAAATCTTAGAATTTATTTGTTTTTCTCTTGAGCACATTCAAATTGATTTCACCTGTAAAGACTGCATTTAATTTTCTAAATTAAAACATGTTTTTTCCCCTTATTTAAATGGTTTAGTAATAATATATATTTGAAATTTATCTTTGTTGATTGCTGCTCCTTTTTTTATTTGGCATAGTTGCCAGGGATCTGGAATTTTTAGACATTAGAGAAGATACATTTGTTGTCTTTAGTCCAGGGACATATCTAAGTGTTAAAAGGCCTCGAGCTTATGTAACACTGGTACTGTCCTTGAGACGTAGAATACAGAATTATGTACACAGATGAGTATTTGTTCAGAGTGAGAAAAGAAGGCATCTGTGTAAATGGAGGGCCTCAAAGCCCAGTCTTCATTTTGTGGCAAATCAGCCTCTGCTTTGAAGTATAAAATTTGAGTCATGTACATTGAATCTTCATTAATTTTTTTTATGGCCTTTGTATCCTATAGTTTTGACTACGTGATGTAGCTTGTGCTTTGCGTTGATTTATGCCTTTTGTTGCCTAAATAATGTTTCCATTATCGCATAATGGCATTTCAGATTATCACTGCACCTTTCGCCAGATAAATTTTACCGTGCATGATAATGATGTTTTCATACTTGCTTTCCTTTGTTGACTAAGTTTGATGCACTTTTTTGTTACCCTTTTATTATCTTTGTGTTTTTTAAGCACCCCATTGCTGGATTTTACTTTAACAGAAATCCTGTTGAGCCTCTTTTCTAGTGAAGCCGCTAGACTTTCCTCATGGTCGTTTTGTTTCCAGTTCAACCTCGTTGTATTTCTTGCTCTGCACTTTTCTGTGTTTGGCCTGTGTTTTAGTTTCTTTATTTTACAGGGACTTTTAAGGAGCAACATCTATTTTCATTACCTGCAGCAAGTGGGAGGGAGAGTAAATAAAGTTTTCATCTATGAAATGTTTTCTCTGATGAGTTGTGGATGCGATTAAAAAGTATATCTGAGCGTATAAGATTTGGTTGGAAAAGATTAAAATTATGTACTGCACATTTTCTTTAAAGCATTTATAAATTCGTTAAGTAGGGGGGAATTTGTGTTGTTTGGGTTATGTCGCATGAATTTGTATTGTCACAATTCTAGTAGCAGTTTTACTGATAACTTGACTTTGAATGAAATCAAGTGAGAATAAGATAACCAGTTATTCTCCTGGAGTAAAATTTTAATGCCCACACCCTTCTGGGGTCTTTGAGATAAATGTGTGTTATACATGTATGTACATTCAAGCAATTCAGACTTAGTTTGCTTAGTTCATTAGTGCAAATTAAAAGGCAGTTTTGTTAGTACGGATAAGCATGCTTCTGAAGCTAACATAACAGTGCTTGCCTTTTTTACTGTTAGTAATGACGCATTGTATTTGTTCTTTAACACTTAGGAAGGCCATGGCAGCAATATTCAATCAGTGTGCCTCAAGAATTTTTAAAACATGCAATATCTGACTGCTTATTCAGGCATACTGACCTCTTTTCCCTTTCAGGGGTGTCCAGCCCGTGGCCCAGGATGGCTATGAATGCAGTGCGGCCCAACACAAACTCGTAAATTTACTTAAAACCTTTTTTTTTTTTTTTTTGCTCATCAGTTTTCATTAGTGTTTGTGTATTTAATGTGTGGTCCAAGACAACTCTTCTTCCAGTGTGGCCCAGAGATGCCAAAAGGTTGGATACCCCCTGCAAGATGGTAAAAAAACAGACGAAGACAACAGCCAACACAATAGCCAACTGTGTGAATGTCCTGTCTTGAACCATAAATACATAGGTCATATAATAGAGTTGCATCTCACTGGGCACATTGTATAGTAACGGTGCATCTGATGGGTTAAGTACGTATCAGTAGAGTCACCTCATTTTTTATAAAGGTCACTCTGTGCTCTGGCTGGTGTGGCTGAGTTGGTTGGAGCGTCACATTCTGTATCCAAAGGTTGCAGGTTCTATTCCTAGTCAGGGCACACACCTAGGTTAAGGGTTGATCCCTGGTTTGGGCGTAGGGGCCTGCGAACCCCGCGTCCGGACATGATCCCAACCCCAGTGGGTGTGGGAGGCAACCAGTGTGTATCTGTCTCCCTTCCTCTCTCTAAAAAGCAATGAAAGAAAATGTCACTTTGTAGCAAAAAGAATAAGTGATTACTATTGTGTTTTTGTAAATCAGTCAAAGTTATACCTTTGTTTTAGTCAGATGGGCAGAATATTTTTTGGTATGCCTCAGAATTTTAGTAATTAGTTTATGTGTGCCATGAGATGAAAAAGGTTGAAAGTCTCTGGGCCATGGAACTAATTTCCCCTTTAAGGACCCCCCACCTAGTAGATAGAATGAGACTTTTTCCCCTTACCCTGAAGAAGACAACTTCCTTTATTTTGCATTTTTTGGGTGGTGGTTGTAGCACTTGTTTTGAGGTTTGACCATCCTCTGTTCAGCTATTTTTATTTTTACATGTCACTTTGAGTACACTCAGTGGTATTTTAACTGTAATAGCTTCTATAATGAAATTTGTGTAAAAAATGTTAGCATAAAAAAAGAAATTTGTGCATGCATATTATATCTTAAAACACTGTTGTTTGACTTAATTTGGTTTAATTGATTTATGCTATTTCTGTTTCATCTGAGTAGTTTTTGTAACAAGTGAATGCCTAGTTTCCACAGCTGAACTGAATAGCAAAATTCTACCCTTAATAGATTCGCAGTGTTTGGTTTTCTCTGTTTAACATGTAAATTGTTTAAGATACAGCATGAATTTCAACTGCTTGGCTGCTTGAAGCGTCCCCACCTTCCCACTTCTGCCCACCCCAGTAGAGGACGTATTTAGCTCTTATGGAAGCTGTGTCCTAAACTGAACGGGATTCCTGCTGTTGTCATGTCCGCTAGAATGAAGGTACAGGAGACCTTTTACCCCTTAATTTATTTCTTTTTTTCCTTCTTTCCTTCTTTCCTTCTTTCTTTCTTTCTTTCTTTCTTTCTTTCCACTGTTTAGCTTTCGAAGCGCTTACTAAACAAATTGCAGAATGAGTGAAACTTGACATCATTTTATGTTGAGTATTTACAAGCTTTTCCAAAATTGTATTAGCATTGGAAAGCCTGTGTTCCCTGAAATAGTTTTATTATCACAACAGTTAGTGTAGTTGAACATAATCTGTGTTTTAACTTTATTTAAAAGAATACTTAAGCATCATGTAAGATAGTTAACAATTTCAAACTTCCTGTCACAGGCATTCAATATACAGAATACTGAAAATTATGTAATGGCAGAATTTTAGAAGCTGTATAACATGCTAGTGACTTGTAGTTTTAAGCTGTCACTATTTCTGGGTTTTTGGAAAATGAAGCATTTGGTTAAATGCCTTGAGATGTTAAGATTTGTACGTATTCTGTTGAAGCCTTCATAACTATTCTTGAGTTCATGCCATGGGATAATGAGGTCATTTTCATTTTTGGTGCTATTCAAGAAAAGACAACTAAATTCTCTCGAGGAAATTCCACTGTGTCAGTGTTTTTGCTGAATGCTTTTCTCTAATATTCCGAGACAGAAAGTCTTAATTTGAGGAAGTAGATGAGAGAAGCCTAGTAAGATTTTGAATTCCATCCTCCCTGAAAATGGGATCAATTGCTGCTCCTTCCCCAACTCCCACTCCATTCTGTAACCAGACAGTAGTATTTTATGCAAAAACTGTCATTTTACAAACAAGATGTAACGGAAGATGAGACCCCCTTGTACAAACAGCTCAGGAAACCTAAAAGTACTGCCACAATTCACATATAAGACTTAAATAAATGGAAAAGCTCATTATATTCTTGAAGATTCAAGTTCCTAATTGTATCAACTCTGAAACTTAATCTACAGTCTTAATGACATTCTAAAACAAAACTAAAAGGACTAAAAAACCCCATCAGGCAATTACCAGGATGAGGTAGTAAGACTTTGTAGATGTGTAAAACGAAGCTCAGAGAAATCAAGTAACCTGTCTAAGCTTGCAAAGCAAGGAAGTGGTTGAAGCAAAGCTTCACAACATGGTGAGTGTGAAAGCTTCAGATGCAATGATAGCTGTAGTGTTTAGTAAGTACTTAATTATTAAGCATTACTGTTCCGTGAAAGTACTACATATTTTCTCAATTAGAATAGCATCTAAATATTGAGAAAATCAAAATTTGTGAGATTTTTCTAGGGAGAGTTTAGAGATAATACATGCTGTATTTATGTATTTCTGTAGGCCCTTTATAATTCCCTCTTCCCAGCTTCACATTTTCCTACATGCATAAGCAGTTGTTCCAGAATCATTTATTGCCTGGTCTGTCCTTCCCCTATGAGCTGCCTTTCTGCGTCTTTATATATCACACTTCATACATGCGGATTTGTTTTCTTAGGGCTTATATTCTGTTCTGTTAATCCTTTTCCCTATTTCTGTGTCAGTTCCACTTAACTTCATAGATGGTTAGGACAAGCTTCACTGGTACATTCATTTAATAAAAATTGTATTAAATAACAACTACTACTATCTGTCAGGAACTGTGTAGGTGCTAGGAAGATAGCACTGAACAAAATGAAAAATTCTTGTGGAGCTTACTTTTGTGAGGATTTTCTTGGTTGTATTTATCTTGCTTATAAATTTTAGAATTAGTTTGTTTAATGAAAAACCCAATAGCTGTTTAATTTTAAACTGTATCAGATAAGGGAAAGTAACATTTTGACAGTTTTATCGGTGAACATTGAATGCTTTTTCGTTGATATACATCCACCCCCTCCTCCTTTGGGCCTTTGTTTAAACTTTTATAGTTTCTTTCCATGAAGGTCTAGAATATATTTTCTTAGATTTACTCCTAGTTACCATATATATGCTGTTGCCTGTTGTATATGGTATCATCTATTTGACTTAATTTTTTCTATGGCTTGCTCACAGAAACTTTTTTTTGAAAGGGGGTCTAGGCACAATTCTATTCCCAGTAATTATTCTGTATAGTCAGTAGGGCTTTCTGTGTAGATAACCACATCATCAAGTAATTTGTTTTCAGTTCTTACACAATTTTGCTTTCTTGTCTTATTAGTTTGTTGGTTAGGACCTCCACTATAATGTTGAGTAAACATAGTAGTAGAGGCCATTCTTTCTTGTTCTTGATTTTAGAGTTTCACTGTTAAAAAAATGTTGTTTGCCATAGATTTTTGGTTCTCTTTTAGTCCCACTTGCTATATTAATTTCTAATGTAAATGTGACACTCTCTCATACTTTTCCTATATCTTGTGATCATATTGTTTTTCCTTTAATCTGTCCACAATGGTGACTTATACTGTAATTTTAAAAAAAGGTTTATGTATCCTTATATTCCTGGGCTCCCGGAATACACTGGTCTTAACGTATACTCTTGCTATGTACTGTTGGAATCTGTTTGCTAGTATTTATATATGAGCTTTTTTTTTTTTTTTTGCATCTTTGTTGTTATTTAGTTAAGTTGGCCTATAATTTTTATTTTCACTATGTCCTTGCTTGGTTTTGGTGTCTAGGTTCTACTGGCTCTGAGTTGGGGAGGACTGCCGCCTTTTCTGTTCTTTGCAAGAATTTGCGTAATACTGGGACTGCCTGCCCCTGAAAGGGTGGTACAGCTGGTTTTTACAACTCTGGACCTGGTTTTTTATGTATGCGTGGCAAGATTCTTTTGTTTCTTAATTTTTCTTCCTTTATTGGTCCTAGGACTGTTCAGGCTTTCTACTTATTCTGTCCCTAAGTAAGGGTGAGCTCAAATGAGACTAAGAAGCACTTCCTGGTAAGAAACCAGGGAAGGCAGAAGTTGAGGATTGAGTCAGAATTTCAACTAGAGACTGAACCCTGCCGTGAGCAGCAAACTGGGGGGTGGAAAGGGAGCTAAATCTGAAACTTTCCCTCGTTAGGAAGGACCCTTCCAACCAGGCTGAAGTGGTCATAGGTGGGAGAGTCTTAGCAGGGAAAGACCCCCTGCTCGCCCTACTCCTGCTCCTGAGTGATCAAACAAACGAATGTGCACTAACAGGGCAGAAACAACAAACAGATTTAGGCTCCACCCCCACCCCGTGCAGGTTCTTCAGATATTTTGACACTATTTGACATTTTTTAGGGTGTAAATACAACAGTGAGGGTTTTCAGTGCCATCCTTGCAGAATTCCCTGCCCCATCTGACCACATGAAGGGAAATTTATTGAGAAAACCAAAAATTTGCCGTCAACGATCAGGCTAGTAGAAGGAGAAATGTATGGACATTCCCAGAGGTTTTAAAGCATTGACGTGCATTTATTCATCTACAGTCAGTTTGTCTTTTATCATTGTGTTCCTTAAGTTACTACTAAGATTAACTCACATGTTCAAAGTTTTCCCATCTTTCACATCATACTTCTTTTCACGACTGGTTGTCGGGGTCTTGAAAAATGAATTTTGAAATACATTTAAATTATTTGGTATTTTTACTTTTGCCAATCTATGCTATTTTATAGAAACTGGCAATATTTTTAATGCTTTCAGAAAAGTTCCTTCCCTGTCTTAGCTAATGTTTTTGTACAGCTTTCTGAAAGTAGCAAAAAATTGATTAAGGGGAATCTCTGGGCCAACCTGCAATTTTACTTTGAAGGCCAAGTATTCATGAGTTGCTATAGGAAAAACTTTCCACTGCTTTTGTTTCGTTTTTAGGTTGAAATTAGCTAAATGAGCAAGTAAATGAGAGCTGCTTAAGGCAGTCTGTTTAACATTTTTGACTTGGTTACTTTCCAGTCCTAGTGTCAATTGACCTTTTACTTTTGGTAGAGGGCAGTGTGGCTAGACAAGCATGCAGTCATTCTAGGGGTATTGCTGGTGAAGAAAACCGCTTTAAAATAATGTTAGGACATGGGAAAAAAAGGTCTTGCTCTCTTGTGGTTTTCAGGGTGCCAGAAGTTTGGTTCCTGGTATGTTTCACTCAGTTGCTTTCTGCTCAATGAATAGGATCCCACCATGCATCACAACTTTGCAGACTCACTGCAAAGGAAATAGCAAGAGGTAGAATGACCTCAAATAAAATGTGACTTTTTGTGGGTGGGCAGTGTTACAACTAAGTCAACACATTGAATTGTGCAGGAAGACCTTTATTTTACTCATCTTTACATTTTTCTCACACTGTGACTTTTTTGGGGGGTACAACTCCTTATTTAAACATTTTTACAGTGATTAAATTCATTGTAAATATGTTATATAATTACAATTAATTTAGTATTTTTATAACCTTATTTGGTTATCATTTCTCTGGTAATCTTTTTTTTTTCCCTTTTGGCCTGACAGTTTACTTAATGGGAGTGCCTTAGTAAGAGATCTGTGTGTTGCCCTAGCTGGTGTGACTCAGTTGGTTAGAGCATCATCCTGTGGACCAAAAGATCGCGGGTTTGATCCCCGGTGAGGGCACATACCTGGGTTGAAGATTCTGTCTCTGGTCAGGTTGTGTACAAGACACAGCCGATCAATGTTTCTGTCACGTCGTCGTTTCTCTCCCTCTCTCTCTGCCTCCCTTCTCCTCTCTCCAAAATCAATAAGCTTGTCCTCGGGTGAGGATTAAAAAAAAAAGATCTGTGGGTTGAATGGCACTAACCCTGTTTTATCTTATGTTGAATTCCTTTACATCTGTTTTTGTTAGTTTATCATGCAAATTGTTGTTGTTTTAATCACACAATTGTTTCGTACTTGGAAAAATAAAACTGACATTTGTATCTCTCTAACGTAAGTCTTTTGGGTAGAATTATGGCCTTTTATCAGTTGAGTGTTGGGTATGAGATATTATGATAATACTTAAAAAAAATTCTTCATGCCCTGGCTGGTATGGCTCAGTTGATTGAGCTCTGGCCTGCGAACCAAAGGGTCCCAGTCAGGGCACATGCCTGGGTTGTAGGCCAGGTCCCCAGCTGGGGGTGCATGAGAGGCAACCACACATGGATGTTTCTCTCCCTCTCTTTCTCCCTCCCTTCTCCTTTCTCTAAAAATAAAGAAATAAAATCTTAAAAAAAAATCTTCATTGTGTATGGTAATCTTGCAGTTATCTATGCTTTTCGAAAGCAGAAGGGAGTCTGGATAGTTTATGTGTATGTTCATTGTAATGCAGGTCATGTTCACGTCCCTAGGAAGCCTCCTGCTTGCCAGCTTATTATCAGTGTCAGGGTTGACTGAGGTGTGTGGGGAGAAGGATTTCAGGTCTGCACATTTTACTCCACAAATAGAGAGAGAATAGAGGCTTCCATGTACTCTCTTTCCTGAAGGTGTCTCACAGTGGAGTGATGATGTAGTGGTTTGGCGCACAGAAGCGAGCCAGACTGCTTGGGATCAATCACCACTGCACCACCGACTGCCATTTGGCTTTGCGCAAGTCACTTACCCCGCGACGTCTCCGTTCCCTCAGGTGTCAGATGGAGACAGTAATACGAGTTATCCGCCTACCTCATGGACTAATGGAGAAGTTTACAGTGAATTAGTATGTGTAGAGCACTTAGTGCCTGGCACGTAGTAAAACTCTATAGAGGTATTGTCGCCAAGTCAGTACACATATGTGACTCAAGGTGGGCAGATAGCTGTTTCCCTGAGGAGTTTTGAAAGAATCAATAAAGTGTGTTTGGGTTATCTGTACTGCACACTTGTCTCCCTCGGGGAACATTTCTTCTGTCTTAGCTACTCCACGGTCCAGCTGCGCTCTCTGCCTGAGTGACCACAGTGGGGAAGCTTGTCCTGGGAGACTGTCTGAGGGCCCCGCCCGGCTGGGTACAGGAGTTCTGCTGTAAGAGAAGGGTTTTGCTTCTCTTATAAGGGCACCTAACTGAACAGATGCCTCCTCATCTTTGGGTACTCTAGTGTTAAAAGACTTAAACGTCCAGGTCCATCCGTGCTGTTGCAAAGGGTAAGAGTTCCTTCTTTTTTATAGCTGCATAGTATTCCGTTGTATAAAGGTACCACATCTTTTTCATCCACTCATCCCCTGATGGGCACTTCTGCTGTTTCCAGATCTAGGCTACTGTAAATATTGCTGAGTATAGAGATGCATATATTCTTTCTCATTGGTGTTTTGGGATTCTCAGGATATATTCTCAGAAGTGGGATTGCTGCGTCATGCAGCAATTCCATCTTGAGTTTTTTGAGGAAACTCCATTCTGTTTTCCACAGTGGCTGCACCAGTCTGCATTCCCACCAACAGTGCATGAGGGTTCCCTTTTCTTCACATCCTCTCCAACACTTGTTGTTTGCTGATTTATTGATAGTAGCCATTCTGACAGGTGTGAGGTGATACCTTACTGCAGTTTAAATTTGAATCTCTCTTATGATTAGTGATGTTGAGCAATTTTTTTCATGTCTATTGGCCATTTATATGTCCTCTTTGGAGACGTGTCTATTTAGGACACCATGGATGGACCTTGAGATTATTATACTGAGCAAAATAAACCAGAGAAAGACAAATACCGTATAATCTCACTCATATGTGGAACCAATGATCAAACTAAACTGATGAACAAAATAAAACCAGAGGCATGGATACATGTAACAGACTGACAGATCTCAGAGGTGAGGGACTGGAAGAGATTAGCCAAAGGACATATTTGCTTACCTCCTGGACACAGACAGCACTGTGGTGAAGACTGGGGTTGGGTGGAAGGGGGCAAAGTAGGGGGAAATGAGGGACATCTGTAATAGTGTTAACAATTAAAAAAAAGAAAAATATGCAAATAGGACTTATTGGGGTAGTAATTCATTCATTCAACAAATTATGCTCTAAGGCTTATGTGCATGGTCTTAAGGAGTTAGCAAAGACCAGGTGTTCCTATTCAAAAGTAGAGCTTTAGTACTAACGGAAGGGAAAACATGAAAACGATTGTTTTGTTCTTCCTGCTATCTCTAAAGGAGACGTGATTCTCCTTTAGAAATGTAGTTTATTTTATGATTGTCTTTTTTGTACACTTAAAGGCTTTGCTGTAATTTGTTTTTTAGAGGAAGGTTAAGAGGAAAAACTAAGTTCTGTTGGCTTCTAAGATTTTTGTTGATAAAAGGCCACATTTCTTAGAATTAAAGAAGTAACCTGCAAATTTTGTTTTCCAAAGAGTTACTATGAATTTATGTAGGCTTACAATCTTTTTATTGATAAAAATATTTCAGTCTGTCATGCATTTTGTAAATAAGTCTGTTCCTGGCAAGACATATAAATTGCAAATTCTATTTTCCCATTGACTTAAAGGATTAAGAAGCTGTGGAATTGCTCAAACCTTCCTCCCCCACTTAAACACCTGTAGAGAGAGCAGTGTCAAACAGTATAACCTTTACATCTGTGCTCCCATAGTCCCTTAGGCTATACCTACTCTAGTAGTTACCACTTGGAAACTATAGTATCCATTCTAAGACACTTTGGAAAATTTTCTTTTAATGTCTTTGTAATTAGGATGTGCCTTCCAGCTGATGGCATCCTAGAGTGAACAGAAGATGTACTTCTTTTCTTCTCAGGCCTCCACTTGACAGTGAGTCCTTGGGGGCAAGAACTGATACACATTTGTTGTTCTCTCCTGGGTCTGATTTGCATTTAGAGTCCTGCTCTTGTTGAATTACAGTGTAGCAATTTTTAGGATCATCTCAACTCTTGATGAGAATTTCATCAAGACACTTTTGCAGGGAGAGGCATAGAAAAGGAGGGCCTTTAAGTAGTTAAGTGCTACTTCTACTTCCCCCTTCTTTGTACCTCTTCTCTCTCTCTCTTTTGGTTGATTCTGCACCTCTCACTGACGAAGCATTACATACACTTGGCCTTGAATTCGTTGCTTTTAGCAGATGCTAGTGAAGTGAAAGAGTGAGAATGCTCTATTCGCATTCACGATACACTATTATGTTTTGAGCATCCTTTGGATATTGCACTGTGCCGTAGTCACTGCATTATGTAAATGAGGAAACGGGGTGTAAGTGTTCAGGGACACAAGGTTTGGTCTGTGGTGATGCAGGCAAGGCCAGACTTCCTGCTCAAGGCCTCTGTTTTGTAAGAATCCTTTTCTGAATTACTATTCTTTCGTTTTTTTAATTAGTTTAAATTATCAGTTTTATTTATAAATAATGCTGTGATTATGAGACTGGAAAATAATGAGATTTTCACAGCCTTATCACAATAACTCAAGTGTTTGCTTGCGCAGGTGGAGTAGACTTTGTCTTGCCCCTGAGCACCTTGATTATCTTTTTTGTAAAATCTAGATGTAATCTTAGTGCTAGAAGAAACTGCTTACTGGGTCTAGTTGTTTTTCTTAAGTGTTTACAGGTGTGTGGTTAGAAAAGTCTTATCTAGGACTTTAATTGGTATTTTTCTGGAAATGACTGCCATGTAAATTGTTTTAATATACTTTATTTTGTGCGTTTTAGATAGATGGGGAAATTGAGAAGGTAAACCAGTTTCTGTGTACCCAGTACCCAGTTCCCTTATTATTAACACCTGACTTTGCATGGAACATTTGTTACAATTAATGAACCAACATTAATGCGTTGTTATTTACTGAAGTCCATACTTATTCAGGTTTCCATTGTTTTTACCTAATATCCTCTTTCTGTTCTGGGATCTCATCACCATAGTACATTACATTTAGCTGTCATGTCTCTTAGGCTCCTCTTGGCTGACTTTCCTCGTTTTTGGTGACCCTGACCGTCCTGAGGAGTACTTGTCAAGTATTTTGAATAATGCTCTGCTATTGGAATTTGTTTTCTCATGACTGCACTGGGATTATGGGTTTTAGAAGGAAGACCACAGAGGTCAAGTGCCATTTTCATCACATCACATCAAGGGTACATTAACTGTCAACATGATCTATGACTGTCGATGTTGACCTTGATCATATGAGTTGAGGTGGTGTTTGATTTTTGCACTGTAAAGGTACCGCTCGCCTCTCTGCCTCCTTACCATATGGTCTTCTTTGGAAGGGAGTCATAATGTGCAGTAGGGACGCTGTACAGTTTTGAGTAAACATATCTGAATGGCAGAACTGTTTAAATATGTACCTAAGGTAGCGAAATATTTGTTTTCAACAAAACATCATGGTTTAAAATGTTAAGTGTGCCTACATTTAGAGATTTGGTTTGGCAAAATGTTTAAGTTTTTAAAATTTCTCAGTGCTTCAGCTTTTTTTATTGTGCGGCAGCTATTAGATGTTAGATATTCCTCTTTAATTGTTTTATCTATTTGATTCTTATTTTTTAGAAAATAAAATGAAAGGGAAATGTAGATCATTAGTCAAAAACTCTTGAATAGAATTTGTTACTATTTTGATCTTCCTCTATTGCTTTTCTGCACTAAAAACATTTCTAAAATTGAGGGCTTAGTTGGTATGTAAATTATGATTAGAGACCAGAACAGTTCAGGACCCAAAATGTTCAAGGGAAAGCACCTTGTCGGAAACCCCCATGACAATGAACCTCTCCTTGTAGTTCCCATTTGTGTGTTTCAATTGTAAGGCTTATGTTAAAATTAGATCAGAATTTCCATTGTAGACTCTCAATTTCATAGTTGTGTAACCGGCATACAAACTTGATTGTAAACAAAGGTCTTTAATGATGGGCCTTATTTGAGCAATTTAAGAAAGGGGTATTCAGTTTGAAGGGTAGAAAATATATGCCTACTTTTACATTTTAAGTTAAATTGTGAAGACAGGCTTCAATTCTACAGGTGAACTTCAAAAATTTTTTCTCTCATGATTTTTCTTATTTTCTACAATGAGAATGTCTGTTTTATAATTTTTAAAAAACCCCTAAAAAATAAAGTTAACTTGCTAGTCTTGAGACTTATTATATTTTAAAACGAATAATTATTTTGACTGCTTTTCCAAAGCTACTAGAAACTCAGAACCAATTTAAATTCATTTACCCTTTTTTACTTTTTGTGTTTTGTTGATGAATTGAATCTCTAGTTCAAGGAATGAAAACTCATGTGTCTATGAATGTATCTTTGTGATAAATTGTAGTGCTGCTATTGTGAAGACAGTTTAATATTTGAGTTTCAATAGGTTATGAGTAGAAAAAAAATTTGTTATCTACTCCTTTTGGCCTTATAAACTACAGAAAATAGGAAGAATGGGGCATTCAGATTTTATAAGTGAGTGTATTTGTTTCCTTTATCTGTTGTAACGAATTATGATCAACTTCATAGCTTTAAAGAAGTGCAACTTTCTATCCCATAGTTCTGGAGCCCAGAACCCTGCCATTAAGTTGTTGACAGGGTTAGTTCCCTCTTGAGGCTCTGAAGGAGAATCTGTTCATGACTCTTCATTCTTCTGGTGATGGTTGGCAGCCCGTGATGCTCCTTGCCTTTGTGGATACATCACTCCAACCTCCGCTTCTGCCTTTGTATGCTGCCCCTGCCCCCGCAGCCCCGAGTTTTCTCTGCGTCTCAGCTCTCCCACTCTTTTATAATAATACAGTCCAGGATGATCTCATCTGGAGATCTTTAACTTTTTAAATAAGGTCATAGTCATAGGTACTAGGAGTCAGGAGTTAGACATATCTTTTTGGGTGCCACGGTTCAACCCACTAAAGTGCATAAACCGCTTCCTGAACTTGCTAATAATAAGCACTGTAAAAGTACTTTTACTAAATGAAATAATAGTGATAGACTGACTTATGCATCTAAATGTGATTCAGAATTTAGTTGCGTGTTTACTTTCTCTTAATGTGGTTTGCACTTGATGTGGCATTCTTTCACTGTGAGATTAGGCTGTGCACATGTAGACAAGCTACGGCTTGTGATTTTAAATGGTGTGAGCGAAGTCAGAATCTGTGAACATATGCCATTTAGTTCTTGACTTTTTAAACTACATACTTGGGTATTTTTATAAGGTGAATGTTTACATGGTTTCTTTTGATATGAATGTTTGTCTTTACTTGAAAGAGTTTAGATTTACCCAGTGATCTAGTCTGTTTTACATTTATATGCCACGAGGAAGGATTTTACAGAAACTACTGACAATTGCTGGGTGGGTAAATGAGCTTAAATAATTAGAAGAAGGTTGGTGCTCAATAGGGTATTTCTTTTTAATTTTTAAATTTAGTTGTGCTGTAGACCCATAACTATAATATTTAACAATGTAATTTTCTAAAACAAGAAGCCCTTTCCCTCTACTCATTCTCCATCCACATTAGTTTTTTTTTTTTCTTTTTGTAGCATTTATTTGAACATTATCATCTTTATTCTGGTTGTGTATGTAGTGACTCCTCGAGTACTAAAATATAGGGTCCAGAAGTGCTAGAACCGTGTCAGTTTGATTCTCATTCAGGACTATATTACAGTTCCTCTGAATAGTAATCACCTAACAACCACTTGTTCAATGAATAAACTTTATACGGGCTGGGGCAAAAGTAGGTTGATAGTTGTGAGTATGTAAAACACAGCTTATTCTTGTATTATTTTCCATATGAACAGTTGTAAACCTACTTTTGCCCCACGCTGTGTATCATGGATACTCTTGGAAATGTATTCTTAGAGATTTACCTCATTCCTTTTAATGGCTGTTTACTGTTCTGTAACGGATATACCTTATCCATTTGATCGCTACCTGTTACGCACATTTAGGTTATTAATAGTTTTCCACGATGAAGAACAAGGCTGCCTGAACAGGTTGTCTGTGTGTGTGCATATTTGTATATGTACCTTTGAACAACGTTAATTTCCTTCATTTGTAGTTACATTCCTGTAAATTAAGAACACTTAAAAATATATTATTGTAATAATTTTAAGTATAATTGACCTACATTTTCGTAAGTACAGTTTAAAATGTTTTGTTTTTTTCCATTTTGATTCAATGGAAATCGCTTGCCACAACACCTTAAAGGGGGTCATAAGCAATGGTGAGCAATGTGACACACACACACACACTCACACACACACACACACACACACACACTGATTGCCCTTGTGGGATGGATTTTGGCTAATCCCTGTGAGAGGAAGTATTAGAATGATCTGTCTGTTGCATGGCAAGCCTGGAGAAAGAAAGCAGTAGCCAGCGGAGAAGATCAGAGCATCAAGCTCTAGTGGTTTTCATTTCATTCAGACTAAAATCCAAAGTCCCTCCCATGGCCTACAAGACTCTGTCTGCCTCCCTGATAACATTCTGAACTTGTTTAACAGTCTCCCTACTACTGTTTGTTCTGTTTGTGACTGTACTGGCCTCCTTGCTGTTCCTCAGATGTGTTTCCCATACTCTCACGTCTCTGTCTGTAAGTTCATTTTCACTCTGCCCAGAATAAGCTTCTAGATAGCAGCATGGCTCACTCCCTCAATTGACCTTGGATTCTCTCCTCAAATGCCACATTGTCAGTGAAGCCTTCTGTGGCCATTTTTCACAATATAGTATCCTCCCCTCTAGCTCCCGTGCTGTCAACCCCCTTTATATTTCTTCAGAGTTCACGGCACCTGTGATATACGAAGTCTGTCCAGGAAGTATCCAGCCATGTACTATGAAAAATTGAGACGTTTATTGAAGAAGATACAAGAAACACTGTACATAGGACAATGACGCCTCAGTCCCCCTCCACGTAGGCATCTTGGGACCTCACACTTCTCCCAGCCCCATCAGCTGCCCCGTCATATTTTCCTGTATCTCATCGATGGTCTGAAATCTCATCCCTTTCAAAGATGATTTTAGTTTTGGGAAAAGTCAGAAGTCTCAGGGGGGCAAATCTGGGCTGTAGGTGGGCTGAGTCACCTGGGTGATTTGATGTTTCTCCAAAAATCTCTGCTGTAGATGAGATGCATGAGCAGGCTTGTTGTGATGAAACTGCCAATCACCAGTTGCCTGTAACTGCAGCCTTCTGAATCATTCAGATAGTTTCCGCGGAGAAATGTTCAAGCTTAACGCAAAATTGGATGCAGATTTGTGGCTGTAATCGCTCAGTCATTTTGAATGCGACAGCCACACAGTACACATGCTCACTCAATGGCTTTTATTGCCCCCACTGACTAGTACATTGAAGTCGTCATTGTTCACACATGTGCATTCCAGTCCACTCTCCTTGGTTGCCAGGTTACATTGATGTCACGCAAACCATTCTCTTTATATTAACAATGGCTGGATTTTTTCAGGACATACCTTGTATTATATTTATTTGTTGATGGTTAGTCTTCCAAAAAACTGCAAGCCTGGTGAGAGCTGGGATTCTGTCTTTAGCTCCTGATACAGTGTAGGTGCTCAATTAGCATTTGTAGTTTAAGGGGGTTAATGAATGTACCTAAGGAAGAAGATTCATGTGGAAGTTTTCAAAGTCTAGCAGAATGTGGGCTACTTCCTTTACTTCTAGTTTTGCTTCTGCAGACCATTCTCTGCTCTAGAAGATACGAGAAATGAAAATGGGGTTTAGGATATTCGTAGGTAACAGTGGATAGAGGGGGAAGGAAATGAAAAAGGAAGTAACCAGGCTCTAGGGAGCAAAAATTACAGCTAGAAGTGAGTTAGTTGGTCAGCTACCTGCTTATGGGGCAGCCTTTCATTTCTAAGCTTGGAAAGGAAGAGAACCAATTTTTGAGCACCCATTTTGAGCTAAACAGTGTGGTTGGGTACCTTACAATGTTACCTGATCTTCACAATAGTCCTTTCAAATAATCACCATCGCCATCTTACAGGTTAGGAAATTGAGATTTAAGAGGTTCAATAACATTCCTAAGATCACATAGCAATGGGGATATCCAGGTCCGCCTGACTCCAAAATCCATGCTCTTTCTTACGCTTCATAATACCTCAAGGAGGGTTCTATGTATATTAATTTACATTTTACATGATGGTGTAAAAACTTCAGAAAATTTTTATTTTATCTTATTTATTCCTTGTGACAGACTTGTGAAAGTAGCTATCACCTCAACTTTACAGGTAATAAAACTTGATGTCGGTGATGTGATATGCTGCAAATTCTACAGCTAGGAAGTAGCAGGAGCTAGGACTTTAAGCAACCCTTCTGTCTTAAAATCTGACATTCTTTCTATTCCACCACAGACTTAAATGTTTGAGAGTACCTACACATTATGTTTGACACACTGTAGGAGCTAAATATATCATAAAATTAGCTGGAATCTTTTTAAGAGATCACAGAGAGTGTGAACTCATGGTCGCTGGTGCCAATTCAGATGCCAACAGGAATCCCCAGTTTGGGGTGCGGTGAAGAAGGGAATTTTACTGAGCGCAGCTTGACTGTAACATAGCATGGCTATGAAAACAGCACTCTGCACTGGCGAGACATCCTCAGTGTTTCAGCTCCAGCCTGGGAAAGGTAGTGCTCCGTCTTTCCATGGTGCTCTCTGGCATCCTGGATCTGGGGGGGAGCTAGCTGGCTAGCTGACTTAATATAGCTAGGAGTTCTCGCCCCTGGCTCTTGATTGGTCAGAATAGAGCTGCTCTGATTGGTCAGAGTTGCACAGCTCCAACTGGTTGGGGGGGAAAGCCTCAGTTCTGTTGGTTGTAATAAGACTCCAGGAACTCCTTTATGAGGACTTGCTTAGAAGGCAGAAACAGTGCAGGCAGGCAGTCTAGCAGGGCTGAGGCAGGCAGTGCTAGGGCATGGTCTTCTCTGTGAAGTACAGTTTGCACGAGAGGTCCTTGTGCAGAAATGGCTGCTAGGGTCCGGGTTTTTTTTTTTTCTTTTTTTAAAATTGAACCCAGGTACCCAGAGCCCTTCTTAGGCCTCAGGTGTCCCTTTTTAACATTCAGGGTTCACAAGAGCAAATTTCTCATGTACAACTAAAAGCCCAGAAAGAGGTAACTCACCCAGGAACACTCATCTAGCTGTAGAGCTGGAACTAGAACCTAGGTTTCCTCATGCTCCTGTGCTCTGCTTTTATTACTAAAGAGTTCATATTTAAAATGGGTAGGTCCTTCCCCTTGGTTCCCTCTTTTACTCACATGTTTCAACTTCCAAACCTATAAAAATATTTTCCTCTCACTCAGGTCTCCCAGCAACCCAGTTCTTTCTACAGGTAATCAAGTTTAATCAGTTTCTCATGTATCTTTCCAGAAATATTTTATACACACAAAGCAAATGTGTGAACTGTATGTATTTATTTAGCCATGTATCTTGCAGATCACTCCATATTAGTACAGGAAGTCATTTTTTTTTAATGGTTTCATTCATAATGAATGCATGTTTCATAATTTAACCACTCATTTATTGAAGGACACTTAAAATTGTTTCCAGTCTTTTAAATTAAAAGCAATTCAATAATGAATGACCTTGTAAAAGTTATTTCTTATAGGCATAGATGTGTTGGTAGGATAAATTTCTAGGAATAAAATTGTTAGGTCAAAGAGAATGATTTCGTACATATTTTTTTATATTGTCATACTTAGATCATTATTCTTAATGTAGAAATGGAGTGTTCTCACTTTGAGTAAAACTGCTTTTGTCTTTTCTGTTTGGCGGTAGCAGTTTATAATTTAAAAAAACTTGATTTAAGAATAATAGGACTTCTTTTTTAAACTGGTGTGTGCTATGTTCTTTTATGTTAATGTTGCAGGGTAAAGAAAGTGTAAGGGAAGCTGCTTTGGAGTTAGATATGAATTTGGATCCCAGTTCCACCAGCCCAGCGATTTTGTGACCTTTGGTAGGTTACACATGCTGAGCTTCAATATTTACATCTGTAAAATGGGATAGTAATACCAGCCTTACAGAGTGTGTTGTCTGGAACTACTGTATGTCATTGATTCTAAGACACACACCCCGCCCCCGCGCCCCCCCCCCCCCCCCCCCCCGCCCCATACATTTTAGTGTCTCTGACATTGAAATGCTTCATAATCAGACAAGTCCTAGTTCTGGCATTTTTCTTTCTTTCTTGGCACATAAAATAATGATGGTTTTATGATTGATGGCATCTTAAATTTGATGACGTAGGGTGATTCCACATACTGACATAAGCGAACTGTGCTAGGGCATGGTATGGGTGGCGAAATGCAGTTTGATGAGGAAAGTTCAGGGTTGGGATGGGAGGGGGATGGTTCTTAGAGGAGTGGGTTTTTCTTCTAGGCAAGCAGTCAGCATAGCAGATCTACCACGTAGTGGGAGGTTAGGACGTCTGCCTGCTTGGTGGAGGACAGGAACAGATGTTACCCATAAATCTGAGTGTATGGAAGTTAGAATTCTGGCAAATTCTTTGTGGGTAATAGGACTTCGGCCCAGGGTTGAGATTTTGGAACTGTGTACTAAGTTATGACAGGAAGACTTAAATAATGACTATGGAGAAGATATTTGCCCATCATATATCTGATAAGGGATTTGTAGACAGGATATATGAAGAACTCTTACACTCAACAATAAAAAAGATGACCCAATTTAAAAATGGGCAAAGATTTGAACAGCCGTTTCTCCAGAGAAGGTATACAAATGGCCAATAAGCACATAAAAAGATCATCGACATTCCATTGGGGAAATGTCAATCAAAACTGCAAGGAGATACTACTTTACACTCACTGAGGTGGCTGGAGTCAGCAAGGCCTGTTCAATGACAAGTGTTGGGGAGGGTGAGGATATTGAGGAATCAGACCCCCAGACACTGCTGGTGGGGGTGTGACATGGCACAGCCACTTTGGAAAACTCTGGCGGTTCCTCAAAAAGTTAAACATAGCCGTGTAATCCAGCAGTTTCATTACTAGGTATATGCCCCAGAAAAATGAAAACATGTTTACATAAAAGGTAATATATGAATGTTCATGGCAGCATTGTTCACAATAGCCAAAATGCGGAAACAGCCCAAATGTCCGTCACCCAGTGAATGGGTACATACAGTACGGTGTGTCCGTACGGCGGCATCTCATAAAGAGGAATGCGAAACGAAGTACTGATCCATGCCACAACAAGGACGAACGTACAGACAGAAAAAACAGGCCCTGGTTCTAGGAATGACCTGTGTTACTTAGTGGATTGTCAGCATAACAAAAAGGTTCAGGGTAGAAGAAGCGGAACTCTTAAGAGCTGGAATACCTGTTGATTGGGAAGATCTTTGAGAAGAGGGAGGAGAAATGGTGATATTGGGGTTTGGGAATAAAACAGAAGCCATTATCACTATTGCCAAGGACAGATGAATAACAAAGCTAACAATGCTGAGTCTCTGAATGTTGATCTTGTAATGGTTGAAATTGCGTCTTGTCTGAAGTAGGTAATGACCCTGAGGTCTGTGTGGTGGGGCTGAGCCTGCATAGAAGACCTAGGGGACCCCAGTGTGGGGAGGACCCCGATAGCCTGGACGTTGCATGGCCCTGCAGGTCAGGGACTGTCTTGTTCATGTGAAGGACCCCACCAAGGCCAGCATTATGTTGTTGAAGCACCTGTGGTCCACGTGAGGTGGAGGTAAGGAAGGCTCACTTAACTGAGGTCGTAGCTATTGGGATGGAAAGGATGGGGTGGATATGGAAATTCGTAGAATTGCAAGGTTCAGTCAAAGCAAGAGCTGAAAGACACAATAAAGACTTGTGCCTTGGTGTGAAAAAAAGGAACGTCATGGGATTTATTCAAACTTCCCATGAGGATGGTGAGGATTTACTTAATGTCTACATATAATGTCTATATATGCATGATATATAGACAGGCTTTCCCTTTTTATCTGTTAGTCTCTGCCAATCATCATTGTGCTTTGAAAAAATGTTCTTATTCTTAAGATTTTATATAGGCTTTATGTGTTATATGTTGTAATAAGACTAACAATTGGAAATTGAGAGCAAACAAGTAACTGTTACGGTCAAGCAAAGGAAATAAACTTTTCATGCTACATTTAGAGGCCATTGGCTTATTGTTGCTTAATGGTTTCGAAATATGCCAGCTTTAAAGGATGAATTGCAGGGACTGTCGGCAGTCCTTCAGTCAGGCTCTTCTCACCTACAAGTGGTTTGCATGTAAGAATGGTGGCTGCAGCCATGGCAGGGTCCCTTTCCTTGTGGTGACAGTGTTTAAAGTGACTCTGCTGGTATTATGAGCTAAAAATTTTTGTGTGACCTTTTCCACCCGGTAGGTTAGTTTTACAAGCTGTAGTGTTGTAGAGGAAGGGGAAAGAAGAAAAGAGGAAAACCTTTCTCTTCTTTCCTTTCAAAGCCTGTGGGTTTGGAAGGATAAAAGCTTTGAAGAATGAGCTAAAGCTCCTTTTGTGGAGCCTACATGAAATGGTGGTTGACCCCTCTGAATAATTCTCCCTTCACAGTCTGAAGCTTTTCCTTTCTCACCTGTGCTGAAAATGTTACTGAAGATTGATTTTGGTTTGGAATGTTGCTTTTTAGAAGAGCAAGCGTCCCTCAAAGGGCTAGGGTGAGCTTTCTCATACTGCAGTGTGCTTTGATTTGGCTGATAATTTTTCACTGTGTGCCTCTGGGTGAGATTAGTTTTCTTGAGGGAACTGTTAGTTTTAATTTGAAAGTGGAAGGAACAGTAGGGAGAGGTTTAATTTGAAAGTGGAAGGAACAGTAGGGAGAGGTAAGTGATTCTGTACCTAGAACGTTTCTAGAGTGAGGCGAAAGGTGGGGTAAGAGCGTGGCAGTGGGGTGTTGGGGCAGGGCGAGGAGATGAGGTGCACAAGGGGTGCCTCAAAGATAAGCTTTTCTTCCTGGTAAGTGTAGCTTAGGGACTGGCTCTGTCCTCTGGGAAAGGAATCGGAATCCTTTTCCCATTTCTCGTTAGGGCCAAAAGGCTCTGCTTCAGATGTTAGAACTCAGGATTAACACTGGCTCAGGGCCATATTTCAGTGGTAGTTTTTGTGGTCTTCTGGCCTATGGACCTAAATGCAGCTTTTTATCTGAGAAATGCATGCCAAATAAGTGACTTAGAAATAGACTTTTGTAGTAGAACCAGGTTGTAGGTTGACTTTGTACTGTGCTTTTGCTTGTTGCATATCAGGCGCATTGATTTGCAACCAGATACTTTCTCCATGAGGTGTGCAGATCGCTGAGATTGTGCAGAAGTCACGTGGAGGCCTAAGTTTTGTTAAAAGGAAACAAAAAGGATTACTGGGCCTAGTGTAGATTTTATTCTGCACTTGAGTTCTAGAGGATAAATTATGGTGACCTCTAATTATACATGTTAGATAAATGAAATACTAGTTTCAGGCAGAAAAAAAAAAATAAGTACTTGAGTGAAGGAATGAATATCAAGCATATTGGAAACATTTGACATAAAAATAAGAGAGGCTGTTGGCAGGGAACAAAGGTTCTCTGTGACTTGACAGCTGCTGTTAAAAAGTGACACCAGGAAGAGCCGGGCTCTGGCTCACAGCTGCCTGAGGTTGCTCCGCTCTTCTCTAGTGTTACCAGAGGAATTTGTACTGCCCTTGTTTTAGCAAGTAGGGGCTGCTGATAGTTAACCAGGTCCTTACTGTGCCCTGGGAAATTAATTCCTAACTCCCCATTACGATCTTTATAATACTGGGTTTTCCAACAGCTAGTATTCTGAGGTTATAACTGTGTACAAGGTACGTTGCTTAACTCCCTTGCAAGGAAGCTCTAAAAAGCATGAGAGAGACTTTGGGATATATCAAATCTACTTGAACTGGATTTTAACTGGAACTTTAACCTTTTTTTTAGTTCTCTTGAAGCCCCAAAGGCTGAGAGAGAATAAAGTCATAGTTGCCAGGTCACCCTCATATTCCAAGGACATGCATAGAATGTAGCTTTAATTGAGTTTTACACATTTAGCCCATTCCTTATCTCCAGGAAATAAAAGTGTGGAAAGTTCAGGGTTCTGAGATGAAGATGTTTTTGGAGAGAGCTGTTATAGTATGCAGTGTGTTCTTTGTCCTTTGCCCCCTTCACGCATAGCAGAGAGGAGATGATGCTTTTCTTATGTCTCCTTCATTGAAACCAGGTGATGGGGAAAGTGCTAATAGGATTATTTTGAGAAGTTGACATGTATCCCTCTTGCTTGGGGCGCATAAGGATTCATATGTGAATCTGTGAATCCATAGCAGAATAGAGAGAAAAAAAGAGGGCTATGTACAGGGTGGAGCAAAAGTAGGTTTACAGTTGTGAGTATGTGAAACACATAGGTTATTCTTATATTATTTATTAATTATATTATTTTCCTTACAGAAAACTGTAAACCTACTTTTGCCCCACCCTGTAGTTAACAAGCCAAACTTCAGAAGACAGTAGTGTTTCCCAGAGCTTTTGGATGGAACCAGCTTAAAGCCTTCTAAAAGGGGATGCTGTGGCCCTGGCCGTGTGGCTCGGTTTGTTGGAGCATTGTCTCATACACTAAAAGGTTGTGGATTCAAGTCCCAGTCAGAGCACACACCTAAGTTGTGGGTTTGAGCCCCAGTCAGGGCGAGTATGGGAGGTAACCAGTTGATGTTTCTCTCTCACATGGATGTTTCTCTATCCCTTCTCTTCTAAAACCAATAAACAATTACAAAAGGGGGGTGGGCCACTGTGCATGGTCACCTAGAAGATAAGGTAGACCAGGAGGAGGGAGAGGTGCCATTGAAACCCCGAGGACTGGGAGTTAGAGGTGTAAACAGCAGGTCTCACCTAAGTCCTGGGTGTGCTCATGGAGGGCCCCACTTAGGGACTGCTCCAGGAAACCCAGAGGCCCTCATGAGAAAGCACGGGCGCCAGATTTCATGGGCCTTTACGAGCCCTCTCACTTCTCCCCACTCCTTCAGCTCCAACCCAGAGACAGGCAGCCTTGTAAAAATTAATTGGGAAAATGTCATATGTATCATGTAATAAGACAATGTTATAAACTGCTTGCCACATGCTAAATGCTAAAGGGTGACTGCTGTTACTGTGATTGAGGGTGCTACTTTTTTTTTTTAATGGGAACAATGGAAGCAGGAATGAAAGATGAGTATGAGTGTCCTTTAACTCTAGAAAGGCAGAATAAATAAAGCAGAAGGAGCCTGGAAACTTTGATTTTGGTGCTGGGTCTGCCAGTGATTTGGTGTTTAAGTACTAAGCAAGTCACTTTACCTCTGACAAAAATGTGTGTCCCCATGGAGTTTATATTGTAGTTGGATGGGAGACAGGATGGACAATAGAAGTAAAAAATGAAATGTAAAGAAAACTGGAAAGTATTCTGACCAAGAAAAAAAACATTAGACTTCTAGGTGAGTTGGTCTTGAGTGGAGGGAGGTGAAAGCTCAGAGTTCAAAAGCATCCCTTCTGTCCTTGATTTGACCCTTTCTGTAGTACTTATGTGCTGCCACCAGATTAAAAAAATAATTTTCACATGAAAATGGGCAAATACATGCACTAGTAGAGAGACTAGTACAATATACACATTGCCTAGATTCAGTAGTTATCAAGGTTTTTCTGTACGGTTTCATCTGTTTCCTTCTCCTGCTCTCTCCTTTCCCCTTCCCTTTCTGCACCGTGTGTTTTCAGAGGACTCCCAAGACTCCTGAGAATGGTGCTGTGCTCGGAAATGCTCTGTCATTTGTTTACAATGCCCCAGTGGCCCCGTAGCTAGAGCCTCCTCTCTGTTGTATATGCGAGGGTTGTGGACCAGTGTGCTGGCTTCACTGAATTTCCCGGAGTCTCTAACTACACGTCCGGGTGCATAGACCGGGCACCGCTCTGTGACAGTGCCTGGGAACTACACTTTCACCAGGAGCTTGGCATCAGGGGAAAGCGGGTTGTCACTCTTGCCCACTGAATGCAGAAGTTGCATCACCTCTCTCTCATTCCTTCCCTTCCCCCCTTCTTTTCTTCCCTACAGTTTGAATGGGAAGATAGTGAGTTGGCCAAACAGCTCCCGTTGTGCAATCTAGCGGCACATAATCAGGAGTAATATTCCTGCTATCACAGCATAGCACACTTGCATTGTTAAGGGCTTCTGGCAGCCTTACACGGACCAGATTTTGTCAAGGGAAATAGCTCTCCCTGCCTGAATGGGTTAGCTTCCCTAATCCTAAGATTTTCTCACAACTTCTAATAACCTTAAAGAGATTTAGGTCCAGCTACCCATCTTCCTACCTGGAAGGCATCCTACCCTCTGAAAGGAGGCATTCCCTTTCTTTCTGGCTAGGATCTTCTTCCATGCATCCCTTTCTGTGATACCGGGACAGCACATTATCCCCCGCCCCACCTCTTCCCCCTTCAGTGTGTTATTCTCAACTGGGTAGTCGGTTCTCCTTTCCTGCCTTTGGCTGAACCCTTACTGTCTTCCACAGTGCAGTACCCTGCTTGTTTTTTTTTTTTCTTTTTTCATGCTACAGAATATCCTTTCTGGACTATGATTGGTAACATTTTCAACTCCAGGAGAGAGACTGCCCTCCTCAGATTGCTGGGACTGTATAGGTGAACGTACACATAGTTTCTATGCATGACTGCAGTATTAACCCCTCACGTGTTGTTGCCTTTTGAACAAGCATGGTATTGGCGTTTCATGATGTTTCTGTTCTTTGGCCAATGCCAAACTCCAACACTCCACATTCTTCTTGTCTCCAATGACAGCACAATTACTGGATGTTGTACAAAAAGCAGTGGGCTCTGTGAAAGTAGGGACTTTGTCCCTGCGATGCTCCATATTTAATTGTCAAGCAAATAAATGAAACCAAGAGAGCAAGAACAATTGGTTAACAGATTTCAAGCAATGAAAAATAACTATTTGGTGAATGGCACAGATCAAACTGGAAGGCTTTGCTTGCTGTGTAAACAAAGAATTGAATCCTATAAGCAACAAAGGAACCATTCAATCCCACCATTAATTTATGTAATTTAGAGAGGTATACTTTGTATCATGTAAGAAAAAGTGTGCTTGGTGAATGTTTACATATGTATATACCTCTACAATCACAGCTCAGATCCAGAAAATATTTCTAGGACCCCAGACGGGTGTGGGGAGCCTTTATCTTGATTCACAACATTTTGGATACCAGGCCCCGTGGTTGGTCTGTGTTATAACTATGGTTGGAATTATTATAGCTGTTCTTGGGATTAGCAAGTCTTCATACTTGAATAAAAACACTAGTGCATACCATGTAACCACATGATGAAGTAATGTAATGATCATTAGGGCTAACATTTATGCATCATCACCATGTCTTGGCACTATGTACGTTACTTCATTTTATCTGTTCCACCAGGTTTTGCTCCTATCCTATTTCACAGATGCTAAGTGTTAGAAAGGTAAAGTCATTTGCCTCAGGTTCCACAGCTTGCAAGTAGAGTTAGAATTTAGTCCAGAACTGTTCATCACCAGAACCTAATTTCTTTTAATTTTTTCTACTCTCACCCAAGGACATTTTTTTTGCTCTGCATTTAGAGAGAGAGGAAGGGAGAGAGTGAAGAGGAGGGAGAGAGGGAGAGAGACATCAGACATCGTTGTGAGTGAGAAACATCGATTTGTTGCAGGGATTGAACCTGCATCCTGGGTACGTGCCCTGACCAGGAATTGAACCGTGACCTTTTGGTCCCCAGGATGATGCTCCAACCAAATGAGTCACACCAGCCAGGGTGAGGCCGATTTCTTGTTGGTGATCAAATATCTGGTACCCAAGTTTAAGCAACAGAAATGCTGTGTCTCTGTGGTAGGAGGTAATGATTGTTACCTGCAAATGATGAGTGCTCTTTTAGGTATATTCTGACCTCTGCCTTATTAGACTTGTGAGAGGAAAGGGGGTCTTTGATTCTGTGACAGCCAGGCCCAGAGTGATGATACTGAACTCAGGGATTCACCGCTTGGGGTGTTCCGTTCAAGAACGAGATGTGGCTGGCTGTCACAAGGCCTTTATTGACTTGCGGCAAGGAAAGGAAATAGAATTTATAGCCAAAGCTCTGTCTTGCCCAGTCCTGTCTCTGAGGGAGGAAGATGCTTTCAATAAAGGTGACTCTTCAAAATCTGCATATGAAGGGGGACCCCAAAACCCCTGGAATTTATGAAACGTTGTGCATTTATTCTCACATGTTTAAACTTCAGTCACCTTCAAAGTGCTCTCCATTTGATGCAGTGCACCTATCAAGACTTTTTATCCACTGCTCAAAACAGTTTTTGAACTTGTTGATCTTGATGTCTTTTAGCACCCCTGCCATTTTTGTTTCACCTCTTCCACATCGGCAAAAGGTTTCCCTCTGAGGACTTTTTTCACCCAGGGAAACAAAAAAAAAGTCACTTGGAGTAAGATTGGGCGAATAGGAAGGGTGGGGTACGGGGATCGTGCCATCTGTGGTCAAAAACTGCTGAACACTCAGCATGGTGTGGGCAGGTGTGCTCATAAATCACCCATCAAGAAATGGGCAAAAGCTGGGGTGGGGTGGAGGGATGGGGCGAAAATGCAGACAACTGTAATTGAATAACAATAAACATTTTTAAAAAAAGAAATAGGCAAAAGTGTGGGAACAGTCTTTCAAAAAAAATTCACTGAAGCCGAGGGCAACCTCTCACAACAACGCCAGCTGGTACACTGATAGAGATGGGTTCCTAGAACACTCACCTAGTGGGGGAAGTCTGCAATACAGGGGACCAGCCCTCCAGAAGATAATTCCAGTTTTCTTGGGTACCCCCTCATGTAGTAAGAAGATTATTGGATCTGCAAACAAATTCTGAAAACAGGACACAATGATGAAGTGTGGACCTAAATCCAGAAGTTCTGACAATTAATTTGTCTTAAAAATTAATATAAGTGGAATAAATGCTTGCTGGAGTTAGTTAACAAAGTGGCAAAATTCTTAAAACATTGTGTTTCAAGAACTAAGACATCCAAAGAAAACGTGAAACTTCCATAGCCACTACCTTTATTTTAATGGCCTCCCAGTTACTTAAACCATCAGTCTTCTAAAGTGTTAATGTTTTAATTTGGTCTCAGAAAGCAAAAAGAAAACATCGCATGGGAAGAATTCTATCTATTATGCATGGCCTGGACATTTGAAAAATAGTATCTGTCCATTATGTTTTCAAAGTGGGAGGGACAGTGGGGCTCATTTTAGGCCATTTGCGCATGAATTGGGATTACTCGATGGAATTCAGGTTTTATGAAATGAAAGCATGAAGAGAGGTGTCAGATTGCTGTGGAGAAACATGTTTCAGGAAACTAATCTTAAAAAAAGATAAACAGTATTGCTTTATCCAAGTAGCTTGGTGAAAAACTGCAGTTTTAAGTTGTTCAGCGCATTTGGTACAAAGAACAGTGTTGCCAGTTACATTTACTTTCTGAAGAGGTGTTGGTACCAGGAAGTGAGTTTGTGCCCATACCTGTTTATTTTTAAATGGGGAATGAGGTGGTGATGGAAGTGCTTTCTACTCAAAGCTGCTCCTGCTGGTAAATGTTTCTTTTACAGGCTTTGTTTAACAAATCTTGCATTTAAGTGAAACCATCAAAGGGGGAATAGGATTACGGATATTGAATTCTGTGATTAAAGTTACCCTAAAATATAAATGTGGACAGTGCCTCTCAAAAATAGAATAAATTTACAAAATCATAGTAGCAAGCAGATCAGTATTCTCTCCCCAGTTCCGTGCCCCCCGCCCCCTGCCCGCCCCCCCCCCCCCCCCCCAGCCAGGAGTTTCTGTGCTGTCCTCTGCAGAGTGCCTGTTTCTGAGGAGCTTTTTGCAGTTTCCATAGGTCACCATGCCCAGGGCCATCACTTAAGAATGCCGTGTTCCTGGAGCCAGACAGGTCCTGACCAATGGCCGAACACCTTTGGGAAGCATTAAGCTGCTTTCCTCAAGGCCATTCCCTCAGATTTTGTAAGGAGCCAGTGGGAAAATAGGCTTTGAGGAAGTCGGGCATTCTAGGAGGAGAATGAAAGAAATAACTCAGAACAAAAAGCAGGGTGATGTCTAGTTAGTGCCCTTCTGTAAAAATGGGAACTAAGTTCTCTTTCAGACTCTTGTTGTTCCTGCTGTTTCCTTTTAAAAACATTTTTTAAAAATTATGAAATATAATACATAAACCTTTAAGTGGTTCACTAGGTAAGATTCTTCCCTTCTGACATTGTTACCTGAACTGTCCTTAATGCCGGTGATGATTTGAGAGGGTAACAGTGGGGAGGCTTTGCTAACAGAAGAGGGAAATTGAAGTTAAGGTAAAACAACAATAGCAACAAAAATATCAGTGAAAGAATAAGTGTGAGATCCCTGTGAATGAAGGAATTCTGAAGTCCTGTTCCTTAAGAGAATATACAAGGCAGAATATGCAAGAGGACTAAGACAGGTGTGAGAAAAGGAGATGACAGGAGGACAGGACACGGAATCTTCCGGGCCTCTCTCTGTCGTCTCCATTTGTTTGAAACTACTCTGTTTGTAGGACTGATGCTTACCGTCCGATTGCAGATAGACCCGAATTATAATTGACTGCGTTTTTCTTGAGATCTAGATTCTTAGGTGTTTATATGTATGTTAATTATGAGAAAAGTTACAGGCCTCCTACAGTTGTCTTGCATGTCTCGGGTAGGAAAAGTCAGAGATAATTTATTTTCTTCACTTGGAAGCTGCTCTGAATAGAGTTCATTGAATGGGGGAGTTGAAACAGTAAAGATAAACCTTAATACACAATGAAAATACTTTGATTAATTCTGAATCTGTGGGATTTGGTAAAGTTACGTTGGTTACTTGTATATGCAGACATGAATTTTAAAATAAGGTAATTTTTCTTGCAGTCCTATTTCGTGACGGATTATGACCCAACCATCGAGGATTCCTACACAAAGCAGTGCGTGATAGACGACAGAGCCGCCCGGCTGGATAGTGAGTCATCTTTCTCCTTTGATGGTGCACGCAGCATGCTCGTAGAGACTAAGTTTTGATGTTTTTCTGGGTTAAACATAATTGGTGATCTTGCATATAAACCCACCTCTTTCATTGGTTTTGATTGATGAGTCTGTGTATTAGGGAATTTAAATAGTCCTCAGTAAATGTGATGTAAAACAGTACCCGGATTCATTTTGTTCTGGTGAAACGGGTCGTGTAGTGTTGTAACTTGAAATTGGTTTTTTTTGGACATTTGGAAAAAACATGAGGTTTCAGCTCTTTTTACTGTTAAACAAAAATTTTTTACTTCCATGACTGGAAGTCTTTTTAAAAGAAAGCGTTTATTAGACTGTTGCTAGCGGAAAAAAAGACTGATCGTGGGGCGTGGAGTCTAAACCTTCGGCAACGTGGTTAGGTGGGGAGGACAGCACGTCACCTGGAGTTTTGCAGGGGTTTTACATATTACGTGTGGGGGCAGGGTGGGGAAAGATTGAATCCTCCTGAAAAGGATTGAAACTATAGACAAAGCGGGTGGGAGAGAGTGGGGCGGGCTAGTTCTGGGATAAGCCCGGGAAGTCCAAGGAAGAAGTGCCAGCTCCTGGGGATTAGCGGTGGGTAGCGGGTTGGAAAGTTCGTGCGTAAATTAGAAGTGGAGGCTCCTGGGGTTCTGTGGTGCCCAGCTCTTCTCTCTTTGGGATAATCACAGAAATAGCCGCCTGGAAATGAATCCTAAATTCCATCAGATACGGAGGAATGTGAGCAGTTTTTTGTCAGTCCTGGTCCACAGCTACTAAGAGACTAACTGGTCTGTCTGTCTCTCTCTATGGCCGCTGTAATTTTAATTTAGAACATCTAAGGATTTTTTTTTTCTCATTACTCCCTTTTGGTGACGCTTAAAATGGGTGAAGTGAATAAAGAAGAGCTTCGATATTTGTCAACTTGCTTAGAATTTATAGCACAGAGGCTTTAGCAAATAGTGCTTTTTGCCTGGCAAACGTTTCATCTCTCTACAGAAGAAAGCCCTGTTCTTTTAACTTTTTCACAGAGATGAAGAAATACATTAGCACCTGCACTTTAAGTTTGGTATTTGGAGGGTAGAGCAAAGTTTCTTTCTGAGTTTATAGGTATCTTTTCCAGTTCTTTCCATGGAGGGGATAAACATTCAAATGATTTCACAGGTTCTCTGACTCCCATCTGCCTAGATGTAGCTGATATTTTTAACCTTACGATTGGTATGCTAATATATTCGAACTACAAAATCAACCTGTCCTGATGAAGATAATTTGAGATGGCTGCCATGAGAATATGTTTGTCCTTAGTATGGAGAATAAAGTACTCAGAGGATCGCGCCGAGTGTGATGTGCTCTAGAGGAGCGCCTGCCTTTGTGGGGACGCCATTTGTAAAATGAAAACACGAACACAGTTACATGTGTTGTTTTTTCTTTAGTTCTAGACACAGCAGGGCAAGAAGAGTTTGGAGCTATGAGAGAACAGTACATGAGAACTGGCGAGGGTTTCCTCTTGGTCTTTTCAGTCACAGACAGAGGCAGGTGGGTACCAATATTAAAATACAGATCTACTCTTCAGCCTAGACGTCTGTTTCATTGAATTTGGATTTTCTTGTTTTTATAAAGAAGGAAATGGAAATAGAGTACTAAATGGGGCATGGGATGGTGCTGCTACTTGGCCAAATTGATTAATTTGTTTTTGTGTTTTCAGTTTTGAAGAAATCTATAAGTTTCAAAGGCAGATTCTCAGAGTAAAGGATCGTGACGAGTTTCCAATGATTTTAATTGGTAACAAAGCAGATCTGGATCATCAGAGACAGGTGAGAAGGAATTCTGCGCTTGGGAAGCCGGCTGTTTATGTGTAAGTGAGTGGGTGTACTTGGTGTAACAACTGAAGGTGCCGTGGTCAAAAACTGCTGCGCTGAGTTTGACACACTCAGCCAAGGTTTGACAGAATCACAATAGGTGAGAAATAAAAAGGAAATACAGACTTGGGGGAATTAAGTTTTTACATTTTGGCCATTTTTTTACCATAGACTTACAAGATTTTTTCATCTTACTTTTTTTAAAGTAAAACAAGCAGGTGAGAAACGATACAGGGGACAGTAACTTCATATTTCCATCACTTTAAAGGCATACAGTAGCTTGGAGTAATATGTTCTCTGTTTCTCTGCTTGAGTTCATATCTATGTTATGTATGTACTGACAGCTCAGACGTGTATATTCAAGGGAGAAAAGCAAGTAGCTGAGCCCTGATTGCTTAACTTCCTGTTCATTCCTCTAGAGTGTATTCTCTGAAGGTGAGGTACACAGAAAAACGTTACTTCTTCATATGCTTCATCTGTTCTTCCCTAGGTTCCCTCACGCCTGCTCTCACTTTAGAGTCGTGACCACTGACTTCAGAGCCTGCGGGAAATCTTGCATTTCCCCAGTCCATTCATTTCCCACTTATTTGGATGATTATGACATACTTTCCGTCTTACACTTAAAATACTTTCTTCCCCTTCTTTACTCTTGTTTTGTGATGAGTGATATTTTTCTATTTCACTGAGAAATTTCTACATGTTCCCACCTCCGCATGAACTAACCTCCATGCACATGTATCCCGTCAAATCCTCCCTCCCCCACTTCCGTGGATAAACTCTTCACATCTGTATGCCCAGCTCCTCCAGTAGCACTGGCTCCTGTTCCTTCTCACCAGCTTGTGGGCATCTCTCCAGCAATTGTTCTGTCCCAGTCGGTCCATTTCTGTCCTACATGATCATTCCCATCAGCATACACCATGCTACAATGGTTCTCATCTTTAAAACAAAAAGGAATTTTAGCAGAAACTTGTTCTTAATCTTACATTCCTCTCTGAGTGCTTTTTTTTGCTGCTCCTCCTCAATAGCAAAACTCCTTAAAAGCATTGTTTACACTTGCTCTCTCTGCCTTCTTTCCTGCCATTCTTGCTTGCGCTGACTTCAGACATGCAGTACCCCAGTCAAGGTCACCACTTGCGCAGATGTCAGTGACGTTTGACACAGTTGCTCACATTCTTCTTTTTGAAACACTGTTTACTTAGCTCTGGAACACCATTCCCTCCCCTTCCCTCTTCTTTGACAGTGGCCTTTCTTGGCTCCTCCTCATCTTATCTTTCCAGGTGTCTTAGGGCCCAGGGATGTACAAAGACAATCATGCATGCCTTACCTTCCAGCCTCGAGGGCCATCCTCAGTACATCTGAAGTTGAAATGTCATACTAAAGGTTTTTACCTTTTTAAAATCTGTTCAGAACTAAAGGTGACGTTCTGTAATGTAGTCTTGGCACCCTTAATTGCTCTACTGTCTGAGCCTGGACAGGCCACAGGGACCCCAGACAAACTTCTTTACCCCTGGTTAGAAGTGCTTATGTTTTGGTCAATTCTAGGTTCTTAGACAGTAACCAGTCAGACTTGTTCATAGTTGTTGATCTAGCTTCCTTCTTTTCTGCCTTTGTCTTAGACATGATCCTTTGGACTTGCTGTAGCTTCTGGCCTATTTTCTCTTTCATAGCAAATGCCAGTTTCCCACGTTCTCTGACTTTGTGGGTCAGCCTTGGGAGGTTAGCCAGAAGAGGCTTTGCCTGCTTCCTTTTAGTTTCTGTCTCTGTACACTTGCTTCTTCCATCCCATCCGTCTGATATTTATTGAACACTTTTTCCAGACAGTGACGACAGAGCAGTAGCAAAAGAACAAAGTCACTGAAGTTTACAGTAAGTAAAAAGATATTTGTAGAACTTGAATGGTTATTTAGCATTACTGCATATCTGTCCTTTCCGAGATACATAGATCATTTTGTTTGTCCTGGCAAAGGTGGAGGGAGAAAGCACAGGAAAGTGGCTTGCTAGAATGTGAAAGTAGGCAATACGACAGCACACTGGTGCCGAAACGTAACACAGCAGCGTGTGGTGTTGGACCATGGACTTTATGGTATCTCTGGTTTCAAATTCCTGTCCTTCACACATCCCTGTGTAGAATGCACTGTTTTTACCCCCTCTTTTCCTCCCTGGCTTACCTTAGCTTACCTCTCTCCTTTCCCCTTTGTTAGCTGTTTAATTGCCAGTGGCCCTCATCAATTCAAGAAAGAAACCTGTGGAACTTGTAATAATAGATGGCTAAGTATACTAACCTCCAGTCCTCCTTCCTGTGTTTACCTGGACCATGGTGCATCCCTGCAGCCTCCCAGGAAAAAAGAACCCATCTCTCTCAAACAATAGAGTATAAGGGGCTTCTAGCCTGACCTGTTTGTGCCTTGTCTGCACCTAAAAGGTTTGTGAACCATTGACTCAAAGAAAATGCATTGGGTGCTTCTCAGTTTCCACCTGTCGGTTTTGTTCATGTTTGTTCTCAGCACATAGAACAAAGATATGCACTCAATAAATATTTGTTGAATGAATGAATCAGGGCATCGACGAATCAAGATGTATTATGATGACTCTTTCTACTTAATAGATATTTTTGAAAAACAAGTTTTGCTTCTCTAAACTTAGGTTATTCATTAACTGGACACATCCCCGAGTAAGTATTACAAATATTGTGGATTGTTTCAATTAAACCCGGTTGGTTTTAATAAAATTGCTCTCATCATTCCCATTTTGTTCTCTTCTATTTGGAAATAATATAGTACTAGATAGGTTCATGTTATTGTGGATTTCTGCTGCTAATCATTTGTGCCTTTGAACTGAGTCTCACTGGAGGTTTCTAACTGTAGATCAGTGAATTTGTTGTATTAGATTCACCTCGGTGGTTTAAAAAAAACATTTCTAGGTGGGGCTCAGATCTCCCAAATCAGAATATCCAGGGGATAGGCTGAGTAATTGGCATCTTTTTCCAGTTCTCTGCGTTGGGGAGCCTCGGAGATGGTTGTTTGGGAGCTTTCCGTCTTCTGTGGACTTCGGGCTCCGTAGTGCTGTGGCTTCTCTTTGTCCCATGTGGGGGTTTTTGTTCATTTTCATTTGCTTTGGTGGTAGCAGTGCTATTTGTACTACTGAGTTAAGATAAGGCTGCACCAGTGAGCTCGACAGCACCTTTATATGTGGTTAGAGTGTTCTTGACCAGAAATGTGGTTGTATGAACTTAGCTAACCTTGATTCCTGGAAGAAAATGGTGAAAGACCATGCTTTAAAACTAAATAAATGAAGCACATAAAAATCTTAGCAGTGGGATTGTGTTAGCATCTGGATGATTAATGTGTTACTCTCCTTACTGTGTATAAAAGTAGGTCATTTGCCTCTCCCCTCTGGCTGAATTACATTACGCAGGAAGGGTAGGGCAGACTACCTTTTGAGGAATCATTGAGCAGAGACAAATAGCAGACTCCTTAAGGACACATTTTCCTCGCCCAGTCAAATTTACACTAATAAAGCAAGTTGTTGAGATTGACGTGTCTCAGATATTTATTATTTTTCTTCCTATATCATCTTTTCTTTTACTTCAAGGTGAATGATTCGTGACATTTATTAACGTATGTTTACTCAGTTAACTACGTTGCACTCTCCCAGGCTCTAGCTTTACCAGGACACACATGCCTTGTTCCCTAGCTGCAAAGGACGTAATGGCAGGAGAATGGGAAAACAGACCCAGAAAGTGGAGTGTAGCATGCTCTGCTCAGACTTGTCACTGGCAGGCTGTGCTAACACAGCGTCAGCACTAAGGAGAACTTTCTGATTGCTCCAGTCTTGAAGTAAGAAACAAATTAAGAGGATACAGTTGGGAGATCTCTCCCGAGAAGAAGGCACAGAATTTGTGACAGCTTGGGGTTATTTTTATAGGAAGGAAGTTACGATGCCAAGTTTTTAAAAAAATAGGAATTGTTTTTTTCTGAATTCTTGGCTTGGTGAAGCTTTCTTTTGTTACTTGGCTTTCTTATTTGTTGTTAATTAATTCTTTGATTTGATTGATTTATAATTCAAAAGGATAGGTGTTATGGGCATATATGCTATTTTGAAGAGAAGAAGGGTAAATTTAAAAATTACATAAACTTGAAACCTGCCTGCCACCCTTTTGGAACACAACAGGGTATAAAGTGTTCTGAAGTATTAACACTTTGTTAGATGTATATGCTTTAATGTAATAACCTAATGATATTTCACTGAGGTTGCTGGATTTGGGGAATAGGATATTAAGTTGGGGAAACAAACGCTCTGAAAAGATTAGGGAGAATAATACCCTGAGCTCAAATAGGATCAGAAATAATTCATAGTCTGGTCAGCGAGAGTGGAAAACCTTGTAATTCTTGGGGTGCTGAGTGGTGGACTCAGAACGTTTTGTTTGTTTCAGTAGAGGGCAGAATTGGCCCCAGACTACCCGCTGTTCTGGCACTGTGTTACCAAAGGGGTCAGACTTTCCAAATAACTGAATCAAAAGAAATGTCCAAGTATCTGTAGGAACCCAATAGGTAAAAATCCAGTACCCAAGCAAGCATTCACTCAAAAATTACCAGGCAGGTAAAGAAGCAGGAAAATATGGCTCATAATAAGAAAAAAAGCAGTGAATAGAAACAGACCCAGAAAATAGACCACAGAGAATCGACTTAGTGAACACAGGCATTAGAACAGTTATAAGTTACTTCATATGTTCAGGAAACTAGAGAAAAGACTGGATATGTAAGTAGAGACGTGGAAGATGTAAAAAGACCAAAATAGAACTTTCAGAAATGAAATCTACAGTGTCTGAGATTAACAGCAGAAGTATGGAAAATTTCTAAATTGGATGAAAGCCATAAATGTGTAAATCTAAGAAGCTCAACAAACCCTGAGCACAAGAAGTATGAAGAAAATGACAAGGCACATTATAGTAAGATGTTTAAAATAATAGAGAATCTGCAAAATGACCAGAGGGACAAAGGTAAAGGTGCCAGCAGGGGGCACTGCTTCTGACAGGGAACAGTGCAGGCCTGGCGGGAGTGGCGCAAGGTCTCGCGAGCACTCAGAGAAGAAACCTGTCAAAAATAAGGGTGGGGTAAAGACTTTCTCCAGATTACAAAGGAGGAAAGAATTCATCACCAGCGGACCTGTATTACAAGAAATATAAAAAGAAGAAAAGTTACACCAACTGGAAATCTGGATCTATGCAAAGAAATGAAGAACACCAGAATGGTAATTGTGTGGGCAGGTGTAAATTACTTTTATTGTTATTTAAATTTCTTTAAAACATAATTAGGTATTTAAAGGAAACAGTAACAGTGTATTGTGAGGTGAAGGTAATAAAGATAGATAAAAGGGTGGGAGGGAGAAACATTGTAATAAGGTTCTTAAACTATACATGAATGGTATAATACCATTTGAATTAGACTGATGAGTGAAAAATGAATATCATAAACTCTAAAGCAACATTAAAATAATATAATACACATATAGTTTATTAGTCGACAAAAGAGATAAAATGGAATCATAAAAGAAAATATAGCTAACCCAAAATTAGGTGGAAAAGGACAAGTAGGACAAAGAACAAATAGGATGGACACAACAAATTTCAAGGTGACTCAACTATATCAACAATCACATTAAATGTAAGTAATGTGGACACCTCAATTAAAAGACAGACATTGAAGCGAATGCAGATTGGATAAAAAAGCAGGACCCTACCAGAAATCTACATGTAAAGACACAAATAGGTTAAAAGGATGGACTGAAATATAACACTAATGAAAAAACGTTGAAGTGGCTATATAAGTATATCAGACAAAGTAGATTTCATGGCAAAGACTATTACCAGGAGTAAAGAGGGTTATTTCATAAAGATAAAGACATTGATTCACCAAGAGAATGTAACAGTCCTAAATATTCATGTACCTGATCGTACATGAATATGCTTCAAAATTCTTGAATCAAAATGAAGAGAACTACAGAGGCGTATGGACATATTCATACTTACAGTCAGAAATTTCAGCACCTCTCTCTCCGTAATTGACTGAGCAAGTGGAGGGACATCAGTAGCGCGACGGTGGACGGCTGGAACAGCACTGTTGAACGGCTTTCCCTAATTGACGTTACTGAACACTTTATCCAAGAACAACAAGTATACATGCTTCTGAAGTGACAGGGGGTCATAAAACAGTCTCAGTACATTTAAAGGGATTCTTATGAGACAACGTATTTTTTTTTTTTTTGCTCACAGAGGAATTAAATTGGAAATCAATAAAACATATCTAGGAAATCTCCAAATATGGGGAAACTACATACTTAAAGTCCTTGGTACAAATAAAAAATTGAGAAGTATTTATAAAGTGAATGAAAATTAAAACACAATGTACTTAAATTTGTGGGATGCTACTAAAGAAGTGTATAAGGAAATTATTAAGACTAAATGCTTTTATTAGGAAGAAAGGTCTCAGTGCAACGACTTTAGCTTCTACTTAGAAACTGAAAGAAAAAGAGCAAATTAAAACCATACTTACTCAGGAAATGGGAAATAAATGAAGCTAAGAATGCAAAGCAATGAAAGAAAATAGAAAAACCAAAAAATAAATCAATCAATAAAAACTCCAAACTGATTTTCAGAAGGTCAAAGTGACCAATCTGGCTAGACCGGTAAAAAGAGAAATAAAACACCAACATCGGTAATGGGAGAGATACCATTGCTTCAGATCCTATATAAATACTTAAAAGGTAATGAAGAAATACTATGAACAGCTTTATACTTATAAACTCAGCACGGTAGAGGAAATGGAACTGTTCCTTGAAAGGCACACTACCAAAGCTCACTCAAAAAAACAGATAACCTGAATAGTACTGCATCTATAAAATAAATTTAATTTGTTGTAAGGACCTTCCCTCAAACGACATTACAAGTCTAGATGGATTCATCAAACCTATCTTGCTGAAATTACATCAAACCAATCTTGCTGAAACCGTTGCAGAACATTGAAGAGAAAATTCTTTCTAACTCATTATATGAAACAGCACTACTCTGATACCAAAACCCGACAAAGCTGTAAGAAGAGACAGCTACAGTCCAGTATCTCCCATGCTCATAGGTGTACAAATTCTTGATAAATTTTCAGTAAATAAAATGCAGCGATATAAGGACAGTTCATCATCCCTCAAGGGGGGTTCATTTCAGGGTTGCAGTGTTGGTTTAACATGAACTGTGAAAATAAATGAATACAATTCACCATATTAACAGACTAAAAGGAAAAAAATAGTATGATCTCAGTAGATGTAGAAAAAAAGCTCGACGAAAATTCAACATCCATTCCTGATTAAAGAGAAAAACTTTTTACAAGTAGAATAGTGGGAAACTTTGCTAACCTGATGACGAGGGGCAGCTGAAGTCAATTAATCGGGTAAGGTGTTAGATAATGTTCTAGCCATCTATATCAGTACTGATTTTCTGTCTCCTTCCTCTGGCCATTATTGAGAGGCGGGTGCTGAAATTTCTGACTATAATAAGTATGAATAGGCCCATTTCTCTGTGAAGTTCTTTCAGTTTTTGCCTCAAGAATTTTGAAGCTGTTATTAGGTACATAAAACCCTGCGATAAACAGCTCAGTTAATGGTAAATGCTCTGTGCCTAACATGAGAGGCAAGTCAGAGGTGCCCCTCACACCGCGGATGGGTGGTCCTGGGCAGTGAGGCGAAAGCCAGAAAAGAAAGAAGAGGCTTCCACCTCAGAACGGAAGCACGCGATAAAACTGGCCTTGTTGGTGAGTCACATGACCGTTTATGTAGAGAAGCGTGTGGCATTTACAAAAGAACACCTAGATAAGTGACTAGCATATTTCCAGGGTGTAACACAAATATACAAAAGTTACGATTGTGTTTTTGTAGAGAAAAAGGTGTATCACTGAAAAGCCAGAGGAATGTGGTTCTCTGGGTGATAGGCTCCTAAACTCTCTTTGCTTTTTTATCTATTTTCTGACTTTCCTGCAAGTGCTCACTTTCATGGTAGTGACAGCAATAAAAGCCATTTTTTCAGAAACAACTTTTCAGCCCCATTATATAATGTAAATGTAATATAGTTTAATAATTTTAGACACATATCACTATTCTGACCTTTTACCTTTAAAATATATACGGCATTCATTCACTTAGAATTCAGTTAGTGTTTTCTTAGTCTGGCCTACCGTTTTCTTTGCCATCGGCTATGGCCCCCTTCCTTGCCTGCCTTCCTTTGCCTCCTTCATGTGAGGAAGGCATTGTAAGGGCCTGTGATCCTATTCATTGTTGTTTTTTCCACATATGTAACCAGGGACTGGGAAATGCAGAATTGAAAAAGGCTCCTCCTGAGGCTTGTCCTCCTCTCCACCCTCTCCTCTTGTCAGTTTCATTCTTGGCTTGCTGTATGCCGGCCATTCAAGGCTTCTCTCAGTTAGGGGGGCCTGGGAAGCCCATTCCCCACTGTGACTGGCCCTCGCAGGTGCTATTTCCCCTTTGTCAGGGATGCTTCCTCACCCCACCTCCACCTAGCGCTGGATTCTTTATTTAATTCTTAGCAGAGATACCACTTCTCAGGGAAGGTTTCCTGGACCTGCCCGACAGGGTTAAAGACTCTCAGCACCTTGTGGCTCTTACAGTCCCTTCTCAGAATCTGTCACTGCTGTATTAAATACTTTTTGAGTAACCACTGGACTGAAATCTTACTCCCGTCACTGGTGTGTTCTGTGAGTTGTTCTGCAGAGCTGGGCTTCAGGATGTGTTGAGTTATGAAGTCTCTTGGCTCATCTTTGACAAACCAGCTTGGCCTCTGGGTGGATTAACAGTGCCATCTGTGGCCAGGGGTTAGATGGAGCAGATGTCATTGTTAACACAATGAATTTCTTGGAAATTTCAGGTGACCCAAGAAGAAGGACAGCAGTTAGCACGGCAACTGAAGGTGACCTACATGGAGGCGTCAGCGAAGATTAGGATGAATGTAGACCAGGCTTTCCATGAACTTGTCCGGGTTATAAGGTAAGCAAAACACAGTCCAGAAATTTATTTTATTGAATTTTACACCATGCTTTTAAAAACCATAAACTGAAAAAAAAAAAGAACCTATTAAAAGTTTTTAGTAAGAAAGAACATCATATATAGGAGTGATTCTGTTCTGGGGGTTAATGCACAAGGTGTGTTAAAATTTTAATTAAGTATGTATTATACTCGAGGTACTTCCTCCATGTAAAACCTGACTTGCTCATAGTGAAGTAGACTGTGCACCTAGTGATTCTGAGAAGAACCTCCGCAACTCCCAGAGGCCCTGGTGGTGAGAAGACAGTGAGGACAGCAGCTGCGTTTGAGCGGTAGTTTCTGCCAGATACTGTGCTAAGCACTTCACATTGAATCCTCGCTTCAACCTAATAAGCTAAATACTTTCATTTATCCCCACTTTCAGATGCAGAAGCAGGTACAGAGAGGTTAAATAACTTGCTCAAAACTTACACATATTGAGTGGCAGAACTGGGGCTTGAATCTGTATCCCTGATTCCAGAGCCTGTGCTCTGAGCTTTGCTTCTTACCCGGCTCCTCCCAGCAATGAGTAAGCTAAGTAAATAGAGATTCAGCATTGCCACAGGCCATGAAGTGCACTATTCAGACTACAAAGAGTCCTTCTGTTAGCTGGCCTAGCAGGCCCCTGTGGTTCAGAAAGTGTTAATGAGTTCTAGGAAGCTGGAGGTGATGGGTGAGGTCACTGGAGTACTGCATATGCTTGCCGGCCAGAAAGATTGAGTTGCTTCTGTGGGCAGGGTTTGATTTGACTATTCTGAGTCTGTGCCTGCCCCTACTTTACCCTCTGCTCTCTAGATCTGCTGGTTTCTCTGCTAGTTAGTTTGACAGGTATGTGGAGTGGGCTCATATGAATTGTGTGTAAGCTGAATTGATACCTGATATGGGTTTCTTGTAACTTTTAGCCTCTTACAAGAGCGTTCTCTCTTTCTGGGGTGGGAGGGGGTGAGATAAGAGATTGTATTTGGGGTTTTTTTGTTTTAGTGCTAGTTAAAAATCTGAGGTCTGTTATTTTTTAATGAATACAGAGTGAATTTTGCGAGATGAAAGAGCTCTGCAGCAGGAAGGTGGTGATAGTTGTATAACGTCGTGAATACATTTAAATCCACTGAACCACATGCCTTAGAAATGGTTAAGATGGTAAATTTTATGTTATACATATTTTAACACACAGAATTAGTCCTTCTTAAAGTAATTTCCACTGCCATTTTGAAATGTTTTGTCTGGTTTTGATCCTCAGTATCTATACCCCTCTGTTGGTCAGGATTGAGGAGAGAGCAAAGGGGTTTTAATGCCAGGTACTGTTAGGTATTCAAACATAGCAAGGTCTTCTTTTCTCCTCATAGCAACTGTAAAAAGTGGGTTTTTATTATTCCCTTATAAATATCAAGGTTCAGAGAAGTCAGTTAACTTGTCTAATGTTGGTTTATAGCTAGTAAGTGGTAGGACATGGGTAAGAACTGGAATACTTCACAAGGGTAATTTTATATTGTACTCTAGTTAAGGATGTTTATTCTTAAGTATATCTTAGAGCAGCGATTTTCAGCCAGTGTGCTACAAGAATTTTTAAAACGTGTAGTACCTGACTATTTAGTCAGGTGCACTGACCTCTTTTCCCTTTGATTGTCAAATTAAGAAAAAGGACAGCGGCCAACACAACAATAGCTGTCGGTGTGAATACATCAAAATTGCACCCTTTTTTTTTTTTGTCAGATCAGCAAAAAATACATTTCCTTGGCATGTTGCAGAATTGTAATATTTAGTTCATGTATGCCATGAAATGAAAAGGTTGAAAATCGCTGCCTTAGAATCATGGAATTTTAAATTATGGGGGAATTTAGAGGTGGTGAGTTCAGCATCTCATCTGATTTAAGACTCACCACTAATGAAACTTGGACGGCCTGCTTATGCTGGTGTGGACGCATTTGTGGGGGCCCCCTCTGCCCCCAGAGTTGCTTTGATTCCCTAGTTGAAATTTAACATTGAAAAGCATAAGCCCACACACTAGACTTAGCCAAAAACAACCTGCATTTGTAATAATGTGTTACCAAGAAGGCAACTACATACAGATGTTTCTGTCTTACAGGAAATTTCAGGAGCAGGAATGCCCTCCTTCACCAGAACCAACGCGGAAAGAAAAAGACAAGAAAGGCTGCCATTGTGTCATTTTCTAAGAATCCCTTGAGTCTTAGCTACCAACTGCCAGGAAGAGCCCTCATCTTCTTTCCTCACGGTTTACGCCCCACTGGCACCTTTCTAGCCTTAGCCAGATGATCACTGCGGTAGCCTTAGACCAAGCAGCTGGCTAGTCCTCTCCGGGAAGCTAATCCTCTGGTCATTTCAAGACAGATTTAAGGAAACACTAAGGCTGCTTCAAAGATTATTGGATTATTTTAAAACATACATCTGTACACACAGACACATTCTTTTTGAAGGGCTTACATTTTAATAAGGATGAAATCAGATTTGGAACGTAAGCTGTTTGCCAAGCTGAAGTCATAGGTTTTGAAATAACTTTTTAACTTCTGGAATCATATTCCCTCCTGTTACTCTAAATAGAAACATAGGGAGGTTTTTCTTTTAATGTGAATTGCTGCCTATCTAAAACTTCTGACGTCACCTTCAGTTACCTTAAATACACTGAATCGACTCCTCAGGAGCGAGGCATCTCAGACCCTTCACAGCCTTTGTTTTCCAGTGGCCAAGATACCAAGACGCCAATGTATTTATGAATTAAAAGCTACTTTAAAAGTCTTTATTACTACTCCTACTCTCAAAGATGAAAATATTCTATGTGGCCAATATTCAGACTCACTCTGGACGCAGGCATTTCAGTGTTCTGGGTTTTCTAATTTAAGTCTTTCACATCCTTGTCGAGAGTAAAAATAAAGAGTTTATGTCTGTCTTCCTTTGTAAGTATTTCTGGATAAGGAATTCATAAAAACTAAAACTGTTTTTGTTTGTAATATAAAGTATGGAATTGATCTTTCCAGAGTCAGAGATGATTAATGTTTTTGCTATATACTTTTATACATTATTTTCTTATCAAACTAGTTAACAAGTATTTTTATATGTTTGTAAGCAACTATGCTTTCACAGCATACCTTGTGTATATGTAAAGATAAGTATTTAATTCTCACTGTTCACTTTTAACTGACAAAGAAAAACCGTGAAAACTACAGAAACTGTGGTAGAACTGTACTCGCTGTTCTGGTCCTGGTTGTCCCCGCCGTCGGCCAGTCACGTAGCTCCTCGAGACACCTCCCCAGCAGAGTACAGCAGGATGAGGAGCTGAAATCACTTCCGACATCCCTGCTAGAGACTGACTGTTGTATCAAGTAGTACGTGTAAAACTTTAAATTGACAATTAGTGTGACTGTGGATGGCTTCTGATTTTGTTTTTAATTCTGTGGATTGTGTTTAAACAATTCGAAAGTATGTTCCTGATTTTGAGATGCTAAGTGGTGTTGCACAGTTGTCACTTTATTAAACGTGCACAACAGTCCCATGAGGTTTCTAAAGCATACCCTTGTGTAGCTTCAGGTGCTAGAATTAAAATCGATGTGTTATCACAAGATGCTGCTTGATGACTTGTTATTTTGGTGGTTTCTTCAAGGAGTAACTGTTGGGGAAAACTTCCTTTAGTAGCTCTGAGCCTTTTCCCAACAATGCCTTTAGGGTTGGAATCTCAAGTTACCGTTGGCCATTCAGTGGGTGAACTTGATGTGAAATGGCTTGTTCTTAGTGACTTCTTGAATATTTCCTTAAGTCAGTGTATTCTTAAACTTTTTCTATGAAGTGCTCCTGACAAGAGCCCCAACTGTAGAGGAGAGAGGAGTTCATTTGAGGATAAAGCCTAAAGCAGCCGAAGCAAAGCAGACGAATTGATTGGAACGCTAATGAAAACCATTGCCCAGTAAGATACCACGTTTGTCCTGTGGCTTTTGATGCTGTAGACTGTCCTACATCCTCGTCAGTACTTTCAGTTGGGGAAGTTTTTAGTTTATCGTGGGTAACTTCAGATCGCAAGAAACTGTCTGCACAATGTCCAAATTTAATGGGAAACCTTTCATTTTATTCTGAATAGGTGATTAGTAGCAAAGCAGCCTGAAAGTTAAATTGTGTTATCTCATTCTGCTCACCCCACCCGTGCTTCATTCGGGATAAGTTTTATTGCTGTGTCTTAAGGTTCCCTAACCTTTCCTTTTTAATCTGCCAGTAATCCCATCCAATGAAATGTTCGTTTTATACTTTATTTTCTCCTTTAGAAGTTCTGTTTGGTTCTTTTAAATATCTTCTATTTCTCTCTTCATTACATTCATGTATTTACCCAGCCTCTCTCAATTGGGTGTCCAGAGAAGTGAGTCTTAATACCTTACCAGTTGCATGTAATAAATTAACTTCTCTTCTGTGCACCAAGAATGGTACTAGCTGTGTACCTTCCTTGGGAGATTTGGAAAAAGTCTCTCTAAGACAGCTTTCTATAGGACTTAATTCTCTTGCTGCTTTGAATATTTGAACATGGTTATAAATAGCTGTTAGGTTATTTTTTGCTGATCCCATCATCTCTGTAATTTTTGGATCTGTTCTATTGATTGATTCTTCTTTAGTTATGGTTCACATTTTCTTGCTTTTTTGCATGTCTACTAAGTTTTGATTGAATGCTGGACATTGTATATTTTATGTCGGGTGCCTAGATTTTGTGGTATTAATCTAAAGATTCCTGGGCTTTGTCCTGGCAGTTGGTTAATTTATTCGCAATTCAGTTTGATCCTTTTAAAGCTTGCTTTTAAGCTTCGTGTGGTCTCTAGTTTTTTCCTAGGGTAGGTTAGCTCCACAATAGGTGTGGCCCTTTGGGGTCTCTACAGAATACCTTGAGTAATCATTGAGGACTTTACAATTTACTGTATTTTTAGACTATAAGACGCACCCCTCCCCCCATTTGGGGGGATGAGGGTGCGTCCTATAGTCCAAATGTAGCTTGCCTGGCTCGTGGGGGGGGGTGGAGCAGATTTTTTGTGTTTTTTTCCCTTCTCTATTTTCCTCCTCTAAAACCTAGGAGCGTCTTACGGTCCGGTGCGTCTTTTAGTCCGAAAAATATGGTAGCTAGTGGGAACTGAAACAATTCTCAGCCCAAGAGAGCTCTACGGACAGTTCTGTTCACAGCTCCTGGGTCATTCTTTGCCCAGCTAACTGGAGTTTCACTCTGTACATGCATATCTAAATATTCAGCAAAGACTCATTGACCCTATGCATATTTTTGGAGCTCTTTTTCTATGTAGCTCTCTCCTTTCTAGAACTTTGTCCTGCAGTTTCTCCTGCCTTCAAGCTCCCTGATCTCCAGTGTCTGTCTTTTTAGCTCGGGGACACATTTGTGCCCTGCTTAGAATTTCTCGTCCATCTGCAGTCTGGAGTGTACCTCTAGGCAGAAAGCCAGGGCAGTTTTAAGGCCTGCCTTATCTGTTCCTCTTCCAGCAGGGATTGTAGTCCTCTGGTTATTTCCCATATTTACTCCAGTTTTCTGATTGTCTCAGGTAGGAGGTAAATCTGGTTCCTGGTCTCTGAGGTTGAAAGCTGACATCTCTCCTATTTGATTTCCATCAACAGTCAGAGGTGCCTTGTAGCCCTCTTAATCTATGACTTGAAATCTTTTCTCTATAGATGGGGGCTAGCAGACTTTTTTTGTAAAGGGCCAGGTAGTAGATACCCTTGTGGGCCAGATAGTCTCTGTTCCACTGTAGCACCGAAGCAACAGTGTGTAACTGAATGAATGAATGAATGAATATGGCTGTGTTCCAATAAAACTTTTTTTGTGAACACTGAAATTTGTGATTCAATCATTTCCATATGTCATGAAATATTAATCTTTTTGTGTTTTTAAAAATTCTTTTAAGATTGTAAAAACCATTCTGTACCAAAACAGATGGCAGACTGGATTTGATCTGTGGGCCATGGTTTGCCAATCTTGCTCTTTAGCACATTTGGCATTTAAGGTTGTGTTTCTAACTTTAGAATCTCTTATGTTTCTGTTGCTGTATGTATTTGGAAATTCTTTCAAACAGGATTTCCTGAATTGGCAGTCGCGAATTTTCTCCTTACATTGTTTAAGGATTTATAATGTTTTAGAGTTGGACACTATATCTTATTGACATGCATCTTACATTGATGATTCTTTAAATTTGAGGCTTTTGAGTTTTATAATATAAATTGGTTTCTTTATCATTTGACTCTTAAAATCTGACCTCACCAAGTTGTGTATACTTAAGGTCTGTCCTGTTCCTCTTTTAACTTTTCATCACCACTCACTCCAACCTGTTTCTTTCTCCGTTCCTTTACATAATGATCCCATTGAACAGATGACTGGCAGGTAACTATGAGGAGGTGATGATAACATACCCACTTTCAGTATCACTTGACCACTTAGGAATGTGTAACCAGTGACTGCTTACAAAATTTCAGAGTACTTTTTAGAGAAAAGATATTTTAGTTTAAACAGATTTCTTTATACAAGACTTTGCTAGGAGTTCTGGGGAAATGGATACATTGGAGCTTTTTCTTCCTACGAATTAATCAGTATCTAGTGGAGGAAGATTAAGAGTGACAAAAACCAATGCCAGGGCTGCAGAGTTAAGGCAGCATGTGAGAAGCATGCAAGAAGTCGTCAGGTTCAGCAGAAGTGGTATGTTCCTCCTGGGAAATCTGGGGAAGCTTCTTAATTAGAAGTGGTGTTTTGGTTGGAGGTTCGCGGATTGGTAGGATTTGGGGCGGGGAAGCGAGGAGGTGGGAAGCCTGGGCAAAGACACTGAGTTGGCAGAATGCAAGGTGTGTTCTGGGATTGGAAACTTAACCTAAAAGGATTTTAAGTATAATGGGAAAAAAAATGGTAAAGTAGACTCAGCTTGGGCTGTGGACGGCTTTATGTAGGTTGGTCCTTCTGTCTGTAATGGAAAACTGCCAAGGATTCAGAACGGGGTGCCTCGATTGAATCTAGAGGGGGTGGGAACAACAGGGAAGTGTGGACCTAAGGAAGGGCGATCAGGTAAGAGGTTACTGGAATCATGGAGTCTGTCCCATTTCCATTTCTTCTGCCGCTTTTGTCTAAGCCTCTTATCTCACACCCAGGTTACTACAATGGCCTCTGAACTAGTCTACTTATTTCCGTTTTGCCCGAACAAAACTGTTATTTCAGTGAGGCCAAAGGGATACATTTTAGACTGTAAATTAAATGTTATACTGCTGCTTAAAATCTGTTATCATCTCTGTGCACTTGGATGCATATCTAAATTTCTTACATAGTGTACAAGGAACTGTCATATTTCTGCTTCTTATATTCAAGTTGTACGCTTTGTTACGCTCTGGAACACACTGTTTTCCAAATCAGTTCCTTCACTCACTATGCCAATGAGCTGTTGTATCCTTTTGCTCTTGGCTTAGATGCCACATCCTCAGAGAGGCCTCCTGATTACTTATCGTAGTATCACACTGCCCTGTATTTAATTAATGACACTTACCGCCTGTGATAATTCGTGTGTCTTGCTTGACCTACCTACCACCTTAGTGTCATAAGCTCTGTGAGGACGGAACCATGCCTGCTGTGTTCACTGCTGTACCCGTGTTTCCCGGCACGTGCGGAAAAGCCATTTGAAGAATGAATAAGGCGCACAAGCAACCTCTAGTGACTGAAATATGTGGTGGTTGTGCCAGTCACACTCGGGGTTAATACAGGAGGCATTTGGAATCCGTCTGTTTTGAGCTAATTACTTAAGAGGTGGGAGTAGAAAGAGTGTGTTTGAGGGAAAGTCCAAAGGTAGAAATTTTGAGGGAAATGAATTATGGGGGTAGAAGATTAAGAAGTGGCAGAAAGCCAAGAGAAACACCCAGAACCTGGAGAAATAACCAGGAGACTCACCGTCAAGGATGTCGAGGGGGCCGTGAAAAGCTGTGCAAGGCCCAGGGACTGTGGGGAGCAGCAGTGACCGCTGCTGACTTTGAGAGGTTTGTGTCCGTCACCTGGTTGTGGGAACCAGGTTGAGGAGTAGGTTGAGGTGTGATTGGAGGGAAAGGAAGTGGAGGAAGACGGTGTGAGCTGCTCTTGTAAGAAACTCTGTGGCAAAGTCAGAGGGCAAAGGGGACAATTATCTTGCTCCATAGGGTGGGATGTTAGAGGAGTGAGAAAAAGAGCCAGTGCTGAGTACTTGATTGTAGGTATGTAGGTGTACAAGCCTGGAGGTGGATACCACTGCGTAGGTAGGTACTTAAGCACTAGAGAGATCCGAAAGCCCGGGGTTTGCATGCCGGCGTCCTTTCCTGCCTGGTGAGTGGGAATGGTCCAGTGTAGCGCTCCCCTGCCTGCCTGCGGTGAAGAGCCAGTTTTTAACATGTTTCCTCTTTTCTCTTGTGGACTGATACTTCTGCTAAATGTAGTAAAAATGAATCACTAGAAAAATAATCATGCTCTTGGATATCGTGCAGCATCAAATTGTTACAAAACTTTCCAAGTGCTCGCGTTCAGCTCCTGCATCTCATTGTAGGATGGTAATGAACGTGGACGTTCTGGGGCTGCACGTCCTGCTTTGAGCAGCACTGATGCAGCCGGTGAGGTAGCAGGAGACGCAGGTGTTCTCCGCAAGTGGTCCTCTGACTTTCCAGATAGGCTGGTAAATTCCAGCGTAAGAAAAAAATAGACACTACTTTATACACTCCAACTATCGTCAAGGAGTCAGTGGTCCTGGACGTGATGTTTGCCCTTTTCCCGTCTGCTAATATTTAAGGTTATTTGCAGTAAAAAAGAGCTCTTTAAACATACAACTGCTTAAAATATGAGAACTATTACCAATCAGTTCTAAAGCCAGGAAATAGTTAAGAACATAATCTGTTTTATGGGGAATTTAGAGCAATTTGAGAAAATGTTAATGAATGCTAGTTTACATTATGAATTTTAAGTGGAAGGTCTGACATTGCATTTCCCTCTGATGATACTTAGGTAAAGTATTGCATGTGCATTTTATTTATGAGGACATTCGCAGCTGTAAGTGACAGGCATGCAACTCAATCCCACTTTAGAAGGAAGTGGGCATTTACTGCTTTATCAAGAAGTGAGGGACTGGTGGGGTAAGACCAGCTTTCAGTGACTCCTGTGTCAGGATGCCATCAGGTTGTGCTCTCAAGATGAGAGTTGGCTAAATTGTGCAGGTGGGATAGAGGAATCCCTGGTGTAAGGAAGCTTGTGTGAAAGCCTGAGGGCTGGCCGGGTACTCAGTTGGTTAGAGCATCATCCTGATACACCAAGATTGCAGATTCGACCTCTGGTTAAGGCACATACAAGAATGAACCAATGAATGCATAAATAAGTGGAACAAAAAAGTCTCTCCTTGAACAGACACTTCTCCAAGGAAGACATACAGAGGGCCCAGAGACATATGAAAAGATGCTCAGCATCACTAGCCATCAGAGAGATGCAAATTAAAACCACAATGAGGTACCATCTCACACCAGTCAGAGTAGCCAACAAACATCAGCAAACAAATGTTGGAGAGGATGAGGAGAAAAGGGAACCCTAGTGCACTGTTGGTGGGAATGCTGACTGGTGACGCCACTGTGGAAAACTATGGAATTTCCTCAGAAAACTAAAAATGGAACTGCCCTTTGACCCAGCAATTCCGTTGCTGGGATTATACCCTAAGAACCCTGAAACACCAATCCAAAAGAACCTATGCACCCCAATATTCATAGCACAATTTACAATAGCCAAGTACTGGAAGCAACCTAAGTGCCCATCAGCAAATGAGTGGATCCAAAAACTATGGTACATTTACACAATGGAATTCTACACAGCAGAGGGAAAGAAGGAGCTTATTCCCTTTGTGACAGCATGGATGGAACTGGAGAGCATTATGCTAAGTGAAATAAGCCAGGCCGTGAGGGACAAATACCATATGATCTCACCTTTAACTGGAACATAATCAACAGAAGAAAAAAGCAAACAAAATATAACCAGAGACATTGAAGTTAAGAACAGTCTAACAATAGCCAGAGGGGAGTGGGGAGGGGTCAGTGAGGAGAGGGGATTACAGGAACTACTATAAAGGACACATGGACAAAACCAAGGGGGAGGGTGGAGGTGGGGGAGGGAGGTGGGTTTGGCTGGGGTAGGGTGGAGGGGTGGGGAGAAAATGCAGACAACGGTAATTGAACAACAATAAAAAAGTCATTCTCACTGCCCCCTGCCACTCACCTTAAAAAAAAAAAAAATAGCCTGAGACCAGAAAAAGTAAAATAACTGGTCCCTGCTCTGACAGCTTTTCAGGGGCACAACAGTGTTTGAACCCAGGTGCCCCTTGCTTAACAGTTATACAATTTCTGCCTCTTGGCCCTGAAGAGGATATTAAAACCTGCCTGGACTGGTGTGGCTCGGTGGATTGAGTGCTGATCTGTGAACCTAAAGGTCACTGGTTTGATTCCCAGTCAGGGCACATGTCTGGGTTGCAGGCCAGGTCCCCAGTTGGGGGCATGTGAGAGGTAACCAATCCATGTATCTCTTGCACACCGATGTTTCTCTCCCTCCCTTCCCCTCTCTAAAAATAAATATTAAAAAAAAAAGCTTTCTGAACTGACAGAGTGTCTAAAGCAGGGATGTCATTATTTAAATTTGACATTTTAGTAGAGATCTTTTGCTCATAGATTTCATGCTCATTAACATTCAGGTGCTATTTATACTTTGTTAGAGCATCTCATTCATTTTCAAAAGGAGCTGTTTTATTTTCATTCATTCTTGAGTTTGGGTAATATGAAGAACAAAATGAATCATTCTGTTATTAATATTAGTGGTACCAACTAACTAAATAGTGGAATGTCAGTGTCTTCCTTGATTCTGTGTTGTAATTAGGGATTAAACATTTATGTTTTGTCTTATTTGGACAATAGTATCTGTTCCTTTAAGGTATAAATATTTAACTCTGGGGAAAAAAGGTACTGACCATACAGCCCTGGCACACTGTAATATTGAACCCCTTTAAACCTGCCTGAAAAATGTGGGCTGTTTGTTAGGTCACAGGAATAATTTGACATGGAGAACTTTGGTGTGTTGACGTTTTAGCCACGGACTTGACCTGGACTAAGATTCATGTGGGAATGTGTAATGTACCCTTGCTTCCTGGAAGAAGTACACAGACCTTGAGTATGCCTAGAACATGTTTAATACACAAAGTTCAAATTAAAAAACACAAAATCTTTCATTGTTTTAAATTTTGGGTCCAAAGAAGCCCAGGCTTTATTCTCACTTGCTACAACAGTTTTCCTTCAAATAATGCATTGGTGAGGGGACAGGTGAGTGACCCAGTGTCTAAATGTGGATGTCAAGTGGGTTACAACTGGTTTGGCATTGATAAAAATATATGTCCAACAATTACAGCTGCTCTTTATGTGGCAATTTTCATTGGGCGTCTTACCTGTTTACTATCTGAAGTGCAAGTCCAAACAATTTTCATTTTTGTAGTAAAAAGTCTTTATTTCCAAAATGATTGGTTTGCCAGAAAAACTATAAATCACCTAACACAGGACTTTGGTAAAAAAGAGATTTGACGTTTGTTATAAATTTCCCCTCGTAAGCAAAAGAAGTAACACTTACGTAATAAGAAAGATGTTCCCCATGCTCAGCTGCCGAGGAACGCTGAGTTTTGGGGTTAACTCTCCAAAATTAGGGTTAAAAATACACCCAATAGGGACCAAATAAAAACATGAGATCCTGGCCGGGGTGGCGGGGGTGGGGGGTTGTCCTTGGAGTTACTTAGGAATCACCATCTTAATTAAGGAACTTTGATTTTCATGGGTTGATAGTAAGTCTGCCTCTCGATAGTTATGAGTAATGTTGCTGAAGTGGGCAGATTCTGTATGGACTCTTTATTTCTTTGCATTATGTTCCTTTGTGCGGGGAGAAAGCAGTTCATTTAAGGGCTACAACAATGACGTTGGACACGGCTCCAGAAACTCGAAGATGTGGTGACAACGGCCCCTCTGGAACGAGGGAGCAAAAACCATGTCTGTAGCTGAACATGACTGAGGTGGATAACCACTAAACAGACCCAGCCTTCCGAACACTTAATTAGTGTAGAAACACAAAGGACAGACCCAAATGAGGTTTTTATTGAACAGTCTCTCTTGTGTTAAAGAAAATAATACAGATTCAGGGCTATAGTGTGTATATGTTGTGTTTGGAAATATCCTGATGCGTTTAATGCAAGTTCTGAAAATAGTGTATTCAAAGCATGGTATGCATCTTATCCATGATACACATTTGGATTAAGCATAATGAAAAAGACCTGCAACAGAAAGGAAACACTAATTTTAACAATAAATGAATGAGTAAAAACTGCCGATGGACTCAACTCAGTACGTGTCCTTTTCTACTAATCCTTGGTACTCAGTCTCCCTGCATTTGGTGTGCTTATGAGTGCTGGGGAGGGGGTGGAACACCTGGCCTTCCCTAGGGATGTGCCGAGGACCAGCGCCCGAGGCTGGAGATCTGGCCTAGGTTTGACTTCCCGCCAGATTTCCTTGCCCAGCTTGATTCTGTCATACTCTTTTTCTCTCTAGATTTCTACCTTTCTTCTAAAGGGCTCTGCAACACCTTTCTACAGAAGAAAGCAAAGCTCTTTCTACATATAAAATTTTATGACTAAAAAAAACCACCTTTAAAGTACAGAGATAGTATTTTTGTTAAAGGAACGTCTTGGTGGGCTGTGGGGAGACTCAGCAAAATGTTTGCATAAGTTAAAAAATGTTAGAACTGGTTTGAAAACTTGAAAGTCTAGATGTGTGTTGGAAGATTTTAAAAACTCAGGTTTGGGACTGGTAGCAAGGGCTTGGTCCTTGTAAGGATCTGGTATTGGGAACTTCATTAGGCTGGCTTCCTAGGAAGATTGTGGCAAAAAATACAGTAAATCCCCCCAAACCAGGGAAAAATTCTTTCTAGACTCAGTCACCCTTTGTATCAGGTGTAAGAACTGGCAACCTTACATTCAAATAAAGCAGCCATCATTTCCTTTGGGGTGTCGGGAACCAGTATCAGGAGGTGTGATAAATGGACTCAGACTTGCTCAGTGAAAGCCAGAAAGCCACCCTGCAACAGTGCTCCTCTTCCAGTCTATCAGCTCTGTTCTTACCAGCTGTTTTCCCCAAGAACTATTGATGACCGAAGAGACTCAACAAGGGACCTAAAGCTCCACTCAGTGAGAAAAGGTGAGAAAACAATGGCTTCCTGCAAGAGAAAGCCTGCCAGAGATGAGAATGAGGGCGTCTGCGCTGTGTGTGAGGGGCGTGTTTCCTGCTGTGCCCTGGGACCGGGGCGTGGCGTCACTTCCAGACGCAGTTGCCTCGTGTGGAGGCCAGGGTCTCTGTCCTGCACCCAGGTGGGTGCTCCACAGGGACACATTTCCGTTTGGTACAGCGTGGCTGACACTACCCACGTCTGTGCTCGAGCCGGGCTGGCTGAAGATGAGGGAGCCCGACTCAGCCTGTGCCTCTCAAGAAGTGTACAGAGAGGATGTCCCTGGTGTCCACAAGACTACTGGGCAAATGACACTGCAGAAATGAAAACTAGTGCACACGATTTACATTGCCTTAAACAAACAAGCAAACAAACAATCCAGCCACTGGTGACTCTGGAGTCTGGAGCACAGCCCTGGACACTCGGACCCTCGCTAACAAGGGTGAACGTTGCAGGCTCTGATCTCCTTCTTGTCTTTGCAGCTGGTGAACTGGGAGCTTTTGAACCTCTTCTTTACAGTCATGTAGCGTTCCTGAATCCCGCCTCCGCACAGTTTGGTGCATTCCGACCAGGCTGTCCACGGGCGCATCCTACAGCCTGAAGGCGTGAGAAGGTTAGGCCAGCAGAAACCAGGGATAGGACAGGGGTGCTGGACTCAAGTACTCACAACTGTTAAATCTGTGTGTCTGGGCTTGGCCACTGCTTTTGTGTGTAGTGTGTTGTTGAATGAATTAATGCTTAGAGTCCTGATTAACGACTGTTAGTTCATAGACTGCAAATACTTCGCAGCTCCTTCCCCCCAAGGGGCAGTCTGTTTCTCTACCTCTTGAATCTGGGCTTGATTATATGTATGGCTTGCTTTGGCCAATGGGACATGAGCAAACATGGCTTGAAAAAGCCGCTGGGGACCCTTCCACCACCACGTAAGAAAGCCTGACTAGACTGTTGGAAAGATCCTATGGAGGAGAGGCCCCAGCCACCCTAGCTGAGACCCCAGAAATACAGGTGAGACCGGCATAGACCTCCCGGCCCCAGCTGAGCCGGCCGCTGACAGTTACCGTGTAAATGAGCCTAAGCTGGACCCAGAAGACGCATCCAGCTGAGCCAGCCCAAGTCGACTGAGCCACAGAATCTTGTTAGTACACGACTGTTTTAAATAGCTACTGTTGTAGGACCCGTGAATGCAGCAACCACTCAAGTTGCAGTTAACCCCTTCATGTCTCAATGCTTTCCTCCCCAAATACTTAGCCACCCAAATACTAAGTAAACTCAAGTCTAATTTATATTTCTTACATAAGTGTGTCCTCCCCAAAGAAAACTTCCTGACCTCCAGATATTAGGTTAGATCTTTAAAAAAAAGAGGTTCCTTGGCACTCAGTATATGACTCCTTTGAAGAACCGGTTTATGGTCATTCACCACTACACCAAGTTTCATGGAGGCGACGACCATGGCATAGTGATGGCCTGGGACGTGGTTGGGCTTGAATGAATGTGGACTGGCCGACTGACTGCTGGGTACCAACAGAGAACATTCTGATAAGCGAACAGCTTCCTGTTTGAAAGACCGTGACCTGCCGGGTTGCGCCCTGTGCGCATTTCTCATCACCCTAGCTGGAATGCTTTCAGGAGAGAAGAAAAGGGGTGATCTGAGCTGTGCTTTAAAAGTCACAAACTCAACATACCCTTAACTTCCATGTTTATGTGGGCACCTCCGCTGCCCACTCTAGGGAATCTAAAGACCGTCCAGCCACTGGCCTGCACCCCAGACTGACCTTGGGTCTTCCCAACTCATTGTTTCACGGACTTGCTGGGGATTTGGCAGTTTGGGCTTGGAGCAGCTTATTCGGCAGCAAAGCTGCTCAGGCGGGGAGTTTTTTAAATCTTGAAACTCCCTCAAGTTGTGTTGGAGGAGAGGGGCACAGGATCTCTTTCCTGCACTACAAACTAGGTTTGATAACTTGCCTCTATGCCTCGTTTTGCCACCTCCAAACCACTCAATCTGTGAAATTCACTCTCGCTTAAAACCTTCACCTATAGAGCCAAGTCTCAAATCCTCAGCAGGCCACTAGACCTTCCCAGTCTGGTCCCCACCACTCCATCCCGGTGTCCTGCCAGTCCCCTTGTTCGCTGCTCCATCTGCACCCATTTCTTGCTTGAACACACCATGTTCTTTGGTATCTCTGTGCCTGTGCAACTGCTCATTCATAGGGAAGGGGTGCCCTTCTCCAACGGGCCAGCTCCTACCAGTTCTCCAAGACCCGCTCTAATTCCCCGCTTTGACGTCTCCCTGAACACCAGCCTCGCACTTGGGAGCAGTACCTGGGAAATGCTCCCCATCAGACTCTTCCCTCAGCTGCTCACTCCTCCGGCTCTCTCTGGCCTCTCTCCAGCGCAGCTTCTGGATGGATGGATTTCGGCATTTCCGGACACGGCACTTTTTTCGCTGCACAGTCTCTGGGCAGGGTGCGCCTCCAAACTGAGGCTCCATTTGGATCATCCGGGTTCGAATCACATGGCCTTTCCCACATGACTTGTTACATTCAGACCATTGGGACCACTCGGTGAGCTCACAGTCGATGGCTGGCAAGACACAGATGGGCATGAGTGTATCTCATGTCTGAAACGAGATACGGTCACTTATGCTCTCCTTTGAACATCTCAACACAAGCTTGTGAGAAGTGCAAAGCAGGTGCTGTTCTCATTTCACAGAAGAAATCAAGACTCCAAGAGGCAGATTGATTTCATCCAGCCCACGTGGTTGGTAGGCAGTAGAGGCAGGATTGGTGCCTAGGTTATAACCGACATTCTCTGGCCTCTCTGTGACTCAAGAAGGCTTTGGGGGGACTTTGCAGATGTGCTCAGAGCTTCTTGCCTTGCTTTCTGAGCTTCTGGACTAGATCTGAATCTGGGCAAGCAGCCTGAGTAATAAGGGAGAGGAAGCATGAAACGCTACTAGTGCATTTCAGAGGAAGCCAAAAAACAGATTATAGCCGAGGGTGTCTGATGCTCCAACATCTAAAAAAGAAGCTGTCTTGGGAGACTAGCCAGAAAAACGGGCTCTCTCTGCTTTGGAGATTAGTCTCCAGGTAATACATACAGCTGATCACAGAGATTTTGGAGGAGATGGGGGTGAGCAGTGAGCTTCTGAGAGCTTGGCTTGTTTTCCTGCTGGCTGGTCTTATCACAGCTGCAAGGGTACCAGAGTCACTGATTCAATGTCCACCCTCTGGTCATGGATAAATAATATGGTCAGAGGAAGGAGGAATAGAATTAAAAAGCTTGGAAAATCCACTGGTCAGACTGCCCCTAACTGGGGACAGTGGGGTGTGGGGGAGGGAAAGAACCAAGGTTTACAGAGTCTTGTGCTAAGTGTTTTTCATATAAGTTTCCCACTTAGACACCATAGCAACGTGCAGTTTGTGTGCTTTGTAGATGGTAGTGGGATCCTCTTTAGTAATGAGGAGATCGAGAGTTTAAATAACTTTGCTAACACAGAGGTCCAAATCCGTGCGCTTTCTCCCTCCCCAGCAAACGGTTGGGTTCTGTGACCTAGCAGTGTGATCCCGCGCTGGGCTGGGCCGGTTAACAGAGGACAGAGGGGTGGGCTTGCAAGAGCGCCAGGACTTACGGCATTCGGGCAGCATGCACTTTTCCACCTGCTCCAGCTCCTCGTTGCAGTCCCCGAGCTCGGCCAGAGACTTGAGCATCCGCTGGCGGGTCCGCATGCCCTTCCCACAGGTCACGCTGCAGTCGCTCCACTCAGACCACGGGGACAGCAAGCATGGGATGGTGTCTAGGCCGAGAGCCAGGGTTGCCACTGAGATTGGGCCCCTCTTTGCGTTGTTTGGTCTCTGTGTCCCCCTCCCCCTTTTCCCCACTCTGGCCCCAGAGTAAATTGAAATTGACCGATGGGTTCAGATAACTCAAGTGAACCCCATGGGGCAAGAAATGGCTCAGCAGACTACTGCTCTTGTCACTCTCCTGCAGCTCCCCCGGCCCTGCTGGAGGCTGACATGACACCCGATGATATCGAATACACAGGTGATATGAATACACAAGTCTCCGCTAGAAACACCGCTGAGGGTATGAGCAGGGGCTCACCGAAGACGGAAACATCTCACGCACGCCAGGAGCCGTACACTAAAAGATGGGCTCTGCACTGCACTTTCGGACACTGGTGCTGAAACCCCTAGAATGTGCATGGACCGTGAGCATGTGTACATATGTGTGCTGATATGTGGGCCTGTGTGCATCTTTGCATAGAGCAGGGGCTGTCATGCTTTATGGGCCAGGCAAATCCAACGTGAAAGAGCGGGGAGGCCTAGGATGACCTGGAGAATGTTCATCCCGCCTACATGAACTGTTACCCTCGCAAAGAGACTGGGCCTCTAGACACAGCTGCAGGTGACACCAACTTGCCATCCCAGCATTGCTCAGAATGTCCCTCCAAGGAGGCCACTCTCTCTGGGTCTGGTTGATGTCTGCACAGCTATGGCCCTTATCTTGATCCTAGCAGTGCCCAGCAAGGGCGGTGGACCACATTTTTCCCTGCACCTGCCCAACCTCCGACCTTGTTGGAGGTGGTAGCAGGGGGTGCTGCGGTCCTGCATACTGTCCCTGCCCCCGTCCCTCGCCACCTCCCGTGCCCACTCACGGCACTCAGGCATCATGCACTTCTCCGCCTGGGAAGTCTCTGCCTTGCACATGGAGCCGTCCGCTGGGCTCATCTTGACCATGCGGTGCCGCTTCTTCATGCCCATCCCGCAGGTGGCGCTGCACTCGTCCCACTCACCCCACTCCGTCACCAGGCAGCTGCTGGAAGCTGGGGAGTCCGGAGGCCTTGGAGTCGCGTCTTCCGCTTTGGGAGCCGGGTGCCTGCCCTGCGCCGACCCTCCCCTGCCCCGTGCCCCCACTCACAGCACTCCTCATTGACGGTGCACTTCTCCGTCTCTTCAGTGGGCAGCGTGCACACGGAGCCGTCCTCCGGGAACTGCTTCACGTACCTCTCCCGGGACCGCATGCCCAAGCCGCAGGAGATGCTGCAGGGCGACCAGGTGATCCACTCGGACATGGTGCAGGTGGAACCATCTGCAACAAACGGAGCGGACTCTGCTGCCCTAGCGCCGCGGGCCAGGGGGCGCGCCACACAGGGCCCTGGGGACCCAACTCTAAGGCACAGGTGGCAAACACAAGGCCAGGACCGAATCCAGCCTTCCCACCTTGTTTCTACCCAGAGGCAGCAGCCCTGAGCTCTCCCTTAACAGTTAAGGAGTAGTTACACTTATACAGTCCTAAAATTACATTCGGCCCTTTGAAGGCAACCGCCAGGCTGATGTGGCCCCTGGTGAAAATGAGTTTGACACCCCGTCTTTAAGGGCAGGAATCACGAAGGAACCAGCTGGCTTTCAAGGAGAGTTAGGCCGTTGAGGATATGAGGGAATATAAAAGGTATACATTTTTTTAAACCAGAAATTTCTCTAAGAAGAAACAAAATGCTTTTTTCTAGGCACATGGGACAGCAAGGGTTACTCCTTATCTTACAGTAATACATATGAAAGAGACTTGGATGGATAGAAGGATGTTTTATATGTAATACGTGTGTGACAGATATAAATTTAATGTACATATAATTTAAGATAGTCATAGTCCACTTGTATGGTCTAGGATGTATTATACATTTAAGACCATTTAATAAAATTCAAAATTCACTTCCTCAGTCACCAACCACATTTAAGTGCTGACCAGGCAGGCGTGCCCAGTGGCTACCATAGTGGACAGTGCAGATACAGAACATTTCCATTGCGACAAAGTTCCACTGGGCAGTACTGGAAAGCCATTACATAGGTCGTGTTCTGAGACGCTGTGGGAGCTCTTTGCTCGGAGGAAACTGAGACTTCGGTTATTGTCTAAAGCCGCCAGTTCCCAGTGTAGAAAAGTAGACGAGAGAATTTTGTTCCTAAGGGTAGAGAATGTCACTGGCCTTGGGACGTAGAGACCTGAGGGCTGATTTGTACCCAAAGATCAGGTTATACTAAGTGGCCACAGGCATCTCAGTGCCTCAGTTGAGGCTGGTAACAAAGAAGAGAGGATGCCAACTGCTAATGGGAGCAAACGGTGGGGTGGCGAGTGAGGGAGAGAACGTCTGCGTGTGCCAGGCGAGGGAGACGTAGAGGAAGAGTGAGGAAGGCAATATAGCCAGACTTCTGTGTTGATATCTCGGACTACACACGGCTTTGCTCCCATGGGGGGGGTGTTAGCAAAGGCCATGGGCATGTAGGAGACACTCAGGACCGGGTGAAAAAGATAACGGAACCTCTCAGCAGGGCCTGGGGGGCCTGTTTCCAGGGTGGCGGTGGTGTGCTGCTCCCGCAGGAAACACAGGAGAGAGTGTGTGCGTGTGCTTCCTTAGTTCTTAAACAAGAAGAGGAAAGTGAAGTGATTCATCTACCAGCCATCCATTTATTCATGTCGACAAAAACACCGAGAGCTTAGTGGTATGCTCTGAGGTTAAAAGGTGTGAGAGATGTGGATCTTCTGTTACGAGAGAGAGAGAGAGAGAGAGAGAGAGAGAGAGAGAGAGAGAGAGAAAGAAACTGGCAGTAATTCCAGGCCTTGAAAATATGACAATGGACGTGATACCAGGGCATTGAAGAGGGAAAAAGTCACCCCTTCTGGGAGTTCTGGGGAAGATTTCCCACAAGAGGGCACATCTCAGCGAACTCCGTTGGGTAAGGGATATTTGCATTTGAGGTGAAGGGAACATGTTGTGCAAACACCCCTTTGTGGAGTGTGTGCGCGTGGCACTGGGAGATGAAGCTGGAAAACACGCCTGTGCGTGTGCACAGACTGTCACCTGCGCACGTGTGGAGCCTGCACATTGTTATCTAACCTGTGGGCAGTGCAGCTGCCCAAAGCTGCTGGTGCAGTGAGAAATCAAAGCCGGAACCCACATGTTAGAGCCAGAGACAAGGCCAACTAATGGTACGTGCCCAACCAAGTAAGATAATTGTGTTCCGGTGTGATATGGTTGGAGGTACAGGGCTTGGTAAGCCCCAATTCAGGCTTGTCAAGACATCACCCTGAGCGGGAAGAATACCTTCACCCCAACCCGAGGGATCTTCTGAGAGGAAGAGATTGGAGTCAACAGGCTCTGTTCTTGAAGTATCCCCCAAACAGATGTCCTCAGGTGCCTTTACTGACAATGTGTGTTTCAGTGTTGCAGTATAATGTTAATTGCATCAGAGGAGCGTCAAAGTGCTCATTTTCACCAGGCCTCCACCTGGGTTCTCTGCAGAGCTATTTTTGCCAGTAAATTAAGCTGAGGAGTTTGCACATGGGCAATAAGGAGCCACAGATTTTTCATTTAGGGAGTGGCATGATCAGATCTTTGTTTGCAAAGGATCCTTCTACTGGCTCCCTGGGAGTGGAGAGAGATGACAAGGTCTGGGATAAAGGCCTGGCTAAGATAATCAGGGAAACATTTTTAGACATGGTTGCCACAGTAAAATGTACACTCAAGCTGTCATATAATTAACTTCTGAATGTCCAAAGGGGTCTTTGTTTCCTTCCTATTCTAAATGCTCCCCAAATAACCAAGTGCAGAAGGGAACCTGGTATGGACACAAGAGAACTTTATTTGTCGTTGAGTGGGGTAGCTCCTGGGGAGTATGTACCTTAGGTACAAAAGGCAGACATATTTGCAGAAATAGAAAACTCTATTCTAAAATTCATAGGAAATCTCAAGGGCCCCTGAATAACCAAAACAATCTTAAAAAAGAAGAACAAAGTTCCCAAAGCAGGAAGACTCACACTTTCTTATTCCAAAACTTACTACAAAACTACAGTAAGCAAAACAATGTGGTACTGGCTGATAGACCAATGGAATCGAATGGAGAGCTTAGAAATAACCCCTTGCAGATGTAGTCAAATGATTTTTACAAGGGTGCCAAGACCATTCAATAGAGAGAGGACAGTCCTTTCAATAAATGGTGATGAGAAATTTGGATGTTCATATGCTAAAGAATTAAGTTGGGCCCTTATTAATACCATAGAAAAAATTAACTGAAAATGGATCAAAAACCTACACATAAGAGCTAAAACCATAAACTCTTAGAAGAAAACATAGAGCCAAAACTTCATGACATTGAATTTGGCAATGATTTCTTGGCTAGGACCACAAAGGCCCAGGCAATCACAGAAAAAGAAGACAAATTTGACTTCATGAAAAGTAAACTTTTGTGTATCAAAGAACAATATCACCAGTGAAAAGGCAATTTATGGAGTAAGGAAAAAATATTTGCAAATCATATCTGCTAAGAGATTTATATCTAGAACACACAGAGAACTCCTAAAAGCCAACAATAAGAGACTAAACAACCTGATTCAAAAATGGATGAAGGACTCGAATATACATTTCTCTAAATAAGATATATGAATGGCTATTAGCGCATGAAAAAATGCTGAACATCACTAATCATTAGGGAGATGCTACCAAACCACAGAGAATACCTCACACCCATTGGGATGACTACTATCAACTAAAAACAGAAAATACAAGTGTTGGTGAGGATGCAGAGAAGTTGGAGCCCTGTGCACTGCTGGTGGGAACGTAAAATGGTGCAGCCCTGTGGAAAACAGTATGGAGGTTCCTCAGAAAAATGAAAATTAGAATTACCGTATGACCCAGCAATTCCACTTCTGGATATATGTCCAAATGTATTGAAATCAGAGTCTCAAAGGTACTTGTACACCAATGTTCACAGTATCATTATTCATAGTAGTTAAAATGAAGCAACCTGTGTCCGTTGACAGATAACTGAATTTAGAAAGGTAATATAGATGCGTGATGGAATATCATTCAGCCCTTAAAAAGGAGGTGAGTCCTGACAAATGCTACAACTCGGATGAACCTGGCATACATTAGGCTGAGTGAAATAAGTTAGTAACCGAAAGGCAAACATGAAATGATTACACTTACACGTGGCCCCTAGAGTAGCCAGATTCATAGAGGCAGGAAGTGGAGTGGAGGCTGCAAGGGGCTGAGGGAAGCGGGAATGGGAGTCATTATTTAACAGGTGCAGAGTTTCAGTTTTGCAAGATTAAAAATAGAGAGTTGTGGAGATGGGCAGTGGGGATGGTTACACAACCAGTAAGTGTACTTAATACCTCTGAACTGTACACTTAAAGATGGTTATGCTGGCAAATTTGATGTTAGGTACCACAGGAAAAAAAAAAAAAAAGGAAAAAAAGCGGGCACAGCCCTGACTGGTGTGGCTCAGTTGGTTGGGCTTCCTTCCGCAAAGCAAAAGGTCACCAGTTCAATTCCTGGTCAGGGCACACGCCTGGGTTGCAGATTCGGCCTCCTGGAGGGGTGCACATGATCAGATGTTTCTCACATCAATGTGTGTCTCCCTCCTTCCCCTCCTCTCTCTAGAAATAAATAAATAAAATATTAAAAAAAAAAAAGGCAGACACAGCCCAATGTGTTTTAGAGCTCTTATTACCACGCGGGAGCCACCTGAACTGGGATAAGGAAGGACTGTCCCCTGTGGAGGGGTAAAGACCCTCACCCCCACCACAGGCCTCAGTCAGATGGCCCCCAGCCCCAAGGAAGAGAGAGCACCCTCGACATTGCCAGGCCTGCCACAGCCTCCCCCGGCCCGTCTACGTCGGGCCTCACGGCCCTTGGAAGTGTCCGACCACGAGCACAATAGTCAACAGTAAACTGCTGTGGAAGAGTGGCTGGGGGGGGGGTGTTCTGCCTGCCCCCCGGGAAGAACCAGGGGTGAGTGACCTGCAGTGGAGTAAGCCTCCTCCAACCAGCCTCCGCTGGGAGGTGTTTTTCTTCCTGCCATAAACCAGCTCAGTCTGTACATCCCTTCCCGTCGCCTCGCTGCACCTCTGACACAGTGAAGATCACGGAGCACAGAGTATACAGAGATCTGTCCAGACGGAGCGGGAGCCGTACCCTGGAAAGCAGGCAGCTGACCTTTGCACAGCAGCAATCATGTGTCAGCTGGGAGCTTTGGCCATCAGGACATAGGTGGTGCAAGCTCAGAGGTCGAGCCTGACCTTTAAGCAATGCCAGAGGGAGAGAGACAGGCTGAGAATTCCTGCAATCAGCCCCCAGGTCCTGAGCACAAGGAAGTGACTCAGGCTGAGGCAGGACGTGAAGAGGGTCTGTCAGCGACACAGAATCAGGGCAATGGATCTAGATTCAAACTTGCCCAACCGGTTCATCTGCTTCTTCTTCTTCTTCTTTTTCTTTTTTTTTAAATTTTACTTATTTTTAGAAAGAGGGGAAGGGAGGGAGAAAAGGGAAGGGTGGGAGAAAGAGAGGGAGAAAAACATCAATGTGAGAGAGAAACATTGATCGGTTGCCGTGACCAGGGACCGAACCTGCAACCCAGGCACATGCCTTGACAGGGAATTGAACTGATGACCTTTAGCTTTGGGGAACATTGCCCAACCAACTGAGCTACAATGGTCAGGGCTCATCTGCTTCTAAAGAGAGGATGGAGTTAAGGCCCAGAAGCAGGCTACTTGCTATTTGTAATTTGTCATGAGACGTTTGCTGGCTCTTCAGTAACCTGTGTATATTTACTTCCATGGCTGGGGAAGGAGGTGGGTGGCCAGTCAGTCTCAAGAATTCTTTTGAAGTCATAAGACATGTCCTGTGCTCCGAGTCCTGGAGACACTGCTGGAGATGAGGGACTGCCCTAGGTGGGCCCCACCGACAACCACAGTGAGGGTCCTGGTGCCCCACCAGGGACACAGCCTGACCAGGTGTGCGGGGCTGGTATCACCAGGCAGACGTGTCCCCTCCTGAGCTTCTGCCAACCACTTGCTGGCCTGGGGTATCTCCTCACCTTCATCGCTGCAGCCAGGGCCCATGCAGGGCTGGAAGTCCTGGGTGTCGGGGCAGGGGACACTGAGGTCCAGCTGCGCCTTCAGCATGCGCTGCCGCATCCTCTTCCCCTTGTCGCAGGTGGAGGAGCTGCAGGCGGACCATGGCGACCAGTTGGAGTAGATGCAGGTTTCAGGGGTGTCATCTGGGAAGAGTACGTGACAGGTTTTCCCTGGGAGCCTGTGGCCACTGGGACTGACCGTCTCCTCAGACAAGCTCTTTTAGGGACAAGAAAATCCCTGCTGCCTGACCAGCTTCTGTGAGCCTGACGCTCTGGGTGGAAGTCAGTCACCTCTCTTTAAAAATTGTACGTTAGCTTCCACTAATAAATATCTAAATAATCTAATAAGAAGGAAAGATTCTCTTCCTATCCCTTCCCCTCGACACATGAACATCTTTCCCTCACCGTGGCAGACATGGCTCCCACATGGGTGAGGGCACACACCCGCCACTCTGGGGGGGCACGGGGGTTTTGTGTTGCTGCCTCATCTTCCTGGTGATCGCGACACGTACACGGGGGTCATGACGAGAGTAAGAACAGCCAGTGTTCACTGAGCACGTACTATGTGCCAACACGGCTCTGGGAACCATACATGCTCTCTCCCACTTGAGACAGCAACTCTCTCTGGGGCAGGTTCTGTTACTGTCCTCATTTTACAGGTGAGGATACCGCGATAGAAAGGTGGGCTTCTCACCCAAGGCCGCAGAGTGAGAGCCCTGGTTGTGTGACCCCAGACCCTAGGAGAAAACTGGAGCTGAAGCCATGGCTCTGCCACCCTCCCCCCCCCGACTGTAGGGCCTGGGACTCGCTCTCCTGGCTGGGGGAGTGGACTCCCCACAGGCCAGCAGGAGAATCAAAACAGAGAGGGGTCTGAGGGAGGTGAACCCTGTGCAAATGCCATTTACTGAAGGTTTTCAAGGCCCGAGGCTTTTGAGTGCTGATTCATTCCTGTGTCACACCTTCCCTAATTCACCGATACTTTGTGCCTAGTCTTGGCCTTGCTTTAGATTATATATCTCCAGCAGAAACCCTCAAAAATGGGGTTACCAAATCAAAGGATGTATCTGTGGCTTTTAAAACATGTTAGCAAATTGCTTTCCTAAAAGATGGTGCCAATTTATGTTGCCACTGGCAACAAAGGGAAACAATGTACCTTCATCTTTCTCTTCCGGAGCCAGGTCTGCTACAATGTCATCCACGTTGTCAGGTATAATATTGCATTGTTCCCCCTGCAAAAGGAATTTTCCTCAGAGGCCTCACATTAAAGAATGGAATGTGTGGAGGGAAGATGAGGGAGGATGTGACACCTAGTGCCCACTCTGTATTCAAGGCAGAGCTCTGGGACAACATTTACAATCTGACTGAAAAAGAAATGGCAATAAAGCCACTTCCAAACCGGACCGGTGGCAGACCATTGTTAATTGATTGTGGAACTCATGATGAAACCTGTTTGCCTGGATCCAATCATTCAGTTGGGCATCAAACCCTATTATGTTCATTTTGCTCATTTGTATTGTATGAATAATTTGTATACTAGAAACCTTGGGAGGCCCAGGGATGCCAGGGACCCCATAATTCAAGAGCAGAAAGGGGTACAAGCTCCTCATACCCCAGGTGGGAAGGGTGTGTGCCAGGGCAAGCTCTAACCCAGTACCTTCCGGGCAATTCTCTCGATGACGACCCTGGCTACTTGCGTGATGGACCCGCCCTCTGGGTCATAAAAAGGACTCTGAGGATGGTCCAGGCTGGTCAGGGGCCGGATTTTCTCCTGGGGAATTGTGGGTTTGTTGGGCGACTGCAGTGGGGGGAAAAACAGAGAGTGGGAATTAAAATTGGTTAAAAACCACAAAAGCAATTTTTTTATTTGCAAAAGCAATTTGTAGTCTGCTCGGAACAAAAAGCTTGATAGGAACTTAACAAGTATAACTGCTATTTATTTTGCGGAATTCTGTTCACGCCCTGCGTCGTGCACGGCCATCTGCTGGTCCCGACTTCCAGATTCCCCTGCGCACATGGTAGGTTCCTGCCCAGAGGAAGAAGCCATGCTGTGGAGAGGTCGCCCCAGCTAGGGGCCAGGTGGGCCTGAACGCAGAGCTCTTCCTACTAGCCCAGGCATTGGCAAACTTTTGTCTGCAGAGGGTCAGATGGTAAATATTTTAGGCTCCGTGGGCCAAACTGTGTCTGTCGCAAGGACTCAACTCAGCTGTTATGGTGAGAAAGCCGCCCCAGACAACACGTAATTGAGTATGTGAGGCTGGGTTCAGCAGTTTTATTTACAAATTAGGTGGAAGGCCAGGTGTGTCCCACAAACCGTAGTTACCACCGTCTGTCCCAGGCCATTCTACCACTGGTTCTCTGATGACTCCGGATTTTGATCATGTTGGTGTGTTGGCCATAACTGAGAAATATTGGCATCAGCAGAGATTCCAAACTCCTTAGCCTGGTTGTCCAGGAACCTTTGGAATGTGGCCCAGCCCCCTTTCTCCCTCTGCTCCTCGCCCCACTTCCTCCAGACATTTGCCTTTTGCCTGCTGTTCCCGGGCTTGTGGAAGGAGGAACTGCTCTTTAGCAGATTCCCTTTCTACCCCCTCCTGGCGGGATGATGAGTGCGTGCTACCGCTCTGTGAGTTCATGTAGGACACAGCCTGGGCCACATTCCCCTTTGTGTCCAGGACCCCCGCAACAGGGCTGGGCAAGGTTTGTCACTCACTACTCCAGGCACACACCCACCTCATAGGTCACCCCGCTGTCAGTGCCGGCGTCCCAAGGAATCAGGTCCTGCACCACCTTCTGCACCCAGCCGCACTCCTTGGTGCACAGGTCCTCTGCAGACAGGCCCACATTCCAGTCGGGGCTCGGGCCCATCATGGTCAGGAAGGACATTAAATGGCGGGTCCGGTCCACAGAAAACTCAGCCGAGGGTGCTGCTCTCCTGGAAACCAATCACAGAGACCATTCCATTAGGGACTCCAGGGAGCCCACTCCGAGGGCCATCTGGGCAGGCCACGGCTAAAGGATGAGAAGCACAGAAGGAATGTGGGTTCTTGGTCTCCCACGGCCTTTGGCCATGAGTGGTGTACACCCTCCTCTCCGCCAAGTCTGCCCACTGGCCACATGTAGAGAGCCACATGCTGCCATTCTATTCCACACCTCTCATGTGTACACAGCATGTACTACTGTTTTGTACTTTCGCATTGATTTGTTAGCTGCTTATTGCCTGTCACCTCTCACAGGAATGACTATACGCTCCGGGAAAGCAGGGCTTTTGCCTGTCTTATCACGGCTTTGTTTCCAGTTCCTGTAACAGTGCTTGGCACGGAATGATTCTGAATAAATGAATGAACGGATACTTGGTTCTACGTGTGAGCCCAGCTGTGTTGGATATGAGAGGAACTTTACAAATAAACGCTGGCTAACGCCCCGAGCCCTTATGCTTTCTCGTGGAATCCCCAGAACGGAATAATTGATTCCAATTCATGGATGCGGAAGCTGAGGCTCGGAAGGGTTACGTGGCTTGTCCAAAGTCACTAAGTGGTAGAATGGAGACCACAACCCAAAGGTCCACATTCATTCAAGGACAGTATTATTTTCATCATCAGTTTCTAAATCCTCCACCTGCCTCCTTGTCACTGTGCTGAGATCTCCATTGTGCCACCAGAGGGAGTGTCTTCCCCATCCTGCTGTCTGCATAACAGGCAGCTAGCTTTACAGCAAGGCCCTGCCCTGGCACCAGGCTCTCAGCCACTGCCCCCCTTCAGTGTATGGGGACCCCCCCCAAGGAGCCAAAGACCTTTGGCTGACAACCCCTGAGCCACATCCTGTCTCCTCGTGTTGCTAAGAAGAGGTTGTAGGCGAGGCTGGCGGTGGCCCACGGAGGAGCTGGTTGGAGGGTTAGAGTCAGTCGACACCAGCTTGGTAGCAGGCCTGTGTTACTTAGTTTCTCTTTCCCTGCGGGGTTAGAATTATTATACTGTTTTGTAGGGAAGAAAGGAAAGTGTAGAGAGGTTCATGAACTTAGAGATAATGGGGGCGAGGCTTGAGGTTTGCAGGCCGAGCTGCCTGACTCTGCGCCCCCGGGCTGCTAATCGTGAGGAATCCTTGGCTGGGGGCCAACTCATCTGTTCAGTCCAGCTGGCAGCTGGTCCACCTCAGCTGTTGAGGAGTCCCTGTGTCCCTCTGCTGGGACCAGCTGTTTCTGGCTGCCTTCACCTGTCCCCGGAAAGCATCGACTCCAGATCTGGCCAGGCCCCATGGCACTGGGTGGCTCCAGCTCTGCCGGGCCAGAAGGCATCAAACAATAAGCAGAGAGATGGGGAAGCCCCATCTTGGACACACTGGCAAACCAACAAACCTTTCTGTGCCTGAATCTGTAAAACGAGGACCCCCATACGGGTTACTGTGAGTGTTCAGGGAGACAACTTGCCTGTGGTACTCAGTCCAGCGCCTGCCCCCTGGGCTATTTTTACCGTGCCGTATCCTTTCCGCATGTGTGTGTTTCCTGGCATGAGGTCAGTGGTTTCAGCAGCTTCTTCAAAGACCTGGTTTCTAGAATGCCTGCAGCCTGGGGTGCTGCAGCATCGCTCACCTAGGGGCTAGTAGCCACAGACTGGCGTCTGCCTTCCACTAAGTGCCAGACAGAGAACACTGGCATCTGGGTGAGGCTGCTTTGTGCCCCAGCTCTCCTTGGCCCCTGAAAGTCCAGTAGTGCCTTGGAGAGTAGGCTTTCTCTTCCATTGCCGTAGAGACCAACCTTCCCACCTACTCCCTATCTCCTTGAGCGTGGGGCTTTGGGTAAGCTTAGTGGTTCATATTCTGTACCCCACTGGTGAGACTGTTCACCATGACAACCCGAGGGGAAGAAAACAGCTCTACTGAGGAATCCAGAGCTGGAGAAACCAAACCAACCCCCACCGGACACCCCCTGGATTCACGGCTCAGCCGATGGCTGTAACTATCTGAGAACCTCGTGTTTTACAAGGACTTATGCAAATCATTCTGTGCAAATGCATTTTGGCCAAATCTGTAATCTGAGGGAGGTATCCTACAGTCCTTGGTACGTATTTCAAGAGGTAGGAAATTTGCAGCAACCAATCTGTGCACAAAACACCTCAATTGCTTAGGACCCCTGGTGGACCTTCCCAGAGTATGTTGAGTTCAGTCTTTCCATGGAGTGTCTTGTGTAACTTCCACCTTCCCTGCTGGGTTCCTATAGAGTAGGGGCCATGTTTGCCTTGTTCACAGCTACAACCCAGTGCCTGGCATAGAACTTGGCATGCAGTGGATTCTCATCAAATATTTGTTGAAATAAATGAATTAATCTAAGAAACAAATATGGAGCCGTTGTACTTTCTTTGACCTTCAAATGTAATTTAAAAATCATCTCAATGTATTTAGTACTTCTATAATAAAAATGCAATGTTAAAATAATGAGTTAAGAATATATGTGAATTTTCTTTAGGAAGTGCTAAATATGATTGGAGTTCTTTAATTTGCCCAAACCATAATAGACATTCTGATTCATGCTTTCTTATATGCCACATTCCCCCATATTCTGTTAATTTGGTTTCATTTTTCTATGTGGGATTTAAATTTTAATCAGTTTTCTGGCAAAGACAGTTGATCTGGCCATGCCATAAAACCGAATACATTATAAAGCATGATAATGGAAATGACGTAAGATTCAGGATAGGAAATAAAGATAAATTAGTGGCACAGACTGGGGATCCCACAAACTTTAGAGAAGGATTTATTCAGTTTAGGGGGAAAGAAAAGATTGTCAATAAGTGGGGTTGGGCTACTTTAATTGCAATAAAAATATGGGGTTCACATCTAATATCACACACATACAAAATCCAGTGTTAAATAGAAAACAACCAGATTATTGAAAAAAAGTCAAGTTTTCTGATCTGTTAGAGAAATGTTAATTTTCTCAGCTTACCAACAATAAAAGTAATCACAAATGTAGCTAATTGATTAGACATCAACTAAAACCACCTGTATAATGAAAACAGCTGTACTGAATTAGAGAGAAAATAACATGTGGGCAAAAGGGCTCCCTCTAGCCCACAGGTGGCAAACACAAGGCCCGTGGGCCGAACCTGACCCTCCACCTTGTTTTATCCGGCCCCGCACCTTGTTTCTATGAGCTCTCCCTGAACTGTTAAGGAGTAGTTACATTTGTACAGTCCTAAAGTCACATTCGGCCCCTTGAAGGCAACCTCGAGGCTGCTGTGGCCCCCAGTGAACATGAGTTTGACACCCCTTCCCTGGAGTGACCGACAAATGTTAATATCTGTTGCATATTCAGAGTTAATCCAAATCTGTAAGAAAAATATCACAATCTCGATAAATAAAACATTTCTCAACAAAAATTCCAAAAGCAGCACAAAAGAAAAGAGGCAATAAAGGGTTTTTATGATTTTTTTAGAGTCTTATTATCCTCTTCTAAATTAAAGATCCACACCGGTGAGACTCAAGCCACTGGTGACCCAGATCACTCACATACTGAGTTCTGTCCCCCATGGTGTGTTTCAACTAATGCCCAATAGTTTTTGATGTTGCAGAAACTCAGTAAGACCACTAGAGAGCGCTCGAGCCACGCATTAGGCTGAGGCCCGGTGTGAGTGGAGGAAGGTTTGAGTGGTTTCTAGACTTAGAAAACTGTATAACCTGGAGGCACCTGGAGCTCTGGGTCCATCTGGTTGATTAAATCATAAATAGTCCAGTCTTCCTTTACAATCCTGAGGACATCAGTGGGCCTGGGCAAGTGCTGCAGGAGGCAGGGAGGGCCCTGTGCCTACAGCCCTGATTTGAGAGAGAGATGCCTCTGACCTTATGGGGAACCATGGCTTGGGTGATTCCGGGGCACAGACCCCCCCAGAGGCAGGATTTCTGGGCAGGGTGAGGGTGTCTCCAGTTCACCAGCCCCTCCTCTGTCTTGAGAACGCGACCATTGTCTAATCAAATGTTAATTAAGCAGAGTGGCTGGGAATCATTAAGGAGATTACAGTCCTTTACAGGGCTCATTATAAGAAAGGGAATATAAATTCTTTTTTAAAATAAACTCTTTTATTTTTTTTTAAAGAAATAAAAAATTCTTTTTAAAAGTTCCAGTAATTCCTAACATCCAGACTAAACCAGAGCAACTGGGTGGTGGAAATTCAGAATCGATTTTCAGGAAACCTGAGCATTTTTTGCTCGGGCGCCAGAGGAACTGGTGACTGATGTGGGTTTTGTTGAGAATTTGTCTTTCCTGTCTCTACCTGTGCTCCAGGCTGTTGGAGCCACAGTTTGATTTATTGAACTAAACAAGTCAGCGGCTAATTTGTTCATTCAAGGCTGTCCTTTGAGAAGTGGTCTAGTGGATAAAGATGAAGATCATTGGAAAACAAGTCAGTTTCCACGGGCAGGACCTTGCAAAGTAGGTCACTCTGGCTTTCCACTGGCCCAAGAGAGACTGGAATCCCATTAACCTCAATTGAGCAGGCTCAGTGAGGAGAGGGGCAGGGCTGCGTCTGCAAAACAAAACTTGGCTGCGTGGAGGCTTCCCAATTTGACTTCCTAATGAGATTTGGAAGGGGGAAGGGGAACATGGGGTGTGGGAATATCAAAGAAAAATAACATTCCCTTGACCAGCTGGTAGCACTGAGTGGAGAGGGTTTGGGTGTTTGGGAAGTCTGAGTGTTTGCCGTCAATTAATTCTGTTCCACTGGGGTATTAGGATGTCTAAGGGAGGAGTGAAGCGTGGGAAGGTATCTCCAAATATTTTTTTTTCAATTTCTCAGAAAGCCTATCCTGTCTTAAAAACCAAGAAAAAAAAAGTCCATTGATTCTTTCATTCCCTTGGAGCTGCGGCTCAGTCTCATCTTTCACAGCAAACTTCACAGACAAGTTGTCTGTACTCGCTGACTCCATAACCCCATCTTCTGTTCGCATTTCACCCTGCTCCAGGCTGTTTACCTCTCCCCCTCCACTTCGCAGAGAGGAGTCTCAGTCAAGTCACTGACAGATCTTCACGTTGGTAAATCTAGTGGGCACCTTGCAGCTCTAATCGTGCTTGATTTCTCAGCCGCGCTGGATGCAGGCTGACCACTCCTTGAATGCCTTCTTCACCCGGCTTTTCTGATAGCAAGTTTCCTTCCCCAGTTTCTTTGCTATTCCTTTTCTGTTTCCTTTGCGGGCCAGTCCTCCTCAGCCCTAAATACTGGTGCTCTCTGGACTCAGCCTGAAGCCCTTGCCTTATTCTCAAGCTCTCTCTCACCTATAACCTTGTCATTATCACCCATTCCTTGTTGACTCTTAGTGCAGAATTCCACACCCCCCGCCCCTGGGACCCATGAGCTTCAGAGCTTTATAGGTAACTGTTTACATAACACCCCCAACGGGGTATCTTCAAGGCATTTCCAAGGTAACCCATCCAGAACTGAATCCATTGAACTTCATCTGATGTTCCATATCTTGTGAGAGGACCCCCCAACACATGAATTACACATCTTGACCTCTCTGCCTTTCTCATCCTCCTTATCCAACCTATCACCACAGCCATCTAGTTTTACCCCCAGGTATCTCCCAGGCCCCTGCACCTCTCCGTCCCCACCACCACCGTCCTAGTCAGTCACTGTTAATTCTCCCCGCACCTCTGCAACAGCCTCATCACAGGTCTCACCTCAGCTACTCTCACCCTTTTCATATTGGAGCCAGGGTGTTTTAATCTAAGTCTGATCATGTTGTCATCCAGTTAAAAACCCTTCAATGATTTCCCATTACTCTTAATGTAAAAATCAAAATCTCGAATGGCGCATGGGTTGGCCCCGCACCAAGCTCAGCTCTGATTTCTGGATATAGTTACACCATAACCTGTTAGAACTTTATGCTCTGCTCCCTCCTCAGGGCTTTTGAACATAATGGTCTCTCCAGACTTTCTAGAATGTTCTCCTCTTGCTTTGCTTCTTTACCTAGTTAACTCTGATTGATTCTTTAACTCTTAGCTCAATTCCCATTTCCTCAAGGAAGGTTTCTCTGACCTCCAGGCAGGGTTGGGCTCCCAACCACACACTGGCACAACAGCTTATGTCTTTGTTTCATAGACATGTCACATTCGTCACTGAATGTCTCTTCCTCCGTTAAACTGTAAGCCCCGTGAGAAGATCTGCTCTGCTCAGTGCTGTGTCCCTGGGGGCCTTGCACAGTGCTGTCCTTGGGGGACCCCAGATGCATGTTTGCTGAGGCAGTTAAGTGTTTCAGTTGCCCTCGATAGAACTTAGGGTAAGTGCAAGTTAGGAATCTGTTTTTTGTTTTTTTGTTTTTGGGTTTTTTTTTTTGCAGGAGTCAGTTTGGTGTGGTCGCACTGCTAATTTCATGCTGATCAGAAGTCTGATTGGCAGCTTTATGTTTTGATTGATTAAAGAATGGATAATGAACCGTTACTTAATCAGAAGGACCTTGTAGTGAAGGGCGTAGACACTAAAGTCAGCTTCTGCACTGGTGCAGCTGGATGCGGAGGCTGGACTTGTCACTCAACCTCTGAGCATCGGTCCCGTCCTCTGTAAGATGAGGATTATGATCCCCATGGCGTTTATCATGGGGTTAGTGTGAGGGTTACGTGGGATAAGGAATGCAAGTGCCTACTACGGTATCCAGCAAATAGTGGGTTCTCTCTGTTTCCTTTCTTTCCTCTTTCCCTTCCTCCCTCTCTCCTTCCTGAAGCACCTTGATTTACAGTTTACATCTTTCTAAACCCAGGCTCCTTAAGGGAAAGTCGTATAGGTTTCCATAGTGGTGTAAAAGTTGACATCCACAAACTGTGTCCCAGATGTCCCCGACCCCTACTTGGTCTTGGCCCCTGCCTGTTTAGAGGACCAAAGGTGAGGAACTCATCATATAAAGATTCTGAGAGCCTGGGAGCTGGGGGAAGCTGAGAAGAAAGCCTGGCAAACAGGATTCAGAATGGGTTTTTTTTTTCTGATTGATGTTAATTATGCAAAGGGGGCTGAGGGCCTTTGTGAACTCACATCGGTGTTTTCTGGTGGGACCGGCAGGAAACAAGCAAATGCGCCCCCACCAGGAGAGAGCCCCGCCCAGCAGGCCCTACCTCTATTGCTTCTTGGAGGGAAAGGCACTTTTAAGCCTGAGCAAGTTTTCAACTACAGTCAACCCTTAAAAAGCATTTGGACTGTGCAGGTCCATTTAACAGGGTGGGACAGGAGTGGGTTTACAGTTGTTCATATGGAAAATAGTGTGATAATTAATAACTAAGAATATAAGAATAAAGTCAAGTGTTTTGCATACTCACAATTATAAACCTACATTTGCCCACTTGTATACGGGGAATTTTTTTCAATAAATACGTATAGTCCTGTAAATGTATTTTCTCTTCCTTATGATTTTTAAAATAACATTTTTTTTCTAGCTTACTCTATTGTAAGAAAACAGTGTATAAAACACTGTTTTCATAAAACATGTTTTCTGTTTATATGTTTACGTTTTACATAAAACATATAAACATGTGTTAATCGACTGTTTATGTTATTGGTATGGCTTCTTGTCAGCAGTAGGTTATTAGTAGTTAAGATTTGGGGGAGTCAAAAGTTGTACATGGATTTCCAGCTGTGCAAAGGGTTGGTACCCCAAGCCCCTGTGCTGTTTCAGGGTTCACTTACTCTGTTCTCAGCTTCCTCAGACAAGATCCAGAGCAAGGCCCAGAGTTCACAGCAAGCTAAGCCCTTGGTCAGCTGTCCCCGTCCTCTCTTGCTCTACTCAAGCCTCCACCCAGGGACTCAGATCCACCAAACCTGGGCCACTCTGGGGCTAGGAGCATCCTTCCAGACTCAGCCTGCGGCACCTCCTGCACAAAGACTTCCGGACCTTGCCCTGGCCCCGGCCCCAGGCTGGGTTGTGCCCCTTCTCTGGGCTCCCAGAGCCACTCATATCCTCATCATAATACTTCTTCTTTGGGAGCAAACAGGGCTACAGTGATATTACAGTGGATCCATTCTGTGTATACGGGGCCACGGGCACTTGTGCAGAGCAGGCCTGGAGTGGTGGAACTCTGCTTGTTGTCTGTCTCCTCCTCGGCTGGGCATTCCAAAGGGTGGGGACTGGGTGTAAGATGGGCACCTAGTAGGGCATGAGCCATTAATTTCCCAAATGGTTAAGCAGGTGGTCACCAGGTACCTGGCAACAGCTTGCCTGACACCAGCTGGTCCTGTGCGAGTGCACCTCCCTTGGCTCCTGCTGCCCCATCCTGTGGAGTCCTTCTTATCCTTCCCTTCCTACCTTTTATATGAGTCCGCCTTTTCTCCCACTGAGCAGTAGCTCATTCATCCCTCACGTTGTTGCCATCTTCATCAGTGTTATCATGAGTGGATGCAGATGGCTCCACCGAGGGGCGAGCCAAGCCTGTCTTCATAAACCACTTTTTTGGTGGTTGGCTGGGAACTTTGCTCCAGGCCTGGTATCCATGAAGGAGAAATAAAATCCAGGCTCGTTCAAGGAACTGCATGGAAATCAGGGTGCCGCAGGGAGGTGCAGAGTAGGGGCGGCCAGATGTGAGCCCTGAGGAACAGGAGGCAGCGGCTGAAGCATGTCACCCTCACTGTGCCCTCACAGGGGAACTGAGGAGTGCAGACTGCATCCTGGAGTCACACGAGGTCGTGGAGGGATTCTAAGGCAGGGCCTCAGACTTGGGTTCTTAGAAGGTCACTCTGAGAACCGAGGATGAAGAATCAGATGGGGGAGCCCATGGGAGAGGGGAGAATCTAAGTGGTCTAGGTGAGAAAAGATGGTGGCTTGAACTAATGGCAGGAGAATGGCCAGGTGAGCAGTGACTTGGGAGATACTAAGAAGGCAGAACCAATAACACTTAGTGATGGGTTCCATTTTTGATATGATGAGTTCAAGGTCCATGTGGGGCACCCACAGAGGTGCCCAAGAAACTGATGGATGGATTTATCTATCACCTACCTACCTACCCACCTACCTGGGGAAGGGGTGGCTTGGGGAGCCATCAGCATACCCCTACTTACCAAAATGCATGGTAGGATGAAATCTCTAAGAGATAAAGTAGACAGAAAAGATGGAGACTAAGAATGGAACCTGGGGTAAACCTGGCTTCTCATGAGGCATCTTTGCCTAGAGTGAGTACACCCGTGAGCTTGGAGAGAGAATGTACTTCAGCTTGTTGTGGCTGAGAGCATGAGTGAACACATGCTGGTGAATCTGTGTTCTGGGTTGGATCCTCTGCAGTGTTAGAGCCATCAGGGGGAACAGAGACCAAGACTGCATCCTGAGAGGACAGGGGCACCGGTGACACTCTACACATGGGCATGCACCTGGCCTGTGTGTCCATCTAAGAGGTATTGCTGACTTTAATGAGCTAACTGGCATGCTGTGGCCATCAGGTGAGTGGCTCCAAGTTCAAGGCTATGACAGGGAGAGTGAAGAGGCAGGGTCTGTTTGTTACTTACACGTTGAGAGGCTGCCAGGCTGGCCACTGAGCTTTGGCTTTGATTACGGTGAGGACCTCGTCGCTCTGCAAAAAAGGACCATAGATATTTAGTGAGGAGAGCTGGGCTCAGGGGAGCAAGAGGGTTTTGGCATGGTCACACTGTCTACCCCACTAACTTACCTTCTATGGAGGCTCTACCTGCCCAGGTGTGGGAGCCATCCGGCCCCAGGGTGGGGAAGCCCTGAGGCCTATGCAATCTCAGGAGGCAGGGCTGAGTGCCCAGTGTGCCTGGTGCATGCTGGATACCAATGGGTGGACCGAGCCACACCTTGGGTTCCAGCTCAGCCCGTCCCTTCACCCCTGGAGCCAGGCTCTGACCTGGACTCTGCCTTGGATGGCCAGACTTCCGTATGTGTCTAACCCGGAGGGAAGATTGTGTGCTCCGTGTCCAGACCCAGACTGAGGCCTGCTCCAGGCCACGCTGTACTGGGAGCCCACACTGCCCCCAGGATCGTCTCCCCTGAGGCGTCTCCTGCTGTTGAGACTCTCGCACCAGATCGGACTCCTTCAGATGAGGAGGCCTGGGTCAAACACCCCATGCCACTCATATTGTTACACTCTATTTTTCTTTGGACAGTGTGTAGACCACCCTTAGGGTGTGGGGACCTTAAATAATTTTTGGAGGAAGGATCTGACAATTACCATTTTGAACGAGAGCGTGAAGTCATCATTGGGGGGAAAATCAGAACTTTGCTGATTTTTGTTAAATATGAGGTTTGTTTGGGTTCTTATTTTCAATTACGCACTGGGAGTGAGGGGGTATTGTACTCCGTCTCCCCCCCCTTCTGGCCTGGGCTCTACAGTGCTCAGACACCGCTGCCCACTATGCATACAGAAGTCCAGACTGTGGCCGGCTGTGGAAGGGAGAGCTTTGCTGCTGACTAAACAGGTCCCCGAGCTGTAGGAGGGCAGAGGCGTGCTTGGACGGCTCACAGCTTTGCCCCAGTTCTGACAGCCGTGCCTGGCTGTGGGTGCCTGGAACATCATATTTGGAATGAACTGGTGGATTTCTCCTCAGTTGGGTAACTTGCCCAGAAAATCCCACAGCCCTGAGGAGACTGGAAGGAAGGAGGTCAGAAGTGTCTCCAGGATCAGGCCCAGAGATTGTCAAAGGCCTGCTGGTCTGGAGCACCTCCTTGGTGGGTGGTAGGCCTTTGAGAGGAAGAGAGATCAGCTGGATTCAGCTTGGCCTGGGTGTTACAGATGGTCCTGATGGGGTGAAGGGCAGAAGTGTGGCCCACAGGGCCAAGCCTCAGAGCTCCTCCTTCCAACCCAAGAAGAAACTTGCAGCCTTTTCCTGAGCTCAGGCTTCCCTCTTTAAAACAATTGTATTTTAATTTATTGATTTGAGAGAGAGAGAGGGGGAAACATCAATTTGTTGTTCTACCCACACATGCATTCATTGGTTGACTCCAGCATGCACCCTGACCAGGGATTGAACCCCCAACCCTAGCTCATTGGGAGGATGCTCTAACCAACTGAGGTACCTGGCCAGGGCTCAGGCTTCCCTCTTTTCATCAGAGGAAAGAATCTTTGGATGCATAAACACTCCACATTCATATGTTTTGAAAGAGCATTTCTAAGTACTAACTGAGAGGTTTACACTTCTCATGAGAGACATTTTTATGTTGAGAATATCTCCCTGATTTATTCCTTATAAATATCTATTAAATAACTGAAAGAAGCTGCTTATCATGAAGTCACATGTGAGACCTGGACTATCTCCCAAATGCCAGCGCTGGGTCTCCCAAGACCTGGGTGGCCGCAGTCATCTCATGCATCCCATGTCCCATGGTGAACTCTTCGTCCAACCCAGAACCTGTTCCTCCTCCCATGGCCCCATGTGGGTAAAGGCTCATCCACCCGCTGCCTAAAGTAGACACCAGACATCACCAACATTCCTCCACCTCGCGCCCCTTCACAGCGATCAGGCCCCAACATCCGCTGCATCCACAGACTTATCTCTTGAATCCTTCCACAGTCTCCTCACTGGTCTCTTAGTCTCCTGCACCTTCTCGCTTTCCCCCACCGCACCCTCCACGTTGCTGCAAATCCAACCGATCCACTCCTTGCCTATCCCTCCAGCGGCAACCCACAACTTGCATGGCCATTTTGAAATTCCTGGTATACTTTTTTGATTCGTAATTCCAGAATACTCCATGCTTATTGTGGACAGAGCTAGCAGCACAGAAGCACTCAGTGTAAATGTGGAGCACTTCCCACTTCAGCGCGTGCTCTGCGTCTGCCTCCTTCTCCAGAACGATGCAGTTCGGTGTGCGTCACTCCAGGCCTTCGACTCTACTGATGTAACTACAGGCGCGCGCATGCGTCAGACACAGCTCCTCATACTGTGCATCTTATTCTGCACCAGGATTTTTACATTTTTCCTTAATATTACATCATTGGAAACTTTCCTTGTCAATGGATACAGCGTCAGAGCTTGTTGTTGATTTTTGAAGTAGGGAAGGTCTTCCAATTATAGGAAGCCTGGTCAAGACTAATAAAAAAGAAATCCAAGGAATGAGATACTGCCTGATGCTGATCATTTTGCCCTGAAATGCTTTACTGAAATGAAAAAAATCAGCACGGGTGGAGCTGAAGTGGTCACTGAGTTGGCAGGCCCTGCGGCATCACCTTGCATTGCAATTAAATCTTGGTTTTTGGGTCCCAACTAATGACATATTGATTTTGTTTTTGCAGAATAAGTCCACAAAAGTTGTTTGGGCCCTTCATTAGTGTTTATTTATGGTGATGAAATTCCGTCTGTAGTTTTCAGAGCTGCGGAGGCTCCCAGGATGGTGGGTCCATGTGCCGGGTCATTAGAACAGCTTGCTGCTATAATTTATTTCATCTAGTGGCTCCACACCATCTGCACCATCAACTGCTTATTGTCCCTCATTTGTGCTCATTCATGTTATCCAATGAAATAAGAAAGCAGGAGCAGTCTGGAAAAATTACTTTTAAAGCTAAGTAATTTTGTTACTGCATCAAAATTCTCTGGTAGAACCCGAGTCCTACAGGATTGGAGAGTGTCTAGCTTGTTCATGGCCATATCTAAATGCCACAGGTGGACGATCAGTAAATTTCTGAAAAAGCAAAGCCACATCATTCTTTTTGATATACAAGTATGCGTAGAATTCCATAGCACAGATGTTCTCTAATATTTTTTAACCGTTATTGGTGGATATTTAATTGTTGCCATAAATGATGCATGATGGACATGTGTGTTTGTATTTCTTTGTTTACAAACCTAAGGGTTCCTGTGTCATAGGTTCCCAGAAATGATTAAAAGATAAAGCAGATTTAAATTTTTGGCAGGGCCTACCGATTTTTCCTCCAAGTGTCTGCACCAATTTATACTCCAGCAAGAATGTGTACAAGCCTGCCCGTGTCTTCACAACTTTGGACACACTGGATACTGTCATTCTCCTTAGCATTTACTAACCCAGCAGGCAGAAACATAGTTTGGTTGAGAGCCCAAGCTCTGGAGTCATACCTGAGTTTAAATCCTGGTTTCACCATTTACTAGTTCCATGGCCTTTGGCAAGTGCCTTCACCTCCCTTAGCTTTCTCATGTGGTTAAAAAGAGTACCTACTGCACTGGATTGTTCGGGGGAGTATATGACATAATTCATGTAATGTGCTAATACAGTGCCTCTATCTGCATAAATGTTAGCGACTATAACCCTGGCCAGGTGGCTGGGTTGGTTGGAGCATTGTCCCATACACCAAAATGTTGCAGGTTCGATTCCTGGTCAGGGCACATACTTAGGTTGTGGGTTTGATTCCTGGTTGGGGTGCATATAGGAGGCAGCCAGCCAATAGGTGTTTCTCTCTCACATAGATGTTTCTCTTCCTCTCCCTCTCGCTCCTTTCCTTTCTAAAATCAGAAAGAAAGAAAGAAAGAAAGAAAGAAAGAAAGAAAGAAAGAAAGAAAGAAAGAAAGAAAGAAAGAAGAAAGAAAGAAAGAAAAAAGAAAAGAAAGGAGGAAAGGAAGGAAGGAAGGAAGGAAGAGAGAGAGAGAGAGAGAGAGAGAGAGAGAGAGAGAGAGACAGACAGACAGACAAAACCCTATCCTCGGGTGAGGATTTAAAAACATATATATTAGCTACTATTCTTATTCTTACTTACATTCAGGCCAAGCCGGTATTAGAATCGATTTGCACTGCTTGAGCACAGAAAGTGGAGCACACGGTTTCATCTACGAACTAACGAAGCCTCAGGAGAGCTGAGAAACCCAGGGAGCAAATGATGGGAGGTTTACGCGACTTGGTGAGCCCTGGATAGAGGCACAGGGCACTAGGCATTTTGCATTTCGAAGAACGGCAGACTTACATTCAGAGTAAGCAATCCAAACTTCAGACTTAATGAAAAGTCATTTTAACTAGTCTCCAAGGCACAGAAAGGATTTTCAACAATCCTTAGAGCCTTTATACATCTCCCATAGGACCCTTTTCAAACAAAGTATTTTAGGACATTCATAGTTCATGCCTTGTTTGGATGACATTAGCAATTTCCAGAGTTATGCCAATTAAAATTAAAAAACCCCAAAAAGCTACAGGTCACTCGTGTCCATCTTCAAGGGGATGAGTTCTTTCATTTTGCTTTGGATAAACATACTGAGAAGAGGTGACGGCTGTACTCAGGCTCCATAGTTACTGGTATCGAGTGGGAATCACACAGCCCCAGACAAGTCAGGGGCTGAGGTCAGACCCAGAGGAACAAGGGCTTGTGTGGAATGAAAACAGGCTGGGACTGGTTGGAGGCACACATCACATCAATATCAGCAGATACCAAGTCAGAGAACAGCAGAGTCCAGGAATGTGAATTTGAGGGGGTCAGGGCAGAGGCTGGTGTTTGAACCAACCTTACCCTACACTGACCCTCCCATGTCCTCTGGAGCCGTACCCAGTGCGGGAGGGCGGGCACTGGGCATTTCAGCCAGGCCCACAGCAAACATCCCAAGTCTGTCTCCTCCTCCCTGCCTTACTCCTCACCTCCTCCTCTATTCCTGTGTTTTCCTGGATCCTGATCTTCTAGTCCTGAACCACATCTGTTCCTCACCCTAAGGCCCCTTTACTCAGGGAGGCAGTGAGGCTAAGCTCCCCCAACATAGCATGTCCTGTCCCAGACCTGCAGCCTTGGGGTCAGCCCACCCAACCTGCCTCCTCCCCCCAGGAAAAGAAATGAATGCAGCCCATAATTAGACAGGGAAAGGAACTGAAACAGGGAGAAACAGCAATAACAACAGTGATCTATTGTTTTTAATGTGCTGGGCACCTTGCTAATTATTATACCTTCATATAGTATCTTATTTAATCTGGACAACACATTTCAAGGTAGGCATATATTTTTTAATCTTCAGAAACATATTTACTTGGCCTAATTAGTTACACAGTTAGCCAATGGCACAGAGAGCGTTTAAACCTCGTTCTGACCCTGGAGACCACACCCATCGCCCTGTGAACCCAGGCAGAGGGGAGCTAGCACGAGGGTAAGCTGTGGCGTAGGGGTCCAGGCACTCATGCAGAGCCAGACCCCAGCCCTGGCCCGTGCCTTGTGCACGCCTGAGCCTACTCTGAGTGCTGAATATTGCAGCCACACTCGGAGGATTATCAGAGAATTCACAATACCGTTAACGTTAATGCTGTCCTGGGTTTAAAGAATATGGAGGAGCACAAGTGTCCTTGAGTAGGGGAGAAACTGTTACTAAAGAGGAGGAAACCTGACGATACTAAATGCACACGCGGAGATACCCACGCACGCACACAGCTCTGCCCCATTGTGCGTCTTTGTGCATTCCTCTGCTTATTTCTTATGAAAACCTGTGGGGAATAACTATGACGTCATTTTGCAGACGAGAAAACTGAGGTTCAGAGAAGTCACATGATTTGTTGAAGACCACCAGGGACCCTGATGCTTTTATAGGTGTGTCTAACTCCAAAACTCATGCTCTTCCTGCCTTCCCTGACTGACGGTTCTTCCTCTCCATCTCGCTCTCATTCCTCCCCTACTTTGCTTGTTTTTCCAGCAAGAGCGTGGCTGCTCCTGGCTGACAGCTCTCTCCAAGCAGCCCTTGCTCCGAGGCGCAGGGTCACAGGTTTGCTCTGGGAAGGCCGAGCTCGACATTCTGCAATAAGGTCCTAATGAGCAGTGTTAGGCCCCATTTTCTGCCTCTTCCCTTTCCCAGAATCCCCACTCCCACCCATAAAATGTATCATTCTGATGGCTTCTACCTCCGGAGGGAAGTGGAAAGTCATTCCTCAGTGAGTGTCCTGGGGATGAGCAGCAGGAAATGAGCCATTTTATGAGGTGATAATGGGGCTATAAGCATCTGTACAATCAATTGTGCCCAGTGGTCCCTCCTACCATTTCAGCAGACTCTGGGTTTATGGGGTCATAAATCAAAACAGACACCTAATATTTCTTGGTGTTCTCCAGTTTGCCCACGGTCTCATGGGGTCTCCACTGTCACCCTCTGAGGTAAGCAGGCAGGTGGTCCCATTTCTCAGATGGAAGTAACTGAGACTCACCTCTCCCCTCTGCAGCTGCTTTGGTGAAGGTCACCTGTGAGCTCTCCACTGCCAAAGGTCAATGCCTAGCTCTTAGCTTCTATGACCCTTCAGCAGTACTTGACACAACTGGTCACCCCCTCTGCCTGAAGCACTTCCTACCTGGCTCTGGCGCTCACTGCCTCTGCACTGACCTCGTTGGCCATCCCTTCTCAGTCTCCTTGGCTGGCCCTTCTCCACCTTTCTCCAAACATTGAGGTGCTCTGGGTTCAAGGCTTTGGTCCTCTTCTCCATTCTGTTTGCGCTGTCTGGGTCATTTCTGCTTGTCCCACTCCCTAAAATACTAGCTAAATGTACACTGATGCCTACTCAATCTTCTACCCCAGCCTCGCCTCCGAACTCTAGACTTGTGTATCTGTGGTCAAACATTTTCTTCTGATGTCTCATTGGCATCTCAAACTCAATGCACTGAAATCAGACTCCTGATCTTCCCCTCCCCAAACCTGGCCTCCCTTCCTCCCCTCCCATGAAATGGCAAAGCCAGCCTTCTGGTTTCTCATCCTTGATGCTTCTTTCTCTCGTGGTCTACATCTGACTCATCAGCACATGCGGTCAACTCCGCTAGTAAACTGTCCAGAGTCCGGCAGAAGTAAGGCCTGCTCGAGTGTGGTTGGTGGTAATATGGGTGTAATCATTTATAGTTTTAATTTGAACATTTAACCTAAACTGTCATATGGTGTGCTTGAGTGTGATATTGTTATGTTACAGAATTACATGCTTATGCTTTTGTAATAAAAGATTTTGTAATCAAAGGGGTGTTATTTGTGCCAGACCTCTGTGTTTATGAGCCAACTACATTTTGTCACCTGCCTGCCTCCATCCTGGTCCAAGCCACCACCGTCACTCACCTAGATTATTGCGTTTGCTACCTGGCTGATCTCTCTGCCTCCTTCCTCACCTTTCTGCAGGCTCCCCAGTAGCCATATTCCTCTGGTCAAAATCTTCCAATGGCTGCACACCTCACAGCAAATGGGGACCTTGCCATGACCCTTCACGATCTTCCCTGTCCCCGTTACCTCGTTAACCTTATCTCTTACGACTCTTCTCTTTGCTCACTTGGTTTCAGCCATTCTGGTCGTGTTACTTTCCCTCAGATGTGCCAGGCACACTAAGCACTTGCTGTTCCCTGTGCCAGGAATGCGTCCCTCCCCTTTTCAGAGCACTCATTCCCTTGCCTCCCCCAGGGTTTACTTGCATGTCACCTTCTCAGTGAAGCCTTTGCTGACCACACTATTCAAAAGAACAATTCCCTGCCCCTTCCTCCTCCATCACACCAAGCATACCCCCATCACTTCACGTGCTGATCTTTTTTTCCATAATATTTGTCACTGTCCTGTATACCATGTATTTTGCTTATTTACTTCTTTGTCATCTATCTCCCCTGCTGAATAAAGGCTCCATGAAGACAGGGGTCTGTTTTGCTCACCACTGTACCATCAGTGTTCAGAACCATGCTTGGAACATGCTCGATAATATGTGTTGAATGAATGAGAGACTGTAATGAGGAAGGGGCCGGTGTCCTCTGAGCCCCATCCACCAGCATCCATCGTCCTAGGGTGGAGCCGGAGCTGTGTGAAGTGATAGGAACACACCTGGGTATTGAGCTGGTGGGCACTGGAAGAGCAGGAGGGGAACGCCAGCCAGAAAACTCTGCTGGGACTGCCAGGTAGTAGAAGGAGGGAAAGGGACAGGACGGAGGGGTCACTTTAGGAACCATGGTCAGAGCTCACAGGTTCGGAGTCTGCCTCTGGAAACCTGGGTTGGCTGCTGGGAGTGCCCATCAGATGCCTTGTCCCCTGGGAAGCAGCTGCTGTCACAAGCGGCTGTCTGATCAGCTATTTCAAAGCCAGGGGAGGTATCTGAAGCCCATTGACAGATCCACAAGAAGATGATGTGGTTGCACAGAAGCATTTCAAATTCAATTTCTTTTTATTTCTTTTCAAACACAGCCTGTAATTCTGATGGGAAAATTGCATAATGCTTGTAGATAACAATTCTCCTGCGAGATTATTGTGAAGGCATCTTGGCATTTCTGAAGGAGGAGAGAAGGGGCCCATCTGTGCCGCCTGGGCCCGCCCCACTGCCCTGCACCCGCCTGCCTGTCCTCGGCAGGGGGAGAGCTCTGAGGACGGGCATCACTCTGGGACCCAAGGGAGGGGCCGTCCTCCCATGTGCCTCTATTAGCCATGGGCATCGATTAGCCCATCCATTGGTGACCAAACTGCCAGTCCCGGGTTTAACCTCATTTTCTGGGTTTTTAATGTGTCCCTCATGATTGTTAATGTGTCCTTCATGATGTTCTCCTCTAAGTTTAAGCAGGGAGCTGAACTGGTCATTGGGGCATGTCTGTCTCCCCCATCCCGCCAGCCCCTGGTGGCCCCATCCTCTCAAGCCCTTCTCTGCACCTCCCCCCGCCCCTATCTGCAGCAATTAGAGAAACATTAGTGTGGGTGTGGAGGGCAGAGCAGAGAATTAAGAAATGGGCCAGGCCAGGCCAGGTGAAATTCTGACATCATACAGGAGAGAGCATGCCAAGCAGGGGCTGTCTGCTTTCAAGCAGGCTGGGGTTGCAAAGAAGCCCCGCTGGAGCCTGCAGAGAGGATGAGCCAGAGCAGGTCTGGCTGAAGGGGCCTCTGAGGCAAGCTGTAAGGGCAGCCCCCCAACCATGCTCATTTCCGGTGGTCTTAAAGACATAGCATTCGACAATCCTCACCCCTCTTGCCTGTCCCCCCCTCTCCACCTTCCTCTGAGAACAGATGCTTCCCAGCCTGGAAGCCAATGTCAGAGCAGGGGCTGGACTCTGTCCTCCCTGTGTCCTCAGCAGCGACCTGGCTTGGGGGAGGTATGCAGGGAATGGTTAAGGGATGAATAATGGATTAGTTAATTAAACAATTAATTAATGACAAGGCAGAGGAAGCCTCTGGCCTTGGCCGCCTTCCCAGGGGGTCTCGGGGGCACCCTGTGAGCTGTGCCACTGGGAGGGTGCTGAGAGAGCGGTGAGCAGGGGGGCGATGGCCCGAGTCCTGTGTTTAGAGGAGCCTGCTGACTGCTGCAGGGAGCAAGGGCCCTAGGGCAAGGGGGACGCGGGGAGACCGGTCAGGTGGGACTGGACCAGGAGAGAGCAATCGAGAGGGTGAGATGATGCTGGAGACAAGACATTATTTTGAAGGGAGAAGCAACAGCCTGTTCTGATGGATTGGGTGTGGGGTGTCAAACAAAGAGGGGTCCAGGATGGCCCCACAGGGAGGTATCATGGAGGCAGGTGGAGATGGGAGGCTGGCATTCAAGAGAGAAGTCAGGCTGAGACATAAATTTGGAAGTCATCAGCGTGTAGATGGCAGTGAAAGCCACAGGACATAGGGCCTGGGGAGTGAGTGGAGACAGAGAAGAGCGTGGGGAAGGGCGAACAGCCTAGGAAGAAACAGCCCGAGAGGTGGGGGTGGGGGGGCACTCAGACCAGCCTGCAGGGTCTCTGCAGAGCCTGGAGCTGCTCCCACTGTCCCTACTGCCCTCTGCAATCCTTGCTGTCCTCCTACTGCCCCCACTGTCCCCCTGAGGTCCCCCTGCTCACTGCTGCCTCCACTGCCACGCTGGTCACTGCTGAAAATGCAACTGTGGCAGGTTTAGGAAGAGGGAGAAGGCAAGGCACTGCCCCTGCAAGCCCAGGCAGCTCTTTCTGAGGAGGTTGCTACATGGGGAGTGGCGAAAATTGGCAGTAGCAGGAAGGGCATGTGACTCTTTTTTCAGAAAATGAGCATCATGAGGGTAAATTTGCATGTGGAAGGGGATGAGCCAATAAAGAGAAACTGCTACTGCAGGACAGAGAGAGGGTGCACTTGCAGGAATGGGGTCCTTGAAAAGATGAGAAGAGTTGAGATCTAGACCAGAGCTGAGGGTGGCCTTCCAGTGAGTGCAGAAGGGCAGAGAGGAAGGCAGAGGATGGTAGTCACACATGCCTGTGATTGCTGGCATGCTGGGGGCCGATGGTGAGGAGTCACTTATCCAACAAATATTGTCAGAGCCCCTACTCTGTGCCTGGCTCTGCTCTGGGTGCTGGAGACAGAGCCCTGGACAAAAGGGACACCAGTCCCTGCCCTCAGGGAGCTTTCGTTGCGAATGAACAGTTCCAGTGTGCCAGACTGTACTCTCCGTAGAAAATAATGCAGGGGAGGGCAAGAGGGAGGCTGGGGCTGGGTGGGGAGGGATGTTGCAATTATACACAGAGCAGTTGAGGAAGGCTTCACCGGTAAAGGGACTTGAGTCCTGGGAGACAGAGGTGCTAATGCATCTGAAAAGGACTGGGAAAGGACTCTACCAAGATGAAAATATACAAAATATACCTCACATACTAAAATAAGGTCTTTAAAATTAAAGAAAATAATGGAACCATATTATAGGAAGTTACAGAGAGAGAAGCAAAAATAACCTTACCTTCCTTATCCAGCAGCTACCATCAGTTCGTGTGTTCATTCGTATACATGTATGTCTTTGTCATACAGCTGAGATCATACTTACACACACACACACATGTTCTTTATTCCTACCATTTTCTCGTACAATGCTAGCTAGACTATTATACAAATAGATTATATAAACTACTCCATATATTGCTTTATCATTTAATATATCTTAGATATAATTTAATTTATGATGTACTCCCTTTAATAAATAACCCAAAGATGACATATCAATGTAAAAAAAAGATACAAAAGCATATACGTTCTTTTTAAAACATTGCTCTGTGGTCTTTGGGTTCATCATTAACAGAGCTATACAGGTTTCTCCCGCTATCTGAAGGCAGAGCTCTCCTGTAAAAACCTTTCATAACGCGAAATGGCATAAAGCGAAGAAACAATTGCCTTAGGACACATCTTGCTAAGGGATGTGCAGAATAAACTGAGATAGAGCACAGATGCTCACAGACACAGTTCAAAGCTCTGACAGCTTGATGCTGAGATGTTGAGTGTAGTTCCCGCAGAAGGGGCTTGGTGGCGCCAGTCTCACTGCTTGGAGCGTGCGCTGCCTCTCCGAGGGCTCACTGAAAACCCGTGGCTGAACCTCATTTTCACAAAAGTGAAAATCCTCTTTGGATTTCTTCCGGTTAGTGAACACAGGTACTAATGTGGGTCTTTTGTAAAAGTGGAGTGGTGCATGTAACTCGAACTTTCGAAAAGCAGGGGATACCTGCATCACTAGTGTGATTATCTCTAAAATAAACGAAATAGTAAAGCAAGGTACAATTTGCATAAAAACCTATGTGTATAATAACGTAGCTGCCATGCTACAAAGAAGTGGCAAGGACAAAATGTGTGTGCATGCGCCTGTGTGGGCTTGTATGTCTATTTGCATAAAGTTTCTCCAAGGTACCTCAGGGGAGAACTGGGTAACCGGGGAGCAAAGAAAATGAGACTTTTCACTGTGTAACTTTAAATGTCTTTTGAATTTGGAACCATGTGAATATATGGCCATTAGTGAAAAATGGGAAGAAAGGGTGGCTTCAAGTCTGTTTCCCATGGTTTTCCCAACTGGGCAGTGAGGAAGGCTTCCAAGGCGGCATGTGTGAGACCCTCACTGTGCGTGCAGGGGGTCAGGGCACATGTCTAGAGGGGATGGGCTCAGAGCCAGGGCAGGGGGTGTGGGGAAGAGGCAGAAGAGCCAGAGCAAGGGCAGAGCTGATGAGACATCTGATGGCTTCTCTACTTGACAGTTTTAGAGCCTGTTAGGCTTTATTATCTTAAAAATAAAAGCAGTTTCAAAAGGAAATGAGAATGCATTTGTACACTAAGCTCTCCCTTTCTCCTCTCTTTCCCCATAAGAAGCTTCCCACCCAGGTGTCAGTCAGCCTGTTTTGTTGGGTCCTTAAATATAATAACATTTCACTTCATCATCTCCCTTCATCCAGTGATTTCTAGAGAAAGCTTTCAAATTATTAAGTAATGAAGCTCTAAATGACCTGGATGGGGGAGAAATAAGCATGCCTTAAGGTGCTTAGCGTGTTAGCTTCAAATAAGGTTCCAGAAATGCTGCTTTCTTAAATGGTGCTATTTAAATGCAAAGGAACAACTTGATAAGCTGTGAGAGCTTAACCCTTCTCATTCCTGAGACCCCCATGTACTCCCAGAGATAACACAGAGGTAATAGGGGAAATCAAAGGATATCCCTACCAGGAATTTAAGGTATCTCTCTCTCTCTCTCACACACACACACACACACACACACACACAGGCCTCCACTTCCCATGGTAACAGAAGTTTCCCTAACTGTGAAAACCCCCTTCTAGCTATTACTGCGGCATCATGGAGAGGGAGTTAAAGAGCAGTGTGGTGGAGTATGGTGGACTTAAGTTCAAATCTCTGCTCAGCCACCTTTGTGCTGTGTAAATTGGGGGAAGTCACTCATCCTTGCTGAAAGGGTTCCTCATGTGGAAAACACATGTTTACTGAGCTTTTTGGGGGGTCAGAGACTGTGCTGGGCATGGGGCCTAGGACAGTGGACAAGGTGACATCTCTGCTCTTGTGGGGTGTGTCCTCTAGTGCGTTAAGAATAACACGTGCAGATTGAATGAGATAAAGTAGGTCAAGGGCCAAGCGAATGGTAATGAAAGGGGTGACAATGGGCACTTAGATATACTCGCCTCTCTCCACCCCGATTCTTTCACCACCATCTCCCACTCCTGCCGACCTCCATTTCGGCCTAAATCGCCTACATTGCCTGTCATGTCCAGGTTCACTCAAGGCTGTGAGTCCCTTTGCCTGGAATGAATGCCCTTATCCCTTTCCTCTTAAGCAAGCCCTCCTCTGAAAAGCTGTTGTCTTCTTTTTTGAATAGAATTTATATACAGCTGTCCATGGTAATCCTCTCGGGATATGTTCCAAGACTCCCAGTGGATGCCTGAGACCACAGATACTGTTGAACCCTATGCATACTGCGGTTTTTCCTACATATACTTATTATACAATTAAATGTGTAAATTAGGCACTATAAGAGATTAACCAATAACAATGATAAGATGGAACAATTACAGCAATATACTGTGATCAAAGTTATGTGCATGTGCTCTCTCTCTCTCATATCTTACTGTACTGTGCTCACCATTTCACCTAAAGGAAGCACTTTACAGCCTCTCTTCGCTGTGTCAGAATCGCCAGCACCACTACTCTTGCAGTTTGGGGCCATTATTAAGTAAAATAAGGGTTATGTGAACCCAGTACTGAGATACTATGATAGGAGATCTGAAAACCAAATGGCTACTAAGTGACTAGCTGGTGGGGAGTGTGTACAATGGATACCCTGGGCAATGGGGTGATTTTGTGACCCAGGCAGGATGGAGTGGGACGGCAGGAGACTTCCTCATGCTACTCAGAATGCCATGCAATAGAAGACTTATGAGTTTTTTATTTCTGGAATTTTCTATGTAATATTTTTGGACCATGGTTGACCATGGGTAATTGAAACTGCAGAAAGTGAAACCAAGGATGGGGCTACTGTATTTAAGGTATCCAACATGATTTTTGATACACATATACATAGTAAAATGATTACTGCAGCCAGGCTAATTAACATATTGATCTCCTCATGTAGTTGGCTTTCTGCGTGTGTGGTGAAATCTGCTCTCTGAGGAAATTTCCGGTGTACGATACAGCGTTATTAACTATACTCATCGTGCTGTACATCGGATCTCCAGACTTACTCACCCTGCATAATTGAAACTCTGTACCCTCCGCCCAACATCCTCCCATTTCCCCTCCTCCCTGCCCCTAGTAATTCCTTTGTGATGGCCCCACATTCTCAAGCCATCATTTCCCATGACCTCAATTACGCTGCATTATCATTTGCATGATTATTTGTTCACTTAATGTTTCTTTCCTACCAAACTGCACCCAGCAAAGCACCTGTCCTATCGTATTGGTACCTGATGAAATCTATTAAATGAATGTTCAGTAAATGGAAGTTTCTATTTCCAAATGTTACTTGTGAATTAGGAGAGGACCTGGAAATTATTATTGCTGCCACCCAAAGACGCATTTGTAAAAGTCTGTGATTTTCATGCCTCACATGAAAGATCCCACTGGATTTTATAGTAATCCCCAGCAGAGCTGACTAGATGACTCCTAATGTTCTTCTTTCTCAGAGTAAGGTCTGAGGAACCCTGGGGGTCTGTGAAGTCATTGTTAGGGTCTCTCAGTTCTCTGTGGTATTTTAAACATTTTATAGTCTTATGATAATTTAAAAATCAACTAAGTAGCTATGAATTATCTCAAAGTCACGTAATTGGGCACCGCCAGGCCACTGCAGTGGCCAGGACACGTCTGTGTCTCCATCCACCGCTGCTCTGCCCAGCTTTATTGGGGGCTGGTGTGCTGGGCCCTGTGGTTCCACCCAGGCTGTTCTTCAGCTTCTGAGAAGGAGGCTAAAAGACAGCCCTTAGCTGTCAATTCTTTCGGGGAATTGTATTGACTGGATGAAACTGTCTCCTTCCAGGGGCACAAAGGTCAGACTCCTCACCCCCCAAGTCAGGGCAACCCTGAAGAGCCAGCCACCCTGCCCGGTGGATTGGCAGAGGCCTTCTTTGGGCCGTCAGCCCAGCCCAACTTCTCCCTCTGCTGGTTTCTACTTCAGCCCCCTCCCTTTCACAGGTGTGGGTCCCAAGCACTCCCTGGTAACTTCCTGCATGCTAATCTTGACTCAGCCTGCTTCCCAGAGAACCCAGCAGCTACAGTCGCTGGGAAAAAAAAAGAGCGGCAGAGTTAACAAATCAGTGACATTCTTACCAGTAAGGCCCGAATGATATGTATGATGTCGATGGCTGGGAGTGGTGGGAGAGGTGACTTGGACCTGAGGACCCTGGTATACAGGTGCGCCAAGCTCCAAAGAACCTGGGTCGGGGCAGTCAGCATCGCATGCAGATTGTGAGCAGTCACTTAATTTCAGCAACAAGCATCACCCACCACATCGAAACAATGCTGTTAATTAGCATTTTAAAAGGCTCTTAGTTTTGTTTGTATTATTATTATTATTGCTATTTTGTTTTTATAGTCATATGAGAGCTATAAGAATAAGGAGTTAATATCTTGTTATCTTTGCACACATTTAAATAATAATATGGTAAAAGCATTTTTTAATTCAACCTTGGGGGTTTGTGAGCTTATATTTGACCTGCAAAAGAAGTCCATACATTACTCAGGTTTGAGAATTATCCAAGTGCAACAGCATAGTATTAAGAGCTTGGGATTTGGAGGCTCTGTGGCTTAATTGTGTAACCTTGGACATGTTACCTAACTCTGAGCCTTGATTTTCTCATCAGTAAAATGGGGATACTGATATCTACCTTACAGGCTTGTTGCAAGATTTAAATAGAGAGCAGACTGACAGCTTGGGGCAGCGGGTGGGAGTAACTGTTAGAGGGTGGAGGGATAGAGCAAAAAAGAAAAAGAACTCATGGACAGGGACAATAGTGTGGTGACTGCGGGGGGCGGGGGTTTTTGGGTGTGCAAGAGGGTATGAAGGGGATAAATGGTAATGGAAAAAATACAATAAAAAGAAAATAAATGAGCTATGAATGAACGTTGAATGCTTGCACAGTTCCTGACACACAGTAGGTGATCAGTAAAGGCAGCAGGCAGGTAGAAACTAACAGTAGAAAATGCACCTCTCTGTAAGCTCTTTCTTGACCTGGAAGACTGCCTCTGTCTTTAGCTTTCAGGAAAGTTACTTCCAACAAGAGTTAAGAGTTAAATTTGCTTAAAAGCTAGCAAGCAAGCACACACTAAAGCCCCAAGGCCCTCAAAAGTGAAAGGTTAAAAATAGAAAACTAAGAAGAGCTATGGCCTAAATTTACATTCAGAGAATTTTACATTTAAGGACCACTCAGTACATGAAATAAATATTCCAGTGGCTGAGTAATGGCTCCCCAAGATACCCACGTTCTAATTCCTGGAACCTGTGAATGTGAATGGGTATGTTCATTAGAACTTTGCAGGTATGATTAAGTTAAGGATCTTGAGAGGAGGAGATTGTTCTGGATTACCTGCATGGGCCCTAAGTATAAATGTCCTTATTATAGGGAAGCACTGGGGGATTTGACTACAAAAGACGAGAAGGCCATTGAGGATGGTGGTGGAGATTGGAGTGACGAAGGCAAAAGCCAAGGAATGCCACCAGCCACATTCTGGAAGAGGCGAAAAGGAGCCTGGAGCTTCCTGAAGTAATCCGCCTGGCCAACACCTTGGTTTTAGCCTGGTAAAGCTCATTTTGGAATTCTGACCTCTAGAACTGTAAGAAAATAAATTTGTGTTTTCTTAAGCCACTAAGTTTGTGGTAATTTGCTGTAACAGTGATAGGAACTACCAATTCCTATAGACCCTATTCGCTCTTTGAATTAGTGAGTTTAGTGAAAATAGTAAAATAAAAAAGACCAGTCTCAAGCAGGGGGAGTGAAAGGGTCGTAGTTATTAGAGTCAGCAGAGCTGGTCTGAATCCTGGCCTCTCCACTTTCTAGCTGTGTGACCTCAGGCCTGTCCGTCGGCTTTTCCAAGCCTCACTTTCTTCATGTCTAAACTGGGGCTAAACACAACTCATGGGGTTGTGGTGAGGATTAAATGATGAACACCTTATTAACCATAAAACTATGAGAACTATTCTCATTATAATTATTACTGTTTAAAAAAACAAATTGAAAATTTTAATCAAGATGGCTACCTCTTAAGAAGATGGCCTAAATGTACAAGCATAAAATGTATATCTAAGGAGATTTCATGAATACTGGATTTGGGCATGCTGACTCAAAGTTTTGTGGCATGCTGCTGAAAAATCTTGGTTCTTAGATCCCTGTCTAGTTCCCATTGAACTTCACTAAACAGCTCCCAAGGCTCACCTTCAATTCCTTCCCTTTACAACCCAGGCTGAGTGGGAAAATGTTGTTGTCACTTGGGCTCCTCTCTGATGAGGTATTTTATTTTCCTGAAGAAGAGAATATCAGTAATCCAATCACCTCTAACTATTGCGCAATTTTCCTGCACTTGAAGATTCCTGAATATAAATCATGAAATAATCTATGCTTGCCGCTATAACGATGAAGGTGGCTATGATTCTTCAAATGTAAGACTGCTCCCATGTCTCCAGTCTGTCTTCATTGGCACAGCACCATCGCCGAAAGCAAAAGGGAGAAAATAAGTAGCTTAGAAGTTTGAAGCTGGAGCCTATCAACATTTTTTTCCCTTTTTGAAATTTAATCAAACATTTCTTTACTCTGGTAGTAAGGAGAGAATTGTTGTTTTGATTGAAACTAGGTGTAAGGTTTTTATCCATTTTTAAATCACTTTTGTTTTTCAGTTACAGTTGACATACATTATTATATTAGTTTCAGGTGTACACACCAGGGATTAGACATTATATCACTTACTACGAGGTCATCCCAATAAATCTCATACCCATCTGACACCATACATAATTATTAGAATATTATTCACTATATTCCCTATGCTGTACTTTACATCCCCATGACTATTCTGTAACAACCAATTTGTACTTCCCATTCCCTTTACCCTTTTCAACCATCCACCCAACTTCCTTCCCATCTGGCAACCATCAAAATGATCTCTGTATCTATAATCTGTTTCTGTTTTGCTTGTTTGTTTATTTTCTTTTTTAGATTCAATTGATAAATATGTATTTATTGCCATTTTATTGTTCATATTTTTTATTTATTCTCCTTCTTTTCTTTCCTCTTCACCTTTCCCTCTTCCTTCTTCTTCGAGAAAACTCTTTAACATTTCATATAATACTGGTTTGGTGGCAATGAATCCCTTTAGCTTTTTCTTGTTTGGGAAGCTCTTTATCTGTCCTTCAATTCTAAATGATGGCTTTGCTGGGTCCAGTAATTGTGGTTGTAGGTCCTTGCTTTTCATCACTGACTATTTCTTGCCACTCCCTTCTGGCATGCAAAGTTTCTTTTGAGAAATCAGCTGATAGTCTAATGGGAGCTCCCTTTTAGGTAACTAATTGCTTTTCTCTGAATGCTTTTAAGATTCTCTCTTTGTCTTTAACCTTTTCCATTTAATTATGATGTCCTGGCATGGGCCTCTTTGGGTTCATCTTGTTGGGACTCTGCACTTCCTGGACTTGGAATTGTGTGTCTGTTTCCTTCACCAAGTTAGGGAAGTTTTCCATCATCATTTTTTCAGATAGATTTTGAATTTCTTGCTTCTTCTTCTGGAACCCCTGTGATGTGAATGTTGGTATGCTTGAAGTTGTCTCAGAGCCTCATTATACTATCCTTATTTTTTTTAAGTTTTTTTTCTTTTTGCTGTTCTGATTGGGTGCTTTGTGCTTCCTTTTATTCCAGAAGTGCTGATTTGATTCCTGGCTTCATCTACTCTATTCTTTATTCCCTGTAAATTATTCTTCATCAGTTAGTGTATTCTTCATTTCTGACTGGTCCTTTTTATACTGCTGAGGTCCTCACTAAGTTCACTGAGAGTCCTTATAACCAGTGTTTGCACTCTGCATGTAGTAGATTGCTTGTCTCTGTTTTGTTTAGTTCTCCTTTTGGAGTTTTGTTTTGTTGTTTCATTTGGGACATGTTTAATTGCCTCCTCATTTTGGTAGGTTCCTTGTATTTGTTTCTATGTCACTGGTAGAGCTGCTATGTCTCCCAGGCTTGGTAGAGTGGCCTAATGTAAGGTCGTGTAGGGTCCAACGGCACAGCCTCCCCAATCACCCAAGCTGGGCACTAGAGGTGCCCTTCCCCTGTGGGCTGAGTAAGACTGCTCTTATAGTTGAGCCTTGATTGCTGTTGGCATATCAATGGGAAGGATTTACCTCCAGGCTGATCAGCTGCAAGTACTGGCTGTGACCACTGACCTCTGACCACTTTGGAGTATCAGCTGTGCAGGAAGCCCACCGCACCAAGTAGGACTTACTTCATTGGGGTTCTGGTGACCACTGAGTCTGCCCCTTGAGGGCGTTGTTTCTAGAAGTGGTTGGGTGGTGATGCTTCAACATGCTCTGAAGCTGTCTACTGGGTACATTGGCTTTGTGGCCTCCCAGGGGGTGTAGGCCAAGGTCAGTTGCCACCTGTGCTCTGCCCGGGGCCACCTAGCATAAGCTACAAAGTGATATGCAGATGGCTGTTACTTGTACTGGGTTTGGAGGTGCTCAGGCCAGGAGAAGCTGTGAACCAAGGCCGGCTGCCACTAGTGCCAGGCCTGGGGCCACTTAGCAAGAGGTACAGGGCATTCTGATGCCAGAAGCTACTTGTTTGAGAGATTTTAGCAAAGTCTGAAGCATGAACCAGGACAGGCCATTTCTATGGAAAAGCCACTGAAAACGGCTTGGGTGAGCCTGAAAGTTGGGTGGGGCAGAGCCTCAGGGAATCACCAGGGTGGCGAGAACTGTGATAGCCAGGTTGATGGAGTCTCAGATATGGCGCCTGCCTACTGTTTCTGTGGGGCGAGGGCTCAGAAAAAGAACAATGCCTATGCCAGCATTGCTGTCTGGGACAAAACTGCCCCTTAGCTCTCATCTTGATGCCAGACAATTCAGTTCCTCCCTGATGCCTTTTAAGGTGCCTTTTAAGCTGTTGTCCCAGTGCTGGAGTTCAGAAGGCATGAATCTGAGTAAGTCCACATGCAGGCCCTTTAAGAGGAACTGTCTGGGACTCCAGAAGCACTCCGTGTCCCTCAGCCTCAACCTCACTGGTTTTATAGCCAGAAGTTATGGGGACTTCTCTTCCTGGCACTGAAACCTTGGGCTGGAAGGCCTGGTGTGGGGCTGGGAACCCTTGCTCTTCAGGGGAGACCTTAGCAGCCAAGATATCCCTCCTGATTTTTATTGCACATCCCTGCCCTTCCTACCAGTCTGTGTGGTTTCTTCTTTAATTCCTTAGTTGTAGGACTTCCATTCAGCCAGATTTCAGCATTCTGAGTGATAGTTGTTCTCTAGTTTAGTTAATTTTTTTAGTTTTTTTTTAAATCATTTTTACAATGGAAAAATGTGTTCACTGTAGAACACCTAGAAAATAGAGATAGGCCCAAAAGAATACTATAAAAACAATCTGTACACCACCCACAGATAACCATTGTAGCTTTTTACATTTTAAGCCATAAAACAGACACTTCAGTGTGCCTAAGTGTGACATTTATGAAGTCACCAGTGCAACTTAATTCCGATGATGATAGGAGCCTGGATTCTCTGGTCCTTTGTGTAGCTGGGCCCTGCTGCAAGTATGCAGGACTGGCCTAGGAAAAGTCACACCCCAAAGTTGGAGAAATATGGGAATGGCTTCCCGCTTCCATCTTCCATCATTTGCATTCGGGAGAGGCCGCCCCCAACTTGCCTTTGTATTCGTGTGAAAGACCTCCTAACTCAGATCCTGACTCCAATTTTACTCTCCCACTCCCCCCTCCAAACCTTCATGGGAATCTTTTTACAGCACTCATTTGACTAGGTCATACCACTTCTTGAAATTCCTCCTTTGGCTTTAGGGATAAAGTCCAAAATTTTTAGCATAGAACACACAATGGTTTCACTCTTTGGCCTCCCTATCCCCAAGCCTTGTATCTGCCTCTGCTTATATGTGAAGTGTAGCCTCATTCCTTCTCTTGTGTTGAGTCATGTTGAATCTGGGGAAACAAATGATTTTCACTTGAGAGATTGGGGGCATACAGACTGGATTTTTGATAAGAAGGAGTTGGAGACTAAGCTGTGTAATAGGGTTAGGGATGTAAAGAAGCTTTGGAAGAGACATGAGAACCATCTAGACATTTCCTCCTGCCAAAAATGTTAATGAGTCCACCCAGAGTGGATATGTAGATTCCCCTGGTGTGGTTGTCCTTCTCCATTTATTGTATATCATTTATCACACTGGATTATAATTTTAAAAATGTGTCTATGTCCAAAGTCCAATTCCAGTTGTAGTGGAAATAACCTAGGCCTTGAAATAAGATAAACTAAGTTCAGATTCTCTCTCTCTCTCTTTTTTTTTTTACTAGCTAAGAGGCCATAGGCAAATCATTTCACCTGTCTGAACTTCAGTTTCTTCATGCTTAAAATGGATACAGTAACACTACCTACTGCATGGGTTGCAGTGAAGAATAAACCAGATATTTCTGGAAGCTCCCATTATATTGTCTGAGGTATAGAAGATTCTCAGTAAGCCTTGCCCTTCCCTCCTTGACTAACTAATCTTTGTTTCTCCATGGTCTGACACCATCTATAGTTTCATGAAGGCACACAGAATATGTTGGTTGAATGAATCAGTTGGTTGAAGGAATGAATGGGTAAGTGGATAAATGAATTAATTAATGGATGCTAATTTTCAGAGAGATATACTGTTGAGGAAACCCAGGGCACTCTGGCGTAACTGACAGCACTTCCTTTGCAATTCTTTTAAGCATTTAGCCCAGGCCAGGTCCTCTATCCTATTTCAAGGTCAGGGCCATTCTTCTGTCCTGACCTTGGCATAACAAGGCATGAAAAACTTGCAGCTTTTTTCTATTTTAATCCTACCATCCATTTAATGGTCTATATTTTCTCTGGAAACAGGAGGGTGAAATCACCAAGATAATGGGTAATAACATTAACTACTGGCATTATCCAGATATTATTCAATTAAGGTAATAACTCCTAATGCAGGATGAATTGCTTTTATCTGAAGAATCCAATTCAGCCATCAGCTCACCATCATATTCAAATGACAGAAATTACCTTTAAGTCATAGATTTGTAATGTGATGTTGGAATGGATTTCTAATTATATTTTACGGTGATGTATTATAGGTGTTTTTAAGGTTGGAGTGTACAGCTTGTATGTTTTCATTTTCTTTCACCAGGCAATTTGAAATCCCTTTCAAATATATAATGCACAAAAATTAGAAAATTTGGGGAGAAAATTACTTCAAAGGAGTGCTTAAAAATACCTTACAATTCACCTTAGTAAAAATAAAAAAAAAGAGACTAAAATTGTCATTTAACTTTAACACTGGCCCTCGGAAGACAGAGATAGGGAAGATAAATCATCATCCCAGTTGAATTCAAGAGCTTTGTCATCTAGGATGTTGGCTGGACCAGTATATTCCTCTCCTTTGCTGATCCAAGACCTTGATTTTGGTGGTGTGCACAGAGGGGTTCAACCAGAGGAACTGAGACATGCTCAACGGTGAGAAATAGGAAAGTCAAGTGGACTTTGTAAAAACCCATGAGTGCTGTGCAGCACAGCCTACATGTGTAGGAACGTCTTTTGGAGAAGCCACAATCTGGACCGAATATTGCCTGGGAAGCCCAGAGTTGAAGCAAAAGGGTGTAGCTGAATGGTTTTAATGAACACATTCATGGAGCTGTCAGATGAATTTACCTCCATTATGGGGATAGACCTGCCTTGTAGGTCAAAACCCTGTGCCTGCTGGCCTTGGTAGCCTCTCCAACTGCACAGAAAACCTTCTTCACAAACTCCTTTCTTTGCCCACCCTCTTTCCAGAGGCCACACAGACCACTCCCTTCTATCTGCATCTTCTTCCTTCATCTAGGCTACAATCTGATATGAATAGGTGGCAGTTTTATGATATATTTTTAACTTTAGAGGATACACCAAATTTGGATGATTGGAATTTGGCCATCACCCACTTAACTGGATTGCAGGGTCACTTCCGTGTATGGTTCAACTCGGACCATCTTCACTGTCTGTTCCCTTCAACTCTTACGGGGTGCCTGATCTCCTCATTGCGGGGGCCCCTTACCATGGCCTTGGACTGACTACATTTGCTTTCAGAGAGAGAGGTTAAAACTAGAATAGATTTTCCCTTACAGTCTGAATTTAATCGTCAAAGTTTTCTAGTGAAGGATGATTTCCCTGCTGCTTTTCAATAAAGTTGAATGTGACCACTGCAGGTAGGAACATTGGAATGAGAAAGACATAGGAGAGTTCCATAAATTAATGTGTGGAAGTGGAAGTCTATATTTATTCCTGTTCTTTTAAGTGAGCTAGATGAATGGCTTCCAGCATAGGTGGCGGTGGGTGGGGGATAGGCTGGGGAGCAGGATGGCTTTCTGCACCCATTCAACGTGAAAAGACCTGACAGGCAGGAACAATTCAGGGAAAGCCCAATGTAGGGCCAGATTCCTCCTCAGCTAAACCACGCTCAGTTCTTACCTATCCCCCTGAGTGCTTTGTTCATTATCCACGGCCCAGAGCGAAATTCAGTCCTCAACTCTTCAGAATTCATGAGACAGAAAAGTTATTCTATCCAAATTGTCAACAGACAAAGCTCATTTCAACCTCGCCTGTAACTGGGAAAACAATTTATGGCAGAGAAAAGAAATGGATATTTTCAGTTTGCTTTTCTAGGCTGTTCCTAACGTGGTTCTGACCTGCTCTGAGACCATCACACAGCTTTCCTTGTGGCACTGAACCCAGCTGATGGATGGAGGAGGCACGACTCAGGTAACATTTCACAGGTCCCTAGGCGATCCTGTTGCTTACTTGTCACCAGGGCCAGAGATATATTGGCTGTGAGGGCACGCCTACCACCTGAATGTTCCTGGAACAAATGCCCCTCTGATTTGGGGCTGACACTTCATTCATTCACCACCCATTTATTAGGTGTCTACTAGGTGTACCAGGCACTGGGAACACAGAGATGATTAAGACATAGTTCTCGCCATCAAGGAGCTCGTATTTTATCAGGGGGACGGATGGAACACATCAAGACATGTTGGGGAGATAGCGGCCCCAGGCGCTGAGGCTGCACTAGGGTGGAGCTATTCAGACTTTCTGGAGTGGCTGAGTTCTCTGCAGGCATTTCACAGCATTTGACAAAGATGGAGTGCAGACCCTCTGCCAAAGGAGGAGATGACCTGGGAGGGAGGAGGAGGTGAGATATTTGGTTTTTCCTAAAAAAATTATCTTCCATCTCCTTGTAGGAAATGGCTCTGGGAACAACAAACATCACAGGTGTGACTAAGTCAGTAAGACTCTGGGGTTATCATCAAAGAAGATAGAAGAGGGCATTCTGCATTCTTCTTTTTCAGCACAAATTATCAGCTGTCGTGTAATGTGGATGTGAGAACCATATCTTTCATTTCTTAAACACCTAGGCCGGCGGTTTGCAAACTTGAGTGTGCATCAGAATCACAAGGAGGGCTTGTTAAAGAGGTTGCTGGGCCCCCGCCCCTGGAGTTTCTGACTCTGTGAGTCTGTGGTGGGGCCTGAGGATAATTTTTATTTTTAATAAGTTCCCAGGGGACAACCACTGACCTAGACAGTATCTGCCACCTAGTAAGGGATCAATACATGATAGTTATTAATAGTATTAGGCACTATGCTTAGTGCTTTACATAAACTAGCTAACTTAACCCTCACTGTAGCACGATATTGCAGGAATTATCATTATCCTCCTTATTTTATACATGAGAAAGTGGAGACTCAGTGAGCTCAATATTTCCCCTGGGTCACAGAGCTAATAAGTAGTAGAGATAGGATATTAAAATCTAAGTTTTTTGAGTAGAAAATTCATGTTTTTTCTGTCACCCTTTTCTGTCTATTCAGTAAAATATGTGTTTTTTTCTTTCCTCCTCCTCTTCTTCTTTTTAATACAGAAGCTAAAGAGATTTAACTATAAATAAATGGAGTCTAGAGTCATAATACTCTTATTCCATTTCAAATATGTCCCCAAATATATTAAAATTATCCCTCCAGAGCCAGTGGAAAGACCATTTCCTTCTTGAAAATAGTTGTGAAAATATAGGAGAGCAAGAGCTGGCTGTGCCCTGAGCCCAAGGAGCCTTCTAAGCCAATAGCCATCAATCCCTCCCCACTTCTTCTTACCTAATGAAACACATTTTGTTAAGCAAAAGTATAGTCAGAACCCCAATATGTAAAAATATATAAAGCAGAGAGGAATAGAGCTGCTTCTATGCTTATGAAACAAATGCTGGTGTTACCTAAATGACTGAACTGGCCCATACCAGTGTGGCTCAGTTGGTTGGGTGTGGTCCTGCAAAGCAAGAGGTTGCCAGTTCGATTCCTGGTCAGGGCACATGCCTGAGTTTTGGGTTCAGTTCCTGGTTTGGGTTCAAAAGGCAACTGATTGATGTTTTTCTTCCTCTCTCTCTCCCCCTCTTTTCCTCTCTCTAAAATAAAAAAAAATAAAATCTTTAAAAAATAAAAGAAAATGACTGAACTGTGAGCACTTATGGGCAGAAACTGAGACCTCTCGCATGGGAACATCACCTCCCCCCATGGGAGCATGGGCTCTGATACAAGCAACAGAACCTTCTGATCTGCCTTGCAGTCGGATGCAAGAGTGGATCAGTGAGTTTCTCAGAACCAGAAGGCAGAAGAAATCTCAGCGAACACCCATGACGTAGGCCACCTTCTCCCAGAAGGGCTTCATCGACACCCTACTGAGGTAGGGTTGGTTGGTTAGATCCAACTAATGCTGCTGTTAGGCCTTCCTCATATGAGTGGTTTTTAACACAAATTAGATCTAGGTTAAATTTATGGGTGACAAGCCATTTACTGAACTATTTAGCTTATTTTTTATCAGCTAATTCTTAGGCAGTCTTTGTGAAGGTTGAAGTAAGATACCACATCAAATACTTCTAAGGAGAAGGACCCCACCAAGCAAACCCAACTTCTAGTTATTACCATTTAATGAGAGATTCCAGAAAGCAACCACTCCTAATAGGGTGTTATCTGCACATCATTTGCTTCTGTTTGGGTGGGTGGACCAATCCTTGCAGGTGTGTTCAGAATGCCCTGTGATTCACTATCCAGCCCTGGGTGTGAAGATTATCTGCACTTACATGGCTGATTCATAAACCACCCCCAGATATCAATTCATTATTTCGAGTTGAAGCTTATCTACCACCACCTGTTTCTTTTTTGGGCTGTCAAGAGAAACCAAGAAGTAGTTATCTCCCAGCACCCATTCTCCCCATTTTCCTTTTGGTAATAACTTGCAGGTGAGTGTGGCCATGGGATCATTATTTAGCCAATGTGATGGAAACAGGAAGTATGTGTATAACTTTCGATCACCTTGTACAAGGAAGCTATTTGCCCTCCATTTCCATTTCCTCCTTCCCACTGTTTGGGAAGGAGAAGCAACCAGAGCACCTGTCTTGGACACAGATATGAAAGCCATGTACAGAACCTGGCAGAAACAGACCACCAGCCTTGTGATGCTCACCTTTGCAGTGTTATATGTGAGGGAAATAAACTTCTGGCTGATTTAAATCACCAATGTTTTCGTTTCTTTATTGCATCAGCTTAGTTTATAACTTATGCATGGATCAAAGATGACCCTAACTCCTGACACTCCTCCCATTCGGAGATGGGGGTCTATGTCCCTTCCTCTTGAATGTGACTTCTTTGTGGCTGATTTGGCCAGTTTCTGGGCCTAGGCCTTAAGAAACTGGCAGGGTACACTTACTGTCTTTAGGAACACTCTCTTCGGGAGCCCTCAGCTGTCATGTAAGAAGTCTGACTCTCCTGAGGCCACTATGCTAAGGAAGCTATGTGTGGACACTCCAGCTGACAATTCCAGCCTTCCACACACCCCTCCAGGGTTCCAGTCATATGCCATCTCTGACGGATTAGACCATCCCGTTTGTCAGCTGAATACCATGAGTAACCTGGTCAATAGTACTCTGAGCGGAAGAAATCACCCAGGTCGTCACATGGGGAGGCAAAGTATGGAACTGCTGTACTGATCTTGTGGCCATAAACTGAGCCATAGATGACACGTTAAAAATGGCAGAGTGGAAAGATAGAAGTGTCTAAGTCCCTGATGACATCAATGAGCCACTGTCTTAAACTTGGGACCAGCTATCTCCCAACTTCTCATTTAGTGAGATAGAAAAGTCCACGTTGTTTAAGCCACTCTTGATTAAGTTTTCCGTTACTTGTGGCTGGCTGCATTCTAACAAACATTTCCCCCCACATCCTGTCTCTCAAGTGGAGTTTGCTACAAGGGCCAGAGGATTTGGCTGGGATTGAAATCAGACTCTGGCTTCTTTAACAAATTTACTACTTGGGAATAGCTGATTTGTCCTGAGGCAGCCCTCTGACGTTCTCCTGGAATTTGATGTATAACATCCAGTTACTCCAGCTGGGTGGTGGACAGCACAGGTGGAATTCCATTGCACATCCTCTCATCTGATTTCCCTTCACCTCTCTTCGACTTCCTAGAGTCAGGGGCTGGAGGAGAACCTGGATTACCTCCATGACTCCTGGATGGATAATGAAGGGAATTCTTCCAACAGCTCCCTTACTACAAAGTATGTCTGGCTGAGGATGAAGATTCTATGGGCAGAGGACTGGATCTGAGAGTTTCTCCCCCAGAACAATGTGGAAGAAAGGGCTTAAACTCAAGGAAGGGAGCAGAACCAAAAACCATGCAGAAAAAATTGGATCTAAGAAGCCAAGTTTTGGAGGTCACCAAACTAAGGAGGGCCAGAGCCATATGGGAATGGGTTTTGGATCTGGACAAATGTAGTGAGGGATAGGAAAGCAAATGTATGTGATTTGCTTGTGTGCACACATGGGGCTGGTGGACTAGCCCAGAATAGCTGCTTGTGCTTGCTGACATCTGGGGCATAGTGCATGGGTGCTTTGGCTGACTCACCTGAAAGACTCTGAGTGAACACATGCTCAGGAAGCCTATTTATGTTCCAAGATGCAACCTAAATGCAAGTTGCTCATGAAGTCCTGGCTCATCCATCCCATTGATCTGTGGATAAATCAATTGCCCCATGGACCCAATTGATCTACAGGGTGTGGCTTATGACCTAGTTATAGCATTTATTTCAATTTCTCATGTGTTATAGCCAGCAATTGTTTAGCCATTTTCTCAACTGGATTAAAGGACCTTTGAGGGTAGGGACTATTTCTTAACCCTTCCCTTACAGCATATACCACAGAGCTTTGTAGATAGAAAGAGCTCAATAAAGATCTTTTGATTAATTACTATGTCTACCTTTTGGCTTATTTTTCTGTTGACATTTAGAAACAGATTAGAAATGTCTTTAATAGTGCATTTTTTTCTAAATGACAGAATAAACACAGAAATTTTATCATCAAGTAGGCAAAATAAATCTTGCACAGAATAGTTAAACATATGTAAGAGAAAAAGGGGAATAGGGAAACAAGAGAAGGATTCGGAGGCTGAATATTTCTCTCTGTCTTAGCCCAGCTCCAGGCAAATGAATGCCCTCTGAAAACTTCATCAGCTTTTCTCTACACAAAGTGCTTTCTGACCATTGCTCTACAGTGCCTCTCCTGTTTGGACACAGAGTTTCATTTATTAAGGAAACATAATTGGGCTCCATTTCAAAAGGATGAACAAAGCCCATTTTGTTGTCCCATTCAAAAGCTGGGTTTAGTCTGGGTCAAGCTTTTCTTTCAAAAATAGGACCAAAATAAGAATGTCACTACCATTATAACTTAATATTGCTTTAGGCAAATTGCAAAAGATATAAAGAACAATAACTGTTGGAAAAGAGATAAAAATATATACAAAGACTTTGTACTTGAAAGTAAATCAACAAGTTTTGGTATTCCAATTTTGGTATTTGAAGATTTGGTATTCAAATTAAAAAATTTGTAGCATTACTGTACACAATATGTTACTATGTACTATATACACTGTATTACCATACACAAGCAGTAAACAGCTAGAATGTATATATTTACAACAACATAAAAGTATAAGATGCATGCAATGATTTGAGAAGTTAAGTATAAAGACTTAATTAATTTTAAATAAAAATCTTTTTCTTAGAATTTGACAACATGATTCCAACATTTATTAGGCAAACAAAATATTAAGAGCAGACAAGGATATTTTGAAAAGAAGACCTCTGGTTAGATAAGACTAGAACTGTAAATTTTATACATATTATGAAGCATGAGCAATTATAATAGTATAGCACTGGTGCAAACCAGACAGTAGAAGAGAATTAGAAGCACTGAACAAACCTATTTATATATGATAACCTGATGTATAATGAAGTATGACAAACAATCGGGAAAAGGAGAAGTTATTAAATAAACAGGGATACCAATTTAAATATCATTTATAACTAAACATGTGCCAAATATACTCAAATGAGCTAAAAACAGTTAAAGGTATATATCTATGGAACAACCAAAAAAATAGAAAACCAAGATTGCATCAGATCTTGGGGCCTGTAAACAATAAACTTGAAGAACTTTTAAAGACTTGAAGTGATAAAAGAAGTAATAATAGAAGAGATAAAAAGATTCAACTGGATAATTAATACCATATATTTTTTAAAGATTTTATTTATTTATTTTTAGAGGTAGGGAGGGAGGGAGAAAGAGAGGGAGAGAAACATTGATGTGTGAGAAAATCATCAATCCATTGTCTCTCGGACATGCCCCGATGGGAAAGAAACCCACAACTCAGGCATGTGCCCTGATCGGGAATTGAACTAGTGACTCTTCGCTCTGTGGTATGATGCCCAACCAACTGAGCCACACTGGTCAGGGTGACACTTAACATATTTTAACCATAAAAATATAAAAAAGAAGAAAGAGACTATTGAGAAAATATTTGTTTCAAAATAGTACAATCAATATCATCTACAGAACTTGTTAAAATCAATAACATGTTTATTTCTAGAAAAAAGTCAGATGTATGAAGATATTCAATACAGCATTATTTCTAAGAGCATAAAATAAAAAGGTTTTTTCCCTTTTTTAAAATTGAATTTATTGGAGTGACATTGGTTAATAAAATTATATAGATTTCAGTGGTACACTTCTATAATACATCATCTGTATATTGTGTGTTCACCATCCCAAGTCAAGTCCCCTTCCATCACCATTTATCCGCCCCTTATTCTCTTCTCCCTCCCTCCACCCTCCTTTGCCTCTGGTAATCATCATACTGTTCTCTGTGTCTGTGAGTTTTTCTTTCTTAGTTCTTTCACCTTTTTAACCCAGCCCCCCAAACCCCCTCTTCTCTGACAGCTGTCAGTCTGTTCTCTGTATCTATAAATCTGTTTCCATTTTGTTTGTTAGTTTATTTTGTTCATTAGATTCCACATTGTCTTTCTCTGACTGGCTTACTTCACTTAGCATAAAGAAAAACAAAGTTGGAGGAACCATGCTTCCTGATATCAAAGCATACTACAAGGTCACAGTAATCAAAACAGCATTGTACTGACATAAAAACAGACGTATAGACCAATGGAACAGAATAGAGAGCCCAGAAATAAACCCATGGCTTTATGGTCAATTAATATTTGACAAAGGAGGCAAGAACCTAGAACTGGGTAAAGATAGTTTATTCAATAAACCGTGGTGGGAAAATTGGACAGATATGTGCAAAAAAAGGAAACCATGTCATCTTACATCATATGCAAGAATAAACTCAAAATGGATTAAAGATGTAAATGTTAGACTGAAAACCATAAAAATCCTAGAGGAAAACATAGGCAGTAAAATCTTGGACATTTCTCAAGAAACATTTTTTTCTGATATATCTCCTCAGGCAAGGAAAACAAAAGAAAAAATAAACAAATGGGACTACATCAAACTAAAAAGTTTTTGCACAGCAAAGAAATCATCAACAAAATGAAAAGACCAGCAGCCACTAAAGGAGAACGTATTTGCCAATGATACATCTAGTAAGGAACTGATATCCAAAATTTATAAAGAACTTACAAAATTCAACACCAAACTCTCCCCCACAAATAATCCAATTAAAAAATGGGCAAAGGGCTCTAGCTGGGTAGCTCAGTTGGTTACAGTGTTGTCCTGATATGCCAAGGCTGTGGGTTTGTTCTCTGGTTAGAGCATATGCAAGAATCAACCAGTGAATAAATAAGTGGAGTAACATAATGATGTTCTCTCTCTCTTCTTCTCCCTCTTCCTCTCTCTCTCTATCTCTCTCTCCCCTCTCCTTCCTCTCTCTTTCTCAAATCAATAATAAAAAAAAAAAGGCAAAAGACCTGCATAGACACTTCTCCAAAGAGGACACAAAGTATGGCCAATAGACATATGAAAAGAAGCTCAACATCACTAATCACCAGAGAAATGCAAATTAAAACCACAAGGAGAGCTCACCCCACACCTGTCAGAATAACTATCATCAATAAATCAACAAACAACAAGTGCTGGCCAGGATGTGGAGAAAAGAGCTCTCCACACTGTGCACTGTTGGTGGGAATGCAGACTGGTGCAGCCACTATGGAAAACAGTATGAGGTCCCCTCAAAAAAATTAAAAATGGAACTGCCTTATGACCCAGCAATTCTGCTTCTGGGACTATATCCAAAGAAACCCAAAACACTAATTTGAAAGAATATAAGCACCCCTATGTTCATTGCAGCGTTATTTACAATAGCAAAGATCTGGAAGCAGCTCAAGTGACCTGCAGAGTCAAAAGTTGTTTTAATGGTAATGGAAGACCCAATAAATTACAGCCAACCAATTAAAAAACTCATCATTTAAAAAGTCACCATGAAAGATGTGTCTCACGTAATGGAAAAATGTTTATGATGCAGTGTTAAGTGAAGAAAGAAAACATAAAATGGTATGTGCCACATGACAACTCTGTGCTCTGGCCCTGGATGGCAGTTCATAAAAATGAAAACAGCTGTGAGAGAGCTGGGTTTGGAGTGAGTTTTGAGTTGTAAACTCACATGATATCAGGGATCAGGCAGGTGAGGACGGATAGAAAAAAAAGCAGTGAGGCGTATGATGAGCTGGAGAGTCAGGCTGAACCAGAGTCATTCAAGTAAAAACATTAAAACACAAAACCCTCAAACCCTTAGATTTTATGGAACCTTCCTCTCTTGGAGCAAAGGGTGTGAGGCCAGAGCTATACCCCTCAAGTCAGATCTCCATGGAGACCTGACTCTTAGAGGTGCCTGCGGAACACCTGAAGCCCCATGGAGGAGTTTGAAAGCCACAGCAGCAGGTAGCTGCACAAGGAGTTTAAGTAGAGAAGTGAATTGGTCAGGTTAGCAGGGCCAAACTATGCCAATTTAAGAGACTCTTATTGTGCATGGCTTTCAGTGCGTGATCTCTGTACAATATGTCTTTTAATGTTGTTGTAATCATTGCTTTTATAAAAATGAAATTCAGATCCAAACAGAACTAGTTAAAAGAATTTATGCTCTTTATTAACACAGAGCCACTTGAGTTGATTATGAGTTTGTGGCTCTGTCTTTGAATTCCTTCTGCATCAAGCTGTTTGGGAAAATGCCAACTTGCTATCTGGTGGTGAATTAGACAGCTACACATTCATCCATCAAGCATTTATTGAGTGCCCACCACATGCCCAGGCCCTGGAGGAAGATGGAGAAGGAAAGAAATAAGCCTGGGACCCCATCTTCTATGAGTGTGCAGACCAGCCCAAGAAACAGACACGTATAACAATTCCATGCACATCAACCCATGCCCAAATGCTATGGGAGTATGGGGAATTACTGCAAACGCAGGAGGAGTAGCACTCGAAAGGCAAAATTTGAACCACATCTCAAAAAAAAATACAGGTCTACCTAGTAGGGAAGAAGGGAGAACATTCAGGCAGGGGGAACAGAAGGAAGACGACGTGCGAGAGAAACTAAAGTCTTCGGGGACGACTGGACTGCACGGGTGTGCCGGGTGCTGTCTGGGAGGCAGATGGCATAGAGAACAGGCAGGACTTGTCTAGGTTTTATCCTTTAGGCAGGTCATTTTCAAACTTTGTTTCTAAGTCACAAAAGTCTTTGTTGATAATCCTACTTGGCAGCCCAACTTGCAGAACAGATGAAAGGAGATCGTCTCCGAGTGGAGCAGAGGGGTTGAGGCTGAGTCACTTCCCTCCCCTTCAGACCCCACAGAAGCCTTTGGTGAGGCCCCACAGAACATTTTTTTGGTATTCATTGTTGTTATATACTTCATTCAAACCAAACTACGATAATACAAAGAGAAGACTGAAGTGGCAGCTTCCCAGAATCTTTGTGGGTTACAGATGCAAACTGGCTGGAGACCAGTCCTTGGACCCACACGTCAGTAAAGGACAGACAAGTCATGTGCATGGACACAGAGAACATGAGACAGAAGACATTTCACAGCTTTTTGGTTTGGGCTTTTATTTGAAACATATGTGTGTCACAACTTTACATTTTAAATTAAATACTCCACATATTTTGTGAGACCTCAAGATATTCTACATTGAAAGCACCTCTAATGTCTTATTTTTCCACTTCCCCTTCTTCCTGCTCATATAACATAAAGAGCATTGTATTAATCTGATTTTGGGAGAAATTGTTGTATGTTGTGTGTTATATGTTTGCTATCTCACTGAAACATTTCATGTTGCAGACCAAAGTCTACTTATTTCAGGAGGGTGGGGCCATTGCATTCTTAGCCCTTATCACAAAATACGTGGAGTAGTATTTTAAAATGTAAAGTTGTAAACCCTCCCCCCCCACCCCTCACCACCCGTTGAACAATTTGAAAGCTACAGTTGTGCACAATAGAAGCCACATGAGGATTTTTGACAGGGAATGACTCAATCAGATTTATAGGAGTCAAACCATGTGAAATTTAAAAGATTGTTTTTATATCGAAGATAGGCCCTTGGCAGTAACAGCAAAACACCCTGGATTTCTGATTTCATTTTCTTTGTACCTGAGCTGCTAAGCGTTATGGATTTTCGACTTCCCTGCTCCCACTGCTGGAATGATTGTTTCAATTTTAGAAAAGTGGAGAGAAAATGTCTTCTACGTTGATGTCTCCCCCGACGCCAGGGAACCAACACTAATGTGTCGATGGACAGTGCTCACTCAATCCTTTCTTTTAACTCAGTGTATAAAACTCTGCAGGCTGAGGTCGCGTATCCTGCAAATATCTATTCATAGGCTCCAGACAACAAGGGACCTGACTGTCATCTTCTTCCCCAGTCCTCTCTGAGGTGTGAATCTCTTTCTTGAGCCAGTGGGTGCTACTCAAAGTACCTAGGTGTGTGGCGCTGACTGGGTAGCTCATTTGGTTGGGGCATCGCCCTGTACATCAAAAGGTTGCAGGTTTGATTTCTGCTCAGGGCTCACACCTAAGTAGTGGGATCTCTGCTTGGGGCCATGCAGGAGGCAACCAACTGATGTTTCTCTTTTACATCCATGTTTTTTCTTTTCTTCTCTCTCTCTCCCTACCCTTCCTCTCTAAAATTAACAAACATGTCCTCGGGTGAGAATAAGAAAAAAAAAAATACCTGGGCGTGTGTTGGCCAGGAGCATGCAGACACTTAAGATTTTACAAATTTGTTTTCTCTAAAAGCTCAAATTCTCCATCTGCCACCTCCATTCTGGGTGACTGTGTGTGATTGGGCATCTGGTACTCTGGTACAATGCTTGTTGGAATGGACGTCTTGATGTATGAATATCGTCTCTTAAGGACATTTACATGGCACATTTCTCTTTCAGAGGATAAAGTATGAAGCTGTATTTCAATAAAGCAGGTGCTGCTTCCTCTTGCCAAATCCTGCCTTGGATATTTAAAGCAGCCCACCTAACAACGAGACCCAGTAAGTGGCAGCAGCAGTGCCTGCATGTGGGGCTGATTGAGCCAAAGCAACTATCTTGTTGGAGAGGTGATTAGGTGATATTAAGTGTCAAGATCTCAATGAATTACTCTCACAGGTGTCATAAAAGAGAAACATGATCTTGTTTCTATTGCTGCTGCATCAAACAAAAACATTTTTTGTCTGCTCCTTTGCTGAGAAGTGTAACTATTGGCTTTTGAGTTTTCAATAGATTCTAAGGATGAATTAGAGGAGAGACCAACCACCTAAATCAGGAGTTCTTGGGCCCTGGCAGAGTGGATGAGATTTTCTGGGCCTCGAGGGCAGCCTTTCATTTGTTTCTTGTCATCTGGCATTTATCTTTTTGGCGTGGTGAAGGGTAGATGGGGGTTGATTAGAGAAAGGCACTATTAGCACCGACACCACAGAGACTAACAGCACCAGAGCTTCCAGAGGAATCTGTAAAGAGCAGTGCCAACACCTCTGCTTGCCTCTGCTGGGTGTAATCAGTGATATACAGGAGCCCACAGTGAGATGGCCTTAAAACTTGGATTAAAGGAAAGAGTACCCTCTGAGAGTTGAATGAGTCAAATCATCAAAGGTATTAGCCACCTGCAGAGATCGCGGTCAAAGATGGGATGTGTCCTTAAGTGTTGAGCAGGGAGCACGGGATCAAGCATGATTGAAAGTGATAGAAACTGAGGACTAGTCAGTGAATTAGGCTAAAAGGAAGCCGAGGAAACTTGGAAAACAGAATCTGGGAGGGAGACTTTGGTCAACTGTAACCCAGTCTGGGCAAGAAAGCACAGGATCTTGGAGGCATGATAATCCCCCCATCGGATGGTGTTGTCCCCTTGCCCACCTTCCTTCCTTATGTTCATTCAACACATAGGCACTGAGCATTACTCTGGGCCATACACTGTCCTAGGCATGGGTGGGGGGATGCAGTGAATAAGACAGAAAGGTCCTTGTATTCATGGAAGCTTCAGGTTGCTAAAAATGTAAAGGTGCAAGACCACTTCGGAAAGCAATAAGCACTATGAAGAAAATATTAGAGGATGACTGGGAAAGGGAGAGAAGGTGTTTCTGAAGAAAGGAAGTGAGACAAGTAGCTTTCCAAGTCACACCCTGGTCTGGGTGACAGAGCCTTGGGGGGTTCCTCCATCCCTTTGCTCGGATCCCTGCTGATCACAGAGGCTGCTGGGGAGGTCCCCAGATCCTGAGTAAAGGAGGCTCTAGAGAGCAGATGAAAGTGCTCTGCTCTGTAGCCAGGGGCTTCCCCCTCGGTAAATGGGTAGTCAGCCCCGGTGTCGGCATGAGGCTTTGCTCAGGTTGTGTAGCCTGACGTGGGCTGCCTAACACCCAGCACTCAGTCAATATCACTTATGATTATTGTTGCTGAGTTGGTGAGATCCCTCCAACTCATGGGTGAATGTCTCCTCAGTGACTGACATTTATAAACGAGATGATGTCTTGGACTCATGCTTGGTTCTTGCAGTGTTCAATTAGAACTTTCAATTAGGATATTAATCTATATTAGAATCTAATCTTGCTACAAAAACCATATTAAAGGGATATACATTTCATTTAAACTAGGATATCTTTTCGAATAAATCAATACAATGAAGAATTTATCAATTCTGTAGGTGAAGGAATAATCTTGTAGCTTAATTGTAAGAAAATGAGCTAAACATATTAGCAAAAGATGGTTACTCCAACATCTCATTACCTCTCTTAAGTTCTCAGTAAATTTTTTGTTTCTCCTTTATTAGAATCCACTACCTAATAGTTACCTGCTAATGGAGCCATGACTTAAGATTGGATATATTAGATTTTGTCCTTATAATAATAATAATTTATTGGCACATGTGTATTTAGTCAGTTGTATGTATTTTCCCATTTACATTTCAAATGAGTGCTATGGAGTTGGTAGTTTTATTATCCCCATTTTATGGACAAGGAAATTGATGCTCAGAGATGGGAGGTAACTTTCCAAAGCCACACAGATGTAAGTAGCCAAGAGGAATTCAAACACAGATCTGTTTCACCTCAGAGCCTGATCTCTCAGCTGTCATCCTATACCATGAGTATCAAACTCATTTTCACCGGGGGCCACATCAGCCTCGTAGTTGCCTTCAAAGGGCTGAATGTAACTTTAGGACTGTATAAATCTAACTACCCTTAACAGTTAAGCGAGAGCTTGGTGCTCCCGCTGGGTAGAAACAAGGTGCCAGGCTGGATAAAACAAGGTGGAGGGCTGGATTCAACCCATAGGCCTTGTGTTTGCCACCTGTGCTATAGACTCTACAGTGCAGAGGACCCTCGTGGAATCTGGGAGCATTGCAGGTTTCTAGGAATCCTTTGTATAACTTTAGAGCAATCACCGAAAGTGAGAATACAGAAATCAGCCAAAAGATCTTTTACATAAAGACTTAAAATGCATGAAGTTAATTAAATGGATGTTAAAAATGTTTTCTTTTCTATGGCTTTGATGGAAAGAAAATCATTATAGCTCCAATATTCCACCTTTTATTTTTTCTTCCCTTCCTTCCACAAATATCAAATATTATCAAATACCTAGGTAGCAAGGCACTAAACAAGGAATTGAAGTCTTAAAAATTAATAATTCAAAGTCCCTGGTTCAAGGAGCTTATAGTCTGGTACACAAGACAAGCCATAAACTTGACTGCTCTCTTAATTAGAGATAAGCAAGGTACCATACATGAGCTTAGGGGAGGAACATATAATTAAGAAATTAGGTGTGTGGATGGAACATGGAAGGCTTCCCCAATTGGGAAAGAAGCAGAGGAGAAAGAAGAAGAGATAGAGTCAAAGAATATTTTATGATTTAGAGGTACTGTCCTTTGATGGTTAGCAATGTTTATTTATTTCTGGATGCCACCCCACCCCCACCCCCACTCTGCCCCAAGCCCAGCACTGGACAGCTACTTAAGTTCTAAGTAGACTTCTGGTCAAGATGGCAGCATAGGTAAACATGGCTTGCCTCCTCACACAACCACATCAAAATTATAACTACATTATAGAACAACCATTACTCACAACCTGCAGAAATCAAGTTGAACAGAAGTCTGCCAACTACAAAATTAAAGAAACCACATCTATCCAGACTGGTAGGAGGGGTGAAGATGCAGAATGGGCTGGTCCCACATACCCATGTGGTGGAAAAATTTGGGAGGGATATCTCAGGAGTGAGGGGTCCCAGCCCCACACAAGGCCCCCAGCCCAGGATACCAGTGCCATTAAGATAGGGCCCATAACTTCTAGCTGAAAAAATCAGCAGGTGTTGAGTTGGTAGAAGAAACTTCTGGAGCTCCAAGCAGTTACTCTTGAAGAACCCACACATGAACTTACCCAGACTCACTCCCTCTGAGTTCCAGCACCAGAGTAGCAGCTTAAAAGGCACCAATGGCATAGAAGGAGGAACTGAAGTGGTTGGCATCAAGGCAAGAGCTGGGAGACAGCTTCTTCCAGATAGAAAGGTGGGCAGAGCCACAGAACTGGCAGGCAGGTGCCATATCTGAAACTCTGTCAACCTGGCTAAGACTGTTTGCCCTGCCCTGGAGATCCCCTGAAGCTCCGTCCCATCCAACTTACAGCTGTTAACAGCAACTTTCCCATATGAATGGCTTGTCTTGGCTCAAGCTTCACAACTTCTTAAATCCTTTCAAACAAGGAACAGCTGGCCTCAGTGAGCCCCCAGGCTCTGAACCTCTTGCTAACTGGCTCCAGGAATGGCACTAGCCAGCCTAGACTGACAGCTTGGCTTCAACTGGGTCTCTAAGCCCAGTACAAGTAGCAGCCATCTCAGATTGCTCTATAGAGCTCATCAGGGTGGCCCTGGGCAAAACACAGGTGGGGGCTGACCTTGGCCTGCACCACCTGGGAAACCCCAGGGACTGCACACCCAGTGGACAATTAGAGACCATGTTGGAGCACCATCACCCTGCCCCTGCACAGCTGATCTGCCACAGAGGGAGGAGGCTGGTGGTTAGTGGTCATAACCAATCCTTGTAACTGGCTGGCCTATGTACATCCCTCCCATTGACCTGCCAACAGCAACCAAAGCACAGCTACAAAAGAAGGGTATACTCAGCCCACATGAGGAACACACCTCAAGTACCCAGCTTGGGTGATAGGGGAGGCTGTGCCACTGGACTCTACAAGATACCACCTACATTAGGCTATGACCCAAGACAGGGCACCAAAGCAGCTGTACATAACACACAGAGACAAACATAGGGAGGCTGCTAAAATGAGGAGACAAAGAAACATGGCCCAAATGAAAGAACAGATGAAAACTCCAGAAAAAGAGCTAAACAAAACAGAGATAAGTAATCTATCAGATGCAGAGTTCAAAACACCGGTTATAAGGATGCTCAAGGAACTTAGTGAGAACATCAACTGCATAAAAAAGATCAGTCAGAAATGAAGGATACACTAATTGAAATAAAGAACACTTTACAGGGAAATAACAGCAGAGTGAATAAAGCCAAGAATCAACTCAATGATTTGGAACATAATGAAGCAAAACAGAAGGAACATAAGAACACCAAGAAGAAAAAAGGAATCCCCCCCCCAAAAAAAAAGACAGTGTAAGCAGCTTCTGGGACAACTTCAAGTGTTCCAACATTTGCATCATAGGGTTGCCAGAAGGAGAAGAGAAAGAGCAAGACATTAGAAATCTATTTGAAAAAAACAATGAAAGAAAACTTCCCTAATTTGGTGAAGGAAATAGACATGCAAGTCCAGGAAGCACAGAGAGTCCCAAACAGGGATGCAAAGAGGCCCACTCCAAGACACATCATTATTAAAATGCCAAAGGTTAAAGATAAAGAGAGAATCTTACAAGCAGCAAGGGGAAAGCAGTTAGTTACCTACAGGGGAGTTCCCATAAGATTGTCAGATGATTTCTCAAAAGAAACTTTGCAGGCTAGAAGGGATTGACAAGAAACATTCAAAGTCATGAAAAGCAGGGACCTACTGCCCAGACTGCTTTATCCAGCAAAGATATCAGTTAGAATTGGAGGGCAGATAAAAAGCTTCCCAGGCAAGAAAAAACCAAAGTTCATCATCACCAAACCATTGTTATATGAAATGTTAAAGGGACTTATTGAAGAAAAGAAGATCAAAACTATGAACAATAAAGTGACAATAAATACATACCTGTCAACAATTGAATCTAAAATACAAACTAAGCAAACAATAAGAACAGAGACAGAATTATGGATATGGAGAGCATTTTGATGGTTGCTAGATGAGTGGGGGTGTGTGGGGTCAAGAGGTGAGGGGATTAAGAAGTACAAATAGGTATGGGGATGTAAAGTACAGTATAGGAAATGGAGTAGTCAAAGAACTTATATGCATGAACTATGGACATGAACAATAGTGTGGAGATTGCCTGAGGGAGTAGGGGGTGCTGAGTGGAGGGGGGAAAAGTAGGAAAAATTGGGAGAACTGTAACAGCATAATCAATAAAATATAATAAAAAAGTTCTAAGTAAATTTGTACCACCAAAGGGACTCTACTTTTCATCTCGTGCTATGAGATTTTATTCTGGAAAAGTTATTGCTGATATCAGTGAGATACTTGATTAAATATGAAGGCAGGAGCAAAGTTCACTGAAGTCCTGAGACCAATTTAGCTAGAATCCTAGTTGCCTCTTGGAAATCTTATTGCATTGCTTGAGTGAGTTTTAAAAATACAAACAAAACAGAAGCATTTTTTTCTCCTCTAAGTGGCAGCTTTCGAAAGAACTAAGAATGCAAATGTATCATTGCAAACAAATTACTAAATAAATAATTTCATTCCAAAACAGCTGTTGTATATACAAAGTAAGATAAAGTAGCTGTAATGTTGAAATGTTTTTAGATAAGGACTTGAGACCACTTCATTGGTCCAAGGAACCCCACACCCACGCTGAGATGCTGAACCCAGGGCCCACGGGCCTGAGAGTGAGGTTGTGTAGAGGGGCCACAGCAGAAACACCAGCTCAGAAGACACCATCTTCATACACAGCAGTGTGTATGGGGACCCAGTCAAATGAGACACGTTTAAATCCAGCCGACATTTATGGAGCACCTGTTACGCCAGGTCTGTTTGCTTTCATATGTATCCTGTCACCTTTTAAAATTCCATAACAACAAACAAATCTGTTAACACGTATTAAGCTTATAAAGCCTTGGTATTAAAACAGGATGGAGTAAACACCCCGGTTGAGCACCCACCTTCCATTGCAGCTAGAAGATTGAGTATTGTCACAGGGGAACGGGGTTTGTAAGTCCTGCCACCTGCATTTGTACCTCCCTACCTTCGACCTGGCTAAGTGGTTTTTGAACTTGAGTGTGCACAAGAACTCAAGGTCATACACATGAAAACCCCATGTTCTGCACTTAACAGGCAACTTCAGGGACTTTAAGGACAATGATGATGATGTGTAATTTCTGCACTGTGGAACAATTTTAGAGGCCAACCTTCACCCAAGATGGGATACTCCCATCATTATTCTAGTTAGTATCTGCATGTTGGCAGTGGGTCTTAATGCAACAATTGCTTAGACTCTATTTTTAAGAAGAGTTAGAGAAGTCTAGGAGACTTATAATGCTAAACTTCTGGTAACAATGGACATTTAAATGCCAGAACAAAATAAAATGCAACTAGAATGAGCAGAGAAATGAGTGTGGCCAGAGGGTAGGGAAGGTATACCTTCACAGCCCTCTAACATACTATACTTAATTTGCATTCATAATGTTGTATTCTTTTTTCTTAAAACTAAATAAGCTTTAAGCCCCATGGATTCTGGATTCACCCCTCCATGGAGCAGTCACTACTCTTGAGCCCTGAATTTAGTCCTGTGCTTTCTGGCACTAGACAGGAAAAAATGAGGGGAAAAATGGGACCCATGACTCCTTACTCACTATGTGCAGCAAAAAGTCAGGAGGAAAATCAGAATGTCCAAAATACCAAACTGAACTGTCAACCTAATTTATGGAGGCTGAGCTGACAGCTGCAGAAAAATGAAGCCTCAATTTAGGAAATAGTGCTATGTCACTGCTTTTTTTGTTAATATTTAATTTACTTACAGTTCACCAGTAATTCTGTAAACAGACATTTATCAAGTTCCTACTTTGTAACCAGCCCTGAGCTAGAGTCTGAGTGGAATATGAAAGGATGAAGATCAGATCGTTTTTAAAAATTTTTTACTCCTAAGTTCTGAGAATAGGCAGATCAGTGTGTACTGAAAACAGGGAAATACCTAAACAGAGGAGACCCTGAACCAATGCTGGGATCAATTACAGACCTGCTCTTCTTCTCTAAATGGAGACAGAGGATGGACCACTGGTTGGAAACCCAGGAACAGGGATGTTTCATCTCCTTTCCTCCTCTTCTTTCTTCTTTCCACAGATGATTACCAAGCACCTTTTCTTATTTTAAATAGCAGCTCTCTTGGGATGAAAAACACTTAGTACTCTACAACCTATCTATTTGAAGCATGCAATTCTGTGGTTTAGTGTAGTCACAGTGTTGTGCAACCATTGCCCCCCTCACCCAAAATCCCACAGCTGTGAGCAGTCGCTCCCCCAAGGCAACCACTCATCTACCTTCTGTCGCTACAGATATGTCCGTGCTGGACATTTCCGAGGACTTGTTATGTATCGGGTCTAAGGCCAGGAACGGGGTCTATAGACACCCATTTCTCCCCCCACCCCGCCTGTTCCGCTGTTAGCTTGGAGGACCCATCCCTTCACTTCCTTCAGGCTTCAGAGCTTTTTCTCCTAAAAATGAAAGGGATGGGTTTCAGGTTCTCTCCTCCTTTAAACATTCTATTTAAAATTTGTCCTTGAGGAAAGCACAGAGGAAACGTGACTTTCAAATGCTCACATTAGGAACAGAGATTGCACAACCTTCTTAGGGACCCATTTGAGAAGACGCAGTAAGAATACTAAAAATGTACACACGCCTAGACCCAGCAATTCCACTCTCAGGATTGTCCTAGGGACGCATCGGAAGGCTTGCAAAGGTATATGGACGAGGGTGATCCCAACGGTGTTGACCGTGCTATTGAAAACTGTAAAATGTCTGACAAGAGAGGGTGTGGCCTCTATACTCCACGCTGGAAGCCCCAGTTAAGAACCCTTGTTCTAGATGACATTCTAACATTATCCACACTCACACTGGCCTTTCTTTACACTACTGACTGACTTTGACTGAATTTACTAGCCACTAAAACCTGCCAGTTATATTTACGCCCAGTACAGCTCTCTGATCTTATTAACTGTGCTGTTGCCGTGGGGCCCAAGTGCGGGGCCTGACATTGACCCTCCCCCGTTACGCATCGTGATCACAGGCCCTGACCTGACCGGCACTATAAAGAAATCCATGATATCACAGGGTTTCTGATGGCGGGACTTTGCTCCATTATCTTTAATGATTCCAGCTTTTGTCCTCTGACTCCGGGCTTTTCCCCGTCGTTGGTGCCTTCACCACTAATGTCTCACGCTCTTTCAGCTCATAAATAACTTTCATCTTGTTAGAGAGCTTGAAAGCCTGACACTTTTATTACATGGTATTTTCAGACTTATTTGTGATCAAATAGAAATGACTTCATTAAGGGCTCTGCAAAATCAATTGATCAGAGGCAGCCACTTTTTGAACTTTGGCATCTAGCAGAAGTGTAATTTAGAGCTTGGAAATAACTTTTTATATTTTCATAATTTTAAGAGGGCATGGTAGTAGTCACTTTTGGAAAAAGGCATTATTTCTAGCTACTTAGTAGTGACATGTGGTGAGGCAGCTAAAACAAATGATAATATGTACAGCAAGCACCATTAATTTCCAGCCCACTTACTCTCTACTGGAGACATTTCAATATCTCAGTGACCTCAGCGGACAAGGACCATCATGTAAACATTTCACGTAGGCTGCCCCCTCTCTTGTTTTCAAGGGTGCAAGCATGCTGCCCTTTATCTGTCATTCGTTAAAGGTAGATTAAGTATTTAGGTGTACCTTTAAATTTAGGATTTCCTTCTAAAATAACACATATATTAGTAAAAGAAGGAAATAAAATAATTTCTCAATCTGGAATTATCATTCAAGCCAGGGTTTTACCCTAAATAATTTTTAGAAGAATGCCTTTACTTTCAGTTTGGTAACAACTAATTTATTCTGTAGCTAATTTAATTACTTTGTAATTAGCTTACCAGAGCAAGAAAGAAGACAAATATCTTTGTGATTGGTGCTTTGTAATGAACTAGATGAGTGAATAAACACACACATTTATTGTGCTGGCCAAGGCAGACCCTATTTTTGCGGAGTAGGTCTGGAATCTCCTCAATTCTTTTCCATTGCTTTCTAGCATTCTTTTACTTGAGGTTTTGCCATGGGTGTTTCACTGTTAAAATCTATCCTTAAGCTTGAAGCTGATCCAGTGGCTGACTTTGGCCATTCCAGTTAGAGTCATTAATGAAGTTTAATATACATTTATTGCTGAAGAAGCTGAAGGATACTTAGGGCTGTCATTACTTATTTACATGCCCAGAGGTGTATGCTTCAATAGAGCTTTTGCCAGATACCCTTGAGATTAAATCGCAGCTACCAACGGGAAGGTTTAATAGGCATACTCTGCCTCACCGGTGGGGAGTGGGTGGGAAGACAAAATTTGGAGGAGGTGAAGTTCATCCTTAACCACGAGGGCTGGAACCACTGGCCTGTGCTGGGCCCTGGAAGAAGGGCCTCTAGGAGTAAACTATCAGTGCAGACTCGTTTTCTATAAGCAGTCTCCAGGGCCGAGGAAGTTTCTAAAGGAAGATGTTCCTTGGGCAAGCTGTGCAGTTAACTCAACTTCAATAGGGGCTCAACGGGGTCCTTCTCCAAACTGCTGCCTTTTAGAAGCACTGCTGAGAGTCTTACAGCCACCAAAGAGCTACACTGGGGAGCAGGGCACCCTGAAAGCCACTAATGGCCATTGCTGTCAAAAGATTTAGTGGCAATTCTCTGCAAGGGTCCTCTGATGGGTCCCTTGCAGAGAATTGGGGACCACAATCGGGGTTACCCTGCGGTGGGCCTCCCTGGAGAGTGGAGGGGAGCATAGAGACTGATGGTATATTTTAGTATCTCCTCACCAGGAAGACAGAATAACAGTTTTCCATTGGGACAAGGATGTGATTGGAAACTCAGGTGGGGCCCAAGTTCGAAACAGAATTGTAACTTAGCTTGTAGATTCCCGCTTGAGGGCATTGCCTGGAAAGCAAAGATGACATTCTGGACACGCGTTCCCTCCCATTTACTTCCTTTCCATACCGTCCCTGGCCAGTCTTCTGCCCCCTACTACTTACCTTCTCTGGGGTTTGAGGAGACTCATCACTTATTTGTGTGAAAAGAAATCTCTACTCCAAGAGCTGAGTAGTGGTCTTAGCTGAACAGACCCCCTTGCCAGCATTCTCTTGGGGTTTCTCGGCAATACCTGTGCTTTGGGGACAGTGTCCCGGTTCTGTTGCCCGAGGAAGACCAGCTGGGGGAATACAGAGCTGTAGCAGGTTTAACAATGAAAAAGACCCTTTTTCCCAAGCATCTCATAGAGTGACTTTTTGAAGGCAAGGCACATTGAATGCGAATTCACTTATAGTAAACTTTAAGGTCACTTAAAGTAAAATGAATTACCACCCCCTTTATCTTTGGGACAAGAAAGGCTTACTATCCTCAAAACCCCTCAAGCAGCATGATAAATATGTATGTATGTATGTATGTATGTACATATGCACACATGCATGTATGTATTTTTACCACAGTGCCTCCTGGGCCTTGCACATGTTCACAGCCATCATGGATGACGTCCAGGGTGCACTGTCTTAAGATTGGGGTGATGTGGCAGTCAGGGTGAGGCTAGGGGCTGGGGCCTTTGAAGGAGGCTTTGTCTTTGCAGAACCATCTGATCATCGCCTAGGCCAGGGCGTCAAACTCATTGTCACCAGGGCCACATCAGCCTCACGGTTGCCCTCAAAGGGCCGAATGTAATTTTAGGACTGTGTAAATGTAACTACTCCTTAACAGTTAAGCAGGAGCTCGGTGCTGCGCCTGGGTAGAAACAAGGTGCCGGGACGTATAAAACAAGGCGGAGGGCTGGATTCAGCCTGCGGGCCTTGTGTTTGACACCTGTGTCCTAGGCCTTCCAGCCAGCCCTTCTGGTTCCAGTCTTGGAATCTCAAGCTCAGACTGCTCTTATCTTGCTCTTGACCTTCCCTTCTGCTGACACTGCTTTTCCCCTATGCTTGTGGCATTGGAACCACTGAAATACTTCGCCAGTGTCTGACCTCAACTCTCTCCAATTTTTGGCTTCACTATCTTTTGGAGCTAACACTCCAGAGAGTCACTCTGGTGGAGCACACGTTTCTTTTTGATGTTGTCCTTTATCTATCTTCTGTAAAGTAGCTACATGGAGTCTGCTCCAGTTCCTTCAAATGCACACAGAGAGTAGGTGAAAACAATTTGGATGCCCTCACTTGACTTTGAGAATTCCTCTAGACTCATTCATCTGAGTACTCTTCACTCATTAGTATCTCTGGTTTGATCCTTTTTTTTTCTTTTTCTGGTTTGATTCTTTACCTGAACTATAAATTTGCATTTTATTCCAAGGCTTGGAGTATTGGTTTTGATCTTGATATTGGGTGTCTGGGGCACAGCTTCCAGTTCTACCTGCTCTCCAAACATGGCCTTGTCTGACGAGAGACACTGCACAGCAAAGTCCTGTCTTCATCCTTGGGGTACGTGAACTGGCTGGTCTGTGTTATGCCTGACTTTGGTCAGGGGTGTGTGTGTGTGTGAGTGTGTGTGTGTGAATTGGAGAAAGGGCTACAGTGCAGGAGAGCATTTGGACAACAGTCTTACAAAAGGCCTTCATTGTCACCCTTTCTGCTCAGGTCTACTCTGTGTCCCCATAAGGTGCTGGTCCACTGTAAGGCACAGTAACAGGGTAGCCTTACTTAGGGATCCTTTCTTTCCTGCTTCTTTTCCTATTTTTAGGGCCAGAAAAACACACTTTTCTGTACCTTGAAGTCCTTAATGTTGCAACTGACATATTTATGGACCCTGTATTGCACGCAAGGAAGGCACTGAGACGTACTAGTGAACAAGAGAGGCCCTGCCCTAGCAGGCACCCAGGTTAAGAGAAGGTTTCATTTTTAGTAACCCCCCAACACCCAATTTTTTGACCCCCTAATGACACTTTTTTAAAAATCCACAATTTGCTACCAACATTTTCAACACATGTTCTTTAATTTTGTTGTCTCTCTTCAGAACTGAACACATGGTTGCCTGGCTCACGTCCAATGACTATCTGAGGCTAATGTTATTCTGTTTGCAGCACACCTCATAATTTCTTTAATTTCCTCAAATACATGATGAGCTTATAAGACCTGTGCTGCTTATTACTTTTGTTCTTTTGGGTCACCACTCTTTTTACTAAGCCAATAAGGACAAGATACAATAAAATCCTCAAGTAGTTATACAAACACTGCTGTACAGACTGTGCGGCTGGCTGGCATTTGGTGGTCACAAGGCATTTGAGAGACGTTAGTTTTTAATGTACGAAAGTGAAGGTTATTCAGAAGTTGAATATATAAAAAATAAAGGACTGCTAGGATTGTGAATGCCTCTTCTCGATTATGGCTTTTGTAATTGGCATAATTTTGGCAAAAAGTAGATTTCCAGCTGTTTCAAGTCACAGATGTATTCTTTTCTGGGTTGTTCTAAAAATATGTACAGGCTGTTTTCTTAAGTTTTAAATCAGAATTCTCTTGATGGATTTTTGCTTTGATTTGGAATCTTTTGGCTCAGGACTGTTTGTGAGAATGAGCTGGATGTTAACTTACCCTGGAAGAAAATTTCTGGAGCCAGAAAATCATGCAGCCCTTGCTCTTTTCCTCCCTTCCCTTTATTATTTCACAATGTGTGCCCAGTCCTGCAAGTTCATGGAGAACAAGATGTGCCCTACTGTTCTAAGTGTGTGGGGAGGGAAGAAAGAAATGACTTGACATTGAAGGAGTTCTGCATTAGGGGAGGTTGGAGTGGGAAGGTCTGTGGGAGAACCAGAAAGCTCAGGCACAAGGTTATAAATTACAGGGGAAATTTAAACTGTCAGCACTGTTTATAACCTTAATCTATGCACTCTTCCCAGGCAGAGACTGGTAAGGACTTGTGTAAGTCCTGCAGCTTCAGGGGCCAGTTGGTGCAGGAGTTGGGTTCTCATCCCAAGGCTACTGTGGGCCATTGAGGCAGATGGGAGATGAACAAAATCCTCTATAAAAGAAAGCTAAAACTCAGAAGTATGTAGGAGGGCAGATTTGTGAGAGGTGGACTGGAATAGTGGAACAAACAAAAGCTTTGAAGCCAGCAGACTTGCATTGGGATCGCAGCTATGCCACTTGGACAAGTAAGTTACTTATCTGCTCCCAGCCTCAGGTGTCTCTTACCTGTGAAATGGAGAGAATAATAGCACCTACTTCATAGCTGGGTTATAGAATTAGACACAACAACCGAGTCAAGTGTCCAGTGAAGCTGACTGCCCAGCCAGCCTTCGATACGCCAGAGTTAACAGTGACAACAGCAATAACACACACGAAGGTGTGATTTAAAAATAGGTGCTAATGGCCAATACACATACAAAAGTGTGAGATATAAAACTTTTTGACAGGTCAGGGGAATATGAATTAAAACAGTAATAGCTTTGTCTACAAGACTTGGAACAATGAAAAAAGAGAGGACTCTCCAGGGCTGGTGAGAGGTAGGAAAATGGTCACTGCACCATGCAGCTGGTTGCAGTGTGAATGGGGGAAGGTACTTGGAAAGCAGTTCGGTAATATCTCTTTCAGTTGCAAAAGACACATACTCTTTGAGTCACTCATATCACTTATGGGTATCTATTATAAATAAACAATAACACAAGTTTGTGAGCATGTATGAGTATATATATTCAGAGGATGTTCATAGCACAATTGTTCATAATAGTGATTTCACAAAACTTACAAACTACCTAAATGTCCACCAAAAGGGCAATATTTGAATAAATTATGGACCTTTCATGTAATGAAATGCTAATTAGCCATTAAAAATAATTAGGTAAAATCCATACTGTGTTAAGTAAAATAATCAGGCTGTGGGGACTACTAAGTATTGCTTCATTCTATTTCTCCAAGCAATGTCTGGGTCAACAGACTCATACATAGATAGCTTCACTTATGTAAATTTAAGAAGCACTTGGGAGGGACACACACCAATCTGTTAAGGATAGTTACCACCTCTGGGGTTTTGAAAGTGGGATGGGAAAGGAGAGACATTCATTTTTTTTCTTTATATACAAAGGAGTGGGATTGTAAGTACTTTTTTTCCTTTTTGTTTTTTAGCATTATCTAAGCAATACCTAAAAAAAGAGAAAAGGAAGGAAAGAAGAAAGGAAGGAAGAAAAGAAGGAAGGAAGGAAGGAAGGGAAGAAGGAAGGAAAGAAGGAAGGGAAGGAAGGAAGAAAAGAAGAAAGGAAGGAAGGAAGGAAGGGCCAGAATGAGCCAACAAGAGGGATCTTCATATCTCCAGTGCTCAGTACAGGATTTCTGGCACGCAATAGGTGCTGAGTGAATATTGAGTTGAAATATTGATTATTGTTCAACTAGCAAACAACATTAATAAAGATTATCGCCCTATTGACTTTGTAAAAATGCCCATAAACTTATGCAGGAACTGTGGGAGGCCTGCACTGAGGGTCCTGGGAGTGAGGGAAGGACAGGGCCCAGTACAGTTTGTTCTGTGCTCTGCTGAGGAGGTTCACGGGGGGTTTCGCCACATGCTGAGCCTGGGCCACTCAGGGTCCAGATGTTTGAGTCTTCCAGAGAAGCCCAGTTGTGAAATTGTCTTTAAACTTGAAAGCACTGAAGCCAAATACTACCCATTGTCTGCCAAAGCTACAAAATTGCAAAATGCACATAATTATACAAACTTAAGAGGAAGCAAATGCTTTTCCTCATAGGTGTTATCAAAAGCAGTTCCAGCTTACAAGATAAAGGCAGGCCAAGTGATTTTACTGGATTTTTTTAACCAGCTAAATGTTTGAGTTTTTAAGGTCATGGGTGCCAGCTTTGAAATGATGTGGTTTAATAAAATTTCACTCTTTTCTTGAAGTATTTTCCAAAGCATTCAAAGCTCCAAGACTCAGAGTCTACGTGTAAATGGGCTTCTAAATAACATTTAACACCCAAGTCAATCTTTTTTCTCTTTACATTTAATTGGATGAACACATTTTGGACACGTGAGGAAAACACTTTCTCTTGCTTAGAAGTACATAACAAACGGTGCTGAAAATAATGGAAAAGAAGTTGGAAGTGGGGAGGATGCAGGGATGTGGGGTGGGGGCAAAGCTGAGAAAGATGCTTTGGTGTGGCAGCCTTGGAGACCCAAAGACAGCTCCCTGTCTTGGAGAGAACCTCCATGTCTGGGGGGGGTGGGGTGGAGAGGCTGAGGGGTTGGGGAAAGGGGAAGAGCTGAAGTTTGCCTCAGAGGGGCGAGGAGCCTAAAGCGGTGAGGTGGGCTCTCTCGGCAAACCCCCATGGACTGTGCCTGGATGTCAGACAATGGGAGAAAAAGGGATGAATTGCTGGTCTGTGGGCCATGCAGGGAACCCCTGGGTAGGACATGGGTTAATGAATTGAAGAAAAGAATATGCTTGATCCTCGACTGACTACCCATTTTAAGACATTCTTCTGAACTCTGTATTTAATACCGACTTAAAGCATTTTTAGAGCATCAGCAGACTGCACAAGAACTCCTCAATCATCTGCTCCTGGACGTTCAGTTTGCTTCTAATTTTTCACTCTTAGCCATCTGTGCGGTGAACTTCTTTGTGCATTATGCTCTTCCTGTATCGAGGACAATTTCCTAAGAATAGATTCCGAGAAGTGGAACAACTGGGTCAAAGGATATGAAATGAACATTTTTATGTGTCTTAATACACAGTAGAGAGCATTTGGAAAGCCAAATTGCTTTCCAAAGGGTTGGTTGAACCCAATCACTTTATTTCAAACAAGATTTTATGGGTGATTATGCAGGGCTTTTAATGAGATGTTTGGCTAAGAAATGATAGTACAAAATCTGACATTTATTTTGTGTTAATCATAGCCTTTCTATCCACTGTCTTATTTCATTCTCATAACAACCCTGTGAGACAGACACTGTTATTATTACCCCCATTTGACAGATTAAATACTTTCCCAAGATCACACGGTGAGCTGAGTGGCCAGACCACTACTCAAACCATGCCTGTCTGATGTCTGGGCACGACTTCTCCGCCAAGTCATGTTGCCTCCAGCAGTTTCAAGAATACAATCCAAGGAACAACGATACACCTGATATGCATCTGAACCCCAAGGAGCTATGAAGCTATCAGTCAATTCCTCACAGATAACATAACATTATTAGTGAAAAAGTTTATTTCAAAAGAAATACATGTACATTTTATTTTACAGTGCAATGAGTTGATTCTTTGTCATAGTCTGTCTATTTCCAAAACCATTACCTTAATTCAGAGCCTATTACCTTGCCTTGAACCACAAAATAGGCTGCAAATCGTTGCCTTTTCCTGCAACCTCTCCACAATCCGGGGTGGGTCAGGCAGGACAGTGCTGAACAGGGTCCCCCGGTTCATCTTCTGAAAATATGGGTTTTGACCATATTATTCCTCATGATTATAATCATCATGAAATCTTCATTGGTTCTCATTGTCAAAAGGATAAAATATAAATGTGGGTGTTGAAAGTCTTCTAAGACCCTAAACAATTGCCCTACTAACAATTCCTATCTGTATTATGACCTTGGTACCCAGGGGTTTGCAGTAGGATGGCAGCATGAGACAGGTTTCCAAGGGCTGAGTGGAGTAAGCCATCCTATCCAAGGGTGATTTAGACAACAAGAGGCTGAATTGTCTGCTTAGTGATTGGGAATCATTCTCTGGGGTCAGACAGCTTGGGTTTCAAATCCTGACTCTCAGTTGTGGGTGATATGACCTTGGACCTTAATATCTCAAGCATCAATTTCCTCATCAGCAAAATGGGGATAAAAGCAGTACCATCTCACAGGGTTATTTTGAGAATTAAAGGAGGTAGGATATTTAAAGCATTAAGCACACAAAAGCCTAGGTAAGTGCTACCTTTAATTCTCTAGGTTTGGAAATGTAGGCAAGTTAGGAATCTAGTTGAGCCAGGATGGCAAAGGATAAACAGGGAGCAAGAAGGAGGGTGTGTTGGGCAAAAGACATGGCCAGGCTGGGAGCTTACTTTTCATTTGGTTAGAACATATGCCATAGGTATGTTTAAGTTGTTGAAAGGTATAGAGTCAGAACAAACATCATTCACAATTTCCCACTATGTCCATGCTCTACTCTGCACACTGACCCCCCACTCTAACTTTCCCCTGAACACCCCATTGCTTATCTGGCCACCTATCTCTATATGACCTTCCTTCTCCTCACCAACCAAAATTCCCATTGGTTCTATAAGACCCAGAACAAATCTCTATTATTCTACACAGTCTCTCTGGAGCTTCATTCTCTCCCTCCCCCACCAGCTATAGCGAGCCCCCCTCATTCATATTCTTCTGGCAATTATTCTTTTCACAATTCACTTGGCAATTAATCACACACTGTCTTGTGATGCATTTACTGTTGTTGGCTTAAAGAGATAAAAATATCTTCTATGCCTGTTTAACTTGTCACATGTGTCTGGCTTGCCTTTTTGAAGAAGAGTCCAAAGGGCAAGCCAGGAATCATTAATAGGGAATAGCTCCTTTCAAAAAGAAATAATAACAACCAGGCTTATGTGCTTTTCAAACCCATTTTGCATGTCTTATTTCATTTGTTCCTCATACAACCCAGGCAGGTGCATATTATTATTAGGATTTACTCCTTAGCTTAATAATTTTTATTGACTATATAAGCAAATGCAAAATCTGGCATTGAAAGGCCCCCTAGTCATTTCAGATCAGTTGGACTGACATAAAAAAAGAACTCTTTGCAATGTGAACATCAACTCTGATATATGGATATGGTCAGTTGGATCAGAAAGTGTGTTGATCGTCCTGGATCGAGAGGTAGGTCAGCAGAAATCACAGCAGATGCACAAAGACAGAGGTGGATCGGGAGGTCCAGGACAGTGGGCCTCATCAGTGGGCCTAGGCCAAGGCCTTGCCCAATGCCCTGTTTTGGAGGAATTGATATTTAATCCAACTTCACTCTTTAGTGATGTCTGTATGCTATTTATGGTGGCTGTGTATACATTTTGATGTCTTTGGCAAACTGTGTAAGTCATTCTGCCATGAGGTTCCGGTTTCACTGACAGTCTTGCTGGTGTTATCCTCTCTGTTGTGAGGAATTGCTCCAGTTGTTGGTAAGGAGTGTCAAACCCCTCACTGATCGCTCAGCATCCTGACGTCTGTGAGGGGCAGGCCACGAAACACACCTCCTTACAGATGAGTCTGTGCAGAGCATTGCTCCTGTTTATGGGGCCCACCACTGCAACACACAGATCCCACAGAAGCTGTTGTAGGAAGGCAGTTCCCACCAGTCCACCTGCCATGACGCCATCTCCAGTGAGAATACCATTCAAGGAAGAATACATGGAATTCATGAAATCCAAAGCTCCAAGTGCTATGGAGAGCTACATTAAAAGCGGTTGAATGCTGGATTCAAACCCAGGCCCCTAGTCTGTTACCATCACATCTTCAGGAACATAGTTACAAGATTCCATAGGTGAGTTTTGAGATGAGCCAAGACTGGCTGAGAAAGGCTCTACAGGAGGAAAGGGTGGGAGGCATAGGATTTGAAAAATAGTCAGGGCTTGTAGTGAAGAGGGGGAAAACAGTTCATACAGATCTTGGATGGTAAAGGATAGGGTATATTCCATGAGCAAAACTGTAGGCAAGGACCAATGGCTATAATATTTAAGAGAATATGATTGACTTTGCTGATGGTAGACCCTGTGATGAGAATGTATGATACTGTATTTGCTTGATTGGAGTAATTCAGCAAAAGCCAATGTTCTTTGCGTTGACATTACTCTGGTGTCTAAGCAGAAATGTAATTACAGGAGAGGTTTGTGTGTCTCTTCCAGGATGACCTTCCTCACCTGTGGGAGATGGGTGTGCATGGGGATGGAGTGGAGTGGGCTGACACAAGGTTTGGGCTCTCCCTGGTGTCCTGCCAACTTGAGCATCAGGAGCTCTTGTCTTCCGTGGGCTCTGAGTGCTGGAGGATAATGGCCCTCTCAAAGACGAGGTGACGAGATTGCAGCTACATGCAGCATTGACCAGAGCCTGCAGGGCCCCCAGAGGATGGTAGGACCAAGAGTCCATTGTATTCTTGTCTTGTTTGACTGCCTGTCAGGAATTCCTGGGTGGAGAATGGTCTTGGGGTGAGGGAAGTGCCAGCAGCCCAGGGCAGGGTGTGTAACGTTGAGAATCACAGTACTTGTGGGGAAAGCCAGGGAACACAGAGGAATCGGTCAGTGTAGCTGTGGTTTGTGCCATGACAGCCTTAACACACTTGTACTTTCAAGGTGATGTTCACTTTCTCTACCTGGCTGGTGACGTCTCTCATCTTTTCCATGAGAGCAAGAAGCATTCTTTTAGCCTAGCTCTCAACCCCCTCAACCATTTGATGCTTCAAAGGTAACAGCAATTAATGATGATTATAAGAGCTATGAGTCATTAATCCATCAATTAATAAATTAATCTCTTTGCTCACTCCACAAAGAATCCTAGGCAGGAGTTATTAGTAACATTTATCATGGTAACTGAGAGAAAAGGATGATGGCATCGCAAGAGCCTGGGCAAACGGTAATTGCAATCATGGTTGTAATAGCGGTAAGTTAGCAGATCGATGTCAAGTACAGTGACTATTTGGAGAAAGAATTTATGTCAATAGATCAATGAGGAGAGAGCCATGAAAGAGCCAATCTATAAGTGAGCAGGGATGACATAGGCAGATGGTTTCCAGGGACTAAGACTGGTGGAGATGATTGTGAAATGAAATTATTATCTTGTTGAATGCTTCAGATCTGGGCAATGTGCTGTTTGCTCTACAGAACACCATTTAATCCATGGATCAACCTGCTCACCCACCCCCTGTTTATGGATGGGGAAACTGAGGCACCTCAAGATTTGCAAATCCATCAAATCACCTTTGGAGCCATGAACAACTCGTCCTCATGGTGTTGTCTTCTTTTCCCTTTGGTCTAAGTTACAGAAGTCCTAAGTATATGGTTTAGCTGGTGCTTCTCTCCAACTTCCTGCGGCATTGAATATGTGGTTTCAGCCCCACAGAAAGAAGGCAGATTCCTCTCAAGACCTCATGGGCAAAACTGAGGGATGTACCTATTATATCTATATGACTCTTCAACTTCTGTAAGAACCATTTACATTTATTACTGCATTTGACCTGCACAATGAACTGTGAGGGAGGTGAGTATTATTATCATCCCTGTTTTATAGATCATAAATGAACACTTATTAGGCACTTACACCTCCTAAGTTCTGGATAAGATGCTTACTGCCTGCAAGAGCCCTGTGAGCTGTGGCTTATTACCTCCACTTATGAATGGAGAAACTTTGGCTCAGAGAGGGTAAGCAAAACACCAATGTCACACAGTTGGCATGCTGTGGAGTCGGGATTTAAACTGTCAGCCTCTCTTATTCAGAATTTAGGAGATAGTAAGTACCTAATAAACATTCATTCCTTTCTCTTGCCTTTCTTTCAACCCTAATGTTAGAGAGCTGAGCCAGAACAAATACTAGCTATGATACTAAGAATAACAGAGAAAACTTATTGGTTCTAATTAGATCTTAAAAACATTTTAACAACGGTGTCATATTAACCAGACTGCTGGTTGTGTCTGCTAGCAATACTTAATAGTTCAAGTGAGGTTTTGTGCAGTAAAGGGTCTATACATCTAATTGCTTGGAAAGTTGTGTTCCACCAACATTACTAAGCAGAAGAGGGGGGGGAAATAGCTCTTCTTTGGCTTTTTTTGCAAGGAACACCGAGACGATCTAATTAGCATGCCTGGTGTCTCTGAAATTGAATTCAACCTAAGAGTGTGCTATTAAAGGCTCCCACATTAGACAGGGAAGTAATTCGAAATGACTTAGCTATCTGCACAAACACCTTAATGTTACTCTAATGGGCTCAGAAAAAGGATGACATCAAATACAGTTAAAAGGAATTTAAGTTTAATTGCTGCCTAATAAAATTATTAGTACATTTTCCTAACCATAAAGCCATTTCACAGTCATGGATAAGATGTTACAATTTGATAAATGATCCAGCAGAGTTTGCTGCCACAGGTCCTTGTTTATTTTGTTATATTCTTCCCTTGCAGAGACATTCACTTGGATGCCGACTAATTGCAGGTCTCTCCACATCTGGACTCATTTGGGGACTTGGTCCTTACCAAGAAGAGCCACAAGACACCAAGTTTTGCTGCTCACTTGGTATGTGCAATGATACCTTCATGATGGACACTAAGTCTCTTCCACTTTTCAGGGAGCAGTATCCCTTCTAAGAGCACTGGAGTGCACCAACCTGACAAGGTCACTGCTAGTCCATATGATGATTTTGGGAAAACTAGAAAAAGGAGCCCTCGTGGATGATCAAATTAGAAAAAAGTATCCCTTTACGGACAACCAGTTTGACAAGCAGAAAGGAAACTGGCTTTCAGCTGGTGCTTTTGTGCGGTGCGTAAGCTGCACAATTGTGTATGGTAGGTGAAAGAGATGAGGAGCCTGTCACTGGAGGTAGTCAAGCAGAAGTAGGGTGACTCTCTGCTAGGACTGTGATGGAATGGTTTCTAGCACTGGAGGAGAACTTGAACTAAGTGATGGGTGTTTGGAGAGTTTACCTCATGGCTGATAGACAAAAGTGTTGGTCTTGTGCAAAGACGAAGGGGCCAGGATTAGAATTTAGCCTTTGCTTCTGAAACCCTTGCTCACTGAGTCATGGTCTTCTATAGCTCCCTATGGGATGATTTTGACTTGAAAGCGAGTAAGCTTCCGTCATACATGCCTATTGAAAGGTACCATAATTTGAGATTCGTGAAGTTGGAAGGTGAATGAATAACTGTCAGAAACAATCCTGTCTGGAAATAAGTAGTCTTGGGGACAGATATCAAGGGGTATATAGGAGAGTTTAAGGCTGTTAGAGACTCCTCTCCATTTGGGAGACTTAGGAGAGGAAGTATGAGAGTTAAAGCAGAACACAGGTGTTTCTAGGCCTTTCCAGAGACTCACAGCAACTTACAAAATCCACCGTTTTTCAGCTTTCATGGTTGGCACATGGCTAGAACCATTGCATTTCCCAGACACCCCTTGACTGTTCTATTTTTTTTCCTGTTCAACATACTATTGTCTTTCTATCCAAAAGTAAGTAATTAAAAAATGCATACATCTAAATTTGATTTCATTGAAAACAATCTTATCATTATAAAGAAACCTATAAATGAGGGGAAAAAATCTTTTGCCAGACCATAAGTCTGACAAATTTCATTTCAGCAAATGCAGTAAGAGTCAAGAGTAGGGAATAGAGCTAACATGTAGTGAACATGCCCTGTGCCAAGTGGGGTTTGTCATTGCAGAAATTAGAAAACAGAGGTCACACAGCTTGCACCTGGAAGAACAAGGTTTTGATCCCAGGTCCATGTGACCTCAAGGCCCTTGGACCTTTTTGCATTTACTCCAACAGTAAATCACTCATGAATCACTCATGTTCCAAATCTGCTCTCATTTTCTTCATGCTGCCAAACCCCTTGAGGCCTTACTCCCTGCTAGTCTCTCTACTCAACTTACCATAAAACTTTTATAGGGGAAAAAGTTATCGCCCACTGGCTGCAAAGGTGATTGGAGGAAGTGGATGGAACTTGCCTGCTGCTCGACTTCCTGCCATCAGGCAGTAGCATCTGCATTGTCGGAAAGGACTCCCAGCTGTTTAATGCTGAGCTCCAAAAAGACTAAACCACTACAGAAGTGGAAATGACACATATTTCATCTCTTTGTAGTGGGAAATCCATCTGGTGTAGCTTTCTTCCCCATGTGCTAGTGGCCTTTATACTCAATTGTGTAGGGAGTCTAGTTGAGAATTTTCTTAGATATGAAATCTGTCTTTGGAAAGAAACCATCTTTCTTCTGGAGTTTGTGTCTATAGGGGAGGTCATGACTCCAGTGATTTTCTGCTGAGAGCTACCCAGGGGACAGCATGAGGCCATGTTTAGTCTGACATCAGGTACCTCGTCCAGGACACGTGGCTAGGGGAGGGGACAAGTTGAAGGGAAGTTTATTTCACCATGAAAGGTCATTGGCTCATAACTAAAGGAAGATATATTTACTTATTTATTTACTCAAAATATTAATTGAACCATACTGGGTACCAGGTGCTGGGAGAGGCAATCAAGAAACTGAATAAAATCAAGACTTGTCCTTTGCCTTTGAGGAGTTCACACAGTCGTGGGGATGGGGGGAAAAGGTGTACATCTCATTTGTTCATTCCATAGTGAGGACTTACAATGTGTCAGGGCCTGGAGTTATAAAGAGAGGACACGGTCCCCATCCTCAGGACCCCTCAGTCTATTAGGGCATGCAGACTATAGATGTCAGGTTGAAGCAAAACCAGGGGGCTGTGGGAATGCTAGTAGGAGGCTCTGTGTGAGGCAGGTGCAATGGGGAGACCTCTTAGTGGAGGTGGTGTGTTAGGGTGCGAAGGAGTCACAGGATGAAATGAGTAGGGGATGGACATTGCAAGTACAAAGAGCTCTTGGAGCAAAGACAGAAAAGGGGCTGGGGAAGAGCATGAAACATCTGTGGGAGAAGATCTAGGAGCCCAGTACTGCTGAAGCGAAGGGTGTGTGTGTTTGTGTATGGAACAGGAAGGGTGTGGTGAAGATAAAGGTAGAGGGAGAGCAGGGCTGGATTACACTGAAAATGTAAGAGTATCTTGGAATCTTTGTGGAGCCGCTGAGAGATTTTAAACAGGGGTTGTAGGCTGACCAACTCATCCTCGTTTTCCCAGGACAGTCCTGATTTTAAAAGTCCCACATTTGGGGAAACCCTTCAGTCCTGGGTAAACTGGGATGGTTGATTACCCTACAGAAGAGGGACAGGGGAGATATTGTGGAAGCCTCAGGGAGATGCAGTGGAGGGGGTAAGATGGGAGGCAGGCAGAAGTGTAATGACATTATTGCATTAATTCAGGTGAGGTGCGAAAAAAACCCCTATGTATTAATCAAGGCAGTTAGCAGTGAGGACCAAGAGGAGTGAATAGATCTAAAACAGGAGGTAGAGACAATTAAACTTGATCATGTTTTTACTTGGGTTGGGGGAGGAGAAAAGAATAAGGAATAATTTGAATCCTTGTTTTCTGACTTGTTCATCAATTAGCATCATAAAGAAGACTAAAGAGATGCTACTGTTGGAGGAGCCAGAAGAAAGTAAATTATACCTATAATGCCCCTCCTATAACCAAGCATCATCCTTGGAGTGCTTTATATAAGGTATCTCATTTAATATGCATAACAACTATAACATAGGAGAATATTAATTCTCCTCTAGTGTACAGATGAGGACACTGGAGCTCAGAGAGCCAAAGTAACTTGCCCAAGGCCAACACAGCACTGGCATCCTAGTCAGATATGTCTCACCTAAGGTCTTCTGCTTTTTCAGTGCCCATTCCCTACCCGCCCCCCCTCAGCTGGGCAGGGCAGAGGATGCAGCAGTTGAGCTGGGCTTTTCTTGAAAGACGCTATTTATCCAAATGGAAAAGGAGAGGGAACAGAACAGCATGTGCCAGCATCCAAGGGCAGGAATGAGTATGAAGTGTTCTGGAAACCCCCAAGAATGTCTTTGGCTCTCTCTCTTTGGGACGACAAATAAATAAATACATCTGCATGTCAGAGTTAATTATTCTTGACCTTTTTATGCAGAACATCTGCAGTGATGGGGAGATGCTGTCTCATATCTTGAGCTGCGCAATGCATTTTAATTGTCCAAGTAAAATAAACAAAAATAAGCTGAATAATGCCTTCTTTATAGGTTCTAATCTTCTTGCAAATCCCAATGGTTTGCCAGTATTTCCCAATATGGAGCTGACTGAGCTGTGGCGCAAAAAACTGTGAAAAGGAGATCTGTACAAGTAGAGACCACCACAGGCTAGATTTTATTTTCCTTTCAGAAAGTCTTTTGTTTCAGGACAATGAACTGGAGTCAAACTGTTGCACTCCTGTAGATGTAATTAAAGTGAAAGTGGCTCCCCTCTTCCTCAGTGATTCAAGTTGCTGAAATTAATCATCACTGGGCCAGTCAAGCAGGCTTCAACGGTCTCTGTAGGAAAAGCATCTCAAAGTGTCTGCTGCAGCAGCTACAATGAAAATCTACTGAGCAGTGGGACAACATGAACCAGACACTTGCCACAACGGCAGAGGAGCGAATAAAAGAGGGATGTGCAATTCACAGACAACTTGAAATGGGCTGGGGGCATCATGTGGACTGACACTTTAGTGCTTTTTTATAGGAACTCTGTGGTGCTGAAAAATTACTTTACCAATTCTAGTCTTGATTTATTTAGGCATTTATTGTATTTATTACCAAGTTCTTGTGTATGATGGTACAGTCTTGGAAATATCTATTCTCAGTTCCTTGAAGGGTATGTAACCACTGAATTCAAGAAATAATAATAGTAATAAAGCAGGCTGATTTCATTTCTTTTCCCACTGTTGGGTGGAGGTAGGGACTGGTTGTAAGATGAGACCAAGTTTGTTTAGGATTCTGTGTTGTTTCTGACTTATAAACCCATATTTAATTGAAAAATTGCATGTAGAATGTAACCTATTAGAATAAATGACTCTTCCCAGTCACTTGAGACCAATGTATGTGTGTTTTAAGACAGTGTACTAAAGAAAAAGAAAGCCAGAGAATCCCTGATGTAACTATACTTCACATGACAAAGACCTTGAAAAGGAACAAGAAACAAGTCTTTCAGTGTCTGAAATACTTTTGAAATTCTTACCTATATCACTCAGGAATAAGTTTCACTGCATGTAACTTAGGATGCTGGCACTCTGCACTTTGCCAGGTTTGGGGGGTCAGGGAGAATTTGGAGGACTAATGGAAAGGAGAGTGGGCTGAGTTTATAGACACTGTCCAGAGCAAAAAAAAAGGAAAATGGCCATGTGGGGAGTTGGTACTGGCCTGAGAAGCAGAAAGGACTCACCACCAATTTCCAAGCTCTCTGACAAAGGATGCAGTTAAAGTGTGTTGGTAAAAATGTGAGTTCTGGATTTTGATGATCTTGGTTTGAATTCTACATTGAACCATTACTATCTATAAGCCTTTGAGCAAATCATTTCACTCCTCTGAGTCTCAATTTCCTCAAGTATAAAACAAAGGTAATAATAATACTACTTGATAGGGTTCTAAAAATTCAATGAGATGATTCATATAAAGTGTTTAGCAGCCTGGCACTTGTAACACACTGAAAGTTCACAGTTATTATTAGTAAACTAAGGCAGTCCGTGAAGGCACTGTTTTCAATCGTTCTGAAATCAGGCCAGTGAATGAATATGAAGGATAAGAGCGATGGTGGCAAGGAAGGTGACTTCAAATAGACAACATTCAACCCCAGCCTGAGCAAAATGTACTGTGCTCATTAGTAATACTGTAGAAGCTTTCTTGGCTGTCTGCCACTGACCCTCCTTGCAGGACTAGCCAATGCTTGCCATCCCTCTCCAGAAAATGCTGACAGAGCCCACCCCATGCTGAATGCTCCAGTGTGGGCCATTCTTCGCTACCACAGCACGTTAATGCTCTTATTCTTATACTGTGTTTCCATAATTTAATTTTCTGAAACTAATGAGTAATGAGTGAGAAAAAGAAGGTGATTGCTTTGAAAAGACTCAATAAAGATAAGTTGCTAAACATATCATACATAGGTGAGAACAAGCTAACTGTCAAGATTGGGCAAAGTTGTAAAAATTGGTGTTTCTACAGTCAGACTGCTTGGTTACTATCTTTAACTACTTGATCCACTTTTAAGAAACCTAAACTGGAAGTCAGGGATGATGAATTTTTGGAGTGTTTTATATTTGACATATTCATGTATTACTTTTTATAAGCCCCTGCTTTAACACATTCTGCTGTAGATTACAGTGCTTGCTACTTGTCCCAGCTGAGTTGGCCTGGAGCTCATCTACCACATTAGTTCTATCTCTGTGTTGGCTGGTGCTCAATATATAACCAGTACAGTTTATTTCACATATTCAGCAAATTCTTTCTTATTTTAATTCCTTTTCAAAGGCATCAAGAAATTCTTTAATAATTTCTGATTCACATCTAATGTCTCAAACACTGTAAAAAGTGGCACAATTTAACAATATCTAACCTTACTAGTTGACTACTGTGAAATATTTATTTTTAATTAATTAATTTTAATATTATTTATTTCAAATCCATAGAGGTTTACAAAATTTGAAGGGTTTGAATATTTGAAAAAACCAAAACTCAATTTTATTAGCATCTTTCACTTACATACACTGGGTATCAATAAGTCAGAAAGCAAAGTTCCAGGACAGGTTCAGTTCAAACTCAGGGCAGGTGGTCCCTTTGTAGTGGGGTTATATGGATGAGAAACTAGACACAGACAAAGAATGCTTTGATTAGCAGGGGAGAGACTTCAGTGCAGGAAAGCCTGCCAGTCAAAGTACCTGAGTATTATAAGCCCCTTCCCCTTTGCAGAATTTTGCCAAGTCACTCACATTGAAGAAAGACACCTGGTGCAATACTGCATTTTCCAATAGAAATTAGAAATGGAAACAAACAGCAAATATAAACACAGCATACGTAACGGGAGGGCTTTGAACAACTGCAGTTAGAAAGACAGAGCTCTTTACATGATTAGTGCCAATACCAGAAAATGGGATTGGGTTTGAGAAAAGGATCGGAATGATGTCAGTGACACAGGTATATGTTGGAGAGACAGAACCCAAATGCTTAAAGAAGAGATTCTAGTTTCACCCCCAATCATGATAAACTAGCTTGTATGAGACAAACAACCTGCCAAGAACAACTGAAAAAGATAGACGAAACAAAACAAACCAACTTGGTTAAAAGCATTAGGAGAGCTCTCAATGCAGCCAGGGCTTGAAGGCCAAGATCCCGGAGAGAAGGGAAATGTATAGATGTGAGTCAGATATCCTGAGCTGCTTTCACCCACTAGGCATTGGCTTTTCCGTCAGCCACAGAAGGCTAGAAGCTGAGCATAGCTTTTGGCAGTCTCATAGGCCTGGGGAGAGAAAATGACTTGAGCCAAGATCCTGAAAAGAAAGGCAGGACAGGAAGCAAATCTAACACTTGGCATTGCTTTTCCTTCTGAGGCAGTTGCTGATTTGTAAGAGTCACAGGATAGAGAGTTCTCAAACCTGAGTAGGAATTAGTGGCTAAGAGGCCAAACAGAACTTTCAGCAGCCTCATAGTTTGAGATTAATATTGGAAGGCAGAAACCATAAGGAGGAAAGACACTGGAAAGCTCCCCAGGCTTCCAGTTAGGACCCCAGAAGAGCTACACCTTTGGAAAAAAGGTGAATCATAAATAAAACAGCTCCCACGAAGAGTGACATTTAGCTTCTGAACAGCCCCACCCAAGATTTAATTAAAGTGATCTTTCTGTGGGTGAAGATAATGTCATCCAGAGCTTTCACAATTTCTCATCTACAATGCCTGGCATTCAATAAAAAATTATCAGACATACCAGGAAACTGGGTCAAGGAAAATAGATACTAAAAACCACCCCACAGATGGCCCAGGTATTATTATAGCTATCATACCTGGATTTAAACAAAATTGATTAATATGTTCAAGGAAATAGAATCAAAATGGAGAGTTTTAGCAAGAAACCAGAATTTGTAGAAAAGAGCCACATGGAAATTCTAGAACTGACAAATATGAGAACTGGAATTAAGAGCTAACAGGTTTAACATCAACAAAAGACAGAATTAGGGAATATCTGGACTAATGTATGGAGAGAAAATTGATGGAGAATAGAGAAAATAAAGCATAAGAAACATGAGAAATGACGGCAGAACTTAACATATGTGCAGTTGGAGTCTCAGGAGGAGAGAGGAGAGAAAATTGAGGCAGAACCAATCTTTGAAGAAATAATGGTCAGAATTTTCCAAAATGACAAAAGATACCAAGTCATGAATTCAAGAAGTGCTATAACAGCCCCCTCAAGAATAAATAAATAAAAACAAACCCACATCTAAGTATGTAGTAAAACTGCTGAAAACCAAAGGCAGAGCAGTTCTAGAAAAAGACATGTCATCTTCAAAAGAGCAGCAGCCAGACTGACATGTGACCTCAAGGAAATGATGAAAGCCAAAGACAGAGGCAGGGTGATGTCTTTAAAACAGACAGAAAAATCACTGTCAGCTTATTTTTAAAAATACTTCAGACAGAAGGCAAAAATAAAGACAATTTCAGAAAAAGACTGTGGAAATTTTTGCCTGCAAATTCTCACTAGGAGCAATGCTAAAGGAGTCCTTCCCGTAGAAGGAAATGACCCCTGAGGGGAAATGGAAATGCGGGAAGGAAGGAAGAGCGATAGAAAGGGTAAGTATACGGGTAACGCTAAAGGAATATTGACTGTACAAAACAATACTAATAATGCTTGTAGGCTAAGTGTTTGTAAAACTTAACTATTTGGCAACAGCAATGCTTAAAGTGTCAGTGGGGTGAGGAAAATTAGTGTTCTAAGGTCCTTGCATCGTCCTGGATGTAGTCAAAGCATCTTAGATGTCAGTATATCAGACTCCAGTAAGTTAGGATGCATGTTGTAAAAGAATGCATGTAGTAGGAGAATGTAAACCTAATAAGCTAATGGAGGTTGGAATAATAAAATAAAGCCCTAACCCAGGTCAGACACCTCCCCGGCCACAAACACTGCTGTTGTCTTAGGCCCTAATTTGGAGGGTTTTGGAGTTAACCTCTGACCCACTCCTTTGTGGTAGGTTTGGATATTCTATGTACTTCAGATATGTATCTGCTCAAGATCGAGGCCACTAACCTTAATGGAGGGGTGAGTTTTAAATGATCACCAAATCTGTTCCAGAAAGAAAACCCTTTGGATGTTGTTAAAGTGAAAAACCTCGCTTCGAAAGCCCCGACCACGCTTGCAGTGGCGATCCCAGACCATCAGCTAGATGAGCACACCTTCTGTGTTTGCACTGATTCTTGACTACATTCCGTAGGCAGTTCATTAAATTTTAAAGAATAAATTAATTTTGCTCCAGATAACACATAAATATCAGTCAGTGCTTATTGGTTAAATGCATGCATCTATAAATCCTATGGCATACTCATTACTGACAAGCAAATAGTCTCCCCTTTCTTATTCCCCATCTCCTTCCACAAAAATCTCAATAAGAATCTGATGTGTTTCTATCTATTGAAAGGCTATTTTGAAAAGGATTCCAGTCCCCCCACTACCACCCTAGAGAGCTGATCTCAGGAACTGTAGCCACCAATGAACAGGCTGCTCATAACATAGATGGATCAATGCCCTTTGGAATAGCATGGGCTTGCCAGTTAATAGACTTTTGATTTTCTTTATCCATTGATTCATGAAGCAGTCATTTTGCCTTTAAATGGCAAGATAAATTAAGGAGTACTATAACTGGAGCCCGCTGGGAAATAGATTGTCGTTTGGAGAACTGGTGGTGGGTATGGACACAAAGGAGGTGGAATGGCTGACTTTGCTAAGGCAGTCCTTCTGTCACGGAACTGAGGGCTAATGTGTTCCACTTAACTCAACAGACACCCATCAAGGTGTGGTAAGTCATACGCAAAGCCCTACCGGGGAGCAGAGGGGTAGGTCCAGGGCACAGCCCAGCTCCAACTGACTCTTACGTTGTATACTTTCTTACAGAGGCAGATGCAGACATCCATATCACAGGACTGGAAATGAGCCAAACTGGGATACAAGATACTCTGGAAGATCCAAGGAGACAGAAAGAGCATGTGTTGGGAAGGACCAGGAAAGGCATCATGCCAGGGTGGGATATGGGAGTCTGGGAGGAATTCTGATACAGATGGGGAAGGAAGGCTCTTTCAGGGATGGAGAGGCAACACGAGGAAGAGTAAAGGGCCAGTGAAAAGGGAGGAACTCAAATTCCAGTGCTACTGAAATTATTAGCTGTGTGACTAGCTGTGGGCTAGTTACTCAAGCTTCCTGGACTTTGGTTTTCTCATTGGGTAAGTGAAATCAATGACAACCACCTTTACAGTGTTGTTGTTAAGATTCATTGAAATCTGTAAGCCGGTAAGGAATCCATCATAGTGCCTGGTACAGGGCAGACAAGAGTGGAAGCTATGGAAATGATAGCAAGACTTTGAGAGAATCATTTGATTTCTTTTGCCTTCCTTTTCTGAAGCAAAGGCAGTGTACTGCTTTTTTTTGGTTTTCTGCTTTTATGAACTCTGAGTACTTGAGCTCTTTCAAGGGAAGATTTGTGTCTTATGCACCTTTCTATGCCTTCTGGCTCACCTCGGGGCATGGCCCATAATAGGTACACAGGAAACATTCACAGAAAGAATGAGTGAATGAGCAAGTCCCGCCTGACTCCATAGCCTAGTGCTCTCCCATCCCTTACAGTTTCATGAAGGTATTTCCCACCTCCATGCCGCCTGGTGTGCCCTTCCCTTTTGTCTGCCTACAAACTCTCTTCCTCCTTTACAGTTCAGCTCATGATTTTGTGGGCTCCTTCATTCAAGACAGAATTAGACAGATCTGATACTTTCTCCTTAGTAACTCCCGTGTAACCTTACACAAAACTCTACCAATACACAGCTCGTCAGCTTCAAATTACTTGCTTTTCCATCTCCTTTAGTTCTCAAAGCCAGGCCTCTAAGCTTTATTGGCTACGTGGTGTCAAGGGACATGCTACGTTAAGGGGACAGAACATGAGAAGGGAGCAGAGTCTCTCTCCAGGAGGCGGGGCTCCTGTTTCTTCTGTTGGTTCATATATTTCTATCCTAAAGAAAAATTGCTATGTTTACGGAGTTACAGAACACCTGCAAGTGTGACTTATGGCTTTATAATTTCTGTAGCTAATTTCATATACTCTGAAGTTTCAAAGACAACTTAATTTCTTTCCTTCTCTAAGACAAGAACTTCAAGTTGTTGCCCGGGAGTAGAGTGCATTACAACCCGGGGGATGAGACCATGTGTCTCCCACACTGGGTGTTATTCGATACATGTCAATAATTACCTGCTAAATGAACAAATGCCCTGGTCTCTGGTCACTTTCCTGCTCAGAAATCCTCAGGGGCTGCCCCATTCCTACTGATCTATTGGAATCTCCACAGCCTCACACTCAAGTTCGTTCATCAGATGACCCCAACCTCCCTGTACAGGCCCGTCCCCTCTTTCTTTATGCCACACCTCTCTCACTGATGGTAAGCTGGACTACTGGGGGAATGGTTCTTGGCTTCATGGAGGGTGTCTTCTATGGGCTGGAAGAACTTGTTTGCCTGGGGAATGCCAGGTTTACCTTTAGGAGAATTTCAGGATGAGATAGCTAAAGAACTGCACGCATAGAAGGGACATTCCACAGATGCTCTGACAAGAGGTGGGAAATGAACAACCCATTCTCAAAACCAACCTGAAGCCCAGATATAGTGGTGGCAAAGGATACAGCTGTCGAGACAGCTACCCCATTCAGCCAAAGGGCATGCACTGGCTGCAATCCTAACATGCTCAGTTCAGGAGTCTGTCCCCACATAAGGAAAGTGACGACAAAAACTGCTATCCTGGTCCTCCTGGTCCAGCAAAAGCAAGACGAGAAAGGAGATATTTTTTGAGCATCAAAATATTTAGTTTAATATTCAGCTCATGAAACCTCAACTTCCTGAGGCAGGAGAAAGTTCTGTTGGTGCTTGTAATCAGCCCTGTACTCGACTTTCCTAGTACAAGTTGCACTGTGTTATAATCACCTATTTCTATGTCAATTTTTCCCAAGAGATCAAGCGCCCCCTAAGGACAAGTGGTTTCCCAGATATGGTGTTTGACACATGAATGAATGAATGAATGAGTGAGTGAATGAATGAATATCTACACTAGGTGCATACACTTTTTTTTTTTTGCCACTAGATGGCAAATATTCATTGGAAAGTCCAGCTTAAACTGTCTCAAAAACAGTCCAGTGAAAACTATGCAAGTGTTTCAGTAAACTGGCTGAGTCCATACGGGGTACAATTTTCAGGGCTGCCTATCCCTCTTCTCTATTAGCAGAGAGAAAAGCAAGCACCAGAACGGAAGTCAGGGATCCTGGCTGCAGATCTGTGCTGCCATTAGCATTTGGGTAAGTCACTATATTTTCTGAACCTCAGCTTTCTCATCCAAACAAAAACAAAACCAAAAGCAAACAAGCAAAAAAACAGTGGACTGTGGTAACTTCAAATAAACATTTATTAACATCTGTGGTACCCCAGACCCTGACTCGGGTACTGGAGATAAAGACATGATGGAGAAATGGTCCTTGCTTCCGCAACAATGCTTCCCAGCTCTATAGTGAAAGATTAGTTCATTGTTGCCATTTTAAAAACACCTAATCTGTTGCAGACTGTATTTTGGTAAAATATAATTATAATGTAATAGTAAAACAAAGTAAATGAAAAAAAATGAAAGCATACAAAACTTAGGTTCTGACATTTTTATTATTAGGTTCATGGACACTGTTAAATTGCCATTTCAGAGTGCTTATTCTTAACTTCTGGGCTCAGCGCATCTCGGACTGGTTGCAAATGGCCTGTGTGGACAGGCACCGTCCAAGACTGCACTTAGTGTAATGCCGACTTAGGAGCTCACTCTCACAAGGGCAGCTCACACCAGAGTCCCGTGAATGGGGGACAATCCACAGTCAAGGTTCTGTCTTCTGCAGTGTATTAACATTAAAGCATGTAGAAACACTGCCTGGTAGTTTTGAAGGTGAAGAGCGGGTGGCTGTGATCACTCCTGGAGACTTTCTGGAGAAAGTTCTGGCCAGTCCTTTCTGATCCTTAAAGACATCAGGCCCTCCTAGGCCCAGTGGCATCCACCATGCCAGGAGGGCCTTCGGGCACCTTCCAGCCCCTCCCATGCTGTCTGGGTTTCTGGGGTCTTCCTGTCTGTGGCCTGACCCCTCAGGTCTAAGGTCAGGTACCAACTTTACCTTTACTTTCCTCCATGGCCACGATTCATATTCCTTCTCTGAGTAATGACGTTGGACCACGTAGATTACAAATCTCTGTCTCGGGGCAGCCTAGTGCCTGGGACCAGGTCCTCTCTGGGGCTTGCGGGCCACGCTGGCACCATGTTTGCTTGACTCCGTGCGCAGAGACCAGAGAAGCTCAGCTGGTCACCAGGATGGCAGCGATCCACCAGGAATGCACAGTGTGTTTCCTTATGTGGTGTCTTTCAAAGATTCCCAGGCTTGGGTGTTTGGCTTATTTATTTCTATTTCAACTATGAAATAATCAGTTTTTTAATAGAGACTGCAAAAACATGGGAAAACATTCAAAAGGTACCAAAGGCAATACAATGAAAGGTCCCTCTCTTACTCCTACTCCACAATCTCAATCCCCGTTCCAGAGGCAACCACCGTTCATATTCTTATAAATCCTTCAAGAGATGTACGCATCCGTCTTCAAAGAGATAACACAAACAGAACGCACTATAAATACTCTGCTGCACTTTCTGTTTCAACTAAATGATTTGTCTTGGTAATGTTTAATCTCAAATTTTCATTTTTTATTTAACTGGTTCCCCCTATCGATGGATATTTAAGTTTTCCCCCTCTTTCTGTTACAAACCATGTAAAGTAGACAGCACACACTCATGGGTATCCGCACATATAAACTCCTGGATAGGAACTGCTGAGTCAGAGAAACGCGCCCCCCACAAAGTTGTTCCAATCGGCACTGCCGCAGCTGGCATACTGACACGTCTGGTTTTCTGTATCTCTGTCAACTGCAGCTCTGTGAGTGGATTTGCATTTCTGCAGTTGTAAGTAAAGTTGAGCATCTTTAAAAATACCTGAAAGCCATCTAATGTCCTTCTTTGAGAACTGTCCATGTATTTTGATCATTCTTTCTATTGGTTTATTGGTCTTTCAAAATTGACCCATAAGAACTCTTTATATACTAAAGAAATTAGCCCTTCGGTTATTGTATGAGCGACAAATATTTTCTCACACTTTGTCCTTCATGTTTTTAAAGAATATTTTCACAATTAAAAATATTTTTAGTTTATCAGTATTTTACGACCTCTGGGTTTCATAACATGCTTAGAAGGGACTTTTCCCTAGGTTACAAAAATGATTCTCTCATGTTTTCTTCATTTTAAAATATTTAAGTATTTCATATATTCAGAGTTTATTTTGGTTTAAGGTTTGAGGTACGGAACAAACTGTTTTTCCCATGGTTTCCAGTTGTGTCATTATCATTTATTATATAATCCATCATTCCTCAACTAATTGAAATTATACTTTTTTCATATACTTAATTTAAAATGAATTTGGGTCTACTCCTGGACTTTTTAGTATATTCTATTAACTTGTCTATTCATGCTGTAGTTTCATACAGTTTTATTTAATGTAGCTTGGTAATACAGTTCTAATATCTGAGTTAGCTAGTCTACTCTCTTCTCCTCCCCCCAAATCATTATTCTTATTCAGGCATTCTGACTATTCTTGACTATTTAGTTTTTCCATAGAATTAGTCTGTATGATTTAAAAAGTTATTTGCTGTTTTGGGGGACAGCACATTAAATTTACAGATTAAATTTGGAGTATTGGCCTTTTTGTAACATTCAGTTTCTTGCCAAAGTTTTCTTTGTTTATTTAAATAACATTCTTGTACATGTACAAATAGTACAAAAGGGCATGTGGTGAAACGCGACACATCTCTCATTCTCACCCAGGTCTCCCAGTCTGCTGTAGGGGCAGTGGGTTTCTGGCGTGTGACCACGGAAATACGTTGTGCATCTGAAGTCCTGTGCGTGCATATGGCCATTGGACTCTGACCCACCTCCTTTTTACTCTTCCCAGATGGTAGAACGCTAGAGACACTGTTCAGCTTTTCCCACCTAACAGCACTCACGGCAGAGCATTCTGTATCAGTACATACAGATCTGCTCTATTACTTTTAATAGTTGCCTGGCAGCCAGTCCACTATTGATAAAAGCAACTTCTTTCCATCACTTGCTTTTATAAATAATGTTGTAATGAATATCCTTCCTCATACACATTTGTATGAGAATATTTTTGAAAGACAAATTCCTAAACAGAGAATTACTAGGTAGAGGTATAAATAAAATGTGTAAATAGTAATGTAAATATATTCAACACTACTTAAATGTACACTTAAAAATTAAGATAATAAGAATTGTTATGTTTTGCCACAGTATAGAATGTACAATTTTGATAGATATTGCCAAACTGCCCTCTAAATCTTAAGGCAGTTTATTAATTATTCCCCACTTATATTTGCCTTAGGTTTGCAATAGTTTGGCTCAGTTGCTGTAAATATGGATTTTTTTTTTGTGAGTTAAATAATCTGTAAGTGTTGGATAAAATTGTCCCATGTTTCTCTCATAGAGAGACTCTCAGAAAAATTTCTAGGATTTGGTGATGCTCTGGTGTAAAAATGGGGTGGGGGGTGGTTAGAAACTGCTGTTAAGAGTCAAACTCTGCCTCCTTCCACCCAAGGCAGCCTGAACTGGTTTTATTAAAGAACAGGCATCACTGAGTCACTTTGGCTGCTTGTCCTACTGTGATTTTGATTTGTTTGAAGACTCAACTGAAAGCAAACAAGAGGTTTCATGTGACTCAAATCACACCTTTCAAATGATGTTCTAATTTCTGTATCAAGTGTCTCTGACTGAGAATCGTTAACTCCTTTCTTACATTACTTTATTTTAATCAAACACAAGTGCCACTTCTATGCACGCCATGGAGTTAAACCTTGAATGAGATGGGGAGGGACAAAGGAGGTACAGATAATGAGGCTAATGTAACACAGATAAAACTGGGCACTCTTGGGAGCCTTGAAAAGAACTGTAGGTCTTTACTGAGTGTTTCTTTAGGAGGCAGCAGAGGGCAAATGACATCACACACTGTTCTGCCAAGTGTACTGCTAAAAATTATCTTTTTCTCCCCAAATTTTTATTAAATATATTGAGGTGACATTCGTTCATAGGGTCATACAGGTTTTGAGTGTACATTACTGTGATATATGATCTGTATATTGCACTGTGTGCTCACCTCCAAAGTCAAACCATCTTCTGTCACCATTATTAGGCTCCCCCGCCCCCTGACAATCAGCACACTGCTATCTGTGTTCACGAGTTTCAGTTTTATGTCTCACATATGAGTGAAATCATATGGTTCTTAGCTTTTTCTGACTGACTTATTTCACTTAGCATGATATTTTCAAGGACCATTTTGATGGTTCTTCTTTTAGAAATCAAACTTACTAAATCTTTCTTTGGACCTTTCCTTCTCTCCCTGATTTCCACTCCAATGGCAGCTGCTCAAATGTATCTCTTCTCACTCCTTACAATTCTAATACTGTCTTGGCTTCCTGGCTTTACTTCTTCCCTCACTTCTTGTTTTGGTCGTCATTCTCGAGCACCTTTTACATAGCACAGTTTACCTCTTCTTTAAATTGCATTCCCACCCAATAAAACAAAGGCATTTTCTTAGAAGGTAGGAGAAAAATAGGATAATAAATACTTCAAATTTAATTTTTTGTCCACATAACAAGACAAATCATGAGCTCATCCTTCAAGCCAGGCACTATGTGTATTATTTCATAACAAACACATGCTGTTCATATTTTCATTATCAGCATTTACAAGTGAAGAATCTAGGGCTTAGGTGACCTACTCCAGGTCAAAGACTTAGGAAATCACATTAAGGTTACCTATTTGTCCTGCACGATTTTCATGGTTCTTAAGGAACAAGGCAGCAGGTGACAAAGGCAAATGAGTGGCCTTAACAGTGCTCTCAGTGCTCATACCATTTCTCTGATCTCTGTCTTTCCAAATTTCTATGCTTAGGTCTAGTGATGTCCTGTGGCCCCACCTAAGTTGCTGAACCAATCTCTGGACCCAGCATTTCTCACCTAATTGGCTTAGTTCTGCACCCTGGGGTTCTGCTGATCTCCCTGCTCATTTGTGCTGAGTCTGTGTTCTGTTTAGCGAGCCTCCCTCCTGCAGGCCTGACATCCTGCCCTGAATTCCAGTCCTTTGGCTGGGGTTCTGTGACTCAGTCTAATTTTTGCCACTCCCTGTTGCTCTGAAATGTCAATCAACTTACCTTCTACCTTCAATTCTCTTTTTTAGTATAAACTCCCCTACCCACTGCTCCTGTATGGAATAATTGGCTGGGTGGTTCCTACATCAGGGTAGCCACTGGTTGCGTTTGGGGTAGACAGATATGCAGGGGGGACCAATGCACAGATTGTCCACCGATCAATCTGTCTTTCCACTATTTCAGCTAGGAGTCACCCAGACTGCTTAGTTCCTTACGGGAAGCTGAGAAAGAAAGTTGTGGAGTAATCATTTGGGGCTGTGGGCAACATAAATAAGCAGAGAGAGCAGGTGTCTTGAGAAAGGATGGGGAAAGTCATTCACAGAGAGGAGCCTAGAAAAAACCATGGGGCTCTGGGGATGTTGGAGGTGGGGTGGGGAGAGGAGAGTGACAATTTGTGAATGCCTTCTAGTTACAGCTGTCCTGAGGCTTTTTTGCTCGCAGTATTAGCTTGTGTTCTCCCGAGTTCTACTTTCTCCTTATAATGAAGTTTCCTTTGTCCTTGAGTGAGTTTCAGTGGGTTGCTGTTACTTGCAATCAGGAGACTACACTGGACCACCTCCTTGCTTAGGTTGGGAGGCTTGTCTGCATTTCTACCCTCTGGCTGATGTCCCAGTGCACATGGGAACATCTCTTCTTGGCTGTCTCCAGGCCTAATTCTGGAGGTGGCACTGAACTAGCTCCGGGGGGCATCCAGACAAGGCCGCTCCAAGGAAAGAGAAGAGCCAAAGCACAGGAAGAAGGCTGGAATGGGCATGGAGTTTTATTTTGGCTCCTTTTTTAATTTGAGGGCATGGTTTTTGTCCTCAAATTGTTTAAGGTCAACTTTAGGACACAGGGTTAGGCTGTATGGGGGATGACCTTGTTAGGCAGGGGGAGGAAGGACAGGCAGAGGCAGAGCCTGAGAGATGGCAAAGAAATTGTGTTCTCCACCTATGGGCATCCATTCTCAGGCTGAGGAGTCACATGATGAACTTGAACCTTTAGAAACATTAACTTTTCTAGCTCCTGTAGGGGCTCTTTAGTATTAGGCCAAACCCCTTATTTCATTGATGAGGAAATGGAGAACCAAGAATGAAAACATGGTAATTATAGGTAACATTTATTGGGCACTTGCTACAGGGCAGGCTCTGCTCCAAGTACTTTACACATATATCAGCTCACTTGGTCCTTACTGTTAACTATGAAGTTGGCACTGTTACCATCTTCAACTCATAGGAGAGGAAATCGAGGCATAGAGGGGTTAAGTAACTTGCCCAAAGTCACACAGTACATGATGGACCCAGGTTCTGAGCCCAGGAAAACTTGATTCAGACCCAGTGCTTTTAGTTATTAGATGAGATCGGGTGCATTCAGGGTGGTATGACCCTAGACAGCTATTAGCTATTAGACAGTATTACATTTAACAAGCACTGAAGGTCACTGGAGCTTTATTTTTATAGTGTGTGTGTGTGTTTGTGTATATGTGTGACTTTCTTAACCAGTTGGGGCAGCATGCCATAATCCATGGAAAACATCAGAAATAGGCAGTGTTTTTCATTAGAGGAGAGTGATCAAATTTTAGGAGATCAATCAAGAAAAAGAAAAGTTTAGTTAGACATACATCATCTCTAACGATTTAAAGAAGATAAGAAAAAAATTCTCCCTTTTCTGCCAGGGCCTTATACACTGCGTCAATTTTAAAGAAAAAAGAACACTTGCTTATTTATCGATTCTTGTGCCATAGGTGGTACGATCATCCTACCGGCTGGCTTAAGTGATCTGCCAAAGCAAGGTCTCCTGAAGATGAACCAATTGATGCCTGTGTGAGGGCCTACCATTATCTGACCTCTCACCGGCAGGGAAGCCTTGAGTCCAGGCTATCTAAAAGCTGGAGTGTTTTTCTCTAGTTCACTTTTTTCATGAGTGAGTGGCCATTCACAGCTCATGGTTCTACGCAAGACACATCTGTGGCTTGCTTGCCAATTAACCAGTTCAGATATTTGATGGGCACCGACTCTGTATGAGACACTGTATTAGGTGCTGGAGATATTGAGTGGGCATCTGGAAACACAAAAGACTGGGCTGAGGCAGAAGGTTCTCCCTCTTGCTACAAACATGGAAATGCTAGACAAAATATAACAAGACAAGTTTTTAACAGTACCAAACTGAGTTTAGAAAATTCCTAGATGCCTGAAATGGGAAGAAAAGTCTGACCCAGACCAATGAGCAGGAGCCAGTACAGGGTGACTTGACCTATGTGGGCTGTGGGCCAGTACACGGCCACAGAGGCTAGAAGTGGAGGTTTGTAAGCCGGGGGGTGGGGGGAGGAGGAGGTCTTGAACAGGTGGGAGGCCTGATATCGGAAGACATCCCTGCCTCAAGCAGGACACTTGCGGGCTGCCCTGTTAATGAACAGAGCATGAGAAAACTCTCCATCCGTCACCTGGGAAGGTGACAAGGAAGTGTGACCTCTGTCCTTGAGTAAAATTCACCTTCAAGAAATGGAGGACCTAGCCTCGCCCATGTATAAACAAAGAGTTCATATTCACACTGGCCATGCAGTGGGGAACTCCAAACTGATAAATGACACAAAAACTCAGGTGGACAAGACAAAGATACAATGTCACCCCAAGGAGACACCACAACTTGAGCAAAGGCTCCCGCTGGAAAAAAAAAAAAAAAAAAAGAAAACACCACTAGAGATGAGCAAACAGTCCAAAACCAATGAGAAAACTAATGATGGGGAGAGAGAAAGGGCAAGTTCAATTCAAAGGAACATTAGTCCTTAAGACCCTGAGATGATAGAATAATCTGAAGGAAGCAAAATTAAACATGTTAAAAATCGAGGAGGTAAAAGTCACCATACTGAAACAGTAGAATGAATATGAACAGAAGCAGTGAGGAAGGCCAACAAGTGTGTGCCTGCCTTCAAGGGACACCTAGTCTGCTCGGGAGAGGGAAGGAAACAGCAGTGGAGGCTGGGGTGATCCAGAAAATGGCACATTCAAGAACTGTCACCGTCCAGTGTCTGCATTTCCCCAGCTGATGCAGACACATCCTTAAAGAAACTTTATAATGTCCAAATAGTCACCTAAGTAACTACCTGCCTCTCCACCCAATCTGTGAGTATCTGCAGCGCAGCGATGAAGTAGTCCTGCATCCAATCCTCCGGTCTCAGGTGCCATGCTGCTCCTCACTCTCCTCTTGCCACGCCCGCCTTCTCTTAGTTCTCCAGGCACAACAATCTCGCTTCTGCTTCGGGTCTTTGCACGTGCTGTTGCCACCATCTAGAATGATTTTTTTCCTTATGCTTTTCTTCAGGGTCTCAGCTTAATGGTCGCTCCTCGGGAAGACCTTTCCTGACCACCTTATTTAAAAGGTCCCTCTCAACCACAGTTCTCTATGTCACCCCCTGTTTCTTTTCACTTATACTTTATAATTATTTAATTGTCTTCTTTGTTTTCCCTGTTAGAATGTAAAGTCCATGAAGGCAGGAAATGAACTGATCACATCATCTGTAATGACTGGCATTGAGTAGGAGTTTAATATATTTATTGAATATGTAAATTAATACTTAATTGGGGGTGTGGCATGACCTGATTCATGTTCACAAAGTGGCCCTGGGGCAGTGTGAATGACAGGCAGAGGGTGGGGGGGAGGGGGGTCAGGAGGCTAGTGCAACAATTTAGGCAAGAGATGAGGATGGCCTGGACTGGGCAGTACTGAGGAGGCAGTTAACTGGATGAATTTGAGAGAGAAGGCAGAAGTTAGGGTAGGAGGCAGAATCAAGAATGATGCCGAGGTTTCTAGTGAGAATAAGACGCTGAATGGGGAGGCATCTTTGGGCCAGAAGACAGCAGAAACCCAGACACCCGGTACCCATGCCATAAATGTGTACTTGATGAAGCAGAAATGGTCTTAGAGCAACAATTTCATACCAATGAATATACAGCAGCGCACTTTCTGTTCCCTGGCATACCTACAAGTGTCATCTGCCATTTCCTACTGCCTCCACCTGCCTCGTGTTACCCCTTTGTGACCTGCCAGGCTAATCCCCAGTCCCCACCAGAGCACATTGGCCTCGGTCTCCCTGCTAAGATGTGTGCAGTGTGCCCTTCCCCCACTCTCTCCAGCCACCGATGTCATTATTGCCTGTAATGCTGCTGTAATTTTTCATTAATTTTCTCATTGTTTTGTAATTATATTAACATTAAAATTTATACCCAAGGATATTATTACAATTTTCTACTACTACTGGGATTATTAGTTTGTTTATTTCTTTGAAAGTCATCAGCATAAGATTTATCTCCAACAATATCTACTGTGATTTTTAATGCCCTTGAAACTTGCAGTGAGTGATAAGTCTGTAATAAGAAAATGCTGGTAAGCATATAAAAGTCTTCTTTGGGAATAGAGGGCTTTTTATTTTCATCCTGGTTAGACTCAGGTTCTTTGATAGAGTGATTGGTAGGATATAAAGTATTAAAGGCTGAGAACACTGTGTTAGTTTGTAGATGTGTTCAAACAAGTTCCCATTTATTCACAGGACACTTTAATATTCTAGAAGGATTCACATTCCTGCTCCCTTTTATGTTGTTTCTTACCTGACTTACATAAAAATATAATAAACTGGGTGTTATAACCATGAATTGTTTGGAAGAGAAGGGGCCCCAACATCACTCTACCCAACAGACTTTCTAAGGAGCTGGGGAGTTCAATGCATTGTTTGTGGAGTTCTGGAAACAGGGCTTATTTCAGAGGCTGGTGAGAGGAGTTTCTCTGTTGGGCAGTTTTGGGGGGTGGGAAAGGTGGGAGGGCAGGGCCCGCTTTGCGGGTGTGCAACCTGCAGACTCTCAGGGCTCCATGCTGTGGAATTCACAGCATCACCACCTTGAAATTCTTAACAAGTTTTGAGCAAGGCAACTGACATTTATATAAGACCTTGCAAATTTCCTATCTGGTGTATTAGAGGGTTTGTTTTGCACTGTGTACAGGGTTTGGAGCCACACAGACTGGGTTCAAGTTCTGTTATTCTCTAACTATTGACTGCCTCAGTTTCTTTATCTGTAAAACTGATAATATATTGTCTTCTCAAACTAGACATGAGAGCTAAAAGTATATGTCCAGTACGCAACAGGGCTGAAAGGTGGTGACAGACCCTGAGACATAATCAGCGGGATTTTTAACTATGTGTGCAGTATCCATAATTAAACGTATCACTATAACTTAATGTTAGGAACACTAGCCACCTGGGGCAAGCAGACATTGCCTGTGTGGTACAAAAGCTAATCCCAGGTGGGCTGGTTAAGAACACACCAAGCAAAGAATGTTTTCCTAAGGAGGACAGTCTAAGGCTGAGGGTCCCATCCATCAGGTACCAACCTTTTACTGCTATGACACATGGCAGACAATGTTCACCAGCACAACAGGGTCTCAGTTTCTCACAATTCGTATACACTTCCTTCTTTTCCAGAAACCTCTCAAGATAGCTAACACGTGAAACTGACATGATTATGAAGATGCCCTTGTTCTTGATCTAAATTATTTGCAAACTTTAGCATTTCAATCATTATGTGTAACAAAGGGTTTTCACCATTTCACACAACAGAACTTGACAAGCCAGCGTATCACAATTCCATGCTTGAGAACTAGAAATAAGGACCCCTAAGACCCCAAACGAGGGATTCCCCCGTACCCCCCATGACAAGTCAGAGACCAGGACCAATATGGACCCTCCATGACTTTGCAGGTGTACGTGGCTGTGCTGTAGCCTGAATGAGTGATACCAATTCTGAGTGAGGCACGACAGCCAGAATCAGAGAAACACTAAGTAGTTGGTCATATAGCCCTGTGATGAACAACATGCAATCTTAAACATCTGGTTAAACATATTTTCTTCCAAGAATGGAGAAAAGACTTTAAATCAAATTAATAAGAAACATAAGCTAGTTCCTGGGCATTTTTGGAATTTGGTACAAAGGATTCCTCAGGGGATTATAGTAGGAGTCAGGGCGACCTTTGTTGCATTCAATTTAGGGTTTGTGGGGGCTGGGAGGCCAGATGTTTGACTTCAAGGGGAAGCACCTCCATCAGCTGTGTTTACCCTCCTGTGTGGCTCAGGTCTCTCTCTGGGTGCATGCTCATCATGTGACATGGGCCTAGTGTCTCAGGAGACATGGGGCAGCCTCACAATGACCTGTGTTGTGAAATCACCACATTCCAAGAACAGTTTGCTCTTTCTTTATTTTCTCTTGAGTGCTTGTGGGCAGTGATGACCAAAGCTGGACCATCTCCTGTCCATGGGCAGCCTGTGAATGGCCATAGACACACTGCAGTTCTTCTCCCCAAATCCCCCATCAGAGCAACAGGCTATTTCTCCTCTGTCTCTCAGTGGTACGAGTGAGTATTGAGATAATGGTATGGCTCGTGGGCCCACATAACATGGCACATGGTCCCTAAAAGATGCTTCAGTCTCTAATGATTATGACTAATGACTGACTAATTTATCAGTCACCTCAAGACATAGTTGCAAGAGCATGTGCTGATATAAAAATGTTTGTTTTTGGAAATGGCAATTTTGGCTTAGACAACTTGGATGTCACTCCCCGACCCTCTTAAAAATCATAGTAAGCAAACCAGAGTCTACCAAATTGGCTCTCAGAAAACCAGAGATGTAGAGTCCCAACAATGTGGCCACAGCAGCTGCTTTTAGCACAGACTGAAGAAAACACAAATGCAATCACAGAACGACAACAAGATGGCCATTGGTGCCTCTGTCCTCAACCTAAATCAAACCTTCTAGACTCAGCAGATAGATTTTGCTTCCTATGGTACCAATTTTCCGGCATATTGTACTATAAATTTCAAGCTCCTGGGAAAGAAATCTAAAGAATACTTTGATTGCATTTCTGGTTTGGGATTATTCTGTGATTGTTTTTCTTACCTGTTGTCGAATTTCTTCTTCCATTTTTACTGGTGAGCCCAATTCTGCAACTTGTTTGACACCTTCACTTGCATATCCTCCGTACTCCCACAGCACGTAATTCTTGGAGTGGGATCCACCAATGATCGCAGACCAGTGATTGGCCCGGCCTAGGAAAGCCAATGAGGATACAGGTATCAGTGTGGCTGTGGCTAGAAGTCAAATCCTTTGAACAATGGGAAGGAGGTGTGATTGGACAATGACTCAACCAGATCCGGCTATGCTCCTGCTCAGGGTTAGGTCCTGTGCTATGCAGCGATGAACAAGACAGCCCCTATAAGCCAGTAAGTCTTGGGAATATGCAGACATGGCAACAGTAAAGGCCTGAACAGGACACAGAGGCAGCCCCGAATGATGACTTCTGCTTGGGAGGGTTTTCCGAGAAGGGGACAGCTGAGAGGATTTTAAAGACTGATCAGATTTGTTAAGACAGAATAGAGAGAACAGGCTATTTCTGGAGATGAAGAAACATTAAATAAGATTGTGTGTTTGGGGAACCATAAGTAATTTGGCATTACTGTGTCACAGACTGTCAAGGGAAGAGACAGGAAATGATGCCGGGGAGGTAGGAAGAAGCCTGCTCATGGATGGCTTTGTTCGGAATACTTCAGGAGTTTGCATGTCATTTGAAAGGGCCTGACACCGCTAAAGCGTCCCGAGTGGGGGAATGACATGATCACATTTGAATTGCAGATAAATCATCCAGGCAGCAGTGTAAAGAATGCATTAGAGGGAGCAAAATTGGAGCGCAGAGCTGGGGAGGTCAGCAAGGAGCAAAAGGTCAAGGGATTGCGTGTGAAATAGGCTTAGCAATTCTGGGGAATAAGCATTGTTGTCTTTAGCTGGCTTTTAAGTACCTCCCAGAATGGGAGGCAGGCAGGCTCGCCATGTGAGAGGATGGGAAGACATCTAAGATTTGAGGAAGTGACCAGTCCACTGTGGTTTGCTGAGGACCATGCAGGCTGATGATGGCTGTAGGGTACAGGTGGGAACTAATGGTTGACACAAGAGGAGAACAGAATAAGGTCTGAGTGGGACCAAGATAGATCTTAACCTGAAGATTTTTTAAAGTCTGAGGGAGAGGAAGGAGAGGAACAGAGTCAACCCCAGTGTGACACCGAGTTTGTTCTGCACCTGATGAATATAGACACATATATATGTTTTACTAAGTGACAAACAATTCATCATAAGGTTGGCTCAGTTCTCTACCCTTCTTTGGTTGGGTTTATAATGTCTCAAATTTAAGAACATTTTCAAGCATAGCAAAGAGGAAAACTTGAACTGGGTGGACTCAATTGACATTTGCCCAGAGTGGGCAGAACTCTCCACTCCATCCCACCATTTAGGAAAATGATAGTCAACAGGGCCTGGTCCTGTTTACATTTGCCACCTGCTACTCCATGGCCCCTGCTCCCAGGGGTATGTTAAGAGCATGGGCGCCAAGCCAGCCTCCTGGCCTGCTGAGGGCAGCCTTTCCCACCCCAGGCAGATGATATATCACCACGTGGGTCTGCCCAACTGCTTGTTCATTATTTCCCACACATCGGGGAAATGCAAACGTGTGTTCATCTGTCATGTCCCTAGAGAAGACAGATGGAGATGCTGCCAACTACTTCTCAAACTCACATCCTAGCTGTCATCTAAGCCAAGAGCACTGCTTGTGTAAGCAAGAGCTAGGAACTAAATGCTGACCTTTGGTTCATGATGTGAACCCAGGGAGGCCAGTTTCAGCATCTCTTGGTCCACTCATTCTGTTCCACCAGAATTCCCCCTTTGTTTCAGACCCATCCTACTTTGTACCTGAGTGGCTTAGCACATGCTGTTCCCTCTGTGCTTCCTTACTCTTGGCTTGGTCATCTCATTCCTCCTTCATGATTTACCCAGAAGCATCCTACGGCCACCCTAGACTGACTTAAGCCCTTGTCTTTGGTCTCCTCACAGCACAGATCACTTTTATAATCACTGTTATATGTCTGTTTTCTCACTAGACTATAAGCTCCCTGATGGAGCCTGTATGCAGCACTGTATTCCTAGTACCTAGCACTGTACCTGATGCATTGTGAGTGTTTAGTACATTTCCTGAAGCATGTCATCTAAACAATCCAGTGGAAAGATAGCAGTATATGTGCTCAGAGCATTTGGGAGCAGGCTTGTACAGATTGGATTCAACATGATTAAATTCAAGTCTCAGTCCAGCAGAGTTCCTGACACCTACTGAGCTAACACTAACACACTCAGCTATCCTGCATGTTCTTAAGAACAAACACCAACCAACAATGAAAAAGAAAGGCATTGGTCTTAGAGCCAGCAGACACGCATTCAAATCCTGCCATCATCTTTTCTAGCTTTGTAAACTTGGTTAAATTCCAATTACTTTATCTCCCCAAGTCTCAGCTTCCTCCTTTGTAATTCAGAAATGATAATGCCTACCTTATCAGCCTATTATAAGAATTAAATTTAATTGAAAAAATGAGATAATACGTGTGTAATCACTACTGGCAACACAATAGACACTCAATAATTACAGTTTCCTCCTTTCCTAGTTGTTAGGGAGACTATAAAAATGAGTAAAATATGAAACCTGTCTTTAATTCAGTATAGGAGATAAGAAATAGACAATGTGGAACAGGACAACAGAATAAGAACAAGCACAATCATAGGAGGATTAGGAGATGGGCCCAGATGGGCCTTTTTGGTTTATTCATTCAACATCCATTAAGTACGTGCCAAGCACAGTGGCTGGCCCTGGACACCGACAGGAATTAGATATGGTGCTTGCTCTGGAGAGACTCATAGTCTAGGGGCGGGGAAACAGATGCATAAGCAGATTACTTACAATTAAGCATGGTCAGGGTTATTACAGAAAAAGAACACAGAGCACAGGGGATGGAACAGCTAACTCCAAATTTCCCTAACATCCAAGCATTCGGTCTAAAGGCACAAATGCAGAGAAGCCAGGGCCTCATGAGTGGAATGCCTTTGTGGTTTCTTACCCTTGAATAAATGTCATTGCACCACTTCAATCTTCCAGTCAATACAGTTGTAAGTTTTGTACAATGGTCTTGCAACATACCACATTAATTCACATTTCAACACATTGGATGTCATGAACCACAGAGCAGTTATCTTCAGGGCACTAGACTAGTGTGAAGGACCAGACTATACTCTCCCTGGCAGGACAAGACAGGCACCATGGAAAACCAATTTGCAACATTAGACAGGGTGATGATTCAGGTGAGGAGCAGTCATTCAAGTGCAGAATGATACAGGGGACAAAAGCATGACCACCAAGAGCCAGAAGATCTGAGCTCCAGGCCTCCACTTGTGACCAGGAAATAGTCATTCAATCTCTCACAGCCTCCACTTACCTTTTTAAAAAAAAATTATTTTTCAGCCACCATTTACATTCAATACCATTCCATACCACTTTCAGATGTACAATAGCAAAGTGGCCAGAAAACCATGTACTCTACAGAGTGGTCCCTCCATTGCCCCAAGCACCCACCTGCCCCTATACCCAGTTATCTGGACGTTATTGACTATATGCCTTATTCTGCAGTCTGCATCTTTGTCCCTATTCTGCAACTACTGGTGTGTACTGGAAAAAGAGAGGATAATTACTGGGCTTGACTATCTCTCAGAGCGGTGCAAAATAATTGGACTGGTTTTGGAAAGAACTATAAAAACTTTAAAGAACTGCACAAAACAGAGGTCTCTGAATGGTTACAGACAGAAAGCACTATGGGAATCCACAAGAGGAATCTGGAAGGAGGTGGGGGAGCTGGGAAAATTTCCCATGGGAAGATCCTGCAATAGGAAAAGGATTCTATTGAAAAATAGACAAGAGGATTAAATGCCTATGAAGTGTTAGGTAGAATGCTTTCCTAGGTGTAAACCTCACTGCAATCTCATTCTCATCTTCGAGATGAGAACACTGAAGCCCAGAGATATTAAGGAACCTACCCAAGCTCACAGAACTAGTGACAGGCAAAGCTTGGGTTCAAACCCAGGTCTGCCTCATACCAGAAAACACACTCTTTTCCCTATATCCTACGGAACCAGAGAAGATCATTTGGTGAGTGGAGAGTTAGAAGGCAAACAAATAAGATAAAAAGAGAGAATCAGAGCCAGGTTGTAGAGGGTGCTGTGTCCGTTGTGGTAAATGGCATCGGCAAAAGGGGGAAACATCATGGGAGTTTCCTCCTGGGAAGAATGACAAGACAATAGCTACCTACTGACCTGATGCTATGTGCCAGACACTGTGCCCAGGGCTTGACCAACATTATCGCATTAAACACTAACCCCCCCCCAAAAAAAACCCCATTTTGAAACAGATGCTGTCATAACTTTCATTTTCCAGATGAGGAAACTTAGACTCACAGACGTTGAGCTCATCCATGACCACGGAAGCAGAGGCCGAAGGCACTGGCATTAAGTGGGGGCTGTCTGGTGCCAGCGCCCAGGTCTTCTCCACCAGCCCGCACCACGTCTCCGACGGGACCCACTCCTGAGGGCCCGGGGGAGGAGACCAAACAGAGAACCCAGCAACGTGTCTGCATGAGTTGTGTAAGGTCTGACTTAGGGTGGTGGAGAGAAAATGGGGACATGGGGGCAGAGGTGTGAGCTGGTAAGAGGGGAAGATGAGACAGTGTTTGGGAGGCAGTTTGGTGAAATAGTTAAAACTCTGATTTTGGGATCAGATTAACATGTATTCTAGTCTCAGTGCTCAAACTTTCTAGATTGAGTAAGTCAATTAGCTACTCTCAACCTCAGTTTCTTCTGTAAAGTAGAAATGTTGACATGACCACCCTCCTGTTGTTTTGAGGCTGATGTAATGAGTAGTGGCTGGCACACAAAACAGGCTTGATGCTAATAAATGTTAGCCCATCAGATTAAGTTGGAACAAGGCAGGGCAAACCCAGACAAGTCTTTGGATGGCATGGGAACCAAGCGGACTCTGATTGGGTGATTGGGTGGCTGTTTGACTTAAAACTGGTGTATAGAGATGAAGTGTCAGATGCAAGAACCTGAATTTGAAAATATGGTAGAGAGTTGTCTAAATGTGACTCAGTAATCTGGGGCCTACAGAATGAGGTGGTTAAACAGAATCCAGTAAACTTAGACAAAGAGAAATTTAGACCCGGTTCCACCATCCTCCAGGAAATAAGGGAGGAGAGAGAGGAAGCCTTACATGTTAGAAGGCCTGGGGATACGGAACCAGCTAAATGCTTGTGACCTTAAAGGAATACTCATGGAGGCTACTGCTGTGGTTCTTGGTGAAACACTGGGGCTTCAGTTTGGGGGGCAGGGGCAGAGGCACCAAGACTATCACCAGCACCTTCTGCTCTCAGGTACGGCCACAGCTATTGGGTTTAGCATTCCTCTCTCTGGTTCTGGCAGTGTTCAGTTGGCCTACACATATCAGGTCCAGACATTTACCTCCAGTAGCTTGGATGAGGCATAGATGGGAAAGAGGCAGGTGGAAAGCTGGGAGGAAGAAATGATCAGACATGTGAGTTTGAGATACTGACAGCCAACCAGGTGCATTGTCTAAAAGCCACTCCAGAGACATATATCCTGAATATATGTGTAGTAACCTTACTTCTGACATGTTTTCTGTTGTCATGGCTGGTGTTAAATTATCAGTGTTCACAACGATGCCTGAAAAGCCATAACTGATAAAAGAAGAACCGTGTCTGGCCTTTTTCTGGTGTGGGAGGAGGCATGCTGCAAGGTAGGTCGATTCTCTGAAGGGTTCCACATATGGCAGGTGTTCAGTGACAGCCCAGATTTCCTGCTTTGACAGTGGCTGTATTCCCCTGCCAATCCCAGTCCTGAAGAAAGCTACCCATTCATTTCTTTGACATCCATTTATAGCACTTCACTGGAGAATATTCTACAGCTTGGTGCTGGTTTGCTACAGCCTCCTGTTATCCAAACTCAGCCTCAACAAATGTTTTTGGGGGGTTGGGGGAGGGCTGGAATTTGCTATATTAGCAACACCAGAACTCCTCTAATCTCTGTCTTATCCTCCTCTCCCCCTTTTATCTCTTAGGAGATGACCTTGTCACTCACTAACTCTTCTGAAGACCAAGGTCGATCCATCCACAGACTCATCCATGCACCATGTGGCAGTGACCAATAGAAAAATGCTGTGGACCTGCCAGCTCTATTCATAAAAGTCATCTCGGATCTCACTTCCCTCTTGCCCTTGTTGTTCTCATCCTAGGCTCGGTTCCAGAATCTGCATGGTTTCTGACACTTCGGATTTGGCTACAGGACTTGGCTCCTCTGGGTTTGCCCCTGGGCGCTGCCAGGACACAGATTGTACTTGCTCTGAGGCTCTTCCTGCTCTTGGCTGCTTCAGAAACTCACTCTAACCAAGGCATTCTGATTTTCAGGATCTCATCCCTGTGTGGCCTCCTGGAAAAAGCCCTGTGTGGGGAAATATGTCAATTAGGCCAGAAATTCCTCAACCCAGTGCTCAACTACCCTTTTTTCCTTCCTCAGGTCTCAAAAGAAGTGTCATTTTCCATTCCAGGACAAACCCTTGCACTGATGCAATTGGTTATATTCTTTCGTTATTTCCTCTGAGGTCTCCAATAATAATATTCTATTCCATTAATTAGTTCATTGAATGAACATTTGCTAGGCATATACTGTGTGCTAACTCAGGGGTCAGCAAGCTATAGTTCCCTGCCTGTTCTTGTTCCAATAAAGGTTTTTATTTTACATATTATTTAGTACTGTTTGTGGCTGCTTTCATCCTGCAATGGCCGAGTCTAGTAGTAACAACAGAGAGACTGTCTGGCTGCAAACTCTAAAATATTTGCTATGTGGCCCCTTATAAAAAAAGTTTGATAGAACCTGTGCTACTCCAGAGATACTCTGAGAAGAGTCAGACTCAGTCCCTGTCCTTGAGATGTTCAGTTGGGAGGGTAGGGTGGAGGGCACGAATGATGGGTCATAATAGTTGATTACAAAAAACTGTGTGCAATGCCGCTTTAATAAGGCACACACAGAGTGATATGAGAGCACAAATAAGGAGACATTTAACCCTGACTAAACCAGAAAAGGCTTCCTGAAGGTGATGGTAGTTGAGCTACATTCTGAAAGATAAGTAGCAGTTAGCAAGGCATTTAAGGGATAGGAAGAAAGGTATTTTTGCAGAATGGCCAGTATGTGCTAAAGCAGAACATAACAAAAAGCAGAGGTACATGGAAAACCACCAGTAGGTCAAGTTGTGTGTGTGTGTGTGTGTGTGTGAGGAAGGGAGGACCATAATGAAGCCATTCAATCAGGCACATCATGAGGAGATATGAATGTCTTAACAGTAAGTTTTTATTTTATCTTGAAGGCAATGCAAAAAAGGGAAGAGAATACGATAGTCCTGTCTACAGACAACTCCCAAATCTATACGTGCTCACACAACTTCTGCTTCTCACTCCTCTGTTGTAAAAGGCACTAGACTACCCTCTGCATGTAATTATAAAACTGGGCGAAATATATGAAACACTAGCTTCCCAATGTTGGAAAACAGACAGCAAGGGACTGTGATCCCTGAACGAGGGAAACATAAGAGGTGAGCCCTAGATTTGTCCTGAAGCTCTCCTGGTTTGGGGTGTAGGGCGGTGTAGCACAGCAGAAGGTGGCATTCTGACTGAGCTGAGGAGGTGCAGGCAGAAACTGGAGGCTGCTGAGGTAGACAGGATTTACCAGTAAGAATGCCAGAGAGGAGGTAGCTGCGCAGAGAAGGAAGTCCGTAAATGTGCAGAGGCGTCCCCTTAAATCTTTGACCAAACACTGAGTTATACATGTGCACAGTGAGATGCTCGTTTCTCGGAGAGAATAGCTACTGGGAGGCTAAGAGATTCCGAAATTCACACAATGCTGGAGATGTAAGACTTCTAACCATCCACATTAGAGAGATCGTGCTGACCCCCAGACATTGAATTGAGACCCTAGAAAAGCCACAAGGTAGTAGAACTACTTTATCCCTAGAGTAATGCTACTCTAGGTTTACCTGACAAAGCCTAGAAAACAAGCCTTGAAAGCAAATCAAGTAGATCTACCAGCAAATTAACCATCTGCCAGGTCAAAACACCAACAAATCCAGATACTTAACAACATAGCATCTCCAAGGTCCCTCATACAATTAAAAATTGCTAATGTGGATAAGCACAAAAATATTGTCTATGACCATAAAAAGTCAATAAAGAGAGGTTCTAACAGAAATGTTAGAATTAGCATACCAGGACTTTAAAACACCTATTATCAATATGTTCAAGGACTTTTTTTTAAAGATTAACTTAATGAGTGAACAGATGGGGACTCTCTGCTGAAAACCAGAAATTATTTTTAAAAACCCAATGGAAATTCTAGAACTGACAAATATCATACCTGTATTAGGACGTAGCAAGGGAAAAGATCTGTAAACTGAAATATAGGGTGACAGAAACAATTCAAAATGAAACACAGAAAAAAGTGGAAAAACAAATTGGAGTTTCAGTGGCCTTTAGAACAACAGTAAGTAATTTAACACAGGGGTAATTGGAGTTCTAGGAGAGGATAGCGAAATTGAATTATAAAAATATTTAAAGAAACAATGCCTGAAATTTCCCCAATTTGATGAAAAATATCAATCTACAGATGCAAAAAGCTCAATAAACTCCAAACAGAATTTAAAAAGTTACACCTAGTCCTTGCCAGGTGGCTCTGTTGGTTGGAGTGCTGTCCCATGCACCAAAAGTATTTGAGTTCAGTTCCTGGTCAGGGCACATGCTTAGGTTGTGGGTTTGATCCCTGGTCAGGGCGAGTACAGGAGGCAACTGACTGACGTTTCTCTCTCTTCCCGCACCCCCCTCCCCCAGTCTCACTCTAAAATCAATAAAAAATATATCCTTGGGTGAAGATTTAAAGAAAATTATACCTATATACATTGTAACCAATTGATAATAACTAGATATAAAGAGAAAATCTTCAAACTGGTCAGAGGCAACAAAAGACAGATTACAGTCAGGAAAACAAAGGTAAAAATGACTGCTGGCTTCCAAACCTAGACCAACCAGAAAACAATGAAATGATCCTCTAGAATTCTAAAAGAAATAAAAGACTGTCACCATCCAATTCTATATCCTGCAAAAATACCTTTCAGAAATGAGGATGAAATAAAACACGTTTTCTGATAAATGAAAGCTGAGTGAATTTATCAGAAGTTCTTCAGGCTGATGGGACATGAAAACAGATGGGAACTCAGATCTACATGAAAGAATGGAGAGTACGGGAGATGGTAAATACCTGGGTAAAGTCCACCATTAATCTCTTTTTCATGGAATAGCTTTTCCCTTGAAGTAAAGAGGTTCAAATTTCCTCATTCTGGGTGAAAAAAATCTTCCGTCAATGCTCTCTTCCCACAAAGCCTACCTGTTCTCTTTCCTGCACCTCCAGGCTTTTCAGGGAAGTTAAGCTCACTTTTTTGTTTCCTCTCCTCGATCCTTTTCTGGAATCCTTGCCGCCCGATCCTGATCTGTGGACCTGCCAGCTCTCCTCTCCAAAGTCGTCGTGGTTTGCACTTATTTAGCCTTGAACCCACTTACACCACCGAGTTTTTGAAACAGTGACTTTTGCTCCACTTTATTCCCGTAGTTGGACAAATGCGGGGGGGCAATCAGGGGAAAATTACTGTATGCTTTATTTCCTTTTTAAAACAAAAGTGTACTTTAAATTTAATAAAATTCATCCATTTGAATGTACAGTTTAGTGAGGTTTGACACATGCATGCAATCACGTAACCACTACCACAATCAAGATATAGAATAGTTCTGTTACCTAAAATATTGCCATGTGTCCCTTTGGGGTCAACCTCATTCCTCTACCCCCAGCCCTTGGCAACCTCTGATCTGTTTTTGTCCCTACGGTTTTGCATTTTCTGGCATATGGTACAAATGGACTCATACAGGATGTAGCCTTTTGAGTCTGGCTTCTTCAACTTAACATAATACATTTGAGATTCACCCATGCTGTTTTATGTATCAGTTCATCCCTTTTTCAAATGTCTTGAAGGAGAAAAAAAGGAGATCTCTTCCTGATTTAAGGCCATCACCACATTCCTGTTTCCCCCATTTACTAGCTGTGTGACCTTGAACAAGCTACCTAGGTTTTCTTACCTGTGAAAAGAAAATAACAATTGTACCTACCTGCTATGGTTGTTATGGATATTACAGGAAGAAATCCATATGAAAACAGTACAGTTCCTGTTATATAATAAACATTAAATAAAGTTACTTTTAATGTTAACCTTCCATTTCTCCAAGGAAGGCAAGGATCAGGAGCAAACTGGAGCACGCACAGGACCCATCCTTTAGGGTAAAGCGAAATCCAGCAGGATAGTTGGATTTGCCAAGTGGTTTGGTCAGCTTAACTGTGGTTCAGGTGGCAGCCCGCTCCGGGTGTGTGTGGTGGGGGGATGGGTAATAGAAGCCCATCAGGTGGGTGGAGCAAGGGGTGAGAGAATGGCAGCAGAATGAGTCCTGTACAGACTGGAGCGGCCAGTAGGGCCCCTGTCACAAGCTTGCAGTTAGGCCAGATTCTACCTTCTGGAGTCAGGGTGAGACACTGAAAAGAGGCTGAGAGGGAAGCAGTGGCCAAACCTGCCTCTCTGTTATGAGACCTGGGGCATGTGGCAGAGCATCTTGAGCCTGGAGACACTGCAGGAGCCCAGAGATGAACCCCAAAGGACCCAGGGTGTGGATCAGGGCTGAAGGGTCTTTAACCATGGTCTGACTCACCTAGGAATTGCCCTAGAAACTGGGAAATAATAATAACAACAGCTAGTGAGCCTCTAGCTGTTTTTTATATTGTTATTTATTTAATCCTCAAACAAGGCCATTGAACAGATTAGGAAATTAAAGCACAGAAAGTTTAAGTGACTTGCTCAGTTCCCTACCTGCTAAGTGGCAGAGCCAGGATTGGGACCCAGGCAGGCTCACTCTAGAGAAGCTCTGTCTAAGTGAACTTTTCTGTGAAGATGGAGGTGTTTCATATTCCACTGTCCAATACGGTAGCCCCTTGCTTTATATGGCTATTGAGTACCTGGAGTGACAAGAGGCCAGTGTGACCGAGGAACTTAATTTAAAATTTTATTTCAATCAATTTAAATTTAAATAGCCAGATGTGTCTAGTGGCTATCATATGGGACAGCACAGCTCTGGAATCTGGGGTAGATCTGAGTACTGCTCAACGTAAGCACCAGCTGTGCAGGTGACCCCTCCCGGGAAGTGGAGATAGAAGAAGATGAACCCTACTGGGGACTGGGAGTCTCATAGTGGTGAGTGAATCACACGTGGCAGGTAGACAGTATGTAGGACGAGCTCACTCTTGAACTAAGATTTGGCCTGTGGCAGTTGCATTCGGTGCTTTGTATCACGCACCCTCTATCTACCTCTCCCTTCAGCCACAACGATGGTAGGCAGGTAGGCAGGTGTGAGTGCACACGCATCCTGTCAGTCAGGGTGCACTTCAAGTGTGCTGTGCTTCTTTCCATTTATGGCCTCATGGCCTTCTCTGAAGCTTTGAGGCTCAGTTGGCCTACAAGCAAGTGCCTGGGAGTGCAGGGAAGTTTGTGCTCCTGGAGACAATCTGCAGCCTGTGGAGGGGTGGGTACTGGTGGACAAGTCTGGGAAGCAGATAATTCTATTCTGTATACTTTCCAGAAGTACACTGATGCCAATGCACTCTTAGGTTGATTCCTCCTCCCCCCCTTCCATTCTTCCCCAATTCCTTCCCTCCTGCTTCCTGGGTTATCTTCTACATAAAGTGTCCGCACCAAAGTCCTTGCCTCTGGCTCTGCCTTTGGGGAAATTGAAACAGGCTCATTCAAGTAAAATCATGTGTTTGGGCCCAGAGACCCATAAAATAACAGTCTGGAGATTAGATGAGAGACAGCTGGGGCTGCTCCTCCTGTTTCTGTAAGCAGCATGGTCTTATAGAATACAGATGACCCTTCAGCATCCCTCTACCCAAAGCTATGGACCATGCCTTCATTGTCATTGTCATCATCATCATCATTGTTGCCATTGTTATCATTATCATCACAACCACTAAAATTTATTGAACACATTCCCTGCATCATGCACTTTGCAGGTATTTGCTAGCATCCTTCTGCTCTCACAATGGTTATCCTAGGTGGCCAGTTACCACCCCATGTGACGGAAGAGGAAACTGAGCTGCTAGTAAATGGCAGAGCCATTTATAGTCAGATCTGCCAAGGCCGTGCCCTTTCTACTCCATTGGAATCCAGAGCTTGAACTAAGTCCAGATATAGTTAGAAGGTCATTCTTATGTCACACATGGCTGTCACCAGAATCCGCTCTTGGGGTGGGTATACCAGAGGAATAAATGGAATCATGCCTATGCAGAGCCCCTGACAACACTGCAGGCATTGGCTCTTGACATCATAAATCTCAGCCTTCCTCAAACTCAGCCTTTCCAACCCAATTTTTTCTGAACTTCTGGCTGTGATTTATTTAGACATCTCTAAAGCCTAGTCAACCAAGTGATTCTCATCTTAGAGGCAAAGAACATTATCTCAGCCACCCCAGACTCCCATGTCTGTTGCTATTACGGAGGCTGGTTAAAAGTTCATCCTGTACTGATAAGGGGCACTGGGGTTGTGTTTCTAGAAAGAGGAACTTTATTTCAGTGTCCTTCCAAGCTGACTTTTCCACATAAACATTGTTAAATATGGGAGAGAGGCTATATTCCTGGACACCTTCCAAATGTGTAATACACTATTAACATCTGAATTTGAAACCCCAGGGAAGAAACTGCAGCTCTTTGGATGATAAATTCTAGCAATGTTTATCTAATTTTAAAAATCTAAGAGCTTGTATTTAAAAACTTAGCAGGAGCAGTAAATAACTTTGCTTTGTTTTTAAGAATCTAACAAAAAAATAAAATGGACTTCTCCCATGACCATTCGTTCATGTTTTCAGGTTTGAATCTTAACTGCCAGCTATGCCCTGTATATAGTAAGCCAAAATGCTCTTCTGGCATTTAAAAAGTTTTTAGGCAGCAGTGAGAAGAGGTAGTGAGGAATAGGAATTACTGAGCACATACTTGTTTCAGGTGCTTCATATGCATCCTCTAATTTACTTTCAGTAGCACTTCATTGATGAGAAAACCGAGGCTGGTGGAAAATCTGCAACTTACCAACGGGCACATTGCCCATGAGTGGTTGAACCAGGACTTGGACTGTGATTTCATTGTCTTTGGGAAGACTTTTTGTTCTGCCAGTGAGAGAGAAGCTAGAGGCTCTGTGGAAAGCTTGTTAAGTTAATAATAGAAGCAAAGTCTATTTAACCAAGTCTACATATAGGATGAAAGAGGAGGCTGAGGTAAAAAAAATTCCACCTCAAAGCTGAAGGTAAAAGTGAAGATAGGAGTACAATTTCTTTCATGACCATAGATGCAGAAACCTCAATCAAAATATTGGCAAACCTTACATCCAGCTATTTAGAAAAAGCACACCACCATATCACAACTGTGTAGTGTTCATTCCAGAGATATAAGGGCGGTTTAAGATTCAAAATTGAATCAATGTAGTTTATCACATTAACAGAAAAAAATTATATGAATATCTTCACAGATACAGAAGAAGCATTTGATTATATTCAATATCTATTCATGATTTTAAAAAATCCCAGCAAACTAAGAATAGAAGGGAACTTTCTATTTTCTTTATCTGATAAAAAATCTACAAAAGAAGTTATAGAAAAAAATCATACTTAATAATAAAATATTAAAAGCTTTCCACAGTTACTGCTAAAATAAAATGCTTTCCCCACAAGATCAGGAACAAGGCAAGAATGCCCACTATCACTGTTTCTATTCAACATTGTATTGCAGGTTCTAGCTGGCACAACAACCCAAGAAAGAGAAATAGAGGGCATAAGGGTTGGAAAGGAACTGTTGGTAAGATATAATTGTGCCTGTGAGAAATTCCAAAATAATCTATATATAAACAAATAGAATTAATAAGTGCATTTAGCAAAGTCTGTGGATCCTAAGTCAATATACAAGAATTAATTTAATTTCTATATACAATAACAAATAAATCAAATTAGTAAGTAAAAACTTATTTACAATAGCATAAGATACATATTTTAAAGAATAAATCTTGTGAAAAATGAACAAGATTTCATAAAAAGCTATAAAACATTACTGAGTGAACTTAGAGTAAATCTTAATAAATGAGGTAATATAACAGATTTGTTGATTAAAAATGTCAATGATGTAAAGTTATCAAATCTCTCCTAATTTTTCCATAAATTCAACAAAAACCCAATAAAATACTAGCAGATTTTTAAATAATAAAAATTGATATCATAATTCTAAAATTCATGCAGAAATGCAAAGAACCAAGAATAGCAAAAATAATATTGAAGAAGAACAAAGTTAGAGAACTAACATTCCCAGTTATGAAGAATAAACAAATAAACCAATGAAACAGAAAGACAGGATACAGAGTCCATAAACAGACCCACAGATACACAGTAACTTGATAAATAACAAAGGTGACGCTAATGCAGAAAAGAAAGGATAAGCCTTCTAGTCAATAAGTCTGGGGGGCAAAAAAAGCATCTTGACCCCTGCCTTCAACCATACAAGAATACAATTACAGATCAACTCAACATCTACATATGAAAGGGAAAGACAGTGAAGCTTTTAGATGAGAATATAGAACAAAGTCTTCATGACTTGGAGGTAGGCAAAAGATTTTTAAATGAGAAGCAAAAAGTGTTAACCATAAAGAAAAAAGATGATATGGGTTACATTAAAATTAAAACCTTTTGTTCATCAAAGATTAGGAGTAATATACTCCCAGTCAAGATGGAGGTGTAAGTAGACACATTTTGCCTCCTCATGCAGCCATAAAAAGAATTATAACTAAATTTCAAAACAAATAACAGCCAGGACTATCAAAAATTGCAGTGTATGGAAGTCTGACGACCAAGGATTTAAAGGAGCCACATTCATCCAGACAGGTAGGAGGGGCGGAGACATGGAGACAGAATGGAGAAGTGAGGAGATGTGGTGTGGCGTGGAGAGGCAGCGGCAGTGGCAGAATGGGCACGGGTGGTCCCACATTCACGTACAGTGGATAAAAATTGGGAGGGATACCTTGGGAGTGAGCAATACCAGCCCATGTCAGACCACATAGCCCAGGGTTCCAGTGCTGGGAAGATAAATCCTCATAACTTCTAGATGTAAAAACTAGTGAGGACTGGGGCAGTGGAAGAAACTGCTGGATTTTTAGGAAACTGTGCTTAAAGGGCCTGCATGGTCTTAAAACATACACAAACCCACTGACTCTGGATTCAACCCCAAGGCAAGAGCTGGAAGGGTGTCAGTTGCATATGGAGAGTGGATGAAGTGACTAGAAATGGGGCAAGTGCCAGGCAAACCTACAGAATCCAGGCAGTGGCACAGTCCCTTCTCTGAGCCCTCTCCCAACACAGAGCCACAAAGTGGTGAAGTGGGTTGCCCTACCCTGGCAATTACCTAAGGCTCTGCCCCACACAATTTATAGGTGCCTTTTACAGGTAATCAGAGCAGCTCTACCTAATACACAGAAACAAACACAGGGAGGCTAACAAATTGAGGAGACAAAGAAACATGGCCCAAATGAAAGAACGGAACAAAACCCCAGAAAAAGAACTAAATGAAACAGAGATAGCTAATGTATCAGATGCAGAGTTCAAATCATTGGTGATCAGGATGCTCAAAGAATTCATTGAGTGAGACAACATCATAAAGGAAAAAATGGAGGTTACACTAAGTGAAATAAAGAAAAGTCTACAGCGAACCAACAGTGAAGGGATGGAAGCCAGGATTCAAGTTGATTTGGAACATAAGGGGGAAATAAACATTCAATCAGAACAGAAAGAAGAAACAAGAATTAAAAAAAACAAGGATTGTATAAGAAGACTCTGGGATATCTCCAAACATGCCAACATAGGGGTGCCAGAAGGAGAAGAGGAAGAACAAGAAATTGAAAATTTATTTGAAAAAATAATGAAAGAAAACCTTCCTAATCTGGTGAAGGAAATAGACATGCAAGTCCAGGAAGCACAGAGTCCCAAACAAGTTGGACCCAAAGAGAACCATACCAAGACACATCACAATTAAAATGCCAAAGGTTAAAGATAAAGAGAGAATCTTAAAAGCAGATAGAGAAAAGCAGTTATTTATCTACAGGGGAGTTCCCATAATACTATCAGATGATTTCTAAAAAGAAACTTTGCAAGCAAGAAGGGACTGGCAAGAAGTATTCAAAGTGATGAAAAGCAAGGACCTACATCCTAGATTATTCTACCCAGCAAAGCTATCATTTAGAATGAAAAGGCAGATAAAGTGCATCCCAGTCAAAGTAAAGCTAAAGGAGTTCATTATCACCAAGTCATTATTACATGAAATGTTTAAGGGACTTATTTAAGAAAAAGAAGATCAAAACTATGAACATTAAAATGGCAACAAATTCACAACTATAAACAACTGAATCTAACAAACAAACAAACTAAGCAAACAAGCGGAACAGGAACAGAATCATAGGTATGGTGATCATTTGGAGAGTTATCCTTTGGGAGATGGGAGGGTGAGAATGGGGGAAAAGGTGCAGGCATTAAAAAAGCATAAATGGTAAGTACAAAGTAGACAGGGGGATATTAAGAATAGTGTAGGAAAAGGAGAAGCCAAAGAACTTATGTGTACGACCCATGGACATGAACTAAGGGGGTGGATTACTGGAGGGAACGGGGGCATTGGGTAAAGGAGGGAAAAGGGGGAAATATTGGGACAATTGTAATCAGCATAATCAATAAAATACACTTAGAAAATTTTTTAAAAGATTAGGAGTAAGCAACAGAATGGAAGAAGATATTTTGAAAACATATATTTGACAAAGGACTCATATATACAGTAAAATATAAAGAACTCATATATATCAATAAAAAGAAGAAAGAAAACTCAATAGGGAAAATATTGAAAAGATCTGAATAGTCACTTTAGATTGTTTAAATGACCAGTGTGAATATAGTAGTCAAAATCAAAGAAATTCAAATTAAAATCACAATATGATATCACTACATATAAAGCAGGTAGCTAAAAGAAAAAAAAGAAAAAAGACCAATAGCATCAAGTGCTGGCAAGGATGTAGAATCACCAGATTTCTCTTGGTGTGCAAAATTACCTAACAGTATCTACTAAAACTAGGTTACATATCTATGACTCAGCAATTCCACTCCTAATGTATAACCAACAGAAACACATATATATATTTACCAGAAGATGTGCACACGAATGCTTGTTATATCGCACTATTCATAACAGTGGCAAACTAGAAACTACCTAGATGTTCATCAATGATAGAATGGATAAATGAAATGTGGTACATCCACACAGTGGAGTATTATACAGCTACGAAAAGGAACAAAAATTGTCTGCAACCACATGGATGAATATCACAAACGATAAAGCTGTCAAAAGAAGCCAGACACTAAGGAGTATATGCTATAACATTTCATCTATAAAATGTTTAAAAACAAGCAAAATTACTCAATGGTCAGAAGTCAAGATGGTGACTGCCCTTTGCAAAACTAGAAGGGGAAAAAAAGGAGGTTCTGGAGTCCTAGTAATTTTCTCATTTTCATGCTGGTAACTTGAATATGTTCAAATGAATGGGAAACTGTGATCTGTACACTTACAATTTACCTACTTTTCTGTATGGATGTTATGCTTCAATAACAAATTCACTTAAAAAAAAAAAGAAAATGTGATGGTGAAAGCAGTTTTACCTCTCTTTGTGTCTCAAGTCTCACTCTGGACTACTGAAGGCTTGAGCTGCACTGTATGGGAACCAAAAGTAATGGGGATGTGACAGGGAAATGACAGAGATGAGCTGTGAACTTGTAAGAGGTAGAGGTAGAAGGTCAAAGGTTACCTTAGCACATTCTAAAGATCAGAGGTCAGGTGCTCTGGGCCAGGGCCTCAGCCTGCATGGAGCCATTAGCTGGGAGTTGCAAAGCTGGTATATTTATTCTGGGATTCAACCTCTCAGGGAGGCAGCTTAGTAGAGCAAGAGCTTCGTTTATCTTAATGCAACTCACTGGTCACATGTTATATTCTAAGTGCCGTGCATGGTCCCGGAGACTCTGAGGCAAGCCAGGCAAGGGCCCCTCAGCCTATGAGGGGGATCAAACACACACATGGGCAATTACAATGCAGCATGGAAGTTGTCATGATAGGATAACCACAGGCTTGAGAAGAAAGGAGGAGGGCTGCTAATCTAGATCGGGGAATGGGAAAAGGCTTTCTGGGGTTGGGCAGTGGGGTTTATGCAAAGAATGAGAGTGGCCAGCAATCAGCTAGGTGAAAGGGTGCAGCTGGAGAGAATGTCACAAGCACATGAAAAGGCGTGTGCAAAGGTCTGGAGAACACCCAGCAGGGTGTGAACGGGGTAGCTGAGGTGGCAATGGAGACAAGAGTGCAAGCTGCAGAAGGGCAAGAGATTAGGTTGGTATTGGTCAGGTCCTAGTGAATTTAGTCCAGTTGAAGAATACATATTTTAACCCAGGATGATGTCATGAAATCTCAAATTTACCCTTCTGGGGTCTGTGACGGAGTAGTATCAGAACTTTATTAGTTTTGCCTTGAGTACTTCATTTACTTTGGCTTTCCCACCAATAGTTTTAAAAATACATAAAGAGGTGACTTGTTTTCTAAAGGCCTGCACATAGTAGGCACATACAGGAAACCGGGTGATTGATGAGTGCCCAAAACTTTATAGCAAAGGAGGACAGCAGCTCAGCTGCATTACTTAGGAACACAAAAGTTGCCTCGGACTCACGCCCACCACCATATGCTGGTGGCTGAGAACACTGCAGAGGCAGCAGTCAGGATGGAAAATTCCCCGTTCCTGAAACCTGCAGCCCAAGGTGGCAGCTGGTGGCCTATTATTCCCCGGAGCTCTGGTGAAATGGAAGAGTTCTGTTTGTGCAATTCTAGGCAGGAGAAGTCTGTTTTCTCTTGGTGAAGAGGGATAATTTATGATTAGAGGGATATTTCCTTACTTCTTTTTTAAAAACTTAAAAAAAATTATTTTGTATTATATTTTTTCCGTTACCATTTATCCTCCTTGTAGCCACCGCACCCCCATCACCACACTGCTGTCCGTGTCCATGAGTTCTTTTTCCTCTTTGCTTGATGTCTCCACTCCCTAACTGCCCTCCCCCCATAGCTGTCCACCTGATTAAATTATCACAGAAAGTGGGGGCAGCAGGAATTGCTTGATGAGGTCTGCCTTTCTATTCTTCCTTGGAGGTAAATACTGGGTTGAATAATTTATTCATTGCCTGAACAAACTTCAGGGGCGCTGTCAGAAGCAAGACCAGACCAGACTTAAAGAAAGGTAAGTAGAGGAACTGGTAGTAGATGTGAGTTGGCAGGCCAGGGGCCTCCCAGTACAGGGAATACCAGGGACACTGGAGATCAGGCAGGTCTGACAGCTCCAAGCGGCAGAATCCCAGGGCTTGGAAAGATTGGTAGGAGCAAGGGAGGCACCTCACAAACTTGGAGGGGCAAAGATAAGGCTCTTATGTGGTCTCACTAACATTTCTGGGCATCTGGTACTGAGCTAAAAGGCAACATTAAGGGCAAGGTCAGCCAAAGAGTAGGTACCTAGGCCACCTCTCAGATTCCTAGATACCTATGGAATTAATGAGTGCCTGAAGGTTGAGACCTAATTATGAGAACTAGGGTCCAAGGCAAGAACTCAATCACAAAAACTGAGGTATAATAATAGCTAGCAATTATATAACACTATATATTAGGCACTCATCTCAGTTCTTTACATGTATTAATTTATTTCATCCTCGCAAGAGTCCTGTGAAGTCAGTATTGTTATGATTCTCACTTTATAGATGAAACACAGAGAAGTTAAGTGACTTGCCTCTCATCTCACAGATACTAAGTGGTAGAGGCAGGATTCAGTCCGGCTCAGGTGTCCACGCACTTAACCATTAGATGTGATGGCCTTGTTAGAGTTGGGACAATGATCAATTACTAAGCTCTTGCAAAGTTCTTTCAAACAAGGAAAATCACTGGTTCCAAAAGCTGGGGGCTGGACTGAGTCTGAAGAAGAGGCTCAAGGTCCTCAGCTGATTCACTTTTCAGAAGCACTTTTGCCTGTAAGCGCAATTTGTTGTGAGTTATTCTCCAAGCATAGCATCTAGTAGCTGTGATTAGCAAATCAAAGCCACTTCCGTCTGCCAACTTTTTGCTTTTTCCTCTGTTCTGCACGTTTTGGTGCATCAGCCACCAGAATGGGGAGCTGATGTTTTGTTTTGACTGAGAGAAATATCTGATTGACAACCTCTCAGTTGGTGCCTCTGGCACGGAAGTAGTGTGAGCCATTTTTCCAAGCGTTGTGTGTTCAGGACCCAAACTGACATCACAATTCTATTAACTTGTTTCCATGCTCTTTGGTTGAAAACCCATGCCACTTTGTCAACCAAAATAAGCCTTTCAAAACAGAATTAGGACGTTGCTTTAATCACTGTATCCTAAGTAAGTGCTAATGAAGAATAAGATCTATATAAGTTGGGTTGAAGAGGCATTTTCCTGCTTTATTTCCAAAGCAAACCCCAAGAATCCTTGCAAACTGGCAGGAATGCAGTGGCTGGCACAAACCATGCAGCAATTCTAGTCATGACCGCGAATAGCCAGACTTATTTGGCATAAACAGTTCTTCAGGGTATATTTTCAATTCATTGTTTGGAAAACTTAAGCACATACATGCTGTTAGCTTCAGCAGAATTTTTTGTGTACAATTCTGAGTAACCTTATTAAGATTTTAAGAACATGTACATTCTCCCTTCCTATGAGGACACAGGGAATAGAGGGTAAGGAAGAGGATCATAAGGAGGTTTGTCCAATATTATTTCTCAGATACATAGTACCTTGAAGATGCTGATTACAAGTATAATTGCATGCCCCAAGGTTGAGGATAATATGAAATTTTTTTCCAGATCTTACAGATTAAAGATAGCAGAAAGTATCTAAGGTAGATTTTAGATGGTTTAGATTTTATTCTATGTGACATTTCCTTGGTATCATTACAGAGGATGGAGTGGACCCAGGAGTCCAGTTTATTCATCTGTCCTTTCAGCTCTCTGATGCTCCTACGTGTCTACTCTGTTTTGCATAGGCTGTGAGGTGATACAGCCATGAGGAAGACATAGCCTCTGCCCTGAGAGAACTAGCAGTCTAGTGCAGGGGATGGACTGATAAATAATTCTTGCCAATTAGGATTTGTGCCATGCTGTAGGAGTGGACAAAATGCTGTCGAAGCCCAGAGGAATAGATAACTCTTTCCTCTGTTTTTGAGATGAAAGATATGACTGCCCTTCCTGCCCATGGAGAAAAGAAAATTGTTTCTTTTTAATTTTGCTATTTTTAAAGTATATTTTATTGATTATGCTATTACAGTTGTTCCATTTTTTCTCTCCCCTTTATTCCCCTCTGCCCTGCACCCCTATCACCAGCATTCCCCCAGCTTAGTTCATGTCCATGGGTCATACATATAAGTTCTTTGGCTTCTTCATTTCCCATACTATTCTTAACCTCCCCCTGTCTATTTTGTGCCTACCATTTATGCTTCTTATTCCCTGTACCTTTCCCTCCCCTCCCCACTGATAACCCTCCATGTGATCTCCATTTCTGTTGATTCTGTTCCTGTTGTAGGTGTTTGCTTAGTTTTTTTTTTTTTTTTTTAGGTTCAGTTGTTGATAGTTGTGAGTTTGTTGTCATTTTACTTTTCATAGTTTTGATCTTCTTCTTTTTCTTAGGTAAGTCCCTTTAACATTTCATATAATAAGGGCTTGGTGATGATGAACGCCTTTAATGTGCCCTTATCTGGGGCACACTTTATCTGCCCTTCCATTCTAAATGATAGCTTGGCTGGATAGAATAATCTTGGATGTAGGTCCTTGCTTGTCATCACTTTGAATACTTCTTGCCAGTCCCTTCTTGCCTGCAAGGTTTCTTTTGAGGAATCAGCTGATAGTCTTATGGGAACTCCTTTGTAGGTAACTATCTTTTCTCTTGCTGCTTTTAAGATTTGCTCCTTATCTTTAATCTTTGGTAATTTAATGATGATGTGCCTTGGTGTGTGCCTCCTTTGGTCCATCTTCTTTGGGATTCTCTGAGCTTCCTGGACTTCCTGGAAGTCTATTTCCTTTGCCAAATTGGGGAAGTTCTCCACTATTTTTTCAAATAAGTTTTCCGTTTCTTGATCTTCCTCTTCTCCTTCTGGCAGCCCTATGATTCTGACGTTGGAACGTTTAAAGTTGTCCCAGAGGTTCCTAAGCCTCTCCTCATTTTTTTGAATTCTTGTTTCTTCATTCTGTTCTGCTTGCATGTTTATTACTTCCTTCTGTTCCAAATCTTTGATTTGTGTCCTGGTTTGCTCCCCTTCACTGTTGGTTCTCTGTATATTTTGCTTTATTTCACTTTGTATAGCCTTCCCTTCTTCCTCTATTAGATGACCATACTCAACCATTTCTGTGAGCATCCTGATTACCAGTGTTTGGAACACTGCATCTGATAGGTTGGCTATCTCCTTGGTGCTTAGTTCTTTTTCTGGAGTTTTGATCTGTTCTTTCATTGGGGTTGTATTTCTTTGTCACGGCACACCTGTTATGTTTTAAAGGGCAGAGCCTTAGGCATTCATCAGGGCAGGGCAACCTACTTCCTGGTGTTATGGTGCTGTATGTGGGGGAGGGGTCAGAGAGAGAGCAATGCCGCTTGCTCCACTCTCTGCCAACTTTCAGTCACTTCCCTCACCAACCCCTGCTACCCTCAAGCAAATTAGGCCCTTCTGGTGCTGATTCCTGGGTGGGTGGGTTTGTGTACATTCTAGAACCCTGTGGTTCTCTCCAATCAACCCTCCTATGAGACTGGGAGTTTCTTCTGCCGCCGCCACCCCCACAGGTATTTACAGCTAGAGGTTTTGAGGCTTTAGTTTCCCATGCAGGAACCCTAGATTTTGTGGTTTGTCTCGCTCCACAGTTGTTCCTTCCATTTTTTCCACATGCAAATGTGGGACCACCTGGTCCACCAGCCACGGCCTAGCCTGGTCCTCCAGCTGTCACCTTGCTGTGAATCCTCTCCACCCTGGCTGCCCGTCTCCACTCCTCCTACTGGCCTGGAAGAATGTTTCTTCTTTAATTGCTTGGACTTTCATACAGTTTGATTTTCTGGCAGTTCTGGTTGTGTTGTTTTTAAATTTGTTGTTGTCCTTGTTTTGGTTGTGTGAGGAGGCACAGTGTATTACCTGTGCCTCCATCTTGGTTGGAAGTCCAAAAATTGTTTCCTTTTAGATTCTCAGAAGATGTCAGTTTCTACCTTCATCAGCCCCTCCCACATTTCTCAAATGTCTACCATATGACACTATTTTGCTGCACACTCTTATACTACAATGAACAATGGGTAGTGTGACAGTTTCTGGAAGTTATCCTTTAGTGAAGACAGCTAATTTGGGGAGGGGAGTGGTGGCTTAAACAAAGAAATCTATTCTCTCTCAGTTCTGGGGCCAGAAGTCTGAGATCAAGGTGTGGGCAGGGCCTCACTCCCTCTGAAAGCTCCAGAGGGGGACCTGTTCCAAGCTTCTCTCCCAGCTCTGGGGTCCTCAAGTGTCTCTTGGCTTGTTGACAGCTTCCTGCTCTGTGTCCCTCTGTCATAATCTCCTCTTCTCATTAGGGTGCCAGTCATATGGATAAGGATCTTAACTTGATCATCCACAAAGACCCTATTTCCAAGCAAGATCACACTCACAGGTCCTGAGGGTTAGTACTGCAACATCTTTTGGAGGACTCAGTTCAGTCCCTAACAGTGGGTTTTGCTTATGTGCTGGATTAACCCATTATCTTCATTCTCTTTCAACCCGTAATTCAGCCCTGTTTAGGCTCCATGTTCTTTGCCCAGTGATCATGCTGAGCTTGCATCTGCTTTATGGGGTTCACCTTCACTCCCTGCCCACACCTTCCTGGGCCATCCCCTACCCCTGCATATCTCAGCTCCTGGGCTATGCTGCCCCTCCTACTTGTCCTAAGTGGCAGATGCAGGATGACTTTCCTGCTTGTCCAGGGCTTGGGCTGCCTTTGGAACACATCTGCCAATCCAGTTTCCCACTGCCAGGCAGCATCCCCCAGCCTGTTACATCCTGGAGGGGAGAAAGGAGGTGACCGGGGCAGTGGGCACCCTGCTGTGGGTCCTGCTCTCCCCTCCATCTACTGCAAACAGGAGGAGAGGCCAACAGTGTGAGGAGGGCCTGGGTAATTAAACAAATAATTGCAGAGTAACTTCACTTTACTTGGATGTGAATCATAGGGCAAGCAATATAAAAAGATATTAATAAAGACATATAAAAAGAGATATTAAAATATTAAAGCTCCTCTATGCACAAAATGTAAAGCAATGCAAATCACCCTTGCTCCAAATTAAAAAGGGTTGTCAAGAATCATAATTTCAAAGCTGGTGACTGAATGCATTTTAAGCTGTTATTGGCTCACAGATATACCACTTCATAGGTGGTTTGAAAAAGCAGTCTTAATCCTCTTCAGGATTAATCTTGAATTCTGTAAGCTTTAAATTATGTAGATATCTTGAGGACATAACCTTATGGAAACCTGTAGCAGTCATAGTAAATAATAAATGGTTTAGAAAGGGGACAAAAGGTTACAAAGGGGCATTGAGAACTGGACGCAGTCCAGTGTAGGGTGTCAGGGAAGACCTTGAAGAAGTGATGGTTTCAGCTGCATTAGGAAGGCTGAGCAAGACCTGGCTTGGTGAAGAAAGCAAGGGGCTGCACACAGGACTGCGCTTAATATTTTAGGTCAGTTTCATTTTCTCATTCTAACTTTTCAGCCTTTCTAGTTGTTTGCTGCTCAAGCCCTAGTATGCTTTGAGGCAAATCCCACCTAAGAATTGTTTTTGTGTGTTTTTGAGGGGAGGGAAACAGAGGGAAAGAGAGGAGGAAAACCAAGTAAAACTGATCTTGGCCAACAGAAATCACAGAACACATAAATCCCAAACTCCGTTTACTTGCCTTAGCTTATTTACAAAAATACAAGTCAGTAAATACTAACTTGTAATTAAAATTAGCTGACTAGTTCCATGTGTTTGGCTGGCTGATTGTGAGACATATGTTGTATTTGTTATTAAATTCCTCTCTGAGGGGAGAAAAAGTCACAAACGCAAGCTCTATTTCCTCATTGCTGGTCAGACTTTCTGCAGCATGAGATTTTTTGTAAAGTTTATTTTAATTTTAAATTTGGGACCATTCAATTCCAGTGGTATCTGTAGAGTTAAGGATGACAAGATATACCTGGAATTCAGGCTCTCTCCATTTGGAATATGGATGAAATTCAGGAGCCAGGTTGAAACACCAGAAAATTCTCACCAGATGAGAGAAGCCAATCAGATGAGAGAATTTGTCCAAGATATCATCATGAGATCAGAGCTAAATCCTTAATTTAAAGTTTGAGAATTTGGGTGGATCTACTGATAAGGCTAGAAATAAGTGCATTACAGCCACAGATAACACAGCACTTTCTGTGCATCTGGTACTGAGCTCAAAAACCATTTATGCATTATTTCATTTTAAAATAACAATGACTAACACTGTGAGCTCTCAGTGCATGCCAAGACTGTTTTAAGGGCAATAAGAATGTTAACTCATCTACCCCTGCAACAACCCATTAATGTAGATTTGGTTTTATTGTGCAAAATCCGAGCTCAGAGAGGTCAATTGGTGGTGGTTTTTTTTTCTGAGGTCCTACAGGCTAGTCAATGGATAGCTTAGCTTTGAACCCATGCCATCTTCCAAAGAGCTTTATGAGTTTTGATTATCCCTGCTTTACAAATGAGGAAAATGAGGCACCGAGAGGTGCAGCAATTGTCCTGAAGCCCTATAATAAGTGTCAGATACAAGACTCCAAGTTGGATCTGACTTCCAAGTCCTGGATGCTTCCGACTGTACGCAGTACATGTTGCCTTTCAGCAGAGAGTGCTGACCACTGGCCACACTTTCTCGGGGCAAGAGAAACTTGGGTTACAGTTTCTCTCACCTCAGAAATGCTCTTTCAGCTCCCACATTGTTCTGATATTGGTGTTCAGATCATTACTCCAGCAAGAACCTGCTCTCTCCCACTTTCCTGCTTTAGCTTATTTTTCTGGATCCAAGCTTCTTCACTAAAAGCTAGCCCTTTTTCTTTCTTTCTTTCTTTCTTTCTTTCTTTCTTTCTTTCTTTCTTTCTTTCTTTCTTTCTTTCTTTCTTTCTTTCTTCTTTTTCTTTTCTTTCTTTCTTTTTTTTTTTTTGTTCTGATGAGCTTGTCTTCAGAATACAGATGAAAGTTTAAGAGGAAGGCAGAATTAGACCAGGAGCTGGGTAGCCACTCAGGTCTGCAGGCAAGAAATATTCACTTAAAAATGTAGTCAATGGACCAAAGATGGAACCAGTAAGCTGAAAGGCAAAGCCAAATGAATACATGTCTGCTGCAGTAGAGACAGTGGACAGATGTCCAGCTCTCTTCAAAGGTTGCATAGGGACCCAACAAACCTGAAAAATCTGTGCCCTGAATCTCAATGTGGGTGGGCGGATAAAGGAACAGTATTCCTCTTCTTCCTCTTGGTATTTCCTGAGTGTGTGCAACAAAGCAAACGCAATTTGCATTCAATGACTGAAAGCCACTCACATCTGTAAACACTAACAGTCCCAGCCAGCAAAACCCTACAGAAAACCTCTTCCCTCATTTCGAGGAGCCAGATGTGAAGAGAAAGACTTCTGCTTTCTATTGTTCTTTCCACATGGGCTACAGGACTCCATGAAGCTCCATGGGTGGGGAAAGAGGGCACATTTTCCTCTGAAGTTGAACCAAGCTTATTATGTTAGAGAGAGTTTAATTAAACTCTTGCTGGCAGTTGTGGAAAAGTTTAGCTTCTGCCCAAGCCTTCTTCAGGGGGTCCCCGCAGGCAGTGCTCGCTTTCCCTTCCAGCCGAAGGTCATCAGGATCACATGAATATGCACAGACTCCGAAAGGTTCCAAGATGTTCTGGGGCATTTGATGTGTAACTTTCAATTTAATCAATCAACTCAGTGGTAGAGTAAAGGGATTACAACTAACCTACTCCCTAATCACCAGCAATGAGTTTTACCGCAGGGTCCCTGGTACTAATCCTTCTTACTAAATGCAAGGCAGGGCTGCCTGTGCCGTGATTTATATGTTTGTTCTTTCACTGTGAATTTAACTGAGGCTAGGAAAAAGCCGAGAGTATTTCTTTGGGCTTCTCGTGCTTCTCGTCTAGCCCAAAACAGTAGAGCTCTTGCGCACTGGGAGAAATGTGTGCCAGGGCTGTAGTGCCTGGCACAGACCTTTGCAGAAACTCCACTTGTAATTATACATAGTTGGCCTCTTTTGGCATAAACAATTCTTGAGGGTATATTCTTCCACTCATTGTGTGGAAAACTTAAGTACATAAATTCCATTAGCTTTAGCAGAGTTCTGTGTGCAAATTCCTGGGTAACCGCACTTAATGCTGTTGTTTAATGGACTTTGTATATTCCCTCTCCTATGATTCCATAAAGCTTTTTGGAGTTTAGAATATTTTCATGCGAAGGGAAAACTAAGTCTTTATTATGAAAGCATGCATTTCTTGGGATCAATAAGAAACGACAAACAGGTTTGATGGAAATATTAAAGGAAAAATGCATGGGTTGGTCTCATACTTGTATGTTAATCACATCCGTTTTGCCAGGGAAACTGGTAGCATTCGAACGTGTAATGACTGATCCATGATGTGCCAATGATGCTACTTTCTTTTCCTTCTCAAATCAGTTCAAGACAAGTGACTATTTAAGTTACATGAATGAGATGCAGAGACCATGTCCCATTTAAACTGCCAAACAGCAAGAGTCAATGGCATGTTATCAATAAATTAACTTGTGTCTATCAGTGATAGTGGAACTTTACCTTGATAGATATAAGGAAAATATTACTTTATACAATGCTGAAACAGTCAATCTAATAGAGGCATGTCTCATTTAAGAAAGGACATACTCAAGAAATATAGTTTGTGGACCTCCAGGAGAAAGACAGAGTGGGAGGCTGTGAACCTTCTGATTTCAAGTCCCATTTAAATGCCAAATAAATGAGTCTGAAGCAAAGGTTTCAGAAGTAGCAGTCTAATCATCACAAGAAACTGGGAAAAACGAATGTGGATGAAAAAAGGGGTTCTATGGAAAGTAACCTCACAGGGTGATCTGACATTAATTGCTAACTGGGAAGGTCAGGGTGGGTAGTCATGCCCCAGGAATGTAACTTTAAGTGGTTTATCTTTAAGCAAATCCTGTCCATTGTTTCAGTGCATCTAGATAAGCACACCTTTGAAATCAGCTGTAACCACTCACGGCAGAGCACATAATCTTGTTAACTGTCCTGTGATCCAATCTCTGCCTTGCTTTCTCCCACCTCCTGTAATCTCCCTAACTTTCCCTCCTTAATTTCAAATGCATCAAAGAAGCCAAAAAGCTTATTCTATGGGAGCATTTGAGATTATTCTCCCTGGCATATGTTATCAGTTTGACTCAAATAAACTGTTATAAAAATTCTCTACAGGTTTGGAAGTTTCTTATGTTAACAAGAGTAAAAGAGATCAAATTGATGGGGGACTCAAATGTTGGAAAATTTTAGTTTAGGGTAATAGGTAATAAGCTTAGTAATCAATGTATGTAAAAAGCTATTGTTCCAGGAACTGGAGGTATGACCCACCCTGATTCCAGGAGACAATAAGCAGTTCCACCTCTGTGCCTCAGGAGGCCTGCAGGCAATCAGGATGGGATCTGAGCCACACAGATAAAGACCAGCGCCCAGGAAACAGATGAAAGAAAGCTGCAGCTTTTTATTTGATTAACTTTTCCCTTGAATTCCAAACCCTTTACCTACACTTTTCTTCTCCTTATAAAAATGGTAGGTTTAAAATGGAATTTAAGATGATCTGTTAGGGTATAACCCCCCCTCCCCCATCTTCTCAGACCGCTGGACATCTGGATAAAGCACCCATAAGGATTCAATCCCTGTCTCTGCTTCTTGGTTCTGGTGGTGACAGGCAGCAGGAATGCTGACTTTCTGGTTTCATATTTATCTGCTTAAGGTCACACAGCCAGCAAGAGATAGAACCCATGTCTGGTGTGAATCCCATTGGTTTTCCTTATAACTGTCAAGTACTAACCAACACTTCCAGACAGGCTGAGACAAGGATGGTCACAAGACTGCACATGAGTAGATGCCAAAACATAATACCAGTTAGGAGTTCAGAAAATAAATAGGCATGTCAGCTGGGTTGTCAGACATGTTTTATGGAAAATAAAATAAAAAAAAAACATTAAAAAAGTAAAGAAAAAGCAGGTGTGATGTCAGACATGGTTGAATTTAAGGCAGATGTTAGTAAAGGGAGCTAATTATATTAATAATGTAATGATAAAAGTCTGAGTTAATGTGAGCATAATGATAATATATCTATAGGGCCCAAAGAACATAGTGACAAATAGAAAGCGATCACTGTTAAAAATCAATGAGAAATAAGTACATGATTTTACATCAAGGTGTTAATAGCCCATTCTAGAGAAAAACAAGAGAAAATGGTAAAGGAATAGAGAGCCTGAAAAACATGATTAAACAGTAAGACTGGATATTGCCCAGAATTAAATGGATTGCATAGAAATAACAAAAAAAACTGAAAATTTGCTGTTGGTACCTGATGAGATGGTGAATTAGCACACCCTCTTCACTCCTCTAAATTTAATCCCAGAAAATTTCTGAAACAGAGGGAATCACAGACCCATGGAGCTAACGGAGACATCAAAATAAAGAGAAGTCGAGGCTGTCCAGCCCTGGCTGAGTGGCTCAGTTTGTTGGAGCATTGTCCCTTGCACCAAAAGGTTGTGGGTTCAATTCTCAGTCAGAGCACATTCCAAGGTTGCAGGTTCAATCCCTGGTCAGGGCAAATAAGGGAGGCAGCTGATCCCTGTTTCTCTTTTACATCGATGTTTCTCTCTCCCTTCCTCTCTCTCTGAAATCAATAAACATATACTCATGTGAGGATTAAAAAAATTAAGAAAATAAAAGGCTGTTTTGATTGGAAGGTTGGGATGGAATGAAAAGCACCTGACCCTGGAGGAAAAGGGTAGACGGTGGAGGACTGATGAGTCCTCCTCTTTGCTCTGACCCAGTGGTGGGAGGATGGGTTTGGGAGGACTATTGCTCTCCTGTTTCCCGTCTCTGACATCTCCAAGGGAGAGACATTGCCTGTCCTGCAACTCAGATGTCTATTGCAGCAGGCCAGCCCTATTTCTGTCTCTATGCAGAGCACTCTGAGGGCATTACTCCTCAAGGGAAGAGGAGGTGAAGGGAGCCCAGGCACCTCTGGGTGTTCCCTTCTCCATCCGTTCCCCCTCCAAACTCACAGGGTGGGGAATAGAACCTAAGGAGATCACCTTTTAGTATTCCTGTTTTGTTCTGAGAGTGTTGAGATGAATTCCTGATGGAGAAAGAACCCAGTCAAACGGGAGCAAATAGGGGAGTTGATAGAGTGATGTGATGCTTGGCTTCTCTTCTGTGGTCTCTTTCTCTTTCCTTCCCTTACACACATTAGCAGAAATACCACTTAGGATTTAGTAGGATTAGGACTTTCCCATCAAGCACTAAAGGATTTGGTCCTTTCCCATCACACACTATCAGGCCTAAAGTTATATCACCAGAGAAACACGAGACCACCTGCCACAATGACTGGATACCAAGGAGCACAACTAATAAAACAGAAAGCAAGCCAAATATGAAGCAGCTTTCTTTCAACAGATGGACCAAAGATTTAACATGAGCACATACATATCCTTAAAGACATAGGGAGGATGTTAGTAATATGAAGGAAGAACAGGAAGTAAAGAAAAAGAACCAAATGTAAATTGCACGTTAAACAAATAGTTATGATGGTTGTGGTATTCCTGCCAAAGATGCACAACCTGAATCTACTCAAGAAGGAACATCAGATAATTCCAAATTGAGAGGCAGTCTAACGATCTGGTGGCCTTCAAGTTGTCACTATCGTGAAAGTCAAGAAAGACAAAGGAACTGCTCCACATTAAAGGAGGCTAAAGAGATAGGACAAGAAATGCAGTGTGTGATCTTAGATTGGATCTTGGGCTGAAATTTTTATTTTTAACTTGCTGCAGAGCTATGCTGTGTAATATGGTAGCCACAAGCCATGTGTGGCTACCAAGTAAATGAAATGTGGTTAGTCTGAATTGAGATATGCTTTAATTGTAAAATCTACCATGGGTTTTAGCATAAAGATACAATGTAAAGGATCTTGATAATAAATTTTCATATTAATTACATGTGGAAATAATACCATTTTGGATATATTGGCTTAAATAAAATAAATTGTTAAAATTAATTTCATTTATTTTTAAAAAATCCTCACCCAAGTGTGTATTTATTGATTTGAGAAAGAGAGAGACAGAAACATCAATCAACGTGAGAGAGAAATATCAATTGGTTGCCTTCTCTGTACGTGCCCTGACTGGGGATCAAACCCGCAATCTAGGTATGTGTCCTGACCAGAAATTGAACCCATGACCCTTGGGTGCATGGGGCAATGCTCCAATCAAGCCACCCAGCCAGGGCTCACTTGCTTTTTTTCCCTTTTTTTCATGTGGCTACTAGAACATTTAAAATTACCTATGAGGTCTGTCCAGAAGGTATCCAGCCATGTAATATGAAAAACGGAGACATTTATTGAAGAAGATACAAGAAACATTGTACATAAGACAATGACATCTCAGTCCCCTTTGAAGTAGGCACCTTGGGACCTCACAAAATTTTCCCAATAGTCATCAGCTGCCCCATCATATTTTCCTGAATCTCATTGATGGTCTGAAATCTCTTCCCCTTCAAAGGTGATTTTAGCTTTGGGAAAAGCCAGAAGTCACAGGGCACCAAACCTGGGCTGTAGGGAGGGTGAGTCACCTGGGTGATTTGATGTTTCACCAAAACACTCTGCACGAGATGAGATGTGATGCATGAGCGGGCACACTGTCATTATGAAGCTGCCAATCACCAGTTGCCCATAGCTGCAGCCTTCTGAATCATCTGAATAGTTTCCATGAGGAATGTTCAAGCTTAACACAAAATTGGATACAGATTTTTTGCTCTACTTGCTCAGTCATTTTGAATGCGATGGCCACACAGTACATATGCTCACTCAATGGCGTCTACTGCCCCTACTGACTACTAGTACAGTAAAGTTGTCATTGTTCATGCATGTGCATTCCAGTCCACTCTCCTTGGCTGCCAGGTTACATTGATGTTGTCCAAACTCTTCTCATTATATTAACGATGGCTGGACTTTTTCCAGACAGCCCTTGTATGTGGCTCATATTTACAGCTTGAATTATACTGATAGCGTGTAGTATTGCTATAGAGAACATTGGAGGTACAATTAATGTCACTTGAACAAGGTATGTAGAATAGATAATAGTATTTTATCAGTGTTAATGATGTGCACTGTGATTTGTAAGAGAAAATCCTTGTTCTTAGAAAGTACATGACTGAAGTATTTAAGAGTAAAAGACCAGACATGATGTCTTCTACTTATTCTTTAAAGTCAAGAAAAAGTTAGGAAAAGAAGACTAAAGAAGAGAAAAGGAAAGTGTCCATAATAATCCAGAAATAAAATTCTAGAAAATAATCAATATAAAGTGTGTGTCTGAGTAGAGGGATGATAGAGACCGAGGAATCTGAAAGCACACTAACCTTCTTGTTTTGTTCAGGGCAGACATAGATCTTAAAATGTTTATGAAATCCATACAGATAAATAAACATAAGCATGTATCTTAAAGGCAACCCCCATAAAACATTATAAAAAAGTAAAAAAACAAATAAAACAAAAAAAAATTAAAAGAAAAATATACACCAACAACAAAAATAAAGGCAATCACCCTTTAGAACAACAACAACAAAAATGAATCAAATAAAGTTTAAACCAGTAGAAGAAAACTTAATTTAGGCAAAGGAAAGAGAAGAAATCATTAAAAAAAAGAAAGACAAAGAAGTTATAGTAAGAAAATGTAAAATAAAATGGCAGGAAAAAATTGTAACACGGCAGTAATCACAATACATGTGGGGTAAATGGAGTGAAACAAAAAGCAAATAAAGCCACCAGGGCCTTGCGTGGACCAATGATGCTCGTGAGGAAATAAGTAGCATACGTCTCAGCACTTAAAGAGGAATAAGAAAAAAAGGCTTTCTAAAGTAAACAAAAATGAGGTTATTAAAAAAAAAACACTCTTAAAACAAAAAATCGGAGGTTATATACTACTCTCTTACCAAAGCAAAATAAACTAAATTAAGAACAAAAATATAAACCAAAATCCCTGACTACTGGAAATTTAAAAATACTCTGCTACTTAACAAGTATGTCAAGAAGATAAAGTACAAACGTACTCTGTTTAAAAAAAACATGAAAATGAGAACTACATATTAAAATCTCAAGAGGGGTTCAGAGCTCTATTAAAGAAGAAAATTCACTGCCCTAAATTGCACTTATTACTAATATTTAAAAAAACCCAAAATGGAAAAATCAGCATATTAAGTAAACAATATTAACTAAACAATATAAAAATTTAGCAAAGGAACAAGTGGGCAATCCAAAAGAAATGAGAGAATACTACATGCAAAACCAGATATATGTAAATTCGTAAAAGGACAACGCTAGCACAATAGCATTATTTACAAAGCTAACAAAACTTACAGAGTCAGTACAGGTAGGTTTGGTCAGGAAATGAAGAATTATCTTTTTGGACTCTATAGTGGTTTGCTATGCACTATGAAAATCTGAATAAAGTAGATAATTTTTTAAGGAAAGGAATTAAATTCCAAAATTAACACAAAAGATAGAGCTCGAGTACACCAATAAGTGATGAAGAAATGGAAGAGAACTTGGAGTTGAGGATGGAGGAGAAATTCTCAGTGTTTATGGTTAACTCTTTTGAAGTATCAATGACTAATAGAGATGAGTAGTTAGTAACTAACCAATTTCCTCCTGTAAGGGGAACTGTTCCACGCGTGGGAAATGTGGCCCAGCCCCCACTCAGAAAAGTCAGTGGGGAGCGATGTTGGCGGGCAGGACCCACACCCACGGACAGGTTCTCCTGTGGGAAATCAGGCCTGCATTGTACCTAGACTGCTATGAGACTTGCTCTTGCTAAAACTCCCTCACCCTGAGGCAGCAAATGTTTACTGAGTATCTTTATCTTCCTAAAATCTGTGCTAAACCACCCAAGTATGGAGTGTGAGCAGTTTCCCCCTTGAGCTGTAACATCCTTCTCTCTGAAGTAATTAGCAGTGTTCTCTCCTTTGTTGTCCTTAAAAGGTAATCACCTGTGGTGAACCTGTGCCTAGTAAATGAGGACCATCCTCCATGTAATGTGCCCAGAAAAGCAATAAAAACCTGTCCAGGCAGGGGTTCGCTCTCTCTCTTGGGCTCACTCCGGCTCTCTCGCCCTCTCTCTAACTTGGAGAGCGGCCGCCCAGCCCCTTTTCCTCCACAGGATTTCTGTAGTCCGTGTGTATTTGTATATTGCCTCCACAACACAAGATCCTGCGGGCCGGGATCCGGGTCACTCCTGAAAGTTAATATCTTGAGACTAAAGTCAGGTGAAGAGCAGATTTAAAAATCAGAAAGTATAGATCTATTTCACTCTTGCATGGAGTTGTAAATGATTTAAAGACAACACTGATCGATTACTATTTTAAAGGTGAGCTGTGGCCAAGGGTCAGATGGGCCTGGATTCAGAGCCTGGCTGACCACACTGACTCTCTGACTGCACCTGATTGCTAACCTTCCTGGGACTCAGTGTCCTCTTCTGTAAATAGGAAACACAATACTCATCCTATGGGGCGAAGGCAAGGGTTATTGGGAAAATGTATGGAAAATTAATATAATGCCTTGCAAATAGTATATAATAGTGGAATAAAAATAATTATGCATGTGCACCAAAGGGAAAAATACACCATCATCAAGTTAGGTTTGTCACAGAATGCAAGAATCAATAGTGCAGCAAATTAAAAACTATTAATTATAATATTTTATAAAAAGAGATTAAATCATAACAATTATATGTTCATATCCATGGGTGCTAAAATAGCATTTGAAAAGTCCAATAACCATTTAAAAATTAAAAGTAGGTGTTTATATAAATATGTACTTAAAGTCAAAAGTCAACCTTGTACTTGAGATAGTAAAGGCATTTGACTGCATATAGGAGCCAAACAAAGCTACCCACTTTTACTGTTACTGTTTTATTGTAGTGATGGTTCTTGTCAGCGAACAAGGAGACCATAAAAATCATAGATTACTAATCAGAAAAAAAAGACAAAAGTGATTATATATGTAATCCAAGGAATTGTGACTAAAACTATTAGCAATAAAAACATATAGATGTAATAAAAGTGAATAAAATATCAATAGCATTCTAGTATACCAAGTATAACCTGGCAGAAAACATGATGAAAAATAGAAATCATATTCATAATAATAACAAAAATATAAAATAATTCTAGGAATTTATGAAGGATATACAAGAAAGCTTTCATGGGAGAAAGGAAATCATTTAGGAAAAATTAAAATTGTTCTTCTGAGTGTTTACAGAAATCACATACATGTTTACACTGGGAAACATGAGCCGTGCAAATGTACTGCCCATTATTAAAGGGTGTTCTTTTGGCTAAAATTACAGAAATGACCTAGCACACAAGCACTGACATGTCTACTTATAACATTGCTGTTTTGAAAATGCTTTGGGTGGAGTGAGAGCCTAGTGCTGGTGAAGGGAAATAGAAGCCTGAGGAATGGGAATTGAATTGGCGTCTGAGTTTACCCACAGACCCAGAAAGACAGTCCCATTTGGTTGTCTCCAGGTCCTAGGAGCAATGGGAGGGAAGCAGCATTGGAGAGGTGGGGGATTCTAAGTCAAAGGTGGTGGCGGTGTAGTGGGGATATAGGCAAAATCTTACAGTGATAACTGATTTTATTGTGTTTGTAAATTTTGCTCTTTTTTTTTAATCAAGGGAATACATGTACAGAGTAAAAATCAATTTCTGAAAATGTGGCCATAGTATTCAGGGTCCCACAGAAAATTGATGCCGTGATCAATGAGGCCAGAGAGGAGAGTTTGATGAAGGAAAAATTTATGGGGGCATGGCAGGGTTAAATCCAAGAAGGAAGGCAGGGAGGGCCCTTGGAGGGGAAAACTTCCAATGAAAAAGTGATTCAGAAAGAAAGGCTCCCTGTCTCTGCCGGGACTCTGGACTGAACAAAAATTGTCTCCCTTGAGAATTTATAAGTGTGGATTTGGAGTTTGACATTGTGCCATTGTTTTTTTGTTGCTTCGTATTGCTTGAAAGAGTTGTGATCCTACTTGGTTCCTGATCCTTTGTTTGTTACCTGTTTCTCTGGGTGTTTTTAGGGTTGTCCCTATACTCATTATTCTAAAATTTCAAGATAATACACCTTTTTCATTCATTGTGCCGAGCACTTGGCCTTCTTACAGTTCCTGAGGCTATTCTCACATTTGTACAGTGAATGGGCTTGGTTCTTAGGTGCTGCCCTCTCTGTGGGTCTTAGGGTCCATTTTTCTGTGCTCTGCTGAGAGAGTTGTGTCTCGTCTCTGTTTTTCATCTCCCCAGATTTTGGTAATATCTCTTGTTTCGTGTAGCTTTCTTTCCCCTTCTGTTTGTGGGTTTATATCTTTTTTATTTATCTAGTGTTTTCTTTATAAGAATTGAGGAAAGATCAGAGATTGATGTGTGTGTTCAACCTGCCATGTTTAAGTGGAAGACCAGGTTACTGACTTTCCTTCTCTACTCCATAAACAGTGAGTGGTGTCTTAAGACTTCCCAGAAAGGTGGAAGGAAGGGAGGAGGAAAAGGGGGTATGAAGCTGTTTAATCCTTTCTCTTTTGCCCTTTCTATCACTGAACTGGTGCATCGTAACACAGGTGTTTGGTACCAAATTCTATTTCCTAGTGACATGCTTTATTTGTGACTCAGTCTGGGCGTGGCACAACTGGGAGGCTCTGATGGACACAGTAACTCAGCTTGGGAAAGAATTTCCCGTTGATGACAGAAAGGAGTGGGATTATTGTTTGTTGAATGTTTAATTTTGTTTCTGAGGTTAAATCAAGAGAAGAGTCCTATGGTCCTTATGTGGCTCATCACGGTCCTATAGAAACTCATGAATAGTCAGTCATGAATGAGAAGAAACTGAGCAAGCTAAGTATCATAAAGCTAATAATTCTTCCCAGTAATTTGGGGATTTAGTGCAATCCCACTTAAAATTCTGACAGGGTCTTTATAGAACTTGATAAAATGATTTCACAATCATTTATAAAAATAGACAGACAATAATATTGAGGAATATTTTAAGAAGGAAGAGTACCTTCATTTCCAAGCCAGAAACCTGGCTTGTCAGGCTTGATGCTTCTCTCTCTCACTCTTCCACATCCAATCCATGTTAGCATCCACCTCTAAAAGATCTCAGATCAATCCCTTGTCTCAATCACCATGTCACCTGCCTTAGTCCATCACTTCGATATCTTCCTAACCCATCTTTCCATATACCACCAGCTCCATCCAACGTGCTCTCCACTCAGAAGCCATATAAGGTCCTATTTCTCTCCTGCCCTCACCTCTTTATGTCTTTTCATTGCTGATCTCCCTCCACTTTCTCCCTTGCTCATTTTGTAAGTGCCATTCATTCATTCATTCAACACTACTTATTGAGAGGTTTTCAATGGGTTGGACAATAAGCTAGGCTCTGGGGAAATAATGAGCAAAGTCAGATTTGATTCCTTCTAACACCCTAGGGGGTAAAGGCAAAGGACAATAAACATGAAAAAAAGGATTCAAATGTGTTAGTGATTGAGCCAATACCAATTTAAAATAATAGGATTAACTTTTTGTCCTGGCTGTTGTAACTCAGTGGATTGATCACCAGCCTGTGAACCAAAGGGTTGATGGTTCAATTCCCAGTCAGGGCATATGCCTGGGTTGCAGACAATGTCCCCAGTAGGGGGTGTGCCAGAGGCAATCACACATTACTCTGCCTCTCTTTCTCCCTCCTTTTCCCTCTGTCTAAAAAGAAAATAAATAAAATATTTTTAAAAAAGGAAACCTAGAAAAATAAAACATTAAAAAAAATAATGAGATTCACTTTTTATTATCATTACTTGGCAAAATCCAAACAAAGAAGGTTAAATTGAACACTGAGGAGGCTGGGAGAAACAGATATATTTATTCATTCTTGGTAACATGGTGAATTGATAGAAATGTTTTATAGAAGAATGTGACAAAAAAAATCTCAAGAGCTGAAAAAGTCCATATCCTTTGATCCAGTAGTCTTGGGAAATTATTTCAAAGAAACAATTCAAAGGAAGTAGAAAGAGTGGAGGAAGACTTTACGTACAAAGTTTTGGTATCGCAGTGCTTCTTATGTTAACAAAAGACCTGACATCACTTAAATGTTCAATAAAAGAACAGTTAGATAAGCAGTTAAGGCAAGCTGATGTAATAAATTGTGACCATGGAAACAAAATCCAATGCAAAAAAATGGGACACAATGTGTTCCAATGTGATATAGAAACTCTACATACAGATGAATATACAAAGAAACAAAGTTGCTGCCAAGTGTCAGAATGGTGATCTTTCATGTGATTGGATTTAATAATTTTTTAAATTAAATGACCCACTTAAAAAAATGGTTGGATTTTATTGTGAAATTAACTTTGATTCTGTAGAGTATATTTCCCAGTGGCCATGTTTATATTTGAGGCAAAGTGTTCTCAAACGCAAAAAATAATTGGCTCCTGGAAAAAAATGTTCTTTTGTCAGTACGGGTTTGTTGAACAGTATTAAACCTATATCAGAAATGAAGGGCATTATGCATTTTACATTGTCAAGGGAGATTACAGAGTCTCTCCGGGGTGGAAGCATTTGTCAAAACCCAGGAGCTGTGTTCAGAACAAGAGAGTGAAAAAAACTTGGCAGGTGTTAGGGAACTCCCAATCCTTGGCAAAGACGGGGCATGTCTCCAACCCCTGGGACATCCCTGTGCAGTAACACTGCCCAGTCTCTGTATCCCTACAAAGAACATGTGCTCCTGGGCAGCTGCTGGGCACTACAGACTCAGAATGCTGAGGACGGACAGGCACTGAGGGGGTGCGGAAGGGGAAGGGCTTGCACCTCTAGTAACCCAGGGTTCTGGAACTCTTCAGGCTCAGAGCATCTAGACCTTCTCTCTCACTTCTAAGTTAGGATCTCTGCAGAGTACATCTTTGTACTGTGAGGCAAAGCTGTTCAGAACTTGGTATCTGTTGAGTTCATGGTGGTACAGCAGGGCCTTATTAGAAGATGCTTAGCCCTGGCTGGGTAGCTCAGTTGGTTAGAACGTCATCCCAATATACCAAGGTTTCAGGTTCAATCTCTGGTCAGGGCACATACAAGAAGCAACCAATGAATGCATAAATAAGTGGAACAAAAAAACAATGTTTCTCTCTCTCCCCCTCTCTCTCTCCCTTTTCCTCTCTCTAAAATCAAAAAATTTTTAAAAATTTAAAAGATGCTTTGTGTATAAGACATTTAATTTTACTGCAGAGGAGAGAAGACTGCCTCATGACAGCCCCAGAGGAAGGCAAAAATGAATCAAGAGATCTGAGCTTTGATTTTGGTCCTGACATTCTCTGGCTATGAGATCTAAGCCCTTAACTTCTTTGTGTTTCAGGTTTTTTCCACTTATAAAACTCGGAGGTAAAACTTGCATGATCCAGCCTTAAAATGAATTTCTAAAAAATTACTCAATTGGGAGTGTTTTGAAAGGATTTCACTATTTCCAGATGGCCAGCAGGGATTCATGGCATTACAATAGAGAGGGGATGTCAGAAGTTGTTCAGGCAGTCTTCTTAGCTCACCACAGCTAGCCCCTCCAAGAGGAAGGAGTGTATTGGATGCAGAGAGCACTCTATTCCCCAAGAGAGGGAACTCCAAAGCCAGCATTTGGAATAAACCATTTTGTATAATGGTTGAGAGGAGCCATGGGCAGACGTGGCCCACCACAGGAGATGGCTGAAAGCATACGGGTAGTGCCCAATCCTCCACGTAGAGTCCAGTGTGAATTCTCAAGGCATCCAAAGAGAACAGATGGACAGACACCCGATAGAGCTCTCTTACTGCAGGGGTTCTCAAAGCGTGGTTTATTTTGAGAGGGTACTACAGAGACCCCGTTGGGACGCTGGGGCCTTTTAAAGGGGACTATGAGGTGAAAACTATTCTCATAATAATACTAAGACATTGTTTGCCTTTTGCAGTGTGTTCATGTGAACACTGATGGTGTTAAAACAAGGTGAGTATAACTACTGGAACTTAGTGCAGATCCAGGCAGTGGCCGTAAGTATATCAGCAGTCAATGAATTCTTTACTGCCAGGAGCAACCACCAAACAAACCGCCAAAAAAGTCAGTTTCACTTAAGAATATCATTGATGAAACCATAAGATTATTAACTTTACTAAATCTCTGTACCTTTGAGTGTACATCTTTTTATTATACTGTGTGACTAATTGGGAAATATGTATAAAGCACCATATATATATATGAAGTACCATGATTGCCTCAAATAAAAGCCCCTGTGTGATTGTTTGAGGCGCAAGCTGGGCTGCAAACGATGGGTACTCAGACTTGAGAATCTGGCAGACATCTCCGGAATGAAGTGAGCCTGTCACTTCAAGGAACACCACGGGCAGCATTTGCTGCCAACGATAAAATTCAAGCTTTCTGACAAAACTTAGCATTTTAGAAAGCCCGTATCTGTCACTATGAATGTTACAGCTTTCCAATATATAAACCCTTTTCCGATGAGACCGGAAATGATGCTAATGAATGTGATTTTTGATATTGTATAATGAGATGTCTCAACATTTGGATCATCTGCATAACTCAGTAAACCAGTACTTTCCAAATGGCCAATAAATGATGTTACAGAATCATTCAGTTGTAAAAGATCCAATCAAAGGAAAGCAATGCATTTTAATGTAACAAAATACAAGTTCACTAGCATGGTTTAATATTCTATGTTGTAATTATCCTTTAAGAAAGTAGAGTAGTCCCCCCTTATCTGAGGTTTTGCTTTCCACGGTTTCAGTTTCCTGAGGTCAATCATGGTCTGAAAATATCAAATGAAAAATTCCAGAAATCAACAATTCATAAGTTTTAAAATCGCACGCCGTTCTGAGTCGTGTGATGACATGCCCCACTGTCTTGCCCTGGAAGTGAATCATCCTTTTGTCCAGTGCATCCACCTGTATAGATTACCTGCCTGTTAATCACTTAGTAGCTAGCTGTCTCCGTTACCAGGTAGACGGTCACAGTATCCCAGTGCTTGAGTTCAGGTAACCCTTATTTTACTTAACAATGGCCACACCCCACAAGAGCAGTGACGCTGGCAATTCGCATATGCCAAACAGAAAGTGTCAAGTGCTTCCTTTAAGTGAAAAGGTGAAAGTTTTCAACTTCATAAGGAAACAACAAAAAAACACAATCCTACACTACGGTTGCTAAGATCTACTCTAAGAATGAGTCTCTGTCAATGAAACTGTGAAGAAGAAAGACATTCACGTTAGTTTTGCTGTCCCACTTCAGAATACAAAGCTATGCCCACAGTGTGTGACAAGTGCTGAGTGAAGCTGGAAAGGCATTAAACTTTATCGTGGGTATGTATCTGTAGGAAAAACATAGTGTATATAGGGTTCAGTACCACCTGTAGTTTCAGGCATCCACTGGATGTCTCAGAACGGATCCCCAGCACACGAGGCAGGACCACGGTGCCATTGTAGAGTTTTGGTGTAGTGTCAAAGAAGGTCATCTGTAGTTATCTGAAAAGGTAGTTAAAATATTCCTCCTTTTCCAATTACACATCTGTGTGAGATAGAATTTTCTTTATATATACTTCAACCAAAAAACCCCCCAAAACCATGACAGGTTGAATGCAGAGGCAAATATGAGAATCCATGTGTCTTCTGTTAAGCCAGATATTAAAGAGATTTGGAAAACTGTAAAATAGTGATGCTCTTTTCACTACAATTCCTTTTTTTGGGCAATAGTCATTTTCATAAAATATGTTAACATGTAATAATAAGTTTATTATTGCTAATTCATTGCATGTTGCTTTTTTAAAATTAGGTAATATTTTTAAATTTCTGTTCTAATTTTTGATATGGTGAATATTGAAATATACAACCCACATAAACAAAAGTATGTTGGAGTTCTCAATACATTTTGAGTGTGTAAAAGGGGCCTTGCAGTGAAAAAGCTTGAGAACTGCTACTCCAAGATCCTTGCAGAGGACGTATTGTTTTGGATGAGTAATTGATATGGAGAGGGCAACTCCACTTTTATTAGTTTGCACTATTGTGTTTGAGGCATTGTGGGTTAATTGGGCTTAATGGCAAGTTTTGATTATCAAGACAAAATCATCCCTGGAGAGGCAAAAGGAAAGTCATCTATGACCTAAGATGGTAGAAATAACTTTAGAGAATATCACATTTTGAAAGTCCTGACTAACCTTCTCTGTGCCCTTCCAACTGGCTCCTGTCCCCTGAGTGTACAAAGCCTCCCCTTTCCTCCAAGGAGGGTCTGGCCCACACCCCCTGTTCAGATTTGGCCACTGTGACCACATGTGCACTAGAAGTCTGCCTTCCAGGTCAAAGCCAATGCCACTCCGAGTCTGACAATCAGGTCACAGCACTTGGGAAGGTACCAGGCACTTCGAGGCACTGAGAATAAAAAATGAGTGTGTCATGGCTTTTGTCCTGGGGACTTCCTTTCTTTGATGGGGAAGAAAGTCTCCTGAAGAAATAATTACAGCATTATGTGATAAATGCTCTCCTGTACATAGTGACCAAATTTGTCCAACCAAACATTGACACACTCTGACAGCTGACAATGGAACCACCCTGAGGGATCTGGGACACATGTCTGCTGTATTTGTTAAGAGACTCCCAACAACTCCACAGAAATTCTGTGCAGATTTGTCCTTGATTTCTCCCAAAGACCCAGAAACAATGGTTTGTACCTTTTTAAATTTATTTTTTCATTCTGGGAAATAATGGTGTCAGAACAGAAGAGATCAAGAAGCTCATTAGAATCAGAAAAGATGAGTAATGGGTCCCTAACATTTTATTTCCTCTGGGCTGGTGGATGGGAGGCACTGGAGGGAATTTTTTCCTTCATCCTTGTTCCAAGTGGTTTCCACCCCCAGGCAAAGAGCCCAAGTTTGTTCAAGCAGGTCTCCCACACCAGCTGAAGCAGATCAAGCTGAATCCCAGAGTCAGAAGAATGAACTATTAAGCAGCTTCTAAGATCCCAAGCCTTAATTACATGTGGGTAAAATTAAACAATAGGGCTCTTGACCTGCCAAGAAATGTCGGAGTGCCCTCTGGGTGGGCTGTTTCAGGACCGCAGAGGTTCTGGTCTGCACTGGGTATTCTGAAGTCCCAACCGTGCATCCTTTGCTCCCCCTTCCTTTGGGGCTGACTCAAATCCCTCTTTTTAATCTCTTTCCCCCAGTCCCACTGTTCTTTCCCAGCTGTGGCAACTCCAAAGTGAAATGAACAAGAATAAATCAATGAACAGAAAAAGCGTGCTCAGTGCCACCCACGGACAGCCTGCCACCCACAGTGAGAACAAGCCACACTGGGTCTTAAAGGCAATCCAAAGGAGAGGTGGGGCAAGGGGCCTGCAACCCCCTTCGGAAGCTTGGATCCACTACTTACATTGGATTGTGGTCAAATCATGACATTTCTCTGATCTCCAGTGAGCTCGTGCACAAAAGCAGGTTATTTCTTGAGAATTCAATGACATAATGTATAAGTGGCACAGAGTAAGTCCACTACTCATCGTCATAATTTTCACATCTTTTTGTGTAATCATTTGATTCGTGTCTGTCTCCCCACTAACCTGAGTTTTATGAGAACATCAGCTGGGTCCTTTTTGATCATTATATCTCTAGAGTTTTTGCACAGTGCCTGGCACATGCTAGGTATTTGTTGAGATAATTGTATGATAAAAGTGACTTGGCAGAGTCCCAGCTAAGGATCAATTCCAAAATAGCAACTTTGGGGTCTCCGGACAGCTCCTCTCACGGACCCACATTGCTGATCTGGAGCATGGTGTCATGGGGGATGCTAAGGGGCACCCGGAGTCAGTAAGGAAAGGGTATGCCGGGAAACTACCAGTGCCTGTTGTGGTTAAGGATGTTGAATAGTTGTCGACCCTGGTCTGTGGCGTCAAGAGCAGGTCCCTTTTGCCAGCGATTTCTAGCACAAAGATGCCTATTGCATAATCTGTGGATAGAGCCATTTGAGGAGGGCTGAGGTTACTGCATGTGTGACCTGAAGGCAAGCAGCATAACTTCCGGAATATTTTGTTTTTAAATCACAAGAAAGAAAACACTTAGAACAATGCTACGCAAAGAAGCTAGAAGCATACCACTATTTTGATGAATTCACTTGCAGGCAATGTGCCTTTCATGAATCATTTGGCAAGAGTGAGCAGACCTAACACAATTTAGCTAGTGTATCCCACGACTAGACAGACAGCACTTTGTAATGGACTTTTCCCGACCCATAAAGTAGCTCCTCTACTCACGAGGATAATCCTTTGGGTGCGTCTTCTCAGACCAATTCCCATAAAATGTGAGCCTGTACTTGGCAGTTCCACAGGCGCAGCAGTCCAAGATTGGTTTGTCAGTCACCCCGTCAAATGTGGAATCTGAAACAGGAAGAAAAGGCACCAAGTGAGGAAGCAAATGTGGGTCTTGGTCTCTTCCTTAATGCTTGGCAATAAAAATATGAGGTACAGTTTTCATTGACTGATAACACAGAAAACCGGGTCAGCCCTAGGGCTATAAAGGATTTGTATAGCTCTAAGTATGGTAATTATATTCTGCAAAAAAACAAAAATGAAAACTTTTGCTCTAATTAAGTGAGGAGACCTGTGGTGCCAATAAGGCAGAATATTAGGATGGAGGTTGTCTTGAGACCAGGGATAAAATAGACTTAGTTATCCATTCTGGGCCCCGATTTCTTTCCCTGCCAGTACTACAACACGATTATTCCACCATTTTTTTAAAATCCTCACCCAAGGATATGTTATACTGATTTTAGAGAGAAAAGTGTGTGTGGGGGTGGGGCGGGGGCGGAGAGAGAGACATTGATATGAGAGAAAAACATCACTTGGTTGCCTCCTGCATGTACCCCAACTGAGGTTCAAACTTGCAACCCAGGTATGTGCCCTGACCAGGGAATGAACCTGCAACTTTTCAGTGTATGAGATGATGTTCTAACCAACTGAGCCACATGGTCAGGGCCTTCCAGCCAAATTTTAAGAGGGTGTGCATGTAGGCATTGTGTATGTTCTCTCTAAGAAATATCCCCTGGGGCAAAATTGCCAGGACCAGAAGGAGCTGCTTTGAAGGAGAGCAGTGAGAACAGAAAGACAGAGACAGAGGGATAAAGGCCTGCTGAAAATTATTTCTTTTTAAAAAAGATATGCATGCATAGTCACATCACTTTGTATCAAGCTTTCAGAAATTTTAATGGGAGTGGTGGGGTTTGGAAATATGTTCCAAAGTTCAGGTTTACTTCTGAACACAGTGGTAGCCAGGAAAAACGTAAGAATCCCTCTCTGCCCCCATTTTTAGCTGTGAATAGCCATAAGTGGAGAAAGAGAGATTACATGAATAAATTCAGGATACCCGATTGTCAAGGCCACATCCCTAACTGTGCATTGTTGCTTGTAGTCTGCTCTGCTTGCTGTAAGATGAAAACAATGACTATAGCTGCAACTTGCTTCAATTGCTTCATCTTCTGTTCTTCTAGCTGCATTAACATAAATGTTCATTCTTTTCCAAGTTGGACACTTATTCTTAAATATTATATAAAGAACAGTAACAAAGAATACAAAACTCTTTTGAGTGTAAAGAAGAGCATTTACAAGTGTTCCATATGGAATTTACCGGGTTCATTTGCTTTGAATATACAAAATCAGTGATGGGAGAAGAAGTGCATTCTAGGTTTTAGAATGGAGAAAAAAAGGACACTTGATTGTAATAAAAACTACACCGTACAGAGTCCTTCTATGTGCTGATTCTTTTCCATATATTGGTAGGTTTGTCCTAGCAATCCTAGGAGGAAAGTTCTTTAGTTAACCTCATTTTACAGATCAGAAAACTGAGGCAGATTAGGTCACCAGCCCAAGGTTACAGGGTCAGTGAGTGGTGCAGGCAGAACTGGAGGTTAGGGTTTTTTGAGTCTAGGGCCCATGCCCTTAATCTCTGCATTATGCCTGTCTAGGAAACACCTTCTGCTGGATAGGTCTGCAGAAACACCAATGAGTGAATTTTTTTCCTGTGTGTTTCTCTTTTTGCTTTTTCAAATGAAGAATGGTCCATTTAGAAAATTATCTCCCTGCACAGCTCCAGGATTTCTAAACAGCCCTAAAGAAGAGGTCTGAAACCACCCAAAATAGAAGTCATTGTGTGGCAACTCTTTGTGCACTAGGAAGAGGCCAGAGCATCGTGTGTGCTTAGGAGCAGGCTCCCCACTGCCTTCTGCACAAGAAACCACGTCTGATTCCTGTGTGAGCCACTTTGATAGTTAAGAGACAAGCCCTGTTGAATATATTTTAGGAAAGGCAGGGTAGATCAATAACTCCTGAAGATTTTTTGTTTTTTACATTTCCATTATGACCAACTATGTTGCGAAGAAACGAAATCAGTTTTGAAAAAGGGATTCAGAGCTCAGAGATACATGCTGGGGTTTCGATTGTTAACCACCAGGCAGCGTCAAATGAGACATGTCTCAGGGAACCAAACGGAGGCAAATTGGTAAGTTTACCCTAAAAAAGGGCTCTCAGGTACAGGTAGTAAACTTAAGATGTATCCAGGAGTTCAAAGGGATACATTTATAATAAATCCTTTGGACTTCCCACAGAAAATAAGCTTCCACTTAAAAAAATAAAGGTCTAATTTTGAAATTAGAAGCAGCCATACTGTTTCCTAGTGAGGAAAAGTCAATTGAAAGTGAACCAGGTTTTCAAAGGGCAGTGATGACAAGCGTTCACTTCCCCCTTCTCCCAACCACAGCAGGGCCTGCCAGCTACGGGCAGCGTCAGGTCCTGCGGCGTCTCCAGAGGTGCGCTCTCTCCCCACTTCTACTCTCAGTCCATCAGCTTCCTTTCCAGCTGTCATCCTTTAGGCTTCATTCTTCTTACCTTTTCTTATGGTCTCTTCTCTCCCACACTCTCTCTTCTGTTTTTTCCCTTCATCCTTCCCTCTCTTTGTCTCTTTCCCTTAATTGTTTGTGACACGGTTTTAGAGTGAGCGTGCAGATGCATGTGTTTATGATAGGTCACCTTTTTGAATATTTTATGTTTCTCATTTAATTGTAAGTAGCTTAATGTTTAATGTCTCTTCTTTGAAATAACGATTGCCATTGCTTTTGATCTGTGCAGTTCCTAATTTTCCCCCTATGTATTAACAGCTTCAACTGGGGGAGGGGGGAATACTCATTTATCTCTCCCCTTCCTTGATAGATTTGATTGGACTCACCACAGAAGCAAAGAACGTAAAGACCTTAATGAAAGAGCTAGAGATAATTAAGTAGTCATACACATTTAAGAAAAATCCCTTTGCTCTATACTCATAAATTAAACACTTTCTTAACGTGATCTGCTTGCTAACTGATGAATTTCCTCCCGGGTCTGCTGCCTCTGGGGATCATCTACAACTGTATCTAATGATCCTATAGCCAAGGTCCTGCCGGGCCTCTTCCCCCCACCCCCACCCCCTGCCCCATAAAGTTGCCATTAGAAAGTGGTGTTTTTATGCAGGTGTGTGCTTGGTCATTTTGATAGGATCTCTGCTTCAGAAACCAATAGATATGCAATGCCGTTTTATCGACACTGTACCTGCAGAATTTTAGCATATTCACAGCTCAGACAACCACTGAGGCTTTGGGAAGCACACTTAGTTGAGGATTGTTATTAGTACATGGGAGTGTCAGCAAAGTGTCTCCCGAGAAGCCTCAAATCTGGGAAATAAGGCTGTTTTCTGATAGTCGAACTAACAAAGCCATACCCCAGAGGGTGTAAACTAACAGGTGGTTTATAAATGTGGGATCCAGAAAACCCACAGCTCTGACCCACAGGCCCTCACTGTCATCTCATGGAGCCAGGACAGGCATGGGAATGCCCTTTGAGAACCAAGAGCCTCAACAGCTGAGATGTCCTCTGTTTGGAGAAAAGTGAAGTGGATGTGTGCACAGGGAAATACAGGAAAGGAAAGCCCCAAGGGCCACATGTTGTGATGCCTGCCTGGAGGCCAGCTAGGGCCCTGACCTGCAGGTTCCAGCTCTCCGGCCCCTGTGGCAGGTATGGCCCTAATGCAGGGTATCTGACCTCTCTCCTTTTGCTCTTCCCATGCTCACTGTGCACCCCCCCATATAGAATCTAATTTCTGTTCTAGTTCATCTACAGGGAAACCTATGCTTTACTATGCTTTGATCTAACAAAGGCAACAGTTCACTCTACTGAATTGGGAGGTAGTCCCTTAGATAGAAAGGAAGTGGTTAAAGGCATTGGCTCTAAGATTCAAACCCTGCCCTCTACCACGAGCTGTATGATGCTGAGCAAGCCATTTAAACTTTTCCTGCCTGGGCCATCTATAAAATAGGGGTGATGTAATTATTAGTTTTTTACCAAATCGGGTTGTACAGATTACATGATTAAGGATGTGGAGTGCTTAGAATAGTGCCTAAGATGTAGCAAGCACTCAAAAAATATTACCTTGTATAATTTTCCCAGAAGACTTTTATCAACCTTTTTCTTAGTAGTTTACGACTTGCTAGAATTGGAAAGGATTAGTTCTTCTCAAAATGCTAATTACTTTAAGTGCAAATAAAATCCTGCAAAAATGAATAGAAATGAGATAAAGATGTATAATTATAGAACATTTTCTATTTTTATTTAGTTCCTTAATGACTTCTAAACACATTCAGATGTTTAAGGTCTTAATTTTTTATGGTAGATTAACAAACAAGCTCTCAGATATAGATAACAATAACTAATACTTATATATAGCATTTACTATGTGCCAAGAAAGCATGGCACTACTTTACATACATTAAGTCAGATGGCTAGGAAGGGCAGAGGCAGGCTTTGACACAGGTTGCATCTGAATCCAGGCCTCTCTGCTCCGACCTCTCCAGTTTACTTGGTCTGCATGGGCTTTGTTAGACTGCTTTCAGCCCATGGAGAGGTTGATGATGAGCTTGCAAATCTAAGGACCAGATCCTTGAATGTGGTGAAGTCACAAGGTCAGTGCTCTGTTGGCAACCCCATCTCCTTGGAGAAGATCCCCCCCATATTGCCTGGGTGCCACGCAAGTTCCTGCGGGTGGTTATTCTGGAAAACCATTAAAAACTTCCTAAAGGTACACAATTGTGCATTCCTTAATTAAGTCCTGTGAATTATTCCAAGGAACCTCTTCAGAATAATCACTGTTTCACAAAAATAAAAGACGACACCAATATAAGGTACATTATCTCCTACCCAGGGAATCAAGCTGGGTAATTAGAGCTTAAGGCAGATCCAATTATCCAGAGCACACAGCCAAATTAAAAATTGGAGCTACGTGAGGAAGAAGGACTGGAGGAACTCAGAAAGCCCAATCATCTTTATTCCCGAGGCCAGATGTTTGGACTGAATGAGCCACCTTCCCCTTCTTTGGCCCTTTGCCGCCCACATGTTCTTACCTTGTTCACAAAGTTTCTTGGTCAGAGAGCCCTCATCCTGAAAATAAATGATGCGTTTCTGTACGATGCTGGCCCTGTGGGGAAAGAAGACACAAGTGCAGTGATGAGGCAGGCAGATTTGGGGAATGTCAGTGCCTTGCTTGGCCACCCATAGCTGTGTGGCTTTGGGTGAGTCACCTCAACTCTCTGTGCCTCAGTTTCTTCATTGGAAAATTGACATTATTATACCCCTACCCCTACCCTGCCCTGGCTGATGTGGCTCAGTGGATTGAGTGCCAGCCTGTGAACAGAAGGCCACTGGTTCGATTCCTAGTCAGGGTACATGCCTAGGTTGTGGGCCAGGTGGCTGGTTGGGGGCATGCAAGAGGCAACCAACTGATTTTTCTCTCCCTCCCTTTCTCTCTCCCTTCTCCTCTCTCTGAAAATAAATAAAATCTTTTTAAAAAATAATACCTACCCCATGGCATTGCTATGAGAACTAAACAAGAAAATATGTTAAGAGATTAGCAACAACCTAGAAACCACTCAATAAATATTAATAATTGTGTTAGTGGTGTTGGTGCTAATATTAAGGTAAGAAAGTGAACTAACAGCATTCTTCAATAACTTTTCTCAGTGGTTCATTTTATTGTAGTTTCATATAAACTATTGAGACCATTTGTAGATCAACCAAATTCAAATCAGGGAAGCATGTCAAATCCTCTTCCTGAAGGGGAAAAAGGGAATTTAAAAATATATTTTGATTTGTTCTGAAAATGTCATTCTATATCTTTCCTGAAAGTCTAGTCAAAACTGTCTCCTGCATTCTGAACAAAGACAACTTCAGCTGTTATATCTCTCTCTTAAACATGTCAAACACAGGTTCTTAGAATCTGGAAGGAATATTTTGAGGTTGAAAAATGACTTACTTTTAGCCAGCACATATTTTCTCATTAATTAGAATCACACAGACATTCTACTTCTCCTTTAACCCACCCTGCTACTTATTTTTAGCTGGCTGTGTGGAAGTTGAATCCCAAAACCCAGTGTTCCAGTAATTTAAAAGTCTACTACACTTAACGCTGAGATAATGCCACTGGATCTCCAGCCATTTCTGCTGGTTTTCTTTAGCAATGCTACTCAATCAAAAGGTAATTTTTACTTTGAGTTACCCTTTTAAGCAGATAAAGGGAGCCCTTGACTCCATCCCAGCTGACTACACTGAACAAGTGAAAGAGTCACACAATTTGCCCTGTGTCACATGATCTCACACGCAGGAATGGGGCCAAGTGTGCAGAGATTTGCCGAGTACAGAGGCAGTTTTCTCAACGGTCTGGGCCTGGGCCAAGATGACTTTCCAAAGAAATGTCTACTCTGCACCCTGTCTTGCACAAAAGGATAAAATTCAGACCAGTCTACATATGTCTTTTATAGTTTTTCCCCACCCAGGGGAGACAACATGTTGAAATAAATGAATGAAATATACTTCCTGTCAACGCAAAGCTACTTTGATCATTTACGATGATCCTTCTGTTGACCATCAAGCAGAATGTCTCCTCAGGCCAAGAGAACACTCTTGAGAACACTGACTCTCACCCCAAAGCCAGATAATAAAGCCTTTTATTAGTCAGAGTATCCCACGGTGCTTTTTGGACTGTTTCCCACCAAGAAGGGCCTCAGGGACCCCTGTGGAAGGCAAGGAGAAGAAGGCCTAGTGGGAAGTATTCCAGGCCCCACATTCTTGCTTCAACCAAAGGCTCTATCCTCATTTCAGCCAAAGCAGCCTCCTGCCTTCCCCTCCTCCCCTCCTGCCTTCTTGTTGTATTTACTGGTACATTTTCAACAAGTAGTTGTTGGAGGCCTACTGAGTGGCCAGGCACTGGCCAGGGATACTGTCATGAACAAGACAGATGGGCCCCTTTCCATTCTCAAAGTTCACAGTACAGTGGAAGGGAAAGCATCAAACAACTAAATCCTCACCTACTCATTTAACACAACTGTGATGAAGTGCTGAATGGAGAAATCCACAGGGTGTGGGAAAGTATAGCACAGGGGGTCCTGACCAACCTGGGAAAGGCTCCCCCCAGAGAAGATGGGTAAGCATAGATTTGAAAGAGAAGAAGCTAACTAGGCAAGTGGGAGGGTGAAGCAAGGGAGAGGGCCTTCTTTGTAAAATCCTTGAAGTGGGAGAGGGTCAGGGCTCATTGGAGAACCTACAAATGGTGAGCCAGGGAGGTGGTGTGTGACAGCTGGAGAGTAGGCAGAACCACATCACCCAGAGCCTGCAAGGAGATGACCTTTTACTCCAAGCTTGATGAAATAGCTTTGAAGAGTGTGGCCTGAGGAGTGATCAGATTTACTCTTTTGAAAAAGCTCTTGGGCTGTAGAGTAAAAACAGGTTGGTGTGTGGTTGCAGTACCCAGAGCTCCCACACCACTCAAACTTTGTCTCAATAAAATTCTCTTGCCAAAATAGTTGGAAAGCCCCTGATGTACAGGATAAAATACAAACTTACTATGGTTTCATTTATTGCCATTTGGTGCCATGCTCCCTGGGTTGCAGATTTTGAGAAGTTTATGCCCCTTACCCGAACTCCTCTTCCACTCTACCAGGCCATTGCCTGTGCTGTTTCCTCTTCTGGAAGCTCCTAAAGCCTGCCTTTGCCAGTGTCTATAACAAATATCTTGAATTTTCTTCCTCCTGCTATAAATACGAGAACAATGGCAAAGCCAATGATTTAAAAGCGTGATCACATTTTGAAAAATTAAATCATCCCTAAATTTTCCAAAATTATGATTGTAAAAATTTGGGAGGCCAGAGATAGGAACCATGTATTTCCTGTAAGATGCTTCAGTTTCCCTCATCCCTTGTTTTCCAAAGTCTCAGGAGGCTCACTTTCTCGTCTTGATAATAGTTGCAATTTCTGTGCCCTTGCACTGTGCCTGCCCGTCCCTGCATTGTGGAGGCCTTTACGCACATTATCTCCTGTGTCGTATGCATTACATGTATCCCAGGTCCTCAGACTCCTCATCCAACACCCTTGGGCTAGGTGTGTTTTTGAATTAATTTTTCAGATACCATTAACATCCCCCAAATTAAACACATCAATATTCTGCAGCAAAATGTAAGAATATTTATACTAAGAGGGTAAATAAAACCATAACTAGCTTCATGTCACTTCAGGTCAAGCTTGGCAAACTTATAAAAATGCTATTGTTTTCAGAGAGATTGAGATGAGGGTTTATCTTCCAGAGGAGAATGACTGAGTTGCAGGAAGGTTCAAGTTACATGCCTAAGGTTTTGAAGTTCCTCTGTCTGCCTCCGAAGTCCACGGTTTGTCTTCTGCTCAGAGTGGTTATAAGGATTAAAGGTCAGGTATAAAAAAATACAATTGCCCTGTGATGTGAGCATTATTATGAAATGTAACCCTGATGAATTTTCCTTGGATCAGCTCATAGAACACACTGTGGAGAACTGAGATTTGGGTGGGTCTGGGTCGTGATCTCCAGGAAAAGCCAGAGCAGACATCTCCATGTGGCTGGCCAGCCCTCTGCATCACGCCCTTTGGATTTCAAACTCTGTGCAGATCAAACGTGGGATACAAGGCCTGTTCCGATCTGCCCTCATCCCTATCCAATCCTGCTTGAGCACTCTCTCCAAGTCATGTCCTATACCTGTGTTCATGGTCTTATACCTCTGGGCCTCTGTCCATGGAACCTCTTCTGTCCTTCCTTAGGACTCCTCAACACCATGCACACACGTACACACACACACAAAGTTCAGTTACCTAACTCACACTGAACAAAGATGTTACTTCCTTCAGGTGATTCCTTGGCCAGGTGTTCTTCCTATGAGAACCACTGCCACAGCCTGCTGGGTTTCTCCTACCACAGCACTGATGAACCTATATTGTAATTGCCTATTTACTCTTCTATCTCCTGTGCTAGATTATTCGATTTCGAGAGCAGGAACTGTATCTTATTTATTTCTATAGACATTACTGATGTTACTGTAGTACTGGGAGAATAAACGGGGTTTGGAGGAAAAGGAGAGACTTTGAGATTGAACTGTAGGATGTGAAGGTGGCGTCTAGGGGGCAGTTTGACATGGGGGACTGTAATTCGGGAGAGATGTGAGCGGTGGTGAGTGTGGAAATGGAGGTCGCTGAGGCAGAAGTAAAAGTTAAAGCTTTCAGAGTGGCTGATGTCACCCAAGGAAAGCACACTGAGGGAGAAGTCAAGCTAAGCCCAGAACTCTGAAGAAGACCAACATTCACCTACCGATAGGACAACAGAGATCGAGACTTTGATACGCATAGCTGCAGAAGATGTTTCTTCTTACTCCTCACTCGGTCAACTCCTGAGAGATGTTTATATTCTGCAAAAACGCATTTCACTTGAAGTCTGTTTGCATCAAAGTATAAAACTCAGCTGAGATTTATAAATCATATTATTGTTCAGGAGAATAATAGCTGCACAAGATGAGAAAGCTGTTAGTAAGAATTCCCTCGGCATTTCAAAATGACAAATTTCTCCCATTCTCTGTTGCAATTTGGCAGTCCTGTTGCACAGCATTTATATACTGATCTACTGAATGCTCTCTTATCATGAAAGAATATGTTAAGGAAATTGAAATTAAATTTCTCAGTGTGTTAGCTTCTCAAACTTTGGAATATTGAGATTCTAAAGAACTTAATCATTTCAAAAGTTTCCTTTTAAGCCTGAAGTAGGACATTTCCAGAAACTCCATCCTGAATCTCTTGGATGCTTGGCCCTTTTCTGTCTGAAGGGTTTGTTTACTGGCTGTTCTTTTTCCTTGAGGACTTGGCCTGTTGGAATGAAGTTAGAGTTTGCTAGGTTGTGGGTTTGCTGTCTAGTGCTGAAAGGGCCTGGGATCCCTACTCTTTCTGAAAATGGACAGGGAGACCTCAGGAACTAAAGGACGTAGCCATGAAATGACTTAAAACTACACGCTAATCCTTAGGAGCTGGGGCACTGCTGTGTACACAGAATTCATGCAAAGGCCTTACTACGTGCACATTGCAAAAGGTCAATATTCAGTCCATGGTAGCCATTATTGCTGCTGTTCTTAAATCACCAGCCCTTAACAAAGTACCCGGCACATTAATGTAGTTAATAAATAGCAGCTATTATTAAGATCGATGCCAGGTCTGTCTCACTCCCTTGTGAAGGGAGGAGTGAGGGTGCTACCCTGCTTTAGGCGGAGCTAATGCATGGCCAAAATGAAGCTCAGGTTTGTGGTCTCCAGACTATTTTTGCCCATCCTCATCCCAATTCCAGTAAAATCCCTATTACTGAACACTTCTTATCATACATTACAAAATTTGTCTGTGAGCTCAGGGATGTTTTCCACAGAAGTGATCCAGTTTATAATCAGCGTCGTCTTCCTTTTCCCGTGAAAGAACAGCTCCGTGGGAAGCCCCAGGAATGAAACGTTAAAGTCACGGCAATGGTAATATCATCAGGAACTGAGGCTATCTGCCCTGTTTCACTTCTGAAGGACCCCAGCTGCTACCCTGACCATGGCCTCATGTTCACGAGCAGGTATGTTTGGAGGCTGGGTGCATTTCATGGCCCTTATCAATCTTCTATATGGCTTTAGGGGCATCTCAGGACCTGGAGCTCTGTCCAGGAGTTAACAGACACCCTGGCGGCCCACGGTAATGTGCCCATGGAGAGAAGGGGAGAGCTTAACTGCAGGGCTCTGTACAATACACACTCCATGTGTGCCCTATAGTAAGGTTACAATCCTCGCTTGAAGTCACAAAACTATAGATTCAAAGATTGGTATAGTCACTTGTTGTTACTGCAAAGAAGCAATTCTAGTAGCTGCCATGAGATTATTCCTGCTTAATTATCACTCATTCATAAACGTTAGTTCTAATTTTAACATAAATGAGAGGAAAATTCGTTTTAGCACTCAGTTTATTTCTTCTTAGAATAACCCCGAGGACCACAAGTTTATTGTGGTCCCATTTTCTCTTATTATGGTCCAGTGTCAGACCTCATCTTTATCATATCTTCTCAATACTATTACTCTAGGATTTAACATTTTACCGCCTCCCCTGTAAAATCCAATAGAAAATTAACAACGAGGAATTAATTTTCATATCACAAGAGAGACATAAAAACAGACTAAAACTGGATTATGTTTTAAAAGAATGAATTTAGATGTGAGAGGCATGAAAAGCAGGAAGACATTCATTTACTCGTGTTTCAGTTTAACAGTTGTGTGAGGCGCTGGAAGTAAAGCGATGAATAAGACAGTGTGTGTGCAACAGCAAATAGTTGACAGCCTGATGAAAGAGAGAGAGGGATGTAATCTGGTGAATCAAAATACTGCATAGCAAGTACGAGAGTCTACCCAAGACTCATTTCTTCCATCTGCCATGCCTGCCGAACTCTCTGCTCGGGAGGTAGTACAAGGTAACCAATAATGATACCCTGTTCTCACTTTCCCAGCCTTCCTTGCAGCCGGGGGATGGGAGGTATATGACCCACATGTGGCTTCAGTAACGTAAGGGCAGGTTTGCAGGACAAAGGGGAGGCCTTCTGAGGAAGTTTTGCTTTCCAGGTCAGAGAAATTAATGAGTCACCCCTGCCAGTCCTTTTTCTGTCTTTGATTACAAGCACAATGTATGAAATGAGGCAGCCTTTTTATGGCCGTGAGGAAAAGGCCAAGAAAAATCACAGAGGTACTGGCCCTGACATCTTTTAGGTGCTGGAACAATACCAGCAAGTCACCTACCCCTGGATTTCTTGTTTCGTGAGAAAAATAAGCCCCTGTGCAAGAGATTGCACCGGGGAGCACTGTAGGACTTGGGTGGCAGTGGGGGTGGGACAGTTTGGCCAGAAGAGTCTTGGAGTAGGACATTATGAATGAGGACTTAAAAAGGGGGCTTGGATTGGTGGGTGGGAGGTCACGCTGCCATTTGCTGCAATTTTCCATCAGGTTCAGAAGACAGGCACCTGTTTACTGTGACTAGGAAGGCAGCAGGCATTCCTGCAAGTACACGCCAGCGCGAAGAGAGACTGGGCTGTAAGGGGAAGGGCGATAGGTGGGATTTTGACAGGAAAACACGGATGTGGGAAATAATTTTTCTTTGGAGGAGGCTGTCACATGCCCGTGTGCCATGGCTGAGGAAACAGTGGAAACCCTCAGGGGTACCTGCTAAATCACTGGCTGGAAATTTGTCACCTGTTGGGAAAAAAATCTTAAATAAATTCACATAGACAAAATAAATACACTGCAGGATGTGGAAGCTCTGGCAGGTAGACAATGCTGGGTAGTGAACAGGACCATTTTTCATTTCCTGTAATTGTTTTAAACCACTCAATTCTGCACCCCCCCACCCCCCTGGCATCTTTTGACCCTTTCTGGGTTCTTTTCTCTGGCTTGAATTACCATGGCATTTCGTAACCTTGCAAAGAGAGATGAGCCTGGAGGGAAGGCAGTATCTCGCAATGCATCTTGAGGCCAGGATATCTTTTTCTCTTAAGAATACAAAACCGTGATGGTTTATGGTCCTGAAAAATTACTTTTAAAGAAAAAAATCAGCCTCAGCATGTTATTCAGCATTTAGCAACATGATCAATGGTGCCTGGGATATGACTAATCCAAGGACAGCGGACAGTTGGGTTAACTGCTTCTGTAATACTATTGAACCCATGATTGTTCTGTATAATGTCTCGTACAGTTAAGGTGCTGGGCAGCCCCTGCCTCACTTTCTCCTCCAACTTCTCCACGTCTATAAACCCTCAGCAGATTGTGAGCCCCAGGACTGTTTCTTATTCCTCATTAGCACCTGGAACCTAGCAGAGGATCTGGCCAAAGCTTATTGAACCTGTGGTTCACAATCTGGGGTCTGCTGATGGGTTTCAGAATGATGGAATTTTGTGTAATGTCCACAGGTTCATACTTCTGGGTAAGAGTTCATAGCTCTCTTCTGTATCCCAAAGGGGTTCCTGACCTTGAAAAGCTTAAGAACCACTGTTAAGTCTGAAATGCATGCTGGGAGAGATATGAAATGGCATGACTGTCATTCCATTTAATAAAAATCTTCAACAAAGATATATGCTTTTCTTTTCTAAAGATGAAGGTTAAATTTTTCTTCCAAGCATCCAAGACTTCAACTGCTTTCTCTCCAGACTGTGCTCTGATCGGAAATAGAACCTGTCTCAGCTGGAAAACAAGAAATAGAAAGCGGAGCTTTGCTCCTGGGTTTCTCGGTGCTCCTTGCTGAGTGCTTGTGCTGTGGCGTGGGTGTAATCTCATAATCACCCTACCCCCTCCTTAGAGAGGAAATGCCTCATGCAAGTTCCTTTCTGGCTGGTTTACACAAGTCCTTACTCTCTGCAGCTGGTCCCACTCCACCTTGGCCTCAGCTGCCTCCCCTGTTTGTGGGTTCCCTTAAGCCAGGGCTGGCAACATTGTCCCCTCAGGTGTAAGGAAACAATCCAGGTGACAGAGTAACACCCTTAAACACAGGCTACCTGCCATTCTCCCTGTTCCTCAGAGAGCTTCCCTGACTGTCACCCGGCACTTCTGCTGTGGAAATAAGAGTTTCTTGTACAGTAGCAGACCTGTGTGTTGGGAGATGCTCCCTCCTGCAGGCTGGGTTAGGGACTGTGGGGAGGGTGGTTATGGTTCTTAGCTAGGGATTGATGTTGCTGAGTGAATTTCAGAGGATTCTTGAACCCCTGAAAAAACTGTATGCAAAGTGGTAAGCATGTGCCTTGCTTTGGGGAGAGATTCTACAAGCACCATTTGCTCGAAATTAGGAGTCTTGATTTTTATGCCTGTTTGTATCCACCCCACCCTCAAAAAGAACATGCACAGAAAAGCAAAGGAAGGATTCCCTGTACAATTACTGCAGTAACCTCCTAATGAATCACCTCTCCTTGCAAACCCATCCAATTTATATACACGCTGCCAAGGGACCGGTCACTCGTCACCGTGAGCACATTACCACTTCATTTCATAGATTGCTAGGCAGCAATGGCACCATAGTCCTAACTATCCCATCTCCCATCTCTGCCCTGTCCCATCCCACCCCAGCACAGGGTCTTGCACACAGTAGGTCCTCTCCAAACAAAGGTTCCTCTCTCACTTATTGATTACAGTCCAAACCCTTGGTTAAACAACCACAATCCTGAACACACAGATAAATACCACCCTCCAGGTCTGACACCCCGCTGGCACCACCTGACTCTTCCCAAATACCTGACCTCAGTCCCGCTTTTTCACTGCGTGCAGTGCATGGGTCCCATGACCCCTCCCGGCTTCTGCCCATGCTACTCACTAAACCAGGAATGCACTTCTGTTTCTTCTGTGTCTAACCACACCACACTCATCTGTTACTCTCTCACCATCTCCATAGAGTCTCGTTGGGTTTCTAGAACACTGCTCGTCATTACTTTCTATTTGACATCCGGGCACTGGCTACTCTTGATGTCTGCTTGAGCTTTAATATCTTGTATTATCATTTAATATGTGTTTACACTGAGTACTTCTTACAGAATTCTAAGCTTTTTCAGGGAATCAGCCTTATTTGTAGCCCTGGGGCCCCTCTAGCTCTTAGCACAGTGCCTTTCCTACAGGAGGCATTGAAGGTGTGTGGACCCGATATATTTTCATACACCGACTCTACTCATCATTCAGCTCTTTCATATTCGACACATAGTGTTGCGTGTCTACCATATGTCCATGATCCGGAAAGAAGCAATAGCTCCGCAGTGTTAGCAGCGGCACCCGGCATGCTGGTGAGCAGCACACAGTGGCTGGTGTGAGTCACGCGACATTCCCCACTGCATAAAGGCCAGCTAACTCTGCTTTGCCTTGTTCAAGCTAGGCTGTTTGGTGGCAACCATTATTCTCAAAAGGAACCATTTGGGTGGAATTCAAAATCCCTTCACAATGTTGAGAACCAGCAGGATGTTAGTGTATCTGCCAGGGAGAGGTTAAACCAAGGATGGAACTTTCTTTATGGAAAAGAGAGTGGCTGATTTCACAATGTAATCCACTTTGCTTATCTCTTGAGGTGACCCTTACCGAAAAAAAAAAAAATACCCATAGGCCTTACATTTTTGACTCCAGATTTGTCCCATGTTTCTTCTTTTCAACATCTGCACCCTTCTTGTAGCCCCTGACCTCATTCTAATGTCACAAAAGCTTATCAGAGGTAAATCATGATCACATCTGACTACCAAAGAGTTCTGGAACAACAACATGGGCCACATGTAAGCCACAAAATATGGGCATGCTTTGCTCTGTTTTCTAGCCTTTCTCATAGAAAATACTGTCAGAGATAAGGAAAAAAATGAAATAAAGGAGGGAAGGCAGGCAGGGAGAGAGGATACAGAGAGGAGAAGAAAGAAGGAAGGTCAAGATGTCTATTTTCTGAGTAAAATATGTGGAAGATAAATTAATGGAATCTTATTATGATGCAGAGTAGAATACAAATGACTAATTCTTTTTTTAAAAATACGGTAAATTACAAAATTTCACTAATGCTTGAGATGGGGGACTAGGGAATGAATCTGGAGCCTCTTATCCATATTAAACAAGGTACTACAAATCTTTTTTTTTCAAGTAGGCAAGGAATAAATTAAAACCCAACAAATCAATGAAGATCTCTATCCTAAAGGTGACAGTGTCAGCACATTTACATGTTGCATATCTCTGTGAGATGAAGTTAAACTTCAGTGCGTGTGCTCCTAAGGGAACGCTTGGAACTGTCGCAAAGTCGGGGTGGAAGCAGAGATGGAGAGGGAAGACAGGAAGAGAGGAGATGGAGATAGAAGCGGAGATGGAGAGGGAAGAGGAGGAAGGAGGAGGCTTCAACTGACTCATCTCTACAAGGGAACAAGAGTAAAACCAGATGGTAACCACCTCTAGGGGGCAGCACAACAGATGTCCTCAAAGCTGAACCCTCACAGTGTGGTGGACCCAAAGATCACACACCTGTCAGTGTCCATTGCCCTGGTCACAGACACTACTTTGTTTTGTGTTTGCAAATGGTTGAGCTTGTGAAATGCACAATGGGGTGTGCGTTTCCCTCATTTTTGGATGGCTCCATGTCAAGGACGTTTTGATACAAAGTGAAATAAATTTCAAGAAACTAGCAGAATCCTTGTCCTAGCAGGATATTTGGTGATGGCCTTTTGGGAATGACCCTTTGTACTGTATTTAACCCCTCTTTGTCCAAATGTTTAGTGTGCCTTTGGGTTGACATAGCTGGTCTTGGAAATCTATAATTCAACCTCCTGCTAACATGGAGTCTTCTCCGTTCAAGCTGCCCTAAGATGACCAGGAGCCCCTCATGGCCAGGGGTCTAATGCCACTGGCTAGCCCAGTTTGCGATGCTGTTATACTGCATTGCTGGTAGAAAAGCCTAATACATTTTAGTCTTCCATGGGCCTGGTACCTTCCTTAGGAAAACCAAACCAGTTCTTTCATCTATAAATTGTTATGATTTGTGCAACATATTTTGGTGAAACCAATTAGTTGGCAATTGATTGGTTTGGGGATCAATACGTGAGCCAAAGGCAACCATAGATGGGTTAGATATGAGAGATTCTGGCTACTTCTGGATTCCTTTCCTGAAAACTCTTCCCAGTAGGTTCTGCATATTATTTGGTGCAAACTGGCTTCTTGAATTCTGTCTTTTGGGGGGGAAAATGTCAGACAGGTTAAGAGAAGATGGGTCACTTATACATGCCAAGGTCCAGAGCAATGGACAATTGTCCAGAGTACTTTTCTGCTCCTCTCTGTGCCTGTGGCATAATCCCACTGTGACTGTGGCTGATGTAATGATGACCCTTGCAAACTATCCAATATGTCCCATGCATTTCTACGACAAACTTCTGGAGGTCAGTGGTGTGTGAGAAACACCACAGGTAGCCCTGGTCCAGCAGCTCGGTTTGCTAGTGTCATCCCAGTGCACCAAGTGGAAGAACAGCTTGATGCCTCTCTCTCCCTCTCCTGTCCTCCCCCCTTCCTCTCTCTCTCAAATCAATCAATAAAACAATTTTAAAATAAAAGAAACCCCACATGTTAGCCTGCAGTTAGCAACATTTCTGTTTGGATCTTACTGGGCTCTTTTGGTTGTTGTTGTCAGGGCTCATCAACATTGAAATGAAGTTGCTTTGATTTGCTACCGTCTCTCTGCTATCAGGCAACTGTTATTAGGAAAATCACATTAATTAGCAACAGCTGAGGGGAGGACCAGCTCTTTTGGAGCTGCAGCTGCAAGTCTCCTTGCAATCTGACTGCTGCCTAAATTTTAACAATTAACAGAATAAATAGTCTCTGAGTGTATTTAATCACTTTAATTTTGTTTTCCTCTATTTCTATTACTGTTTAGGACTGGTAGTTAGTCTACATTAAAAACTCTGATGCATTGGCGTACCTTGAAGCATGCCCCGAGCGTTCCCATTCCTCTGTGATTTGTTGGAAGTGATATATTGTTTAGCTTAATGCTGAGTTCTGAACTTTATGCAAGAAAATAAAAAATTAATTAAAATTTACCCAACAGATTGGCTTATTAACCAAAATATTTGGTTAAACAGAAAATCTTATTTTAGAGCCATGTTGGGTAACAGAATTAAATGAATGGCTAGACGAAAGGAAGGAAGAATAAATGGATAGAATGGTAGATACACAGAATAAAAGAGACGTACATGTACATATTTAAATAAGGACTGATATTCAAACCTTTTCAATTCTAATCGCTACTAGTTCATTACTTTTGTTTATAGTCACCATGAAACCGGCATGGGACAGACATGGTATCATAGAAAGACCTCTGTAGTCAGGCAGATCTTGACCTACTTCTTCAGTGTGTAGTAAGCAATGTAATTCCACAGCCTCAGTTTCCTGCCCTAGAAATTGGGGTTAATACCAACTTTATGGGACCCTTGTGAGCACTAACGAGCTAAGCCGGCCTGTAAAGATCCCAGCACAAAGTAGGTACCTGAAAAAAATGCTCTCTTCCTTTCTTCCTTCTACTTTAAACCTCATGTCATTACTTAACTTCTCATGTATTTATACCTTTCCTACCCAAGTAGGGAGTTAATTAAACTCTTATGAAGCGGGGACTCTCTTGCTCATCCATCTACCCACAGTGCACTGCACAGCAGCTGGAGCCCGCCGGGCGTTCGCACTAATTCACCAGTGTTAGTTAGCCCATGTGCCTTACTTCTTCACCAGCTGGTACAACACTAATAATTAACATTACTGAGTGCTTACTATGCTCTAGGCACTCCATAGGGAGAGTCTTACATACCTCGAGGGTTCTCAGCCCTGGCTGCTCATTAGAATTATTTGAGGAAGACTTTAAAAAACACTGACACCTTGATTCCATCCCAGACCAAGGAGATCAGAATTTCCAGAGATGGGGCCTTTACTGGTAACTTTTAAAAGCTGCTCAGGTGATTCTCCCGTGCAGCCAAGAGCCCCTGACTTAGACTACTTGGTTTAATTCTCCTACCTATGAGAGAGTTACTATTATTATCTCCTTTCACAGATGAAAAAAGCTGAGGCACAGAGGGTCCAAGTATCTTGCCCAAGTTTATATAACTCTTAAGAGGTGGAGCCAGGATTAGGTACTGAATTTGATGCCTCAACCCATCACTTTCTCCACTGCGCTCCCAGCTCCCATGTGGCAAGGAAATCCCAAGCTAAAACTCCTGGGCAGAAATAGAATATGTAGGTGTCCCCAGAGTTACCCAGTGACTTTGATCATCGTAAAAGAAAGTGTGCCAAAGTACAGAAAATCCTTTCTGGTTTAAAAGTGGGGGCCAGGTTTCCATCTTGACTTTTATATTCACGGTATACGTGACCCACTTCCAAGTACGCTGTCTCTCTCAGCGCAGCCTCAATTTCACTCAATGATGCCGATCTTGCCAGAGAATTGGGAAGGCAATCTGTAAACCCGAAACCACCTAAAAATGTAAAGGGGCACTTCCTAAGCCTTAGAGCCTCATCCCTATTTTATAGGGAAAAAAACAGGCTCAGAATGGGTGGGGCCAAGACTCCTACCTTGACCTGTCAGATGCCAGAGCTTGTCTGCAAGGGACAACACTTACAATCAGTCAGGAACTACCTTGAGAAATGTGACTAGCCATAGTGGAAACTATGGAAAGGGAGACTTTTCCTGATGTGGAGGAATAATGGAATAATTAGGCTTTCTGTGAAAAGCTGTTTTAGAGACTGTCCTGCCGCTGGAGGGAATGGGCTCTTCTTCCCTCCCACACTCCCCACTCCACCCCCAGCTGGTAACTGTCACTTCCCTGCTTTGTTCCAGGGGCTAAAGTGAAAATGAAAATGCAGCCTTGTTCCAAAGACAGCTTGGCATTTCAGGTTTTCAGATGAATATTCATGTGCTAGTCCCTCCAGCTTGTTCTCTCGTCTCCTCCATACTTAACCCAAGCCTGGCACATAATAGGTGCTCAGAAAATGTTTCTCAAATGAACAGCAGAGTCCTGCTGGGTAGTGGGGTGTGGAGGGTGGTGAAAGATACATTGATGTTCCTTCCCACAGAGGCCAAGTGCCACCTGGAGTACCACATACGAACAGGACTTATACATTTGCCTTATTCACAGTGTCCATCCTAAACTGCTCATCTTAACCCAACTTTGTTCCCCATTTCTTCCCTTGTGAAGGCCTCCCCCCACTGAAGATGCTTTGGACCTGATTCTTAGACTTTCTTCTTTAACCTGACCCTTTGTTGCCCTCCTCCACCGAGCTGCTCTGGCTCTACAGCCGGCCAGGGTGTAAGCAGCCGAGGCTCCGAGCTCACCTGGCGCCTTGGCAGGGCTCACAGACTGCTGACAGTGCGGGATGGGGTGAGAGGAGGGGTGACCTGAGTGAGTAAGATGCACCGACAGACAGCTGTTCACAAGCATCTCTCCCATTCACCTCTCTAGTAAGAGAACTATTGAGGCCCATAAAAGGCAATCCTTGCAAGAATTCAGCCTCATTAGAGATCTGCACTGTGGCAGATCAAAAGCTTGGGCTGTGGAGTTAGCCTGCCGGAGTTCAAATCCTAGCTCTACCACTTATGATGTTACACAGGTTGTGCCTCAGTTTCTTCTCTGTAAAATGGGATAGTATCTTCATTATAGAGCTGTCGGCAGATTATTTTAGCTATTATTTTACTGTTATTAAAAAATTAGAGGAATACTCAGCTGAATGCTCAAGAAGGGAATGTTTTGGCAAAGGAAAGGCTAAAGAATAGAAGGAAAGTAAAGAAAAAAAGTCACGTTTATTGAGTGTCACTTCCGCCCCAACCACACTCCTTCTTGCTCCACCATCAGGATCCACACGCAGGTCCTCAAATGTTCCTTGCTCTCTCCGGGCCAAGGACACTCCCAACACCCTGCCTCTTCTGCTTGCTCTCTGTCCCCAGCTGCCTTCTGTCTGCTCACTTCTGTGTGCTCCGCGGCCCTCCTGCAACACCCCAGACCAGGCTGGGGGCCTGCCCACCCCAGCCCTGTGCTCTTCCCAGCGTGGCTTCTTTCACACCACGTAGTTACTGCCTGTTGTCTGTTTTCCTACCACTCTGGTGCATTCCTGGGAGGCTGTGCCCTGCTCAGCTCTGCATGCTCTGCCTCTGGCACGGTGCCTGGTATGGAACAGTGGTGCAAATGAACTCAGCCCAGCCTCTCAGGCCTGTGAGTCCTTGCCTGTCTTCTTCATTGAACCCAGCGTCTTCTCCCCTACATCTAAGCCCAAGCTGCTGAGAGGGAGAAGCCAGGAAGAAATGGAAACAAGAAAGGAGAGACAAAGATGCAAATGCAGCTCTTGTCTTTTCCCTTTCACTCTGCCTTTGAGCTCAGTCTTTTCAATTTGAAACCATTTCCGCCCTAAAGAAAACTTAGAAGACAGTACAAAGAATTTTCTTCCCTGAAGCATTTGGGAGCAAGTGGTTGACACGATATCTGGTCACGCTGACTACTTTATTATACATTTCCTACAAGCAAGGACATTCTCCTAAGGAACCATGATACAACTGTCAGATTTAGGAAATTAACATAAATACATCTAATCCTCAAACCCTATTGAAATTTTGCCAGCTATTCCTTTATAGCCAAGAGGTCTAGTTTAGAATCACAGTGTTACACTTAGATTTTATGTTTCTTTAGTCTCCTTCAATCTAAAATAGCTCCTCAGTCTTTCCTGGACTTTTATGACTTTGACACTTCCAGAGATTACATGTCAGTAACTCTGTAAAATATTTGAGCTCGTCTGACGTTTCTTCAGGATTCAATTTAGGTTATGTGTCTTTGGTAAGAATATCACATAAGTGATGCTGTGTTTTCTCATTGCGTCCTGTCAGGTGGCACACGATGTAAATTGAGATTTGTCCCGTTACTGGGGTCTGCCAGATTTCTCCATTCTAAAGTTCCGGTTTTTCTTCCTGTAATTAGTCAGTATTTTGAGTGCAGGTATTTTGAGATTATACACTCTGCTCTTTATCAAACTTTCCTCCATTCGTTCCTTTTATTGGCAGATGTACTTATTTATATCAGATGACCTCTAGTTTTCCATTTTATTTAATGGGACATAATCCGTAACTCTTACAACCTGTGGGAATTTAGAGCCCATGTATATTTGTGCTCGGTCTTCCTCTTGTCTTGATGTTATATTTACATTTTTATTTTACCAGGTTTTGATTTTTTAAAATTTAACATGACTATTTTGTTTTATGTTTTTCTTATGCTAATTGGCAAGGAGCAAGCAAGCAAACGGAAAGTAGACCCAGTGAGACTGAAATTTAATAGCTTGTGAAGTTTGAAAAACCACATTTAAAATTGTACAGTTTTTGCCCTAAGTACTAGCAATTGGAATTCACTCCTGGGGGTGAACCACTTCTTTTGTCTTAGGAAACATCTATACAATGATCTTCATTTTATTGCAAATGTAAAGCAATAACAACACCAACAACAAAACTATAATAATAAGCAGTCTTGTAAAGAGCTTATTCTGTGCCAGACACTTTCTAAACACATTGCGTACATATATTAACTCACTTCACCCGCACGGCAGCCCTATGAGGTAGGTACTGTTATTATCCTCATTTTCCAGGGTGGCATCTGAGGCACTGGGAGTTTAGAATGACTTGCCTAATGTCATCAGCGGTGGTGGAGCCTGATTTCAATCACAGGTCACCTGACCTGTGAATCTACCTTTGTAACTATCATGCTAAAAAAACTAGTCCAGAGGAGAATTGGGTCTGAAATGTGGGACAACTGGGACTCATATAGGGGTGTTCTTTGGGGGGAAGTAAACTGGCTCCTGAGGTTAGGCTGGGAGCCTAATACCCACCATGTGTGAGAGGAAGGAACCCCCAAGGATGAGCTTAGGTTTCTGGGCCCTGAGAGCAGCCAAACCTATAAGCCAGTTTTGTAGGTTCTCTATGTTCAAATTCCCATCTGGCACTCCCCAAGCTTTCCACAACATCTAATCAACCATCATCGCTTGACCCTAGCTGTGAAGCGGGATATCGAAGGATAGGCTCCAAGCACGGAGCAAAGGTGGGGGGAGCAGCTGCTTGAGGAATAGACACATGTTGTAGATCCAGGCAGACGGCTGGGGTGGCAAGCGACAGCCAGGAGTTTTTGATACATGCAATAATTCCTTAAAGATTCCCCCCAAATTCTTGAGTATTTAACCTGGAAGAAGCTTGGTCGTTCTGTTGTTAAGGAAGAATTAGTTCCGGGTTAATATTCTGAAAATAATGCTTTCTTTTTAAAGAGATTGAGGGGGGTACCCTTTGAGGATTCAGACTCGTCCCTTGGAGTGCACCATTGATTCTGTTTAGACCCGTTATTTCCAGCACTAGCTGGATTGGGCTGTGGATGGTTCCTCTACCAAACCATGATTTAAGTCTGGAATCCAAGATATCTGCCCAATTTTTCCTTGGGGTAGATTCTCCTTTAGCATAGCATGTATCAGAGTTGTTGACTGAGGGAGAAGGCAAGGTGAGTCTTTCATCTCATTGTACAAAGAAACAAGTACAAAGATAAACAATAAGTGTGTCACTGCATCTAGTGTTCCCACCACAGAGTCATTGTCAAAGAGGTGCTGAGGGTCACAATCACGACAGATGGTAAAAAGTAAAAGCCAAGGGAGACCACTGAAATCCAAACACAAAAAGGCAAGGGTAGAGAAATCGGATCCAGGAAGTGGGATTACCTAACAGCACAGCTGGTGTAAAGGAAGATTCCCTTCAAGCAACGTGGACTGGAACAGCAGGGCCTGTTCAAGTACATTCTGACTCATTAGATTTCTACGTGGAGCCACACGTGTGTTTAATTTTATACATTGAGACCGATTTGCACACTGTGGGCATGCACAAACCCAGCTGCCTGAGCCACATATGCAAGGTAGCTATGTAAAAGGGAGTGGGAGACCCGGGATGCCATTCCGCGGGCTCTGTCTGCTCTTGCTGGCTTCCCGATTCCACAGCCACAAGACAGACTTGGCCCCGCGACTTTCATCTGGGGTTGGGACGCAGTCACCCATCGTTGACCGCTCCCTGAGTTTTCCTGTCCTCTGGTCAGCTGCGACTGTTGTTCAGAGTCTGGGTGTAATTATCACAAAACAGCCTCTGACTTTAGGAGAGGAAAAAAGGAGTTTTAGCTCAAGTAAGGAGATGATAGCTAACCAGTCCTGCACCCCAAACTGCAATTACAGCAATTCTGATGTCATCGTTAATCATGCCGATTTATGTTTTGAAAGGAAACCAAATGATGAATATAATGATTATTTCTGTTTCTGCTTCCCCTTTTCTCCTCAAAAATTGGCAATAGCACTAAAGTCAAATTAAACATCTGTTTGAAAAATAAGCTAGAGTATTGATGACAGCTGCCCTAAACTTACAAATTCTCCACAGCTGTCAAACTCTACATTAACAATGATTTTCATTTATGAGTAGCATAGAACTAAGATATAATGGAGCTTTTTCTGCTCTTTTTTTTCCCCCAGCATCCAGGGGCTATTATATGTGAAATCTTAGGGAAATGCCCAAGGAAAAATGAGCTGCAATCAACCTGCAATAATTAATCATGGAAGGCAAGGGGGACATTCTTCTCATGTAATCTCATTTATTCACTGGCTTTCGGTTGGGTATTCTCTGTGGTAAGCAGGCTGGCAAGGAGGCAAATAACTCAGAGACAATTCTTGGATTACCAATGGAAAGTGGATGGCGATGGAGCTGTGAGCACCTGTGGAGGAACACCTTCTCCTACACCGCTGAGCGCCCTCGGATCATCTTTCCAGCATCGTTTGCATCTTTGGTGGGACTCAGCACATTCTTCTTCCAGATGAAGTAACACATGCCAAGGATGTGATTTTGTGACACTGTGGTCACATACTGGGTATAAAAACCTGACCAAGCCATTTCGGTGACTGGATAAGTTATGCTAACTTGTTTCACACTTACTCATGACCCTGAAAGGCAAAGTAGATGTGGAGCCATTTCTTTGTCCTTTTCTACCCTTGTTGCAGAGTCATCACTGTCCCTCCTGGGGGTGGGGGAAGGCTCAGGAGGTAGCTATATGTCTGCTGCATGATATATTCTCTGGTTAAAACAATACACGGGCTGCAAGGTTAATGTAGGCACGATACCACCTGCTACTTTTTCACTGTTACCCAAATGTTTCCATTTTTATCCTTTGACCATTTCATGGCAAAAATGTCCACAGGAATAAATGGTGGAATATACATATAATGGACCATTTCATGTCAAAAATGTCCACAGGAATAAGTTGTGGTATATACATGTAATGGAGTATTATTCAGATCTATAAAGGAATGAAGTGCCATACATGCTACAACATGGGTGAACCTTAAAAACATCACCTAAGTGAAAAAAGCTGGATGCAAGAGATCACATATTGTGGGATTCCATTTATAGGAAATATCAGGAATAGGTAAATCCATCCAGACAGAATGAAGATTGGTGGTTGCTAAGGGCTGGGGACAGAGGAGAATAAGGAGAAACTGCTCAATGAGTTAAGAGCTTTATGCTGAAGCAATGGAAATGTTCTGGAACTAGATACAGGTGGCAATTGCATAACATTGTGAATGAACTAAAATGCTACTGAATTGATGACTTTAAATGGTTAATGTTATGTCATGTGAAATTAATCTCAATTTAAAAAAAATGTCCACAGGGTCCAAACGTTTTGTTTTAATCCCACTGTGACTAGGGCAGGGAATAGATTGGCACCTCCTGCTCCGTCAGTGGGAGAGGACTGAGACTGGTCTTGCTGCTAGGCCCTGCTGCACAACTGGGGTGGGCCGTGTACTCACACATGCCCACTATGTTGTATTAAGCCCCTGGCCCCTCCCAATGTTGGCACCATCCATAGAGTGGGGCTACAGTGTTCCCACTTGAGCTTCAGTTCACTGCTGTGCCTGGGGTGCCTCTGCAGCCCATACTTCTGGTTGAATTCTCGACAGCTTCCTCCCCTGGGAGCTGGATCCAGCACCTGCGACTCCAGCTGCTGAATGAAACTCTGCTGCCCTTGGACAGCTCCCCTGGAACTGTGCCATATCCAGCCTTTCAGGAACCCATGGCATCTGGACTCCACCCGTTGGATGCTAGGCCTTAGGGCATCTAAGTCTTCCTGAACCAAGCTCATGTTCCCCTTTTAGACATGGCCTTGGACTCTCCCAATGCTCTCTCAAGAACCAGACACTTCAGCTGGCTGGGGTTTTTTCACCCCCTTTGCCATAGGCTCCTTGTTTCCTCCCCTGGTTAGCATTGCTGAAGTTCTACATGACCTCAAGGGAAAGCAACCCTGAGTTACAATAAAGGAGTCTGTGGTTCTTCTCATTACTTAATGCCGGGAAACTTGTGGGGTAAGCTGCACCCCAGCCACATCAGATCTCCCAAGCCTGCCAGCTTGCTCTAAATCACACACAGTCGTCTCTGTGGGTTGTCTGTGTTATTTCCTTCCAAGATAAAAAGAGCTGGCGAGCTCTATGAAGCAAGAAAGTATTATGAGTGCTAGCTAATTCCTCAGTACTCCTCTACTCTTTCCACTAATACGCTTTCCCCTCTCTTTTTTTTCAGAAGCCTTAAATTTTATTTTAAATTAAAGAATAACCTATATAAGCCCTGGCTGGTATAGCTCAGTGGATTGAGTGCTGGCCTGCAAACCAAAGGGTCACTGGTTTGATTCCCAGTCAGGGCATGTGCCTAGGTTGCAGGCCAGGTCCCCTGTTTGGGGTGCACGAGAGGCAAATACACATTGATGTTTCTCTCCCTCTCTTTCTCCTTCCCTTCCCCTTTTTCTAAAATAAATAAATAAATAAAATATTTTTAAAAACCCTATATATAAGAAAATACACAAATTATCAGTGTACAATTTCATGAATTTTCACAAAGGGAAACACTACCCTCACCAACAAGCAGGACATGCTAGTGCTCCAGAAACCCCCCCTGGTGTCCCCTTCCAGATGTTGAAGGTCATTGTCTGACTTTTAGGGCCACAGCTTATTTTTTCCTGCATTTGAACTTTATGTAAATAGAATCTTGTATAGCATGTACTCTTTTTTAAGTACATTTTATTGATTTTGCTGTTACAATTGTCCCAATTTTTTCTCCTTTGTCCCCTTCCACCTAGTACCCCCCTTCCCTCCAGCACCGCCCCCCACCTTAGTTCATGTCCATGGGTTGTGTGTGTAAATTCTTTGGCTTCTCCCTTTCCTATACCATTCTTAACATCGCCCATTTGGAGGGTTATCAGCTGGGAGGGAGGAGGGGGAAAAAGGGGGAAATGGTGCAGGGATCAAGAAGCATCATTGATAAGCCTTTCTCTTGCCAGATCTGTGGGTTTGTTTTCTACTTTCTAAATGATAAATGGCATTTAGTTTCCTCGCTCAGGGAAAAACATCTCCCCCCCACAGGCAGTCTTCGACCCCTTGGTTTATAGGAGGGGCTATGCCCTCACAGGCCAACTGAGGCAGAAGGTGAGGGTGAGGGGTGGGGTTGGTTGAGCTCAGTCAGTGTAGTTTAGTGGTGACCGGTTAACAACAAGGGGTGTGAAGTCAGGCAGAAGTTTGTTTAAGACTCAGATCTATCACGTAACGGTTACATGATAACTGTAACTACATTGTAACTGCTGTATTACTCTGAATATAAACTCTCTAAACCTCAGTGTTCTCATCAACAAAATGGCAATAACACAGAGAAGACCTTATAAGCTTTTATGAGCACGGAGATAAGGCATGCAATGCATAGTGCTGGTAATAAATGTAAACTACTTACACTGTTACTCATACTAATTGATGCACTGGGCACCTCTACATGCCTCTTCTCATTCTGCCATGCACCTCTGACTCCAACCACTGTTGTGCTGTGGCCAGCTCTGCCCACTGTAATTGGATGATGCACATCTTATCCTCATGGTGTACCTCTTGCTTTCTGTACCAGAGCTTCTTTGATACTGTAGTGTGTGTTCAGAGTCTGATGAGTGCCCACATAGGTGCACCCCAGAAGCTCAGGGGAGTTAATGCTTGTGCCCCGCCCCCTTCGACATGGAGGGTAATGTCTTCCCCTTGCATCTCTGGGCACACTATCCTGAGACACGTCATAAGCCTTCTCAAAAGGTCCCAGCAGGATCAAGCACCACTTGCCTATAGTGACGGCCAAGCCAGTAACGCTTGACTGAATCACACACGCCATGTGCACCCCTCACAACACGCAGGCCCCCATCCCCCACCTCCTGTTCTCTGGGATCGCTTCCAAAACGAGCTACCTGCATACGAGCCTTTGTCTCGGCTGGGCTTTTGGGAGAACTTGGGTGAGAAATCAGCAGTTACTGAGTTCCTAGTACTGGGGGATGCATAAGAGCAGGGGTCAGTAAGCTTTTTCTATAAAGAGCCGAAGAAGAAACGCTTTATGCTTTGTAGGCCATAAGATCTCTGTTGCAACTTCTCGTGAAAGCAGCCTTAAACAATACATACATAAATGAGCATGGCTGTATTCCAATAAAACTTTATTTACAAAAACAATCAGTGGCCCGGATTTAGACAGTTGTAGTTTGCCAACCCATCCATTAGGGCCACAAAGAGGAATAAAATTGATCCCTCCCTCCATGAAGCTCATAGTCTCGTGCGGGTTGGAGAAGTGCCTAGAAGTGAGACTCCAGCACAGCTGGAATAAGTCATAAATGACCATGCTAAGGAATTTTACCTTTTTCTTTGGCAATGAGGAACATTAAATCAATTCTCATATCTTGTAGTGACTGCAGCTGGGAATAGATGATTACACTGGCAAGAAGTGAATTCCTTCTTTTTAACATTTATGTGAGGCCCAGTCCTACCCAAGGGCTGCCTCCTCTGCACTCCTCCAGTGCTCTGAGTGATATCCAACCTCCCACCCCTACCATATTGTGCCAGCAGAGCAAAGGTCTCTTAATCTGATAGCCTGGAGGCCAGTATTTCAGAATTCAGAAGAGTTTCGATTCAGAAAGTAATAAAGTGAAAATTCCATATATTTTGTAATATCCCCATTAGGTCCTAAGGGAGCATCAAATACATTAATACTTACACTAAAAGACTATAAATGACTTCAAGTCAGTTCAAGGGCTGGTTTGGGCCCTAAATGAGTTAAGAAAACTATTTTGGATTTTAGAGGTTTTTGGATTTCAGAACTGCAGACTCTGGACTTGAATCGTTTTGTTGTATTTCACCCCTAGACTGTGATGTCCTCAGAGCCAGCGTCTGAGTCCTCAGTACCCGCACACAGCAGGCACACAATGCGTGTTCCCGAGAGTGAGCAGAAAGGAATGGCTGGAGAACTGTGTTCAAGGAGGGACTCAGTGGAAGCAGAGGCTGATCAGGGACCCTGGCAAAGGACACGAGGAGACTTCAATGCTCTGATTAGGATTCTGGATTTAATCTTGAAGGTGATGGAAGTCCTCATTTAAGTTGTTAGGTAACTGGAGTAGCTCAGCAGCATGTGAGGGCAGCAAGTCTTATGCCAGTGTGAGGAAGGTGCCAGGGTAAGGACTGAGGAGTTCCTGCCATAGTGAGGCAAGAGGGGCCTGTGAATGAGGCAGTGAATGCAAAGCAAGTGATAGAAGAGACAGATTGGCAACTACTGATGTTGGGGGAGAGGGAGAAGTTGGAGTTGAACCTGACCCAGTGGCACCAAAGACGCAGAGTGTGGTATTACAATCACTGACTGCAGAGCCCACATACTTCTGTTTAAATCCCAGCTCTGTCACCCTGTGACCGGGGCAAGTCACTTAACTACTCTGTGCTTTAACTTTCCCTTTTGTATTCACTTCCTGGAGTTGTGTGAAAATTAAATAAGTATTTGTAATGCACTTAGAACAGGGCTTGGCTCTTGGCTATTACTGCTACCTCTAGCCCACCATTGTTTCATAAGGTTGAATTCCCCAAATGATTCACCAAGTGACTGGTCTCCTCAGTGGAGGATGACATCTCAGACCCTCCTGGGAAGTGACAAATGACTGTCAGAAATCCAGTAACAATGAACATGAATGAGAGACTCACGGATAGAGACAAGGGGGGTTGGGACTGAGGGTGGCAGGTGGGCGTGGGTAAGGCGGGAGAAAGTGGTGGTGGGAAAATGGAGACAGCTGTAATAACATCAATAAAAAAAGGAATCTAGTAATAAGAGTATGTAATAAAGACAATAAATGTACGGAAAGAGAGCATCACTTTAGGAGACAGGACTTCCCTCTGGTGGGGTGTTGTAAATATTCATGAGGGCTTTTTCTTTCAATCACTTGCAACTCTGCTATGGTGGTTTTCAGCATTCTTGTGGCATTGAGGCATGCCAGGGAAACTTTAAGTGCTGGGTCATTCATTTGGAGGGAGAAGGATATGAGGAGCGCTGCCTGGAAAGCTTGTAATTTAGAAATGTTCAAGTCTTTGCATCCAGTGGAAATGGTGTCAGGTTTGTGCCTAAAGGAAAGTTGTAATTGCTATGTGCTTCCCTTCCCAGCCTCCCTGGGCAAAGGAATACAACCATCCGGCTTCAGAGCTGTCATCTGCAGACACTGAGCAGACTCTGCCGCTGATTCTACCACACTGTCATCTCCCAGGAACATCACCCAAACACTGCAACAACAAACACTCCTTTTTGCAAGTGAGGACTGTAGCAAAGTTGGCATCTCCCCTTTCATCTGTCCCGAACTTCGCTGCCAGATTTCAGTGTCCTTACTAACTTTTTTAATGAAACTTTCTCCAGCATGTCAGTCTACTGTTTAATAACCACTAATTGGCTCCCTTGGTCCTCTTGAATCAAGTTCAATCTCTTCATCTTGACATTGGAGGACCTCCATGATTCAGCAATGGACTCTGGTCCCCACAGACCTTTTAATCTCACTAAGTCTGTCTTTTAGTGTCTCCCAAGGCTGCCATCTTTATTCTCACCTCGAAGCTCTCACTTCAGTTTTCACTCTGTCCACTCCCTTCACCTGGAATAACCTCTTCCCTTCTGTCCATTTATCCAAACCCTATTTCCGTTCCTCACACATCTCCTTTCTGACTAACCGTGCTTAATTTGTCCTCTGTTCATGTTTGTCTTGGGTTTGCTAACTTTTGCATACAAATGTGTTTTAAAGATTTTATTTATTTATTTTTAGAGAGAGGGGAAGGAAGGGAGAAAGAGAGAGAGAAAAACATCAATGTGCGAGACAAATATAGATTGATTGCCTCTTGCATGCCCCCAACTGGGACCTGGCCCACAACCCAGGCATGTGTCCTGACTGGGAATCGAACTGGCAACTCTTCAGTGTGCAGGCCGGCCCTCAATCCACTGAGCCATGCCAGCCATGGCTGCATCCATATTTTTATTTAGCACAATAGACTGAAAGTCTTGAAAGTCAGTATCAGTGCTGATGTACTCTGGGCACGTGGCAGGTGCACAAGGAATACTGGTTGCCTGGTTGCTTTCCCAACCACCTTCCACATGAAAAAAGATGGAAACTTTTTCAGCTAGATAAAGGGTCTTTCTCAACTTGATTACAGACATTGATTTGAAACCTGTACTTCATGTTATACTTAAAAGTGAAATATAATGGTATTCCTATTAAAATCAGATAATAAGTATGACTACCACTATTTAATATTCTACTAGAGGTGACGGATAAGCAACTGATGCATTAAAAAAAAATAAAAGGTATATACTTATTTATTATATCCCCAAAGAATGGAAGAACAACTCGTTAGAATTATCAAGAGGGTTTGGCAATGTCCAGATTTAAATTCTAGGTACATGAGTCAATAGGTTTTCTAAACGAAAGCAATCAAGGATTAGAAAGTAAAAAAGGAAAAGAGAGCCCATTGAAAATAGCAATAAAACTGTAAAATACCTATGGGGGAAAAAACCTCATAAAAATGTGCAATTTAAATGAAGAAATATTACATTACTTTGCTGAAGGACATAAAATACCAAATAAACAGGGGATATTCCATGTTTCTGACTTGCAAAACATATTGTAGGATGCTGACTCTTCCCACATTAAACTATTAGTGCAATGTAATACCATTTAAAATCTCCATGTAAGTTTTTATTAGACACAACAAACTTCCTCTACGATTTGCCTGGAATTATGAATCTGCTTGAATGGCCAAGCACATTTTGAAATACAAGATTAGTGACTGATAACTTGCTATCAAAACATAAAATAAAATTGTGCTACTAAATGGTGTGGGTCTCATTCAGGAATAAAAAGATCAACAGAAGGGAACAGACCTGTATCAAAATTTTATGTTAGAGAAAGTAGCATGCCAAGCAATCAGGGAAAGGACAAACTAGTCAATAAATGGATATGAGACAAGTAATGAGTCATTTTGAGAAAAAAAGAGGTAGACTTTGATTTCCCATCTGTGCTGATGTCTTTGGCTTGCTTCTCCAGATACCTTCGTCATCCTTCGACACCCTGGTCTTTGCCTGAGAGGGGAATCTATATGGACTATATTAACATCACTGGGATTCATCATCCTGGGAGTTGGGGCCAGCTCAAAGAGGTGATCTGGCAAGATATCAGAGGAAAGGAGTGGGGAAGGAGCCTCTATCACCTCAGGCTATTTGTTTCCCTTAACCAAAAGTCTCAGCTCCTGAGATAGGATGGTCTTCTCTGCTTTGTCCTCTCTTTCCCCACCTTTTGCTCTTCAGTTCTGGGTGGTAAAAGCTCCTCTCCCTGTTGCTGTGGTCACACCATTGTAAATAGACCCTTTGTTAAACCGACCCTTTGGCAACCTCATTTTGAGCTTGCTCTCTATTTTCTACTGGACTTATTTGAAGCATATCATTCACAAAATTAAGACGTAAATTTATTTTTAAATTTATAAAATATTAAAACTATGGGAATATATTTATAATCTTGGATGTAGGAAGATCCTTTTAAAAATAGACACAAATCAAACTTCAAAAATGAAGGTGTGGATACATGTGCTTGAAATCATAATTTCAATTTTCTGGAAGATTAGATGCCTATAAGCAAAGTTAAGAGAAAGGTGGAAAGAAATATTTAAAATGTTTCTGGAACATATCAATATCAATTTTAAGTGCTATATATAAAGCATTTTTTGCACATAAAAATATTTTATATAATTATATATAAAACTACTTTAAAATCAATTTTAAAAAGCTGTATCATTAGGAAAACAGATAAGAACGTGAATAGGCATAGGAAACACAAATGGAATATATATGAAAAGATTGTTACTATTACTAGTAATCAGGATAATACAAATTGATATGAGACACTTTTTAACTATCAGGTGGGCAGAACTTGAAAGATCGATAATATCGAGAGTTGTTGTGTGAGTAAGGAAACAGACTCTCTTGTTCATAGTCAGGGAAAATGTTTAAGTTGGCACAGTTTTGGAGGGAAAGTCTGGCAATGTCTGTTAAAATTATAAATGTGTATCCAGTGAGATCCCATTTCTTGGCATCTACCAGGGATAAAAACTTGCATATCTGCTCAAAGAGGCATGTACAAGGGATGCTCATCATAATATTATTTGTAACAGTAAAAAAACAGAAAACAATCTAAATGTCCTCCATCAACTATGGAATAATTAACACATTCCCATTATAGACTGTGTGCAACAGTTCTTCAAAAGAGGTTGATCTCTATGTCCTGACCTGGAAATCTCTAACACGTTTTAGAGAAAACCCATTCAAGGTCAGTACATCGTGTAGACCATGACACCATGTGTGTAAATTTAAATTCCCATGAAAATGAAACTATGTTCCTTTATGTTTATTTATATGCATGTAAACATACAGATAAATCTAAAGAATAAACACCAAATTGATATCTTTGCTACCGTTGGGTAGGAAACTCTGAGACTCATTGGGGGCAATGTCAGGGATGTTTTCCCCACTTTTTCTGCATTCTGTATTTAACTATTTTCTATAGTGTCTGAAATTTTACAGTGTGAATGTATTTGCATTTTACCTATAAAATTGTTTTTTCTTCAGTGAATAGTTGAAGCTTGTATTTAATTCTTTCAAAAGAAACCAAAAAAAAGGGAAGAACATGGGGTTTTAGAGTTACATGGATGTGTGACTTGAAGAAACTTGTCTGATTCTCGGAGACCCGACTCTTCCTCTGTAAAACGGGGTAACTGTTGTGAAGATTAATCTAGAAAAAGCCTGAGAGAAGTGCAGCTGAGTTCCTGGTACACAGGAAGTACTGGCTGACCCTTTCTCTCTCCTCCATTTGGCCCTCGAGAACCTCAACGGCCAAGAACATGCCTCAGTTGCCTGTACATCCTGGACGCCTGTGCAGATAGAGCTCAGTTACATTTGTTGAAAGAATAAGTGAATGCACAGGCTATGTTGGTGAACTGTTAATAAATAAACATATGTTCACATGTGTTCATTGTTAATGCGTAAACAAGAGACACCGTTCTGGCTTCCTCCAGGGAGATCAAAAGCTTCTGGTTTGTGAGAACAAGAAGTCAAAGAAAATCAGAGAACTAGGCCAGAGAGATAAAAGTTTTTGAAGTGGGAAGACTCATCACATAGGCCTGATGTTTTCCAACTTTCTCTTTAGGCTCCAGGCTCTGTGGAGTGATAGGCCCACCATGGGTACGAGAAAGCCAAACCGAGATGCCATGTTCAGGCTGAGAGATTGGACATACTCTTGGACAGAGGCCAGGCCATATATGACAACAGATATCTGACACCAACCTTTGCAGCAACTGGCCTGGGAAGCCAAAGCACAACCTCTGAAGCTATTGGCCCCGAACGCTTAGGACTTGGTCAATGCCAGCCAACTTCTCTAATTTTTGCCCCCACTGCCTCCTCTATTTTTAAGTCAGGACCAACCAAAGAAACCCAAATACACTCTCCAAACCAGCTGCATAAGGTGCTTCACTTCTACTTAGCCACCTTCCGCTTCTCCATGCAAACCACCCCCGATCAGCACATACCCGCAGTCTTCTCCCTTTTTCACTGTAGAGCTTTCCCGCTCCTCTGCCTGCCTTTGAGTCTCTGCCAAATGCTAGTGATGGCAGCTGACTCCCTTGATACATAGCAGGCTCTGAATAAATATTCTCTGCTTGTTCTCCTTTCAGTGTTTTTGTTTATTCCCACAAGGTCTTCTCCCACATTTCAACTAGATACTAGATGCATGGTATATATTGGGCTTACATATAAAATATTTCATCTAAAATATTCTACTGCTAAATTTTTAAAAACAAATCTCCAATGTAAATTAATGCCAAGAGCTAAAGTTCTCAAGGAATCTGAACTAAAAAAGAAACAAATGATGCCCGGACAGATAGCAGCAAAAGACAGGGCTGAGTCTGGACAGGGGACAGAGGTTTCCAAAGATTTCTGTGAGCCTTTTTCCATAAGTCAGGCACAACTGGGCCCAGAAGCTGCACAGAGTGGAGTGCAGAGGTAAAATGCTTCCTATCAGCCTCTCCTCGGGCTGGGCTGGAGTTAACTACAGTTGTAAGCCTGTTGAAATGTCCACCTGCCAGAGCTACAGACAAGTGAACCAAATACAGGAATAAGACCTTGGGTGATTGAAAGAAGAGGAAGGTGGTTGGGAAGGTCCCAGCCCCTTCCTCCATGGGAAAATGACTTCTTGGATACTGGAACTGGAGCCCGGCTCACCTAACCATGACTATTTGCCTGTCTGAAATCCTAAAATTCTCACCATTACTCTACACAGTCTATAATCTATTTGAAATGTATTCCTATGTTTCCCAAACTGGTGAATATCAATAGATGTCTCAGTAGAAAAGGAACTTTGCAGTCAAATACGTTTGGGAAATGGTGGGTAAAACCAGGTCAAACATTCCGAATTAGTAGGAATTTGTAAAACCTTCCGTGTGCTAACATATGTTGCGAATCTGCAAGGAGAGGATAGAGTACACAGCATTTTCCAAACTTGTTTAACCACAGAGTTGATTTCTTGCCCATCTATTTATACCTATCTCCCCAAACATCATTAATGCTATGGCATACACTTTTGGAGACACAGTTTTGAGATAATGCTACTTCTCAGAGGGAAACTATTAGCTGGTGAACACCTCTTACCATCTCCTGTAACTCACCAAAAGGAAAATCAGGAGGCCCCCTAGGAAGTGGCACAAGAGGGCAATTTTGATGGGAGGAGGAAAAAAATAGGATCATAAAGTAGAGCCGGAGGCTAGTGGAGGTTACAATCAGGTCTTGAGTGAACCTGGCACAGATTAAGGATAATAGGTATCAAATGCCAGATGGAAAAAGTCAAAGATTATCCTCATCTGGTTCGTAATGTCTCTTAACTAGCCACAATGTCGTTATCTCTAGGAAGATAGAGAGTGGCCAGAAGAATCACTGTATTAGAGGAAAATCGAGATTCGGGCGAATGATTCTTATATAGCACTTTACTCATAATGGCCCACAGTCCCGTTTTTGAGTTGAGACGACTGAGGGCGGAGAAATTATGCAGCTTGCCTGATGCCCCAGCAAAGCCACTTCCTTTCTGCAAACCATGAAGTCTTTGATGGACCCCAGGGAAGGGGAGTGAAGTGTAAAAAGAATTCCACACTCACTTACTTTAGAATGACACAGCCTGATCCCGCTGGCGGTGCTATCCAGAACACTTGGATGCGCGTCCTCCTCCGAGGGGTGCTTTCCGTGACTGCGACAGGGCAGTTACTCATAAACTGTGTTTCTTCTTCATCTATGATCTATGGAAAACCAGCCACACATAAACACATTAAAATGTGCTTCACTTTGGGAAGGCTCTTAAGTTTCTGAGTTGACACTTTTCTTAATTTTATTTTTAAACCTGTCATTTTGTGTTAGCAACTCTAGATCCCCAGACACCAGAATAGTGCTTGGGATAGAGTCCCAGCCAATGCTTGTTTGAATTAACATGCGGGCAAGGGTCTGGCATATGTTCTGGGCTCTCTGGGACCTGGATCTTGGGTCAGCACTTTGAGAAACAGACCACTAGGTGACGATCTTGCTCATTTCACTAAGATGAGGTTTGTCCCATCTCGGGGAAGGAAGAGGAGAATGGGGGACAGAAAATCCAAAGCAAACACTCTCTATATACTGTAGCTAGACTTTTAGCTCAGCTACAGTTTTATAGCTCAAAAATAAAATGTTAGAAGAAAACACCCTTTTGGAGAAGAATCTCAAAGTACGTAAAGTTCCCCGGTTTCAGAGCACAGCTTACTTGTGCAATCTCTACTTTTTTAATTTGTGCATTCTGTTAGCATTCTCCCACATTAACCATCAAGGTTTCCTATGACACTGTGAAAAAAGCTGGTAGCCATTCCCATTCCCCAAGGCTGCTTTCAACATTTCTGCCGCTTGCATCTGGGTCTGCTGCCAGCACTCGCCTATCCTTGTATTAGAACCGTAGACTATGGATCTTTGGGGGAATCATCTAAATCCAAATGGCCTTAAGTGCCAACTCCACTTGATTGGTAGTAGCTATGTCATGAGTACCGTTAATACATTAATGGATAACATTTATTGAGTGTTTAGTACATGCCAAGCACTAAACTGTTTATCTGAATTACTCATTTAATCTTCAGATATAACCTGATGAGATCATTATACCCATATTGTATCTTTTTTTATTGTTGTGCAATTACAGTTGTCCCCATTCCCCCTGACACACTGCTCCCCCCACCCTACCTACGCCCACCTCCCACATGCAATTCTTGCCCCCTCCCCATGGGCTTTGTCCATAGGTCCTTTACACTTGTTCCTTGACCACCCTTCCCCTTCTTTGCCTCGTTATCTCCCTTTCCCTCCCCCTCTGGTTACTGTCAGTTTGTTCCTTATTTCCGTTCTCTGGTTATATTTTGCTCGCTTGTTTAGTTAGTTATTTTCTTTTTTAAAAAAATTCCCCTTCTTTTTTAGCACAGCAGTTAAAAAAATTAAGTCACACAAACTTATTAGTTCATCGTGTTTTCATCACTGGACAAAGCAAAAGCAATCATCTATTACATTTTATCTCTGTATTCTTTACCCTACTCCCATTTCCCTCCTCTGTTTAACACTTACTCCTAAATATTTAATATATGTTTTTCTGAGTGTGTGTGTATTACTTACTTGAAGTTATATAGAATTGTTTTGTATTTTAATGTGTTTTTCACCTAACCTTACGCTTTTGGGATATGTCGGTGGTACTGTGAGTGAATGTAATTAATTGATTCCGTTGCCTAGTATGCACTGCATGCATAGACCACATGCTATCTACCCACTGTCCAGTGAGGAGCACTTAGCTGACTGCCAGCTCTTGGCCTCCAGAATCACTGCTGCAGTCAAGATTCTCATGCCGCTCTACTTGTGAACACACACGAGGGTGTCTCGGCAATATAAACCACGTAGTGGGATTGCTGGGTTGTTAGGTGGTGGGTATAATCATATTAACTTCACTAATTACTGCCAGATTGTTCGGCAGAATGGCGATGCCCGCTTTTATTCTATTAGCTTTGTACGAGTGTTTCCATTTCCCCACATCCTCACCAGTACTGTGATTGTTGGACTTCCTAATAGTTTCCAAATTGAGACATGTAGATTAGTATCTTGTTTTAATACTAGCAAATTTGAGTATCTCTTCACAAATTTATCAGGTTTGTCCTTCTGTGAACTGCCTACTTAGAACCTTTATCAGTGGATTTTCCTGCCTTTTTCTTGCTAATTTGTAGGACTTTCTAGATATGAGTCCTTCATTATTTACAAATATCTTCCTGTTCCTCAGAGGTTCACCTTATCTTTAGAATTCTTTGTTTAATGGAACTCAATTAATTTTCACGTAGCCAAATCACCAATTTCTCTCCTATGGCTTGCACTTTTAAAGTTTTGTCTAAAAACTGAGATCTCAAAGGTATTCTCCAATTTTTTTTCCATTAGCTTTATAATTTTACCTTTCACATTTAAGTCTTCAATCCTTTTGGAATTTATTTTTTTAATGTGATGCAGTAGGGGTCCAACTCTATTTTCTCCATACTGGAAGCTACTTGAAAAAATTAATAAACTTTTTTAAAGAGCAGTTTTAAGTTTACAGCAAATATGAGCAGAAATTAGAGTTCCCACATACTTCCCGTCCCCACACATGCACAACTCCCTCCATTATCAATATCTAGCACCAGAGTGGTACATTTGTTACAACAGGTGAACCTACATTGACACGTTCTTGACACTCAAAGACCATAGTTTATGTTAGGCTTCACTCTAGGTGTAGTACATTCTAATGGTTTTGACAGATGTATAATGACATGGATCTATCATTACAGCATCGTACTTTGTAGTATTGTAGTGAACATCACTGCCTTAAATCTCCTCTGGGCTCTACCAATTCCCCTCTATCTGTGTCCCACCCCCAAACTTGGCAACCACTCACCTTTTAATAGTATCACTTATTAGTTCCAGGAGGGTTTTTTTTTAATTTTTTGCCATTTTTTCCAGATTTCTCTATATATTTCATATTGTTTATGAACAAAGACAGTTTCATTTCTTCCTTCCCAACCTATATACCTTTTATTTTCTTTTGCCTTATTGGATTAGGTAGGACTTCCTGTATGATGTTGATTTTAACAGGAAAGCTTCAAGTTTCTTACTAGTAAGTATGAAATAACTATAGGTTATTTTTTGGTAAATGTTCTCTATCAAGTTGAGGACATTCCTCTCTATTCCTGAGAGTTTTTAACATGAATGTATATTGGATTTTGTTAAATGCTCTTTCTGCATCTATTGATATGATGATGTGATTTTTCTTCTTTAGAACATTGATGTGGTAGATTATTACATTTATTGGCTTTTAAATGTTGAAACAGCTTTGCATAATAGGATAAATCCCACTTGGTTGGGTGTACTATTCTTCTTATGTATTGTTGGATTCAATTAGCTAGTATTTCCTTGAGAATTTTTGCATCTATGTCCATGAGAGATATGGGTCTGTGGTTTTCTTGCAAAGCATTTGTTTGGTTGTAGTATTAGGATGATGCTGGCTTCATAAAATGAGTTAGAAAGTAGATAATTGGTATAATTTCTTCCTTAAACGTTTGATAAAATTCACTAGGGAATCCTGGTGCTTTCTGTTTTGTAAGGTTATTAATTATTGATTCAATTTCTTTATTAAATATAGGCTTATTTAGATTGTTTATTTCATCTTGTGTGAGTTTTGGCGGATTGTGTTTTTCAAGGGATTTAACAATTTCATTTAGTTTCATGAAATTAATCAATTTCATTTGATTTCATTATCAAATATGTGGGCTTAGAGTTGTTCGTAATACTCTTTTATTTTTTAATGTCCAGAGACTTTGGGGTGATGTCTTTTCCTTCTTTTCTGATGTTAGTAATATATTTCTTCTCTGTTTTTTTCTTAGTTTGACTAGAGACTTATGGGTTTTACTTATCTTTTTAAAGACCCAGCTTTTGGTTTTGTTGATTTTCTCTAGTTGATATCTTGTTTTCAATTTCATTGATTTCTGCTCTAATTGTTATTATTTCTTTTCTTCTGCTTACTTTGAATGTAATTTGATTTTCTTTCTCTAGTTTCCTAAAGTGGAAGGAAACTTAGATTATTAATTTTAGATATTTCTTCTATTCTGATATGTACCTTCAATGATATAAATTTTCCTCTAAAAACTGGTTTTGTGGCATCCCACAAATTTTGATAAGCTGTATTTTCAATTTCATTTAGTTCAGTATGTTTTTTAATTTAGCTTGAAGTTTCTTCATTGACACATGTGATAGAAGTATGTTGCTTAATCTCCAAGTATGTATTTGAAGATTTTCTAGCTATCTTTCTGTTATTGATTTCTAGTTTAATTTCATGGTGGTCTGAGAGCAGTTACTGCATGTATTCTATGCTTTTCAACTTGAGATTTGTTTCATGAACTAGAATGTGGTCTATGTTGGTGAATGTTCCATGTGAGCTTAAGAAGGATGCATAATCCACTGTTGTTGGATGGAGTAGTCTATAGATGTCAACTACATCCAGCATGGTTGAGTTCAAGTATGTCCTTCCTGATGTGCTGCCAGCTGGATCTGTCCATTTATAATAGGAGGTGTTGAAGTCTCCAGCTATAAAAGTGGATTCATCTAGTTGTCCTTGCATTTCTGTTAGTTTTTACCTCTTGTATTTTGACAACCTGTTGTTCAGCACATACACATTAAGGATTGTTATGTCTTCTTCAACTATTGAGCCCTTTATCATTACGTAAGGCTCCTCTTTATCCCTGCTAAATTCCCTTGCTCTAAAGTCTGCTATGTCTGAAATTAATACAGCTATTCCTGTTTTCTTTTGATTAGTGTTAGCATCGTATATCTTTCTCCATCATTCTACTTTTAAGCTATATATGTCTTTATATTCAATGTGAGTTTCTTATAAACGACACATAGTTAGGTCTTGTTTTTTAATTCAGTCTGAAAACCTGACTTTTAATTGCTGTATTTAGACCATTGACATTTAAGATGATTCTTGATTATAATTGGATTAATACTTGCCTTATTTGCTACTATTTTCTATTAGTTGCCCTTGTTCTTTGTTCCTATTTTTGTCTTCCAACATTTTCTGCCTTCCGTGTTTTTTAAAAAATATATATTTTATTGATTATGCTATTACAGATGTCCCAATGTTTTCCCCTTGGTCCCTTTCTATCTGGTACCCCCTTCCCTCCAGCAATCTTCCCCTTAGTTCATGTCCATGGGTCATGCAAATAAGTTTTTTGGCTATTCCATTACCTATACTGTTCTTAACATCCCCCTGTCTGTTCTGTACCTACCAATTTGTGCTTCTTAATCTCTGCATCTTTCCCTTCATTTCCCCTTTCCCCCTCCCAGCCAATAACCCTCCAAATGATCTCCATATCTATGATCCCATTCCTGTTCTGCTCATTTGCTTAGTTTGTTATTTGGATTCAATTATTGATAGTTGTAAATTTATTGCCATTTTAATCTTCATCATTTTGATCTTCTTTTTCTTAAATAACTCCCTTTAACATTTCATATAATAATGTTTTGGTGATGAGGAACTCGTTTAGCTATCCCTTATCTGGAAAGCACTTTATTAGCCCTTCCATTCTAAATGATAACTTTGCTGGATTGAGTAATTTAGGTTGTAGGTCCTTGCTTTTCATCACTTTGAATACTTCTTGCCAGTCTCTTCTAGCCTGCAAAGTTTCTTTTGAGAAATCAGCTGACAGTCTTATGGGAACTCCTTTATAGGTAACTCTCTCCTTTTCTCTTGCTGCTTTTAAGATTCTCTTTATCTTTATCCTTTTGCATTTTAATTATGATGTGTCTTGGTGTGGTTCTCTGTGGGTCTATCTTGTTTGGGACTTCCTATGCTTCCTGGACTTGTATGTCTCTTTCCTTTACCAAATTAGGTAAGCCTTCTTTCCTTGTTTTTTCAAATAAGTTTTCAATTTCTTGTTCTTCTTCTTTTTCTGGCACCCTTATGATTCAGATGTTGGTACATTTAAAAATGTCCCAGAGGTTCCTAAGCCTATACTCATTTTTTAAAATTCTATGTCTTCTTGCTGTTCTGATTGAATGGTTTTTCCTTCCTTGTGTTCCAAACCGTTGATATGATTCTTGGCTTAATCCTCTCCATTGATTCCCTGTAGATTTTCTTTATTTCACTTAGTGTAACCTTCATTTCTTCCTGAGTCTTTTTTATGCTGTTGAAGTATTCAGTGAGTTCCTGAAGCATCCTGATAACCAGTGTGTTGAACTCTGCATCTGATAGGTTGCTTATCTCCATTTCATTTAGTTCTTTTTCTGGAGTTTTGTTCTGTTCGTTCACCTGGGCCAAATTTCTTTGTCTCCTCGTTTTGGCAGCCTCCCTATGTTTGTTTCTGTGTATTAGGTAGAGCTACTTTGACTCCCTGTCTTAGAACACCTGTTCAGTTATATGGGGTGGAGCCTTAGGTAATTGCCAGGGCGGGCCAACCGGGGTCAGCGCTCTGTTGCTCTCTGTGGGGGAGGGCTTGAAGAGGGAACAATGCTGCTGCCTGGCCTCTGGAGTTTTGCCTGGGAGGAGGCTGTCTCCCCACTCATACTTCATTTTCTCCCCATATGCCCCTGGTGCCCTTCCAGCTGTTGCCCTAGTGTTGAATCCCTGAGGAGGTGGGTTTGCATGAGTCCTAAGACCATTGTGAGCCCTTTAGAGAGGATTCAGTTTCTTCCACCACACCAACCACCACTGGTTTTTACAGCCCCATTTATGGGGACTCATCTTCCTGGAGCTGGACTCTGGGCTGGTTGGTCTGGCCTGGGGCTGGGATCCCTTACCCCTGAGGTATCCCTCCTGTTTTTTATCCACCACTCTTGGATGTGGGATCAGCGGTTTTGTCTCTGCGCCTCTCTGACCCACTCCAAGTCTCCACTCCTCTCTGCACCTCTCCATGTCTCTGCCCTTCCTACTTGTCTGGATGAATGTGACTTCTTTACATCCTTGGTTGTCTGACTTCCACACAGCTCGATTATCTGACAGTTCTGGATGGTATTTGTTTTGTAGTGTAGTTGCATATTTTGCTATAGATGTGTGCAGAGGTGAGGCATGTTTACTTACGCCTCCATCTTGACCTCGAGAATGCCTTCTGGGGTTTTAACTGAGCATTTCATATGATTCTATTTCTCTCCTTCGTAGCATATCAGTAATATATTTTTTTCTTTTTTTAGTGGTTGTCCTAGAATTTGCCTTACAATATATATTTACAACTAACCCAAGTCTACTTTCAAATGATACTCTATTGCTTCACAGATAGTGCAAGTACCTTATGATATGAAAATGTTGTTAATTCTTCCAACCTGTTCATTGTATTATTGTCATTTATTTCACTTATACATAAGCATAAATGAGAATATTTATAGCTATAAGTATACAAAACTGAATACATTGTTGTTATTTTGAGCAAACTGTTATCTGTCCAATCAACTAAGAAAAAGAAAAGATTAAAATTTTCACTTTACCTTCACTTATTCCTTCTTTGATGCATTTCCTTTTTTTCTGAAGATCCGAGTTTCTGACCTATATTATTTTCCTTCTCACTAAAGAAATTTAAACATTTCTTACAAGGCAGGTCTACTGGCAACAGAGTCCCTCATTTTTTCCTTGTCTGGGTAAGTCTTTATTTTTTCTTACTTTTGAATAATAGTTTTTCAGGTACAGAATTCTAAGTTGATGGTTCCTTTCTCTCAGCACTTTAAATTATTCACTCCACTCTTTTTTGTTTGTATGATTTTTGAAGAAAAGGATATAATTTTTATTTTGTCCTCTAAAATAAGGTGTTTCCCCCCCCTCTGGCTTCTTTCAGGACTTTTCTTATCTCTGATTTTCTGTAGTTTAAAAATGACATGCTTAGATGTAGTATTTTTGACACTTACATTTCTTGGTATTCTCTGGGCTTCCTGGATCCAGGTTTGGTGTCTGATGTTGAGAAAATTCTGTTGTTATTGTTTCAAATATTTCTTCTGTTTTTATTCTCTCTCTCTTTCCTGGGATTCACATTATGCATATGTTATACCTTTTGTGGCTGTCCCACAGCCCTTCAATATTTTGCTCTGCTTTTTTTTTTTCAGTCTTTGTTCTCTTTGCTTTTAGTCTTAGAGGTTTCACTATATCCTCAAGCTCAGAGATTCCTCAGCTGTGTCCAGTCTACTAATAAGCCCATCAAAGACATTCTTCATTTCTGTTACAAGGTTTTTTATCTCTAGCATTGCTTTTTGTTTTTTTCTTAGGGTTTCCATCTCTCTGCTTACATCACCCATCTGTTCTTGCATGCTGCCTACTGTTTCCACTAGATCCCTTAGCATATTAATCATGGCTGTTTTAAATTCCTAGTCTGATAACTCCAACTTCCCTGCCGTGTCCGGTACTGATGCTTTCTCTGTCTCTTCAAATTGTGTTTTGTCCCATGTAGCAGGCTTTTAACTTTTTGTTGACATGTGGACATGATGTACTGGCTAAAAGAACTGAGGTCAACAGGCATTTAGTAATGTGGTGGTGAGGTGTGTGTTTTGGGGGGACCCTTCTATTGTCCTGTTGTTAGGTCCCTGTCTTTTAGTGACGTGTGCTCCAGGATTGTGAACTTCACCTGTGCTCTTAGATTTTTCCCCTCCTTAGATTAGACAGGATGGCTGGAGGGGGCTGGGGTTGTGTGCCCCCCCCTTCCCGTAGATTAGGCTCCGGTAAAACAGTTTGTCCTGAGGGCAGGCCTTGTTAAGAACAGAATGCTCTAGCACATTAAAAATGGTTCATTTTCTCCTCCCCCTGCCAGAAGTGTATACAAGGGAATTTTTCTCTGATATTCACTGTGAGGACAGACCTAAAAAGTTCTGCTCACAAAAGTTCCGCTCCCCTCCCCAGTTCACCAAATGGGGGCCCCTGCAGTTTTTAGCTCTCCAGTTGTCAACACTGAGCCTTTAGCAATCTATCAGCCACAGTTCAGGTGTTCCTTCCTACCCTGGCATGTGGAGGTTCTGTTCTGGTAGGCTGTGATTTCCTGTGTCCTCCTGTCCATCTCTCTGATTTTGAGGGCTGTGGTTTGCCCTGTGATGGATATCAGAAGAGTTGTTGATTTATTTCCCAGTCTATTTGTATTTATACTTGTTGTTAGAGTGGAGGGGCAACCTCAAGCTCCTTACACGTGGGATGGGACATCAGCACCCCATACTGTGAGCTACTTTTATTACTACTTAATCCGTCTTTCCCTCACTCTTTTGTGGTGCTCCCTCTCTCATATATGGATGATGTAGACCCTGGCCCATGGGGTCCATGTGTTGTGGCTGCAATAAACAAATTCACAGGGACTACAGAAGTCCCATGGAGAAAAAGGGATGGCATGGCCACTCTCTCAAGGGGAGGGCACCTCGGAGTTCCCCAACCCTTGCCTTGACAGGCTTTTATTGCTGTTCTGGGTACATTACATGGAGGATGGTCCTCATTTACTATGCACAGGTTCACTGTAGGTGATTACCTTTTACAGATAACAAAGGAAAGAATGTTGCTAATTATTTCGAAGTGAAGCGTGCTACCGATCAAGGGGAAAAGTGGTTGAACTGGTTACACTCCATACTTGGGAGGTTTAGCACAGATTTTAGGAAGTTACTTTAGAGGTATGCAGTAAACATTTGCTGCCTCAGTCCAGGGTGAGGGAGTTTTAGCAAAAGCAAGTTTCATAGCAGCCTAGGTACAATGCAGGCCTGATTCTCCATGGGAGAACCTCTCCATGAGCGTGGGTCTTGTGTGCCAGACCTCGCTCCCCACTGGCCTTTCCGAGTGGGGGCTGGGCCACATTCCCCACACCATGTGGAATGGTTGCCTATATATGGAGTGATGATGTGATTTATTGTCAAACAAGGTTGGAAAAGGCCATTATTAATAATTGTTCTGGGACAACAGGCAAAACTGAAACTTTCCCAGGCAAATGGGATGTATGTTCAATGTAATCACATACCAGGTTCCTAAAAACTCATGCTGTTTCTGGTCGTTAATATTTGGAAGGGCAAGGCCCTCTTCCTTTCTTTTCTTTATCAACATCATATTATCTCTTTATGGATCTTCATTTTTCATCTGTGGTATAAATATTCTAACAGGGGTGTCCAACCTTTTGGCGTCTCTGGGCCCCACTGGAAGGAGAAGAGTTGTCTTGGGCCACACATTGAATACACAAATACTAGTGAAAACTGATGAGCAAAAAAAAAAAAAAAAAGGGTTTTAAGTAAATTTATGATTTTGTGTTGGGCCACATTCATAGGCATTCTGGGCCACATGCAGTCTGTCGGCCGCGGGGTTGGACACCCTTACATCTAAAAGCTCCATTACCTCTCTGTCATTTTATCTCCCTGATGTGCCAAAATCCCAAACCTAGATGGACTTCTCACACCTGTGCAGCACGGTGCTTCTGGACAAACCCTGTGATAAGGCTGATTGTCTCCTATATTAAGAGAGTCCTAGCCTCAAATGTGCCCTGCTATGGTGCTGTATGTATCTGGCTAACTGTTATTTTCCCACTCTTGACAATGATGATTTCAAATCTTCCCAAATCTCCCCAAACCTCTTATTGTATTACTTTGCCTGTTACCTTACAGAAAAAGAAAAGAAAAACAGAGGTTTTCAGATATAGAGGCTCTTATTTTCCCATCTGCAGCTACCCTGACCTCCCTCATTTCTGTTATAACACAGGAGCCTTACTTGGCTTACATCTCTGCTTTGGTGCCATCCCTTCTTCCTGACTCTAACAATTTCCCCTTTTCTCTCCTCCAGATTCAAGTTTTGCCCCCAACTGAATCATTCCCGTTAACCTTTGAAGCACATTTGAGTTTCTCCATTTAAAAATTAAGAGACACAGTCAACCCTCACCCCCTTCTGGTTATGGTGGTATCTCTCTTTTCTCCACCACAATGAAATTATTTGAAGGAGTTGGCTATACTTACTGTCTTCACTTCACCTCCCACTCATTCTCAACCCAATCCCAGGTGTTTTGAGACATATCACACTACCAAAACAGCTTTGCTGAGGTAATCCTTGGCTTCTGCAATGCTTAACCCAACAGATACTATGTAATCCTTCTCCAAAGACTCTCCTCCCTTGGTTTCTGTGCCATAGCTCCTCACTGCCCACCTCTCCCACTTCAACTTTCCTGTCCTCTGTTTCTCAGCTTTCTTTGGCTGCTCATCCTACTCTACTGTTTTTTTGTTTTTTTGTAATCCACACCCAAGGACATGGTTATTGATTTTAGAGAGAGAGGAAGTGGGTGGGGAGACAGAGAGAAACATTGACATGACAGAGCAACATTGATCAGTTGTCCAGTTGCCTCCTGCATGAACCCCAACCAGGGATTGAACCTGCAACCTATGTATGTGCCCTGATGGGGGATTGAACTCACAATTTTTTTTTTTTTAGTATACAGAATGATGCTCCAATCAGCTGAGCCACCTGCCAGGGCTCTACTGGCTTTTTAATTGGAAATTTCTCAAGTCTCAGTCCTAAGCCCTCTCTTGTTCTGACTTTATTATCTCTCTGTAGGTGATCTCATTCAGCTCATGTTTTAATTACTACCTCTGTGTAGATAATTCACAAATTTACATTGTATTTCTGGTCTTGGTGGTTTCTCTGAGCTCCAGGCATGGATCACTAACCTTCTATATTCTACTCGATTTTCCTCCATGGATCAAAAACACCTCAAATCCAATTTAGTTGTCTTCCCTCTAACCTGGTCCTATTCCAATTGTACAAGTCAGAAATGTTGGAGTCATCCTTGGCTCGTCCCTCTCTCTCATGCTTTGTAGCCAAATGCTATCCATTTTACTTTCCAAATATCTCTTGAATTCCTACTACCATCCCTACTGTTACCCTAGACTAAGCTACATCATTTTTAATCTAAAACAATGTGAAATTATCCTGACTAGTCTTTGTACTTAACTCTCTTGCCTTTCTTTGGTTTGTTTTCTATACTGCAAGCCAGAGTGAGTTTTAAAGACACAAATGTAATTATAATATCTCCCTTTTTAGAACAATTCCACATCTTTTTATTGTTTCCAGAATCAAGACTGAATCCTAACCAGAGCTGAGTCCCTGCCTTCCTCCCTCTCAGACTCATTGTGCCGCCTCCCTCGTTTTCCGCACCTGGCTATGCTGGTCTTGTTTTCTTCTGCCAAAGCTTAGTCAATTCCTATTTCCTTCTTGTTTCCCTTCCTCCCCCTCCCTTCTTCCCTTCCTCCCTTCCTTCATTGCTTTCTTCCATCTCGGCTCACTTTTCTCTGAAAAGCCTTCCCTGTCTTCTTTCATTCTGGCAACTCCTCTTCCTTATATGTTCTCATAGACTCATTGCTCTCCTTTCAGACTTTCTATCAGTCTTTTAATTTTATATGCATTTGTTTGATTCCTTGATTAATATCTACTTCTCTAACAATCCATAAGCTACATGAAGACTGTACTATCTCCTGGTGTTTTTCCCTCATTGTTTCTTCAGCACTTAGCACAGTGCCTGGTGCATACTAGGTGTGCACTGAAGAACAGGGTGTGTACTTGCCCCCTCCCTTTGGTTGCGAGATTCCTGGCTCTATTCTTGACTGCACTGTCTGCTCCAGCTCCCTTAATTAGACAACTTCCTGGATGTCCTTCTGACTTTGGACTTTGTATTCCTAGATAGTTATTAATAGCTTTGATAATAATAATAGCTAGAATTTTTGAGCAATTATCTGTTGGTCAAGGACTTTACATATGTTATTTTCACTCCCTCAAACATTATTCAGCCTAGCCTTAAAGAAACTATTGTGATGCAGACGGGTTCAATAACCTGTCCAAGTCCCATAGTGGCAGAGCCAGGAGTTAACCTCAGTCCTAGGCGGCTCTAATGCCTGTGCTCTTTTCCTTATACCACAGTCCCTCCTAAAAGTGTCATTCCCCCTTATGTTAGGTAGCCAGGCTTAGTCCCATAGAACCACATACACTGGACCAACCAGCCCCCAACAACTAAACACCCCACTCCAACCAACACACACACACATTTGGTAAATGTAAATAGTACTTTTGCTTCATATTTTCTTGAAGAGTACTTAGATTTCCTTCTGCAGCTTTATTGGCGTGAGGGTGGATTTCCAAACAATGTGATTTTCCTAGACTTGAACAGTTGGGCTCCAGTAACAACTCTCTTTACAGATGTCACAGAGAACTTTCACAGGTACCTTTGATCCTGAATCTTTAAAAGTCTTGGGAGGGTTCTGGGTGACTACATGGGGAAAACTAAAGGGAACTAATGTTTAATTAACACCTGCTATGGGCCAGGTACTTAATGTGGTCACATCATTGAATTCTTGGTAGGAATAATTATTACCATTTCACAGATAAGAAAATGAAGCTCAAAGTAATCTGGTCTGGATTCTGCCTCAGGCCTGTCTGAATCCAAAGCCTGTGCTTCTCCAAGTGGGCAAAGATCCCAGTGGGCGATAAGACTAAGACTGTTGGCCCAGAACTGAAACCAAGAAGAATGTTTTCCAAACCATAAAGCCTCCTCAGGTAAATACAGTTGTTTATCCACAACCTCAGATGCCAGATGGTAATTAAGTATTGAACAGAAGGGGTTGTTTCCTCCCATTCAGGGAATGCTTCCAAAGTGGTTTGCTTTTCAGAAAATATCAGCTTCTTTCCACAAGCTTTGGTCCTATCAGAACCTCTTCTTTTGCCTTTCCCCAACCCCCAAACGTCTCCACATTTGTCAGGGTCTAGAGTAGACTCATTGTGTTAGCCACCAACTAAATGAAGTTCCTCTAAAAAGCCTTCACCAATCATTTTAATCTGTTTCTTTTTTGAGTACCTGAGGCCAGAAAATTAAAACATTACAATAGAGGGTTTGTGTCTCGTCATAGAATTATGGTAAATTTTCATTTCCTCTCTGTGCTTATTGTATATTCTAAAGTTTCTACAATAATGATGTATTACTTTAAATGAAGAAGTTTCTAATTTTTTTTTGAAGAACCTTATTACAACAGCCCATGGGTAACATTTCCATTTTTTAAATATAGGCTAAAATAAATGTTCTCAGGTTAAGTTTAAGTTTAAAGTCACTTGGGGGGAGATTTACTGATCAAACAGGCTGTTTAACTCCCTGCAAGAGAAATAGTTTAAAGACCTGTAACTGTAACTGGTCCCCATCCAACCAGGTAAGAGAGCCAGGTAAGCCAGGTAAGACCCAGGTTTAGACAGGTGGACAAGGTTTGATTTCCAGAATTCTTGGCAACCTATAGTTAAGGCAATTGGTTGGGCATCTGGTCACAAACAAGCCTTTTCAAGTATTAGGGACGCTTTAAGCTACCTCCTCAGCATGACTTTAAAGGCTTCCAAAACTCTTCATTGGTCATCATCTTAGTCCCGAATCACACACCAAACCTATTTTGAAAACTGCATCATGACCTACCTTTACCCTGGTGTTTTACTTTTCCCTCATCCTGTTTATGGCCTCACTTTCTTTAGACTTGAATACACAATACTTCTTTCCTGAATCTAATCTTGAATCCCTTCCTCAACTCTGGTCTGGATTTTCTCTCCTGATAAGTTATCTCGCCCTTTCTGGTCCAACAGACAAAAGCCTCGGGAGATGAATCTAAACAGCATTCCCAGATGAAGTCATAAGCGTTCTAAAAAGTGTGTGGACTGTGAGAGTCGGCCGTCTAAGAGACTGCTCTGCACAAATCCACGTAGGTGGCCTCTTGGACATTTGTTCTGGAAACAGAGCCCCAGACATAGAGATCAGGGCCAGTGGTCAGGATCAGGGCTCCAGTTCCCACATGAGAACCGAGGATAAGTCATGTAATTGTAAAGGAACATGAAATGGCATCCACAACAGGAAACTGGGCCCATGAACATGGGCTTGCAACACAGTTTGCAGGAGAGGGTGGGTTTGGGAACCTGGACCTTGGGATTAGAAGGGACTTCTGCTGACGGGATGTGCCAGGTGTGTAAGAGAGCAACTCAGGAGCACAGGGGTCAGTGCAGGTCACCACGACCAAGGATGCCTAAGGAGGGGGACCAAAGTTTTGCCACGGCAACATATGCCATTTGGAATATTGATTTTAAGATGGTCATTTATTTCTTTTTTTTAAATCCTCACCTGAGGACCCTTTTTTCATTGCTTTTCAGAGAGAGAAGATAGGAGAGAGAAAAACATTGATTGGTTGCCTTCTGTACACACCCTGACCAGGGATCGAACCTGCTACCTAGCTACGTGCTTTGACAGAGAATCACACCTGCAACCTTTCAGTTACAGGATGATGCTCCAACCAACTGAAACTCACTGGCCAGGGCTAACACGGTTATTTTTAAAAAACAAAGACTCAGGAAAAATCTTTGACTTCCCCCTAACTGCTTAAGAGGAATTTAAATAGAGGACCTGTTCCAAGAAAGGAGAGATTACCATAGATAACTATAGTTTAATATAAACTAGTGTGTGAATGACAGAGAGGAACCTAGCAAGGTTCATTTGTCCAAAGTCCTCTCGTGTCCATTGTTAAAGATGGCCCAGCAAACATTTATTTACCAAACATTTGCTTTTCATCTCTCTGTGAATTTCCTTCCTGCCCTTTGAAATCCCAAACTACAACCCACGTCCCCACCCCCATTCCTCACCAAGACACACGCACACCTTTCTCCTTAGCTCCAGATGGCATATGAATCTCAACGTTCCAATGCCTTCCTGGGTCTCATATTGTTATGGCACCTCCGAATGTACATTCATAATGAACTTGGAACATTTTCTCCTGTTCATCTGTCTCGTGTTAATTTGATTATAGCCCAGCCAGAAGAACTTAGAAGGGTGGAAGGAAAGTTATTTTTCATGTCGCCACACCTACCAGAAATAGTGATGTGATAAACTGCAACTGGGGACAGTGGCTGCTTATGTCCTTATTGGTCTGGGTAGTGGGTGGGCTGAGTCTGAAGGAGAGAACATCAGTGTCTGAACACAGATTGTTGAGTCAGAGAGTGTAGGGGATGCTACAGGGTCTGGGGTGGAGAATGGGGGAAGATGTTCTGTGGCATCATCTCATACATATTTCTTCTCCAGAGGTTTGTGAGTAGTGATAGAATAGAAAGCACATGAATGTTTGAGTCAGGTAAGTTTGAATTAAATCTTGGCTCTGTCATTTTCCAGTTGTATGAGTTTGGCCAAGTCATGTGACCTGTCTGAGTTTGTTTTCCCATCTGCAAAATAAAGATAATAGTACGCATCTTGCTAGGTCAACAAAAGAAATATGTGAGATTGTATTTACAAAGCATTCAGTACCCATAATGGGTCCTCAGTATATGGTAGTTAGAGGACAATGGTCCTCCGTACCTTCGTCTAATTGTACTAACACAGAGAAAGACACCCTAAAGAGAACAAGCAGGGATACTTTTTTCATTGGAGGGAAATCAGAAAACAGAAAAGCAAAAATCATGAAACAAGCATTACTCATAATTTACTACCCCCAAGATAGTTACTAATATTCTTATGTGTATCTTTTCAGATTATACATATATATACACATATGTGCAATTCTATAATATAAGATTATACTACACTGTCTTGGAACCTGCTTTTCACTCAACAACACATCATGAACATTTTTCTTTTCTATTCAATATATGTCTCAATAAAAGTTTCTATTGGCTGCATAATAGCCACAGTTTGGATTATCCACATTTTATCTAACAAACCTCAGTGTGTTGAACATTTTGTTGTTTATAATCTGGGGCTATTAAGATCACCCCTTATGGGTAAATTGCACATGTTTCATCTTTCTGGGGGTAACACTAATGCAGATTATTACTGCTGGATCTGTCCAGGAAGGGTTTTTGAACCACTTCAGTGATATCTGAAAGAGATTCCAAAGAAAATAATCCCAGCCATTGAACCACCTCTTTCTGGTTTCCCATGTGTATTTTCTCAGTCTGAAAAATATTGGAAGGAAAGACAGATGCTTTGTCTTTTATGAAAGAACTTTCTATACAGATTTAAAACATTTAATAAAGATTTTTTTTCTTTATTGCTCTAAAGAGTAAGTTCATTATAGAAAACTTTACAAAGACAGAAAGGGAAAAAAATCCTCCACTGTTTCAATAAATTTGGTTTGTTTCTTGTATGTTTCTTTCTAGACTTTTCCCTAGTTACACTTTGACATTTGTAAACAGTTGTGTCCATATTGTGTGTATAATGTTATGCTTGATTTTTGGGCTAGGAGCCTCTGCACTTTTCCAGGTTTTCGAAATGAACCAGAAACATCACTTGAATGTCTGCATTGCTGCATTATCCACTGTCGCTTTTGACAGCAGTCCCTCCTCTAGCCTGGAAAGACTTAGGCCCAAAACTTGTCTTCAAAGTCCTACAAAGACTCTCACCTCCCAACCTCATATCCCCTCACCGAAGTTATGAGCACCCCTTTCTGCTCTAGCATCTCCTCCAACAGATTTTTATTTTCATTGTATTCATCTCTGTTACCCTTTCTGCTTTATATTCTCTCTCCCTGAGGTATGCCCTCCACCTCCCTGAGAACCTGCACAGGTGGCCATGAGCATTGCAGGTGGCCCCTCTGACACCTGGCTGTGGGCAGATGGCCTCCAATCCAGGTCGAGTTCCAAGAGCTAATGGATTGTGTCTTCCCCCCAAAAGCAGGTTAATTCCCCAAGTTAAATGGGTTGCTTCCCATATTGAGAGCAAACATAGCAGGCCAGGCTTGGAAACAGAGATGGACCAGAACATGTGGGCACTCTGAGAAGGCTAATAATGGGTCTCCTTTTAAAATGATATGCTCTAAATAGATGCCCAGCACCATTTGGAGGAGAGGCTGAGTGCTGTGTGTGAGAAGGAGGCAGGGAAGACTGCTGGCTCAGCACTCACTCACTCTCTATTGCCCTGGGCAGTTCAGCTCCCAGCCCTGAACTTGCACAGGTCACCCAGCAACTCCAGGGCCTGGAAGGGAGGCTACACACCATCTCTTGTCACTTAAGTGCTTCCAGAGGTTTTTCCTCCCACCAAGAGGCGATAGTGAACATCCTGGGAAAGCCAACAGCCTATTTACCAGTGCTGTGACTGGCAAATTCTTTAACCTTTCTGGAAGGAGTCTTCTTACCTTTGAAATGAGGCCACCTCAATAGGCTGGAAAGTTTAAATGAGTTAATATATGGAAAGCAGTTAGAGAAGTTCCTGGCACAAAACTATTGCTGTGTATACTATAATTACTGTGTATGACTTATAATAATAATTATTATCCTCATCATCATGTCCTGCTCACTATCAGTGATTCTGGTAAAGACTGTTTTCCCCAACTCATTACATTTTCAGCAACATTTTAGTGCTCCTTACAAACTGGTTCCTGGTACCAGCCCAGCTGGCCTGCACCTAAATCCAGCTTGGCTTTGGAGCCTCAAGTACAGTGGACAGGCTCCAGTGGAACTGGGGTGTGTGTGTGTGGGAGGGGTGTCATTGCCTGATCACTCTATCCACAGTGTAGCCCTTGGTTAAAAAGAAAGCCTTGCCCTGGCCAGGGAGCTCAGTTGGTTGGAGAGTCGTCCTGTACAACAAAAGACCATGGGTTTGATCCCCAGTCAAGGCCCATAAGTGAAGCTACTGACTGATGTTTCTCTCTCTCTCTCTCTTCCTTCTTCTCTCTCTCAAATCAATAACTATCCTCAGGTGAGGATTAAAGAGAGAGAGAGAGAGAATGAGAGAGAGAGACAGACAGAGACAGAGAGACCTCATTTTCCACATGGTGATTGGGGGACCCTAAATGGTAGAGGTGGACTTTGGGGGAACTGGTCACTTATCAGGGTAGGTAATCCTCAGAAAGAAAAGAGGTATCACCTTTAAAAGATTCAGGAAGGGAAGGAAGAATTCTCCTTCAAACCAGGTGAAATATGCCTCCTGGAATCCTGAGAGGCAGCATGGGGTAGTGAGGAGAGGAGGATGTACGGGCTTTGGAGACAAGCGGACCTGAGTCTGATTTCTGTCTTAGTCACTGAATGAGCTTGAATGAAGTAGCCAACCTCTCTGTGCCTCAGTGTCCCTATCTGTAAATTGGCTCGGTCGTGATGATGAAAGTGCCTAGCAGGTGGCTGAAATAGTTGGGTGGCCCATAGCTGTGACTTCCTTTGAGTTCTTAAAGTGACAAGCAGAAAATGTACCCTGACAGCACCTTCAGTGCCCAGAACCAGAAGGTGATGATGCACATGTATGAATAACTGGGAATCCAGGGGGTCCCAGAATGCACAGTCACAGCAATAATATCTAGCATTATGGAGTCCACTCTGTGTTCTTGCTAACACTTCATATCCACTATTTCACAGAAGTGGGGAGCCTGGGCTTATGTCCCCCATAACCCCAAAGCTTGTAACCACTGGACCCAACTCACGGTTGCCTTGTTTTCCACTTGGGGAGATGATGTCAGTTTTGACTCAGTGCTAGAAAATCACTCTGATAAACAGGTTTAAACAAATAAAACCATATAACTGGGGAATGCTATGCTAGGCAGGCTAATGCAGAGGAACTAAATCAGCCTTTTAAGTTTTATATTGCAATACAGTTGCAGTGGTTAATAATTATTGCCAGAGAATGGTGTGATGCAGTACTAAAAATGAGTAATTGAAAAGCCCATCAAGGTAGATGAGGCATCTTCTCACTGAATTGCTCTTGAGTACTTTACATAATTATTTCATTCAGATTTATGATCAGCTCAGCAGAATGTATGTCTCTCTATCCTGCTCTGCCTGAAGTTGTTCGGGAAATCTTTTTTATGTTGTGCTACACCCTCTGGGATGGACAGATGAACGTCTCTTGTGCACTAACAGGGCTTTCAACGGTTTGACTTCATTTAGCAAAGGACAAAATTAGGAGCAAAAACTCAGTTTGCTGAGAACCCTCCATGTCCCAGTCGCTGTGCTGGGCTTTATATGTATTAACTATGTTGGCACCTTTAAAGTCCCTAACAGTCCAGAGGGAGGACTGTGCTTGTCATGTCACTGAAGAAACTGAGGCTCAAAGAAATGTCACTTAACCAGATTTGCCAGGCTCATTGCGAACTCATACCAGCCTGTCTGGCTCCAAACCAGTGGCCTCTCCATGACATCACCAGCCTCTGGAAAGAGAAAGCTTAGATTTGGGGGAAGAGGATTGTAGTAAGTAAGGTCAGATGCAGAAGAAAACTGAGCCCCGCCAGATTTTATTCGCAACCCTGGCTCCTGGAATATCCGAGTGCATCCTGCAGCCCCACCCCGCCCTCCTCATTTCTTCATTCTTACAATGTCAGCACCTCCAGGCCCAGAGGGATCCAGACCCGTCTCCATGAGAGACACAGTTTCCCATGGCTTCAGACTCCCCACCCTGCTCAGATCATGAGGCTGTGAGCTTCATCAAAGGCACAAGCTTATCAGCTTGCCTCTCCTGAGAGCCCTCAGAGTGGGAGTTCTTGGCAAATTCGGTTCACTGGCAAGCGTGGACAGATGGCTGCTTGGATGAAACAACAACCTTTGTTTCTGGTCGTACCCATATGTCAAAGTGGCCCAAAATGAGGAAAAGTGGGAGGGAGGAGGGACAAAATGGGGCTATCTTACAGGCTGGAAAAAATATATATCCTTTTTTATACTGTATTTAGAAGATTATAAATAGAAGAAGTGAACTCTCAAGCTCTCCCCCCACCCTGGCAAAGGACAATAACATTTCCAGCAGAAGATGGATTTTTCTCCTCAACATCCCAGTTTTCTTCTTACTCTGATGCTTGGTTGTACTCTGCTTAAGTCAGCAGACATCAACACAGGGTCAAAAGGGGGCTCCCTTCTCCTCCACCCCTCGCCTTGAGAATGAGGTAAAGTTCTGCTGAGGGTATTTCAGAAGAGGCTTAACCAGGTCCTTCACTGTCTTCATTCTCTGGGAAATAAAACATGTCAGATTTCCCTCCTGTTTTAACATGAAAGTGGCAGACATTGCGCACGGACCTAAATCTTACTGAATACGGTACATGTCTGTGAACTTCTCCACACCCTGGGGAAAAGCCAAACTTTAATCTAACTATATATTAACACTAAGAGTCTCTCTTAACAAAGTGGATTTATGGAAACTCTCACTGGCTATTTGTCAGACACTTCCAATATGGTTGGGTTGCCTGCTGGGGGTTACCGAGTGCAGAACAAATTAAATACCTGAGAAGAATGCATTTTGTCTTTGCGTGCCTGAGGGTGGAAGGTTGGGGAAGATACACTCATCAAATCATGCAGAGAAGGGTGTGGGCCTTCCCCTCTGCTACAGGGGGCATATGAGCTGGGCGCTGTGGGGAGGGAGCTGAGAGCCTGGCTTGTGCCTGGCTGAGGAGCAGGAGATGTGAGTGGTTCACCAGCTGATGGATGATAGAAGAAGCTTTTCCAGATAATTACTAGAAGCTGGAGAATCAGCTGTTGTCCTGTCAACACAGTGTATTGCAGGAGAAAGATCATAATGGGAAGGGAGTGGGGCTGGGAAGAACAAAGGAAGAGAGAGACAGGCAAAGGAACCATGATTGAGTGCTCATCACTGGCCCTGGCCAGTGGTAAGGGCGTCTATTTGTTACTCATCAGTTCTTTGGGGTCCTCCCTCCCTCCCAGACACTGTTCCCTTGTCTTGATGCTAGACTAGCTTCTACTAGCGGCCTCGCTTTCTCTGGAAAACCTTCCCGAAACCCAGGGTCTGAGCCATATGTGCTGTTCTCTCTACCCACCCCATCACCTCCCTCATCAGCCTGTGTCCTTTATCCTCTCCTCTCCAGGGCTTCTTCACCACCCCACCCCACAACCTGAGCATTAGAACCACCTGGGAACTTTGTGAAACTAGTGACGCCTGGGCCCCACCCCAAAACAATTGAATCAGAAGTTCTGGGAGTGAGGCCAGGGTAGTAATGAATTTTTAAAAGGCCCTGGGGGATTTAGATGGACATTTAGGATGACATCATCTTGAATCATATCTGAAAGTGGGGCCTTACGTTTGTGTTACCAGCACCTAGCTCTGTGCCTGGCACATTATGTACACTTAATTAATCTTTACAGAATGAACTGATAGATTAATTACTACTACCACCATTTTAGAGAACAGGAAATTGATTCGTGGAGGCAAAATAGCTGGCTCATGGTGGCAAAGTCGCTGTAAACCCCAGGGGCCAGACACCTAGTCTGTTTTATGGAGCTCTGCGCTTCCTATGCCTACAGTCGGGTCTCAGCCAGAGCAGAGCTCAGGACGCCTTTATTGAGTAAAGACTGCACCTTGTCTCTTGCTTGGAAAATCAATCTGTTTCCCCTCTATCTTGCTACCAGCTCTGCCTTTGCCATTATCTACGTGGCTTTGCACAAGTCACATCTCTCTGAATCTGAGTTTCCTAAAATGAGGACACTGGATGAAATGGCCTCTAGAAGATTCCTTCCAGTTCTGATTACAGCAGACTGCCCTGCCATCCCTACATTGTCACTTTAAGGATGCATATCCAGCTATTATGCCGGCACCTTCTGCACACAGTAGCATCTTCAGATTTGTTAAGAGGTCTCTAAATTGCACTTTACAGCCTTTTCCCACACTTCCCTTCCCATTTGCCCCGCTTCCTGCCTCTTTCTTTTTCCCTCCTTTGGCAAGTGTTCCTAGTAGGCAGGCCGTGGTCACAAGAGCTGGCCTTCATCTCCTGGTCAGCCCTCTCTCCAAAGAGCAAATCCATAGCTGAGAAAATGTGGTTATTAATTTCTTACCCCTCTAAATCCAATTCCAGAGAAGAACATCACTTTGTTGATGTAATTGTAGCACAAAGGAGGAAGGGGACTTGTGTTTGTTAAATGTCTATGACACACTTGGAAGTTTTCATTCTGTTACCTTACTTAAGCCTCACCTCTAACTGCCTGTCCATTGTGCCTCTACAGTATTTTCCTCCAGCACCCTAGAGCACCTGAACTCCATCAACCATGGCAGCTACATCCTAACTTATCTCTTTGCTTCCACACTGAACTCCTACAATCCAATCTTCCTGCAACAGTCAGAACGCATATTTAAAATAATACATCAAATCATACTTCCTGTTTAAAGACTTCCAATGCTTTTCCATAGTACTTAAAATCTAAACTTTACACAGCAGTGCCCCCCTCACACGTGGTTTCTCTTTCTGCAGCTTCAGTTACCCGTAGTCAACCACAGTTCTGAAAATATTACTGTAAGTGCAAAATTCCAGAAGCAAACAATTCATAAGTTATAAATTGCCCACTGTTCTGAGTAGCATGATGAAGTCTCCTACCGCCCCAATCCATCCGCCCGGTATGTGACTCATCCCTTTGTCCAGCCTAGCCACAGTGTGTAAGCTGCCCACTCATTTGTCACTTAGCAGCCAACTCTGTTATCAGATCAATTGTCATGGTACTGGTGTTGTGTGCAAGTGACCCTTACTTTACTTAAAAATGTCCCCAAAGCCATTCACATAACTTTTGTTATGGAATATAGTTATAACTGTTCTTTTATTATTAATTATTATTAATCTCTTACTCTGCCTAATTGATAAATTAAGCTTTATAATAGGTATGTATGTCTAGGAAAAAACACAGGATATATAGGGGTCTGGTACTATCCTTGGTTTCAGGCATCCACTGGGGGTCTTGGAACAGATCCTCATGAATAAGTTCCCCACCTGATCTCGTCCCTGCCAACTTCTTGGACAGCATCTCCTGCCACTCTTAGTCTCGTCCATAACACTCCAGTCTCTTAGACACACTCCACCCCAGAGCCTTTGATGGTTGCTCCTGGCTGCCTCCATCCTACATGATCCCTCCCATAGATCTTAAAGAGTTAGGAAAGAAAAGAGTAGGGAACAAATTTAAATATGTGTGAGACTTCATGGTAACTGGTTTTCAGGTGAACCAGCATGAACCTACTTTTAGTTTTGCTCCTCACCTTTGCTTTCTCAGTGTGCTGCTTCAGGAAGTGTAGGTGAAGCAACTCAAGACAATCTAGGTATAAAGTCACAGGCATATGCAAACTGTGGTAAGGAACCAATACACTGCCTTCTCTTTACCTATTGAAAGATTTCAGTAATTCATAACTTGATTTTTTTTTTTAGATGATCAGGGAACAGAAGTTCAGCTTTGGGAGAAGGAAGCTAGAATTTATCAAACTATGTGCCAGGACTTTTAAACATGATTTTGTTGAATCAGCAGAACAACTCGCTGAAATAGGTGTTATGATCCTGTGTTACAGAGGAGGAAACTGAGGTTCAGCAGAGTTAACGATATTTCCTGAGGGACACACAGCTTTCCTCATGGACAGAGCCAATGTTCTACCCAGCTATATCTGAACCCAAATCTCAGGCTCTCTCCTCTGCCACACCATCTTCCGTCACTAAGCACATCCTTTCTTCCCAGTAAAAGCAGCCTCAGAGTAAACAACAATATATGAGTAATCAACGATTAACATAGAAAAATGAGAAAAAGCTGCTTTCCAAGAGCACATTTGAAGCCTCCATTTACCTGTGCTAATTGTAATAGTGTAACAACAAGCTGTTCTTAAATATTCATTCAATTGGATTCTCTAAGGGCCTGTCCTTGAGAGCTCAGTTGGCCAGTATTCTGAATCTCTAAATGTGCTTGAAAATAACCAAATGTCATTTCTCCCAAAGCATTCTATAGTTTAGATTGGTAACCAATTCAAAACGACTCTCTGTTTAATTAGTGCTTTTTTCTTTTATTCGTCTGAATCGTAAGATCAAACTTCAACAGTGTCACAGGCTGAGTGCCCTGCTGTGCTCTCTTTCTGGTTGTGTGTTGCCAAGAGAACAATCCTGCTTTCAACAATAGGAACAGCAATCAAGGCTTTAACAAAAGACTTAGGGCTTCTGGTCAAGATGGCAGCGAGGTAAATGCAGTACTTACATACCCTCAAACCACATCAAAATTACAACTAAACTACAGAACAACCATCATTCAGAAACCCCTGAAATCTAGCTCAATGGAAGACCTACAATTAAGGATATAAAGAAGAAACCACATCAAGACTGGTAGGAGGGGAGGAGACACGGAACAGGCTGGTCCCACACTTACCTGTGGTGGATAAATGTTAGGGGTGCTGGAAAGAGAAATCCCCATAACTTTTGGCTATGAAAACAGTAGAGATTGTGGCTGAGTGAGACAAAGAGCTTCTGGAGTCCCAGGCAGTTCCTCTTAAAGAGCCCACACACACACTTACTTGAACTTACTCCCATTGAGCCTCAATGCTGGGACAATAGCTTGAAAGGCAACAGGGACATATGGGAAGCAAGTGAAGTGTCTAGTATGAGGACAGGAGCTTGAGGGGCAGCTTTCTCTCAGACAAAAGTGCTGGCAGAAGCCATTGTTCCTTTTCTGAGCCCTCCCCCTACAGAGCTGGTAGAAAGGCACTATATCTGATTCTCCATCAACCTGGCTAGTGATTCCCCCTGCCCTAGTGATTCCCCGAGAGCTTGCCCCACCAACTTGTGGGCCCAGCCAAGCTGTTTCCAGTGGCTTCTCCATATAATGGCCTGTTATATGTCATGCTTCAGATTTCCTAAATTCTCTCAAAAAAGCAGCATCTGACCTCAGTGTGTCCCTTACCTCTTGCTAAGTGGCCTCAGGCCCAGCACTAGCAGCAGCTGGCCTTGGTTTGCAGCTTGGCCTCACTTGGGCAGTTCTAAGCCCAGCACAAGTAGCATCCATCTGCAAAGCACTTTGTAGCGCATGCCAGGTGGCCCCAGGCAGAACACAGTGGCAGCTGACTTTGGCCTGCACCTCCTGGGAGGCCCCAAGCCAGTGCAACCAGTGGGCAGTTCCAGACCATGTCTAAGCACCCCCAACCACCTCCACAAGCAACACACTTAAGACACAAACTCAGCGGGCACCAGAGCCCTGTTGAAGTAAGTCCTACCCTGTGGGGTGGGCCCCGACATAGCTAATCCTTCATGGTGGTCAGTTATCACAGCCAGTCCTTGCAGCTTATTGGACTGAGGGTAAATCCCTTCCACTGACTTGCAACAGCAGTTTGGGGTCAACTGCAATAGGAGAATGTACATAGCCCACACAGTGGGCGCACCTATCTGGAGTGCCCAACTCAGGTGAAGAGCTTACAAGACCCTGCAAGACACCTACTATATTAAATCACTCTACAAACCCCAGGAGATGTAGCAGCTCTACCTAATAAACACAAACAAACAGAGGGAGGCTGCCAAAATGAGGATACAAAGAAACATGGTCCAAATGAAAGAACAGAACAAACCTCCATAGAACTAAACAAAATGGAGACAAGCAATCTACTAGATGCCGAGCTCAAAACACTGGTTATAAGGATGCTCAAAGAACTTAAGGGAAGAGTAGATGAACTTAGAGATAACTTCAACAGTGTAAAAAAGACATGAACATCATAAAAAAGAATCAGCCAGGAATGAAGGACCCACTACTGAAATAAAGAATAATTTATAGGGAGTCAACAGTAGAGTAGAAAGAGTCAAGAATCAAATCAGCAATTTGGAATACAAGAAAGCTAAAAACACCCAATCAGAACAGCAAAAATAAAAAAGAATCCAAAAAACTGAGGATAGTTTATGGAGCCTCTGGGACAGCTTCAAGCATACCAACATTTACATCATGGGGGTGCTGAAAGGAGAAGAGTGAGAACAAGAAATTAAAAACCTATTTGAAGAAATGACAGAAAACTTCCCTAACCTGGTGAAGGAAATAGACATGCAAGTCCAGGAAGCACAGAGTCCCAAACAAGATGAACCCAAAGAGGTCCACACCAAGACACATCGAAATTAAAATGCAAACAGTTAAAAACAAAGAGAGAATCTTAAAGGCAGGAAGAGAAAAGCAGCTAGTTACCTATAAGGGAGCTCTTAGAAGACTGTCAGCTTATATCTCAACAGAAACTTTGCAGGACAGAAGGGAGTGGCAAGAAATATTCAAAGTGATGAAAAGCAAGGACCTACAACCAAGATTACTCTAGCAAAGCAATTACTTGGTATCAAAGGATAAATAAAGAGCTTCCCAGACAAGAAAAAGCTAAAGGAGTTTGTCACCACCAAACCAGTATTACATGAAATGTGAAAGGGCCTTCTTGGAGAAGAAGAAAAAGAAGGAGGAGGAAGCGAAGGAGTAGGAGGAGGAGGAGAAGGAGAAAAGTTAAAAATATGAACAACAAAATAGCAATAAATACATATCTAGCAATAATTGAATCTAAAAAACAAAATAAATTAACAAACCAAACATAAGCAGACTCTTAGATATAGAGAACATTTTGATGGTTGCCAGATAGGAGAGGGGTTGAGGGATGGATTAAAAAGGTGAAGGGATTAAGAAGTACAAATTTATTGTTAGAATAGTGATGGGGATGTAAAGTACAGCATAGGGAATATGTTCGATAATATTCTAATAACTATGTATGACATCAGATGGGTATGAGATTTATTGGGATGATCTTAGTAAGTTATATAATGTCTAATCACTGGGGTGTACACCTGAAACTAATGCAATATTGTTTGTCAACTGTAATTAAAAGACTAAAAATTATTTAAAAAAGACTTAGGACAATGGGAGTTGTGGGTGAACCCCTTTGTTCTTTACAAAAATAAAGGTCATGTGTGATCATTGGACTTTAGAAATGCAAGTCATGCCACATAAGAGAAATGGGTTTCTTAGAGACCCAATAAATGTCCTCTCACAAAAACTTGATTTATATAAGAAATATCCACATTGTTGGGTCCCTGGAGGAAGGAACCAACCCCAGCACAGGAATTGGGGGAAATAGGTCCTATGGTAATGCAGGAAACTCAACCTTTCTGGGCATTCATTTGCTCATGTAAAATGACTCAAGGCCACCAAACTCCCCCACAGTTCTCAAATATATGGTTGTCCTCTCAGATTCAGTCAGTTTGGGAAGGGCTGAAATGAAGCAGGGATTGGATTCCAGTGTTTCTGGGCCTGCTTTCCTCTCATGCTGTCTCCATCCTGGAAAACTGCAGCATCCATACTGATGACTGACAGCCCTCAGCTTGAGTCCCTCCTCCCTGAGGTCATCCTGGGCCTGATCGGTACAGAACTGCTACATATTTGAAATCTTGGTCCACGCAACTTCCTCCTTAAGACACTTCCTATTTTTCATTCATTCATTCAACAAATATTTATCACCTGTCTGCAATATGCCAGATACTGCAATACACAGTTATCATTGGGTGGTAACAGTGAACAAAACAAAAGTGGTACCTGCCCTCATGTGGCTTATAGTCATCCAGGTGAATTAGACATTAACATACCTTTGTTTTAAAGGTAAGAAATACAAAAATGTATAAAATAGAAAATGAACTGTTTCCATGATTCCATCTCCCAGAAAAAGTACTGTTAACTATTGGATCATATTATCTTTCTATTCTGCAACATTACTTCTTTTCTCTTACCATTTCATAAACAGCTCTCTATTTCTATATCTATAGATCTACCATATATTTTTATTGCTGCATAATAATATGTGCCAGTAATATTCTATGTGTTTCATTTGTATCAATTTCCTTAATTTTCACTGTAGCTTTATGAGTTGCTACTGTAATTATCCATTTTATGGCTAAGGAAACTGAGCCCCAGAAGGTGTTCCAGAAAGCTGAGGTCAATCAGCTGGTAAATGGCAGAGCCAGAACTCAAGCCCTGGCTGTCGGATTCCAGAATTTCAGCTCTTAGCTACTGTGTCTAGTATTCCATTGCCAAGATGTACCCTCATTTATTTTAATTAATCCTGTGTGATGGACCTTTAGATCCATTATCCCTCTTTTTTTTTGTTCGCTATCATAAACCAGGCTGCAATCAACACCCTCGTACCTACTATATCAGCCTACATTCATCTAATTCTTCCTATTGGATTAATTCCTAGAAGTAAAATTTCAGAGTTAAGTGGTATGAGCATTTTAAATTTTGATACACATTGCCAAACTGATAGAAATGTTGAATTAATTTACATTCCCACCAACTGCATGTGGGAGAGATGCCATTCTTTTCTCAACCCTTGGCACCACTGAATCTGCTCTGGCAGCGGCCACTGGGACCTCCTTACTTCCAAATCTGACAGCTCTTTACAGCCTCCTCTTGCTCAAAGCTCTGCCACATGAACCACTATAGACATGCCCTCCTGGAAAGCCTTCCTGGGCTTTTCTTGGCTCTCCTCTCTGGCTCTCCTCTCCTATTTCTTTGGCATTTGAAATCTCTTCACCACCCTCTTCCCTATGTGAATGCCACGTGTCCATGGGGTCCTGGGTTCTCCCCTTTTCTTCTTCTTGCTCCAAATACCCACATTCCTTAGTGTGGCAGACTTTCTTAATTGCAGGCCATCGGCCATTCCCTCCTACTTCCTTGTTAAAAGGACCCCAATTTTGTTCGAGGCCTAAAGTGTCCAGCCTCAAAGGATGAATCATGAATGATCTAAGCCAATCAGTGCTGTCCTGTCCCCTTTCATGAGCTACAGGTGCCTGCATAACCCGGTTCTGGCCAGTGAGACCCAAGGGGAACTTTGCCCTGGAGCTTCTGGGATTTTCTTGTACAAGAATAGAGATCTGTGAGAAGACCATTTTTTCCCCACAAGCCTCAGTCCTATTTGGAATGCTGCTGGGGAGGATAAGACACTTGGAGTTAGAGCAACCACTTTATGGGCCAGGAGAGAAAGGCCAAGTGAATCACAGGCCACCTGTGCAGGGGCCTGGCATCAGTGAGCTGCTGAACGGATGCTAAAACCACTCATCTCCAAATTCCTTGATAAACAATAAAATAATCTATAAGAAGAGCCTCAAATGGATTTTCTGTTCCTTATAGCCACACTATTTCCTAACAAATAGATACATAGAGGCCAGCTTAGCCTAATATTCTACCTTGATGTCACCATGCAGCTGTCTCTTGAGCCTCAGAACTATTCACAATGATAATATTAATTGTTAATAATAATAACAATAAATATTCATTAAGTACCTTTTATGAGCTAAGAACTGTTCTAAATTATATATATCACTTAAACATCACTACAATTCTATAAGGTTAATGTTAAAGAGCTATTAGTATCCTCATTTTATTAATAAGGAAACTGAGGCACAGGGGGATTAAGTAACTTGCCTAAGGTCATAAATCTAAGTGGCCAAGCTAGGTTTCAGGGTTCCTATGCCCAAACACGTTGTCATACTGCCTCTCAGCTACCTGGATAACTAAAGAGAACTCGAATTTAACACGTCTCATCCTCTGTGTCCCATCCTCTGTCTCCCTAATAAATGGGCTCCTCCTTCAAACCCTCTCTCTTGATCATGACTCCTTGGACCTGTGCTTCTCTCTTCTGCCCCACATCCAATCAGTTACCACCTGCTGACAATTCTACCTTCTGAACCTATTCCGAACTATTCCACTGTCCTAGCTTGCAGTAAGTGCCTAAGGGATGCTGGCTGCTGTGACCAGGCTCTTTATGATTGACCTGTTTCTGCTGTCTTGTCTTTCACCATCTAAAACCTTCCCTCTAACTACCTGAAAGGAATTTAGATAGAGGACCTGTTCCAGGAAGGGAGAGATCATTGCAGATTACTATAGTTTAATATAAACTCGTGTGTGATAGACAGGGTTCATTTGTCCAAAGTCCTCTCGGTGTCCCATTGTTAAAGACGGCCCGGCAAACATTTATTTACCAAACATTTGCGTTTCTGCCTCCATGTGATTGCCCTCCTGCCCTTTGAAGTCCCAAACCACAATGCCCCCAACCCACCTTTGTCCTTAGCTCCAGATGGCATATAAATCTCAACTGCCCAATGCCTCCCTGGGTCTCATATTCTTATGGTACCCCCGAGTGTACATCTGTTATAAATTCTGGACATCTTCTCTTGTTTGTGTGTCTCATGTTAATTTGACTATTAGCCTAGCCAGAAGGACTTAGAAAATTATTTTTTGTGCCCCCATACTTCCATTTGAGTACCTAATTTTGTAAATATATGGGAAGGCAGCATGGCTCCAGGAGTTATGCTTGGCTCTGCCACTTACTGGCTTGGTGCCCAGTTGCTCAACCTCTGATTCTTTATCTGTAAAATCTGGATAAGAACCCAGTTCTGGCTCCATCACAGGGCTATCATGGAGCTCAAATGAGAGTGAGTATGAACACTAGTTATACCCTGCTAACTTCTCTAGAAATATAAGATGCATTTTGCAAAAGGATCGGTCCATATTCAACCCAGAGGGGGAGAAAAAGGCTTTATTTACGGATGGGTAACCAAAACTAATGCAAATTAAGCAAAATTTAAAATCTCTCAGTTAATGCTTAGTCTAGAAACAATAATATTAATTAAAAAACACATTGACATTGATTTTTAAAATCTATTTTATTATTTGGCTCTCTATTTATGAAAGGGTGAGACTATTTTATTGAATTTTACTATTTTTATTTGTGACCGCATTGGTTTTCAACTCAATGAAAATGTTTTAAAGAAATAATATCTTTGTTTCGGGGCCTTGGATCCAGTTATACTCGGCCATTTGTTCAGTCTCAACTTGAAAAGTGGTTTGTAATATTTTCATTAATAATTAGTACTTCTGGAGAGTAAAATTACATTTCTCATCTGAACATAGGGAAATCCAACATGTGTGAGGAGGGCCAGTGCCAGTGAAATGGGCCTGACACTGGCGCCGAGACCCACAGAAATCTCCCTCAACACCAGCAATCCCTGGGCACCTGCAAAGGGGGTCTAAAGCTTGCTTTGCAAAGTTGCAACACAGTGTGTCCGTTTGGAAGCAAAAGTCTGCTGATCTGCTGTCAGCTGCTGCACGGGGCACATAGGTCTTACTGGCCAAAGGCAGCGCCTAGCACTTAGTGATTGATTAAGAAGTGTTGCCTGAATTGAAATGAAAAAAAAAAAAAAAGGCCCATTATCTTGTGGAGACGAAAGCAATTGTATGAGTCAACACCAAGCTTCCTTTCTTTCCCAATTTAAGCCACTACTAAAATGGTCATTTTAAAGTTCTATTTAAAAAGGATTAATTTTAGATTAAACCGGATATGAGCTGTCTTAAATTCCTTTTTAACAAGATTGGGCATATATTTCTCTTTTAATGTGAATATAAAAATATAACAGAAAATAAATCCTGCTACTCTGAAAACTTACTTTAAAGCACCTATTAGCAATAAGTGAACAGTATGTTCATTTGACAACTAATCAAATTTAGAGAAAGCATAACCAATGCCATAATTACATGGGCCCTTTTTCAAATAAAAGAATGACTAAGTTGACTGTTATTTTTATAGAAGTGTCTACGTTGATGCACACACTTTTGCCTTCTTGCTGAACACAGCACGACAGACAGGAACAGTAGTGCCTGATGCTGCTATCAGAGCCCATCCCCTTCCATCCTTCCCCTCCCCCTTCAAAGAAATTCGAACTGGAATCAATCCCAAGATTTTTTGACTCCAGGGGCTAACTCCTCTACTGCCCAGCCCTTTGTGGCCATCTGTACTTGACCCACGAGGAAGAAAGACAGTGACCTGACACTTCGGAGAGCCCTCCGGGAGTCCTGGCAGTGTGGACATTTACCCAGTCTGCTAAAACAATTCACTTGAGGCAAGTAAAGTCAATGGTGACCCAGAACTTGCATTTTTCCCAAGAGGTGTCCCTAAGCCGCTGCACTCCTGGTTCACTGCACTTGCTCCACTCCTAGCAAGGGCTGTTGCTAACCAGCCCCCATGGATACACGGTGAGATACTTCCGATATTCTTTTCTTCTTTGGCAGTGGAAACACAAAGGCTTTATTATTGAGCTTAAATTTATCCTTGTTGTAAGTGTCCATCAACCAAGTCTATGGACCAATTCATAAATTATTAAAATTGTTAAGCATAGTCATACCCCTTAATACACTAATTCCACTTCTGGGAAACTATTTTAATAAATTAATCTAAAACATATAAAAGGAGCTTTTCTGGTCAAAGATTTTTTTTCTAGTATTTATAATAGTGAAAACCAGGAAGTAATCTTCAAGCTACACCTCAACAGGGAAAGGTTAAGTGGACTATTTTCTTTTTCTTATTAAAAATGATGTCTATACTCTGGTTTCTATTCAGATCATATAAATCCTTTGCCTTTTAAAAATGATGTCTACCCACAATTCTGCTGCTTTAAAAAATTTACTCTCTAGATATACAATCGAATATGTGTGCGCACATACACACGTGTGTGTAAACACACATTTTGATTTGTAATAGGAAACAGATAAGAAAACAATGTACGTATATGGCCATTAACAGTAACTTCATAAAATAAAAGTTTTAAATTTCAAATACTTACACATCTTTGTTTTACAATAAACATGTGCTATTTTTATAATTAAATTAATACTTTCAAAAGCTATTTAAAAAGACCGAAGTCACCAATCTGTGTGAGTGGAGGCAAGACTCTAACCTGGTCCCTAGGAAATGTTCCCTGTGTTTTGTGTCTCTCAGTTTATAATCAACAACATGGCAGGTGTTCCTTCTTTTACTCCCAAAGACATGGCATGAAGTTGCAAACCTCTGGTGCTGAGGATTCCTGCCACCTCCCATGCACCCTGTTGCCCCAGCTATCCTTCTTCCTCACTGTGACAGGACATGGCACCCTTATTCAAAGTCATTGAGGATAAGAGGCATCAATGATACCGTTAACAGTTTACCTGGGGTGAAGGAATCCTACATTTCACGTGTATATCTGTTGTAAGGTGCATTCTGATTACTGAGTGCATTGTTTAAAAGGGCATTTTAGAATCTTTGGAATGCTGTTCTTGACCTCCCTGATGTGGCAGCCTGTCCTTTCTTTTCCCACTCGTGGCATTCTGCGTGCTTACTGACATGTCACTTACTGTTAAGAGACATGGCATGGACATAATGACTGGGCTGGGCCCACTCAATCCACGTAGTGTGGGCCTTCTGGGACTGCCTAGATCTGTCTTCCCAGCCTGCAACTTATTCTGAAGGAGAAGCAGGAACCTAGGTTCAGAACGGAGCAAACCGATTTATTAACACATGTGAAATTCCATTTGAAGGATGAGGTTGCTGCTAGAAACAGACGCATAGGGAAAAGATGTAAGAAATACCAGACCACAGTGATCAGGGACCATTTTGTGAGGGGGCAAGTCTCATCTCTGCAGTAACGCAGGGTATGTAAATAGACATTTAATATGTAATAACTAAGGAAGGGGACATCAAAGATAGCCATCCTTTTGTTCAACAAACACACTAATTAACTATCAAGAACTAAAATTTGTGTTGGGCCCTAGGGATCCCAAGATGATTAAAACATGCTTTGTCCTCAAGGAGCTTGCAGTCTAGAAGACTGAGGCAAAGAAGTGGGAAGAAAAGGGAAATTCATCTGACCCAAGGACAGTGGCAGCCTCAGAGCGGGTGGCTTCTACTGGGGTTGGGGAGGGGAAACAGGAGAGGCTTCCCAGAGGAAGTGTGCTGAGTCTCAAAGAGGAGTGAGCATTTGCCAGGTCAACCACTGAATGGGTTCCTTGAGCTACTTAGAAGACTGCAGCATATGGAGGATGCACTTAAAGAAAAAGCCTCTTTCCCTTGCCCACAGGCTAAATGGGGCCTGCAAGTTTCCACAGTGAGCACATGCTTGGCACCGCTAAGTTGTTCTATGCGGGAGCAGGTGTTAGTCTGGTTCCCAGATGTATCTCACCAGGGTCAAGAGCTGACCCGCATGTGGGATCTCAGCACACATTGCTGTGGCATGGTGTCAATCTCCCCATTTGGGCCCTGTGGCCTTGGGTGAAATGCCAGGGTGGGTGTTGGGACTGAAGGTGCCTGTCAGCAGGCTGGGTCTTCTTGGGCTGCAATCACTGTTGGCACAAGGAAGCTTTGCAGCAATGCATTATCAGGTACAGGAGTTGGGAGCACTGAGTGTTGGGCCTCTGGAAGGCTGTCCAGCAATGCTTGAGCCTAATTCAGTAAGTCAGAGAATTGACTCAAGGTCAAATCTGGCTCACGGTAAGGCAGGGAAGAAGGACTGACAAACTCCTACCTGTGGCCTATGAGCCCCCTGTGACCTGACCCTCAACCACCTGAGTTAATTGGAGGCACCTCACCATCCTACATCCATCCACTGTATACTGGCCAGACTGCTGAGCACTTTCCAGGCATTATATTGCTGCCTCACCCCTCACACCCTCAGCAGAGTCAAATGCTTTTTCTTTGGGGCTTCCTGAGCAGATTTTGAACCCATAAAAAAGAACTGAGATGACTGATATCTGCCCTGGGGCTGCACATACTTCTCCCATTCTATGCATAACATTTTGGTCCTGGTCTGTCCTAATCACCCACACAATTAGGAGAATGTAGTTCATTCTTATGGGCTCCCCATTCAAGAAAGAGAATGGTTTGTTACAAGAAACATCAGGATTTCTTAAAGCTGAAATCCTATTGTAATGACTCTTATCAAGGATGTTCTAGTCCCCTGGCTGGAGGCCAGCTGCATCTACAGTAGACTGAAATTCTGAAAGACGAGAGAAACATATGCTCAAGTCCGGAGAGGGAGGCTGGAGCAAGGTGAGACAGTGATGGTGTGGTTTAGCGGGAAGAACATGGGCACAGGACATGAAGCCAACTTAATATTGCATCTAGAAAAGAAAGATCACTTGACTTACCTGCCTTAGCGAGTTTGGGTAGCCGTAAACAGATGCACAGTACTCTAGTGAGAAACAGGCTCACATTGAAAATAGTGTGATCATGTTTCCCCACAAACTTTGCCCACATAGGTTACCTGCCTCTTCTATGTCAACAGAAGTTTGTGTTTTTTTTCCTTCAGGAAATCTAAACCTTCTCTCTTCTCCCCCAGTTCCTCTTTCCTCTTCATCTAGTCTCACTTCTGCTCACATCCCCCCTCAAACTCTTCCCTCTCTTCCATCCCTACACTTATCTCTATCCACACCCATCTTTCACATATGTACCTCTTCCTTTCTAAAATGAGCTCCCAGTCTGCTCCTAACCCACCCGCCTCTCATCTCCAGATGCCAATCCTCTTGTATCTCCAATCTTTCCTGTCTACCATGTTTCACCAGCCATTTAAGCCTAGTAACCAGCCTGTCTTGAGCTCCCAATCTAAATTTCCAGCTCTCTCCTCTTCCTGTCTCCGATCTGAGCCCCAGCTTTATCCATTATCTATTCATTTATTCCTGCAATACTTACTTATTGAGCATCTCTGTCAGACAACATGCTAAGCACTAGGCACCATAATGGCCCCCATATTCATCTCCTGGGAAAGATGGCCATTATCAGACAGTCATCAAATAAAAACACAATTATAGCTGGGGAATTTTCTACAAAGGAAATCTATGTGTGCAATGAGAAGATATAAGAGTAAATAAGGGTGCTAAGGAAAGCTTTTGCAAGGAAGCAACTGCAACATACGATGTAGATCCAAAGACTGAGTCAGCATTAGGTGGGAAAAGATGAGTTGAGTGTTCCAAATAATGAAAACACATTGATTTACAAAGGCCCTGGGGCAGTAGGGAAGTTGAAGTATTCACAAAAGACCAGTGTGTGCAGAACCCAGGGAATAAGGGGAAGATGATATGAGAAGAGAGATAAGTGAGGGCCAGACCTTTAAGGTGTTAAGGAATTTTGTCTTCTTCGTGAAACTGGTAATATATTGATTACCTTCAACCATCCTTTAATAAGCACCAGACACTTATCTAGATGTGAGGGACACAAGGAATTCAGCAGAGAATGAAAGAAAGTCCCGATCCCACGGAGCTGACATACTGGCCACACAGCCACAGAAGGTGCTCAGCAAAAGTGGGTGCAGGGAGGTCACCAGGATGGTCCAGGGGAACCTGACAACAGACTGGGCTAAGACTAGGCTGAGAAGAAAAGAAGCTGGTGAATTAGAAAGATCCTGAGGAAGTAGTCAATAGGACTTAGTGATGGATTGGTCAGGGGATGGAGTTCCTGTTTATTGTGGGATTTTGTTGTTGCTGCTGCTGCTGCTGTTAAAGGAAGATTCCTGAAGGAAGAGTTATAAAACTTGAAGGGAAGGATCTAACTGAGAGGAAAAGTCTGACTCTACGAACAGAAAGGGTTAGTGGCCATTTAAAGTTCCTGAGAAGGCAGGAAAGGGTTGTGCCCGGGGCCTAAGTAGAGGATCTGGTCTTAGGAGGAAGGGTTATTCATATTCTACCACTTTCGTAGGAGGGGTGGTGAGAAGTTTATTAACTTGACACCAACAGGTTTAGTAGTTATTGTCCAGGAATTTCCTCCTTCTCCCCCTCCCCCCCCCCCATAGAGAAAGAGACAAGGTCAGTTGATGAGAGAGATGTGGGAAGAGGTAGAGAAAAGTGAGAAATTACAGAAAATCAGCAAAAGGGAAGTGGGAAAGAGAACCTTCCAGAGTGATTCAGTCAGTTGCCTGGCAGGTTGAGGCCCTCCAAGGTCAGTGATCCTAAATGGATCTGTGCGTGAGGCAGAAAATATCCCCAGGACATATTCACTTCCTAATCCCCAGAATTTATGAATATAACCTTAGATAGCAAAGTACGTGATTACTTTAAGGATCTTGAGAAGAGACATTTATCCTGGATTATCTGGGGTGGAGGAAGGTGAACAGGGTACTAAATGCAATCACACGTATCCTTAAAAGAGAGATGCAGAGGAAGTTTTGAGAGAAAGAGACAGGTAATGTGAAGACAGAGCGACTGACTGGAGTAACGTGGCTATGAGCCCAAGGCTTCCGGCAGCCACCAGAAACCAGAAGAGGCGAGGAACAGACTCTCCCCGAGAGTCCCCAGGAGAGAGCGTGGTCCTGTTGACACCTTGGGTTTTGGCCCAATGACACTGATTTTAGACTTCTGGACTCCAGAACAGTGAGAGGTGAATCTCTGTTGTTTTAAGCCACCACATTTGTGGTAATCTGTAACAACAGCCCTACGGAACTAAGACAATGTCTATCCACCAATCTGCACCGCAGCATGGGTTCTCCAAGTACAGGGCTCAGGTGCAAGCACAAAGCAGTTATGTCGCCACTAACATGAAAATGTTACATTGGTATCTGGGCAAAGTCCTCTACTGGGACCCAGAAAGACGGCTGTGCAAGTCGAGGTTGCTTTGGAAAGAGGCCAGAAGGAGTGTGTGAGCGAGCATGCGTGTCCTCATACGGGCACTGTGAAGAAGCCCTGGACGTCAGCTGTCTTTGGGAGGTCAAGGGGCTGAGTGTGGGGGCCAGAATCCTTGTCATTTCATTGTTAAAAAGAACAACTGGTTTTAGGGCTGAATTTCAAAAGAAACTGATGGCAAGTTATGAAATGCCTACCATGTGCCAGGCACTGTGCTAGCGCTGAACCAAGCAATGTCCCTACTGGCGGAGTGGACATTGCAGTGAGGGAAAATGGCAAACAGACCAGCAAGCATACACCAGGTCAGTGATAAGTCAAATGAAGAAAACAAAAGCAAGATGAATGGGATTAAGACTGATGGGAATATTGCTTTCTAAAGTATGGTCATAAACGGACCATTTGACGGAAGATGATGTGTGAGCAGAAACTTGAAAGAAGTGAGGGGGTGAGACTTGTGGATACGTGGGGGAAAGCATCTGGGTAAAGGGAAGAGGAAATACAAAGTCCTGAAAGCATGAACCAGGGCTTTGCCTGAGGCTGCAGGCTCATTCAACCCACAGATGGTGTAAGGCTGTGAGGACAGTGATTGACGATGTGGGATAAGAGATGTCAAACCTAGAAGAAGCGAGAAATGCTGGTGAGATGGGCCATGTTGAATAATCAATTTAGCGGGGCAAAAATCTAAGGTCTTGAACTTTATTCCAAGAAGGTAATTGCACAAGAATGGGATTCGCAAGCTGTGGTTTAGTAACCACATAGTACATAGAAGGGAATGCCTTCCAACCAACACCCTGGCCTCTCCCAAAACAAAGGACATCAGGTATCAGCTGGGGGTCAACTGGAGGGACAGTTTTGTGTCCCAGGGAGAAGAAACCAAGACAAAGTAACTTGGCGAAGGTTATACATTCTCTCTAAAAGTGAGCTGAGTCAGGCTCCTACTCAAACTCCTACTTGGTTAGGTGCAATGGAAAGTGATATAATAATATATATCAAGAGCCTAAACACTATTTGATCCAGAAATTTGAGACTCTGTCCCAAGAAAATGATCTAAAAAGTAGAAACACAATGTCCATAAGGGAAGAGATTTTTGTCTGTCACAGTTACATTCTCACAGCCTAGAACATGTCTTGCACACAGCAGGCTTAAGAAATATTTGTTTAATCAATAAATAAATGGATAAGAAGTTCTCTTTATTAAAATGTACATTGCTAAATTATTTATAATGCTTAAAAATTTACCTAAATATCCTACAATAAGCTTCTGTTTAAGTAAACTGTGATTCACTCACTCTTTGGATTTAACTATCTTAAAAAGCAGCCCTGGCTGGTGTGGCTCAGTGGATTGAGCACAGGCCAGTGGACCAAAGGGTCACTGGTTCAATTTGCAGTTGGGGCATATGCCTGCGTTGCGGGCCAGGTCCCCAGTAGGGAGCATGCAAGAGGCAACCACATACTGATGTTTCTCTCTCTCTTTCTCTCTCCCTTCCCCACTGTCTAAAATAAATAAATAAGTAAAATTTTTTTTTAAAAAGCAGACATGATGGCTTAAGTAAAACCAGAATTGAGATCCATCCCATGAAAACAGTTAATCTGGAATGGAGGCTCATTGTTTTCATTTTAAAGATGAGGGATTGCAAGGCCACACAATGATTTATTGGCATTTTTAAGCTACTTAATACATATGTGATAAAAGTTCTTTTGGGCAGTAAAACTTATATATTATCTGCTAAACAATTCTATAATATATTTGAAAATAATTTCCAGACCTTTAAAAAATAGATGTGGAAACAATGCTAGTTCCCAAGCATGAGGTCATCTAATGCCAGCGAACAAGTGGGCAGGGCCAGAAATTCCAGCAGCAGTCAGCCATCAGTTCGGAAAATATTTATCCGCTGGCCAGTGTGCCAAACCTTGGTGAGACCGTGGGAATACAGAGATGTCTGCGGCCCAGATTTCTGCCTTTCTGCAGAATCTTGCACAACAATAGGGATTTAACACATCAGGGTCACACGGTAAGTGAAGAACTAGGATAAAGGGACGTGCACAGTGTGTGAGAGATCAGAGATGGGGCCAGGGGCTCTGTAATGGAATGAAAGTAGGACCCGAGTGTCAGGAAGCACAGAGGAGAAGGCATGTGAAGCGCAGAGACGCGGAAGATGAAGGGTCTAGGAGGGGCCGAAACTGTGTGATCCCGGGAGCAACCCAGAAAGGATTTCAGGAGACCAAGTCATTGATGTCTGTCTGTCTCTCCCACATGTCTGCCCATCTCTCCCACACGTCTGCCCCTGCAGCTACCAAAGATGCTCAGTAGAGAAAATGGCACAGACCTCGGGTATTTATTCCTTGATCACTGCCATTGACTGACTCTGTGTCCATTGTCACATTTTTAATTTGCTCTGTGTTACCTGGCCTATAAGATGCGGATAATCATAGTGCCTACCCCAAGGGAAGGGTCTGAAAATGACAGGAAATTGATTGATTGCTTTGGCAAATATTTACTGAGCACCTGTCGTGTGCCAGGCACTGTGCCCAGCACTAGGTGTGCTGCCGTGAAAGCAACAGACATCCCTGTTCTTCGGGAACTTAGAACTGAGAGAAAGAGACTTAAAGTAAATGAAGCAACTGGACTGGTTAGTGCCTGGAGGTGACTGTGGTGGTTTCCTCCCCCTGCTCACTGGCAGGTGCGGGGCCTTTGTCGAGGTACAGTTTGAATGCATTTTTCAGTGAAACTGCTGTGTGGCCACAGGTCACACAGGCCGTAATTGAGCCCAGCCAAACAGCTAGCACCCACATTGAACAGTTTCGTTTTCCTTTACTGGGTGCCGCTTACCCAGCAGCAATGAAATGTTTTATTCTACTTTACAGCCCTCCCAATCACATCACAGTGAAGAGAGAAGCCTGTCTTTCCCCTCATCTGGTGGAGACCTACAGACAGCTAGCTGGTCAGTTACACCTAAGCTGAGACGTCCGCCCACGTCCAGAGGCAGTTTGTGAGTCAGAGGACACAGAGGTGGGGAGAGCCTACACTAGGCTGCTGGCGTAGGAGGAGGAGGTGCGGACTGACAGTCCATCATGTCCAGGCCCTCTGTTGGGCATTTTACATAAATTATCTCCTCTGATACTCAAAATTAAGCAACTTTGTCACCTAGCTGGCATAGACAGAATTTGAGCCCAAGTCTGCTGATTCCAAAATCTACGTTCTTTCCGCACATCTTTTTATGAATAGAAAAGGTAAACTAGAATTGGAAGAATAATAAGATACAGGGTCCTTTTTCAGGAGGAAGATCAACCTTAAAATAGGGATGCTTTCTACTGTCACAAGAACCTGTGTGCCTACCGCTGACACTGTCAAACCCTAACGGCCACCTCTGGAAATGGGGGAGCAGATACATACAGGGCAAAAGTAGGTGCACAGTTGCATTGTAACACAACTTTGAGTTAATAAAACTATTGTAATAATCATAACCTTCATGTCTTTTTCCATACAAACAACTGTAAAACGACTTTTGCCCACCCTGCATCATGTGTGTGCATGCACAGGGAGAGAGAGAGAGAGAGACTTTAGTTTAACCTCATAATTTAATTCTTGAAACTAATAATAAGGAAATATATGAGAGGACCCCCCCCAAAACCAGAATTATCTTCTGGAGGGCAGGCCCCTTGCAGTGCAGGCTTCCCCGCTAGGTGAGTGTTCTAGGAAGCCGTCTGTCTCAGTGCACCAGCTGGCACTGTTGTGAGAGGCTGTGTTCAGCTTCAGTGAATATTTTTGAAGACTCTTTGAATGCATCTGTCCATTTCATGATGGGTGATTTACGAGTGCACCTGCCCACGCAGTGCTGAGTGTTCAGTAGTTTTTCAGCAAAACCAGCATGACCCTCCCTATTCCTTGGATCTGGCCCTGAGCAACTTTTTTTTTGTTTCCCAGGAGGAAAAAAGTCCTCAAAAAGAAGCATTTTACCGATGCGGAAGAGGTGAAACAAAAAACGGCAGAAGCACTAAAAGACATCAAGATCGACAAGCTCAAAAACTGAGCAGTGGAAAAACCATCTCGGTAGGTGTATTGCATCAGATGGAGAGCACTTTGAAGGTGACTAAAGTTTAAACATGTAAGAATAAATACACAATATTTTAAAATAAATACCATGGGGGGGGTCCTCCCTCATACATGCTGACAAAGATTATGAGTTAAGGTATTCATTGCAGTGTTTTTAGAAATAAAAGTAAAGAGAAAAAGAAAACAGGAAAACTGGAACCCTTATCTTGCCCAACATAGAGAAATGGCTGAAAAAATTATAATTCAACAGTATAGTGGAGTGTTATAAGGCCATTAAAATTCATGTTGTGGAATAATATCTAATTGCATTGAAATATGCTCAAAATGTCCACAAAATATAAAACAGGTTATAAGACCCTATATATAGTATGGTTCCAAAATTTTGTTGGAAAATTATATATAGGTATACATATATTTAAAATCTGGAAGGAAATGTACCCAAATGTTAATAGTGATTATCTCTAGATTAAAAGATGGTTACTTTTTATTTCTTCTGTTTCCTTTTCTATCCTTTTCGATCCTTTTCCATACAAAACAAGTGTGTGCTCTGCTGAAGAGGATGCTCAAGCCTTCCTAAGGAGTCTCATTCCCAGACTCAGAGCTTGTCTGCTTGGAAAAAAACTGGTTTTTATCCTTCCTGCTAGCAAACACTGGAGACCAGGGCTGTGGAGGCCAGAGGACCCACTGCCTGTCCCGGGCACTCACAGGGCACGCTGTGTCTCCTCCTTCTTCCAAGTTTCAGATAGCAATTTTAAAAAGGAAATTAAGTGTTCAACAGGAAAGAGGTATTGACATTGCTTTTTAAATGTATCCTTTTGATGGTTCCTTTAGGATGGCAACTCCACAGAAACACGTTACATTGAGTGAGTTTCTGAAGGGCAGGGGCAGGCATAGTATGTCATTCATTCTGTTTTATTTATTCACTCATTCATTTAAGAAAACTTTTACTGGGCCCTGGATGGGTTCCATGCACTTGGCAGAGAAGATAGACAGAAACGTTAAAGCAGGGCAAGTTTTAAAATAGAGGTGTTATGAAAGAGTGGAGTGGCCTTCACACACACCCTTCCTCTTCACCCCTTGTCCACTTGCAAACTTCCATCACCCAATGAGACAACTCGAACGTTATCTCAGTAAACGTCCTTTGTATTCTCCCAAATCAGCACTCACTCCTCACTTCCTGCAAATTTTCTCCTTTGCACACACGCAACCATCACAGCGCGAGCATGCTGCCAAACAGTTCTTTGCGTACAAGTCTCTTTACTCTGCCACAGGTAGGAAATGAGAGTTTCCCTAAACAGATGAGACCACCCCAATATCTAAGGCAATAAATATCTAGTCTCTCCTATAATTTATTTGTAATCCACCAGTATATGTAGCATACCAGGGTTGGGAATTTCTAATACCAAGGACCATGCCTCAATTATTCATTTCCGTATGTTCAGGGCCTAGAACATTGTCATTCAGATAGTTGGTAATTAGTGCGTTCATTAATTTCGGTCAGCAAATATTTATTGAGTGTTCACCATGTGCCTCCTACAGGGTGAGTTGTGAGAAACACACTGGTTAACGAAATAGATTTGGTTTCGCCCTACAGCTTGGTGGGGCCAAGCAATATTAGACAAATCAACCTATAAACAAGCGCACAATCATAAATCGTAATATTCACTTTGAAGGAAAAGTACAGGGTTCTGTGAATGCTGTGGAAATGTATGAATAAACAAATGAATGAATGAAAGAACACACTATATTTTAGACTGTGATAATTGTTCATTAGAAAGGTATGCTTTATAGGGGAAGAAAGAGAATACGGTGGCTCTCGCAGGATGGATTAAGAATCTTAACAATCGGACTCCTGTGTGCACGCTCCTATGCTGCAGCCTAAGACCTCATCAGTTTTCGTGGTCCTACCTCATGGATGACACATTCTGCACTTATGTACAGGCAACCAAAACTCCTGGGGTATTTTTGTCGTCATCTGTTTGATGTGCTGCCGCAAACCCAAGGCTCCCTTCTGGCACTCCTGATCCCCTCCCAGAGAGGCCGGAGGCCTTCCCGACCCCCCTACTTGAAATTTGGATCGAGGTAGGTGACTTTCTTGTTTTCTCCCTTAGCTTCTCACTCGATTTGGTCCATCGAGTTGACCTGCCCTCATCCTGTGATGCCCAGTCCTGATACGGAAATACACGTTCCCCTTCGCATCAGGGGGTGTGGCTGCCACAATGGGAGGCCCAGGTTCAAGTTGTTAGAAAGGGTGCTGAGTGAAATTTTTTTGGGGGGTGGGTTGTGTGAAAATCATCTTTGCAATGCACATAAGCAATATAGAAATGTCCATATCCTTTGAATTTTTAATTACACTTCTGGGAATCTATTCTAGCAAATAATACCAAATAAGAAAAAAACTTTTATGCAAGAAACTATTTTTACTCCATTATTTATAACAGTGAAAGTCAGGTGAAAAAATCCTAACGCCTTATAAGGGGCAGGATTAAGCTTAGGTGACTGTAACAACAACAAAAAAAGTTTTCTTATAAGCTAAGAATTCGTAAGAACAGGTTTGCAATAGCATTTTATTTTTTAAAAAGTGTGTCAAAAACTCTTAGCTTCTCACATGGCTCAGACCCATTAAATGCTAGTAAATATTTATTGTTAATGAAGAGATAATGAAAATAGTTTAGAAACAGGTGATTAAGAATATGAAATAATTAGCTATTTAAAAAAATACTTGTTTGTGTAGTATTGATACGGGATCTCCTTAGGCAAACAGCCCTTTATAATGACTCTTTCTTCCTTCGGTTGGCAGACTGTTACCTAAACTAGCTGAAGTAATATGCCTTCAGTTAAAATTAAATAAAGCAGTAGTATTATAAATTAGCAGCTTAAACTTCTGTCCATAAATATTTGAGTGTCTACTGTGTGCAAGGCACAGTTCCAGGTACGGGGAATACGGCAGCAAGCAGGACAAAGATCCCTGCTTCATGGAGCTAATAATTTAGGGGAAGAGGCCAGGTTATACTCAAGTACAAGCAGAATAGATAGCATGTGAGGTGGCAATAAAGGCAATGGGAAAAAATCCAGTGGGGAAGAAGGATAAGGAGTCCAGCTCAGGGATGGAAGCAGGGAGGAAGTGGGGAGGGATGAGCTTTCAAATCAAAGCATCAGGGTGGTCTCCCTGGAAAAGGGGCATCTGAGTAGAGACCTGAAGGGAGCTGGAAGGTGAGCCAGGCAGTTGGCTGGGCCACAAGCATTCCAGGCAGCAGTTTGTTTTTAGCAATACAATTTTAAAGGATGGGTGGGTTACTTTTGTGCAGGCAGCCGGGCTCTGCATTCCTTGTCACTTTCAATTAACCATGAGTATACCCAACCAGCTCATCAAAGAGAGACTCCTGTGTCTCTCCTGTCTGGCAGCCAGAGACAAATCCCCTAGTCGGTGCCAACATTGACACGCTGACCCTCCCCTGGAAGCAGAGAAGGCAGCCCCACCTCCTCTTGGGCCCTCTGCCAGAGTGGTGAGAGTTGTAACCTTTACTTCCCTGTAGGAAGCAGCCCCAGTCCCTCCCCACTGAGTCCAAAGGGGCATTAAGGTTCACTTTTGTTGTCTCTGTACCTGGTGAGTCTGGATTCTCCATGTGAGGGATCACTCATTCAGAAGCAAAATCACCCACTCTCAGAGTCCCTTTTAGAACTAAGAATGTAAACTTTAACCAGATTTAAAGAGGATTAGAATTTTGGTGTTGATGTTAAGTCCTCAAAGCTGTCAGATTTAGAGTGAGGGTGTTAACAGAGAAGTATATTTAAATACGTATTAATCACTATGTATATATTTTTAAAATTACAATGGCATTTGTCATTTCTGATCATCTACTCATGTCCCAACTGATGACTCGCTGACTGTCTACCACGCCTGTTGGGCGCAGAGGTAATCTAAGGTCCATGACAGGCGGACACTGTGTGCTGCATGAGGGCGAGGCTATGTCTGTTTTTCTCACCCTCATGACCCCAGTGCCGACCTCAGGGCCTGGCACGTAGGAGACAATCAATGCTGAAGGGTAAATGAATGACTCCAGAGATGACAGCTTTGGTGCAGAGAGAATACTTTTCTGCTAGAGTGGGAGGGGGCAAGCATAGAGACCACCACGTCGGAAGCAGGAGAGGCAAGAGGGAGGCATGAGCACCCTCTAATGTCTGAGATGATGGGAACCCAAGTGGAGTGTGCATTCAAGGCACAAGGTAGGGCAGGAAGGGGGTGAGATGAAGTGGGAGAAAATCACTTGGCACAGTGTTTGCCCCCTTCGCCTCCCATAGATGTTTGATTACTTTGGTTAATAAATGTAAACCACTTAGAACTATATCTGGCACACAAGCATTATTATGGTACACTAGGCATTTTTCATATTCGTTTCCCACTTTGATCCCTCGAGGGCTGGTGGAAGCAGTGAGGGGGTAGATAGGAGCAGACAGATATGTGATATGGTGATGGAGAAGTTCTTGTTGGGTGGGCTGGATCCGGGTCTCCTTTCAGCACTGCTTCTCAAACTCTAGCACGCTTTGGTTCCACCCCGAGGGCTTGTTAAAACAGGTTGTGGGGGCCCTACCCTCAGAACTTTTGGTTCAGTATGTCTGGGTGGGGCTTGAGATTTTGTATTTCTAACAAGTTCTCAGATGATGCTGATGCTGCTGTTCCATAGACCACACTCTGAGAAGCACCAAGATGTAATAAGAAAGGATGTCAGAAGTTCCAAGAGAAGGAAAAAGGAGGTATGCATAAAAAGATAGAAGTTCTGAAACAATTCCAAGTAGGACTGAATTATGGACACTGGCAGAAAGAATAATTTGGTCGCTTGTTCATTCAACAAACATTTACTCATGGCCCACTGTGAACAGGGCCTTGTATTCACCAGTCAGTTTGAAGGACCAAGATTTAACATAGCAGAAACAACAGTGAGTTGGAGAGGACTACCAACCTATAGTATTAAAACAGAACAGCATTAAAGAAAGAGAAGCCATGTCCCCACGAGCCTAATTTACATCATATCTCCATCTGGCCTAATTCAGGCATCATTTAAAAAAAATTTTGGTAGAATATACCTAACATAAAATTCACCATTTTAGCTATTTTCAAGTGTACAGTTCAGTGGCATTAGGTACACCCCTATGTTGTGCAGCCATAACCACCATCCAGAATTGTTTTCATCTTCTCAAACTGAAACTCCCTACCTGTTCATCAATGATTCCCTAGTTCCCCCACTCCTGCATACCCTGGCAACTGCCATTCTATTTTCTGTCTCTATGAATTTGACTATTCTAGGTAACTTATATAAGTGAATCACACTATTTGTCCTTTTGTGACTGGTTTCTTTCACTTATCATAACGTCTTCAAGGTTCATCCATGTTATAGCATGTGTCAGAATTTCCTTCCTTTTTAGGAATGAGTAATATTCCACTGTATGCATACACCACATTTTGTCTACACATTCATCCATCACTGGACTATTTTGGCTACAGTGAATAACGCTGCAATGAACATGGGTGCACAAATACCTGTTCAAGTCCCTGCTTCTAACTCTTTCGGGTATATACCTTGAAGCATCATTTCAAAGCAGATAAATTGTGCTTGGGTAAAAATTAAGATCACACTCCCCCATGCCATCCCCAACCTCTTTTTTCTTAGAACTTTACCCCTCCTGAAACTCAGGTACCCAGATCTCTCAGCTGCCTGATTCTAATAAATCATCCACACCTCCAGGGAAATTAGCACAAGGACCAGGAGGATATATTTTAATGCTCTATCGGCTAAATGCATGCATGGATCTTCCTGTCCCTATAATGGAAAATTTACTGATGCACTGTCGAAACACACCTCTGCCGGGAGCTTATTCAATCCTCTAAGGAAGAGTTTCTAGAATCAGACATGTGATAGAGGAACCTGGCCTTACTGTTTACGAACCATTTAGGCAAATGATTTAATCTCTCTCGTTTCAATTTCCTATTCTATGAAATAGAAATAAAAGTTCCTATCTGCTTTGTTATTTTGAGAAACTAAGATAAGGCAAGCTAATTAAATTAAGATAAACCATGATAAGGGAAAGCACTTAACCTAGTGCCTGGCTTACAGTAAGTGCCAACAACAACAACAAAAGACTGGCTGTCGTTAGCATTATTATGGGGCAACTCCTTCAGATACGTGCCAAGAAAGTTCCTGCTATCTAGGTCCCTAGGAGGATATTACAATGAGCATGGAATGAACAGGCTTACTAAGCCAGAAGCCCAGAATCCTGAAAAATGGACATGTTTTTAAATCACAGGATTCAAAATTACAACCTGGCCACAAGAGATTAGAAAATATCTTTGGATGGGAAAGATACTGCAGGGCAGGGTCCTCTGTGAAGCCCGCAAACTATATCAGAGTCCCCAGCAGCCAGCTATGGGTATAAGTAATCTTCCTCAGAGCTTTTCTTTTTCTTCTGAGTTTGCAAATGCCAGATAGAAATGGACTGCAGAACAATGGAAATTTGAGATGAGTAATGGTTACAGCAAATTTGGCCAGGCTCCCTCTTAGGATCGCCCCAGTCCTTCTGGGACGTGTTCGGACAACTCGCTGGCCTCTTTTTACACCTCTGAAAGGGGATGATGTTCCCACCACTTCCCTTGGAAGAATATTCGATGGTGAAATATGACTCACTGTCAGAGCCCTTGCCTTTGAGATTCCCTTTCTTTTCCTGACCCACTTTCCTTGTGCTGTGCTCTTTCGTACAAAGTCAGATGAAGCCTCCCCCCGGAGGAGATTGCTCTGTGAGGACTGACATTTAAAGACCATTACCACCTCTTAAACTTGGTCCTGTTCATTTAGCCAAGCAAAGCATATTTAATTCTTTTAATCTTCCCCTATAGATCAATCCCTTCATTCCCTTAATAGTCCTTCTCCTGTGCTTTGAACTCCCTCCAGTCTGGCCAGTCTAAGCTCTTGTTCAGTTTATACGTGAGAATTGCCAGTCAATCATGAAATGACTCTACAGGAAAAACAGCTGGGCCTCGCCCAGGTTCCAAGTGCTCTCTCGACGTGCTGGACTGTGCTGCCTAAAGGCACTGCGAGCCCTGCCTGGTGGCCAACCCCTGAAGGTATGCTTGAGGCATTTGCTGCGTGCTCCATTCTGGGTCTTTCAAGTAGACCTGGCCCATCTGGTCGATGGTCAAGTCAAGGGAACTGTACAAGAAGCCACCTCAGACACTTGCACTTCTCATTTTCCTCAGTCTTCTCAGTTTGTCCACCTTTCACTTGGTTTCTACCTACCAGGGCAATAAGGGCCACTGGATAGGCCCAGAAAGGATCTTACCTGAAAGGTCCCAGCATGGTCTTCTTCCTTATCACCCTCTCTGTTTTCTTTGAGGGCAATTAATGTGAATCCTCTGAAGTAGGAAGGAGGAGCAGCTGAAAGTGTCACTGTGGAGAGAGAAGAAAGCAGATTATAAACACAGTAGTCAACTGCCTTCTATTTGCCAAGTGGATCGACATGAATTCTCCATCAGCATCCCAGACCTGTGGGTCAGAGGGGCAGTGGGTGGTGGGAAAGACTCTTCCAGTTAAGTGGTGAAGTCTCACTCTCTCCACCCAGCTCCCTCTTACATTTCAGAACCTGCTAAATGCCTGAACTGCTATCTCAGGAATTCTTGAACTAACCAAGGCTGTGGTGAGTTCTCTCCCAGTAAACCATGGTTTGATAAAGATAGTCCCTGCTGAGCCACTCTAATCTTGACAGTTATCTAATGATACACTTCCCACTAGATCTGCCCAAGGGAAATCTAGCAGCTCAGAGCACAAATTGGCAGAGATTGCTGTGTGTTCTCCAAAAACACATTCTTTTTCTCTTGTGAGCACTCGCTTAGCTGAACCACATTGCAGTTAGGTGGAGAGCATGGGCAGACATGATGCATGCTACTGCCCACCTGACCCATGCAAACTTTCCACATGGTCCTCCTCTCTTCTCTCTTGCCTCTGCCTGCCAAATGCAGGGGATCCAGCAAAGGAGTCTGGTGTCCCAGGAGAAGGAGCCACAAGATGGAAGGAACCTGGGCTTCCTTCCACACAGAATCACTCACTGACTAGAGGCACCCACATAGTACTGGAAATAAACTTATATGGTAGGTTTTTGTTATAGCAACTGGGGTTGTGAATTTACATTATGCTCTTTCTCCTCACATTTACCCAGAGACCTATGTTTTCATTGAAATCTAGTTCAAGTGCCTTCTTGGCAATGATGGTCACTCCTTCTTGTGTATCCCCAATCTCCTGGGATGAAAATCTGCACTGAATTAAATTCTCTTTTTACCTGTCTTCTCCACTGGACTGTCAATTAATGCTGGAGAGGGACTGGATTTAATTATCTTTGTATCCTTAGCACCTAGCACAGAGCCTGGCATCTAATAGACACTCCATTCAAGTGCCTTGAAATGGACACAAATAGAGATTTAAACTACTTCACTGCATGATCAAAGTGCTAAAATTCTGGTCCTTACATGGAATTATAGACTACTAGAACCTCAAGCTATCCCAGGTATGCCCCATTCCAGCCTTCCAACTTCACAGACAGGAAACAAAGATGCAGAAAGGTCAACGGATACCCACAAGGTAGTCAGACTATCCAGAGGCAGGCTTAGGGCCAAACCCATTCCCAAATTTAATATTCCCCCCATGGTTGCTCATACTGAGTATATTCATCAGAGTATGCATATCCCACAAGTGTTGCTTATATATAAAAACTTTTGAAATGGTGTCGTTCCACGGTGTAGCAGTTGGCATGTCTGCATCATACACAGATGGCCCTGGGTTTGTGCCCACTGGAGCCATGGTGTGGCAATGTTTATAGGGGGCTTCCAGTCCAGATGGTCATGTAGGTAAGTGTGGTACACGAATCCTCCCACAACCACATCAAAAAACAACTAAACTGCAGAACAGCCTTCGTTCAGAACTGCCTGAAATCTAGCTGAATGGAAGTCTTACAACTCAGGATTTAAAGAAAAAGCAATATGGAAGCTGACTCAGCTGTGGAGGTCCCCCCTGAGGAGCAAGGTATCCCAGTCCCACACCAGGCCCCCGTAGCCTAACGTTCCAATGCCAGGAAGAGAAGTTCCCATAACTTCTGGTTGTAAAAACCAGTGGGGATTGAGGTGGAGGGAAATGGAGGGCTTCTGGAATCCCAGGCAATTCCTCTTAAAGGGCCCATGCATGGAATTACTTTGACTCATTGCCTCTGAGTTCCAGTGCTGGAACAGCAGTTTGAAAGAAACCAGAGACAATTGGGTAGGAACTGAATGGCCCAGCATCAGGGAGACAGCAGACAAAAATGCTGGCAGAAGCCATTTTTTCTTTCCTGAGACCCACCACCTTCACACAAAGCTAGTAGGTGGGCCCCATATCTGAGTCTCCATCTACCTGGCTAACATTATTTGCCCAGCCCTGGTGATTCCCTAAGACCCCACCCCCCCAACTTGTGGGCCCACCCAAGCTGTTTCCAGTGGCTTATTGCTACAAATGGCCTGACTTGGCTCATGCTTCAGACTTTCCTAACATCCTTCAGACAAGCAGCATCTGCGAAGGAAATAGACACGCAAGTCCAGAATGCACAGAGTCTCAAACAAGATGAACCCAAAGGGGCCTACACCAAGACACATTATAATTAAAATGCAAACAGTTAGAGACGAGGAGAGAATCTTAAAAGCAGCAAGAGAAAAGCAGTTAGTTACCTACAAGGGAGCTCTCAGGAGACTGTCAGCTGATTTCTCAACAGAAACTTTGCAGGCCAGAAGGGATTGGCAAAAAGTATTCCAAGTGATAAAAGAGCAAGGATCTGCAATAAAAATTACTCTATCCAGCAAAGCCATCATTTAGAATCAAAGGACATATAAAGAACTTCCCAGACAAGAAAAAGCTAAAGGAACCAGTATTACATGAAATGTTAAAGGTTCTTCTTTAAGAAGAATAAGAAGAAAAAAAAGTCAAAAATATGAACACTAAAATGGCAGTAAATACATATTTATTAACAATTGAGTCTAAACAACAAAATAAATGAACAAGTAGAACAGAAACAGACATGTAGATACAGAGAACGATGTGACAGTTTTCAGAAAAGATGGGGTTTGGGGGGTGGGTGAAAAAGGATTTATCAGAATGACCACTTAGTAAGTTATATGATGTCTAATCACTGGGGGGTACACCTGAAGCTAATATAATATTGTATGTCAACTGTAATTGAAAAATTTAAAAGTGATTAAAATTTTTTTTAATTAATTAATTTAACATAATATTTATGCAATTCTGATAAGTTGAATAAATTTAGTCTTCCAAATTCCTCAGACTAGTTTCAGTCCTGAAAATGAAGCACCCTAAAACTCCAAAAACTAAAACCACCATCTTGGATAATGTAGCAGTGGTCCATGAGCCACCAATACTTCTCAGAGGAGAACTTTGAGACACAAAGATTGCAAATTTCATGCTATGATTGGTCAGTTCATTCCATAAAAGTAAAGGAGCATTCTTATTGGCTATTGGTGTCTATAAAAGGTCAGACAGAAAGGAAGGAAGGAAGCATGAGGGGGAAAGCGCTATAATGTATAGTAGGAAAATCACAGTGTTCAGCAGTGGCAAGCAGAAAATTATGGTTATGATGTCAGAAGAAAGAACTGATATCTCTGAGGGACAGACAGACAGGCCCAAAGCAGTCTGAGGCTATCTAGGGTGGAGTGGGGTGGCTTTCAAGGCCACAATTCTGGAGGAAGGGAAGCAGACAATAGAGGTGCTCTGCTCAGATCCCCTCAAATTCATTTTTACTATTTTAAAGTGACCCTAATACTGATGTGTCTTTGTTTCTAGCAGTCAGCACCTGTGGCCCTCACGTCACTGGAGGCTGCTCTGCCTAACATGAAAGTCCCAGCTGCTTACATCAGGGGAGGACAACTCTGAGGGGCACCTGCCACTTCAAAATGGTTTGTCAGGATCAGACTGAAACTCTTCTTAGGGACCTCCCATGAGGTCACAGCCTGTCAGGGCCTTTGCCCTTGTCTGTCTTGTTTCTCTACCCCCTTACTGGTTGCCCCTGGGATCACTTCCTAATAAGTCACTTGCACCCAAATCCTCGTGTGAGGGCTTATGTTATGGGTTAAGTTGTGTCGTCCAAAAATATACATTGCAATCCTACCCGCTGTGCCTGGAAATGTGACCTTATATGGAAACAGTATCTTTGCAGGTGTAATTAGTTAGCACGAGATCCTACTGAATTAGAGTGGACTCTAAATCCAATATGACTGGTGTCCTTAGAAGAAGCTACACAGAGACACAGGGAAGAATGCCAGGTGACGACAGAAGCAGAGATTGGAGTGATGCACCTACAAGCCAAGGAACAGCAAAGACTGTCACCAGAACAAGGACAGCCATGGAAGAAATGCCCCCTCCGGGCCTCCAGAAGGAACCAATCTGCTGACACGCTGGTTTCAGACTTTAGCCTCCAGAACTGTGAGAGAACACACGTCTGTTGTTGTAAGCCTCTGGTTTGTAGTACTATGTGTGGCAGTCCCAGGAAGTGAATACAGTCTGCTCTGGGGAGCCCAGCCTCAGACAGACAGTCAATCCCTGCTGCACAGCCACTGGATTCAGCATGAAGCTCAAACTCCATAGAGTACAAGGCCCTCAGCCTCTGCCTCTCCAGCCTCACCAACCACATTCCCATTCCCTGCCACACCACATTCCGGTCCTGGGACTCACTCACTGGCAGTTTCCTGGAAGGCTTATCACTTCACCCTGCAGCATTTTTCTCCACAGGCTACTCATATGTCTGCAATGTTCCACTTCCTCCATTCCTAACAAACTCCTTCAAAAATCAGCTTTAAAATAATCAGCTGTAAAAATAAATACCTATACAATGGGCATAATAATAGCACTTACCTCATAGTATCATATTAATTCACTTATGCTTCACTTTTGTGAATTAATACATGTAGAGTCCTTAAAAATCATTTTGGCAAATAACAGACATGTAATAAATATTAGCTCTTGCTATTATCAGTGATGAGACTATCACATTAATTATATTTTGTGTATAAGTGTTTGTTTACCCATTTGTAAGGCCTTCCAAGGCAAGAACCACTTCTGAGCTCAGCATAGTGATTAGCACAGAGTTGATGTACAATTGAATGTACTGCATGGATTAGTAGGCTCAGTATTATGAAGATGTCAGATCTTCTCAAATTGATTTATAGATTTAGTGCAATCTACATTAAAATCCCAGCATGTTTTTATGATATTGATAAACCAATTCTAAAATTTGTATGAAAGTGCAAAGGGCTGAGGATATCTAAGGTAATCGAGAAAGAAGGACAAAGTTGGAGGGTTTGTGCTGCCACGTATCAGGACCGCACACCTGCAGAGATGCAATGGGTTACGAGAGCAAGGAAGAAACATAGGCCCACTGAACAGTGTGGGGTGCAGAGAGGTTTCACAAAGAGTGGAAACTGGATTTATGATAAAGAATGTACTTCAGAGCAGTGGGAGAAAGACAGTGTTTTCAATAGATGGTGCCAGGAAAACTAGACAACCATACAGAAAATGGTGAATCTTGGCCTTTGTGTCACATCACACAAAAATCAGTTTCACACAGGTTATAGAGCTAAATGTGAAAAGTAAAACAGTAAAGTTTGTAGAAGATAGCATAGGATGAAATGTGAACAACCTAAGAAATTTTTAAACTGGACATTACAAAGAACTGATAATTAAGGAGAAGCTATATAGAAGGGATGCTATTAATATTTTTTCTCATCAAACAACGCCATTAGGAAAAAGTAAGTTACAGTGTGGAAGAAGATATTTTCAATCCGTATAACCAACAATTAACTTTTATCCAGAATATATAAAGAAATCTTTCAGATCAATAAAAAAAAAAAGATGAACAACCTAATAGAGAAAAACAGGCAAAACACATGAGCTACCATTTCACTAAAGAAGGTACCCAAAGCCAACAAACATATGAAAAGGCACTCATTAGTCCACAGGGAAATAAAGATTAAATCCACAATAAAATACTACTGTGTGTCCACCAGATTGACTAAATTTAAAAGGATCAACAACATCAAATGTTGTTAACTGGAATTCTCGCAGTGTCGATAAGTGGAAAATGAATGATTTTCCCTGGAAAACTCTTCAGCAGTATTTACTGAAGCTGAACATATAGATACCCACAACCCAGCACTGCCACTCATAAGTCAACAGAAATGCATACATACGTGTAACCACACCACATGTATAAGAATGTTCAGAGTAATGTTATATGTAACAGCACCTGCTGCAAACACTCAAATGTGCATCAGCAGTAGAATAGATATATATGTATATTGTGACATATTCACAGAACTGAATGCTTTATAGTAATGAAAATGAACAAATTGCTGCTACATACAACATGGTTAAGTCTCACAAACATAATGTTGAGTAGAAGAAGATAGACACAAAAGAATACAAAAGGTATGATTACATTTATATACATAGTTACATAACGTTCAAACAACAGGTAAAGTAACCTATGATACTAGAGATCTGGACAGTGGTTATATATGTGGGAAAGGGGAGTGAGTACTGATTTGAAGGGGACACAGGGATGCTTCTGGAATGGTAGTCATATTTGTTGTTGTTCTTGTTCTTGTTCTTGTTGTTTAAGAGAGAGGGGAAAGGATGGAGAAAGAGAGGGAGAGAAAAATTATGTCCTGGCTGCCTTCCGTTTGTGCCCTGACTGGGAATCGAACCTGTGACCCTTTGCTTTGTGGGATCATACCCAACCAACCAAGTCACACTGGTCAGGGCTCAAATTCTATTTCTTGACCTGGATGCCAACTGTGTGAGTGTATTCAACATGTTATAATTCACTAAGCTGCATGATTAGTGAACATTTCTGTATGTAAGTAACATTTTGATTAAATGTTTCTGAATGATAAATGTTCATCTTTTTGTACATCTGTGTAGTGCCCTTAAAGGACTAACCATAAACTCAGCTTTCCAGAATGCTGCATTCCTGTGGGTTCTAGAAAACTATGGTTTGACTCTACGGTATTGAATATAGCCCCCAAGATGGAGGCTCTGGATGCTGAACTCGGTGTGGAGTTTCAGTCCATAATTACCACTGGCAATGATGGTATCACACAGTACACCTAATTTGAAGGAAGAGAGGAAACCCTATCTCTCCAAAGGACCCCATTAGATGACTCTCTCCTGAAAAGAACAAATGTGCAGCGTGTTCTAAGTCCCAGTAATGACTAAAGATGACTACTTGGCAATAAATAATAGAATTTTCTCTCTAATGACTTCTTCCAAGTGCCTTGCAAGAGAGGCCATTAAGAGACCTAAGAAATTCAAGAAAAATGCTTACAAAGGATTTTTAAAAAGAAAGAAATAAAGAAGGCTCCATTCGAAGCCATTCTGTGAGCATATACAGGAAACTGGTTAGGAGCAAAGATTTGGGATTAGAATCTTAGAGCTAACACTTATTAATTACATGACCCCTGGCAAGTTACTTAACCTCCTATTTCTTCATTTTTAAAAAGAGGTTAATGATATTGCCTTTTTCATAAGAATGTAGAAAGGATTAAATAAGCATTTAACATAGTATCTGGCACATATAAAGCATTCAAGAATTGTAAGGGACGATGATGGTAGTGGTGGTGGTGGTGATGGTGATTTGGGAGATAATGAAGGTGATGATGAAAAATGATGATTATGATAATGAATATAATGATGCCCAGTAGGCTGATCAACCAACAATGAGTTTCAAAGAGATGGTCCTCAGGCACAATGACTGAATCTCCAAAGAAACATTCTAGTAGGTGCTAATAAAGGACCACTAAGAGGGTTGCAATGGACATCGTTTGGGGGGACAACTTTTTTTTTTAATATATTTATTGATTATGCTATTACAGTTTTCCCATTTCCTCCCCCCCCCACTCCACTCCATCCTGCCCACCCCAGGGGGGACAACTTTTGCAGGGCCAGATTATGGAGGGACTTGAGTAAGTCCTTATATTGAACCGAGTCTTCTTGCAGCTCATCACACCCAAGATACAGAGCTGTGTGAGGTCCTCTCACCCCTCCACATCTATACAACATACCCTGTGAATACCCCTTTCTTTTTCCCAATTTTAATAAAATATTTATTTGTGAATTATTAAATGCCAGTCCCCCTTAATAACTTGTAAATTTTATGAGGGCAGAGACCAAGTCTCTTGAACTACACTGTATCTTTAGCTTTTAGCATAGCTCTTAACACAAAGAAAATTCTCAATAAGTGCTTGTTGCATGAATGAATGACAAAGAGTTCTTTAGTGCATAGTTTGCTATTCCTGCTCTGGTTCCTCCTCCAAAGTTCTCAGGGGTTTTATGGGTTACCGTATGTACCTCTCGACCTCTCTTATCCTTTTGTTTACCGAGCACTTGTCCATGCCAGCCCAGGGCTATGTCCCTGGAGACACAGAGAGAAAAGGCATGGCTTCTGTCCTCCAGAAGCACATAGTCTAAGAGATCAGAGAAGAAGACATATCTGCAGATAGTTTTTACAACATGTGATGGGTGTTATGGAGGTATGAACAAAAATGGTCTGGGATCCCAGAGGAGGGAACGTGTGAGTCTCCTGGGGGAGTTAGAGGAGGTTTCGAGGAAGAGATGGCATTTGAACAGCAAGGTGAGTGAGGAGTAGGAGTCTGTCCATGGGACAAGATGAGCAACAGTATCCCAGGTAGAGAGAAAGGCATGGTAGGCCAGTCTAGGCCTTGGGAGCCAGAACTATTTCTTAAGTTGCAAACTGGGATAGAGGCTGTGATAAGAGGCTGGGTGGGGGAGGAAGGAACACAGAAGGTAAATAGTTAAAGGTTCTTCAAAGCTTTGTTAAGAAGTGTGAACACCACCTTGGAGGCAATGAGAAGGCACTGATGAATTTGAGGTAGAGAATGTTATATTCAGATTTATGTTCTAGGAATATCAGGCTGAAAGTTACACTATTATTGGACTACAGCCCTGCCCTAAAAATCAGCTCAGTGCCAAGGGTCTTTCTTGCCTTGTTTACATGTGGACTGATAGTTCACACTAGAGCCTAGCCTCAAATCTGCAATCAAGGTTGAGTTCTCCCACCGTTGGGTACACTTGCCATGAGAAAACTTCAGTTCCACCCAATTCCCAAATAGCTTTCTGGGTCCTTCAAATGTTTGTGTGTCAACCATCCAACATAAACTCTGATGAACTGTTTTCCCAGTTCATTGGCTATACCCATTAGCCTTACTGAATCTTGTCCAGTGCCATCACCTGCCCCACTCTGCCTCTGGGTTTTTGGACCTCAGCCCCAATCTCAGCAAGGAGGACCTGAACCAGATCCCAGCTCCATCACACAGCCAGCCCCTGCCACCCACCTGCTATATGCTCACACATCAACTACAAGGAACTCAGCTTCTGCCCTAACTTGTGACATGACATTGTATAGACTGCTGGAGCATTACGTAAGCCACTGTGGTCCACTCCTTAATCTGAACAACTTCTGGAGCTCTGGGGAGCTGCAACTGACATGCTTCACTCAGAAATTGGCACAATAATTCAGCCTGCCCCACCAGGATCAGGCAGAAAAAGATCCTGATGATGGGTTGTCAGGTGGGAAGACAGAGCTAAAAGTCCAAGAGTGAGCAAGTGTGTATGTATAGTGGGGTTGAATAACGCTGTTTGCCTGGATGAACTTCTTTAGTAAATGCTCCCGAAGTTCCCAGGCAGAGATGAAACATCTCCCATTCCAAATTAAAGATCATGCATGCTTAAAATTGCAAAGGCTGTCTTTCTGCAATGGATGCAGCTAGCACACCTGCATTCAAATTCCCGTTTACTATGTGTAACCTTAGGCAAGTTGCATAAACTGTCATTGTCTCAGTTTTCAATCACCTATAAAATGGGAGTAGCAGTACTTATGCCATGTTGTTATTATGACAATTAGTGAAGTAATATTTTAATATTAAATGTGTATAATTGTTTGCTAGATTAATAAAATATATTATCAATAAATAAATAAATTCATTAATAAAATATATTAAAAATAAGTCAGGATGCTCACATCCTTGCCATCTATTCCTCTTTCTATCCACAATTGTTTATCTGGCTCCAAGCTATCCCATGATAAGGTAGCACATGGGAGAAAGAATGAACTTATGCTGAGCTGTTGTAATGCATTTCATATTCATTATCATCTTTAATCCTTATGACAAATTTATGAGATGATAATGATGATCCCTATCTTATACAGGAGACTGGCTTATTTTTTAATATATTTTATTAATTAAGCAAACATTTATATATACTTGTAGCTGAGAATATGGATGAGGGCAGGAAGCTCTGAAGGACATATGCATCTAGGACCTCACTTCTTCCCCTACTGTGACCATGTGATCTTCAGGGATAACAATCACATTCCCTCTCCTCTCCTTAAGATATAAAGTCACAAAAATGAGTGACCCAGACCAGACTATCTCTCTCTACCCCATTCCCCTGGGTATGTGACCCAAGCTGGATCAATCGAAACCCTCCCCTGGGATTTTTTCAGTTTGGAGTTAAAGGGAAAAGGATTTTTTTTTTAGACAAAAAGTTAACTAAAAGGTTTTTCAGTGAAGGTCATTGGCAGCTATCTTTCCTGCCACTTGGAGAAAGTTTATCTCTAACAAGTAGAGCAAGAGTAACACACAGAAATCCAGACAGAGATAAAGGATGAAAGGAACAAGACAGAGTAGGTAGAAGGGAAGGATTGAAAGGGAAGAGGAGGGAGAGAGGGACAGAGAGGGGGGAGGGAGAGAGAGAAAAAAAAATTGAGTCCCTAGATCCATATATACATGAAGCCAAATCCACCCCTGGACTTTCTAAATATGGGACTCAATAAATTCTCTGTTTTGCTTTAGTTTGACTTTATCTCTCTCACATGCAGTGGAAAAAGTTGTGACTAATTTTGAAATAAAGAAAGAAAATAATTCTGCCTAGAGTATAAAATGCATTAGCAGGCTAAAGAAACAGTTTTCGTGGCTGAGCTGAGGTGGCTGACCGGGAGGGTGGCAGTTGGTATTTAAATGTCATTGAGATGACAGCAGGTCAGTGGACTTCAAAACTACTTAACTAGATGTCACCTTTAGGGAAAGACTCTTAATGGATATCAGAGGGCTCCTGTCCACATTCTAATCAACTTCTCTAATAACTACTTCTTTATGAAAATTGTGGATAATCCAAAATTAGATAATGTAGATTAGTCACTCAGTGACAGAGTCCAGATTCATGAATGGTTGACAGCTACAGGGATGGACCCAAACATACTGGAATAAATATAGTGGGGAATTATGTCAAGTTTTATGCATGAGGAGGGCAGCAGGCCTCCCAGCAAATCACAGGAATTTTGGCTGGCTACAAGCTTGGTGTGATCCCAGAGTACAGCTGCCAAAATAGCAAACACAAGACCTGGCAAGCTTAATACAAACACAGTGTCCGGGACAAGCGAGATAATCATTCGGCTTTGCTCCATCCTGATCAGGGCACACCTGGAGTACAAAGTGCAAGGAAACAAGAAACAGTATCCTATAAAGAATAGTTACAGAAATGGGGCATTTGAGTCAGAAGGCATAGTAGCTATTTCTCCACAAACACCTCAAGGGCTGATACATGGCCAAGGGGAAACCTTATATACTTGACTCTCAAGGACAGAACCTCAACAATGAGTGAAAGTTACATGAAAGGCAGATACTGGCAGCAGAGAAGTACAACTGAGTCAATCCTAGCTCAGGCTGCACCAGGCTGAGGGTGGTTACCTAAAGGAAGCTTAGGTTCTTCTCTCCTCACCCCTCCACTGCCAAGGCAAGGGACACTGCTATTGTGCTGCCCCTGAGGACATTTCAGTGGCCACTGTGCTGTGTCCACAGCAACAGGATAGGGCAATGAGGAGACCAGGTGTTAGAGTACATGGGGCATTGGAGTCTGGAGGTGGAGGCTGGGAGAGGTGGTGATAGGAAAGCATGCTCATAGAAAAGTGACTACCTTTTGCCCACCTTCTCTTTGTGCCTCACCATCTCATTTGAAAAGAAAAAATATATAAAGTATATATATTCCTGGAATTCAGCCCTTTGTTGGGGTGGGTCCAGTAAAGCTATGTATTTTTTAAAAACTTTCCTAGGTTTCCTAGGTTCAATGCAATCCCTATTAAAATACCAATGACATATTTCACAAATTTAGAACAAATATTTTAAAAATTTATATGGAACCAAAAATGACCCCGAATAGCTTCAGCAATCTTGAGAAAGAAGAACAAAGTAGGAGGGATCACAATACGTGATCTCAAACTATATTACAAGGCCACTGTAATCAAAACAGTCTGGTATTGGCATAAGAACAGACACATAGATAAATGGAACAGAATAGAGAGCCCAGAAATAAACCCAGTTCTCTCTGGTCAATTAATATTTGACAAAGGGAGCAGTAGCGTAAAATGGAGTAAAAATGCCCTCTTCAATAAATGGTGTTGGGAGATCTGGACAGGTACATGCAAAAAAATGACACTAGACTAACAAATTACATGAGAATAATCTCAAGATAGATAAAAGACTTAAATATAAGCTGTGACACCATAAAAACCCTAGAGGAAAACAGGCATTAAAATTTCAGATACACCACACAGCAATATTTTCGCTTATATATCTCCTAGAGCAAGTGAAATAAAGGAACAAATAAACAAATGGCAATACATCAAACTAAAAACTTCTGCATAGCTAAAGAAAACATCAGTAAAATGAAAAGAGAACCAACCATATGAGAAAACATATTTGCCAATGATACCTCGGACAAGGGTTGGATCTCTAAAAAGTATAAAGAACTCACACAACTCCACCCCAGGAAGACAAACAAACCAATTAAAACAATGGGCAAAGGCTGAACAGACACTTCTCCAAGGAAGACATACAGAGGGCCCATTGACATATGAAAAGATGCTCAACATCACTAACCACCAGAGAGATGCAAATTAAAACCACAATGTGATACTGTTTCACACTGGTGAATGGCCATCATAAACAAATCAACAAACAACAAATGTTGGAGAGGATGTGGAAAAAAGGGAACCCTAGTACACTGTTGGTGGGAATGCAGACTGGTACAACCACTGTAAAAAACAGTATGGAATTTTCTCAAACAACTAAAGTTGGAACTGCCTTTTGATCCAGCAATCCCACTACTGGGACAATATCCTAAAAATCCTGAAACACCAATTCGAAAGAACCTATGCACCTCAATGCTCATAGCAGCATTATTTACAACAGCCAAGTGATGGAAACAGCCTAAGTGCCCATCAATAAATGAGTGGATCAAGAAACTGTGGTACATTTACACAATGGAATACTATGCAGCAGAAAGAAAAAAGGAAGTCCTACCTTTTGTGACAAAACAGAACCAGAGGCATGGAAATAAAGAACAAACTGACAGTGACCAGAGGGGAGGAGGGAGGGAAAGAAGGGGGATAAGAAGGGAAAAGTCTGGTCAATGAACATATATAAATGACCAATGGATGATTGACTGTGGGAGTAGAGGTGGGGGGTGGAGGGCAGTAGAGAGCAACAGGGGGAAAAAATGGGACAACCGTAATAGAACAATGATTAAAAAAAAAAAAAACAACTTTCCAGGTAATTCGGATGCATAGCTAGGTTATGACCCCACAAAGAACTGATTTCAGGGAAAGTCACTTTATTAACTGGTTTCCAGGTTTGATGGATCAACAATCCCCTCTGCCCTATTCTCCATGTAATCAGAGTCAGTGTCTGAAGTTGGCAGCCCTTTTCCTTTGCTCTTTTGCCTTCTGTCCTCTGCTCTTCACTTCTGAACCATCAATGATCCAGTTTTCACCAATGGCAATAAGGAAGACACAGTCCTTGATCTATTTCATAAAGCTTGTACTCTAGCTCGAGGAGGCAGATGATAAGATCATTTCAGAGAATAGTTAAGGGCTATGAAGAAAATAAAGTCAAGCAAAATAATGGGAAACATAACTGGTGGTCAGAGGAGCCTCTTTAAAGAGATAACATCAGAGCTGAAACTTAAAAGACAAGGAGTGAGCTGCGCAAAGAGCAACCTAGACATGGATAAGAGCATGTACAAAGGCCCTGGGGTGGGAATAAGCCTGGTGCATTTAGAAAATTCAAAGAACAGTATTGCTGTTTTGAGGAGAAGGAGAAGTAAAAAAGGGAGGAGGAGAAAATAAAGAAGAAGGGAGGAGAAAAGGAAGAGGGAAGAAAGAGGAAGAACATCAGAAGAGCTTCCTTTGGCACCTAGAATCAACATTTAGTTTTTATGGCCTGCTTCTGAGTCTGTCCACCTTCCCACACTCCTATCCCCCACATGTAGTGGTTTGTGCTTGGAACCCTTCCCCATCCTTCTCCTCTCTAGCACAGTCCATGAGACATACTTGCAAATATCTGAACCACAACTGTAAATTGGATTTAAGTTATTTCCCATGGATTTTTAGTGCTTCAGCAAATCAACAGATATGAGTAGGCTTCTGTTTAAGTTTCCCTGAACTGTTTATAGCAGTTATAATTATTCTGTGAAAGTTAGAAGCGTTGTCTATGCAGAGCTTGCAAAGAACTTCTGGAGGTGTCACCTAACCCCTGACCCTTCCTGTCTTAGCCTCAACTCCAGAGTAGCAAAGACACCTGGTAAAAATTTCATACTAGCAAGAGCTGGCCAGTTGCATGGAATGCTTTATGTGACACACTGAGTTCCCTGATACACGTATATTCAAACACAACACACTGTTAGAAACAAAAGAGAGAAAATAAAACTTTCAATAATTTGGGCAACTTGCTACTTCATGATGTGCTTGAATGAGCATGAATTCCCTTACTCCATATAGTATTTCAGATTTGTCATGTCAGTGTTTAAGGACAAAAGAACCAATTACTTTATCTGGTACTAAACTTAGGAAATATCAATCTCTTCCAATGCTGAGGGGAAAACCAGAAGTGCTGGACTTACTTAAAAATGTTTGTTTCTATTCCCCGCTAACAAATCTATCTGGAGGGGTATATAAATAAGGTTAGATTGATTGTAGTATCCCTGTTATATTTAATGTACAATTTCAAAGGACTTTTAAGGAATAATTTTGACTTATGTGACTAGGGTTTTCCATAGTGCTTTTTGAATATAACCGTCAAATAAGATGAGACTCAACTATACTCAAATTATTTCTCTTGTCTTCCTTCTGAATGTATATCCAGTGTTTTCCTCTTTCTTTCCTTTTTAGTTTCTTTTCCCTTCTTCTTCTTGTCTCTCTTGCACATACACACAAACACAAACACGTGTGCATTTACTTGCTTTATCCAATTGTACCTTCACCCCTTTCTTTCCTTGCAGCTTCCTCTTTTATTGAGGGAGAAGGTAAGACAGGACAGGAGACTCAAACATATTGGCCCCTTTCTGACTTCTCAGTGTAAAACCTATCAACACACACACACACACATACACACTCACACACTCCTTGGTCTACTGATTCGGTCAGCAGTTATGTCAACTTCACACACTGTTGAGAATATCTATCTAGATGACCTGTCACTGCAAGAACATCAAATATTGTGTTTTTACATAACAGAGCATTAAAATATTTGACAGAGACATCTAATTGACCCCCCAATTCCATTTTCATCTTTGTCCCTTTGAAAAAATAAATTCCTCCTCTAAGTTTTAGCTGTGCGTGTGGCTGTCCAGCTAAGTGCTAGGTTTCCCAGGCTCCCTTGCAGCTAGATGTGGCCATGTGACTAGATTCTTATCAATGGAGTGTGTTTGAAAGTGCTGGGTATGCAATTTCTGGGTCACATCATTAAAAGAAAGCTGCTTGTCCTCTACCTCCTTTTTCCACCTGCGTGTTGAGTGGAACTCAGACATGGTGGTAAATGAGCTGGCTTGGAACTATGCTGATAAGAACATCCTAAAACAGTGCTTTCCAATAGAAATAAGGCCAAGCCAGGTGAAATTAATTTTCTTTGTTAATAGGTATCCAACAGGAATAAATGTAAAACAAATAAAATTAATTTAAACAACACATTTTATTTAACCTAATATGTATAATTACCACTCCAACATAGAATCAATATAAAATTATTAATGAGTTTTCATCTTTCTTCACACTAATTATTCAATAAGTGTGCATCTTGCACTTAGCATACCTCAGTTTGGATTAGCCATGTTGCAGGAACTGTGACTCATGCCTACCGACTGGGCAGAAGAGTGCTAGATGATGGTGAAGGAACAACGTAACTATGTATGAAGACATGCTCAAGTTTTAAATCTTGAAAAATTACAATTTTATATACTTTCATTTTTTGTATGTTTTGATTTTTTTTGGCACTTCATGAAACTGAAAGCAATAAACAGTCTCCACAACCATTAAGCATTTAGATTCACAGTCTGTCCAGAAAGTACCCAGCCATGTGATATGAAAAATAGAGACAATTATTGAAGAAGATACAGGAAACTTTATACACAGGACAATGACGCTTCTGTCCCCTTCAAACTAGGCACCTTGGGACCTCACACAGTTCTCCCAGTCATCATCAGCTGCCTCATCGTATTTTCTTGAATCTGAAGTCTCTTGTCCTTCAAAGCTGATTTTAGTTTTGGGAAAAGCCAGAAGTTGCAGGGCACCAAATCTAGGCGGTAGGGAGGCTGAGTCACCTTGGTGATTTGATGTTTTGCCAAAAATCTCTGCACAAGATGTGAGGCATGAGCAAGCTCATTGTTGTGATGAAGCTGCCAATCATAATCAGTTGCCCATAGCTGCAGCCTTCTGAATCATCTGAAAAGTTTACGTTGAGCAATGTTCAAGTATAATTCAAAAATTGCTCTACTCTCTCAGTCATTTTGAATGCAGGGCCACACAGTACACATGCTCACTCAATTGTGTCTACCGCCCCCACTACTAGCACAGTGAAGTTGTCACTGTTCACACTTGCGCATTCCAGTCCACTCTCCTTGGCTGCCAGGTAACATCGATATTGTGCAAACTGTTCTCATTATATTAACAGCAGTTAGACTTTTTCCAGGCAGACTTCATACATGCATCTTTTAATTTTTATTATCAATTTGAAATAAATATTTATTAAAAGGGGAAAAGGTTTAAAAATAAATTTAAATAATAAAAAAGAGGGAAATGAAAATAATAATTTGCAAAGATATCTGGATATCCATGTTCATTGTAGCATTATTTACAACTGCCAAGCTGTGGAAACAACCTAAGTGTCCACTGATGAATAATAGGTAAAGAAGATGCAGTACATGTGCACGATGGAATATTACTCAGCCATAAAAAAGAGTGGAATCTTGGCATTTATGACAACATGAATGGACATTGAGGGCATTATGCTAAGTAAAATAAGTCAGACAGAGAAGGACAAATACTGTATAATCTCACATATGTGGAATCTTAAAAACACAGAACAACAAATTCAAGCTTACACATATGGAGAACAGATTGGCAGATGCCAGAAGAGAGTAGAGGGGGTGATGATGAAATGATCAAAAGGTACAATCTTCCAGTTATAAAATAAATAAACCCTGAGAATGTAATGTATAGCACGTTGGCTGTAGTTAATTACAATGTATTGTGTATTTGAAAGTTGCTAAGAGAGTAAATCTTAAAAGTCCTCATCAAGAGAAAAAAGTTTGTAACTGTATGGTGACAAATGGTAACTAGACTTATTGTGTTGATGTTTTTGTAATGTATACAAATTTAAATCATACACTGCACACTAACATAATGATATTTTTCTGTTATACCTCAAACATTATTTTTATTGTTGTTCAAGTGCAGTTGTCTCCATTTTCCCCACACCACTCCCCCCACCCCACTTATCCCCACCTCCCACCCTTGATCCTGTCCCTCTTTGGCTTTGTCCATGTGTCCTTTAAATATGTTCCTTGATGACCCTCCCCCTTTTTCCCCTGTTATCCCCTCTTTCCTTCCCTGTGGTACTGTCAGTTTGTTCTTTATTTCAATGTCAATGGATCTATTTTGCCTGATTGTTTGTTTTGTTGATTAGGGTCCCCTTATAGGTGAGATCATATGGTATTTGTCTTTTATCACCTGGCTTATTTCACTTAGCATAATGCTCTCCAGATCAATCCATGCTGTTATGAAGTGTAGGAGCTCCTCCTTTCTTTTTGCTGTGTAGTATTCCATTGTGTAAATGTACCATAGTTTTTGGATCCACTCACTCACTGATGGGCACTTAGGTTGCTTCCAACACTTGTAAATTGTGCTGCTATCAACATTGAGGTGCATAGTTTCTTTTGAATTGGTATTTCATGATTCTTAGGGTATAAGCTCAGTAGTGGAATTGCTGGGTCAAAAGGTGGTTCCATTTTTAGTTTTCTGAGGAAACTCCACACTGTTTTCCACAGTGGCTGCACCAGTCTGCATTTCCACCAACAGTGCACTAGGGTTCCCTTTTCACCACAACCTCTCCGGCACTTATTGTTTGTTGATTTGTTTATGATGGCCATTCTGACTGGTGTGAGGTGGTATCTCATTGTGGTTTTAATTTGCATCTCTCTGATGGCTAGTGATGCTGAGCATCCTTTCATATGTTTCTGGGCCCTCTGTATGACTGCCTTGGAGAAGTGTCTGTTCAGATCCTTTGCCCATTATTTTAATTGGGTTGTTTGTTTTCCTGGAGCAGATTCATGTGAGTTCTTTATATATTTTGGAGATCAAACCCTTGTTTGAGGTGTCATTGGCAAATATGTTTTCCCATGCAGTTGGTTCCCTTTTCATTTTGATGATGTTTTGTATAGCCATGAAGAAGCTTTTTATTTTGATGAAATCCCATTTGTTTATTTGTTCCTCTATGTCCCTTGCTCTAGGGGACATATTGGTTAAAATACTGCTGCATGGAATATCTGAGATTTTCCTGCCTATGTTCTCCTCTAGGACTTCTATGGTGTCATGGTTTATATTTAAATTTTTTATCCATCTTAAGTTAATTTTTGTGTATGGTGTAAGTTGGTAGTCGAATTTCATTTTTTTGCATGTAGCTGTCCAAACATTATTTTTTTAAAAGAGGGTAATAATGCAAGAAAAGGGGAGAGGTGGGAGGAGTGACTTACGATTAATTATAATATCATCAGCAGTACCTAAAATAAAAACAGTAGATAAGAGTTTATTTAAAAGGCCCCATCCAGCTTAAATTTCTCGGATTATACCTATGTACTTTTCAAACATATGATTTTACCGGCATGATCATATAACACCTGCATGTAAAAATAAAACGATAGTCAAATTAGTTTCTTTTTTCCTATCCAACTTGTTTCTGTTTCCCCACAAACAAAATGAATTGGCTAAAGATTGACAAGATTCTTTGTATTTCCAAATTAATCCTCTGGTTTGTGGGAAAATGCAAAACTGCAGTCTATAAAAAGAAAAAAAAAGCAAATGTAAATAAGGACCCATCACTTCATACTTTGTGTCCCAAGATATGTCCATTATCATGATTTGTTGCTTCTGTTGCCCTTCAGTGAAGACACTGTCCAGAAGGCTGAGGGTAGCTGAGTGAATTTATTCTACTCCTAGTTCATTACATTGAGTCTGCATGGAAGACTGCTTAAGAGCACAGATTTAGGAGTAAGATATCCCTGCATTTTTATCTTGACTCCACTGATTATTAGCTGTGCGACCATGCCAAGTTACTAACCTCTCTAAAACTTAATGTTCTCATATGCAAATAAGAATAATAAACCACCTCAAAGTATACAAGGAATAAGATGTGAGATGAGTAGGAAGCACTTAACACAATGTCTCATCCAGTGTTCACTGCCAAGTATTTTTCTATTTCTAAAATAATCATCTCATAACATGTATTTATTTTAGCACCTATTGTATGACAATGTCTTTTGACATGGATTACTTCTAATTCTCACAGCAACACGGGGGGTGGGGTGCGGGAAAGCACTCTCATTTTACAGTTGAAGAAAACTGGGGGTCAGAGAGGTGAAGTGGCCTGTTTCAGGTTGCAAAGTAATTATGTGATTGAGCAGGAGTTGAAACAGACTCAGCCAATATCAAAGCCTGTGCTCTTTCTACCAGGCTGAGGTGGGACATACGCTCCCATGGCAGTGTGTGCCCCAGAGTGGGACAAAGAAAGAGAAGGCAAAGCAGCTTTGGAGGTCTCCAAACCTCTCGGTTTAGAATAAATCCCCCAATTACGCTTGAAGTTGGAGAAGCTTTTCAAATCTCAACTGGACATTCTTTTCCCATCAAGTTCCTTGAAATTTCCCTTTAAAGAGCATCTAGGAAAAGCCACTCTCATTAGCCAGGGTCTGGCTTTATTTTCCTAATAAACAGACCTCTAGTCAGACAAAAGAGCCTCCTTTATTTTCAATCAGTTCTTGAACATTTCAGCTGATTCTCTTCTATTTGGCTTGAAATTGTGATCTGGGAATGGCTGGTCCTGCAAATTGTCCTCCCATAAGGAATGCCCCTTGAGGATCCTCAACTTGTTATTTTTAATCACTGTAATCTCCTTTTCAAAGGAGGGCATGGACAGAAACAGAGCAGGCCTTTCAGAGCTTTCTAAAGCATAATTATTGCAGAGGGACAAGGATGGGGGAGGAGGGAAGGAGAGTAGAGAGACGTGGTGGGAGAGAGAAGGAAGTGAATATAGTACTAACAGCTTGGAAAAGGCTGAATAGTAATCTCAGTGGGATCCTGGCTATTGAGAAGAAACCCCATATATATATATATTTTTAACAGTGACCATTTTATTCCAGGCTAGAATGCCTAAAGGGTATACTGGGGTGGGGAGCATGGAGAGTAGAAACTATTTGGAGATGAACTGGAATATCGGGGACAAAGACTTGAGGAAGGAAAACAAGCCAAGGATTGATTCCAAGGATTGTGAGGGGCACTAATTCAGGGGGGGAAAAAAAGCAAATAGAACACCAGTGGAATGTTAATTTCCACAGCCCTAAGTCAATACTCCAAGCAGAATACTTTTCACACAAGCATTCTAAAAAAGTATAAGCCAACAGAAAAATGTCAGACTAAGTCAGCACCTTCTTCTTCCCAACTTTGAGTGGCGGAATCAGGTTTGCTAATCACAGAAGGCCTCAGTATGGTTCCTGCAAGATCTTTCAAGATCTCTTCGCCAGCAGAAAGGAGAAAGGATGATTGCCTACCTAGTGGTTTGAGTGCGGGCTTCACAGTCCAAAAGGCTAACCTTTTCGGTTGGAATTACTGTAAGGTGAAAGTCTAGTGCTCCCCTAGCTCCAGTTCCCACCTCCAGGCCACCGACACCTACGCAGCCCCGGAATCTCTCTGTCCCTGTGAATACCTGGGTATCCCACCCAGTGTCGGGGTCGCCCACTGCTGCCAGTGCTCAGCCAGACTGGGAGGATTTGAGCCAGCGAGCGTGGAAAGAGATGCTGGGTAGGACACTGGGCCTGGGCCCCAAACTGGTCTAAACCACCTAAAATATTCCTCCCGGGCTTAAATTAGGAACAGTCTTAGGCAAGACTCCTACCATGAAGAAATCATTCATTTATTCAGTTAATTCTTGAGGACCCTGAAAACCACCATTCACTAATAGATTGGACAGGTGGAGTAGTGAGAAGGCCTTTTACACACACACATACACACACACACGAAACAAATGTGACAAGTACCTCTCTCCATTATTAAACTAATAAAGGCTGCATGTCCGACTCAAACGAACATGTATGTAGTCTCGGGCACACTCTACTTTGGAATCTCGATTACTCCTGACGACCACACAGAGGTAGGATAAACAGCTAGTATGTTCACACTGGAAAATGGACTCGGAGAAAGTAAGGGTTTGCACAAGGTCATACAGCTACGAAACTCAAGTCGATCTGACTCCAGAGCAGCATCTTTCCCTGCCCCGTGGAGCTGGGGCAGTGTCCTAAGAGAACACAGATCCTCCGTTTTGGGGAGGGCTAAAGAGGCCAATGCAGTTATGCCCGCTTCCCTCCGGTCCACCAAGAGCAGAGGCTCTCTCCCAGCTTGGCGGAGATGCTGTGGCCACACGTCGGTTCGGCTACTTCAGCGGCGCGCCCACCCAGCCAGCTCCGTCCTGCGCTGGGTCGCCAGTCCTCCACCAACATCCTTCTCCACCCTGCGAAGTCCCGACGATCCCGCCGACTCGCGCGCCCAAGCGCTGAGCGCCTCCCGGTACCGAGGGCGCCTGCAAGCAGGCTCCCGGTAGCCCAGGTGGAGAAAGTCGGCGGCAGGGACCAGGGAAACGGCAGGAGCGTTCTGAGAAGGGTGGCCCGTGCCTTCTCAGTTTTGTTTTGTTTCCTGTGTGGGCCGGGCTCCCGCTGACACTGCCTCAAACTTTCTCCACTGTTGCTCCCACCGCTTCCACCTGTGATGCTCTAGGAACCGGGAAGGCGGGGGTGGATGGCGGCTGTGAACCCATTTGCCCCACCAGATGCCCCAACACCCCACTTTCCCCTGCTTAGTACCATAGTTGACTTATATAGGAGCGGGCGGGAGTGAAGGGATACGCGCCCTGTCACTCCTTGCCCGCGGGGCCACAGGTGAAGCAGGAAGGCTTCCTTCCCTTCCTCAGGTCCCGTCTCCCAGCTGGAGAAGGCAGCTGCTGCACGGAGAAAAAAGATGTCTGGGGAGACGGCCGGGCTCAGGAGGGAGGAGGAAGGCCGTGGGGGTGGAGTCAGGGGTCGTCAGGTCTGTGCCGGTCGCGCTGCCAGTCCTGCCCGGAAAGCGCTCACCTGCTTGGACAACTCCCCGCGCTCCCGAAAGCCCGCTCGCATCTGGGAAGCTTAGGCGCCGCATCCCTGGGGCACGGAGCCTCCGGGTTTCCGGAGCCAAGGCCACCCGGCCTCCAGGGAGCAGGCCTCAGGAATTCGGGCTTCCCTTTCCGTCTTCCTCGGGCTCCCCTTTCGTCTCCGAGACTACCCAGAGATCTCTGAAGGACCGTTCCAGTTCCACTGGGAGCCTATCCTAGAAAATCCAGGGTCTTTTCCCTTGCCTGGGACAGAAAGAATATTATTGGGAGTTCTTCCCAGAGACCCTTCCGAAAAGCTTCAGGCTCTTCCTCCCCTCCTCCCCGTGCCCAGTTAAGGGGGGAAGCTTAAAGTCCCTTTTCCTAAAAGGGATCTGTCGGGGAAGCTGGAGTGACCGTCCCGCCAGGGGTCAGAAACAAGCTGGTATGTTCTCCTTCAGGAGTGGGAGTGGGGAAAGCCGGAGTTCACCACCTTCACTGGGACCCAACTGGGAGAAGCCAGGGTCCCCACCCCTCCAGAGACGGATCTGGAGAGAGGCGGGTCTCCACTGTTCTCTGGGAGCCAGCAGGCTCCCTCCCAGACAGGTCGGTAGGACGCGTCGCTTTGCTTTAGCACACACCCGGGAACCGCGAGTCGAGGATGGGGGCTGCTAGCCTGGCTGCGGCCCCGCGACGGCCCCGGAACTGGCTTGGGAATTGGGTCGCCGCTAGAAGGGCTGAGGGCAGCCAGGGCAGAAGGACCCTTGCCGGTTGCGCCAGCTCTGTGCGCCCAGACGCTGTGCGCCCTCCTCTGGCACGGCGCGGTCAGCGCCCCCCGGGGGCCGGGTCCCGCGACCCCAACGCCACGCCAGGCCACTTACCACGGTAGCTGTTTCCGGGCTTGTAGAAGTCGGGGTCTCCCTCCACTCGGAGGCTGAACTCGGTGTAGCCCTCGCGCCGCGTGCCTTGAGCCCGCAGGATGCGGCTGCAGTAGCCCTCCGACTTGGGCACTTTGTCCAGGGTCTCGTCGGAGAAGGCCAGCGCCGCGGCCAGGGGCAGCGCCAGGGCCAGCAGCGCTGGACTCCTGCTCAGCCTCAGGGTCGCCGGGGACAGCCTCATCCTCTCGGGCCCCCAACTTTGTGCCTCTGCCACCGGCCCTCTCAGCACGCGACTCCTGCCCGAAGGGGTCCCCGCGGAAGCGAGACCTGGTGGAGCCCGGGCGGGAAGCGCGAGCTCAGAGCAGAGAGACAGTGCCTGCCTCGGTTTGGCGGCTGTGCTGCGCTGAGCCGAGCAGAACGAGTGAGCAGCGCGAGGAAGGGAGGGCGGTGGCGAAGGAAGAGGGAGGGCTGATTTTGCCCAGATCCCCGAGCGCAGCGCAGCGCAGCGCAGCGCTGTTTTGTTCCCGAGCTGGCGATTAGCGGACCCGCGGTGTTTATTTTGCGATGCTGATTTCCAGGGTCTGGCGAGGAAGTCACAGGATACAAGGACACTGTGGGCTCTGTCCCACCACCAAGGAGGCGGCTGCCCCAAACCCCGCTATACCCTGGATTGTGTGGAGGAGGGTACTGGAAGGATGGAAGGATAGAACTAACTTTTTTTGCACACCTACTCTGTGCCTAGCTGTATGCTGGGCGGTTTACTTACTGTGTCTGCTCACCTTCAACTTACTGCACACAATAAACGTGACATTACTTTCACGCATTGTATAGATGAGCAAACTGAGGCCTCAGCCAAACTGATAAAGGCGGGGTCAGATGCCAGGACTATCTCTTGTTCTTCCCATAGCGGCTGTTGCAAGAAGTCAGACTGGAGGATGAGAAATGGACAAAATAACCCATCCCTTGGGCCCTGCAAGCAGAGTGCCTATGGCCTGTCATACTTTCGGAGATTCCTACAGTATTTTTTTTTTAAATCAGAACAGAATTAGGTCCGATAAAATGTTTCACTATCTAATATCAATATACTTGTACTTATACCTATACAGTCATAAGATATGTTTACTACTGTTTTGTGAAGAAAGGAATTCACAAAGACAAAATGTCCACAAAAGCCCTCATGTAGCCTTGGAAAAGAGCTCTGAAATGTTCAGAGAAAAGCCTGAGTTTTCTTGGCTTAGATTTTAGTTCAGGTTCTCCAGCCCCAGTGACAGAAGTTGGGAGACAGAGAGGAGCTGAGCCTGAGGCATCACTCGGCAGGGCCTCAGGCATCAGCCTCCAGGCCACCCAGGAGAAAGGCCAGGTGAAGAAACTTCTCCCAGCGTTTCCCTGGGGACAGACCGGGATCGAAGCTGAATTCTGCCACTCACCCACTGTGAGTCTGGGGAGAGTTACTTAACCTCTCCAAGCCGCAGTCTCACGCTCTGAAGGCGCTGGTGTGTGCCTGTGGGCCGACACACTCCTCCTCTAGGGGGTGCTAGAATCAAATGAAATGACCCACATAAAACACGTGGGCCGGTCTCCAGTGACCACCCCCGCCATCCCTTCAATGGGTGGGTCTTGGCTGACCCTGAGAACCACAGCAATGTAGACCAAGCCAGAAGAAGCTTTAATTATCCAGCTCCCCCTTCCTCTGGGCAGTCAACACACCTCAAGAGCCTACATTTAAAAAGCCATCTCCTTTGCTTTCCAGGTCAGGTTTTCCTCTTTGATATCACTAACAAAACAGCCTGGAGGAGCCATCTGCACTGCAGGTCTCCATTCCTCTTCACCAGCCCACTTACTCCTCAGTTCTTGTGCTGGGACTCCCTCTGCCACTATTAACTGAGCATCTTGCTCAGAGGTCACCCAAGAGTAGCCTCTTGCTGAAGCCAGTTACTGTATACTCTTTTCTCAGCCCTGACCCTCCCTGACCCCCAACAGCACCGGATACAGCTGGCCAGCCTTCCTTTACAAAAGTGACACTCAGATTCACATCTGCGCCCTGAGTGAATTGTCCCCAGTGTCACTGTACTGGCTCCGAGTTCACGGTAGATTTCACGGTGCACAGTCCCAGTCATCCAGCAAGCCTGCACCAAGTGTAGATTTGGGGCCAAGACTGGGCTGAGCCGTGGGCACCACAGAGAACAAAAATTCATTCATTTATTCATTCATGTTGAAGGCCCTTTGTGTGCTCAGCTCTGGGACATGAGACATATATTGCCTTTGTGGATCTTACAGTCCTGTGGGAAAAGCCAATGGAAATAGTTACATGAATCTTTTAAAATTACAATTATGATATATGCTACAAACTAAGTGGTTCATTAGAGTGTACCTGATTTTTATCTCAGAGGACAAGAAACCGCAGAGACACATAAAATGTGGCTCCTGTGTCACAAAGCTCAAAGATTATTGTATGTCTAGTAGCCCAAATGTGTGCTCTTGAATGTCTTTTCATCTAAATCAGCACATTCAAATCCAACGTGGCGGTGGGTGGCGTGGAACTTTCTGGGATATAATAGTTAATTTTTCATGGAACACTGACAGAAAAACCATGTGAGAGAGCAGGCCCATTTCTCCGCCCCCTTCCTATTTTCCAGACCAGGAACCTATAAAATTACCTGTCGAGGTGCCATGGCTAATAAGGGGAAAAGAACCAGCATTCAAATCAGGCCTCCCCAATAACAGAATGGGGTTCTTCCCACTATACCATGGTGACCCCATCATTAGGGCAATGACAGCTGACTCTAAGCAGCCCGTCACACTTCAGTCCCACTGCCCAAGCTAGATTTCCCTTACCTGGCTCTGCTGTCCCATCAGACCTCAGCTCTCTCTCCACACATCTGTCTAGGCCATCACCAAGTCTTTAGTTTCCCCTTCCAACTACCTCTTGAATGCCCTTCTCTCCATCTCCCCTGCCACCACACCAGTCTGAGTTGTCATCATCCCGTAGCCTCCTAACTGGACTGCCAGCATCTACTCTTGCTCCCCTCCGATCTGTCTTCTGCACTGAAGCCCCAGTGATCCTTTTTAACATGCAGACTTGAATGGGAATTCCAAGGTTAAAATCCTTTTTCAGTGGCTTTTCAGGGTGCTCAGAACAAAGACAAAATCTTTAATGTGGCCTCCAAGGCCCTGCTGGATGGCCTCTTGGGCCATGCACCCTCTCTCTCATGGGCCCCCCCCACTACGGCTGAGGTTCTCTCTCACTGGAATCCAACAGTCTTTAGTCTCTTCCACCTCCACCTTCCCCCAGCCACTCCTCTGCATCCTTTAGATCTCAGTGCAAAACTGCTTCCTCAGAGAAGTCCTTCCTGATTTCCTAGAACAGATCCTGCCCCTCTTTATATGCACTCCTGGAACTTGATACCTTTTCTCTTAATGTTCTCAAGATGTATAATTACTTATTCATTTATGTGTTTGATTTTTACATTTTGCATTTGTTTGGTGTCTGTCTCCATTACTAGATTCTAAGCTCTGTACCGGAAGGACTGTCTCTGGAGCTCACCACTGTATTCTCCGTGCACACCACAGTGCCTGGCTCCATAAATATTTGTCCTGTGAATAAAATGTCTTTAACACTCTCCCAGTGCCCTGTTACTCAACTTAATTTCTTCAAGGGACCTCAAGACCCTCCATGATCTGGTCATAGATCCCAGACTGAGCTCCTGGTGCTACCCACCTGGGTTACCTTGTCCCAACTTCAAACTTGACTCGACACATTTGCTAATAGCTTCCCCATCACCTAGGATGCCCTTCTCCTTCTGCCTGGTTAAATTCTCTTCTCCATGTAATGAGGTCCCTTATTCTCTCCTCCAGACTTCAGTAGAATCTATGAGGAGAAAGTTTATTTTGACTATTGTGTTCTGATCGATTGTCATGAATTATTGTGTCTGGTATAATCTCCTAGCAATGAATCCAGTTTATTTTCTGTTTAATTTCCTGTTCAGATGTTTTGTCCTGTTGTAAAATACACTGGACTTCAAGAAATCTCTTTCCAGTTTTCTAGCCTAAGGCAGAGCTGATGTTAGTTGCTAGGATGTTGCTAGGGAAAGTCATTTAGCCAGGGCATATAATTAACTTTGTCAGTGTGTATGTGTAAGTCACAGAAGAGAAGAGCTGGGGGCTTCACTTCTGCTAGAGAGAAAGATCCCTTTGATTGGAAAAAGTTAAGATCAGCCTCCTTCTCGCACCTTCTCTTTAACAGAGAAGGAAAGAAAAGGAGTTTCTGGATTAGTGTCTTTCTGAGTATGGCCATTAAAACACAAGCATCAGATGTTTGCCTCAAATGCAGATTCCGAAATCCCATCCCAGACCTATTGAATTGGTACTTTGAACAAATTCAGACTGAAGTTTAGGAAACCGCTGTGCTGGAGTTTACAACTTAGATGCGAAGTGCAGCCCTCCATCTAACTTCCACGGCTCCAGTGAGCTTAGCTCCCTCCACACCAGCTGCCTCTCCCACAGAAACATCCTCAGCTTTGGAAATCTTGACTCCCAACAGCCCTCTCCTTCCACTATCTGCTTTTCCATTTCCTCACCCACTTGCCTTGACTCCTCTGTGTCACTGAGACTTACAATTGCTTACTCACTTCTGATTCCCCCACCCATCTTGTCGTCAATTCCTTCCCGTCTGGACACCATGCTTAACCATTTTAACCACATCCTCACCAACACTCTTACTAGGTTACCTCTTTATTCCTCTCACTACCCCCATCCTTAGATCAACTAAGCAGAACAACAGAACTATCCCCGACATCTGAGTTCTGCTGCACAAAACCCAGCAACCCCTCCAAGAGCCTTACTACAAACTCATGACTTCTATTCTTAACTGTAGCTCTTAAATGTATCCTAATCAGTTTCCTTTCCCATTCTTCATAGTGTGTTCTGTCTCGCTTCTAATCCTTATCTTATTTCACCCTCAAATAAAGGACCTTTGACATGAACTTCCTCAAATCTCTGTTTCCTCTATCCTCCTACCAAACTCTGGCAAAACCCAATTTCATTTCTTCCCTCGGAGGACGAGTTTTGATTCTTCAATTCTTCCTTGTCCCGTCCTGCCTTCCGTTGAACACTGAGCAGGCTGTGATCCTCTCTCCCTCTTGTAATTGTTTACTTTTCCTCCTGTCCATGTCCTAGCCTGCAGACTTGGGTAAGTCTCCCCCACCCTGGAGGGTAGCAGGAGAGGGGGTGGATGGGTGACGTGGCACTGGGCATGACACTGGACCTTCCACCAATTTTCTCTCCCTCTCCAGCTGTTCTCTTACCATGTTTCAGAATCAAAGTCGCTGAAAGAGGTGCCCTCCCTTGTAACCTCTGCTCCCTCTGCTTCTGTTCATTTTTTTTCCATGCAGTGCAGTTTGGGGTCAGCTGGTATCTCTTTACTGAAACTGCTCCAACAGAGGTCACCTAAAGACTCCTAATTGCCATGGTTATGGTCTGAATTAAAATAGGCAAATGCTGTTAGTAATGGCCCTGTCATTACACGGCTGAGTGGAAGGAAGCTCACCACCGGGAGAAATTAAATGGAGGTACATAGCAGAAGGGATTCTAAGGTAGACCTGGTCCCAACCTGGAGACCTCTCAGTCTCCCTGCTTTGGGTTTATGGATTAGAGAGAACACAGCATGTTCTGTGCAGCTGCAGGCAGCCCCCAAGAGTAAGCCCCTGCCAGTCCACCACATACAGAACCTAGTGACAGCCCACATTCTCCCTGTGGCTCTCTTGCTGTTAATCTAGCAACCCCCAACCACCTTTTGAAGTTTTGAAATTTCTTGGCTTGGACCACATGACCATGGCACACTACTGCCACCCGGTGACAGCAAACTGAACATGCAGCAATATTAAGTAAGGAACCAGAAGGTACTCTTAAGGTCACCTCCTTGAGCCAATTTTAGACTGGACTGTTTGCTCTGTGAGTAGAGTCATTGAGTTTTCCACTGTGTTTAGAATATTATGTCCGCATGGACTAGCTACTCAATGAATTTTTGTGAAATGTAAGCCTTTCTTTCAACAGACATTTATTGATTTACTAGGAGGAGGGTGATACAAAGGGAAGGCATAATTCCTGCCTTCAAGAAGCTGCAGAGCAGATAAAACAGGTATTTGTAAAACGAAGACTCATACGTACTAAATATCAATGAGAGAGCAGAGAAAGGAGAGGCTAATTCTGTCTGAGGTGAGGGCCCAGGGAAAGGCAATATTTGAAAAGGCACTCAACACCTTTTTGTAAGACAGGCAACAACCTGCCAATTAGAAAAGGGCACAGGTATTCTGGGCAGAGGAAACAGATAGTACAAAGACAGAGGGGTCTGAAAAGGCAGGATGTGTCCTTGGGGTGACAGAATGACCTTTGCAGTGGCACTGTATGAAGACGAATTATCAGGGAGAGCCTGGGGCAGGGGCGTATGCTAAAAAGCTTTGGAAGCAGTCTGGAGGAGGGCCATGGCTAAGGCTAGAGAGGAAGGGAGGACATCAAGGGTTGCTTAGGAAGTGGGGTGAAGGGGATACTGTGCTTGGTAATGTGTGGGAGGGGAGAAGGGAGTCAGGGAGGACTCTGAGGGTTTTCATATGAGCCATGGGGCAGGGAATGTCCGTGGTGATATGATCGCCCAAGGTAACGAATTTAAGGAGAGGAGCTGTGAGGTGTGGGGGAATGGGGGACATACATTCTACCGTGGATGCGTCCCATTTAAGGGGGATGTACAGCGGACTGTGTCATGGGCAATAGGTCTCCAGCTCAGAACACAGGTGGGTGCTGGAGACAGGCACCTGGGAGTTGGTGACATATTGGGCCCCAGCACCACTGTTTAAGGTTCTCTCAAAGTCCTGTGTTGTTTCCTCTCCGTTTTGTGTGCTGATTTCCAAACCAACAGACGAATTTGATAAATGTACTCTGACCAGACGATTCATGGAAAGAAATAATCTGTGTTCCTTACCTGGCTCACCAGATGACACATGGCTGTTTACAGTGGGATCCCAAGGTGAGCCAGAGAGGTGGGGTGCAGGTGCCCGCAGTCTTGGGCAGCTTTCAGGGTTTGTTAGCGGTCAGCTGCTCTGCCGACACACAAGACTAGGGCTGCAGGAGAAAATGGACCCACAGCCTGTCAGCCTGATGACCAGAGGGAGAGACAGAAGGGAAGGACGGAGGCCCAGAAATGGGAGATGAGGGAAGAAGACAGAAATGTCCAGAAAGGAGTAACAAAGAAAGGGCAGAGGAAAAGATGCTCCCCTCCTCCTACCGCCATGATTAAGTGTCCATGTGCTGAAAATAAAAAAGGTCTCCTTTGCCTTCCAATTATCTGTGGCTCAAGTTTTGCACCTCTCCCAATCTGAAAAATATAATTGCTAAAGTGTCAGGTTTCTGGATTGGATTGTGGCTTTAAATAAGTTGCATCCAACTGTTACTTCAAATACATAGCCCAAAGAGCTAGGACCTGAAAAAAAAAAAAGTCCCCAGAACATAATCAGCCCTGGATTCATTTTTCTCAGAAAATTGGAACCAAGTATGTTGGTCTGGGCGTTGAGACAGTAAGAATAAAACACATTTTAGTCATTCATTAGATAGTGGTCATATTGACAATGCTGAGCTCTTTACTGAGTCGCTGAAGGATGGAAGGGCATGCCTCCTGTCTCCAAGGGGCTTACAAAAATTAAGACCACCAGCTATCATGCCTACTATAAGCCAGGTGGTCTAAATGCTTCATAGTTATAAACTCACCTAATCCTCATTTTACAAATGAGTAAATTGAGGCATGGAGAGGTTAGGTGACTTGCTTGCCCAAAGTCACAATTTTTTTGAGAGCCCATGCAGAACTACAAGAGACATTTCAGTGTCAATGAGGAACCAAGGCAAATGGTCCCAGTGTTCCTTGGCGAGTCCCCACAGCGAGGCATATTGCAGGTTGGAGGGTCCAGTTTTCAGGGAAGCAGTAGGACTTGATGACCAAGTAGGGTAGAATTTGGGGGAAAGGTGTCTCGGGTGGCACAGACTATAGGAGCACGGAACAGTGGCGGAGTAGTGAGGAGGCCGCATGGTCTGGAGCAGGGAATCACAGGGGAAGCTGCTGTGACCAGACTGTGGTACTGGAGTTTCTTTTGAGAAGTTTTAAATGTGAAATGAGCTTTTAGTTCCTAGCCTAGTGCATCTTCCTGTGGTGTACTGGAGCCAGTATTCTGAGTGCATCCCTTCGTTAGGCTCCATTAACTCATTTAACTTAAGATTTCACTCATTAAACTTAACATTTCACTTCTGTCTCTGTTCCTTCATTCTCCTTAACAAGTCCTGGCCTCTCAGATGCTGACCTTTTAGAGAGATTCTTGTGTTGGTTGTTAGTCCCCTTCCTTATCCTTGAAGATACAGCTCAAATGGCACCTCCATGAAGCCTTCCCTAATGCCCCAGGCAGGGTCGTCACTCCTCCTCAGGCATAAGCCTGTAGCCTTTATCAAACGGAATCATCATCTACGTATCCTTCTCGTTAACTCTCACAAGACCCCAGGGTCTTTAAAAGGCAGAACTGTTTACTTTGTATCCCTAGTACTTTGCCCAGTACATTGGAGAAGCTAGTAAGTGTCTGCTGAATGAATGGATGAAAGAATGAATAAGTGACCACTATTATATTGAAAGGAATCTAAAGGATTATCTGGCCCAAACCTTTATTTCTTTTATGAACTCTCTCTGTAAAACCAAAGTAGCTCCTTAGCCCTTAGTTGCTATTATACTAGCCTGTTTATTTATTGCCTTCATAACACTCATCAGAACCTATAATTGTTTGATGTGCCGGTTCCCTCTCTTAGGACAGTACACTCCGCGAGAGCAGGTGCCACATCTGTCGTGCTCACTGTTGCATCTACAGCTCCTCACATAGCGCGTGGTAGTAGGAAATGCCCTGCAGATATTGGCTGAATAAAAGAATGAATATCACATCTCCAGTCAACTGTTCAGATTCCTTTGGGATCCCTCGAGTGAAGGGAAACTCATTCTTGGTCTTTTAGATGATTCTAATTGTTAGGAAAAATTTCTTTCTCTTGAAATAAAAACGACTTTCTTAAGATCCCTACAGAACAAGCCTAACTCTCTTACTAAGAAGCAGGCTCTGGTAGTTTTAAATGTCTGCAGATTCTTTGAGACTCCTGTTTTCAAGAGGTAGAGCTTACCAACCCTTCCCTTGAAGGTGAGCTGGGCTCGGTGGCGAGCTTCTAATACCAGAATAATGTAGATATTTTGGTGTGTGGCTTCAGAGATGAAGTCATGAAAGGCCCTGCGACTCCTTCCTCTCTTAGACAGTTCACTCTGGGGGGTGTTAGCTGCCACGTCCCGAGGACACTCGTGTGAGTCTATGGAGAGACCCATGTAAAAGAACTGCAGCCCAGCCTCCATTCTGCGTGAAACCTCATGAGACTCTCTCAGGAGAGAGCCACCCAGATAAGCTACTTCTGAACTTCTGACATACAGAAACTATATCTAAAAAATGATGTTTTAAGCTGATAAGTTTTGGCTTTAATTTGTTACACAGCAACAGGTAACTGATATATAACTCTCTAGGCATTTGCTGAGAATTACCATGTTGTCCTATTTTCTTCTCTTTTCCAGCTTAGACATGGTTTCTGAATCCCTCGTCCTCCTGTTCTATCTCCCAATGGTGTTTTGCAACTTGTCACCAACCCTGAGAAAGCCTGGCACCCAGAACTGAAAACAGAATTTAAGGTATGGCTGTGTTATCCCCAAAGAGAGAGGCCCCATGCCAACGCGGCCCCATCATGCTGTTAGTTGATATTGACTTCTTTCCTCCTTTTACTATGAACATTTTCAAAGACAGAAAGTTGAAAAAATTTTACAATTAGCACCCAAATATCCACTACCTAGATTCCACAATCAACATTTCACTAGACTTGCTTTATCACAAATCTATCTGACACTCTACCATTCCATTAGTCCTTCTTTTTTTAATGCATTTCAAAGTAAGATGGAGTCATCCCCATTGACCTTTCAGCCAAAATTACCAAATCCTTTCCTTATTTGTTCCCTCCCCCAACCTATCCCCACCTATGCCCCTCCTCCCCCCATGGTTGGTCCTGAAATACAGGACTTGTTTACATTTATTAGCATGGAAAATCAGAATGGCATGGGGGTGGAAGGTGGGGGGATCCATGGTTTTAAAGGTTAAGAGACCTGGGAAGGAATCTAGTTCTTTTGCTTCCAACTATATTAGGCCAGTGACTCAACCTCATGGAGTCCTGGTTTTTCATCTGTAAAGTGAGGGTCATAAGAAGACCTACAAGGCAGGCTATTTAGGGGGTAAGACATTATGCATGGAAAACATTTAGCGGACTATCTGACATGTAGTAAATGCTCAATAAATGATAGTGAATCTTATTTGCCCCCCCTTTCCAACTCATCTAGATAATTTTGGATTCTGAATCTGTTATTCCAGATTTATATCATCTTCCAGTCTATAAGGTCTGCTAGATCCTTACCCCAGAAACTGAAGTGAAGCTTGACCGGGACAAGGACTGAATCCCCTATCATTTATAAATATTGTTATTGCTCACAAGTCTGACATTGACTATTCATGTCTTTTAAGTGTGTTGAGTCTTTTAACCAGTGATAAATGTACCTACTCTTCTGTCATATTGTCCACATTTCTCCGTATTATCTATAAGGAGATACAAGTGGCTTTGTTAAATGTCTTGCTGATGATAAATGCATTTACTACATCTCCCATATTTTCTTTTTCCAACAACCTAGTAACTTTTCATCAAAGAAAAGTAGATTAATCTGCTTTACAGTTTCTTTGCAAACTCATGGAAATTCTTAGTGATCAACACTTAAAAAAAACATGCCTATAGCCTGTTTCTTGGGAAATCCATTGTTAGAGAGACTGCTAGATATGTCAGCAGTACCATTCTGTCCTTCTTCACTAATAAATCCTTGGTCTTGTTGGTGGAGGGGAGTGATGTGCCCTACTTAAAAAACCTGTATTCCCCACTTATTTCAGACACTAGTGGACCATCTGACACATTCTGACCAATGAGATATATGAGGAAGTTGCTGGGTAGAGGTTTGGGGAAAAGCTCCTTAAAAGAAGGGATGGGGAGGAATGGACAGAATCAACTTGCTATTGTTTTTTCCCTTCTTTCTGCCTGGTACTAGAAATTTATGCAAGCAATGAGGGAGCCATCTTGGCACTGTAAGGTGACAGTGAGGGAAAGGGCAAGAAAATCTCATAGAGCTGAGTCCCAGCATCCTCGAGCAGCTAAACCAATGCCTGCTTTAGGACTGCTCACATAATAAGAAAAATGAGTCTTGAAACTGATGAAGCTACTCCTTGGGGTTCCAATTACTAACAGACAAGTGTGACCCTGAAATGGAACATCTGCCCTGGAATTCTGACCAGGATCGACACCACTGCTCTGGAGTTTGAAGACTTCATCTTCTTCTATGATATAGAGTCAGGATGCTATTCGGCTATTTTCTGATTTCCAGCATCACTGGATTCCCCACAACTCCGCTGTCTACTTGCCGATGAGCTTGTTGGCTACTTATCTTCATGACCAGGTAGGTAATTTATTTAGTTTGAGAAACTTGGCATTATTTGGAGCAGCTTGGTTTTCCAATAATAAATTATAAATGGACTTGGGGTCTCTCTTGCCAATATACATTTTCATTCTCACCAGTCCAATGAGCATTCAAATTAACAAAGATGGAAGCCGAGTAGAGGAGCAGCTCTGTTTCCTGTCACCTGCTATCCTCACAGCCCTTCCTAAAGCCGCAAACGCTGGGCCCTGCCCTTATCCTTCCAAACAGAAAAAAAAAAAGTCTGCTTTTTTGATCTTGACATTTCTTGCACGACTCTGTTCAGTTTGGTCTCCAACTTTCCTTACACGCTTTCCAATATGTGCTTGTAGACTGAATAAATGTATCTAATATATGAACAGACCAATGAATTCAATCAACCATAAAAATACAACAGGGAATGCTCAGTCGTTCAGAGGGCAGGTGTGGCTTAGTGTTTTCTTTCTGCCACATGAACAGTGTAGGCCATGGCATTTCTTGACGATGTCTGTGTGGCGACATTAGCTATTCAAAACCACCAGGGAGCATTACCAGAACATTCTTGGGAAACAAAAGAAGTAGGGGTCTGCTTCTCCAAAGAGGGCGTACAGGTGGCCAATAGACAAATGGAAACATGCTCAATGTCATTAATCATCAGAGAAATGCAAATGAAGCCACCACGAGATGCTATCTCACACCTGCCAAAATGGCCGTCATCGATAAATCAACAAACAGCAAGTCCTGGGGAGAATGTGGAGAAAAGGGAACCCTTGTGTATTGTTGGTGGGAATGTAAATTAGTACAGCCACAATGGAACACAGTATGGAGTTTCCTCAAAAAATTAAAAATGGAACTGCTTTATGACCTACCGATTCCGCTTTTGGGTCTATATCCAAAGAAACCCAAAGCACTAATTGGAAAGAATATATTCACCCCTAAGTTCACTGCAGCATTATTCACAATAGCAAAGATATGGAAGCAGCCTAAGTAAGTGTCCATTGATAGTTGAGTGGCTAAAAAAGTTGTGGTATATATATACATACAATAAAATATTACTAGGCCCTTAAAAAACCCTGAAATCTTACTATTTGTGACAGCATGGATGGACCTAGAAGGTGTTATGCTAAGTGAAATACGTCAATAGGAGAAAGACAAATACTATATGAACTTGCTTATACTATGTGGAATCTAAAAATCAAAATAAACAAACTAAAAGTGGAAACAAACTCATAGATTCCTAGATACAGAGAACAGACTGAAGGTTGCCAGAGGAAAGTGGGGCTGGGATACTGGGTGAAAAAGGTGAAGGGAGTAAGTACAAATTGGTAGTTACAAAATAGTCCCCGGATGGAAAGTATAGCACAAGGAATATAGTCAATAATATTGTAATTACTGTGTATGGTGCCAGGTGGGTACTTGAATTATCAAGAAGATTACTCCATAAATTATATAATTGTCTAACCACTATGTTGTATACCTGAAACTAATATAAAATAATATTGAATGCCAACTATAATTGAAAAATAAAATTTAAAAAATAGGTATATGGATTTATTATTTCTTGGGCCACTCATCTTTCTGCCATACTGAATCCAAGCTCCTTCTTGCTTTTGCCTTCTGTTTTCCTAGGAGCAGAAAATGATTCCATCAAACCCAGTGAGAAATACACGAAATGATCTATTTTAAAGGTCCTGATAATCTCTAATTTCAGGAAGTACTTGTATTAGGCGGGGCTCTCTTTGTTGTGTGAAACAGAGCCAGTACCAACAAACTTTTTCAGATAACAAATATTTCAGGCTTCATGGGTCAGATAGTCTTTGTAGCAACTATTCACCTCAGCCACTGTTCCATGAAAGCAGCCAGAGACAAGACACAAGCAAATGAGTGTGGCTGTGTTCCAATACAACCTAACTGAGGGATGCTGAATTTTTTTAAAGATCATTAAAGTGAATCTACTTTAATTTTATTTTTGAATTTTTATTTTAGAAAAAGGGCAGGGAGCAGGAAGGAGAGGGATAGAAACATCAATGGGAGAGAGAAACATTGTTTGGCTGCCTTCTGTATGCACCCTGACCGGGGATTGAACTTGCAACCCAGGCATGTGCCCTGACCAGGAATTGAACTGGCGATCTTTCCGTTTATAAGATGCTCAACCAACTGAGCTACACCAGCTGGAGTGAAATTTTAATTTTATTTAATTTTATTTAATTTTCATGGTTCATGAAATGTTATTCTTTTGATTTTTCAACTATTTAAAGATATGAGACCATTCCTAGATTCTGAGGCAGAAAGTTGCATTTGACCCATATGAGTCATAGTTTGCTGATCCCTGAAATGGAGGTATCCTTAGGGCTGGTTTAAGAAAAGGGTTTCTTTCTGTAAAGCTATAGCAAGAACTTGTGGGAACTGGAAAAGGCACATAGGAAGCTGGTAGGACCTCTGTCTGTACCAGACATAGGCTCCCTCATGGCTTCTCTTTATCATTTAGTACTGCAACTCCTTTTCTAGGTCCAGCCAGCTACCCCTCTGCATTCAGAGCCTCCGCAGATAACTCAATAGACAAGCGCAATGAAATTGCTATGCACCAAGTGCCATTGGTGACTACAGGAAGTCTGTAGCTCGAGAGTAAGGGCCAAGGTGGAGAAGGTAGTTGGTGGTCAGAGGTTTGAAGAAAGTGCAGAAGGTTAGGAATGTTCTGTTTAAAGAATGAGATAGAAAGCAGAGAAAAGAAAGGACAAACCTCTTAGGTATCAAGAAAGGCTCAGGCAATGCTGAGAGTTTTAGCATTTGGTAGGTGTATTGTTTGATTGCCTTTGGCAACAAGTAATAGAACATCTTCTCAAAGTGGTTTAAGCACTAAGTTTACTAAATTGCAAGTATCATAATTGTAGGAAATAGGGTTATTTTGCTCCCAATCTGGCCCCAGTTTCTAGGACAGTAGCAGGTGCACAGGAGGCATCCAGTAAGTAAGGTTTGAATGGACAAATGAATGCTCTCTCACAGCAGTGCGTGAGCTCCAGGCTTGGGTAACTCACTGACTCAATGACAACATCAAAGATTGAGGTTCAGTCTATCTTTTGCTGAGGTGACTTTGTTTTCAGTCTAGTTTTCCATGGTTGTGAGATGGGTCCTACAATTCTGGTCATTATAATCAGACTCCAAAATGTCCAACAGAAGGAAAGGGACCCATCTACTCCCGGAGTCTCTTTTTTAAGAGTGAGGACACCTTTTCCAGAAGCCCCAGCAAACTTCCCCTCAGCTCTATTGGCCAGAAATGCATTACATGCCAATGTCTAAGTTAATCACCAGCAGGTAATAGGATCACTATGATTGGCTAAGATTGATGGTTCTCCATAGGAGGACCTCCATAGGAGGTGATTTTGTTCCCTCCCATCAGGGGACATTGGCAATGTCTTGAGATATATTTGATTGTCATAACTGAAAAGGGCATCTAGTACATAGAGACCAGGGATGCTGCTAAACTCCTACAATGATTAGGACAGCTTCTACCACAAGAAAGAAATATCCAATTGAAAACATCAATGGCTCTGAGATTGAGGAACCCTGGCTTGAATCAGTTAGAATCTCTCCCTGGAGCTGGGGCAGGGGCTACTTTCCTTGAAGCCCGGGGCCAGGGAGGAGCATGGATATCTGTATGCAGTCAGGGTTCTATAAAGCAGGAAATAAAGAGGAGTGGGGGAGGGGAGAAAGATTGCTGGGTAGGCACTCTAGAGGGATTGATTGGATTTTCCAATTTAGCAAAGGAACCTTTGGAAAGGTTTTTTTTTTTTTTAATCCTCACCCAAGGACATTTTTTTCATTGCTTTTTAGAGAAAGAGGAAGGGGGGAAAAAGAGAAACATTGATGTGAGAAAGAAACATTGATTGGTTGCCTCTCTAGGTGCCCTGATAAGGGGGGAGGGGAGAACTGGCCTGCCACCTACCTGTGTGCCCTGACCTGGGATAGAACCAAATGAAACCTTTTGGTCTAGGGGAAACGGTTCCAGCCAACTGATCCACACTGGCCAGGGCTTTTTTGTTTTTTTAGAAATGCAGAATAAAGAGTTCCTGACTCTATAAACAAAATAAAGAGCTCCTGCCTTTGGGGAGAGAATAAAAATATACCCTCTTGTCCATTCACCCCTGCAATAAATCCACATGTGGAAAGATGAAGAGGAATTGGTGCTCTCTGAACGCCTGCTCTGAGTGCCAGCAGCAGGAGCACCTAACATGGGCAACAGCCGTGCCAGAAATTCACGTGCAGGGTGGGCAAAAGTAGATTTACAGCTGTTGTTATGGAAAAATACGTAATACAAGAATAAACTCTGTTTTGCGTACTCACAACTGAAAATCTACTTTTGCTCACCCCTATATATATATTATTGCATTTCATCCCCAGAACTACACAGCAGGGCCTGCGATATTACCTGTGTTTTACAGAGGAGGGAGCTCAGGCCCATGGCGATCCTCTGTAAGTCAGAGAGCTAGAATTCTCCAGTGTGCACACGCAGTCCCTTCTCTGAGTTTAGGATAGGGCAGAGGATGCAGCATTTCTAGAAGGAGCATAGGTACAGAAGCTACTACGTGTTCATTCATGGTCTCCGATGCCTTAGGTGCTACAGCATCTTCTAAGGGCAAAAGGCTGGGTCAGAACTGCTATGGAGAAAGGACTTCTTGACAGAGACCTGCCTTTTGTGTGGCTTAAAGGCCCAAGACAATCTCCCAATCTAAAACTTGGTGAATTAACTAATTTCTTTAAAGTCTTTTCCTTCCCCTCATCCTTAACACATGCTCAGTTTTTATATATCTCCACTTTTTGAGTATGATGAGGTAAAAAATTAGGAGCAACAGAAAATAGAGCCAAAAACTTTCTGAAGTATTCCTGGAAGACAGCATCGGGTCATTAGAAAGCGTTCACCTATTTGCTGTTGAAAATCTTTCCTGAGAAGCCCCCTTTTACTGCCTGGAATTAGGATTCACCCTGGGTCTCCTGGCATACATTCTGGGGAGAGAAGGGGCCAGTCTCAGCTGTCCAAACAGAGGGGAATTGAATGCTTTTGTCTCACATGAGACCACTGAGCTCCATGGTGATTTTCAACTCTCACCCAGGGGTGTTACAAAGGCTCACTCCCCCCTCCCCTTTCTTCCCTATGACTCTTCTGTTTGTTTTGGGAGAAGAAGGGGCCTGTGGTAGATAGGCTGCAGGTTTGGGACTGGATCCGAAAGATAAAAGAAAGGGGACTTAACTATTACTCATGCAGGGTTCTACCCTCAGAGTAAGTGCTACAGTGTAGCACGAGAGTTCCGGCACATTATTAAAACCCAGCTTGCACTCAGTGGAAAACCAGGAGCTTTAACATAATCTTTTGGCCTGAGTTACCTCTAATAAATCTCACTTCACAGGATCAGTCTGAAATCAAATGAAATATAGGTTCTTGGTTCAAATGCACCATTATGTCAGGTCATTGGCTAACTCATTTGTATTGAGCTCTTGCTGGGGAGCTTGATTTCGCAGATCTCAGAGATATTCTCCCTGTGTGCCCCTGTGTTGGTGATCTTTTGCTGTGTCACAAACCACTGCATAATGGCAGTCTACGCCAACAACCATTTTAATTACTCACGATTCCATGGGAAAGAAAATTGGTAAAGATAACTCGTGCAGCTAAAGTCATCTGGCAGCAACACTCTCTGACTGAATGGTCTGAAATGGCTTCATTCACCTGTTGCTGGCTGTTGGCTGGCTGGGCCACGCACATGTCTCCAGAAGGCTAGCCCGGGCTTCTTTACTTGGTTCCAAAAGCAGCAGGAGTGAGGACAAGTGCCAATGTGCCAGCTCATGCCTCAGCTGGCTTCATGTTTGTTAACATCCCTTGGTGTGAGCAAGTCACACAAGAGGCAATGGGAAGGGTGTAAAATGAGGAGGGGGGGCGGATCAGGGAAGCATCAATCCCTGGGGCCCTTCCTGTAATGATCCCCCAGTTCCCTTCCTCCGGACACCTGTCTTTCACTTCTTGCTGATTCTCCCGGAAGGAGACTTATTGTTCAATGGATATAAGCCTCAGTTATGAAACTCAGTTTGGTGGAACTCAGTGCAATTTTTATTGAAAGCTCCCGCCCCTTCTTGCTGGATGGTAAAAATTCAAATTTAAATTTTAATTGCTTCCTCGTCCCTGCTTCCTGGAAGTTCCATCCAAGTTCCAGGGTTGGGGAAGCATTATCTGCTCTGGGATATGGATCCATAAGAGCATTTGTGGGATGTGCTGGCTCTTCTGTGGAGGGTCCATGCAGTCCCCTTGGGGTCTGACCACCTCTCAGCTACTTTTCTGTCCCGCTTCAGTGCCCTCAATTATTCTACTGCTATCAGGCCTCGCTGGGTTAAAGGAATCTCTGTGGGGCTGTTTAACATACACAAGGCAGCTATTTCCTTTCTGAGGTCTTGCAGCTTTTTGGGTTCCATACAGGAAACAATACAAGGATCTTTCGTCTCTCCATTTCCTCCAACTTTCTTGAAGCATCTGCCCTGCCCTGAGCTTTGACTGATTGAATGGATAAAAAAGCTCTTTCTCCTGAGACCCACAATGCTGATGAATTTTTCCATTGCCTTCTGGCTCCCCTTCCCCCACTCCAGAGACTCTCTAGCTGAGGTGAGGGTAGCCTGGCTCTTACTTATTTGTTGTCTCCTAGTATACTGTTCAAGCCCGGAGTTCTCCCTGTCACCCTTGAGGACTGCCTTTCTAAAAACCAAGAGCAGAAAGCTTCTGTTTTCTCCCAATCTGGGTCTCATTCCACCCCTGAGACGAAGAATTAGAAAGGTTTAGTTTGAGTAGGAGAAGGTCCACTTTTGGAAATGGAGGGAAGGGAAACATTTATATTTCAAACTAATATCTCAGTGCATTTGCTTCCTGTTTCTAACCACTAGGTCCAGAATCAAGCCTGCACTTTGTCTGCCAAGCTGCACTCTTTCAAATGCCAGCAGGAGCCCTGGCCGGTTTGGCTCTGTTGGAGCGCTGTTCTGGGACCGAAGTGTTGGGGCTGTGACTTCTGGTGAGGGCACATACCCAGGTTGTAGATCCGAGCCCTGGCCCAGGCACGTATGACTCCCAGTCTGGGCATGAATGGGAGGCAACCAATTGATGTTTCTCTCTCACATCAATGTTTCTCTATCTCCCTTCCTCTCTCTCTAAAAGCAATGCAAAAAGAAAAAGTCCTTGGACGAGGATAGAAAATAAATGAATAAAATGGCAGGAGGAGAATCTCTCCTTTCAGTACCCTGTCTCTCTTGTAAAGGGCTTTCACTTAATTGAGGAAGACCCATCCAGGAAAATGTCCCTTGGGAGTAACTCAAAATCAACTCATTTGGGACCTTAATTACAACTGCAAAATCCCTTTAGCTTTGCCCTGTAACTTACTAGGTTGAAATCCATCCTATTCTCAATCCCCACCCAACGCTGGGGAAGGAAACTACACAGGACACACAAATCAAGGAACTGGAATCTTGGGGACCATCTGAGGAATGCTGCCTTCCACACCCTCGTGCCTCTTGCTCCAGTCCAGGCACTATGCTGAGCCCTTTTATAAGCACTGCACTGTTGTGAAGATGAACAACTAAATTATATCACTTATCTGAGGTCATCATTACTAATTGCCAGCAGCCTCCTGATTCAATCACTGTGGTGTTCTGCCTTACACGCAGTTACAAGAATGATTTTTTTTTTAGCCATTAGAGGGGCTTTGTTAAACCAGGAAGGTCCTGGAATAGATCCGTAAGTCCCTGTTTAAATATAAAAACCCATGTACAGACTGGTTAAGGGCTCTGGCCAGTGATGGAAGAATAGGCAAAGGAAGCATTATTGAACATGTATGTACAAGACAGTACACTGCAGTCTTTTGTAAAATTCAACTTTTATATTTACAATTGCCCAGCAAGTAGGCACTGGTATCTCCACTTTGAAGAACGAAGAAACTGAGGCTCAGAATGCTTGTGTCCCTTGCCTGAAGCCACACAGCCAGTGTGCGGCAGAGCTGGATCTTGATCAGAGCAAACAGCTTTGCAGTGTCCTGCAACCGGTGCCGGTGGACAGTAGTGATTTTCACGGTGCACGGATTCTCCAAGTTCTGCATACCTTCAGTTGTCTGAGCTTCCCTTTTCCGGCCTGGGGATGACAGTAATTTGGTGTCCTGAGACTCAATTTTCAATATAGTGGTGGTGGGAGGAGGGGGCTTCGCACCCCACAGCAACAAACACCCTGCTGGTGTACAAGAATTTGATGCAATTCAGACACTACCTACCTGGGGGTAGTATCAGATTCCACAGGTTAGGGGTTCAGTCCTACCAGACTGGCCCCCTCTCCCCAGACACCAGTTGCAAGACCAGGTTGTTACCTGTGCTTCTAACCAACTGGCTAGCAATTGGAGGTTCCCACGACCCCCTCCTTTGATTTGGTTAATTTGCTAGAATAGTTCACAGAAGTTGGAGAAACATTTTATTTACTAGATCACCAGTTTATTAGAAAAGGATGTCACTCAGGAACAGCCAGATGGAAGACACATACAGAACAGTGTGTAGGAAGGGTGTGGAGCTTCCACGCTCTCAGACACCCCCTCCCAGCACCTCCAAGTGTTCACCAACCCAGAAGCTCTCTGAACTCAGTCCTTATGACTTTTTATGAAAGCTTTATTACATAAGCATGATTGATTAAATTATTGACTATTGGCAATTGAACTTAATCTCCAGCCCCCCTCCCCTTCCTGGAGATCAGAGGTGGAAGTTCAAAGCCTCTAACCACAGGGTTGGTTACACTGGCAACCAGCCCCCATCCTCAGGTGCTTTCCAAAGTCACTCCCTTAATGCCAGCCATACACCATTATCTCTCCCAATACTGAGGCAATTCTAAGCGTTTGGGGAGCCGTGAGACAGGACATGGGGAAAAAGATTCAAATATAAGTATACAAAAATGTGTTTTGGTAATCTGAGTGACCAATTATATATTTCTTATAAATACTGTAGGATGGAATCCAAGGAGGGACAGCCACTTTGAGTTACCTTGACCTGTGGGACTCCCTGCTGGGTAAGTGTTCATCCTGGCCTTGGGACACAGAAGCAGCTCAGCAGCTCCACCGTGAGCTGTGCTCCTTGCTGGGGGAAAGCATTAGCCCAAGGTGCTCCCCTAATCTCTGGGAACATCAGCAGCCACACCCTTGATGGATCTCACTCCAAACCCATCCTCCACCGACATTGGTGTGGTGGCTCCCACGGAGCCACCCTGTCCCTTTTTGTTCAAGAGGCACTAACAGCATTTCCCTTCCACACGTCTTTCTTTTAAAAAAATGACAGCTTTACTACTGTGGCTGCTTTATGGGGCAGTGGAAGAGTGAGGGCGGGAGAAGATCAATAGCAGGCAAAGGAGGGTGCAGGAGAATACTTAGTGCTGTGTTCTCTGACCCCTTCACAGCCTCCCCCGTACCAGTCAGAGCTAACCTTCCTCAGATTTAAACATGTGCTTCCCACCACCTGGAGGGCACCAGGCTGACCGGAGCCAGGGAGGCTACTGGAAAAAGTCATGACCACAGATTCATTTGCTCTGGACCTGCAGCTGCTGGGAAGGAGGTGGGACTCTGGCTGGGGTGATGAAGAGTCTTTGGAATTAAATGGTTGGCAGAGTGCTGAAGTAGGATGTTAAGGAGAAATCAGCATCCTGGAGGCAGGAGCAATGGGGGTAGGAGCAATGGGGTAGGCAAGTCAGCAAGGGGGATGATGGGATAGGAATTGTCAGTGTAATAAACGTCCAAACCTGTAAGAATTTTTATGAGTTTATTTGAGCCAAACTGACGACAATTGCCAGGAAGCAAAATTTCAACAGAAATTTCAACAGAGAAAATACTCTAGAGAATGGCAGTTTTACACCTTATTTTATACATTAAAATCAAAGGAGGAGGCGTAAGGAGGGTTACATAAAATTCATTGATGATAGTTTAGGGAGGCGGGAGAAAGCAAAGCAGAGAAACCTCTGAGATTGGGTAAGAAGTAAAATGAAGAGACAATTACTTTTTTTACATTGGTGGGCACAGGACAGTTAACAATGAACACTTACGGCACATAAAGATGGTATGGGGGGACAAGGTAACAAAGAGGGGTTCTGTGGCCTTGTGTTCTAGTGGAGATTGTGCCCTGAGGGGTCTGGAAAAGGGGGATTACTCTGACATTTCATATCTATGTTATCAATGACACAAAAAGACAATAGACAGGCTCAGTTAAGGTATAAAGATTGACCTTTGTCAAGGAAGGTACTGCCCTAGGACATGACTACTTGCTATAACTCACTTTTAGTTAGGAATTTTTATGTCCAGACCATCCTATGTAGTTACTTTAGGTCTCTGAGTTTGCAAGACAACCATGAAGGCCTCCCCTGAGCTTGTCAGGTTTAGTATGTGGTCCCATTTTTGTCCACAGAATCATTATGACAAAATCAGGGTGTTCAACCGAAGAGATCCGGGAGGGCTGTCAATTAGGAAGCCAGTGACAACCACTTTGTAATATGTAAGTATATCAAATCAACACACTGTACACCTTACATATACACAACATTATGCCAATTATACCTCAGTGAAGTTGAAAAATATGATCTTTAAAAATTATAGTTCAATGTTAAAAAATGAGGAAGCTGGAGTATTCTTATTCTGTCTGCCCACATCAGGAAGGGCCTGCTTTTCACCTAAGCGGCATCCTGGTAGACAAATGAGCCTGTGGCTCCTCCTGAGTCCCAGACACAGTGTCCTGGGGGCTGGGGTAATGCACAGAGCCTGAAGCGGAGATGGCCTCTCCCAGCTAGCCCTAGGGGAGTCATATGAACTGACAGCTGGTTCGGGGAAGAATAAATAGCAACATGCAACCCCTTCTTAAGTGGAATTCCCATGAGAAGAAACTAATTTCCATCGTGGCATTATGATAAATTCTCAAGCTGCTCTATACGTCGCTGTGTTAAATGAGTAAATGACTGTTAATAGAATCCCTCCTTTGGGCTGTTACTACCTAGAGCACATTCCTGCCAAAAAGGATGGTGCCAGCTGACACTGTCACTGAAAATGGGACCTACTTCCCCAGGGGACTTGGGTTTTCTCATTAAAATTTTTTTGCCTAACTTAATGCCATTTTCATTTTAATTCGCATTTCTGTGATTACTGGTGAGATTAAATGCTATTTTTTCCAGATTTATGCTCCTTTTGGATGACTATAACCTGATTATGAAAATGGGGGGGAAGTAACCTTGAGACACCAATGAGAAGAAAGGAGAGAAAGAAGGGTGGGGAAGAGGGGAAAACATGGGAGAAGAAAGATGAAAAAGCGCCTCCAGCAACTTAAACTTGGAGTAGTACAAAATACACAGAACCTGAGGAAAAGCCCCAGCACCTCACCACCCTCTCTCCAGTTTAAACCATATCTCTACCACTTAATAGACATGTAATCCTGGGCAGTCAATTTCACCTATAAAATAGAGATATATATAGTTCCTGATTCACAGGATTGTTATATAGGTTAAATGAGCTAGTGTATAAAAAGTACCTAGTTTAGTACCTGACATACAAATACTATAATAATAATAATTATTATTACAAATACATAATAATTGCTATAAATATAATAATAACTATAAATGTATAATTATATATTGTATAAGGATATATTTATAATTGCTCTTGTTATAATTATTGTTACCCAAGCACTAACTAGGCAGTTGTGTAAGTACCTGTTACATATATTTAGACTAATAAAGCCGCAGGAGAGTGAGTAGAGTGTCTAAAACTGGACATGCCTGGAGATGAGCCCTAGATCTGCTGTGTACTACCTGAGTTATTCAAACACTCAGAGATTCCACTTTTTCATTTATTAAATTGTCAGGATAAAATAACTGGCTAGCAGAATGCAAGTAATAATTAAATAGCATAGACAAACGCTCTTCACACAGTGCCTGGCCAGCAGGAGCAGCAACTAATATTCAGTGGGTGTTACTCTGCCAGACCACATGCTAAACATGTTGAGTACATCTCACTTTCATCAGTACAAAATCTTGTGAAGTAGGCGAACCCATTTTACAGATGAAGCAGCTGAAGCTTAGGTAGGACTACGTGACGTACGCTAGGATACATCCCTTGTAAGTGACAATTAGAATTTGAACACACAACTCTGCAACTGTTGGCACATACTAACTTTCAGTAAACTTCTTTTCCATCTGCCCTTTTAAAAATTACTGTAATGCTTTATTCCATTTTTATTTTTTCCCACCCGTCACATAGAATGACTGTTGGCTGTGTCTGTCTGCTTCCTCTCTAGACTGAAATCCTGGAGCTTACTCTTGTCTCTATTCCCATAGTACTCCTCATATTCCCTAGCACACCACCCCCAGTGCCCACCTCCAAGCCATGGTACCTTGTTGAATGTGCCTGCCTTTCCCTGCCCACCGCCCCATCTCTGTACCAGTCCTCCTCTGCACAGCTAGGCCCAGGCTCCCCTCCAGCATGTTTGCTCCCACCTTGTACCCACAGCCAATGCCATCTGCAGTAGCACTTAGTCTGGCTGCAGCCCCAAGTTCTGGGTCTCAGCATCAACCTCCCCTGGCTGCTCCTTGGACTCTGAGGTGCCCCCTAGGCTCTGCTAACGGTTTCTGCTTCCATCCCTATCTTTTGTTCACCTCTCTGTGCTATCTGCACCCCCAGCCCACTTCCAGGATAGAGAGGGAAGAGATGGTTTTAATGCTATGATAAATTACTTTCACCCCTCTGGCCCCTGACACCCCCATCCTGTGCCTGTAGGCAGAGCTGCATCCCTAACCCCAAGTACACGCCAGTGGAGATGACTTATCTGTGGCTGGCATCTCAAGCCCCATGAAGTGCACACCCTACAAGTCCTGCACAGGAAGCCTGATACAGAAGTGGGAAGCCAGCTAGGAAGGATGTATGCATTTTGACTCTAATCCTATTGATTGACATTTTGTATTTTAGATTCGATGGTTACATATTTAAAATGAAATTCATCTCGGCAGCACTTATTGGGTACCAGCTTTGTGTCTGGCCTGGGCAGGACCCTGGGATGACAGTGATTAAAAAGACCCAGTCCTTGTTCTTAGGGAGCTCACCCATCTGGTCCAGATTCAGGTTGGTTCAAGTTCATTGTAGTGCTAATTTTCCTCTTATACTTAATTATATTTTACATATAGGTTTTTATTTTTAATAATCAACTTGAGAGCCATGCCATCTGTGTGGATTACCTTTTACAGCACTAAGCTCAGTGCCATGGGCCCGAAGGCAAGGAACCTAAGCTCTCTGATGATATTGAACTTCCTGAAAGCTTCAGGCATTTTATTTCAGTCATCCTAGTTAGTGTCTTAATGTGATAATAGGGTAATTGATTTTTATGTAAGTCTTAATAACCCATCAGATGTTTAATTTGAACTTCAATTCCAGCTCCACCATATGACCTTGGACAGTTTGCTTAACCTTCCTGAACCTCAGTTTCCTCATCCTTTAAGATAGGAATAATAAAAACCACTGCACAGGTTTGATGTGATAATTAAATTAAATAGAATTCCAGATGAAAGGTTATATACACCCTGAACATTCTATTCAGTTAGATTTTTTTTTCATTTTTTCCAGCATGTACCATGGTCCAGATGCTTTGCTACATCGCTTTGGGAATACTAAGAGAATAACACGTGGTACCTGTTACCCTGCAAATCAATAACCCGGTGGGTAGAGGCAGATGTAAGCAAGTAGTTATGATACATACAGATTTCTAAGAGAAGTTCTTCAGGGACAGTAGGAAGAGAGGAGATAAATATTTATTAAGTATTAACTATGAGGGACCCACAGAGGAGTCACTAGGGTGTGTATTTGAATGTGTACATCCATAAATTCAAACTCATTTTGGACTTTGCCTTCTCCATGGTTGGGTTCTCTGGATGTCTGACTTTTCTGTAACAAGTTCCAGGAAGCTAATCTTGATTCTTCTTCACTTGGGAGCAACCTCATCTCCAAGAGCAGCCAGGAATGCTGATGACCACTTAAGACACTCTGAAACCATCCATCAAATCTGGGCCAGATAAATATGCAAAGAAGTGCTCCCTGTTGACCATTCCCCTGAATGCTTTCCCAGCTCTGCCGTCTCCTGCTGCCCAGTAACCTGTTGCCGTGGGAGACAAGTGTACTTAGTGTGACAAGTCACACTGCACCCTCAGCCTCCCCAGTCCCATGTCAGGCTGACCCAAAGGCAACAGCAACTCCCCCATGTTATCGAGGACAGAAAACATCTCTATTTAAATGCCTCACACATTTCTATGAGACCTTCCCTTGCATAACCATTTTGCCTTTTCCCCTCCCTGCAGAAGCCTGCAGAGAAATGGATCTAGCCTGGCTGGCACCTCTGTGGATGCCTGGGTTGAATCCTTTGCTGCTTCCCCCATCTCCTGGGTGTCAGGTTCCAAACCCTCAAAGCAATCCTGGACTGGCCCCTTTCTTGACAAGACAGGAGACACTTAGAGAATACAAATCACATTCCTGCATTCGGCTCCCCAGCAGTGCTGAAGATGGAAGAAGAGATAAGCAGAAACCAGCTGTTAAGATGTCAGTTATTAATATCAATGAATAGAGTTCAGGTAAGAAGAGAAACAGGCTTAGCTTCTCTGCAGTGTAGCCTGACTTTTTCCCTTCCCAGCAGAGACAAATTGCACTTGACAGCCTTTACATATCACATGCCCTTGTAATGTTCTGCTCGTAGAGTTTATAATGGATCATAATAACAGCTAGTATTTACTGAGCAGTAACTACACGTCAAGCACCCGATGTATGTTTTTTCATTTCATGCTTATAGCAACTCTATGATGTAGGTACTTGGATTAGCCCCTCTTTACAGATTAGGCAATGGAGGCATAGAAGTGTGGTTCATGTAGTGAGCGTGGGAGGCAGCATTCAATCCCAGGATGTCTAACTTCAGATGACACACTCTTGACTCTCGTGTTGCTCTGTTGCTAGAGAAGCAGCCTGGGGGAGTGATAAAGTGATAAAGACCACCCCCCTCTGCCACTTTGGGCATGACTTTGGGCAGGTTATGAGAGTTCTGTACAAAATGAGGACAATAATAGTACCTACCTCATAGAGTAGACAAGGATTTAGCCTACATAAGACATTTTGTATCATCTTTGGCACAGAATAAGGATGCAATACATGTCAGTTATTTTTATAGACAGCAAGTCCCTCTATGTTAGGGGCCTTGTCTTAGTTATCTTTGAATTTTTATCCCCAGTACAGGGCACAGTGCAAAGTACATAAAAGAAACCAATTTAATATCACAGGAGATTAAATACTCTAGTAGATGGATAAAATTAAGCCTTATTTTTATACATGCTTTATTATTTACTAAATGCTGGTATTTAGTTTAATTTGGTATAAGGTTTGCATTTGAGTTAAAACAACAAGAAAATTTGACCCCGCAATTCAGCTCCTACATATGTGCCCAAGAGAAATGAAAACACACAAAAACTGGTACATGATCCTTCAGAGTTGCATTGTTCATGACAGGCAAACAGTGGACACAATGCAACTGTCCACCAGGGGATAAATGGGTAAACACAATGTGGTATATCCACATAATGGCATGTTATTCAGCCCTAAAAAGGGATGAAGTACTGATACATGGTATGACATGGATGAACCCATGAAAATATTATGCTAAGTGAAAGAAGCCCGTCATAGAAGACCTCATATTGTATGATTCCATTTATATGAAATGGGTAGACCAGGCAAATCTATAGAGACTGAAAGCAGATTCATCGTTACCTAGGGCTGGGAGGATGAGGGTGGTAGAGTGGTGGACAACTAAAAGGTACAGGTTTCTTTGGGGGGGTAATAAAAATGTTATAAAATTGATTATGGTGATTGCTGTACAACTCTAAATGTACTAAAAATCATTGAATTGCACACTTCAATTGGGTGAATTGTATAGTATGTGAATTCTATCTCAATAAACAAAGCTGTTACCAAAAAAAAAATCAATAAATTACTAAGTCTCCAAATCAAAAGCTCAACCCCAGTGAGTTTGGTGATTTAACCAGATTTTCCATTCTGCCCACCTCCCTGATTCAGGCAGCCTCAGCCACCTGCGCCACACACATCCTTACCAAGGCTGACCTGGGGGAATGAATAGATCAAGTGCCTGTTTGTGTTCGAGGTGAGAGGGGAAAAACATGAATTAATAATTACTCTTGTGTTCTAATCAGGTTGCCCCTCAAATGTTTCTCTGTCATTTTACCTCCTGTCCAGGACTGTTGGGTGAGCTGAACAGCTGGTGGGCTGGTCAGTCTGGTGCAGAAATGCGAGGTGGAAAAGGAACACTTGCAGCAATTGCCTAATCTTTCTCAAAACTCAATGCAAGTTCCCAAGCTAGGAAAGTCTAAATATCAAGTCCATTAATCATTTGCAAATCACTTCCCTCCTCATACTCCTGTCTGAGAAGCAAATAAAAGCCCAATGTTCTGGCAGATTCACGGCATCCTTTGTTTTAATGATGTTTTTCAAAACTTAAACAAATTGCTGATGGAAAGGAGAGAAGTCAGATTCTAATTAAGCTGCCCCAGTTTGAAAACTTGTGGAAGATTGCCAAAAGCATTCCAAAAGCAATAGGTATTTAAAAGTGAAAACAGAGGAGCAATGATGCTTGGAATTCAGGAGAGTAGATATGAAGGTATGTAATTATAAGTGAAACTGAAATATGATTTTATCACTTGGAAATCTTCATTGCTCTACTTTTCACCAACAATGCTGTATATAGACATACTCATGAGGAAACTTCCTGAGGCAGAAGGCAAAAAAGAGAAATTATACTTTCCCTGTGCCTGATAAGTGTTAGTACTGCTAGTTCAAGCTCGAATAAATATTTATTTAGGTAGTGATAGTGCGAGGATTTGCAGATGGTACATCAGTTTCACTAATGATGAGTGCTGACCTTTACAAGTATTCTCAGCCGCTCTCATGTTTTTTGTTTCGTTTTTGTTTTTCTCCTCACGTTTTATCTCATTCAATCCCTGCAGCTACCCTGTGAGGTAGGTACTATATATTGTTGTTGTTATATTTTGCAGATGAAGAAAGTAAGGCACAGAGAAGTTAAGCAGCTTGCCCAGGGTCACACACCTAGTGTAAATGATAAGGCTGAGAGTTAAACCCTGTCTGATTCTGTGTTGTTAATCATTATCATATTCTGCCTCCTTAGTAAATTGACAGTTACTTTTGCTCTTGCTGCTTCTGTTTTCAAGAGCTGAACATGTTAGAATATTGGGAAGAAATATTATTATATATAATATTATATGTATTTAATGCATAGAATTTTATTTATTACGTGTATGTAATCCTTCTGGATTGGAGGTGGTGTCCTTAGCCAGCCATGTGCTGATATGCCTCAGGGACTTTGCATATGCTATTCCTTTGCCTGGCATGCCCTGCCTTCCCCCTCCTCCACATTACCTCGCTAGCATTTCCTCAATCTTCAGATATCAACTTAAAATATTTTCCAGACAAGCTTTCCTTGACCTCCCCTCAATGTACCCTGCTCTTACTTATTCTCTTATCCTCCTAGACCCAACCTCTGCAGCACTTTCCACGATGGTAATCGATGCGTGATTTGCTGTTAAATGTCTGTCTTCTCTGCTAGAGTACAAATCCCAAGAGGGCGGAGCTGGTCCCTATCATGCCCTCTACTGTTTCTCAAGTGCTTAGCAGAGAATCCTCTGTGCTTAACATCTGAACAGCAAACGCATACCCTTCTGTTGCTTGCATTTTAGTAGTGTCATAGACAGGCACAAAACTACAAGGGCGGGCATAGGGGTTTAGTAGGAGAAGGAGCTCCTCAGAAAAGGGCTTATCAAGGCCATAACATCTGAGCTGGCCGTTGGAGTATGAGCCGACATTTCCGACAGAGAAAAGTCAAAAGTAAAACACAGAGCCAGGCAAGCACAGTCCATGGAGTATTATACTTATTTAGAAAATACAATAAGAAAAGAGTAAAACAACAAATGTTGTTTTCCTTTCATCTGAAAGAATTTCATCGTAGACTGTTTGGGGGGGGGGTGCTAAAGAAACATGGAATTGCTTAGTTTAAAGGCAGCTGTCTTCACAAGTTGATGAAAATGATAAAAGCCAAGACACAAAATATAACTTGGGCCTTTGACCCATATACCTTCCCTCCCTGAGAAGGAAAGGAAGAGAGCCAAGCATTTCTGAGAATAGATGCGTACAATATCTCCTTTGTTTCTCTGCTTTACTCAATTTTCCTCTTCCCAATGAGGAGAATGAGGTTGCAGAATTTCTCAGCCAAGTCATGAAGAGTCTCTTAAAAACCAGTCAGTCACTTTTTCAGTTCAAAATCAATAAAAGAAACCACACAAAGATCAATAAATGCAACTCCATAAAAATTAACCACTACTCAATGTCAAAAACCCATACAACCTAAATAAAAGGCAAACAGTACACTGAGAAAAATAGTCACCATTACTGTGGTGGCAAAATCCAGTTCAGTTCAACACACATCAACTGAACGTTCCTGTGGAACTGGAACTGTCAGGTACGGGTGCTCCGGAGCTCCGCTGAGAGGGCCAGACATGTAAACCAACCCTTCCAATGTTGTAAGAGCACAGGCGGCTCTGAGGGAAGGGGAAGCGTGGGCACCTAATGCCAACTGAGGTTCAGAGAGGCCTTGGACTAATAACAGTTGAGGAGAACTTAACCAAGGCTACAAGGGGGAGAGAAGGAGGATATTTGAAACACGAGACAAATGAATGAAGGCATGGAGCTGTGGATCATCCTGGTAGGTATGTGTATTTTGGGGTTGGTTACAAACGCTTCAGGGTTCTGGAAGAAAGCTCAGTGTTGGGGGGGGATGGAGATGCAGCTGGACAGATGAACCAGGGTTACTTTATAAAAGTTTTTACTTTATCCTATAACTGACAGGGAGCTATTGAAGCATGTTACAAAGCCCAGATAGGGTGATTTTACAAGGCAAGGAACTAATGAGGATTGGGTGTTGTTTATGGCACAATAGCTTTAGACTGGTGAGCGTGGTGAGGTTAGGATTTTCAAGTAAGTTTTAATAAGCATGCTCTTAATAAGCATGCTTTTGATAAGTTAATTGTTTGGCTTATTCACAGCCTCGCCTTGCAGGAGTAATTTTTTGAAGCAAGCAGCTAAGTTATGTTTGCTTGATCTCAGTATTGGCTATCACAGGCACAGTGGTGTGCGCCTGGTCCAGCACTGTGGAATGCCGGGGCAGGGAATTATGTTGGGTTCAGTGCCAAAACCATTGCTTCAGCACCCTACCCTCCATCCACCCTGCCTGTCCTCTTTATGATGTCTCTGGGTGAATAAATCAGATTTCTTTTTAAAAAAAAAAAGCATTTGGAAATGTCCCCGGAACTGCCTCATTGGTGAAATAAATAGGTTCTAGAGTTAGAGCCACAGCTATGGGTAGAGGGTGAGGTTTTTCACCTTGTAGGGGAGGGGTATAGTTTTACATGTAGGGAGTTGAAGAAGAAGGGGGGTCAGGGTCAGAGAGGTGTACTGACCTCAAGATGAAAGGAGTAACCTGGTATCTTAGGGAGGCATGGTGGGATCTTCTGGGAAGGGATTAATCAGCTGAGTCACTTTGGGTATACTATTAAACATTCTCTTCTCCTTTACTGAGATAATTTTTGTACATCCCAGGGTGGGGCTCTGAAAGTGAGGTGCTAGAAATGAGAGGTTTGAGTAGAAGAGGAAACACAGTCTTTGCAACATGATCCACCCACTGAGGCCAGTGTGGGGTAGCGGCATCACAGAGAGGAAGGAAAGGGTCTGGAGCAGCGATAGAGACGAGAGAGGCAGGAGGGGAGCAGCTGGTCCAAAGAGCTGCCACATGGAGGCCAAGAACAAATTCCCTCTTTTCCCCAAAGATGTTAGAGGAAGGCTGCCCTGGAATACGGCAAGCTGACACGTGGGTTGTCTTTGTACCACTGGAAAAAATGGACAACTTGAAAACCAAAATGAGACCTTAAAAAAGAGTTATTCTGATATATTAAAAAGAGTTATATATTTTATGCAGGGAGGCAGAAAAAACTATATTAAAATGAGCAAGAATAGCCTACAAGATCTTTAATTGATAAGGGAAGAAGAACTCATTTAATTGGTGGTCGTCTTGAATAATATGCGTTGGAAATCGTATAATTGAAAGTAGCACACAGAGTAAGAAAAATAACCAAGGAACTAAGAAAATAGTCAAGAAAAGTTCCATAAATTAAATGATAGTTGGAAAGGATAAAGTCATGTTAACGCTCATTACCATATTTTAATTTCATAGTAATTAAAATTATAATGTAGCATGTATTACCACTTAATTGATCTGCCAGCATCAAGTATTTGCAAGTGTCTTTTTGTTCTCCGAAGTCATAAACTATTCTTCACTGCACAATTTTGGAGGTAATTTTAAACCATAAATATTTCACTTTATTAAAATTCTCAGGAAATTAAAGCCTCAATAGCTACTTATTTATATCTGCTTTGGCAAGCAGCAAAAAAATTCACTTTCTTATATTTTGAATTCTACAAAATTAAAGTGCTAAAGAGTATTATCTATTAATCTTCACACTTCCCTTTATGACAGTTTCACAGTTTAACCGCAACATTCAGATATCTGAGGGTGACTATTGAAGGTACGTCTCTTAAAATTTGGGTACTTAATGTTTGATAGAAAACCTCCCCTTGTTGAGGATGAACACCGGTCCCACTACCAACCTTGTACCTTTACGGCACCTGGTCAGCCTGCCCAAAACAAAGTTGTCCCCTGTTGATGCCAATCTCCAGGGATCTGGCAATATTCAGGGACTTCACCTTGTCAGGTACCCCTACCTCACCTGCACCTCTTGGATGAGATGACGTCCTTAGGCTGACCTTTTTCTGCCATGTGTCCTGACCCCTCACATGCAGTCACCTCCAGCCTGATTTAGCTCATCCCTTATCCGTGCAGCTGTGCCAGGCCACCCAGGTTCTGATGGAGTAAATAGGACACATATGTCATTGTGAAGCCCCATGAGTCTCTGTAGATAAAAATAAATTTGGAAAATTGCAAAACCTTCTGGAGACAGTACCTTCCTAATGATTCCTGCCTCCTTTGACACCCCATTGCACTGATTAATGCTCATTCAAATTGACCACCTGGCGTAGCTCACTGTCAAAATCAAAAAGGACACATTTTCAAGTTAAGTGGTATCTTTCGAGTTGTGGAGTCCTGCTGAGTGTGCATGTGTGTGCATGCAGACTTATGACAATTACAAACAGATGTACTATCTAAATCCTAAAATTTATTGGAGGCCCTACTCTACGTTTATGTTCTCCAGTACCATTATTCTTAAGACTTATAAAATTAGTCATCACCATTAGTTCTCATAGTCAGCAAAATGGTTAGACTAAGTCTTGCCAAATATTTTAAGCCAACTAGAAATGGAAACATTCTTAGTAGAGACCTTTGACATGAACTACCTAGAGGTTTAAAAAAAAAAAGTAGGAGGCAATAGAAATACCTTCTTTTACAACAGCATTATAAGCTATGAGCAAACAAATCCACTTTCACTTTTTAAAGATTTTCTTTTTATTTATTTTTAGAGAGAGGGGTAGGAAGAGAGAAAGAAAGGGAGAGAAACATTGTTGGTTGCCTCTCACATGCCCGCAACTGGGGACCTGTACTGCAACCCAGGCATGTATCCTGACTGGGAATCGAACCAGCGACCTTTAGGTTTGCAGCCATTGCTCAGTCCACTGAGCCACACCAGCCACGGCCAAATCCACTTTCAATGCTGAGTCTCAGTAGGGATTTGCTCACTCCCTTTAACATTTTTTATAACCTGACTCTTGATTGGGTTTATAATTGAGCCCATGCAAAACTCATACATGAGAACACTATCCATGGTTACATAGCAGGGTCATCAAATAACGGCAAGAAACAGAAATTCATTGACAATGACACAAATCCAAAAGGAGAGCTTCTTGGAAGCAGACAGGGGATAGCTCTCAGATCCCAGAGGCAGAAAGTATAGCCTGAGGGTCAATCTGAATAACAGTCAGGACCCAAGTTTAAGGGCAGCACAGTCAGCTTCTCAACTCTTTCCTGTGAACTCCAGCTCTACTGGGCCCATGAGCAGAGCCTGAGCTCCTGCTCCACCCTCCTGCCAAATTCCAGCATCTCAGACAGACTCAGTCTCCAGGAGTCTCTTAGTTTAAGTTTGAGCTAGTAAGAAAAGGAGAATTGAATTGGTCACTGGTCAGCCAGTGGACTAAAGTGTCAATGTGTCAGAACTTTGGATGGGACCATTTAGGTAGAATGGCATCTTAGCAACATTGATCAATGCCTCTGTAACATGCAAGATCTCAGGTCAAAAGGAGCCAGCAGACATCCCACTTTTGGTCCTTAATGGGGAAGAGTACTAGGGGCTGTGTGAAGAGGTTCAGCTATGGCATGGGAGAGTATATGTTGGGCCTGGGATTAGAAAACTTGAAGACTGCAGGGAGCAATTTTAGCTTTGGGATGAAGGTACAGTTTGAAGTGCAAGGATCGATGTAAGACTCTGAAAAAGTGGCACGTGACCAGGGTAAGCTCATGACAGGAGGACAGACATTGTGGCAGGAATAGGGAATCGATTAAAGGGTTAACTGTACCATCATCTCAGCAAGAGACACACATCCTCTCATTTGATCCTTACCACAAGACTCTCATGCAGTTTGAAGTGGCACAGTGTGATAATCGCACAGTGTGATGATTTCACACTCAGCCTCTGGAGTTGGAATTCCAGGGGTTCAAGCTCTAGCACTGCCACTGGAACCTCAGACTAGTTGTTTATCTTGTCATGCCTGAATTCCTCATCTGCAAAATCCCAGCACAGGACTGTCTCCAGCTTAACTGCCCACACTGGGGTTAAACAAGATTGGGAATGGAAGAAAGAGGAGGTGAAAGAAAGTGAACCAACTTTTGCTGAGTAATCTATCAGGAACCTAAGCTTATACATGGGTCTCTCTATCTCCATCCCCATTCCCCGTCACCCCAAAGCTTCCAACTATCCCCCTTTTTATTCTGGAGCTCATGTGACTATTCTAGTAGCATAGATCTGATCACGCCTCTGCTTTGGTAGGTTTTATGGATCCTCATTATCTGCAAGATCAAATCCTCACATTTTGGTCAGGCACATGTAGTTCTTCCCAGCAGACCCAGCCTGCATTTCTAGCCCTATGTTATGCTCCCCACCACCTCCACCCTATCTCTCTTCCAGTCATGGCAAAGCATTTTTCTCAATGACATTGCTCTCATACCCCTATTTGTATGTTTTTGCACACACAGTTCTTTTTGCCTTAACTGTCTCCTGTTCCTCTTTGTTTCCCTCTCTCTCTTTTGGCAAAAGCTCACCAGTTATGCAAAATCTAGGTCAAATATCCATGAATTCTTCAGGCTGTTAATTACCCCCCCTAAAACATCAAATATACCTCTATTATAGCACATATAATAGTATTACAATGCATTACATTGATCCTTTAACCTGGCTACCTCTGACCAGTACAGAGTGATCTAGACGGCAGGCTTTGAGTCTTCTTGACTCCTGTGTCTTTGGGGCCTCGCACAGCTCCTGGTCTAGGGCAGGTTTCTAATAAACACCTGTTGAATATGATCACTGGAGCTTTCACAGTCATAGTTGGTCCTATCTGGTGTTTTGCAGGGATTTTACTCCATCCCCCTCTAATAGAATCTTGTTCATGTTTACACACAGAAAAAGAAAACATGGAATATTGTTGCTGTGGAAACAAACTTGGAAAGTGACTTTCTTTTCCCCTTTGTATAAATATAGGGGTGATATCTCACGGCTAAGCTGAATATGGATACTCATACAATGGCATTGCAAGTGTCAAGCTTGTTCCCAAAGGCGCTCTGTGGCAGTCAGCTGTGCAGATCCCGGAAGGTGCTCCATGTGCCATTCTAGTATATAATCTTCCTCCCTTGGATGCACAGTCACTGGGTTAAGCACTATGTTCAGTATACCCTACAATGGAATTATCGCATTTCAGTGGGTTTCTGTCTGGGGATTACAATGTTTTAAAATCACACTGTAAAGCAATTTTTCAAGAGGGAAAAACACCCATTATTTTTAAATGTTCCTTTCAAAAGCCTCTATTCTTTTATGTATTTGGGGTCATCCTACATGGAAAGGTTCTCTTAAGACTCTATAGAAATATTTCCCCTTTCTTCTTATGAACTCTTACAATAAAAAGATACTAAGAAGTAATAACAAAATACTTTGTATTTGGTGATATTTCTTGTGGAATTATTGTCTAACCACCTTTTCTCCTGACCAATTACTTTACTGGGAGCAACATGTGGAGATTTTATTACTTTTTTCACCTTAATAAACCAAAAGCCTGTTTTCGTGTATTAAAACCTCCATGTTCTGGCTGATCTCTTGGGTTCTATAGCTTGACTTCTGCCACGTGGATAACTTCCTGGCCCTCAGTCTACTGCTGTGACTGTCCAAATATCCTTGCCTCAAAAATTGTAAAAATGGGGGAGTCTCTTTCTTCAATCTGTGTAGAATATTGCACAATGCTGGCACTAAGGAAAAGCTTCATGACAGGACTCAAACTTTCTCCATGCACCTTCAAGAACCTGGTGTTCCTTGTATGGTAAATACAGAACCTGCGCATCAGTGGTCTTGACAAAGGGCCCCAGATGCTACCCAAGTGAAGCTCCCAAGGCTGGGAGCTGGCAAATGCCAATGGTCGTCTAACCACTGACTCTGGAGAAAACAGCAATGCTAATACTCAGCTCAGGGGTTGTTAAAACAATCAGTTAGGTATTGCATGTGAATAATGCAAGGCTCCTTGGGGTTCTGGACTCTTCGCTTGCATGTTCTACACTAGCCCTGATGGCATCATCCACTGTGGTGGGGGGTGGGGGGTATTCCAAATATGTGCAGTTTAGATTTTGCCCTTAAATTTCAGATCCATGCACTCAGCCGCTTACCTGGATTTTTGGCAGTCACCTGTAAAACAATATACATTTGACTTTTGAAAAACATGGTTTGAACTGTGCAAGTCCACTTATACCAAGTGGACTTGCACAGTTTTGTAAGTACAGGGAGCCCTTCCTATCATGGTGCCCATCTGCAGATTCAACTAATAAGGATAGAAAATTGTTTTTGCATTCCCAACAGCAGTTTCCCAAACACCAATTGCCAAGTGTGGATTCCCAACTGAAGACCGAAAATACTGTTTTTCATCCATGATTGTTTGAACCTGCAGATGTGAAAAAACAACCATAGTTAAGTTTTAGGGAAGTCAAATGTTATATATACAAATTTTTTACTGCTGGGGGCGGGGTTAGTACTCCTAATGCCTGCGTGGTTTAAGGGTCAACTGTGTGGATGAACAAAGAGTTCTATGGGGATCACAGGGTGATCTGATCATAATAGACTGGGCAGGTCACGGTGGGCAGTCACACCCCAGGCATATAACTTTTTCGTAAAAGGCTTATATTTGCCTTAAGAAAGCCCTGTCCATTGTTTCTGTGCATTTAGGTTAATGACTCTTTGAAATGGCTTTTTTCAGACCCCTCCTTCTAAAGGGTAACAACACTCAAGAGAGCTCAAAAACTCATTAACTATCCCATAATCCAATCCCTCTCTTGCTTTCTCCTACCTTCCTGTGACCTTTTTGGCCTCTCCTTAATGTCAAATGCATAGAAAAAACTGCAAAACTGTTATTCTCCAGAGCATTTGAGAACTTGCTCCTTGGCATACGAGGGGGGACTCCCCCCAAACCGAAATTATCTTTTGGAAGGCAGGCCCCTTAGAGTACAGGCTTCCCCTGCTAAGAGAGTGTTCTAGGAACCCATCTGTATCGGTGTACAAGTTGGCACTGTTGTGAGAGGCTGCATTCAGCTTCAGTGCATTTTTTTTAAGGATCTCTCAATGCATTTGTCCATTTCATGATGGATGATTTATGAGCGCACCTGCCCACACAAGACTGAATGTTCAGAAGTTTTTGACCAAGAACAGCATGACCCCCATGCTCCACCCTCCCTATTCACCTGATCTTGCCCTGAGTGACTTTTTTTTTGTTTCCCTGGTTGAAAAATGTCCTCAAGGGAAATGTTTTGCCAATGCAGAAGAGATGAAACAAACAAACAAAAAAACCGGCAGAAGCACTAAAAGGCATCGAAATCAATGAGTTCAAAGACTGTTTTGAGCAGTGGGAAAAAGTCTCAATAGGTATATTGATCAAATGGAGAGTACTTTGAAGGTGACTAAAGTTTAAACATGTAAGAATAAATACACATTTTTTAATAAATAAATTCCGTTTTTTAGGGGTCCCTGCTTGTATGTCGGCAGTTTGGCTCAAATAAATTCTTATAAAAAGCTTACAGGATGTATTTTACATTGACAACTATATGCAAAACAAAACTCACCTTTGGCTTTTCCAATTTGGCTTCTCTTCCTGACTCTCCATATTGGTAAGTGGCACTGCCATCCACTCAGGTGTCCAAGCCAGAAAACTGGGCATCCTCAATTCCCTTCTCACTCTTGTCCACCAGTCATTCCTAATCAATCACCAAACCCCGTTGATTCCAGGTCCAAACCTAAGTGGACCCCACTCACTTTTCTCCATCTTTTGCCATTGCCTGGCTAAGCCCACCAATCTCACTTGGGCCCCTGCAGCAGATTCTGGGTGGGCCTTCCACTTACAATCTCACCCTCAATTCAGTCTTCATTGCAGCCAGAATCCTGTCTCTAAAGCACCCACCATCTCTCCTTTAAACCCTTTCCTGGACCTCCCATTCTTCTTGGAAGAAAGTCTAAGATCCTTATGATCCTTTCCATCCTGCCTCTGGTTACTGCTCCAGTGTCTTCTTTTTCCATTTCTCCCTCATATCCCACACTCCAGCTATACTGAGCATCTTTTACTTCCTCAAACACACACTGTTTCTCTTGCCCTCAGGTCTTTGCACTTGCCTAGACTTTGTTGACAGGGTCAGGACTGGAGGTTATTAAAATACAAATAAAGAAAATCCTAGCATTTCTCCTCTGACTTTCTTTTCTATAATGAAACGTTTTCATTGACCTCTCCCTTGAACTCCAGAACCTCATATCCAACTGTCCTCCAGTTCATCCTTCATTTGGTTGTTTAACAGAAATTTCAAAATTAACCATGCCCCAAACCAAGCTCCCCTGTCAATTTATCCTACTGCTCTTCTTAACATGTATCCCCACTCCCACCCTAGGTATTTTACTTATTTTGTTTGTCATCTGTCTCCCCCACTGGAAGTTAAACTCCAACAGATAGAGTAACTTTCTCTTTTTTACGCAGTGATGAATTCCCCAAACCTAGTATCGTTCCTGACTATTACACACTGAATGTTTGTGTCCACCTCCAGGTGTTGAAATTCACCCTCCACAATGTGATGATATTAGGAGGTGGGGACTTTGGGGTACACTTAGGACTAAATGAGGTTGTAAGGGTGGAGTTCTCATGAATGGGGTCAGTGCCTTTGTGAGAGTAACAAGAGAGCTTTCTTCCTCCGCTCTGTTCTCTTCCATGTAAGGGTGGAGTTCTCATGAATGGGGTCAGTGCCTTTGTGAGAGTAACAAGAGAGCTTTCTTCCTCCGCTCTGTTCTCTTCCATGTGAGGATACAAAGATACTGTTCTGGCACCCTGATCTCAGGCTTCTAGCCTCCAGACTGTGAGAAATAAATCTGTTGTTTATAAGCCACCAAGTTATCTTGTTATAGCAGCCAGAACAGACTAAGACATTGACATGTAATGGACACTTGATAAATGTTTTTTGAATGAATATATGGCCCTATAGCAACAGAATGAAGATGGATTGAAACTTGCCCAGAATTCCCCAGATCTGGACAACCATGGTACAGTAGAAAGAGCATAGGTTTTATGAGGCAGATCTGTCTAGTTGTGTGACTTAGGGTAACTCATTCAATCTCTTTGAGACACTTTTCTCATTCGGTACAATGAAGATGAGACAGCTCGTAAGGTTGTTGTAGGCTACTTGATATAACTGGCTTTAACCACACCGTGGTTGTTCTTCAATAAGGATTATTCTTTTCTCAACTCCTGGTTTGACAAAGACTACAGGAAACCATAAAAACTTGGCAAGGTGAGCAAGCATTATCCAAAGCAGACCTCAGATGAAGCAACCAGGAATTGACCAAACTGTGTTATGAGGAGCTCATTTTATTAAAAGTACTCTAGCCCTTACTGGAAAGAACAGGGTTTAGTGTGAGGGTCAAATAAAAAACATATTCTTATAAATAGTTGTGTAAGACATGGTCTCCTTGAGGGGAATTGGGGGCTTCAACTGCTCTTCCCACCTGTTTCTCCACATGCACTGGGAAGTGTTTATTTGAGACACTGTTTATTGAGCTTGGGGTTCTGTGGCTTGCCCTTTTGCAGAATGCCTAATAGCTGTGTACTTATTTATAAGGTCTTTTGCAGAGATGTGGCCAATAGTCTGTCAAGGGGTTAGAGTAGGAAAGAAGTTGACACCATAGAACTGGGAAAGGTTTAAAGTTTCTGGAGAAATGAAATGAAAATGCCCAGTGCTTATGATTGTCAGGGCGAAATAAAATATAGTCCAGTTTTGCTGTGGACTTGTACTTGCTGAGGTGCACTTGAGGGATGATGTTTGCAGACACTCTGCAAGGGCACTGATGTTCGTTGACATTGAAGTGACTCACAGGAACTGAGCATATTGAACATGGAAGGAACTGACACATCACATGAGAATCGCAGACGGACACAGCTAAATGAAACCTTAGGAATCCCTTGTTTTGAAGGCCAGGAAAATAAAGCATAGATAGATAAAGTGATTGGATGAGGGTTACACTGACGATAAGGAGCAGAACGACAACTGAAACCCTGGCCTTGGGGGTCTCAGGCCTCAGCCCTTTCCACCTCAGTGTGCTTTGAGCAAGGAAAGAGAGGTCTAAACAGGCAAAGTGATGTTAGCTTTCAATGAAATTTTTAAGGTTTTCTCCACGGTCAGACTAAAAGGACCTAAAACAGGTCAGAATTTAATAAATGACAGAATGTATAAGAAAGCACATTGTAAATTGTAAAGTATTGCCTAACTATTAAGTGAATTGCTGATTAAATCTGTGCAATTAATAAATGAAATGGTCTGACCAGATGGGCATAATCCTATAGTATTATTACATGTCACATTTTAACATCGATCAAACACACCAAAGTGATTTCACCTGCTTTGTCAGCAGTTACATCGACTCTTTGTTACTGACTCCAGGAAAGGTGACACCTTGATCACAAATTTACACATGGAAAGTGAGCAGAAAAATTAGTTTGTACATGATATTGTTTATTAAGACTTTTTTCCAGGAGAATGCATAAGTATATTATTATAAAACACCAGAAAAATACAGCAAATTATAAAAGAAACAATGAAAATTATCTGCAAATCTACCCTTGGAAACAAATACTATCAAGAGAAAAGCAGTTAGTTACCCACAGGGGAGTTCCCATAAGACTGTCAGTTGATTTCTCAAAAGAAACTTTGTAGGCTAGAAGGGAATGGCAAGAAATATTCAAAGTTACGCAAAACAGGGACCTACAGCCAAGACTGTTCTACCCAGCAAAGCTATCATTTAGAATCAAAGGGCAGATAAAGAGCTTTCTAGACAAGAAAAAACTAAAGGACTTCATTATTTCCAAACCATTATTATATGAAATTTAAAGGGACTTATTTAAGAAAAAAAAAAGATCAAAACCATGAACAATAAAATGGCAATAAATGCATATCTATCAACAGTTGAATCTAAAAATCTAAGCAAACAAGTAGAACAGAGACAGAATCATGGATATGTAGAGTGTTTTGATGGTTGCTAGATGGGAGAGGGGTGTGGGAATGGATGAAGAGGTAAGAGGGTTAAGAAGTACAAATAGGTTGTTACAGAATAGCCATGGGGATATAAGGTACAGTATAGGAAATGGAGTAAGTAACCAAAGAAGTTCTACACATGACCCATGGACACGAACAATGATGTGGGGATTGCCTGAGGGAGTGGGAGGTGCTGGGTGGAGGCGGGGAAAGGGGGAAAAATTGAGATAACTGTAATAGCATAATCAATAAAATATAATTAAAAAATAAAGGGTATGGAGTTTTGGGGGATAATGAAAATGTTCTAAAACTGATTGTAGTGATGGTTGTATAACTCTCAGTATACAAAAAACCATTGAATGGTACACTGTAAATGAGTGAGTTGTATGATATATAAATTATATCTCAATAAAGCTGTGAGAAAGAAAATGAAAAAAAAAATGGTGTAGTTTTTCTAAAAGACTAATATCCTGTAAGTACACACTATATATGCATTTTAAAATTCATATCTTCAGGGTCAAGATGGAGGCATAGGTAAACATGGCTTGCCTCCTTGCACAACCGCAGTAAAAATTACAACAAATCTACAAAACAACTGTCACCCAGAATCATCAGAAAATCAAGCTGTATGGAAGTCCAACAACCAAGGAATTAAAGTAGTCACATTCATCCAGATGGGTAGGAAGAGCAGAGATATGGGCATGGGTAGAGACATGTGGACACGCAGAGGCCAGGAGACAAGGAGATGCAGAATGAGCGGTCGCACACCCACATGTGGTGGATAAAAGTCAGGAGGGATACCTTGGGAGTGAGGGATCCCAGTCCCACACCAGACCACCCAGCCCAGGGTTCCAGTGCCAGGAAGATAAATCCCCACAGCCTCTGGCTATAAAACCCAGTGGGGGTTGGGGGGGCAGAAGAAATTATGGGATTCTCAGGCATCTCCTCTTAAAGGGCCTGCAGCAGACTTAGGACTTAATGCAGACTCACTCCCTCTGGGCTCCAGCACCAGGGCAGCAGGTGGAAGGGCACCAATGGCATACAGGGAGAAACTAAAGTGTCTGGCATCAGGGCAAGTGTTAGGGAACAATTTCCTCCTGGACAAAACTCAAGAGGCTGGACAGCAACTTTGTCCCCTTTCTGGGCCCTCCCCCACACAGAGCCCAGAGCAGCGACACCATATTGAACACCTCATCAACCTGGTTCACATGGTTTGCTCCACCCTGGTGCTTATCTAAGGCTCCACCCCAACCAATTTACTAGTGCACTTTTCTACAATAGGCCACACTATATGACAGGGAATCAAAGGGGCTCTACCTAATACACAGAAACAAACACAGGGAGGCTGCCAAAGTGAGGAGACAAAGAAATATGGCTCGAATGAAAGAACAGAACAAAACTCCAGAAAAAGAACTAAATGAAATGGAGATAAGAAACCTATCAGATGCAGAGTTCAAAACACTGGTTATTAGGATGCTCAAGAACTCTTTGGGTATTTCAACAGCATAAAAAAGACCCAGGCAGAAATGAAGGGTACACTAAGTGAAATAAAGAAAAATTTACAGAGAGCCAACAGTGGAGTGGATGAAGCTGAGAATCAAATCAATGATTTGGAACATAAGGGAAAAAAATCAACCAATTAGAACAGCAAGAAGAAAAAAGAATTTTAAAAAATGAGGATAGGGTAAGGACCCTCTGAGACAACTTCAAACATACCAACGTTTGAATCTGGAAGGAGAAGAGAAAGAGCAAAACATTGAAAATTTATTTGAAAAATAATGAAAGAAAAATTCCCTGATTTGGTGAAGGAAAGAGACATGCACATCCAGGAAGCACAGAGAGTCTCAAACAAGATAAATACAAAGAGGACCACACCAAGACACATCATAATGAAAGTGCTGAAGGTTAAAGATGAAGAGAGAATCTTAAAATCTACAAGAGAAAAGCAGAGAGTTACCTACAAACTAGTTCCCATAAGACTGTCAGCCAGTTTCTCAAAAGAAACTTTGCAGACAGGAAGGGGCTGGAAAGAAGTATTCCAAGTCATAAAAGGCAAGGACCTGCATCCAAAATTACTCTATCCAGCAAAGCTATCATCTAGAATGGAAGGGCAGATAAAGTGCTTACCAGACAAGGTAAAGCTAAAGGAGTTCATCATCACCAAGCCATTAATATATGAAATATTAAAGGGACTTATCTAAGAAAAAGAATATCAAAACTATGAACATTAAAATGGTAATACATTCATAACCATCAACAATTGAATCTAAAAAACAAACTAAGCAAAGAAGCAGAACAGAAATAGAATCATAGATATGGAGATCATTTGGAGGGTTATCAGTTGGGAGTGGGAAAGGAGAGAAAGGGGAAAAAGTGCAGGGATTAAAAAGTGCAAATTGGTAGGTACAGAATAGACAGGGGGATGTTAAGAACAATACAGGAAATGGAGTAGCCAAAGAATTTAATGTGTGACCCATGGACATGAACTAAGGGGTGCAGATTTTTGGAGAGAATGGGGGGTACTGGGTAGAGGGGGGAAAAGAAGGAAAAATTGGGACAACTACAATAGCATAATCAATAAAATATATAAAAATTTCATATCTTCAAATATTTAGTGACTTTTTCCATATAGCATTATTTAAGAATAGTACAGTAGTCTTTAAGAATACTAGAATGGATTATAGATTAATTTTTCATATAAAACTATCAAAATTTATTTATGAACCCTACATTGTTGGACTTTTACCTTTACCAAATTTTTAGTATACTAAATATTTCTAAAATGAAAACAGCAACTCTTTGGCCACATTTCTATCTTCCCTAGAATAGATTCCTAGAAGCGGAAGTATTAGATCAAAGACTATGACAATTTTTAGTGTTCCTCATAAGGGTTACTTAATTGCTTTTCAGAGAATGTGACCTAGCACTTTGTATGAATATGCATCTCACCACATCCTTGCCAGTGTTATATAAAATAGTTGACAAAGGGTGAAAGTTTGATGAGAAACAGGATATTTACACGGTCTCAAAATAAATTCCCACAAGGTGCTTAATAACTGCAAAGAGAAAAATAATAACTTCGTAGAAGAGAAAGTGCAGACACCATGTTAACATAGATCAAAGTCAGAATCATTAATAATGGGACAAATTGACATCATGTTCCTCATAATAGGATGCATCAAGGATACAATATCACCTCTGAGATATTCCTGCCAAAAATGCATAACTTGAATCTAACCATGGGGAAACATCAGACAAACCCAAATTGAGAGAAATTCGACAACATAAATGATGAGTATTCTTCAAAAATGTCAATATCATGGGGCTTTTAATGTTCCTCCCTGGTTTCTATTGGATTGGCTTCCACTCACCGATACGCCATTACACTGTTATCTGTGTGGCATGGGTGGCTTAGAGGAAGCTACTGGGTTTTGTACACTTTTCTGTATGCCCCCATTTTACTTATTGTGAATTAATGTTAAGAGCTTTCAGATGATTCTTTTGAAGTTTTTAAAAGATATATAATCATATTGTTTGCACTTAACAGTAATGTTGACTCTTCCTTTTCAATAATTTTACCTTTTGTTCCTGTCCGGTATCTTACTGCATCAGATAGAATTTCCAGAAGAGTGCTACATAGTAATGAAGACAGCTAACATCTCTGCCTCTTCCTGATTTAATGGGAATATTTCTCGTATTTTGACGTTAAGGATGATACAGGCTGTCAATATAAGATGTCATATGTTTACAGGGAGTATCTTCCTATTCCTATATTTCTATGAAAAAATACTTTTAGACAGAACTTTTGAATTTTATCTGAATATCTTTTTGTCACCTATTGAGATTATCGTAGTTTTTCTTACTGAGATCATTGAACTGATCTCATTGCACTAATAGATTTTTCTATCACGAAACTATCCTTGCTTCCCTAGACTAAACCTGATTTAGCTGTGGTAGATAATTCTCTTAATACTTCATTTTGCTCTTATCATTGTATATTTTGTCCTTTTGCAACCGTGTGGTGAATGGATATTGCATCAGTTCAGTTTAGCTGGGACTGTGTCCAGAAGTCCCTTCCCTGCATAGTTCTGGGTTAGCCAGGTCACGGGAGACAATTGTGTGAGATTGGGAAGGAGAAAGTGAAGCAGAAGCCATGTTCTCATCACACTCACAGGTCAGTACTGGGCACAAGGAGTTGATGTCACTGCTCTGCTGCCTTGCCTGGTTGAGGTCTGACGGCAGCTGGGCCAACACCTTTACCCTCACTGACTCCTAGGCTGGACACATTTCAGCTGCATAAGAAGAGTACCAATTTCTCCTGCAGATCCTACCCCAACATCAAAATTGGAGACTTGGGGGCAGTGAGAGACCAATGTAGGCTCCAGTCTGTCTTTGCAGGCTCCAGTTCTTACTGACCCCCTTTCAGGCTTATCTCTTTTCTCACTGCCTGCTTTGCTGACTTCAGCCCCCAGCCCCAGATGCAGAAGCAACAACCATAAAGAAATTTGAAGCAGCTCCCACAATTGCATAAGTCCAATCCCTATGACATATCCCTTTTATATATCTCCAAGTGGTTCTTCTCTGACCAAATCCTGACTGAAACACTGTTCATCAGTGAGATTGGTCTAAATGTGCTCCAATTATTTTTTGTTGACTCCTCTGACCTGCTCAGCATAGATCTGTGACCCAGGCCTAATCTTTACCGAATGAGGCTCACTTGCCCTCTGGCTTCTGTTGGGCTTGGTCAATGTATGTACTGGCAGAAGGTTGAAGGGCGGGAGAAAGAGGATTTTCTCCCACCCAGCTGGGCTCAGTGGTTCTTGGCAAAGACCAGAAACCCTTCCTCTGTAATTCAAGTATTCACCATCTCTAGGGACATTATTTCCTGCCTGTATTAGTTCTCAATTACAGTGTAATAAATTACCTGCAAATTTAACAACAACATATGTATTATCTCTCACAGTTTCTGAGGGTGGGGCATCTAGGAATGGTTTAGCTGGGTGGTTCCAGCTCAGGGTCTCTCCTGAGGTTGTAGTTACTGTCAGTGGGGGCTGAGGTCTTGTGAAGGCTTGCCTGGGGCTGGAGGATCTGATCCCAAGCTCTTACTCATGGCCCAAGCCTTCAGTGCCCTACAAAATGGCAGCTGGCTTCTCCCAAAACAGAAAACAAGGAGAACGTCACATTCCTCCTTTTAGCCTCAGAGTCACACACCATCACTTCTGCCATATTCTGTTTATTCAAAGTGTTACAGAGCAAGGGGGGGCGGGGTGGTTCACAATAAATTATCACAGAAAGGATTCCCCCTTTTTGTCTCTGGAGGTTCCTCCCCCCCACACCCACCTGCTAGGTTCGCAATGCCCGCCGCCAGAGGAAAGACGTCTGTCAATGCCAGAGACTGGTGAAAAGGAAAGGAATTGTTTATTTAAAAGTTACACAGACTTAGAATAATGACCTAATGTCTTCAATAAGATACTAAAGTCCTTTAGAATACCCACAGATGCACAGTCCTTCCCTCTCCCTGTGCCCAGTCCGGGGTACAGTGTCTCAGGAAAGGAAGTAGAAGTCTGTGATTCAGGCTCCCGGCACCATCAGCTGTGTGGCTGCTGCAATCTCCAGTTAATCCAAAGCCATGTGTCACCTTCTCACGGCCCACCAGCAAGAGTCCTTTCTCCCCTTTTCTTCCCGGCAAAGTCTCTCCTGCTGCCTAAGCCGCGTGGCAAAAAGAAGCACTCCAAAACCACATGGTCCTCTCTACTCTCCTTCAGAACTGCGTGGTCTTTTTTCCCATTTCAGAACCGCGTGGCCCTCTCCCTTTCCCCTCAGAACCTCGTGGTTCTCTCCTATTCACTCCAGAACCGTGCGGCTCCCTATTTCCTTCAGAACAGCATGGTCTTCCCTTTCTATGGCTGCTGGGCCTAGGTTTAAATCCCAGCGCCCATCTTCCTTTGCAGCCCCATTTCCGACTCCTCCCACAGTCAGTTACACCTGCCAGCATCCCTGTATTCTTCCAGATTTTCTGAGCTGCCATAGTAAGTCTGGGCAGGTGTGGCCCCATGGCATGGAGCCAATCATCTCCAAGCTCTCACGCAGGCCCTGTAACCAGGGGGAGTTGCTTCCCAGTCCCACCTTGGGTGGAAGTCACTCCCATCTCCCTGGCTCAAAGCAGGGCCACAGCTATTTAACATATCCATGAAACCAGTTAAAGGTTATAGATATGTTAAATGACCATGCCAGGGGTTAGCTGCAAAGCTCTTGCTACCCAAAACAGCTCTGAATGACCCTGTTCAATGTGTCCCATCCCCCTTGGCTCAGGCTTGTGGGGGTGAGGACATCCTACACACATTTTTCTAATATTTCTTGGACACCCTGAGCTCTGGAACCCATTACAAATCCCTTCCTGGGGCCCTCCTCTTGGCTGCACCCTGCTTCAAAAGGGAATCACTAAGTCCAGCCCACACTGAAGTGGAGAGGAATTAAGCTCCACCTCTTCAAGGGCAGAGTACCAGAAAATTTAAGGACATATTTTAAAACCTCTACATTCCCTTTGCTCATTTCTGGGCTGGGATGGTAATGGCTTCCCATTGTTGCTAGTCATGAACTTCTCAAGGTACTTGAATTTCTTAAACCCTTGCCAACATTTCTATACATAATCTCTTCATTAAATTATCTATAGTTAAATCCATTTCCATGTAATTCTGCTTTAAGGATTTTAATACAATATATCTGGGGGGAAGGGTATACACCATTATATGGCATGAGATTTTCATGGGATATATATTTATGTAATTATTTATACATAATTATTATATATGTATATACATCACAAAATATAATTATTTATATGCATTATAGGGAGACAGAGACAGAGAATATGGGCTTTTTGTTCTTTCCTAAATAAAATATTCAAAAATAAAATAAATAAATGTGCCCAAATGGCTGCTGGTATTTAGTACCATTTGTCTCTTGCCACGCCTTCTGCGCTGACTCTACATTGCAGGAGCTGGAGACCTTAGATTAGAACGCACTTCCCCAAATCCTTTGTGAGCAGATTTACGGTTCAATAGGAGAGGTACTCAGGGTGAGTTTAAAAGGCAGAAGGAAAAACTTCTAGCTATTATTTCTCCTCCTGAAGTACAGTAGCCTCAGGGCCTTTTCTTGCAGACAGCCACCTTGGCCCTGCAGGCAAAAGTGACCATTGGCAGTGGTTGGTTGCTTCCAGATGCAGATGGGGGGAGAGAGTAGTAAATTCTTGATTCCCTGAGAACTAGGAGGAAGCTATGCTCTATCAGCCATCTTCCCTGACCTTTGCTTCTCTGCCTCTTCCCATGGTTTTTGTTTTTAATATATTTTATTGGTTGTACTATTACAGTTGCCCCATTTTTTCTCCCCTTTATACCCCTCCACACGGTACCCCCATTCCCTCTAGCATCCCCCACCCTTTAGTTCATGTCCATGGGTCATGCATATAAGTTCTTTGTTTTCTCCATTTCCTATACTGTTCTTAACCTCCCCCTGTCTATTTTGTACCTACCTATTTGCTTCTTAGTCCCTGCACCTTTTCCCCCAACAGACATGGCTGTTCTGATCACATGTACAGATATCTTAGGTGTGTCTCCTTGCCAGGTGTGTCTAGCGTGATTTAGGTAGTTTCCCTCTTGAACCAAAGTGTCATTGCTAGCGGCAGCCATTTCGGTTGACGGGAGTGACTCCACCTTGTTTTGTATACTTTTTGCTCTCCTGACTGGACCAGTGCCATTTTGTTGGTCCTGCTCTCCACAAAGGGGAAGGGGGAAAGCACTGAGTCAGCTCTGTACCCTATTATACCATTAAAGCAAGAGTGGTCCAGGAAACCCCCTCAGTCATCTTCTACTGATATCTCAATGATATGGTTTACTTCACGTGGGCATTTCTAATTTCCAAGGGTCCTGGGGAGCCAATTGTTTCACTTTCCACCTTCCACAGAAGCAGTTAAGAGAAAATGAAGTTAGTCTTGGAAACATCAAGAAAATCATCCTGAAGTCTTCACTACATCTATCAATTCCACAGTGTTTGTTTCTGCCTCCTTCTTATTTACCTTGCTGCTCATTTTCTACGTTATTGAGTCAAATAAGGACATTTATTTTATTTTGTTATTGTTAAATAACAAGATCACTTTATGCTATAAATTTCCCTTTGGATAGCATCACAACATTCCATGAAGTTTGATGTACTGTATCCTCACTGCAATTTTCTAAATAATCTGTACTTACAGCATTGATTTCCTCTCTTAATGACAGTTTTTAATGAGAGTGTTTTTCATTTGCATGAGGTTGAGGGCTTTATCCTTTTTTTAAAAAGCCCTTTTTCTTAATTTCTAGATTTGCTGTATTTTAGGCAAAGAATGTAGTCATTACAGTCTCTATTTTTTGAGATTTATTGAAGTTTTCTTTGTGGCCTAGTATAAGATCTGTTTTTGTAAGTATTTTTTAAACCCTTTAAGAAAAAGTATATTTTGTTTATAATATTATTTATTATAATATGTATGGATTGTTCAAATTCTCTATAACTCCAGTTTTGTGGGGATGGGGTGAGTTTTAGTCCTAATTTTTCTGAAGAAAGAATTGTACAAGTATCAGTTTATTCTTATATTTGTAATCATTTTTTTTTCTTTATTTGGTTTAATGCTTCGTAACTTAGCACTTATACTTTAGGACAATACACTTTGTTATCGCTGGATGTTATAGAGTTATGGCTGCCTGGATGACTGAGAGGAAGACCTTATGTTTCTGAACTGGGCACACAGTGAAGGAGGGACTAGATGACATGTGTGAATTTTAATCTTGACTTTATTACTAACTAGCTTTGCATCCCAGAATGAGATTCTTAGTCTCTCTGTGCTTCAGTTTCTTCATCTATAAAACGGGAGAAATAATAGTTCTTACTTCATAGAGTGGTTGGGAAGGTTAAATGACTTATTTCATGCAAAATGCTTCATATATAGTCAGCACTCAGTTAATGCTGTTAAAGCAATCCAAGAAGAAGGCCATTAGACTGAAGTGACCCAAATGCCTTGGTAGCCAAGGTAAAAAAATCTAAAACTTAAGCCAGAGTCAATTCCTGTAAATGCCTCAAGGGTAGGAACAACCAGTCACACACAACCGAGTCTTTCCCAAATAATACAACTGCTTAAGCTCTAGTCAATCAAATAATTTCCTTGTTTGGCTTTTCCTCTTCTCTAAAAGACCCTTGCCACTAGCTTCTGTCAGTTAATCACTCCTAACAACTTCTGGCTTGGCACTGCCCAATTGCAACCAAGTTTTGCTCAAATAAACTCTTAAATGTTTAATATGCTTGTTTATCTTTTAACAGACTTACCTATTTTTATTACTATTATTATCTTCAGTCTAGTATACTTAACTCTGTTTCTCATGTCAGATCAAGGGTGGAAAAGGATCTGCATTCTCAGGCCAATTCTATTGGCATTAAAGTTTGTGTTAATTAGTCCCAGATTCTAGCAGTCATAGTCTGTAGTTTTTTTAATGCATTTTTGACATCTTCTCTGTCTTCATAGACTTTTATTGGAAGGTTTGAAGAGGTTGTGTCAAGGGTTACTAGCCAGCCACCTTTTAAACCAGAACACTTGTATCTAATTTTTAAAATAACCTGCTTCAATGTAATTCAAGTTAGGTGGAGACTGATGCTATAATTCAATTGCTATAAAGAAATAACCATTAATGCACTTTTCAGTCCTGGCTGGGCACTTTTTTAACGGTCTCAAAAGACTTTGGTGAAGTATTTCAGAGAAATCTTTTTGTTCTTATTGAGAGTTCATTTCTGAATGTGGGTTACTCTTTTTCATACATCATGAATTTCAACACTATCTTTCTGAATCATATCTGATCTACTCTGTAAAATCAATCACAGCATTGTCCCTAAAATAGCATCCCTGCTCCAATGAGAGCTCCCTTTTAAAAACAATAAGTCTGACAGGCATCGTGCCTTTAAATTGGATATAGGCTGCAAAGCAGCCCTCATCCATTAGCCCAACTGACCTCTGAACAACCCGGACCAGAAAAGAATAGGCCATAAATTGAAGAAGACTCTAATCCTGGCTGGGGTTTAGTGGTCCTGACAGCCCAGAAATGAAGACAGCCATCACACATGATGTGGGGATTGTTCTCACATAAAAGTCAGCTTCCTATAATGGAAAGAGCACTTGAGTGGGAGTCAGAGGACAGGAGTACAGTCCTGATTTCAAAATGTATATATCACGTCGTTTAACTGTCCAGAGTCTCAATAACCTTCTTCATAAAATGAGGATAATACCCCGGGAAGCTCATGGTTTGTGGAGGGACAGTAGGGCAAAGTGGTGGAGTGGGTGAACTTTGGAGACTTGGGATTTGAATGCCAGCTCCACCCACTTATTAACCATGTAACTTCGAGCAAATAATTTGTGTTCTTGGTGCCTCAGTTTTCCATCTGTAAAATGGGAGATCATAATACTACCTATGCCATTGGGTGGTTTGAGGATTGAATAAAATAATATGCATCAAGCTTTTAGCCTGGATCCTAAGCACCCAATAAAATGTCCACACCTCAAATGTGACCGGTTCTTTTTGAGCAGACTTAGTAGTTTGCCCCATCCTCCTGATATCCTCCATTCTTCCCCCAAAAAATCCAGCTCCAAAAAAATTGACAAGTAATGATGTTAATGAAGATTTCATGGAGATTCAGAAGAAGGGTAAAATAACAATAATAACAACAACTAAATTTTTTGATTCTTCATATATTTTAGACATGGTGCAGAATACTTCCTATGGATGATCTCATTTATCCCATGCAATACAGCAATACTTAAACAACTTTGTCTTGGATATTTAAATTTTTTCTGTAGAGCTTCTTCCCTTTAGAGAAAGAACTACTTTCTGGGGAGTCTCTTTCTTCTGTCCTCTTTTTATCAAGACTCCAAAAATTCCCAAGCAATTCCATTTTCTCATCAAGTTTCACATCCCATTAGTAAAACCAAAGAGAGATAGCCAGACTGACTGCCGTTGTTCCTTCATATTGCCCAGGAAGGTCAGGTTCATCCCACCATGCCTGCTGTTAGGGGCCTAGGAGCAGTGCTCCTTGTCACCCCATGTGGTCAGGGAGAATGCCTGGGTGTAGTCTTGCTCCCCATTTTATCTCCTGTACTTGATGTAGTGCTGGGTACACAGAAGGCCATTTGTAAATATTTATGGAATGAACAAATGTATGATTAAACTAACATAACAGAGGCCAGAAGGAACTGGTGTTTAACAAAGGCAGTGGCAATGTGCTTTGGGGTATTGACTGAAAGGGAAATTTTCATGGAGAAGACAGGATTTGACCTTGAAGGCTGAGTAGGATTTTAATAGGCAGAGACTAGGAACAAAATCATTTCACATAAAGGGAACTGTGTAATAGCACAGAAACAAGAGAGCATATGGTTTGTTTGGTGTAGAGAAGTCATTTGAACAGTCAGCATCACAATGGTTCAGCGCCTGGACCCTACACGTGTCTGAACCTTCAGGGAGGCCAGAGAGGACATAGTCAGAAATGGGGCTGAGAAGTGTGTGGAAGCCAGCTCAAAGGAAGAGACTTGGACATCTTGCTCAGGAGTTTGGTTTTATTTAGCAGGGTAGCAGGGGAAGTTTCTGAGGCTTGCTCCGATGGGACCTTTAAAAAGATGTCCCTGATGAGGATGGATTGGGTGGGGTGGGCAGAGACTGGAGACAAGGACAGCGGGCAGGAGACAAGGGTGGCAGAGCACACAGGTGAGCATTCCTCTTCCACAAGTCTTTGAGGCTACCTCCTCCAGGAAAGGTTGTCTCAAGTGTCACTTCTGCTCCCAACAGATCTGAGAGTATTTGTCATATGAAATAGTGTCGTATCTTCCCTGTTCTTGTAAGTACTTTTTGTACAGGTCATTGAGAGGATGTTAAGAAACATAGAAAACATATCATAGATGTTAAATCTTCTAACCGAGGCTTACATGTCTCTTCTAATTAGGGTGGGTGGGGTGAGTATATCCATAAATCCAAAGCCTGAGAAAAGAAACAGGAGGAAAAAAGTACTTTACAGATCCTAGAAACCTCCCCTTTGCTGTCTGCAGAGCTGCCGCTTGTTCCTCCCAGGGGCTTGTGTGATTAATTCTTTGACAGTCTCTAATACATTCCATTCCTAGAACATGCAGAATTCCAAGCAATAAAGCATCTCTCTACTGTGTGATACCAATCTCTCCTTCTGTAGCGCCTGGCCACCATCTTGTATCTGCGCATTGCTGCCGTCTTCTTGTCCTCCACAATTACTTTTTGTTTACCACTGCTCTACACAGATTTAAACCTCTGGTTAAGCCTGATGCCATGCCATTGCCATGCAATTTCCCTCCATGCCCACATAAATAGTAAATAAATTATTATTTATTTAATAAATAAAAATGTATTAAATAAATATTTATTACAAAATAACTAAACATTATTTCTGTCTATTTGAATGTCTGTTATAAAAGCATCGAGAGTGGAGGATAGGAGTGGATCTCCATTAAGACACAAAATAGCAATAGTTCCTATAGCAATTCGAGATTGCCTGGTGATGGAGATGATTTATATTCCCTAGCTTGGGTTCTGGAAGCATGGTGACATTATTGGTTAGAAATTGTACAGACATAACTTGTTATAGTGTGCTTTGCTTTATTGACCTCTGCAGGTACTGAGTTTCATCAACATCAATGCAAGACCCTCTAACAGCAAAAAGATGATGACTTGCTGAAGACTCAGGTGACAGTTAGCAATTTTAGCAATAAAGTATTTTTAACTAAGGTATATCCATTGTTTTTAAGACGTAATACTATTGCACACTTAATAGACAAGAGTATGGTATAAACATAACTTTTGTATGCATCGAGAATCCAAAAATTTTGCATGATTTACTTTATTGAGATATTTGCTTTATTGCAGTGATCTGGAACTAACCTGCAACATCTTTAAGGTACGCCTGCACTGAGATTTGAGGTGCTATTATTCAGTATTTGGCCATCAAACCAGGGTCTGTCACTATCCCTTCCCAAATGATAGCCACCCACGGTGCAGTCACCAACAGAGAAGACACGTACATGCACCCGCAATCACACAAGGCAAATACTGTAAAAGAAGAGGCTGAGGCAGGTAAAGAAGTCTGTCCAGTTTTGCTGCTCCTTCCCTCAAAGCCCAAACTCAAATTTCTATTCCTACTACACTGATCAAATGGATAGAAGAAGACAAAAAGAGACAGAATAAAAGGCAGCCAGGCTGCTCACTGGTCCTGATTTAGACATGTAGAAAGAAGAGACAGGTGGTCATACCTACCTAATTAGAGAAGACCCTGGGTCAGCAAATTACTCTTGCCACAAGGAGGGAGAAAAACAATGGAGAAAGTCCCACCAATATAGTGACCTTTAACATAAAGGTTGGCAAACTATAGCACATGGGCAAAATATGGTCCCTTGCTTGTTTTCATATGACCCGCAAGCTGAGAATGACTTTTACATTTTTAAATAATCAGGAAAAATTGAAAGGATGGTATTTCATGAGAAGTGAAAATTATATAAAATTTGAATTTCAATGTCCATACCTAAAATTGTATTGGGACACAGCTGGGCCCATCACTTACTTATTGTCGATGCCTGTTTTTAGTTTCAACAGGGAAGGTATAGTCCACAAAACCTACAACAGTTTCTAACCCCCCCCCCTTACAGAAAAAGTTTGCCAGTCCCTGCTCTAAAGCATAACAATATCACCCAAGTAAATAGGGCCTGATTATATTTTTGAAAATCTGATCTATTCATACCAATTTCTCCTTTCTGGAAGAAGCAAGGATGAGATTAGAAAGAGGAGTGAGGCTACTGTGTAACGGGATAGGGACACAGGAGGAAGAGCAGGGTTTGAGGAGATGGGACACAGGAGGAAGAGCAGGGTTTGAGGAGATGGCACACTTAATTTGAGGTGTTTGAGGAACATCCAAGAGGTGACTAGATTTGTCAGCATGAGTCTCAGAAAACAGAGTTGGAGACATGGACTTTGAGACATGTCTGCAGAGCAAATGGTGAAGGCATGGGCAAGCTTTCCCAGGGAGAATAGATGGATGAGAAGAGAGCTGGCTAGGGTTGCCAGATAAAATTACTTATTTATTTGCTAAATCTGGCAACTCCATTGGGAACAGAGCTTTGGAATTTGAAGTTTAAATAGAAAAGGAAGAGCCAACAAAAGTCAGCAAAAAAGGAAAGTCAGAGGAATCCTAAAAGTAAGAGCCATTGGTGACCTTGGGGAGGACAGCTTGATTGGAACGGTGGGAGCAGGAGCCAGTAGATTAAAAAGAAAAAGAAATGATGAATACAGGTTTTTCTTACAGAAATATACTTGTGCTGCAAAGGACCACAGGGTGGCAGGTTGAGGGGAAATACTGGGTTAATGGCTGAGTTTGGGGTAATAGAGGCCACATGAGCCTGTGCTTTGGTGAAGGTGGAGAAGGCAGTGGGAAGTGGTTGAAGATGTGATGAAACAGTATTCTTGCTGGTGTTACATTAGGCTGGGTGTGTTCTCTCTGCACCATGACCCCCACCATGCCCACTACCAGAGAGGGCAACAGTAGTTATATTGCTGGCAAAAAATGAAGCTCTTGAGCTGACTGGTGGCTCAGCTCATTGGAACATTGTCCTGTACACCAAAAGGCTGCAGTTTCAATTCCTGGTCAGGGTACATACCTAGGCTGGGGGTTCAATCCCTGGTCAGGGCATATGCAGGAGCCAACTGATTGATGTTTCTCACGTCGATGTTTCTCTTTTTCTCAAATTCATGAACATATCTTCAGGTGAGGATTAAAAATAATAAAAATAAAATAAAGCTCGGAAGCTAAACCGTCTTAGAAACTGTATATGATCAGAGCTTATAATGTCCTGTAAAATGACCTTATTAATGTTTTTTAATTCCTCACAATTAAAACTAACTGGCTCATTGGTCATATGTCTCTGTACTAGTCACCTTAGACAATGCTTGGTAGAAATTTTACCCAGGTGGATACTAATAATAATTAATAATAACAATGAGAAGGAGGAGATAATATAAGCAAACATAATAGCACTTAGTAACCACACTGTTCCAAGCTGTGGAAGGTATGAACTAACCCACATGTGAAAATGGCTTCTGGCATCTTCTTGGTGATAACAATAATAGTAGTAGCCAACATGAGTTGAATTCTTATGGCAAGCAGTATGCAAACCAGTGTATTTGCATAGTGATAGGATAGTTGATGGGGTAAAAGTTCGATGGAGATAGGAGGAGATTAAAAACACAAGGAGAAAGAAAACCAGGTGAAGAGGGTGCGTTCTGGACAAGGGTAGGGACACCTGTTCCTCTGTGACAAGTGGGTGAGAAGGAAGGATGAGCAGACACACCAAGGTGTCAATAGAGAGGAGAGCCACAGCGAGTGTCAAGCTTAGCAGCTACATTTCTCAGGGAATACGGAGGTTTTCTCGCCTACTGTGTGTGAAGGAGCATTGGATAAACAACATAGTGGTCAGCGCAAGTACTCACATTACATAAAGCTCTAGAACACTAATATATTTAAGGTAGAAGTACTAAATACAGCTGATGAGTTTTGCTCCTATTGACTTTAGCCATGAATAATTACACAGACCGAAGGGAGGAATTTCTGGTTTTCAGTAACATATTGCAAAGTCAGGCTGCCGTCTCTCCTGCACTCAAAGATGGCACCTGGCTTCTCACTGCTGCATTGTCTCCTCACCATGGACAATGCCTGCATCCTCAGGTCAGTCCTGGCCTCTTCTCTGGCCTCCTATCCCTTTGATCCATTCCAACCTCTTGAAAGTTGGGGTCTTAAGATTGGACCCAAGCCCTGGAGTGAGCGATACAAGTGTGACCACAGACCCACGTCGGGTGCCTGACAGCTCTGATCTCTCTGTCATGCACGTCATGAGGTCAGCTAGTTTGAGACATGAGTATTTAGTGGCAAAATAGCCTGGGGAGAGGCAGCCCTAGCCTTTCCTTAGGAACAAGCTGATGCCACTGAAACCCATCTTTACATCACGCTGTTTGTGTGGAGAACCACGCTAGTAAGAGAAAACGTGATGAATAGCTGTTTATTTACAAAGGAGACATATTTCATGCACTGGCTACATAATGGGGTCAGGAGCACAGCAAGCTGTCACTGTGTTTTCTGTATCATTTAACCTCCTGGCAGGCTTCTGCATGGGAAAAAGAAAATCTTATGATAGATAACATAATATCCTTGGCTTTGCTCAGAAGCTGTATTTTGGAAGCACGGTTTGTAAGTATCTGAATATCATTTGTTGCACAGTACCTGTCAGCCTTGTTTTGTCTCTGCTCCACGCTCAGGCTCTGACCCACTCCAGGTCTCAGCCCAGCCCCGGATGTCAATAATCAACCTTAGCCCTCAACCAGGTGGGTCTCAAAGGAGGGCTATAGCTGTTGAGTACCTGTGCTGATCTCCATGCTATTTTCACTGCAGATCACATCCAGGACCTACAATCAATCCTCTCAATACTCAGAGGTTTTGAAAAACCTGAGACCATTATATACAACAAAGGCATATAAATAATGAATTTAAAGTTTGGACTAGAACACATAGGAACTACAATAATGTTAATAGCTAACATTTATTGAGTGCTTACTACATGCTTGCTACTGATCTAAATGCTTTACATGGGTTACTCAATGGAGCCCCACAAAAACTTGTGAGGTAGATATTATCCTTATCTGTTTTGTGGGTGAGGAAGTTATGGAACTTGCCCCAAGTCATTCAGCCAATAGATGGTTGAGCCAACATTCAGACTCAGGGAATGTGAGTCCAAGATGTGAGTGCTTTACCAGGAGCATGTTCCTCCTTGTAGTGGATGCTGTTCCTCCAGACCCTGCAACATCCAGCACTGAAACACTCATTTCCCCAGCTGGGGGGAATATAACCAAAGTTATACCACTGATCCAATGGCCAGTCGATGTGGGAGTATAAGAGAGTATCAAGACAACTTTATATCATATATATCAAGACAACTTTAAAGGGCCATCCAAGCTATAGAGCTCTCCAAAGATCAGCTGAAACCTATTGTTGTGATTACATTGTAGTTCACCTTCTAGATGGGCCCAGTCTTGCTTCTTTCCCTCCCCCACAGGTCTCACTACCAACAGTATGCCCCAATACACTTCCTGCACAGATCTTCACCTCAGAGAACCTGGGCTACGACACTCTCTTAGACATGATACACTGGAAAAATAAAAACACAGATGTACAAGCCACAGGACAGCTACAGGATTATTAAAGGGGAACTGCTAACTTACCTCTGAGCTTTCAATAGCCAAAGAAAAGATGGACACATGATGGGGATAGGACCAATGACCCAGGGACGATCGTATGTATGCACATGCGGTACCTGGGAAATGTAGAGGAGATGGGAAGACGAAGAGGCTGACCACCTGCTTTCTTGGTGGACCCAGGGGAGGCTGCTGCCTTCAGATCTCTGGCACTTGCAGAGATTGCCCGGATAAGGAACACCTGTGGGCTACACTCAGGAAGGGCAGCCTGGGGTCCTAATATCTGACAGAAGGGCAAGGAGTTTACCATCCCTAAAAAAGATGCAGGTCTTTGGGTGAAGAGAAATTCAGGGCCCAATAGGAAACTCCAGAGAGTCTAAGAGAGCAGCCCAGTGAAGAAAGAGTGGGCTCAAGCACCTACCAAACTGAGAGAGCATGGTGTCAGATGAGATCACACATTGCAAGTTAGGCCTTTTATACTCCCACCAACTCCAACTGCCCATCCCCCTGGGGAACCTGGATAGTAGGGGAGCCTGAGGGGGAGAAATGGGGACACCAGCCACACCACCACTCTCTTTCCCATTGCAGTCTCCCACCCTAAAGTCGTCCCAAGCTGGGGGATGGGGAGGAGAAGACACCAAGGTAAATCAAGTTTAAAGTTTGGGACTGAACATTCTAAAGACTAAATTAGACTGTTTGCAACTTAAGGTGACCTGGGAATATCTATTACCTATGAGTGAACAGAATAATTGCAAGCTTGCTAGCGCTTTCATTCAGGGCAAGAGGAGATTTATCCCTACTGAATAACTTGCAAAAGGGTTGTGGGAGACAAAAATAAAATTGTATTTTGATTTACCACATGTGGTGCTTGTTCAACATCCAGTTACATTTGAATACGTGACTTCACCTGAGCTGGCTTTACACACTGCATATGGAGGGATATTTGCATAAATGCTAGGGAACTGGGAAAGTGTGGGAGGCCAAGTGAGCAAAACTGGGGAATGATGTCCCTAAGGAGAAGGGTAAGAGGGGACAGAAGTCCAGTTTTCCAGCAGCGAAAGGCTCCAGAGATTGAGGGATGGTGCTGCTTTCTCCCAGCTCTTGCAATGAGAGCTGGCCTGGGTCACTGAAACATCTGGAGACACCAAGGCCAGCCAGGCCCTGCACAGAGAGCTTGGGGTGCATTCACTTTTGGTAGGGGCTAAGAGGCAAAGCATGGTGGGAGCCGAGATACCATACCCCCTCCCATGCGCACACAATCTCTCTCTGTCTCTCTCTGTGTCTCTCTCTCTCTCGGTCTTTGGCTTAAGAGCCATATAACTCATAGCTTTTCTGCCTCTTTTAACATCTCCCTCTACATTGCTTCCTACAATAAATGGCTTGCAGAAGAACCGAAAGGTACAAATAAAAAAAAATCTGTGTGTGTATATATGTGTATCATATGCTGTTCCCACGCTGTTCTCTTTGCTGGAAATTCCTGCTGAACCAGTCAGGGCCCTGATGGGAAAGAGATGGCCCACTCACAATAGTATTTTTCAAGGAGAGTCTATTAGCTGAGGGCTTTTTACAGACATATGGGTATGGTGGAGCCCATGAGGTTGTGCAGTAGCCTGGGGCATCCACCCCCAGGCCCAGTGAGAGGAGGGATGAGGGGTGGGGTGGTTACTGGAAGGCAGGCTCATTTCACACATTTGTGGGCCCAGGACAGGAAAACAATTGCAGATGCCCAAACCACTTGTCTAAATATTTGAAAGTTGTAACTCAAACTAACAAACTGCTAAGCGAAATGTATTTTATCTGTTGAACTTGGCAAATATTCCTTTATAACAGCCTGGCAGACTAAGTTTGAATATAGAAGTTTCAGATTGCTTAGAGTTCTGTGCAGAAACATGGTAGAGAAGAAACCCCTGAGCTTAATATCCGGGCTCACAGCCCACCCCTTCTCTTCCCACTCCTACCTTTGCTTGCCATTGCAAGAGACCTCACTCATACAAGTAGACACCCCAGCCCTCACGCCCATGCTACGCGCAGGACCCAGCACACATACACGACTACCCTCTGGCAAACTCTCAGGACTAGGGCTAAGGACACCGCTGGGGTAGTCCATACTCTGAAAGAGAGATGGTGTGTGGGCATACAAATGGAGAGGCAGGTACAGGTATTTGGGGCAGGGCCTCTTACACCATGGGCAGTGATGTCACTGCAGGAGGACCGGAGTCCTAAAACATGGTATGCATGGCAGTGGCCCTCTCTCATGGATCAAAGGGCAGCACTACAGGAGAGAGGGTGCATGAACAGCAACCTGATGTTAAAGGATCCAGCTTACCACAGGCAACTTCACAGGAAAGACAGGAAATACATTCCTTGACCTCATGGTCCTCCCTCCCTTTGATTCCCTACGCAGCTAGAGCTCTCCAATAGAAATCAAGAGCAGGCAGGGGAGCTGGTGATGTACTCCCAGGTGGTCAGCCTCCAGGGGCAGGGGGCCAGATGGAGGATGACAGTGAGGGGCCTAGAAGATGTCAAACTCTCTGTCCTCCCCATTTCCTCTAGCTAATTTTCATTCAAGCTTTAAATACCATCTCAACTGTGACTCTTTCAAGAAAACTGTACGTTGTCTCAGGAACTAGAGCGGGTATTCAATAGGCGGTCCATGGGAACCCATCCTGCCCTTCATAGCATTCCTGAAATTTCTAACTGTGATCTGTGTGGTTATTTTATTAATGGCAGTATCCTCACCAGATCACAAGCTCCACGAGGTCAGGGACTGGGATTGTTTGGGTCACTGCTCTGTGTACTGCCTGCCACAGGCCTGGCATATTGGGGTGGGGTCCTTGCTGTTCTGTTTGAGGTCCTCCCCACTTTGCTGGGGTCAGGGAGAGCCACATTCAAGGGAACACAGACAGCGTATACGTGATAGTAAGTACACACACATGCAAAGGACTTGGAAATAAGTGAGTCTTAGGAAATTAAAACAAAGACCCACTATAATTGATCATATTCAACAGCTTAAAAGCCAAAATAATTCCCAGACTTGGACAAGAATCTTCTGAAAAACAGAAGGAGTTCCAGCCAAGATGGAGGCATAGGTAGAAACACTTACCTTCCTTGCACAACTAAAAGAAGGATAACAACCAATTTAAAAGCAAAAAACAACTAGAATTGCCAGAAAAATCAAACTGCATGGAAGTCTGACAACCAACAAGTTAAAGAAGAAACATTCATCCAGATTGCGCCACAACGAAGCAAAGTGGATTACCCTGTGCTGATGAATACCTAAGGCTCCGTCCCTTACAGCATAACAGGTGTGCCGAGACAAAGAAACATGGCCCAATGAAAGAACAGATCAAAACTCCAGAAAAAGAACTACGTGACAAGGATATAGCCAACCAACCTATCATATGCATAGTTCAAAACACTGGTAATCAAGAGGCTCACAGAAATGGCTGAGTATAGTTGCAAACTAGAGAATAGTGAAGGTTATACAAAGTGAAATAAAGGAAAATATACAGGAAACCAACAGTGAAGGGAAGGAAACCAACAGTGAAGGGAAGGAAACTGGGACTGAAATCAACATTTGGAACAAAAGGAAGAAATAAACATCCAGCCAGAACAGAATGAAGAAACAAGAATTCAAAAAAATGAGGAGAGGCTGAGGAACCGCTGAGACAATGTTAAATATTCCACCATCTAAGTGATAGGGGTGCCAGGAGAAGAAGAGGAACAGCAAGAAATTGAAAACTTATTTGAACAAATAATGAAGGAAAACTTCCCCAATCTGGTGAAGGAACTACACATGCAAGTCCAGGATGCTGAGAGAGTCCCAAAGAAGTTGGATCCAAGAAGAAACACACCAAGACACATCATAATTAAGTTACCAAAGATTAAAAATAAGGAGAGAATCTTAAAAGCAGCAAGAGAAAAGGAGACAATTACCTACAAAGGAGTTCCCATAAGAAGTTCCTATATCAGCTGATTTCTCAAAAGAAACCTTACAGGTAAGAACAGGCTGAAGTATTCCAAGTCATGAAAGGCAAGGACCTACATCCAAGATTACTCTATCCAGCAAAGCTATCGTTTAGAATGGAAGGGCAGATAAAGTGCTTCCCAGATAAGGTCAAGTTAAAGGCGTTCATCATCACCAAGCCCTTATTATATGAAATGTTAAAGGGACTTATCTAAGAAAAAGGAGATCAAAACCTATGAACAGTAAAATGACAACAAACTCACAACTATCGACAACTGAACCTCTAAAGCAAAAACAAAAACTAAGCAGACAACTAGAACAGGAACAGAATCACAGAAATGGAGATCACATGGAAGGTTATCAGTGGGGAGGGGGAGGGGAAGAATGGGGGAAAAATACAGAGAATAAGAAGCATAATTGGTAGGTACAAAATAGACGGGGGAGAGAGGTTAAGAATAATATAGGAAATGGAGAAGCCAAAGAGCTTATATGTATGATCCATGGACATGGACTAAGGGGTGGGGGGAATGCTGGAGGGTGGGGGTGGGGTGGGGTGCAAGGTGGGGATAAACGTAAGAAACACTTGGGACAACTATAATAGCATAATCAATAAAATATACTTAAAATAAAAAATAAAATTTAATAAAAGAATCTGAAAAACACATGGTCACAACTAAAGCATGTGTGCATGAGCCGAAGGGCTGGTCAGCTGTGCAAGCACAGAGAAAAGAAGTACTGTCCAAATAGTGCCCAGGAGAGAGTGCCCACGCAGCCCGAGTAAGTGCCCAAAACCCCGAGCAGGTCTGTGCTTACAAAGGAAATCAGTTTTTCATGGTCCGATGACATTAAATTTTCACATCCCCTAACTTCCTTGTTCTGCTTTAATAGTCACCAACCACCCGTCTGATAATTTGGCTCTGTGGAGCTGGCTGGTCAAGTTCACACAATGACAGATTCACCTGTCAGATGTATTGCTCATTAAAAAGAAATGAGATACTGTTCTGATTTTATTCCCACTTATTAGAGACTTCGTTAGCATGGGTGGGTTTTCCTTCATCTGATCTTCTGGAAAGCTGATGAGTGTAGGTAGCTAAGCCTGCAAGGTTGATAGTCCAATCCCAGGCTGCAGTCATCTCACAGGATAATAATACCCAACAGAGAACTTCCTCCTCCGACCCAAGCCCAGCCATGAAAGTTTTTTCTTTAGTGAAACTGCAATCGTGGCATTTTCAAAAGGTCTCGCATTTATCAAAGGAAGGAGAAAGGCATATTGAGTTGTGTACAAAAAGAAATGGCTTTGATTTTTCATTTGACTTCTCTAAACCTAAATTGTCTTTTCAGCCAGAATACATAGTAGCAGAGAAATTCATCATGACTGGGTTCTGATCACATCTCACAGGGGCAGGGGCGACGGTGTCCCAAGGACGCAGCACAGGGTGAGGGGGCGCTTGGAACAGAGCAGGGGAACCCAGAGGGTCATTACCCAAGGCCCTCGAGGCAGGACAGTGCATGTGGAGAATAAAGTCATTATAAGAGAAGTCCTAGGGTCACAGTGTGCACGGGCTGAGGGGCAAGGAGAGGACATGGAAGGAATTGAAACACTGAAAGCCAGAGGAGTTAGGAATGACACAGGGGGAGGCGTAAAGAAAAGCTTCTGAGCAGCTGGAGCAGATAGCTCGGCGTTACAGCTTCACACTGCAGTGTCATTTTTATAAAAAACATAAAGACCAAGTGCAATGTGATGTCCTGGATCGGATCCTGAGACAGTCAAAGAACATCAGTGAAAAAACTGGTGAATTTTTTTAGTTAATTACTATGTACAAGGGCTAATTTTTTAGTTTTAACAAATTTTATGGCAGATGTTAACATTAGGGGGTACTGCATAAAGGGTATAGAGGAACTCCGTGTTTGCAGCTTTTCTACAAATCTAAAATTATTCAAAGTAAAAAGTTTATTTAAGAAATATAAAGGTCTATTTGTTTTTAAGCACAGGGAAGTTTTCTTCAATGTGTCTTTGATTATTGTTTCTATTCTAATTGTTTTTTAATAAAAAAAATCTGTAGTTCTTCTATTGGATCTCTTTTCCCTACTTTTCATGGCTATCATATTATCTCTTGCTGTTTTCACCTCTTTGTTTCATTTTCTCTGCATTCTGGGAGACCTTCTGCAATTCATTCTCCACAGCACTAATCTGATTTTCAGCAATGCTCCTACTGCTTGTAAGTCATTGAGTGGAAACATTAATTCTGCTACTGCATTTTTAGCTTGTTTGTAATTTATTCTTAACTCAGTCCTCTTCGTTTACCTCTGCTCCAGCTGTATTTTAATCACAGACTACCTTCTACTGTCACTTTCCACTGTTGTTTCGCAGAAGCCATGGCTACCTATGTTCTAGCAGACATCAGTGCGGCTTCGTAAGACATCAGTGAGTCCTGTCTCTAATTACCCTTCGAGACTGGCCCTTTCCTATCTGAGCTTATGGGGCCCGTGAAAATACACTCATAGCATGAACAAATACAGAGCTCATCATGTCTCCAGAGCTGCCTGTGATATTTGCTTGTGGACATTGCACTGACTGAGGGTTCGGAATTCCCGATCAAAATCCCTGAAAACTTCTGATCTTCTAATGATTATCTTCTAATCATTCTAATGATTATCTTCTAATATCTTCTAATGAATGTATAAATCACAAAGAAAGGACCCATCACTGCTAACTAAAGGATGACACTATGATTTTGCAACAAGGCCCATCAGCAATGGGACCTTATTATTTGAAGATGCTTTCTAGGAAATGAGAGTGTGATTAGACACCACCAGGAACAGGGTCAGGAAAAAAAAATTCGCTGTGTTCATGATGCCGTTATTAAAAAATGGCATTTCGGTTACTCTGTGTCTAATAGAGGGGGTATTATTTAGCGTTTGAGCTATTATTCCATTGGAATCTACACGGACAAAGCTGAGCTTTGTGAGAAGAAACAGGATTCTCATCTGAGGAGCAATTTCTTTTGCTTGTGTGTCGACCACCATAGGCCTGCTCATCAGTTCAGGGAGGGCAAGGCCATCCCTCAGACCACAGACTAGACTGAAGGGAGTGGTGGGAGGAAGCAGGCCATTTTCCCTGAATGGTCAAGAATGCCTAGGAGACAAGTTTGGGTACAGTGGTAACAGCCTGGCATAGGCAAAGGAGGGAAGACATACAGGTCATGTAACAAACATGAAATGACCCTTTGGAGTCAGAAGCCACTTGGGATAGAATAAAGAAACATAAAATATCATTTTCATAGTCTTATCTTTATGCTGCTTATACTTCCTCTCATTTCCCTCTTTGTTCTGAAGTTTCTTTGGGAAGTCAGACTGTCTTAAAAGATATTTCCATCTCTGCAAGGCCAGTCTTCACACACAGTGAGTGGCATTCCCAGGAGACGAGATTGTGGGAGCCCCTCTAAAGGAAACCATATTTTGGAGTGCCGGGAGGGACCCTCACTCACCAGGGACCTTCACTGCCCTGTGCTGGGAGGAGTGTGCTTTGACGATGATGGGCCAGACCTGAGATGATTGTCGTGTAGACTTGCCACTCCCCGCCGTATTTTCCACTTGCTCTTACCTGCTGTTCCTGCCCTTTCCAGAACATCAGAGGAACCCACGTGCCTCCAAAAGTGGTCCTTTTGCTTCCTGACCCACCCACAGTGGAAATCGCTGAAACCCATGAACCTTCCTGTCCTTTGCTGGATAAAAGATTTGCTTAATTAAGAAAAGAGTTCAATAAGTTCAAGAAACTGCTTTGCATTTTAAAAGCACTTAACAACCTATGACATGCATTCTGTTTTAGAAAAGTTGAATCTTAATCTTTTATTTTGTATAAATGGATTGACAAGAAGGCACTACACCCTCAGAACACAGAGCTCAGCCATAGGCTGGGACATTTTCTTCACCCAGACACAATTTCTAGGCTTTGATACTTTTCTCCAACACGGTTGTATTTCTACAGTTTAGGTTTAGGATTTGGTGCCCAGCCTTATCCTCACAGTAAAATTCCTGGAGAAATTGGTAGCATTTATAGAGCACTTCTGTTTGCCAGGCATTATTTTAAGTGCCTCAGGTATAACAATGAATAAGGGAGAGCGGGTGTTACAGTGAGAAAGATAAGAGATAAGTGTTACAGTGAGAAAGATAAGAGATAAACTTTGGAGTCGATAAACCTTGTTCAAATCCCCACTCTGCCACTTAACTATATGTAATTTTGGTCGCATTTCTTAGCCATTTTGTGTCTTAGTTTCCTTCTCTGTAAAAAGGAGTGGATAGTAACACCTAATTTTCAGGATTTTTCGTGAAGATTAGGAGAAATAACGTAGGGGAACATGGCATGGCGTGTAACCAGGGTTCGTCCCCTTTACTCCTTCCGATGGCAGCACAAGTGTAGCAGAATGTGTACAGTCTGACCCACAACACTACGAAATGCGGTGTTTCGTTTTCTGTCTTTCAATAAATGGTCTCATTAATTTTCTGGCGAAGCGGGAAGAGAAGGGCTGGTAGCTTGCCAGGCTAATGGAGTCATTTTGTAAGACTGTGGTTTGTTGTTGATGAATGAAACTATTACCCATCATTACTCTTCAGGGCAGCACAATCCAAATTAAGTGCAATGGTGAGAGTCCAGCACCCAAGGGTGTGGAGAACTGCTATCCTAAAGCAGTGGCCCTCAAGCCATACTGTGTATTAGGACCCACTGGGGAGCTTTGAAATGAACAGATGCCCGGGCTGCACCGCTAGGCGTTCCGATTGAGCTGGCTTGCAGTGAGGCCTGGGTGTCGGTATTTTTACAGTGGTGCTGGCAATCAGGCGCGGGCCCTCTGAAGTCAGAGGTCTGGTTCTGTAGACATCGCCCCCATGTGTGGACCTCGGCTGCTGTAGGAGCAGCCTTTCTGTTCTGATGTCTCTGCTGCCACCGCTAACTATCCCACACTGTGGCTCCATCCCCTCTGCCTCCTTGTGGCCAGAGATGGGTTGCATCCACCCCCAAACTTCCTCCAGACTGCCCTCCCAGTGTCTGGGCTCAGCTGTTCCTGGCTGGCCCCTTTGTGGGCAGAGAGGGAGATGTTCCCCTCTCCACTAGTCCAAAGCCCACCTCATGGACATTTTCCAAGATGATTAGCTACTGGGGTATTTACCTCTTCAGAGAAAAAAATCCCACCTACCCACCAGACTGTGGTCTACTTTTATGGTGCCCACAAGATAGATACTCATAGGAGAGCCCCTGTAATGCATTGCCCAGCGTCACATTCAGTTTCTCCCAGAATCACCTGGAGCCCACACTCTGAAATGAGAACCACCAATGAGAACCCGATTGTCCCCACCAGCCTGTAAGGACCCACAGACTGCGGAGCTGGTAATGACGGTATCCGGTGTGGCTACAGAAATAATTCTGGTCTGACTGAGTCATCCTCTGTGGGTTCCACACGGTTGTGCTATATTCATTTGCCAAGCTGGGGGGTTTTAGACTTCCCTCTAACTCTGGAGCTGTTTATGCTTAAAACTAAGTCTGTAGTATTGCTTTTTTTACAGAAAGCTTATCTTTTCCTTAGGGCATTGCCGTTTTATCATTTCATGCATCATGCAATCTATTTCAAAAATGATTTGCAAATGGTTTTATTGTAACATAAGTTCTATAAAATATTCAAGCAAGACAAAAGTGAATACAGTACTTTCTCTTGCCCTCACCTCACGAATGTCACTCCCTGGTATTAACTGACTCTGATTTGGTGTACAGGCGTAACTCAGAGATCCTGCAGGTTTGAGTCGAGACCACAGCAATAACACGGGTTTCACAAGGAAGTGAGTCATAATCATTTTGCTGGTGGAGTGTCTTGCCTCCAGTTTGTAAAGAATGAAGTATCTGTGCAACAGTTAAGGGAAGCACAGTAAAATGAGAGGTATACCTGTATATTCTTCCAGACCTTTTCCTAGGCACTATATTGTAATGCTCATAATAAAGAGTACATATACTTTACTGCATAAAACATTCCATAATAATTTTCAGTCTCCATGAGCATTGTTTTCAACATCTGCATGATATTCTGAGAAGTGGATGTGCCATAATTAGCCTTTTACCAAGTGCCAGTGAATTAGTCATTCCTAATTTTTCATAATTATAAATAGTTGTGATAAACACCTTCATGCATTTTTTTCTTTGAAGATAATTTATTTTAGTTCAATTCCCATAAATGCAATTACTTAATAAAAGAGTGTAAACAAGATAAAGAAATACTTTATAATTTAATGATAGGTAAATAAGACATATAGCCAAGCAATGTATTTGGTTAAACAGATGATAGTTTATCTGTGTAATTGAATGCTCTGAAGTCATTAAAATTAATGTTGCAGAAGAATATTTAATATCATGAAAAGATTTATACTACATGTTAAGTCATTTATAAGACAAGTTATAAAAGTTTCTATGTAATTTGTATAAGAACATGGTTATAATCAAAATCTGAATAGAATTTCTATGGGAATACCAAGGCCCAGGGATAGCCAAGACAATCTTGAAGAGAAACAAGATTGGCCCTGGCTGGTGTAGCTCAGTGGATTAAGCACTGAACTGCAAACCAAAAGGTTGCCAGTTTGATTCCCAGTCAGGGCACATGCCTGCATTGAGGGCCAGGCCCCTGGTGGGGGGCCATGCAAGAAGTAACCACACATTGGTGTTTCTCTTCCTCTCTTTCTCTCTCCCTTCCCCTCTGTCTAAAAATAAATAAAATCATTTTTAAAAAAGAATAAAACTGGAAGACTTACTCTACAAAAAAAATCAAGATTGATTGTAAAGCTACCATAGTTAAGACAGTATAGTATTAGCGTGAGAATTTTTTTTTTTTTTTAAGAAAAGGAAGGGAATGCAGGGGTCAGATATTTGTTTTGTGAAAAAGGCTAGATAGCAAAAACTATTTAGGCTTTGCGTGGTCTGTCACAACTCAACCTGGCTGTTGTAGCGCGGATGCAGCCAGGACATACACACAGGAAGGGCGTGGTTGCGTCACAGTACAAATTCATTTGCAAAAACAGGCAGCTGGGCTTAGTTCACCTGTGTCTGGGGCAGAGGATTCAGAAACAGATCTGTGTGTGTGTGCCAGTGTGTGCGCCACACTGCAACAAAGATGGTACTGAAATGAAATAGGAAACGATGTGTATTTAAATAAATGGTACACATCCAATGGGCTCCCATATGGAAAAAGTGAGACTTGACTCCTACCTCACATCATTCATGAAAACAAAATCTATTTCAATTATACACATAAATGTGAAAAATCAAATGATAAAGCTTCTAGAAAATATGATAGGGGAATATATTCATGACCTTATGGTAGAGAAAGATTTCTTAGATAAGATACAAAAGCATTAACCATAAAGGAAAAGACTAGTATAAGAGATGGTTAAAATTATAAACTTTTTCTTCATCAAAAGGTATTTGAAAGGTACAGTCTGAGAGAAAATATTTGTGATACATATAAGTGAAAGGGTGCTTATATCCATAAAATATTGAAAATAACTACAAATCAATGTTTTAAAAAAAGAAAAAATCTGGCAATAAAATAGACAAGAGACTTAGACACTTAACAAAAAGAATATCTAAATAGCTAATAGATGTCAGAAAAGATGTTAAACTTCATCAGTTTTCAGGGCAATGCAAATTTAAAACATAATGATACAATTGTTAGGATATCAAGAGCTAGTGAGGATGCGGAGCACCTGCTGGCACTCTCCAGCACTGCTGGGTGTAACTGGTACAGAAGCCGAGCGACGATAACGACTTCCTATGATCCAGAAATTCCACTCCTACGTTTATGCCCAAGAGCAATGTATATGCCTGCATGCCAAAAGATATGTACAAGAATGGCCACAGCTACTGTATTCATAATAGCATCCAAGTAGGAACAACTCAAATGTCTCTAAATAGTAGAATGAATAAAAGCAGTAGTATATTCATGCAATGCAAACTATGCAGCAATAGTATTCCAATGAATGAACTCTCCTTCAAACAATAGGGATGAATCCCACATTCATAATTTGTATGAAAAAACTAGATATTAAAGACTGGCAAACACAACTCACGGTGATAGAAGTGAGGATATTGAGAGAGTAGTTGGTAATTGAGGATAAACATGAGAGAAAGTTTGGGTTCCTTCTAATGTTCTATTTATTGCTCTTGGGGGCAGCTCCATAATTATTCACCTTGTGATAAGTCAGTAACATTTACATTTATGACAAATACAGTTTTCTGTGTGTACGTTATATTTTAATTTTTCTAAAAGTTTATAAAACACATCTAAATAGAAACAGCATGAAGGCAATTGGTGCTGTCTAAAATTGATAAATCAAGAGATAAAGGTAAAAGCATAGTTTTATCTTGAGTAGCGCTGTCAAGAAAGGTTCTGTGATGATGGCAATTCTCTGTATCCGCTCTGTCCAGTATGGCAGCATCTAGCCCCATGTGCCTATTGAGCGTTTGAATGTAGCTGGTGGACTGAGAAACTGCATTTTTATTTTTACTGAGTTATAATTAATTTTAATTAAAGAGCCACATATGACTAGTGGCCAGCAAATTGGATAGCACAGGCAGGAGCTCTGGAGGCAAGCACCACGGGAAGCAGAATCCACTAAAACACCTTCTCTCTGGAAGTGGGACAGCTGGAGGAGGTTGAGATGGGGCCAGGTTGGTTTTTATGATAAAGTTTTCTGTACCAATTCATGTGTAACTTTCTGTGTGTAGTACCTAGATAGAAATGAAAACATAATTTTAGGGAACAAAGAAAGCATGAAGCAGATACTTCACATTGGTTTATCTCTGAGTGGTGGGATTTACAGTGATTTTTCTTTCCTTCCTTTAAAAAAAAAGTATCCATTCTAAAAAAATGTTTATATAAGCATATGTGAAAAAAGAACAAATTAATAAATCAAAAGCTAAAACTAGATACTGATGACAAATCAGAAAATTCTCTAGGGGCCTATTTGGGCTTGTACTATTAAGGCAATAATGTGTGTAATGAGAATTTATGGCTTTTTCTTTTCAACATTGAATATCTAAACACGCTGGCTAAGCACAGACTTCATGTAAAGCATGCCGTATTTCTGCCGCTCTCTACTTCCTCACAAGCCACACAGGTGGCTGACGTCCGGCCGAGTCAACGATGCGGAATTTGGTGTGGCCCACCTTCAGGGTGGTTTGAGCAGGTATCTTTGGGGAAGTGGCTTTACTGTCCTGCTGTGCTGTCTTACAGCTCAGCATCAAGGTCTTTCAAGAGTTACATTTTTGGTGAACTTCATAAAAAGTGTGTGGTGAAGTTTATTATAGGTTACTGATTGTGTGTCTTCCTACTGTGCCTACTGGACCATCCCCATTTAGGTGTTCTATAGGCCCCTCAAACTCAGCATGCCCAACCAGCACATCCGTCTTCCCTCCTAGAGTTAGATCTCTCATAGAGGCACAATCTCATTGTATTTCCAATGCATGTCCACCCAAGCGGCCAGTTAGAAACTTGGAAGCCTACTTTGACCTTGTGCCATCCTGCCTGCCCACGTAGGACACTGTGCTCCAGGCTCTCCAAACTGCATGCTATTCCCTGCTTATTTCTGCTTTGTGCACCTTCGCATTTGCCTGAGATATTCCTCGGCTGGACTGTCTTTTTTCCCTTTTGTTCTTCCTGGTGAACACTAAGCTGTCCTTCAAGACCCATATCAAATGTCATTTCCTCTCAGAACCTTCCTATATGAGGCATATCAGTCACAGTGCTGAACGTCCACAGTCCTAAGTGAAACTGCTCAGCCTTCTGCACCTGCTCAAAGGACAGTCTTGTGACCTGTCCTCAGGTCACAGCTGTTGGATCCAGGGTGGCTATGTGACACAGGGATGAGCACTGACCGAGGACAACTCATTCATAAACTAGCTCATCATCTGTGGCAAAATTTAAATTAGGAAAGGAGTGAATTTTGTGGCATGTAAATTATACCTCAATAAAGCTATTTCTAAAAACTAAACCAGGAATTTTGAAATACTGAAGCATCTAGTGATGAGAATTGAAGCAAAAGCCTGGAAGTAATTTGGGGCCCTGAGAAATCATGCTCACCCTCCACAGGTCAAAGTTCTTTTTTTTTTTAAAGCAGGTCACTTTTTTTTTTTAAAGATTGTATTTATTTATTTTTAGAGAGGGGGAAGGAAGGGAGAAAGGGAAGGAGAAAAACACCCATGTGTTGTTGCCTCTCAAGCACCCCCTACTGGGGACCTGGCTCACAGCCCAGGCATGTGCTCTGACTGGGAATTGAACCTGCGACCCTTTGGTTTGCAGGCCAGCACTCTAGCCACTGAGCCACAGCAGCCAGGGCCACAGGTCAAAGTTCTGATGGAGTAGAATCTGTGACTAAGCAGAGGAAGGCAGCCAGTAGTGAGAAGAGAATGAGTCACACAAGGAGAGAGGAGGGGAGATGCCAAGACAGAGACCACAAGACTCAGGGAGAGACAGAGAGAGGAGCATAGAGCCACCTCGATTCCCAACAGTTTCCAATCACAAATCTCAGTTCATAGGTTTTCTTTATAGTAACCCCCCTCATTACATAATGAAGTCATTTGACTTGAAACTAAAGGAAGATGATGATAACAACTTCCCTGATCACCCAAAGCAGAGTTTATCTCTCTCTCCTTTGTGGTCTCACAGCTTATAGGTGTTGCAACTGTGTACTCGAATGTGTTTACGGAAAATGTGTTTTCATTGTTGAGAGCCTAGTTCTGGAGTCAGACGTGGCTTTTAACTTTGACTTAAGAACTCTGAAATTTTAGGCACATCATTTCTCTTTGGGCCTTGATTCTCTCACTTGTACAATGAGAATCACCCTGATTGTGAGGATTTACCAAGGCAAAGTATGAAGCATCAGTGGCTGAGCCCAGATCCTAATAGGTGCTCGGTAAATGTCGACTTAATTCCTTTCCACTCCCTCCTTCACTGGCCTCTGAATTGGTGGCAGAAACAGTGTCTTACTCTCTTGGGATGCCACCATGGCACCTGGCACATTGCCTGGCAGATAGAAAGCATACACTGAATAGTTTTTCATAACAATCCATAGAATCATGTGTTCCATCTTGGTAGGACTGCCAGATTTAGTGAATAAAAATACAGGGTGTCCAGCTATGTTTGAATTTCAACAAATAATGACCAGCTTTTACAGTGTGTTCACTGCATACTTAACCCTAAAAATTATCTGTTGCTTATCTGAAATTCAAACATAGCTAAATTTCCTGTATTTTCTCCGGCAATGCTACATCCTGACCATTACCTTCTAATCTATTGACACATTCCGTTTACAGGCATCAGGCGTTTGTTTTTCCAAAACGCACCTTTTCTTCAGAAAAAAAGAAAAAAAGAATTAGGTGAGTGTCTTTTCTAACTGTGTGATTCCCAGTACGGAACCCTAAGGAGAATTACTCAGTGTGGGACCTGGAGAGTCCTGATTTGCCCTACTGTCCTGGTGCAATTTTATAATAAGTAACAGTTCTTCCTTTCACTCTCAGAAGTGACCTGGTTTGGAGGGTAAGTGATATGGCCTCCTGTGTGCCAGGCATGGCACCTGGGCATCAACCCATGCTGCCTGAAACCAGAAAGTGGACGCTTCATAAGACATTGATTGCACCAAGGCCTCTCCCAGCCACCCTTCCCCACCATCTTACCCATGAAGAAACTGAGGCTCAGCGAGCTGACACACCTTGCTCGCAGTCATTGTCCTGTCCAGTTTTCCAGTGCCACTACCCCTGTGTTACAGGCCTGCCACACACCCTCCCTTTAATGTCCGTTTGCCTCTTTTTCCCTCACTTTCTCCTTGCCTGCCATTGTCTCTGCATTTCTATTCTATGTGAGTCTCTCATTTTCTCTCGTTCTGGCTCCTCTGACCTTAACTCTGTGCTTTTGTCTTCAGTTTTCTCCGAAGTCCAACCCTTCCACGTCTGTATTAGCAACCCCCCCCCCCCACCACCACTGTGCTTCCCTCTCCAACACCCTTACTGCTGAGCCAGGACCTGCTATTTATTGGGTATTTGCTATGCTGAGATCCAAGAAAAACACTTCATATGCACCATCTCCTTTAATCCCCATAAGAACCTGCTCCCACTGCCCAGGGTCAGGTTCAGACCCGAACCTGAGCTCTTTCTTACCGTCAATGGGCAGTATGGTCCTGCATTTCTAATGAGTCGTGTGCTCCTGGTGCTGTGCAGTCGTTTCCTGCAAATATGAATTCTGTGGGTGTGACCCTGTGAGTGCACTTGGAAGGTGTGGAAGTCACAGGACAGAGGGGCCACAGTGAATAACAACAATAATTGTCCACACTGTGCTGTGACTACAGTTCTCAATGGTGAACTCACCTCATTCTCTCAGCTGCCCCATGAGATAAGCGGCATCTGGATGCCCCTTTTAGGAAAGAGAAGACAAATGCTCTGAGTTGGGACTAGCCGTGGTCTTCTGCCACTAAAGCCTAGGTACTTGCTGATACACGGGGTGTGACTCTCCAAATTACATTGTTTTTGGAGCATGCCCCCTGGACAAGGAGGCAAGATCACTGCCAAGTGAAAATGAAAAGGATCCTGATAGGGATACTTCCAAGTTCCTTCAAGACACCTCTAGGCTGAGAAAGGCCTCTGAAAGGGGTGCGCATGTAGACCTGTGCTTATGTTTGCCAGGAGGATTGCTCCCCAACCTAAGACCGTCACAGATGGTCTCTTGCTCATGTGTTTCTTTTTTTCAAGCTTTGTAAATATTCGGAACAGGTGGAGCTAAATAAGGACAAATGCCATCTAATTTGAACCTGAACTCCTGCCTCACAGACCAATGCTTCAGTCAGTCCGTGAGGAAAAACAATTATTACACTCCAGCTAGCACAGGCACTGGCGGATGAAGCAGCATCGGTGGCACAATCGTTTATTGGCAAAGAGATGGGAGGTTTGCAAAAAATCAATTTTGTTAAAAATAAACAAACTATAATTCTATCTTCCCGACGAGAGAATATTTCCAAGGCAAATGAATAACGGCATGGCATTTTAGTTTCATCTTTACAACACACTACGTAATACCAGAGGTCGTGGCGTGGCATTCAGGGCCCCCTGCAATCTGCCCCTGCCAATCTTTCCTCCCTCACTATCTGCCCCTTCGCTGCGGGTACCTTGGCTCCAGCAGTGATGAGCTGCTTCCTGTTGCACACGTTCCCGATCATTCCTCAAGACCTGGTGCAGCTACCACCATACCCATGAGCTCTTCCAGACACTCCTTCCTCAGGGTCCTCACAGAACTGGGTACATCATTCCATCAGTACATGCGTGAACCACATTAATCACATGGTTTGGCGTCTCCGTACTCTCAGTCTGTTCAGGCTGCTGTAACAAAAATACCATGGACTGGGTGGCTTGTAATAACATTTCGTTCTCACATTCCTGGATGCTGGGAAATCCAAGATCATGGCACCAGCAGATTGGGTGTCAGGTGAGGGTCCACTTCCTCCAAGATGGCTTTTTGTTACAACTGTACATGGCAGAAGGACCAAGGGAGTTTTCTTGCATCTCTTTTGTAAGGGCACTAATTCCACTTGTGATGACCCTGCCCTCCTGACCTAATCCCCTCCCAAAGGCCCCGCCTCCTAACACCATTGGGTTGGGCATTAGGTTTTCAACATATGAATTTTGAAGGGACACGCACATTCAGACCATAGGTTTACTAACATTGAGGGAGCGTTGGCAGTGTGTCGGGAGTGTTTCTAAGAGCATTTGCATGTATCCTAACAGGCCTTAAAATACTCTCATGAAGCAGACATAATTTTTATATTGCCATTTTACAAATAAGGAAATCAAGGCACAAAGAAGAAAGGCAAGCTTTTCAAGGTTAACAGCTTGTAGGTAAGTGGTGGAGCTAGACCCAGGCAATCTGACTCTACACATCTAACCCTGTCTTATATTTTTCTGTCTCCTTGACAAAACAATGGGACCCAGGGCCTGAGGCATAGGAAGTGCTTAATAAATGTAAACCGAATGGCCCTGGGCTGCTGATGTGTAACATCTGCTTTTCTAACGTGGCCACCACCATCGCAAGCCCTCGGACTGGAGGCGGAGCAGAGAGCCAGGCCGCTTCTCAGCTCCGTTCAGGGACCGAGCCTGGAAACACTGGCAGTTCCTGCTCTGGCACAGATGCCCTCGATCTCTAAAAGAACGTCCGCATCCACTGAAAGAGGTAAATTGCTTCAGGGAATGACAGGTTACTCCTCTCTCTCTGAAGATGGAAACTCTTCCTTCAGCCCAGAGGGACTTAGTTGGAAAAAAACTGATTTCACGCTTTGCTGAGTGTGATTGTCCTTGAACACCAGAGCGCATTATCTGCCTGCCTGCGCGGGCTGAGTGCGAGGGCTGCTGTGACTGCGGTTCAGGGGGCGCAGCAGGGCCATCTGTGGGGGAGATCTTGGATGTCGAGCATTCGCTGGTCCCCCAGGAGCTTGGGAAGAGCAAAGCCATCATGTAATCAGCTTTTCTGGCGGTAATACTACTTTCCTGCCCTTTAGTCGTCCTTATCGCCGCCCACCCACAGCGGACCCCCTTCCCCACCCCCACCCCCACCGCCCGCATTTTTCCCAGTTTCCCCTTGGGCCGCACACCTGCCTGTCCCCTGCAGTTTCACACTCATGTAAGTGAACAAGTGAAATTTGCCAACGGGGGAGAACGGAGGGGATCTTGCAGTGTGTTGTGGAAACCTCCCAAGTGCTATTAGCTTGCTCTATAACTTTGCATGGATTGGGGGACCAGAAAGCCATCCCGCTCCAACATAGTGGATGACACAGCTGTCTTGAAAGTTATAAGCTGTTCCTTCCAGGAGCTGCTTAGAAGTCCTCCCTTTTGCCTTCTCTTCCCACCAGCCTCCTCTCTTCCTACCCCTCTTCCACTCCCCCATCAATTCACCATTTATTTGTATTTTCTATAATGTCAGGCACTGTAGTAGGCTCTGCCGATAACTAATCTGGATTAATCTTTACCACCACCCTCTGAGACGGGTAAAGTAATTTCATTGTATGTAAGTTAAGAGACTGGTTCAAGGGCCCAGGACTAGAGAGCAGCTGTGGCCTTTGTTTCCAAAGTCCCTGCTTGTTCTGCTCTCCTGGGCTGCTTCTTGCTTTGGCCAAGTTCATTTGGCCAGTCCTCAATCTTCATTCCCTTTAATCTCTCCATGAAGCCCTGCCCACTGGCTGCCTCTGTTGGCCCTCTTCCTTACTGCAGAATCTGTTCGGTCAAGGTGCTTCCATATTCCTGGTGTTGCTTATGGGCAACCTTGATCACGTTCTGTAAGAAGACACAGTATGGTCCTTAAAACATTTACTACATAGATTTAAAATAATTTAAATGTATTATGCTGCTTAACAAGTTTCACTTTGATTCTATAGCTGCCTTTACCACTGCACTGTTAGCTAAGAGAACAGGGGCCAAGTCCAGGTCATCTGTGTAACCTTCAGAAGGCTTTATCCAGAGACTAGGGCACTAGGGATATTCGGCTGATGTAACCGAGTAAAGGGTAACAGCAGAGTATGGAGTACAGGCTCCACAGTCAAATTTGGTCCCAGGTCTGATTCTACTCCACCATATCCAGCTCTGTGACCTTGAGCAAGAAGCTCAACTTTCTGAACCTTTGCTTTCAAAATGGGGAGAATAATAGCAGCCACTCAATATTACATGGGAGATGCACATAAAGGGATTAGCATACTGCCATAACAGAGGAAGTGCTAAATACATGTTAGCCTTTATTAGTATTGGCGATGAGTCACTGTACCCTTTCTGTCTCTGACCCTTTGGGACCATCCAACAAAACTACCCAATCACCCAGGCCTATTTGTGGTCATTGTTTTGTTTATTTATTTTTAGAGAGAGGGGAATGGAGGGAGAAAGAGGGGGAGAGAAACTGATATTGAGAGAAACATCAATCCATTGCCTCTCACTCCCTGAATTGGGGGCCTGGTCCGTGACTCAGACATGTGCCCTAGCCAAGAACCGAACCGGTGACCCTTTGCTTCTCAGTCTAGCATTCAGTCCACCGAGCCACACCAGCCAGGGCTTATGACCATTCTTTTGGACCTGTCAGATTGATACCACCCTGCTTTCATCCTCACCCCATTCCCCAACTGTAATCTCTGGTCTCTGCATCCAGCCTTCTGATTCCAATCTTGCTTCACCCTTGGTGCAGGAATTGTGCATTTGGTTTCCAGTGTTTGATTGTGGATACTTCCTCATGGTCTTGGGCTTGGATGGGTCCTTGATTCTTCCCAGAGCTTGGGGTCTGATTCTGCCCTAGCACCAACCAAAGGCCACCCAATCTGCCTTAACTCTTCCCATTTCCTATTCACACTCATCCTACCCAAAAAGAGAAAGAAAGAAGGAATAGGGGTAGGTGGGAGGAAAGCAAGGAAGAAGAAAGGGTTTCAGTGAGGCTGTCCTGACTCTTCTCTGGGCTTTTTCACTAGTGCCTGAACTGGTGTTGCTGCTTCTAACCTTATTTCCATCCAATTCACCATCCATGTGGTCCCTGGAATAACAGCAACAATTAGTCAAAGCACTCACAAACATTAATTCATTTATCCTTCATGACCAACATGTAAAGTAAATGATGACAGTAACTTCATTTTAAAGATCGGGAAGCTGACATGCACTTGCTCCCTTCCTTGAGCACCTGGCCTGGGGTTGCACAGCAGTAAAGTAGCAGAGTTGAGATCCCCATCAGAATAATCACTCGGGATGAATCTAGTCACTGTCTTTGCATTAGACAGTGAGCACACTCTTCAAGTGACATGTAGGTAGCTTTTGAATCAACCTCTTCAGGTTTGGCTGCTACTTAGGACTGGACTTTGGAGAGGATCAATATTTGTGTAAAGATTTTTTCCCTGTTCCCCTGCACCAACTTTCCCTTAAAGGGAGGCGAAAATTTGAGAACCCTTTGGGACTGGAGACAGAGTTCAAAACGCCCTGCTGTCTTCCCCATCCTGATGCACACACATAACAGTGGGTTCCCGCAGGTCAGAGACTGTAGCCCCCTTCCTGCCTCCCTGACACTCTCACCCAGCGCCGTGCCCAACCCAACACATGCTTCGAACACATTGGTACTCACCTCTCCAGATTGTACCGAGCATTTCATGGGCACTTCTTGTTGGATGTTATGTGCTTTACCAATAAAATTCATCACTATTGTTATTGCTGTTGCTAAAGAATCCTCATGCCATTGGTAAAGGTAAGGAGGGAGGAAAACTGTCTACATCCTCCATCTTGCTAGATAGAGGCACAGCCATGCAGTTTTTCTTGAAGGGGGAGAGCTGTGGTTTGAAGACCTCTTTATTGTCTAAATTTTGCTTTTCTTGTGCAGACTGTATGGAGAAAGAGCAGCCTGGGGGTCCCACCTATGCCCTCCCCCACCTGTTTGTGGCAGAGCCGTCTGGAGCCCACCACCCTTATTCCTTGAGTTTGATCGATAAATAAACCCGGGGGGCTGAGGAGCCAGTATGGGTGTTTGTATAGAGCAGTTGAGGAAACATTCCCAGCACAGAGGACACAGCTGGGGAGGCTGTCAGAACAATCCAAGAAAAGACAAGGCTTAGTCCCACAAACATGGCCCCGGCTTGGGCTCGACCTCTGGATGTCACGTGTCACAGTCGGTGGGAAAATCAATAGTCCCCTTGTCTGGAATGTGCACCCTTCTCTTGTGGAACATGGGAAACAGCCAGCCATTGTATAGAAGGGAAAGCCTGTCTGTGAGTTGTCCTCGGAGCATGTGGACAGGGCCTGCCTCCCACCAGCAGGTCAATACTGCCATTGTCTCCCTTCCCTGGGAGGTGGTTGTCATTCAGCTCCCAAGATTCAGACTCTAGGTTTCCGGATGAGCCAGGGCTGCTGTCCACACAACTTTTTAAAGGGAAAAGGCCAAAGGGGCGCTTCACTTTGGTTGGTGGAAGCTTGGTGCTGCTTGGCTTGTATTAGGACTACGGACATGGAGAGAGCCCAGGTCAGGGGGGTGTAATGCCCCCTTTTAGATCTCAGCTGCCGAGACCTGTTGCCCAGAGCCGTCCGAGATGCAGAGAAAAGGCAGAGTCTGAATGTGGGAGTGAGGAAGCTGGCCCGGGTGGCAGTGAGTTTGCTACGCAGGCGCTTAGTCAGGGCTACAGCTTTCTTATCCATAAACTACACTCCTAAACCTCTGGCATTATAACAGGAGGCAAACAGTTTAATCGTCAGAACTAAACTTAATTAACTGATAACGACTTCCAGGAACCATTACATCGCAAAGTGCCCTGATGCTGGGTTCCAGCTCAGTGGGAAAGAGTGGCACAACCCATTGGGCCCAATTGTGAAGAGTTAGGACTGTCGGAAAGTATGCCCCTCTCTGCCTTCTAATGGCTGTCAGGGTTACTCCCCTGCACGGACGCCTCCCAGGGTTCACTAGTATCCACCTCTATCCACCTCTACCCCCACCAGTGAAAATGTACACCATGGCTCAAGCCCAAAACCTAGATCCTATCATGAACTGCTCCTTCTCCTTTTCCTCCAGATACGGGTAATCTACAAATCTTTTCCACTTCTACTTTCTCCAGATCTTTTTAATCCATCCTCTCATTCCCATCCATATGGCTTTTGTCTTAGCTCATCTCTCACCTCAATGAGCTCACCCTTCCTACAGGTGTATCTGATTTTGACTTCTTCCCAACTAGTTCAGCACCTGCCCATCACACCCATCACAAGAGTGATCCTAGGAAACCTTTTTTAAAAATAATTATTCATTTGAGAGAGAAACACTGATTTGTTGTTCCACTTATTTATGTATTCTTTGGTTGATTCTTGTATGTGTCCTGACCAGAGATTGAACCCACAACCTTGGTGTATCAGGACAACACTCTAATCAACTGAGATACTTGGCCAGGGCCACTAGGAAAGTTCATGTCAAGAATTAGAGGCTGCAAGACTTAAACACAGAGAGGAAGAACTCTTCAAAAGGTGAAAGACCCATCTGAGATACCTTCAGGCAAGTCATAACTCCTTGGACTCCCAGTGGCTAACATTCAGCATAGTTCTCATTCCCTTTCTCCTGCACTGGCCTCTCTCTCTCTCTCTCTCTCTCTCTCTCTCTCTCCATCTCTCTCTCTCTCTATTTGCCTTATTAACTGATCTCCTAAATGCCTTCAAAAGCATCCTTATTCAAGAATATGCAGTAACCAATTCAAAAGTATTTATTCTTCAAGCTCTGAAGTCTAAAAGAGCTAATAATTTTCCCTTGTTCTTCCAGTAGCCTCATTATCTGTTCTGCTCATTTCACTCTGTCTCCAGAGGAATCAGGTGCCCACAGGAAAGCTTGAGGCAAATTATGGGTTCCTACTGTCCAATGAGTGGGAAGCAAGACATGGCAGCTCCTGGGACTCAGGGAATTCTTTTCTTGTAGAGCCAGCCCTCAGCAGAGGGTCTGCCCTCGCTGGCAGAGAGCGGTTGTAATTTGTTTCAACCAGCTACAAGGGGATGATTTATTCCCTGGAGCAGTAGAATGGGCTTTATTGGCATGTAAGAGAAACACGCATTTTGTAATCAACCCAGCAAATGTCCTTGCCAGGGTGGCAGGAAAGTTCAGTGACTCGACATTAAGCTGTCAGAGTACAGCTGGACAGGTCAAATGAAGATAACACTTGCACAGAGCCAGGCTCCCAGCTTCTGGGGAAGGCTCCAGCCACCTACTGGTGGAGGATAAATAAAACAGTTTCCAGAAAGCCTCGTGGGGAGAGAGCCAAGGAGCCAGTAAGCCACTTTTAATGACAAAATCCACGGTGTTGATTTTTATTGTAATTGACAAATACAAACCATTGTGCCTGAGTATCGCACATGGCAGGAAAGGTGACAATTATTTTCAGGGTTCCCAATGGACTTATCTGTTTTGATCATTCTGATGGATCTCCAGCAGCATCCTAAGGCAGGGGGAAAGAGAGACAGGAAATACAGACAACAGGAGGTACGTAGGAAGGCTGAAATGCCCAGGAGGGTGTTAAGACCAGAAGTACTGAGATCCATCACAAGGCAGTCATCAGTGCTTTTTCTAGGTAAAAGTTGAGCGGATTTTTAAGGTAATTAAAAGTTAACATTTAAACTGCAGACATACTTCCCCCTTTAAAAAAAAAAAAAAAAGAAGAAGAAAATTCTTTCTTCAGGGAAGCCTTCCCTTTCCCCAGAGACTAGATTAGATCATCTTATTATGCAAACTCCTTGCCTCCTGTACTTTCCCTTTTAAGCACTTCTCGTAATTTTTAACCATACATCTGTATGTTTCCCCATGTATTTAATATCCGTTCTCCCACCAGACTATAAATTCTGGGAGCACAGAACCAGGTTGTCTTTTCTTCCCTGCTCTGCCCCCTGGCACTTGCCTGGGACATAATCGAACTGAAAGGGACTGAGGAGAATGATGGACTGTAAGAGACAGGGAGGAAGATGAGGACACGAGGGAGTAATAAAGAGTAAAAAATGGTGAAGTGATAGGTGGAAGGTTCAAATGAGGATGAAGAATTATTACAGTGTGCGTTCTAAAGGTTGGCAGGAGGCTATAAGAGGCATAGGATTGGGATTTTAAGAGGAGGCATAGCTACTGGTGGTGACAAGACCTAGACAGAGGCATTGGAAGCTGAAGTGGGGTGGGGAAATTCATCACGGGAGGTGAGGAGCTGGATGTCTGAGGCCAGTAACTGGCCATGTCTTCCCATCGAGGGTGGCATTAACAAAGTGATTTCTAATGTCAGAGTGGTATGAAGAGCTGAAGCCTTCCGCGAGTGATGAGGAGGCAGGGACATCAGTGGCTGACAACAAAAAGGAGAGGTACCAGGTGGCATAGTCTGATGACATATGTTTTCTCCATCCATTTTTAAACAAATATTTACAAAGTGTATAGTACATAAAAAGCCAAATTCATGCTATGGGTGATGCAAATAAGAGTAAAATATTGTCCCTCTTTTAAGGAACTTATAATTTACTGCCTATAAATGTAAGTAACATTGAAAGGCACTTATTGATTCAAGCATTATTGATGGTCTTAGTCTGTGCCAAGCATAATGGTAGGCCTTTAAGGACAGACTCATAGATCTTGCCTTCAAGGTGTGTTGCATAATAGGAGGAGAAACCAACAACATAGAACATTGTAACTCTGCTGCACAAATGCTTATCTTGAGGTTCATACATGTCATCAACAGGGCACATGGAGGTTTCCTAATCTAAACTTAGGAAAGAAAATTGGTGAATATTTCCTGGGAGAGGATAGGCCTGATTTCAATGTTAAAGAAAAAAATACAAGGAGGTAAGGAGGAGAACAGAGACTGTTCTAGAGAGAGGCAGTTGTGAGTACAACACATGATGGTGAATGGAAGGGTGATAAATTCCGAGACTTACAAGAAGCTCTGGATGATGGGTGCCCACGGGGAGCTGAGGGGTGAGGGGAGGGGTGACAGAAGATGAAGCGAGAAAGGTAAGCAGGTACTAACTCATAAAGGTTTTTATGACAGGCTAGGGACTGTAAACTTTCCCGAAGACTAGTGGGAAACCGTGAAGTAGAAGAATGGCATGAGTCTGGATTATTAGTAGCAAATGATGAAAATAAACAAAAAACTCAAAAGAGCTTCTGCAAAAACATGAATTTACCAGTCACATTACTAAAAAGTGCATGGGTTAAAGGTGGCTTCAATCTAATCTTGATACAGGGCTTAAATTATGTTATCAGGACGGTTCTTTTTTATCTTTTGGTTCTGCTCTCTCAAACATTGGTTTCATTCTCCAGCTCTTTGAGGTGATCGTTCTGTGTCTCTGTCTACCCAGAGTTAAAGTCAGTAGAAAGACAGCTTCTCTTCCTGGTACTTCTCCCTTAAGTCGCAGTACTCTTTCTGATTAGACCAGTTTGGTCACATGCCCTCTGAACCAATCACTGTAACAGGGGCCGTGTGCTGATTGGCTAGGCTGCTCTCATGCTCCACCCTTTGAAGCAGGATCAGTCCCCCATTCAAACTGCCCAGAGGGTGAAAGGGGCAGGTGGTTCCTCCACAAAAGAATACTATCAGTCAAATAAACATGAATGGGTATTGAGCAGGTAAGAACAAAAACATGTGTGCTCCAGTTTTAATAGAGATCACTTTTGATAACATCTAGAAAATGGATTTGACAGGGAAGCCTGAAAACAAGAGTTTTGCTAGTCAGTTATTAGTTGTCAGATAAGAGGTAATGAAAACCTGAACTAAGGCAATAGAATATGAGAAATTTTTAGGTAAAAGCAATAGAATTTGAAGGGGGGTTGGGAGTTGGGGAAATAAGGAGTTCAGGTGACTTCCAGGTTTCTAGGTTAGACAATAGAGCAATTCGACAGAGAGAGAGAGAGAAACTACTGGAAGAGAAGTTTGGGTGGTGGTTGAGGTTAGTAAGTATAACATTAATAAATTTAACATAGTTTTGACATATTAAGTTTAAAGTGCCTGTGACATACTCAAGTGGAGGTTTCCAGGAGGCATTTTTAAGAGTCTGGAACTCAAAAAAGAAGTCTGAACTGGAAACATGGATTTGAGAGTCTTCGGGTTATAGATAAAGATTGAATCTAAGGGGGAGGAGGACATTAGATAACCCAAGAGAAGTGTGTGACATAAGAAAGCAAAGGAGTCTAGGAAAGAGTCCCAAGAACTCCAAAACTTAAGGGGCAGGCAGAGGAAAAAGAACTAACAAAAATGACTTGGAAGAGACTACCAGAAAGATACGTTGTAACCCAGAGCAGAGCATCAGCAAGCAGTGTGAGGAGCAGCTGAGTGGAGCGCAGAGGATGCCCACCTTCCACCTTGTGCCCTTAGGAGAACACACTGGGAATGCTCAGGAGAAAGGCAGCCAAGCAGCACCTCAAGAACTGCCTTGTTTTTCAGTTAAGACAAGAAGGGGATAAATACGAGGATGTCAAGAAGAAACAGGGGGCTTGTTTACTCTACAGTGAGGGTTCTTAGAGACAAAATAGAACCATTTTGAGGGAAAGGAGTGAAGTATAGGGAGATAAAGCCCCAGAAGTGGAATGGTGACTGCAGGGGCTTGAACTTGGAGGCTCAACCAAGATTGAAAGGGATGTGGGTGTGGTGGAGATAAGTGATCTCAAGGTTCTAAATAAAAAGCTGCCAAAAGTTGTTTCAGTGCTGGTGTAGATGGGTGAAATACAAATCAGTACTGGCACTCCCCTGGTGCAACTTTTTGATGACTTCCTTCTGTTCCTGGAATAAATTGCAGTTTCTTACCCTAGCCTTTAAGACCTGGTCGGCCCGGCCCCTGACTGCCTCTCTAATTTCACACCCAGGAGGCACTCCTCCCCTGTTCCCCACACAAGCACACATTCTTTCTGTGCCTGGGAAATCCCAAGCTTGCTCCATCTTAGGGCTTTTTCACCTGGCGTGCCTTCTGTGTACAGTCTTCTTCCCTTCCTCAAGGCTGGCTCCTTCAATTTATTTGAATATATTTGGATTAGAGGCTTCTCTTGCCCCCACAAGCCACCTTCTTCCTCTTTACCTGCTTTACTTCCTTCAGAGCATTTATTATGCTCTGGGATGCTCTCATTTATTTATTTCCCATTCTTTTCCACCAGAGTGTAAGATCCAAGAGAACATGGCCCTTTTCTGTCTTTGCTCACCATTATCTCCAAGCCTCAGGAACAGAGTCTGGCATGAAATAGGTGCTCCATAAATATTTACTGACCTCCTCTGTAGGCTCTGGATAAAGCCGTGGTATGATTCTCTTGAATTTTTAGGAATAGATAGGCTGACATATTTTGAAAGGAGAAGTCACTCAAAAGGCTTCAAACAAGACATCTTTCTCTGATGTAAGTTATTTTGAATATTATATAACATCTCCAAAACACAAAAGTTGGCTAATGAAAGAAAGTATATTGCAAGGTAGCTTTCCAAACAAAAACTCTATATAAATAAAATATGGCAAACAACGTTCCCCTACAAATAGGTTTCCGTAAGAAACTATTGCACAAAACAAAAACCACCTACTCTTACCTAAAATACTTCTGGAGTTTTAATTTTAAATGGAAATTTTACAGTGCTACCTCAGATTATAACAAGGCTTAATGAGATGATGAACTTGGAAGAGACAGTCAAAGTCCATATCCTGGCTGTATTTTTGTTATAAAACGGTATTGCCTAAAATAGAACTTCTTAGAAGAGAATAGTTGGGTGAGGTCCGAGTAAGTCCTCCCAGAAGGTTGAGCCTGTGACAAGGACTAGAGCCATGAGGGTGGTATTTTGTCAAAATAAATCTGCTCAAAATAACTCTGTCAAAATAAATCTGTACGTGTTAAAACTAATTTAAATGGGCTTCTTCTCTTCAGGACTTGTATGCATTTGGAGAAGATCCTAAACTTTGAGGTGACATTCATTTCTTTGGCCTCAACACTTCCCAAGAGACAGCCACTAACATGGGTCATAGTATCAATGGTAGCTGTGAAATTATTTGATGATAAACTCAACTTTGACATTTTGGAGCTTCAGGACGGAGTGATGGGTTGCGAAAGTGTTAAAGATGGGTCAATATCCATAGAAGAGGAAAGATGAACAGCAAAGACATAGCTTTGATGATCTGCTGCCTTGAAGGGCACAGGCTGCAATGCTTGAGGCGGACATGCAATAGGCAGATTTCATGATAGCTAAGCCCAGAATAGTGCATATTTGAGCATCTTTGGTGTATCCCATACACACACCAGAAAGGGGGTTTTCAGTTCCTGCTCAGCCAGGAGGGTGCTGATTTAAGCTGTACCTCTTGGATACAGGAAAGATCTCTTCGGTGCACCTGGTTTCAGTCTCTCTAACAATTTAATTTCTAGTAATTCCATAGGGAGGGGGAAGACTACAGTAGCCAAATAGAAAATGCAGACAAGGGTTTTTAAATGACTCAAAATTATATTGCCAATCTCAAAGGTAATAAAGAGGTCAAAGAAGTCAAAAGCATGATTTGTGGACAATCAATATATCATGTGATGGTAAGCATAGCTGCTATTGACCCAAAATAATTCAGAAAAACACTTCCATTCAATGTTCTAAAAAAGCTTAGACTTAAGACTTGATTATATTACAAAAAAGGAAGTACTACGTAATTATACAAAGATGAGTAGAAATCTAAAATGTTTAGTGTTGGTAGAAAATTAAAAATGGAGTGCTTGTTTTCCCTGAGTTGTTTGTAAATTAATGGCATTTTATGATTGAAGGTGTCATAGGATCTTGGAAATCTGATATTTTCTGGGATGGGTCCAGATCCCTTTTCTTTGCCATCCCTGCCACTGTCATCTCACGGACCCCCATACTGATCCTCACCCGTCTGCATGACACCAGCCACACCCCGTGTCAGAGTCAATGTCCCCCGCCTCTCTCATTGCTCGAAGTTTAATCTTCAAAGAATAAAGCTGCCACCGACCGCAGCTGAATTCTAGTTTTTGAGGTATCTCTTGGCTCTTTTCCTCATCTGTGTACGCTATGGGACTAGCTTATGTGAAAACATCTATAAAATGCTTTTCCCTCCCATAGTACTGCACTATTGGCTTCAGTATTGATTGGATTGAGGAGGAAAAAGAATAATTTCTGGGTTAATTATAGTTAGAATGGGTTTCTCACCATTCCTTAGAAGCTCCTTTCTGTCTATGTTTACTTTCTATGTCCTGCTTTCAAATACCTTTCAGTAGAGTATGGGGGTAAAAAATTCTTTATATTTACCCCACATAGGAATAAAAGTGTTTGCTCAGATGTTTTCTCAGAGGTTTCTGTATATACAATGAATTTCCTGTTTTCATAAGAAAAGAAATAGTTTGTTTTTAAGGCTTATACATTCATCTATGGCCTGTGATTTTCTTTATATTTGTAATGCAACTGTTTGATGTAATATATATTACATATACAGAAATATACATTATATGTAAATCTGTAGCTACCTGACTAATGAACTGAATACCTTTTTAAAAAAAGGACTACATATTATTCATTCTATACCCCCAGGACCTCGTAGAATGTCTGTAAAATGAGGCACTCAGTAAATATTTGCATATTATCGTCGAAAAATAAACCCCAAATTTATTTCCAGTTCTGTGTTTTAAGTTTTTTTGGTTAAAAGGCTATGCTCAGCATAAGTCTGAGTTTGTACAGGAGGCTCTTTAGAAGATGCCAATTTAGGAACTCAAGTTGTTCTCGAGGAGCACTGTTCTTAAACTGGTTCAAGTCACATTTAGAACATTTTAAATACCTCTTGTGAGCATGCTTCATTCTGCTTCATGAGTCAAGGGGCTAAGCACCCCCTTTAGACAGGGAGTCTGAGAGATTGGAAAGTCAGAGGGTTCCTCCTACTTCTAGAAACATCCCATTTTGACACAATTTAATTGTTCATTCCTGCCAGGTAGGAAAAACAACCCAGGAAACCATAGGAAGGCGAACTCACACATTCCAGTGTATAGGTCTCAATACGCCTGTTGAATAGTTAAACCAATTTCAGAAAAAAAGAAAGACCTTCAGGGTTCTGATGCAGTGACGTTAGAATGCCTGACAGCTTTGGCAAAAAGAGAAGGTGCTTAGAGTGTAAGAGGTTATTTTGCTTTTTTAAAAACGGGCACAAACACTAACCCATAGAGACTGCTTTATTCACATCACTCCTTTCCTTGTGTCGGTAAAACTTCTGTTTCTCGAAAATAAATGGAAAATGGAAATAAAATGGAAAAGATTGGCAATCAAAATATGAGGTAAAGCACGTGTCTTGCAGTTCAAGTCCAAGAACCTATTATGAGCCAGGAGTCAGAGGTCTAAGTCACACGAAAAGTTTTCAAGGCAGAAGATAAAGAGGAAGAACAAAGAACAGCCTATGAAATATTTCATTTGCAAACTAACTATAACATCATAGGGAGCATCAAAATATCAATGGACATATTTCCACAGGGGCATAAGCCAATGTCATATAAGCAACTTCATTTAAATACCCTACAAAATTAAGTTCATAGCATCATTCTGTTGATTTATTCCTACTCCCTCCTTCCCCCACCCTTTGGATGCCCGTGAGGTCCTTTTCTTCTGGTAGTCTCTGCACATCTTTGAAGCCCTAGCACAAGTGCCCCTCCTCTGTCTTTGGTAGCACCATATACATACCCCAGTAGCACACTGACCATGTGCTTTATGGTTATGAAAGCATGAGTCTACATCACCTCTTATACTGGAAGCTCCTCAAGGCTAGTCATTGTTTCTCTTTTGTCCCTGTGCCCTCGGGGCTCAGCCTGAGGCTTGGCACAGCATAGGTGCTCAATAAATATTTGCTGACTTAGACTGAATTCTGGGAAAGACAGAGGAGAGAGGAAATACAGGAGGGAAGAAGCTCAAAATCCTGTCTCTAGAGCTGCACGACAGTAAGAAGAAATATGAATTTGTACTTTCTTTCAGTAAGTATTTATTGAAACCTTCTATGTGGAAAAAACTTTGTTCCAGCAATAAGTCAATGAACAAAACAGAAATCTTCACCTTGGAGGAGCTTACATTCTAGTTGCATGAGACAGATGATAAATAATAAGTAAGTAAATTGCATAGTATTTTGAAGGTAACAGGTGATTTGGAAAAAGAAAATAGGGTCCCAGGGAGCTCATTGATCCCTCAGAAGCAGAGACCCCATGGCAGTGTGCAGCAAGATTGTGTGGAAAGACTTGGTGTGGCCATGCTCTATCTGCACCTCACAAAGTCGGCCCTTTCCCTCCAGCCTCACCTCTTCCAGGAGCCCCATCTACTCCCATCTGTGTCACCTTCAGCTTTGGGCCCGTTTCTCTCATCTCTTTATTTAAGTTTTCCCTGGACATTTAAATTTTGTGCAGGTCAGAGACTTGTGTCTTGTGACCAAACCCACCTATATTTTATTGACTTGCCCAGTGTTTTAACATTTGGATGGTTCAAATAAAAAGATTTTATGCTTTTCATTAAAAATGGGAAGATTTTGTAATACTGGGCCTGCATTCTTTCATGGCTACAACCCACTGGATCCGAGAGAGTCAGCATCCTTTGGCCAGAAGCACTTGGCTTTCAGTTTGACACAGTCCCCACTGCTCCCTATTGTATTACACCCTACCCTTTGTCCTCATTTCAGTTACCAACTGGACCTTCATAGACGTTGAACTGTATGACCTTGCTCTATGGCTTACCAGTGCCCCTCCACCCACCTTCTGAGAGCTCTCTGACTTCCATTCTCTTCTTCAATAGTTTATTTCTGCCAGTGGCCCTGGCATGCCTTTGCCCTGCCTGCTTCAACCAGAACCAGCTCCTGGCTTTCAGCCATTCTAGGTTTTGCTCTCAGACTCAGTCTTGCTGGCTTAGTCCCATTGAGACTCTCTGTATGCAAGTGCAGTCATGTGCCACTTAGTGATGAGGATACATTCTAAGAAGTGTGTCATTGGAAATTTTCTCATTGTGCAAATATTGTAGACTTAGACAAACCTAGATTGTATAGCCTACTACACAACTAATCTGTATAGGATAGAGTATTTCTCCTAGGCTGCAACACTGTACAAGTTACTATACAAAACCACACAAGATCAAATCAAACAGAAGAGAAAATGATGCAATCAAGAGACATGGTAAATATGAGACATATGAGGCTGCTGCCAACGTAACATGGCATATTGTTTGACAGCAAAACTTTTTTAAGTAGGAAGAGTACACTCTAAAATAATGATAAACTTCTCATCAAGAAGGAGGCATAGATAGACATGCTTTGCCTCCTCACACAACCATGAAAAGAATTACAACTAGATCTCAAAACAAATAACACCCAGAACCATCAGAAAATTGAGCTGTATGGAAGTCTGACAACCAAGGATTTAAAGAAACCACATTCATCCAGACAGGTAGGAGGGGTGGAGTGATGGAGATGTGGTGTGTCTTGGAGAGACAGTGGTAAAATGGATGGTCCCACATTCATGTGTGGTAGATAAAAATTAGGAGGGATACCTCGGGACTAAGCAATACCAGCCCCAGGACAGACCACACAGCTGAGGGTTCCAGTGCTGGGAAGATAAATCCCCATAACTTCTGGCTGTAAAAACCAATGAGGGTTGGGACAGCAGAAGAAATTGCCAGATTTTCAGGAAGCTCCTCTTAAGGACCCTCATAGACTTAGAATGTACACAAACCCACCCACTCTGGGGCTCAGCACCAGGGCAACAGCTGGAAAAGTGCCACTTGCATACACAAAGTGAGCAAAGTGAATGGAAATGGGGCAAGTGCTGGGCAAACCTTCAGAAGCCAGGCAACAGCATTGTATACTCTCTGAGGCCACCCTGCACACAGAGCCACAAAGCAGTGAAACGGGTACCTCCTCCCTGGCAATTACCTAAAGCTCTACCCCACACAATTGACATGTGGCTTTTCTACATTAGGCCATGCTATCAAGACAGGGAGTCAAAGCAGCTCTACCTAATACACAGAAACAAACACAAGGAGGCTGCTAAATTGAGGAGACAACGAAATATGGCCCAAATGAAAGGACAGAACAAAACCCCAGAAAAAGAACTACACCAAATGGAGATAACCAACGTATCAGATGCAGAGTTCAAAACACTGGTGATCAGGATGCTCAAAGAATTCATTGAGTGAGGCAACAACATAAAGGAAAAAATGAAGGTTACACTAAGAGAAATAAAGAACAATCTACAGGGAACCAACAGTGAAAGAGAGGAGGCTGAGATTCATATCAATGATTTGGAGCATAAGGAAGAAATAAGCATTCAACCAGAACAGCAAGAAGAAAAAAGAATTTTAAAAAACAATACTGTAAGGACCCTTTTGGACATCTCCAAATATACCAACATCTGAATCATAGGGATGCCAGAAGAGGAAGAGGAAGAAACTGAAAACATATTTGAAAAAATAATACAAGAAAACTTCCCTAATCTGGTGAAGGAAACAGACATACAGCCCAGGAAGCACAGAGTCTCAAACAAGTTGGACCCAAAGAGGACCATAACAAGACATATCATAATTAAAATACCAAAGGTTAATGATAAAGAGAGAATCTTAAAAGCAGCTAGAGAAAAGCAGTTATTTACCTACAGAGGAGTTCCCATAATACTATCAGCTGATTTCTAAAAAGAAACTTTGCAGGCAAAAAGAGACTGGAAAGAAGTATTCAAAGTCATGAAAGGCAAGGACCTGCAGCCTAGAATTCTCTATCCAGCAAAACTATCATTTAGAATGGAAAGGCAGATAATGTGCTTCCTGGACAAAGTAAAGCTGAAGGAGTTTATCATCACCAAGCCATTATTATTATATGAAATGTTAAAAAGACTTAAGAAAAAGATCAAAATTATAAATATTAAAATGGCAACAAACTCACAACTATTAACAACTGAATCTAAAAAAATTAAACTGAGCAAACAATTGGAATAGGGACAGAATCATAGATATGGGGATCACATGGAGGGTTATCAGCTGGGAGGGGAAAGGGGGGAAATGGGAGAAAAGGTACAGGGATTAAAAAGCATAATTGGTAGGTACAAAATAGACAGGGGGATGTTAAGAATAATATAGAAAATGGAAAAGCCAAAGAACTTATATGCGTGACCCATGGACATGAACTAAGGAGGGGAGATTGCTGGAGGGATGGGGGGTACAAGGTAGAGGGGGGCAAAGGGGAAAATTTGGGACAACTGTAATAGCACAATCAATAAAATATATTAAAAAATAAAATAATGATAAAAAGTATACTAGAGTAAATACATTAACCAGTAATAGTCACTTATTATCATTATGAAGTATTATGTACTATACATAATTATATGCGCTATTTTTTATATGGCTGGTGGTAAAGTAGGTTTGTTTACACCGACATCACAACCCACGAGTGAGCAATACATTGTGCTACATTGCCACTAGGCTATAGGAATTTTTCAGCTCCATTATGGTCTTCTCCATTATGGGACCTCTGTTGTACATGTGGTCCCTTGTTGACCGAAGGTTATGATGCAGCACCTGACTGTACCTGGGCTGGAAGGTCTCTGGGAAACCTGCCAGCTGAGAGAACCCCAGATCGCCTGTTTGAGCACAAAAACAAAAGTGGAGAAGATAGCTTTCCTCTAATAGATGCAATATTTTTCATTCCTTTGTCTTTTAAATCAGCATAAGGATTAAGTGGTGCAATAAATACACTCTGTTCTCACCCAACTCTCCCCGAATTCTACGTGGAGCTTCTTCGTTGTTTCAAACAGGAAACACTGCAGAAAAGCCAGTTTTTCTATTTCTTTTCTTTGTAATTGAAGTGTCCTTTTGCCAATTGTAAATCTGTGGGAACTGAAAGACTAGTCAAAGCAAGGTTGTTTCTGAAATGGTGTGGAAGCCCTGGGCTCTTTCATTTATTTTATTGTCAGCTAATTAGACTTTATAAAGTATGTGGCAAGAAAGAAAGAAAGGAGGAAGGAAGAAAGGAAGGAAGAAAAAAAAAAGGAGACAGCCACCCTTCCTCTGCCTTCTGGCCCCACCATGTGCTGCACTCATCCTCTGTGACCCCCCAGGTCTGTCATAAGCAAACCTCAGGTGCAGGAGTGAAGGAGTGAGGACATAGTGATGGTCTCCCCACACGCTTTCCACTCACTCTCCTCCTAACCCTTTATGGTGCTTCTGTCAGACTTGAGTCTGAGGATGCCTCATGCATAAGAGGTCCCATGGGAGCTGACAAGAGGTCCTGCAAGACCCATGGATGAGGGGCAGGAGCTGTCTGCTTGGACTTCACAGGGGTAGGAAGGGGGGGCCTTGCCGTACAGCACACTACGGGAAAGCAGGGGTGGCGATGGAGGCCGACTCCACATCAGGAATGTAGGGTGAGGATTTGGTTCTGTGCCACTACACTGGGCTTCCCGGATGCCTAAGAGGGTGAAAAGGTCAGTGGAGGGGAGGACATGTTAACATTAGGATACCCTAATGATTTCCAGTTCCTGGAAGGGTGATGAGTGAATAATGATCTGATCCTCTAGTGATGGCCCATTCAACAGCTAAAAGACAACCCAGAAGGCTTTACCTGTGGTGCTCTTTTAAAAATTGCTTTAATTACCAGCCATTGTAAAGCGCAAAATGCTGACTGGGTATCCCTGACTGGAGAGAATTGGCCTTCGTTAAAGAAGCCAAGACAAAGAAAAATCCTTTCTCTTTCAATTTGTGAGCCCCAGGTAGCTCCAAAGCTTCTCTTCAAGGACTGTTTTTTCCCATTTCATGCCCATCTTTTTTATTTTCTAAGGCCTGCTTAGAAATAACCTTGTCTTTCTGGTACTTAGTTATACCACATAAATCCTTCTGCCATCCCTGAAAAAGCCCAGCACTGCTCTGCCAGTGCAGCCTTCCCTGAGAGCCTCCGCTACACAGGCACAGCCCAGCACTGCCACCTAGCCTGGCTTCGTGTGAAAAGATTTAATGAGATTTCCCCTGTCGGGGAGTCAGGTGGAATTTGTAAAAATGGGATTTAATTGGGGCTGAATAAACTTCACTTTAAAATTCCTCACACAGGGCCTCTGCTCATGGGTGACAACAGTCTGCATTCGCTGTGATCTGTAACAGAATCCTAGTCCCGCTGCGCCGTGCCCGAAATAGAAAGCAGCAGTGGAAACCCCGCGTGCCTCTCCGAGCTGTCAGTCATGAGGCTCAGCTCCACGCCCCTGGGGCGGTGAGCTGTCTCTCCCAACAAAGGAAATTGGAAACTACCAGAGAGCTCAGACAGAACTTTTGGGCAGAATGATAAGCTTTCATTTCATGAAGCGCTGTTCTGGTTAATGGCTGCATACTGCCCATGGACTTGACGCTGCCCTTTTGTGACCTTAGAAAACGGGGTGCTACTACCCTACACAGATGGAGGAAGCAAACTTAGACCCCGAGTGGTGACAGTCTGAGAGAGCTTAGCAGGAAAGCCCACCTCCTACCCAGAGGATTGCCATTGCCTAGGGCCTCTGTGAAAGCCACAGACGCTGTTGTTTTTAGAGTGAGTGAGAGTTCGTCCTTTAGGGTAGGACTGGGGGCTGGGCTACATGACCAACCCAGAGGGTTATTTGTATATAGATCTCTGGAGCAAGGAAGGGAGTGCTTGGGAGGACCTGGACGACAGGACCTTTCTCTCTTCGCTTACGGAAATAGGGGGCATGCCTAGAATCAGGGTGGCAAACAGATTTCGTCTCATGTGACAATTTAGTGCATTGGCAGTGGCTGCCTGGAAGACTGTTGAAAAGAATTTCAGTTCTCTGTCTAGGCTCCATGGAGGAAAAGGTACCATGACTGAGTGTCAGTCATACAGCGTCATTCAGTTTGGAGAAGCAGCTTTGCTCCCACTTGTGGATGGAGAGTTAGTAAATTTTGGGGTGACATCCAATGAGTTAGTTGCCTTCAGAGACAGTAACATAACTTAACGTGACACATCAAATCCTTTAAGGTATGGTCCTAGCAGCTTCTCCAGCATTGTGTCTCACCTTACTCCCATCTCTTTATAAACCCAGGATGGTTCTCTGAACAGTCTTGGGCAGACAGCAAATCTGTGTTAAGGACTCTTGGAGCTCTGCCCCTTCAGAGACCAGGGCAGAGGCCTGAGTGACACCCTGAAGATGCCGGAGGTCCAGGCGTTTGAGCTACAGATCCCAGGGGCGAGCAGCAGTGGCAGGGAGAGTACTGGTATAACCGAACATCAGGTCTGCCTGCCTGCTTCTATGAAAGCCAATATTCGAGAGGCAGGTCCTGATGTAAAAGTGGTTTATTTTCAGGTGCGGGTCACCTGGAAGATGGGAGACTCATGTCTTGAAGCCCATCTTCCGGGAAGGTGGGGTGCTCATCTCAAAGCCCATCTCCACCTCTCAGTGGAGGCAGAGGTTTTCATAAGGAGGGAGAGGGGAACAGAACAAAGAGATCAAGGAAGAGGGTTGCAAAGTCCTCTACGTGCAGATTAGCAGAGTCCATTCCGAAAAGACCAGTGATGGTCGGGTGTGCATCATCCTGGTTTAGTCATCCTGGATTCATGTCATCCTGGCTCCACCAGTGAAGGTCAGCAAATCTCCCAGAGCTGGGATGCCTGAAGGTCAGAGTCTGTATCTGCTGCACTTAGTTCCTAGGATTCTTATATAAACATCCTGTTCATCTACAAGCTACACATTAGTCAGAGTCAGCACTTAGAGAAACAAAGTCAGAAGAATGGCGGGGTGGGTTATACTTTCTCTCTGTAACACTGGTGGGGGTAGCCCAAGGCAATAAGTTACCATGAGTCGTCTTCAGCCAGTAAAGCCTTTGGACCAGGAAGAACCTCAGGAGACAAGGGTTATTGGGCAATGAGGATGCCCAGCTCTAACTGTCTTTTGAGAAAAGCCACCAGTCAGAAAGGGATGGCTTCTCGGTGAAGGAACTGAGGAAACCAGGTATTTCCCTGAGTGGCGCCCCTGATAGAGGAGAAGTATGGGGTTCCTAGGCTTGTTTATAGAAGAGGGGATGAAGGCTTGGCCCTCAGCCCTACCCATCATGGTAGTCGACCGAAACCCGAAGGTGGGCAAGGCTCTGCAGTCCACACCTTGGCTGTGCACGCCACAGGCACATCGTTAAAGTTTCAGTAGAGCTGAGTTCCCATTTCCTCATCTATAAAATGGGAATGATAAACCCAAGGCCACAGGGTTACTGTCCACTTTGTTGTGCATGCTTCGCTCATTTCTTACGTGCTGGCCAAGTGTCAAGCCCTGAGATAGCTTCTGACTGAACGAGACACATTTCCTGCCCTCTAGCCAGGAATTCAGGCGCGAAAACAGAAAGTCATAAAGCAGAGGAAACTCTTGGCTACATTTTCCATTTTAAGTGAATGTTTTCTAACAGCCGGTTACTATAAAGGACACTAACGCTGAGCCTGGAACAAAGAGGCATTTGCGAAATAGTGGAGAATTTGAATCTGACAAGGGCAGCCTGAAGGAGGCTTGGAAGTTGGGGGGGGGGGGGAAGGGGCAACTTCGCCCACACTGCCTTTGGGGAAAGTCTTGGGGACCTCATGTTTGTCTGTGAGCCCCACGCACACTAACATTAGCTTATAAGCAGTCTTCCGCAAACCCCAGCTGTCCCCTCAAGACCTCAGCAGTTCAGAAGTCTACAGCCACCCTCCCCAGGTCATCCACAAAAGGGACAGCTCAGGTCTTGCCCATAACCCTGAATTTGCCAGTATGGATCCATTTAGCTCTTCCTTGTTTTTATACAGCAGCTCCCCCTTATCCCTGGGGGAGATGTTCAAGCCCCTCAAGCCCCTCGGTGGATGCCTGAAATAGTGGATAGTACCAAACCCAATATATACTGTTTTCCCCTTTACATGTTACCTATGACACAGATTAATTTACAAATTAGGCACAGTAAGAGATTAACAACAATAACCAATAATCAAATAAAAAATATAACAACTTACTATAATACAAGTTATGTGAATGTGGCATTAAGTAAAACACAGGTTACTTGAACACAAAACTGCGATACCGAGACAGTCCATCGTATAACCAAGAAAGCCTCTAGGTGACTAAGAGGCAGATGTCAGGTATGCGCTGGACAATGGGATGACTCACGTCCTGGGTAGGACGGAGCAGGGTGGCGAGAGCTTTCATCACACTACTGAGAATGGGGTGCAATTAAAGACTTAACGAATTATTTATTTCTGGAATTCTCCATTTAATATTTTGGATTATTGTTGACTGAGTCATGGATAAGAGGGAACTATGGTATTCCCCAGGTAGATTTTTCCTAGGAGTACAAGGTCTGTCCAGAAAGTATCCATCTATGCACTATGACAAATAAAGATGTTTATTTTTTTAAATTATATTTTACTGATTATGCTATTCCAGTTGTCCTGACTTCCCCCCTTTTGCCCTCCTCCACCGAGTACCCCCTATTCCCTCAGGCCATCCCCACACTATTATTCATGCCCATGAGTCATGCATGTAAGTTCTTTGGCTACTCCATCTCCTATACTGTACTGTACACCCCCATGGCTATTCTGTGACTACCTATTTGTACTTCATAATCCCCTCACCTCTTCACCTATTCTCCCCACCCCCAATCTGGGTACCCCCAAGGCCTGTTGCAGGCCTTCCAGAACATGGATTATTTTCAACGGATTCTCGACCATCTTTGAAGTGTTTATGCCACACTTTTATTTCTGCTGCACGCATTGCATCATCCCCGAAAGCCTTCTGAGTCATCCGAATAGTTTCTGTGGAGGAATGTTCAAGCTTAGTGCAAAATTTGATGCAGATCATTGCTGTAGTCACTCAGGCATTTTGAATGCCACAGCCACACAGTACACATGCTCACCCAAGGGCATCTACCACCCCACCAACTAGTACAGTGAAGTTATCATCATCATTCACACATTCCAGTCCACTCTCCTTGGCTGCCAGATTACATCAGTGTTGCGCAAGCCATTCTTGTTGTATTTATAATGGCGGGACTTTTCCCGGACAGACCTCCTATGCTCAGGTGTGATGGCTCTGAGGCTGAGCTGAACCTACATATTGTGTATCCCTCTTCCAGTCACTGCTCTGCTACTATGGTTATTAACCCAAGATGCAAAATAACCCAATGACATGGAAATAACAGAGAAGTGTTCAAATTAACCACCCAGACAGGACTGATAATTCAATTTTTTCACTAGCAGAAAGAACAATACTTAGTGTCTCTAACGCCTACTAAATGTACACGAAACAACTGTGCCAATAGGTGGATAATCAAATTGTTCCGAACAATCGAATCTAGTGTTTTCCTGCTCCTTCTTCATGCTAATTTATTCTGGCATAGCTTTTCAATAATGCAAATCTGTTCTTACAGAATCCATTTCATCAAGATTTTCCATATTAAAATGGAGATGGAAGTGTCGGGGAGAATTAGATTACTTGTCCTCATTCTGGCGCCTGGCGTTGCTTGGGAGGGGCCTCTGCCTCTCAGTGGATAAGCAGATGGCATTAATTGAACAGAGGAGCCACTGTACCTCTTGTAGCAGGCTGGGTGATTGTTTTTAAAGTGCGGTTTCCATGTAATCAAAGCCTCTTGCCTGCACAGACTTAATTTGTTCCTTTCCTCATGAAGGTTGTTCATTTCCAAAGCGTTTTCAGCCCTAATCATTACCACTAGGGTGAAAAACTAGTTTAAATAAATGCCTCAGTGACTAGAACATGTGTTCGCGTCTCAGTCCAGAGAAATACTTCCCAGGCGAACCAAATCCTTAGCATGAGAAACAGAAGAATAGCTTGATAGGTAAACACCCCTTTGGGGAGCACCTGCTGGGCACATGCCCCGTGCTGGGAGTGGGGTGCAGTAATGAACAAGGTCCTGCTTCCCTCCATCAGGAGCCAAGGTCTCGTGTGGGGGTCCCAACCTTCAGTGTGTGAGGAATCACCCGGGGAACGTGTTGAAAGTGTGGGTTTCTGGGACCTGTTCACAGGGATTCTGAGTCAGCTGGTGCTCCATAGATGTTAGTTGCCAAAGACAAAACGTATGTATCACATTCTTCATAAATTTCCTCACATAGTTGGCTTCCCTCGTGTGATAGTGTCTGGCTGGCCCTAGCCCCCTCTCGTGAGCCCTCCTGCTAAATAGCAGTCAGGCACTCTTTCCACAAGTTATGTGAACGACATATAATTCACATCAAATACTATTAGTTGGTTACCGCTGTAGAGAGCAGGCATGTCCACGGCCCTAAAGTTCTGGTCTTACTGATTTTATGTAGTGTTATATTAATTTTCACGGATTCTTCAGCACCATGTCCTAAACTCCCCTATAGGGTTAGACTAATTTAGCTCTTTTAGAATATGTTCCTAAGTAACACTATTCATAATAACAATAATGACAAATAATGACAAATAGTAAATATTTACTGGCAACTTCTACATGGCAGTAAGCACTTGGCACATTCTCTCACTGAATTCTCACAACCACCCTAAGTGACATGTACTATGGTTATCCCTCATGTCGTCAATGAGATACCTCATTAATGTGGGTTTCCCCAGATGCACGTGGGGGTGGGGAGACTAGCCAGGCCATCTGGGATTCCTGGGGATCCCCTCCCTATGGTGCCCAACCACCCTGGTTTGCCCAGGAGTGAAGGGTTTCCTGGGAATCAGGACTCTCCATTTTAAAACTGGGCAAATCGAGATGAGTTGGTCACCTTCCTCCTGTATGGGGTTTGGAAGGGGACACCCAAATCCAAAGAAAGACGGGTTCAAATCTGGAGTGGAAAGCTGAGTCCTGTGAGCCAAAGAGGGAGTCTGAATGGTTTGTCTAAGCCTAAGAGATAAGCAGCCGCAGAAGCCACGACACGGAAGTCGGGAAAATGAACACGAGAGCACTGTGTTTGAATACTTGGCTGCGGTTTGGGACAGTTGCTTAGAACAAGTGGACTCGGCTTGCCAGATCTAGTGTGGTGCATGGCGGCCCAGTCGATGTAAAGGGGCATCTCTGTTCTCTTCCTGTCCTCTGCACTTAGGTAGGTGGTCCTGAGGCTTCTCCAGAGGTGCTGGTGGTACATTGTGTTCCAGCCCATTCTGGTGCCATCCCCAGCCCCACCTCTTAATCTCACCTCTTGGAATATCTTAGGAACAGCAGCGGCAGGAGTGGCAGCTTAATTCATGTTGCCAGGGAGCATGTGGAAAACAGCTTCATTCTTGTCTTCCCAATGGAATGGATAAAGTTGTCATACAACCCCTTGGTTTGTACCTCTGCAATGCACACACCAAGTGCCCGGTGTACAGAGAAACCCCTCCAACCCCCCCAGGGGACAGGAGACCTCAGGAATCACAGTGCCCCTCCAAAATGTCTGAACTCTAACGCTGGCTAGAGAATTTCTCCCCGAAGCAGCCAAAAGCTGCTGGGAATGCAGAAACCAAGGAGCAAACAGAGCTTAGAATAGACTGTTGAGTCCAAAAATATAAGGAAGAGTCTCACAGAAGTTTCTAGAACCAAATGAACCAGCAGTGGCAAAGAATAAAGTATAACCGTGCAATCTGAAGGCCAAGGAATCAGAAGGTGGAATTTGCGATCCGAAGCAACAGGAGTGGTCGAGGACAATTGTCTGGATCAGGCATCATTGTCTGCCACTGGCTTTTGTGGCCAAGGACTGCCTGGTGTGTATGTGTGGGCAGACGTGTTGAAAGAGTCAGAAAAATAGTGTAGAAGACACACTGTTTCATAAGGGGGAAGAGACTAGCTTCCCGTCATTGGTGGTCGGCATCCTGTCTCTCCTACCGGGTTTCGTGCTGCCGTCACCCGGCTCATTCCTAGCTTCTGGCCTCCAGTGCCGGCTTTTCTCCTCAGCCAACGTGCGGACACCTTTGCCTACCTTCATTCTATATTGATTATCTGCTTACTATTTCAGTTATTATCTGTGTGTAACGAACAATCCCAAAACTTAGCAGTTTAAGACAACCATTTTATTTGTTCATGATTCAGTGGGTTGGTTGGGCGATTCTGGTCTGTTTCTTCGTGGCGGGGTGGGGGCGGGGAACCTGTGTAATCAGCTGGGGGCACAGGGGGACTGCATGGTCCAGCGTGGCCTCATCCACATTCCAACGGTGGGCAGGCTGGTTGAGGTTTAGAATTCCTTTCCTGAGACAGCCCGTCTGTGCTCCACTGGGTCTGTCATCCTCCAGGATACTAACCTGGGGTTTTCGCGTGGTCACAGAAATATTTCCAGCAGCAGGTGAAGGTAAGCCTCAGGGTTCCAGCACTTTTAAAGCTTTACTTGCATCACATTTGCTAGTGAACTTTTGGGCAAATCGAGTTATGTGGCCAAGCTGAGAGGCAGGGGAGAAGAAATAGACTCTGCCTCTGGATGAGAGGGGTTACAATGAACTTGTGCCCGTGTTTCACAATGTAGCCACCTACTCTGGGCCAGGCACTGTCCAAGGCACTGGCGATGTCACCGTGTACAAGACTGACACAGGTCCCTGAGGGGTGTGACTGTGATCAGAAATCACTTGGGGATGACTATTGCTCATCTGTGTCAAGAGCCCTGCTATAGCTTGAAAGGTGACCGTTTGGAAATGTGGCACCATTGGCCTGGCTGTGTGATTTTCCTCCAGCAAAGTCAGGGGAACTGATTGGCAAGGTGGGTGCAGTGGACACACAAGGGGCTGAGGATTTAGGGGGTGCTGGGGAGGCTACAGAGTGGGTGCTGTGAGTCCAACAGTGGGCTGTGGACAGAGATGAGGATGTCATTCACTACATGACACTTTCTGCAGAAGCTGGCACAGAGTATTACAGGATGGGGACCTGCTGTTCTGTGGGGAGGGGAGCAGGTGACCAGGCCTGCTGCCTTCTCTGTAAAGAGCCAGGAAGACAGTTACAATTCAGTTGTTTACAAAGAGAGCATCTTAATTGTGTGAAAGGCTTGAGATTTTTCTTTGCTGTGAAACAGATACTGACTGAGGCTGCTGCTTAAACAGCCTTAAATTCAGGACACCTGCAGGGAGGAGTTGCTCTCTGGTTCCCTTGCAGAAGCACCAATCAGTGGCAAGGGCCTGAGCAGGGAGCCAGAAAGAGCGAGCATGACCACAGTGCTCTGTGATCAGTTGCCAACCAAGGAGACTGCAACTTGACTTTCTGCAAAGGTTCAAGAGAGTAGGTTTCTGCTTGAAAGGCAATTGTTCTGACTTTGATAACTATTAAATATTTGGAGATGGGGGAGGGGGACTGACTGCCAGACACCTTGGGAACAACCATGTCGAGCAGGCAGGACTGAATGGCTCCAGCACGTGGAGGTGGGAGCCTCCCATACCTTCCTGAGGGCTGTGGGGGAGCACATGGCATGAGTCACTCATGGCACCTTCCCACCCACAGCTCAGATGATCACAGAGAGCGAACAGCTGCCATGACTTCTGGGCAAACTGAGCGGAGTGAAGCGCTGTCTTTAGACATGGGTGATAGGCAGAGTTCTCCCTTCTCTGTTCTGCAGACACTTGAAGGATTGTAGCTGCTTGGGGCATCATTTCCTTGCTTCCTTTGGCTGCTTTTTGAGGAGTATCTTGGAGGAATCTGAGAAGTGTCTGGAGTGAGACAGCTGGATTCAGACATCTGCTCTCTGAGCTTTCTTTATATTCCTCCACTGGAAAGTGGAGACAACAAAACCTTCTCAGAATTATTGAGGGGGTTGGGCTCCCATAGTAGGCTCACGGTAAGTTCTGACTCCCTCCCTCTCTGGGCGGGTTTCCTGAGTGCCTACCCCTTTAAGGGAGAAGCAGCACTATTTCCCATACCCCAGGCTCAGACAAGAACAGTGTTAACGCGGTAAACAGAAGGAGGGGGTTGATTTGTTCCCCTTCTCACACAAAGCTGAGCACAGGACAGGTTATGGGTTTGCATATTAATGCATTTAAAGTGAGCAGAACCACTTATAACAGAAACTGTCTTGCTTGCAGAGATTTATTCCCCATGTAGTTTTTCATGGCTCATAAAAGGTGATGGATGAATGTAATTTTTACTTTAATTTCTTGCCATGCAGTTCAGTAATTTTTGAGACAAACTCATATTACTAAGGACCTGGAACTGTTCAAAGCAATGAGGAGCCACACACATCAGGTTGTACTCAGGACACAGCATGTTTAATTTTTCAAGCCAGCCACAGAAGGGGCAAGTAGGGGTCCCAGCACACAAGTGAACCATGTTATCTTTAAAGTTCGCTTCTGCCATCTCCAAATTCAGACCAAACCCCTCATTAAGAAACTTTGTATTGCCTCTCTGTGGGGAGGGGGCATACACCTTTTTTTTCTTAGATATTTTGTATCCTTTTATCAAAAATATCTATTTGAATACATATAAAAATGGATGGACAGGAGAGGCATACAACTTTTTTTCTTTAGATATTTTGTATCTTTTTATCAAAAATATATTGAATGTATGTAAAAATGGGGAAGTAGTGCTTGAGATTATGAAAAAAAATCTGTTTGGGTTTGAAATTTTATTTTGCTTTGATTTTTCCTGCAGGTTTTAAGTGTTCATAAGGCTATTGAGAGCGTGGGTCCTTTAAGAAATTAGCCGTGTGGTGGAGTGGGGACCTCTGAGTTTCAGAATTAATCAGAGCTAAAAAAGCACGAGGCCAAGTGATCAGTGGATGCAAGCTGGCGCCTGAAGTGAGAAGCTGATTGTCAGAGGCTTTAGTGGGCCAAAGGCAAAGCTTCACAGACCAGTTTTATCTGCAGATAGTAAATAAATAGATAAGTTAAAAATGAAAGAAATAAAAGTAAGAGTGTGGTTAAGTAGTGACCACAGGCAATTAACATTATGACAAAAGTTAATTTTTAGTAAAGATTTATGTTCATTCTTTAAAAAAAACAAACAAATCTTGTTCTCTGTTGTGTTTGTAGTCACTAAACAATGTTAGGTGAAATAAAATATGCCACTATCCTAATGAAGATCTTTTCATTCTTATAATCTTCCTGAAAACCAAGAGAAAAAGATAAATGTTCCAACAAGCACACGTTTCGCCCTCTGCCACTGACAAAAACCTAAACAGAGTTCTTCTGTATCAGCAATGTAACTGTGGTGACACCGTACACACCCAGAATTATAATTCTAGTCTGGATGACAGAAGGGAAAAAATCTCAGCACTGTGATAGTTCTGGTTCTGTGGCTGGAACAGTCTTCAGAGGTCAGAAAATTACGCCTGCAAGTTAAATTACAAAGATAGAAGGTAACAATTTAGTAGAAACTATTGCAACTGTTTAAAGTATCTGTGGATCCCAAGTATAGTCATCCTTTTGGGCATGTCGGATGCTCTCTTAAAACCTTTATTGTTAGGGAAAAAGCTACAGCCAATACATTTGCCAAAGGCTAATAGAAACAAGAGGATAAGACAAAATAAGATGAGCTAAGTCTGACCAATCTCTATTTATTTGTTTATCACAGGCATACTACTGATTTAGGAAAAGAATTTAAAGTAAAGTTTAATGAAAGCTTCAAAGGCATTATCATCCTAAAATAAAATAACAAAGCCAAAACACCAGGCAACAAAGGGAAAGATATTTGGTCCTTTGCGGGTACTTTACTCTCTCAGGCTTGCCCTTACATTACTGAAAAGCAGCACCACCTAAAAACAAGGCTTCAGCACCCTCAAGGTCTTTGCCTGAAGGCGCATCCCCTGACCTGCTTCTGATTCTCCCTGCTTCTGACCTGGTCCTCCCCCACCCCTCACCTCAGCCCCTTCTGTTCCTTCCTCACCGCTCCTTTGGTTTGACCTTCAGTTTCCCCGCTCAGATTATCCTCTGATTATTCTGCAGGAGGAAATTGATCCAAGATCAAGGAGAGAGATTTAATACAAATCGCTACTGACATGGTATACCAATTGAAACATTTATTGACTCTAACAAACTATGTGCAGCGGTGCCAGTGCTGCGCACTCATTTAAACCGACCCCTCTTAACTGCATGCTTGTCTCCAGCTCACTCCCAAGTCAGGGTACCACCACGGGCATTAGCTGCCTAAGGCATCCTTTCCTCAGCAATGTCCAGATTTTTGCTCAGCTTTGGGTATCACCCACTTTGGGTCTCTCGATGTTCCTGGTCTGTCCTGTCCTTAGAATGAATTCCAGCCCCCATAGTCTCTAAACCAGTGGCTTCCAAATTGTTTTGACCCAGAATCTTCAGTGAGAAATACATTATTCATCAAACCCAGGACACAAACACACATACACACCAGAAACAAAAGTCTCATTAAAAACAAAAAAATAGAAAGTCCTCAAAACCTTACCTTTACTACATGGAATGCATGCTGATGTTTTCTCTTCCGTTTTATTTTAAATATAAATCAATTTCACAATCCACTAAAAGCCTGTGGCCCACAGTTCCAAAAGCTCCGATCTTGTGTGATGGTAGACAGTTGTGGTCTAATCTTCTGAGAACAACACCCTTGCTGACTGTTTTCTCCCTTTACATTGTCCAGCTGCAGCTGAATGATTCTCAAGAGTAGCTGCATTTTGCTAGTTATGTGACTGTTAGGGTTAAGGCCATCCCTTTTCAAATAGACACTCACATACACAAACTCCCTTTCTCTATTCTTTGGCCCCCATAGTATTTAATAGGTCTTTTCCAGTTATAAGACATTCTAAGTTGGCTTGGACGGAATCAGCAACAAGCCTTTGCTGCCTCAGCCACCCTGGGTGGTCTGAGTCCTCCATATCTGAGCACCAGCCTGGGCCTGATCCCTGGTTCTCAAGCTCGATCCTAAGAGAAGAAAGCTGGAACAAGCCTTCTAGGCAAAGGAAAAACCCTTTGACCCTGGCAGTAAAGACAAGGTGGGAACAGGGAACAAGGGTTTTGTAGGAATGTTGGCATAATTCTCATTGACTAAAAAAAGGAAATGTATTTCACATGGAAAAATAAATTTTTTTCCAAGAAGTAAACACAGAGGAATTTATTGTGAGGTATTCTTATATCTTTAATACACACTGAGATACATAAAACTGCTGGACTCTTTCTTTAAAATATATTTTATTGATTATGCAATTACAGTTCTCCCACTTTTTCCTCCCCTTTACTCCGCTCTGCCCTGCGTCCGCCTTGCCACCTGCATTCCCCCACTTTAGTTCACGTCCATGGGTCATACATATAAGTTCTTTGGCTTCTCCATTTCTAATACTATTCTTAACCTCCCCCTGTCTATTTTGTCTCTGCCATTTATGCTTCTTATTCCCTATACCTTTTTCCCCCATTCTTCCCACTCCCACTCCCTGCTGATAACCTTCCATGTGATCTCCATTTCTGTGATTCTGTTCCTGTTCTAGTTGTTCACTTTGTTTTGTTTTTTAGATTCAGTTGTTGATAATTGTGAGTTTGTTGTCATTTCACTGTTCATAGTTTTGATCTTTTTCTTAGATAAGTCCCTTTAACATTTCATATAATAATGGCTGGGTGATGATGAACTCCTTTAACCTGACCTTATCTGGGAAGCACTTTATCTGCCTTTCCATTCTAAATGATAGTTTTGCTGGATAGAGTAATCTTGGGTGTAGGTCCTTGCCTTTCATGACTTTGAATATATCTTTCCAGCCCCTTCTTTCCTGTAAGGTCTCTTTTGAGAAATCAGCTGATAGTCTTATGGGGACTCCTTTGTAGGTAACTGTGTCCTTTTCTCTTGCTGCTTGCTCCTTATCTTTAATCTTGGGTAGTGTAATTATGATGTTCCTTGCTGTGTGCCCCTTTGGGTCCAACTTCTTTGGGACTCTCTGAGCCTCCTGGACTTCCTGGAAGTCTATTTCCTTAGCCAGATTAAGGACATTCTCCTCCATTATTTTTTCAAATACATTTTCAATTTCTTGCTCTTCCTCTTCTCCTTCTGGCACCCATATGATTAGGATGTTGTAATGTTTAAAGTTGTCCTGGTGGTTCCTAAGCCTCACCTCAGTTTTTTCAATTCTTGCTTTTTCACTCTGTTCCAGTTGAATGCTTCCTTCTGCTCCAAATCATTGATCTGAGTCCTGGTTTCCTTCCCTTCACTGTTGGTTCCCTGTATATTTTCCTTTATTTATTTCACTTTGTACAGCCTTCACTTTTTCCTCTATTTTGTGACCATATTCAACCATTTCTGTGAGCATCCTGATTACCAGTGTTTTGAACTCTGCGTTTGATAGATTGGCTCTCTCTTCATTGCTTAGTTCTATTTTTGGAGCTTTGATTTGTTCTTCCATTTGTGCCATATTTTTGTTGTCCTGGTGTGCCTGTTACATTCTAAGGGGCAGAGCCTTAGGTATTCATCGGGGCGAGGTAACCCTGAGTTGTGGAGCTATTTGTGGGGGAGGGGTCCGAAAGGGCACAATGCTGCTTCCTCGGCTCTCCACCAGCTTTCAGTCACTTCCATCACTACCCACAAGCAAATTGGGCCCTTCTGGTGCTGACCCTTGGGTGGGCGGGTTTGTGTACCTTCTAGGACCCTGTGGGTCTCTCCAGTGAACTCTCCTGTGAGGCTGGGAGTTTCTCCCACTGCGGCAATTCCCACAGGTTTTTACAGCCAGAGGTTTTGAGGCTTTATTTCCCCACGCTGGAACCCTGGGTCTGTGCAGTCTGTCTTGCTCCCAAGTTATTCCTCCTGGTTTGTCTGCATGGGAATGTGGGACCGCTGGTCTGCCAGCTGCCACCTTGGCCTCCTAGTCCTCCAGCCACCTCCTTGCCACAAGTCCTCTCCACCCCAGCTGCCCATCTCCACCCCTCCTACCAGTCTGGATGAATGTGTCTTTAACTCCTTGGTTGTCAGACTTCCATACAGTTCTATTTTCTGGCAGTTATGGTTGTTTTTTGTTTTTAAATTTGTTGTTGTCCTTCTTTAGGTTGTGCAAAGAGGTAGAGTGTATCCTGGACTCTGTATCCATGAAAAATTCTACAGTATATGTCTTAGTTTGTCATGGTTTATGCAGTTAATGTTTCTAGGGTTATTTAAAAAGCATTATAAAATTATTCCTATATTTTCCCAAAGAGCATTTATTTACCTAATTGGCAGAACTGGGTTCTGATAGCCCTTAACCTTGAAAGAAACCTTGAAAGAAATTCAACACTTGCTACTTACACTTTCTCACTACACACCCACTCTTTAACCCCTTGAGCTATAATCTGATTATTCTTTACCCCCTTGAGATCAGACTTCAGTAAATCTCAACTGAACCTCCTTTCTAGGTGACTGTTTCAGTGAAAATGGGTAAGTTATGCTCTAGTAACAACTCAAAACTAGGGCAAAAGTAAATATGCATGAATTTGGAGAAAAAACCCTTTTTTCTCAAGTTCTTTTTTTAATAGACAATACAGCCAATTGTCTAGAAATCCCACTTTGCAAAATCTATCTAACAGAAATAACAACTCTAATTTATAAAGATATACCAGAATATTTGTCATATCAAGTAAAAATCTGGGAAGGACCAAAACGTCCCCAAATAAGGGGTGTTGTTGACTCAATTAAGATATGCCATGAACTATTAGGCAACTGTTAAAAAGACTGAACTAGATCTATTATTGCCCATGGTGTTTTGTTAAATACAAAAAGCAATTTACAGAGTTACATTTTTAGCATGATTCTATGTGTATGAAAACAAACAGCACCAACAACCCAATAAGTCCTGAGTATATGTCTTTGTGTTTGTGTTTCTTTGAGCATAAAGGAAACTGTGGAAAGATATACAACAGGTTGCTAATGTTGGTAATTCAGAAGGATTGGGATGGGGGCAGTGGGAAGAGATTTTTAACCTAAAAATATATCTTACGATGGTCATAGATTATAATCATTAACCCTACAATTTAATAAAGGAAAATCTAATACAAAACAAAACTAAAAGAAAATTTAAAGAATGAAAACAATAACAAAAATAAATCCTGTCATGTCCACATGCCCACCTGCCCCGTGGCCCTCCTCCCGCCCAGATATACTTCACAGCTGAGATCCAGTGCACGTCCCTTTTCCCTTCACACCTTAAATGCTTCTACTTATCCTTCCTCGTTCCTTACAGAGATTTTTTCCTTTATCTTCACCACCTTCCAAAGGGCCAATAAACTGCAAATTATCAAACTACTACTTCAAATTGGATTTCCCTGTGATCATTGCAACACTAGGTCTGTCATCCTAGTTTATGTCTTAAACATTGTTTTTCCTTGAAGTCCCTTTTTACTATAGATTTCTGATGTAAGAGCAACATTAGTTTCATGTTTATTCTAGTGTGATTTAGAAGGTAAATACTCTTAACATTACTCATCAACTTCAGACCTTCCATAAATATTCTATGCATTGTAACCATCAATTTATATCTATCTATCCCAGCATAAGTTTGCACTTTCCTTCATGGAAGATAAGGAGTCATGTCCTTTTGGGCTATTCTTACTTTCTTCATGCTTTCTCATCAGTCACTAGCTTAATCTGAGAGCTAATATACCTCTTTCTGTGTCTTCTATAACCTGCTTTTATTCCAAACAAATTAAAATAATTATGTTCACTCCTTCCCCTCCCACTTGCTTTGTGAAGGGAGAAAATAGAATGTATTTATGTTTCCTTGTTGGTGCATGAGGAACTTCTTCCAGGGGTTGTATCTGTTAGCTAGATATAGTAATAGTCATCACCTGTGTGAGGTTGGGGTGGAGACCGGTGGAGGGGAAAGACATGGGAGACACAGATTTTCTACAATATCCGCCGTCTCTCAGGTATACATTTATCTCTTTAAAATGCATTACCTATAAAAATTTCCAATAAGCCCAAATTAGGATAATTTTACATTTTTTACAAGAACTTGCAGTGCCAGAAGACAATGTATTCTATTTTAAGAATTTTTCAAGAAAAGGAGAGGAATACAAGATGTCAGTGGCCATTCAGCCTATTATTTTTTCCATGAAAGACTTTCTAAGACCTGGAATTTTCCAGAAACCTATACAACTCAACCGGTCATTCTGTTGAAATCATTGGAGGGTCTTATCTAGAATAATGAGTGTTAAAAGGAAAAATTTGGGCTACAGAAATGCATAAATAATGAGCAATAAAACCAATTATTCTACACATAAAATGTAACTTTTTTCAACCACCTATTTTGAAGATGAGTAAAAATAATATAAGTGGAAAGGGTGGTTTCTGGCAGAACCATGAGTAAATGATAAAGGAGTGGATCAGGAACGTGTGACTTAACACTATTGACATTATTTCTTGTTTACAGAAGTCCATCAGGCAGTGGTGGAAAGTGAAAGGCATCCTCTTTATGCCCTTTGGTTTTGGGTACTATGTATATTTGTATTGTATATACCTTGTACTCATTATAATATTCTTCAGTACCCATTTTCCTTTTTATTTTTTTACAGTTTTCTATTATCCTAATCATTGTAGAGGGAATTTAAAGCTGCGCTGTTTGTATTCATAACTGCCAATTCCTTGATAATGACTTAGGGATTTTGTTTTGTTTCAATTTTCATTCAGGTCATGGGATACAAAGAGAAGCGGGAAAATGGCCCCCAAAATAATCTCTGTCACTAAAGGATTCACAATCTAGAAAAAGAGACAGGCGTATAACAAATAATTATAGCAACATAAAAGCAACAGCAGGAAGAGGTGTATAAAATCACGGAGGAACAAAAAAGGGAGAGATTCACTGTGCCTGGGGTTGAGAGAGATGACATTTGATCTTAGCTGAAGATGACCTTGACCCCCATTAGCACATGGATGGGAAGCATTCTAAGCAGAGGGAACAGCATCTGCAAAGATATGGTGGCTTGACTATGGAGCGCCTGCTAGGAATTTGGCAAGAATAATAAGTGTGAGGAAAGAAACTAGGTTTTCCTGCAGTTCCACTTGAAATGATCTCTAGTTGATTGTTCCATCCATCCAGAAATGTGTTATTTTGTAAGTAAATTAATCCAAATAATTATGTTTTGAATTCTGAAAAGACTCTGAAAGTCCTTAGTTCTCCAAGTGTAGCTTCAGGATGCGTCCAGAACACAAGAACACATCAACATCCTAGTGTGATGAGAGGTGGAAGATGGGTTTCTAACTGTCAGAATTCTCATGCAACTGTCAAAGTACATGAAATTAGCTACACAAATATCACAGGCCTACCTTCCCTGTGACAGCATAAAACCTCCAACCTTTTACCAAGTGAGGAAATAAAAATAAAGGAAGATTCTGCATGTATCTTCTCCTGGAGGGTCCGGCCGCTTCCACATCCTGGTCGTCTGTACTCCTTTCCCCGGACATTTTTTTTAATGCCAAATGTATGTCTCCCTTTACTAAACGATTTCTCTCCTCTGGGTCCTCACTTAGTGCTCAAGTTTTGCCTTTTTGAAATACTAAAGATGTGAAAAGAACAAACAATATATGTGAGGTGGAGTTGCACTGGAAGGCCAATATTCCTGCTGGAGCTTCTATAAGGAAAAACGACACGAACTTTGGTTCATTGCTTGGCAATTCTGAACCACTGTCCCTGGGGTTGATGGGGAGAGAGATCAGATCTTCTGAAATTCAATGTCAATGTGTTCAGCCCACGGCCCTGCCCTGCCTCCTCTTGTGCAGTGAACTGAGACACCGGAGCATTGAGAGTGACCCCTATATAATAACCTGGGACAGTTGTGGCTCTTAGGACTGATATTTCTCAGAATGACAATGGCATCAGGTTGCTTTGGACAATTTCAGTTAAATCCAACAAATGTTTATTACATACTTTGAACATGATAAGTTGCTACCTCAGTTCTGCATCACCTTCTGCAGAGGTTCCCAAAATAAAGATTATTCAGGCTCTATCCTCAAGTGCTTAAGACCTAAAGAGGGAGATGGAACAAGGGCACTGATGCTCTTAATAAAACACAGAAAATGCAAAGTGTCTGTGGGGGTTGAGGGGAAAATAGACCACATGTGGTTGAAGAGTCTCATGGTTCTCCTGTCTCTAAATCCTGCCTTTCCCACGAATCATCTCTGGTGTAGAACTCGGCATCTTTTCTCATTGCCTCCAACCTCATTCCCCCCATGGCATTGGTGAGCAATGTTGAATGAAGATCTCAAAAAAAGTGGACAAAACCAAGGGGGAGGGTGGAGGCGGGGGAGGGAGGTGGGTTTGGCTGGGGTGGGGCAGAGGGGTGGGGAGAAAGTGCAGACAACTGTAATTGAACAACAATAAAAAAATAAAAAAATAATAATAATAATTAAAAAAGACGGAGGGAGATTTCACATCCTATTTCTCCATTGTCCATTCTGGCCAGCAGTTTTGTCTCTGATCCGTTTCTTAGGTTTGATTTTATTTGGTTGTTTTCTTTCTCTCTCTTCCCCACTCAGTTCCTGGATCCTTTCAGAATCTCAATTTTCTATCTCTTTAATTAAGTAGCTCTGCCCCATTTTTACTATAAAGTTTACATACCGACTCCATTACTATGTTCCAGAAAAAATGGGCGCTCCGATTAATAGGCTCCACGCCCCCCAGAACACACTATAGAGGCCTTTTTTTTTTTTACTTGAAAATGTTCTAAGGGTCTCTTTTCTCTACCCAAACTCTCCCACATTCCACATCCCCCAATTCCCTTATTCCCCCACATCCCTATTGCCTTATTTCTTCCAAACAAATACAATTCTTCCCATGAAGAATTCCAGCAACAAAATGTCTCTATTTTATTATGCTATTTATATGTATACTCAGAAAAAAACACTATTTTAAAGTCATCAAAAGGTGTTTCCCATTTCTTAATTAGTGAAGGAGAACTTGTCTGTGATAGCAGATTAATGCTCGCCCCATCCTCCACCCCCACAAAGATGTCCATGTCCTAGTCTCCAGAACCTGGGAATGTTGCCTTACATGGCAAAAGCAACTTTGCCAATGTGCTTAAGGATCTTGAGATGGGAGATCATCCCAGTTTGTCTGGGTGGGCCCACTGTAATCACAAGAGTCCTTAGCAATGGAAAGGAGGCAGGAAAGTCAGTGGCAGAAGCGGGAGAGACTCAACTGGGTATTGCTGGCTTTGAAGATGGAAGAAGATAGCAAACGAAGGAATGAAAGCTGGAAGCCTCTAGAAACTGGAAAAGGCAAGAACTCAGATTCTATTCTAAAGCCTCCAAAGAATTCAGCCCTGCTGACAACTTAATTTTAGCCCTGTGGGGCCCATTTCAGACTTCTCGTCACTAGAACAGGAAGATAATCAATTTATGTTGTTTTAAGCCACCAAGTTGTGGCAATTTTTATGCAGCCATAGGAAACTAATACATCTTTAAGGCAAGATGGAATTTTTGTTTGGGAAAGAAAAACACTTCAAGACAGCAATTTGATTCGGCAAAGATAAAGCCTCTCCTACCATTTTTGAATGTTGACACATGGAGACATGAAACCACTGTTTATTTAATAAGAGGTGTGTTTGTGGGGACAGGGGACATTGGTGGGGACAGGGAGGAAATGGAAATAAGGCAGGTACAGGCTTTCCCACGCACCCTCCCTATGGGCCCCAAGGATGTCAGGGGCCTGAATTGGGGCAGAAGGGATGGCCATAGGCAGGTCTGTGTACATAGGGTGACAGCCCCTGGGCCTGGAATGGGTGGCAGCAGGAAACCAAGAGGAGGGGGTCAGTCTCTGTGGAAGAGCTAGGTTTTCTGGTGGTTAGGGGCAAATGCCTGTGATCCCATTGTGATTTATTCTCTACATATTGAGGTTGTCACCAATGAATCTTTAATTAAGTTTTGCTGAAATTTGTGAGTTGAGTGTAGCTGTGTCCTAGGCAAAGAGGAAAGGACCCATGCCGAGGCAGAAGAATGGGAATCTGAGAGACCTGTAGGCAGGTTATTAGATGGCAAAGGCTGACCCAGACATCAGGGGAGGCCTTTGGAGCGAGATGGCTGGCCGAGGTGACAAGCAACAGTCAGGGCCCATTTCTGACTAACATGAACATTCGTGGGAAATCTCAAAAATACTTCTTGAGGAAAACCCCACGAAAGACAAGAATTCCTATAACCACCAAGAAAGGAATTCTAAACCATTCTGGCTCAATATTTAAAGAAAAGGAGACTCTGTAGGGTAGAAAGTTTGGGGGAACCTGGGATACATACACAGACACATATGTGTGTATTATTTAATAACTTAATGTCTATTATTTAAATATGCAGGGTGGGAATATGTAGGTTTACAGTTGTGATTATGCAAACACTGAGTTCATTCTTGTATTATTTATTATTGTATTATTTTCTATAGGAACAACTGTAAACCTACTTTTTCCCTACCCTCTATATATTTAAAGTCTTGTTTTTAAAGACAAGCTTGAGCAAAAAAGTGAAAGGACTGATGGACACGGACAACAGAGAGGTGATTGCAGGGGGGAGGGAGGGAGTGGAAGTAGAAGAAAGGATAGGGGGATAAATGGTAATGGAAAGAATACAATAAAAAATGCCTGTTTATTCAAAAAAAAATAAAAACAAGCATGGATGAGAAGAATTTTCACATGGATAACTCTGTATCTCAGTTGAGTTCCTAGACCAGATATGAATATTCACTCATTCTACACATTTATTTAATATTATAAAAAATTAAAGCAGACATGACAGAGGTCCCCAGATTTCCTTGCTTCAACCCTTGTCCTCTTTCCCCTTCCCCACTTTCTCTCTTTCCTCTTTTTCTTGTTACCTCCTCCTCCCCGAACCTTGACTAGCAGACAAGCTGCAACGTTTAAAAAAAAAAAAAAAAAAAAAACAGCTCTTGAAAGAACTATTCCAGCGTTGCACCAGTGATCCTGAACAAGAAGCACAGTTCCGAGCCCAAGCTTCACAGCAGTCAGTGATGATAATGACTATCTAAGCCAAACCACAAGGACATAGACCCCTCTCTGCTCTTCGCCCCATAAAACTACAATGCTGCTTTGACTCAGAGAGTCACCTGGCCTTCAGGTGCTCCCTGATGCATATCAGCTGAATAAAGACTTTAACCTCTACTGAGTCACTTAAACTATCTTTTCCCTTGACCATATGTTGTGCAAGCTGGGTACTTCATTAGGTACTTCACATATACCGTTCTGTTTAACCTTCACAAATAACTCTTAAAGTAGAAATATTATTCCCAGTGTACAGATGTCAATACTAAGGCTTAGGTAGATTGATAACCTGCCTACAGTCAGTAAATGGTCCAGCCATGGTTTGAATCCTGATCTGCCTGACCCCCATTACAGGTGCAGACAGAGATGTGGAAATCAGCAGATGGTGGACAGTGATGTCAGGAAGCTGACCAAGAGGGAGGGAAGAAGGAGTGACTGTCCCCTATGTACCAGGCCCATCTCATTTCACCCTCACAAGCCAGTGGATTGGGCCCTGTAATGTCCAGTTTACAAATAAAGGCAGGGAGGTTTTCAAGAGGGTGAATAACTTGTCTGAGTTCATACAACCAGGCCGTGCTCTTGACTCCTCCCCTACCCACTCCTTGGGGACCATGTGATACCAACTGCCCTAGCTGCACACACTTTCAGTCTCTCCTTCTCAACTTGTGAGCTGCTTCCTCTCTGCCCTCGAACTCCTGAATTCTCAAAGAAAATGCTCTCTAAAACTTATACCCCTCCTTCCCTCATGGAGGGAATAATACCCTTATTGGTAATAAACCAATACCCTCTACTCATGGAGGGAAGGAAGGAGTGACTGCCCGTGCGTACTGGGCCTCATACTATCGAGTTATTTCCTTACATCCACTCTAGACAAAAGACCACCTTCACTTCCTCACCTCTCATCAACTCATTTCAGCCTGGCTTCTGCCCCCACCACTCCTCTGACACTAATCTGAGGCCATATATTAGTCAAGGTTCTCCAAGGCAACAGAATTAATAGGACTGAGGACCCAGCTTCACAGTCAGGCAGAGACCAAATTCTTCCCTCCTGTCCATTTTGTTCTATCCAGGCCCCCAACAGATTAAGTGATGTTCACCCACATTGGGAAGGGCAAGATACTTTACTCTGTCTACCAATTCACATGCTTAATCTCATCCAGAAACACCCTCACAGATACTTCCAGAATAATGTTTAACCGAATATCTGGGCACTCTGTGGCCTGGTCAAGTTGACCCATAAAGTTAACCACCAAGGCCACTAGAGAGTCTCTAAATGATCAAATTCAATGGTTGAAAGTGTCCATCCTTGCTGAGCCTCATATGGACTTCATAGTGTTTATGTAGGATTTATATGTAAAACAGATGGAAATGGAACTACTCTGATTGTGGCAGGGGAATGAGGCCTGACCTATTCTCAGCCTCCCTTTATTTTTCCCCACCCCTGCAGGGAAGCCCTGGAGTTCTGAGGGGCAGAGACTGATTGCCACCCTAGAAAGAAAAAAAAAAACCAGTCTGACAGGCAGAGATACTTGACAGCCTCAGATCCACCCCTGTAATCCTGAAGAGTAAAAGGAAGCCAGCGGTTGGATTGATCCAGAGTTGGGCTCTGGCTGGAAGGGAAGGCGAGCAGTTCAAGGGAGTCGATGGATGGGCAAAGAAAAAAGAGTCTTGAGGGGCTGACATCACCACGAACTTGGTACTAGGAATGTGGGTTAAAAAACACCTTTAGGCAGAATGAACAATAAGCATTGGCCCTCAACCCCAAACCATTAAAAGAAAGAACACATATCAGAGCAACTTGTACCGCAATGGGCTGTGAGCTCTTTGAGGGCAAGGACCCGGTCATAGACTTTTCTGTGTCCCCACCGAACCCAGTCCTGAGGTGAACTCTCAGGGGAAGCTCCATAAGCGCCTGATGGGTAGCATAAAATTGAAATCCACCCACATGTCACGTGTATTTTCCTTCCTGGATGAAAGCATACTTAGCTTTGAGCCCACATCTCTCCATGTGTCCAAGGAGCAGCAAGTGGTGGGACTTCTATATTTATATTAGCCATTTCCAGCCAGTTGCCATGGATATCTAGAAGGTAAGCAAGGTACCAACGTGGAGTGATAGGCAAATGAGGCGTTTCCTCTCCATTTTACAAATTTTTGACAACACCATCTATTTCCTGTCAAATTAGCACAATAGCCTTTTTTACTAGCCTTCTGTTATGTAGCTCTCTAGAAAACTTTAATTCTATTGTCCTTGTCTTTATTAAACCAATACCCTCTACTGGATTAAATTAGGTCATAAAAATTGTATCACATTATTTTATGTTGCATAAATATAATGTCGAGTGTTCAGTGTACTGTCAAGTCTTGGTGGTGATGAATAACTGACTTTCACTGCCTGCTGAGAATGCTTACTCTCCCTCCCACTTCTCAGCTGTGGCTGATACTAGACTATTTTCAAGCTACACCATCTCTGCTATCCCCTAAGAATGACCCGGGGAGACAGTCACCTACTCTAGTCCAACCTGCTGTATCATCTCTCCACTGGAAAAAATAAATAAATTCACAGCAGCCCCCTCTTCCTTCATGACTCAGATTCCCTTATGAGATTTTTCTTAGGGAATAAGAAATTAAATGCTTTAAGTTTTGGGAAATATGTGATCTCCTGGTCAGTGACCTGGCTGATGGAACTTCTTTAATCCTTGGGGTCCTGTGAGGTCTTTTGAGACCAGTGTCCTAGTAATTAGCCAGGGGCAGCTGCTCAATCACTTAATTCAGCCAGGGTGCCCCTGGCCTCCAAGGATTGGGGCCAAATCATAGTGAGACAGCGCCCCCAGAGGAAAAGTTTGGAATGGCAGAATTTGGGAAAATGATTCAGGCTGGAAGGATCCAGGGAGGCAAACTGCCCAGGTGAGGCAAGAAATCTCCAATGCCCAGCTGGGCTAGAGTCTTTTGGCTAGAGAGAAGCTTCCTACAGGAGAGAGGCCCCCCAATTTTCATTCCTAATCAAGGAGACAATGGGAAGAGAAGGGAACTAGTGAGCTCTACTTTCTGAAATAAAAATGGATGTTTGATAGCCACCAGGGTTTTTCTTATACATCTCACCAGGGGTCGAAAACCATGGACCTGAGACAAGGACTGTAAAGACTACAGAGTTCTTATTTCTGTCACTCCCTCTCTACATCCCTGTAGAGACCTGCAGTGAAATCCTTAAAACAGGAAGTCTAAGTGCCTCTCTTGAGCAGGGAGGAAGCAGGGAACAAAATAAATGGCAGCTCATTCATTGTGCCTCCAAGGTTGGGGACAGCAGACTGGGGGAGGGAGTGATGGAAACTCCAGAGGTTAAAGAATAAAGTAAAAAGAAGCCAAGCTAAATCGCTGGGGTTTGTATCAGGAGAGAGTGGGGAGCTGACCAGACCTGAGAAATCACCCTGGGTAGAGCATTTGAAATGCCCAGGCTAGAGCTCCTGATAGCTCTGTCATGGCTGGCGGACTCCCCATTAGAGAGGGGAGGCCATCTAGGGCCGAAGAGTCCTGGAGTCAAGTCTCTGCCACTGTTGGCTGGGTACATGTGGACGAGTATCTTCACCTCCCCATGCCTTTGTAAAATGGGCATGATAAAGTTATGGTGATTCTTCATCTCCATTTTCCCCCCCAGTTCTGGTAGCAAAACTTCTCAGAAATTTTTAGTTCTCAAAACTCATTTGGGGAAAATATAGAAACAAAAAGCAATGGGAGCACCTAGAGATGGAGAGTCAGCTTGGTCCTGTCTCCTCTCTGAGCAGTCTCTTCCAAGAGCAGCAGTGACGCCCTGCCAAGCTTGGACCCCTGACCGGGAGGGGTCTTTGGGGGCTCATAGCTCATGCTGTTAATTTCCAAGTTAACCTCTGTTTCACTAAAGGCAACAAACTGTGTCATTTGTCTTTAGACTGGATACAGTGGCATCTGGATTCTGAAGGTGCCATGTGTTCCCAGACACACCCCCATTTGACTTAGGGAAGACTGTTTTCAATGATAATGAAAGAAGGCAGCTCCCGGGCAGAGGTGTCAGTGCCCTGAAATAGTTCAGGGATCTGGCAGAATGGGGAAACAAGCCTCTGTTCACACAAAGCAGAAACTGAGCTCCCTTGGCCCAGGCAGGGGATACGTGTGTGTGTGTTGAAGGTGGGCACTGCACAGAGACACTGGGCCATTCCTTTCCAATGCATTAACTTCATTCAGACCCTCTAGCTCCCACCCCGACTTTGGCAACAGTCTCCAGTAATAAAATGAAAGTAAAATGCAGAACCTCCCAAGTATGAGAAGGTGGGAGACTTTGGCAAGTAAAGGTGGCTGGCCCAGGAGCCCTCACCAAAGTCTCTTATTTCCCACCTGGAGCACTTCTCCTGCTCTTCCTGCCACTGCCTCCATATAGTGGTCCTGCTAGTCCCATAGGAACAGAGATAGCCAGTTTCTGGAGTCCCTGCTTCCCTAAGGCAGCAGGAAACTCCTGGCCCCCAGAGAGCTGGGAGGCCTCACCAGCCACGGCCACATCACTTCCTGCCTGACTCCCAGCCTGGCTCCATCAACCCACACATTTCGTTTTCTCTCATATAAATTGGGCTCCTGATATATCCTATATTCTCTCCAGATGTTCCTTGAGGGAAGGATGTTACTTGCTTTCCAGGTATTGGCAAGTTTGTTATTGACTGGGATATGTCATAATGGGAAAAAAAGAAAATGGCAAAAACACAGAGAGACAAATTGTGGGTCAGGCTAAGTAAAAGATTAGTATTGACAATACCCTGATGTGGCTCAGTTGGTTGGAGCGTCGTCCCGCATCTGAAAGGTTGCAGGTTTGATTCCCGGTTAGGGAACATACCGAGGTTATGGTTGGATCCTCCAACCCTGATCCCCAGTCTAGGCAGGTACGATCCCCCATCTGAGAACATATGGGAGGCAATGAATTAATGTTTCTCTCATGCACCAATGTTTCTCTCTTCCCTTTCTCTCTGTCTAAAAGCAATGAGAAAATGTCCTTGGGTGAGGATAAAAAAAAAATTTCTAAAAGAAGAAAAGGGTAGTATTGACAACAGACTATCACATCACAAAATCACAAATAACTCTGCATGTCTTATCTGTATGCCGGAAGTGAACCATGCTTGGTTCTCTGGGTGATGGTAAGAATTGGTGGGGATGTGGAATCTTTGTTCTTAGAGGCCAGAAGGATAAGTGATTTATGCTTGAACAACTTTTTACTTGGCCAATATAATCACTTCTTTAAAATGCTTTACCTGACCTTTGCTCTTTTGTAATCTCCAAAATCGGCTACCATAATGCTTTCCATCCATGTACCTTCCTGGCACTCCAGTTGGCAAGAAGGCACTTCAGTCGGCAAAAGTGAGTTCTTTTTCTCTTCCCCCTGAACTGGTTCTGGTCTTATGACCCGTTTTGACAACAGAATGTGGTGAGAGACTCTCGGCCCCAGCTCTTGGATTTTTAAGCCCAGGCCTGAAGAGAACTAGGAGGTTCTGTGTCCTTCTTCTTGGAAGCTACCTGACAAAAGAAGGCCAGCAAGCCCTGGCTGGTGTGGCTCAGTGGCTTGAGTGCCAGCCTGAGAACCAAAGGGTCACTGGTTTGATTCCCATTCAAGGCACATGCCTGGGTTGTGGGCCAGGTCCCCAGTCAGGGGCGCTCAAGAGACAATCACACATTGATGTTTCTCTTCCTTCCTTCCTTCCCCTCTCTCTAAAAATAAATAATAAAATAAAATCTTAAAAATAAAAGAAAAAGAAGAAGAAGGCCAACTACCCTGAGGCAGCCATACTACTTGGAAGTCCAGCAAGCCGGGTGGAAATGACACATGGTGGGTGAGAGATGCCTGTCAGCACCTGGTTCTTATGGTCATCCCAGATGAATAAACCAGACATACAAGTGAAGAGGCCATCATAGACTTTCTGCCCAGCATAGAACACAGAAAGCATAACAGTGTCCCAGCTAAACCAAGATCAGATTATAGAATCATGAGATATCATAAATTATTGTTGTTTCAAGCCACTAAATGTTGGGACCACTTGTTACATAGCAATAGAAACCACCACCCTAGTCCACAGTAAGTCATCATCGCCTCTGTGCTATCTGGGTATTTTTGTATACACATTTTGCAGTTGTTGGTTTGCTAATTGGTTGGTCTTCTTTTAAAGTTCTTAAAGAGAAGGACACTGTATGAAGCAGCTCTGATTCCCCAAAACAACAGGTGCTTGATAATTAGTTGTTGGATGGCTGACTGGCGAGGTGGATGAATGCATGGGAGGTGATGAATATAGGAATTTGTTTTCCTTAAGGGGCCAAACGGGATGGTTTAGCTCAAGAGAAAAGTATCTCCTCAAAGCCCTTTGTCTAAAATTTGAAGGAAAATGAAACATTTAACACAGAGACAGAATTTGGAACCTGAGAGTGAATGAGGGAGCCTCCTCATATCAACCAGCTTCCGTCTCATCAGTGATGAAGGATGTATGTTTACTGAGGACAAAGATGAAACAGCTTGAAGAAAGGGACTCAGAAAAAAGGCCTGGGACAGACACTACAAGGAAGGTGTCAGGATGACTACAAAGGAGTCATTTCGGGGAATGTTAGTTCTGGCAAAGGTTGTTGAAAGAAACTTCTAAAAAGGAGGATCACCTTCCTGTCCAGGAGGAAATGAATAGATTCAGATAAATAAATAAAGGCCTTTCACCCACTGGAGAGAAGTGGTTGAGATTCAGATTTTAAAGAAATCATTAGGTTGCCAAAAAGGTCAAACTGAAATCAGCATGATTAAATAACTGTACAATTTTTTAAAAGTAATCAGATTCAAGGTACTTAGAGATGAGGTGAGGCATGTGCCTTCTGTAACAGAAGTTGTCACCTGATGTTTTCACACATTCCAGTGTTTAAATGTCATCAAGTCAATAGGGGGAGATGGGAGGGGCTTCTCATGAATTGGATCACCCCTGAACCAATACATGAGACTAGAGGAGTGACATATTCTGACTGAGGAAGTTTGGGGGTGACGTGAATGGTGACAAGGAGAATGAACTTGATCCAAACCACCTGCCTCTCTCCTTGGGAGGCCGTGTTCAGAAACCCTAAACTTCTGAAAACAAAAGCAATGAAAGGGGGTTGCTTTCATGAAAGGGATGCTTTCCACTGCCAAACAAACTCCCCCTGAAACAAAAGGAAACAAAAGCCTGACATCCTTGTCTGTCATGGGAGTGGGACTGTGGAGGGAGAAATATGACAACAAAATATTAGTTACTCTCAATAGATCAACTTGCTCTATACCTTAGTGGGTCTCTGATGATGCCCCAGTTTACATATCCATTCCAGACTCCCTCCTCCAGCTCCATTCATTGCCAATTGCCCTTGACATTTCTACTTTGATGTCTAATGGACATCCCAAATTAGACATAATCAAACTGAGATCCCGCCTCCACAAACATATTCCTGCTCCAAATCCAGCCCATTGAGAAATCATGCCAGCCCTTTCCCCAGCAGTCCCCGAGAATCCCACCACTTTCCACAACTTCCTGTTGTGCCTGAGTCACCATCATCTCTCACCTCTACTACTGCCTCCAACCCAGTTTCCCTTGCTTCCTAAGTCTATTTTCAGCACAGTAGACAGAAACCCCTCCTATGCTTTTGAGCATAGGAGTATTTTCTGCACGGAGAACTTTCTGTCTAATGTGTAGTCCCCCTGAGTAAACACCTAAATCCTGATAACAACCTACAAGGTCTTTCACAATCTTCTGACACCCAGACCCCCACCACCCCCAGATCTTTTTTTTTTACACTGTTCTAGACACCCTGGCCTCCTTTACCCTCTAACATGTCCAGAAACTCTCCACATTGGGCCTTGGCACTGTATTTCTTCTGCCTGTGAAGGTCTTCCAGCCACCCACTTAGGTAATGCCTTTAAGTCTTGGCTTAAATTTCACCTTCTCAATAAGGCCTACATGCACAGCCCTATTTAAAATGAGAATTGTAGAGCCCCTTCCTGCCCTCCCAAGTTCCTCCTGCCCTATCTTATTTTCATTTGTTTCTAGCACTTATCATCTTCTATATAATTTACTTGATTATGCTTATTGTTTACCATAGCCCCCTGTGCCATGTATGTCCTACAAATCGGGGATTCCTATATGTCTTTTTCACTGCTGTACCCCACAATGACTATTGTTCTATGGATTTGGAGCACAGAGTAGGTGCTCAGTAAGTATTTGCCGAGTAAGAGAACAGCTGGCTGATGCTCACACCTGTCTCATGACATGAAGCCTCTTTTTACCCCCATTTGTGGAGTGGTTCAAGAACTTACTGGAGATACACACAAGAGGGTTAGGAGCTGGGATTAAAGCCCAGCCCACATTCCTCCCCACAGGAAAAGGCTATAATTAGACCCCTCCTCTTCCCTCAGCCATAACTTGGAGCTTAATTATGGAGATCTTGTTTTTTTAATCAGGGCAGATTTCATTAAGTTAAGGAAAATGTGAAAATTATGAAGATGGCCTGAGGCTAGGAATGCTATCACTGAAATGAGCCTCTTAACTTACGTGATTTGACATTTGGGAAATATATTTAGTAATCACTTTGTCTTGAAATATGCAACAGTGTCCTAAGAAAACATCTTCTTCTTGATTGCTTTCCTCTTCACCCAGGCTTACTAGATCTGCCACACAGGAAGGAGGGAAGGAAGGGAGGAAGGAAGGAAGGAAGGAAGGAAGGAAGGAAGGAAGGAAGGAAGGAAGGGGAAGAAAGAAAGAACGAACGAAATCAATGAATCCTTGTGTATATTTTTTAAATATTTGTGCTTAATGTTTCTGCCCTTGCTCCTTCATTGAATAATCAATAGACAATAAGTGTTCCTATTTTATCAGCAGAGGCCCAGGAACTTATGTCACTCTGAGAAGTAAACTTACCCACTAGAGAAGACCAGTGAGCCTGAAATTTGACTACAGTGTAATGTACCGAGGGTCAACCCACCTTCCTACCCCTCCCCAGACCCCTCCCCACCATCCACTTATTCCCTCCAGGACTGCTCAAGACTGGGTTTGCCCCACCCACATGCTCCACCCCTGGGGACGATCTGTAAACAAATAACTGGTAAAAACATAGAACTATTCGAATTTATCCAAGGTGAGTGGAGTTTACATTTAGGTCTAACCCGTACCTGAAAAAAACACCAACTTTGCTTTCTGGTATTATAATTTAAATAATATTGAGTGGCCCAGTTATGAATGCTAATGAGTGTTCCCTAATAACTCCCCTAACACAGCGTTTGACTCACTTTTTAATTATAGCTTGTTTCCTTGGCTCTGTCTTCCTCTACAATAAAGTCCTGGAGAGCAGGACTTTCTCTGACTCATTTGCCAATGTGACTATGACCCTTGTGCCTGTGCATAGCAGGCATTCCATAATTACCTTAATGCTTGTTGGATTGAATAAAAAGAATGAATTAATTAATAATGTAATAGAAGAACATTTATAAATAATGCATATAGAAGAAGAAATTGATTAGTAAGACTGCACCAGGGTTGACTCAGCTGTTTCCGTAAGAGAGACTCTGAATTCTGGTCACCAGAGAGGCACCCTGTGCCATATAACTGGCAGCCACTGATCTCATTGAACTGATCACAAATTCTGACAGGAGTGCTACTGAAGCAGCTATGGGGATTTCAGTTCAACTAGCCTTAAAATTCTATTTATTGAAAAAGACCAAAACGGAATGTCATGACTCTGGGCTGGTAAATGCTGTGTCACTTTGAAGTAGAATGCCATTTTCTGAAGGGCCTCTGCATTGGATAGGGAATTAGATTTTAAAAGCTATAAGGTCCCTTTAATCTGTCATTTTATCAGTATGGCCTTGCAAGGACTACACTTTAACTGGGAAGCATAATATGATTCTTCTAGAAGCTGCTGCAGGGCTCTGCACCTGGAGCAAGCCTAGAATCAGAAGGCAAGAGGCACTCGATGGCTTTCCCCAGGCAGCCACCCATGTCCCAGGGAGCTGCTCCAGGCTGCCACTGCAAGGCAAGACCCCGGCAACTTTGGGCAATCCATCAGAGTGGCTAGTGAAGAAAAATGAAATAACCAATTTTCTTTTCTTTTTAATATTTGGGTGCCAATACCCCAACCTTGCCCCAGGCTGGTATGTATGACTTAGAGGAAATACCCATTACACTTGCTCCCCTTCCTCAGTGCTGGCTCTTCAAACTGATGTTGAAAACTCATCATAGCCTTTCTTTGCCCTTCCCTGACATCAATAAACTTTTTTTACCTCCTTCTTTCCTTCCTTTCCCCTTTCTATAATTGCCTGCCCTATGTCCTATGTAGTCTAAATTACCACACGTAGAAAAATGGTAATTTTAGGACTTGTAAGAAGTTCTTCTTTCTGGAACTTGTTCCTAGGGCAGACTTTCCCCTTTGTTTTGTTATCTTTTAATTGTGAAGTCTGGCTGGTATCTACCCAAGAAGTCATTCTAATCCAGATGATTTAGACTTTGGAAGTTAAGTGTTCAGTTTAGTAAAGGAAATTCACTCATTCATTTATTCATTCATTCAACATATATTTAAGTGCCTGTATATCAGGCTCATGTTGAGGACTTGGTAGGACTTCTGAGGCAGCTAAGGCAATCTTCATGGGGCTGTCTTTCAGCCAACATTGAAAACCTTCACATTTGTAAGACTGCCCTCTCGAACCCTCTATACCTCCATCTTTGGAGTCGAAACAGAGCACCACAGGGTCCGTAGACAACTGACCCTCCACAGGCCTCCAGACCTCCAGGGGAAATTTCTGGAAGAAGCACCAGAGCTCAGAATCCTCCTGGATAAGATCCCCACCTTTCTGTCCCCCCTCAACACCTACAGCTTCACCATAGCCATCCATAATACGTCCTTCATCTCCATTTTTATCAGTTATTGCAAGAAGCCCAGGTGCCCCAACTTAACCCTCATCCACAAGAACTAATCCCCAAAATATGCTGTACATTCTGACCCCATCTCATAACCCTCTCCACCTTCTAACACCATTGACTCTGGAATTCATGGGCAAAATAAGCCACATCTCCTTAACTTTCAAGCCCTCTCTATAGGCTGCCTTTATCTGGCTCTTCCCTGGGGATGCTGCTCCTCCTGCAGTAGCCGTTAGATCTCCCAACCCCTCCTGTCACTGGAACTGATGCGGGAGAGGTCTTTCTTGTTCCTTATTGTTGCTTCCTAGACATTCTCCTCTCATCTCCCAAAAAAGCCATAGCTTTGACTCTTGTGTCATCAAACTTTATCACTTACTATCTTTCACTGTTGCCACCATCCGTGAGCCTTTGGTAATTCTTACTTTTTTCTTCAATATTTGGAGTTCTCTCTAAAATGACCAATGACCAATGTCCATCAATATCTATTCCTCCAACCCTCCTCCTGAGGCAGGAAAATTAGCACCTGGAACAGAGACCCTGGGCTCTAACCCTTCTTTCCCTTTCTAAGTTAGAGCTCTGTGGAAGGGACCTGTGGCAAGACACCTGTCCCCATTATCCCCCTCCTGAATTCTTGGGGTAAGAAACAGTGAAGACAAACAGAAACCAATCTCAGCAGAGTTGGCAGCCATGTTCACCTCCCTCCCAGTTTGCAAGCCTCTCTGCCCTCCAGCTCACCAAGACAGTTCTGAGAAAACCAGTAAAATAGCTACCACCCAGACAGGAGGGACTGAGATGAGATACACTGACCACACCCCTCCCCCAGCATCAGAGACCATGCACCACCCGTATTCTCTCCCCTTACCCACAAATAATAAAAGCCTCCACCCAGACCCCCTCAGCATGACTCACTCTCTGACTTGAACTCCCTTCTTTCTTGAGTGCACACTATCACTTCAAAGGATCTGCTGTGCTTTGCTGAATCTCTCCATCTTGCTCTTGAATTCTTCCCTTCATGATGACAAGAACCTGGACACCATCACTGGGTTTGATGACAAGAACCTGGAACTATCACTGGGTTTGATGACAAGAACCTGGACACTATCACGGGGTTGACTCCTCCCTTGGCCTTCCCATGAGTCCTCCGAATCGCTCCTGTCATAATTCTAGGTGACTTTAATATCCATGTATTTGATCCTTCCACTATCCTGAGCTCCAATTTCTTGACCTCCTTCCTTCAAATGGTTTTGTCCCTGTAGAAATGAATGAAGAGCTTGAGCTTGTTGTTCCTATAGTGCAAGGAAGTTAGCCAGTGCATCAAAAGCAAGCAGGGAAGTGAGAAAGGTTTTAGAGAAAAGAAGGGAGGCTTCAGGTATGCCCTGACTGAGGTTGTTGAAAGCTGGAGGCAGGCTAATTAGAAGAAGGCCATCACGTGTGATTGATTTGGAAAGGATACACAAAGCTGGATATGTTAAAAGAAAGTTTTTCATAGGCAATTTATTGATCTAGTACGCTTTTATTCAGCAATTCGAGCAGCATCAAATCCAGCAGATAGAAAGGATCCCTGCAGAGCTGCACAAGGCAAGAGATTTGTACAGACCAAAGTGAGTAGGAATAAGAAAGTTACACTGGCATTTGCTGATTGGTTAAAGCAGGGTTACTTTCCTTATATGGAGCAAAGAGATGTGTTGAAGCCTGGTGAGGTAACTTGTACTGAGCAAGCCAGTGCTGACTGGTTGCCCTAGGACTTCCTTTTCTAGGAGTACCAAGCATAGAAACTTAGTAAAGTTTTAGTTTGTTGACATGGGATTTAGCATGAGCGACTCCATCTTGGGCTTAGTCTGGTTTCTTTAACAACTTTTAGTGGTCCATGAAAATATTTTATTTTAAAACTAGAAGAAAGAATAAACATAATAGTAATTGATTCAGTCTAGATTATATTCACCTTAATATAAGGGTGGGAAAAAGTAGGCTTACATATATATGATTTTTTTTTAATGGAGAAAGGGGCCCACATAGGCAAAATTGTTTAGGGCTTACAAGAGTCATAATATGGCCCTGAGTCTCAAGGCTTTAATACCATCTAGGCATATGTGATATTGTGATTTATAATAAGACATCTTCATCCCTGTTTCTGACACAGAGCCCATAAGCCTTAGAATTTCCTAAGTAATTAGAGTGATAAAAATATCTCTTGTTATGTTAATGAGGTGACTTTTGGAAAATGCCTGAGGAGGAGGGCTGGTTGCCAGGAGAATCGACCAAGTGATTAGAGGGCTAGGATTTTTCCATCCCCTGACTTCCTTAAACTGATCACTAGTGGCCAATGATTTAATCAACTCTGTCTATGCATTGAAGCCTCCATTAAAAACCTTGGGATATGGAGAGCTCCCAGACTGGTGAACCAGATGCATCTATATATGGGGCCCCACATTCCCCAGGGTCAGAAGCTTTTGCAATAGGGACCAAGCTCTATGTATCTCTCCATATGACTATTCATTTGATTCCTTTAATATCCTTTATAATAAATAAACCAGTAATCAAGTAAATAAACTAGTTTCCTGCATTCTATGAGCCACTCTAGCTCATGAGAACCTCCCATTTAGAGCCAGTTGGTCAGAAGCACAGCTGACAACCTTAACTTGGGGATTGGCCTCTGAAGTGGTGAGAGTCTTGTGGAACTGAGACCTTAACCTGTGGAATCGGACACTGTAGAATGTAGAAAATGTCAGAATTGAGTTAAATTTGTGGGACACTGGGCCAGTGTCCCTAGAGAATGTAATTAATTGCTTGGGGGGGTATGGAAATAAGACACACATTGGAATATGAATGACATACCACTCACAAATTTATTTCTCCAATTTGAACCTCTGCTGTGAATTCCAAATTTTGTACATGTCTCTGCTTAATTTTATAGACATTCAGTTGGTTCCTCAATCTCAAAATGCACAAATCAATCTGTTGATTTGTTATGGTGGGTAGTTAATTAGTCATTAACAAGAAGGAAGGAAGCAAACATCTGATTAAGCTAGATTTACTAGGAAGGGGCAGCTTCACGGTCACTCCAGAGAATAGCTGGCATTGTTCCGCCAATCAGCATACACTGAATTGGCAAGAAAGAAGGGCTTTCCAGTCACCCCAGGGAACAACCAGTACCATCTCCAGAATAACTGGGGAGGGAGAAATGCCAGGGGGAACACAGGCACAGTAGAAGCCAAAAGCGCGGCCAGAAAGAGACAACCTTGGTGGAAAAAAGACCCAATAGGATAAGGGCACAACTTGGGAAATCCAGAAAAGGGATTGGATAGGGGAAGGGCACTAGCACAGCCCTGGGAAAAGCCAGGAAAGAGACTGGGTACTTTGAAAGAAAGCTGTTTTCCCTCAAGCCCAAGAAAAGGTAGGGAGCCACAAACAAAGGCGGTGGGTTGGGGGTGGGGCGGGTGGAGCGGGGCAGCTTTGGCAGCAGACGTATAGATGGGGAAATGAGGCACAGAAAAGTTAACTCACTCGCCCAAGGTTACACAGCCAAGAATTTTGATGCCAGCCAGGAGCAGAGATGGAGCTGGACCACTGGAGCCTTGGATGGCGTGGAGGGGTGGGGTAGGGGTAGGGGGTGCAGTGGTAATGGTACGGCAGCTCTGGTCCGTGACCCTCCTGGCTCTGGTGGGCACAGTTGCAGCTTGCGCCCTGAAGCTAGACTTCTTCCAGAGCAAAATGGGGCTGAACCACTTGGTCCTGGATGAGACATTGGGTATGGTTTACCTGGGGGCAGACTAGCATGAACAGCTTCGGCTGCTGGACCTGCTGGAAAGCACCTTGTGGAGCACAGCACCTTTTCAAGGCCATCTGTGCCCTGCGCGCCCTTTCTTCTCTCGACCTGAGCGTTCACGCTGTAATAAATTTTGCCACTATCACTCAAATTCTTCCTCACGAGTGTCCCTGAAATGCTTTTCCCATAACACCACAAGAACCTATTTTCTCTGGTAACAGATTGATTAGAGTGAATCCAAATTTGGAGGGCCTGAAATTTATACAATTTGGGGGTATCTCTTTTTTCAAGAACTTCATTAAATTAAGCATAAAGTAAATATTTATTTAGAATGTTAAACGATAAACTGAAGTCAATTAAAAATTCTAAGAGTTTATTTGAGAAAAATCCACTGGAACTGGTCATTGCCAAACTGGAAGTGGTTAGAAACATTCCACTGAAGGAGCTAAAGGAAAATCTTATAGAGAGAAGAGGTGCAAGCAAAGAAAAGGAATTAGTTGATTGGCTATAGCTTAAAGCCAAGTTGATTGTGATTGGTTGTTTTTAAGTTCCAACCCTGAGGCTTTTTACAGGTTTCGATCTTGGCTTGATTACCTAGGATGTCATCTAGGATGTCATCTCACAGCATTAGAGCCACTGCAGTCTAATGACGTTCTTGTTTAAGTAATCTAACAAAAATAAGGAAAAACTTACAACTAGATCCAAATTGTTAAAAGGTCTCCCCCCAAAAAAGCCAACCATGAACATTACAAAAATTCAATAATAAATATAATACCTGACACACCCTTTTCCTACTATTTTGGGGGGTGTATATACACTTTGATCAACTCTGCTTTCTATGCCAAGAATAAAAAAGACCATAGGTCTTTCATCTAGCCTGGTTGGAGAAAAAGTAGATTTTTAAAAAAGATTTTATTTATTTTTCAGAGAGAGGGGAAGGGAAGAGAAGGAGAGCGAGATAAACATCTATGTGTGATTGCCCCTCATGTACCCCCAACTGGGGACCTGGCCCGCAACCCAGGCATGTGCCCTGACTGAGAATCGAACTGACAGCCCTTTGGTTCGCAGGCCCGTATTCAAGCCACTGAGCCACACCAGCCAGGGCGAAAAGTCGATTTTTTAATAGTGATATTTTAGAAAAGTTGCTTTCAGCTTCACATTATTGATAATGTCATGTAAGTTTTCAGGATTGTTTTCAAATTCGGGAACCCCTGTTTGGTTTCATACATAAGCTGTGAACTTTCAGAACATTTTAAGCTTTCTGTTCAGTGATTGAACACAAATACTTTTAGAATTGACAACACTCTTTAACCAGTTTTTGCTGATATTGTGTTGGCATATTTTGAGTTTCATATTATCTTCATTAATATCAAATTTTTTCAAATTAAGAACATGTCTATTAAATAACTTCTATTTGTTAATTGGATTATCAAATTCACTGAATTATCAAGTTTATAGCTTCTATTTTAAATTCAGCTCTCTGAATGAATTACTGCATTTAGTATAATATGAAAAAATGTGTTACAATTCACTTCTCATTATCAAAATATTTTCTACTGATTTTATTGTTCACGTTTATTGTTTTTGGTTCATTTTCCATTAAGTTTTATCTAACTGTTCTGTTTTTTAAGAATATATTTAAAGATGACAAAAGGTACCCTTCAAGAACATTTGAAACCATAGTCTATAATTTCTCACCCATTTTATTTAAACTCCAAAGCATCTTTTCAAAATTGCAGTTATAGTAGTATATTCATGATTTACCAAATATATTTTTTCCTCAAGAAAGAAGAAAATATCTATTGTGTAATTATAGCTATGTCTTGACTTGGCATCGGTGAACATTGGATCCTCTGCTTACAATTGTATGTATCTGATGACTACAACTTTCCATAGACTAGCTCTCACTCCATATGTTTCTGCTCTTGCTCCTTATGCCTATTTCCAACAAAGTAATCCTGTTAAAAAGCAGTCCGATCATGTCTATCCTTTGCTCAAAATCATCCAATAGATTCTTGCCTCACTGTTAATAAAACCAGTGGCTTATAAGGCTCTACACAGTGCAGACCAGTCACCTCCCTGATCTCATCTCTCTGGTTCTCCCCTTTCACTTCACTGCAGCTATCCAGAGTGTGCTTTTCCTTGAATTCTCCCAGGATTCTCTGCCTCCTGATCATTGTATGTGTTATTCTCTTTTCCTAAAATGCTATTCTGTCAGATATACCCATGATTCACTCCCTCACCTTCTTTAGATCTTTATTAAGCATCACCTCAGTGAGACCTTCCTTGATCAGTCTATTTATAATTGTCCCCCAATACTTCCTACCATTTGTCTTTATTTTCCCCTAGCTCTTATTGTCAAAGGTACTACACAGATACTCCTTATCTTAAAATTGGGTTATATATATGAAAACCCATTATAAGTTGAAAATACATTTAATACACTTAATCAGCTAGCCTGGCCTACCTTAAACATGTTTGGGACAGTTGGCCAAAATCATCTAACACAATAAATACACATCAGAATGCTGGTTGTTTTCCCTCATGATTGTGTGGCTGCCCAGCATTACAAGAGAGTATTCTCCTGCGTATTGCTAGCCTGGGAAAAGATCAAAATTCAAAGTACAGTTTCTGTTGAATATATATCAATTTCCCATCATCATAAAGTCAAAGAATCATAAATTGGGGACCATCTGTCTAATCCTAAGGTCTACATAGGGGTTCAATAAAAATTAGTTGACTAAATGAAAGTCCTAAAGTCAGAGGCTTTTTTATTTTTTATTTTTTATTTTTTGGTTTAAGTACACCTTTGGATGGAACCATTCCAGAATATCATGGTTTATTCTAGGGAAATGTGTGCTTTGCCAAGTGTTTGCTCATTCCTTTTCCTGATCAGCAAAGCAACCGTATTTGGTGCTTCGTGCACCCCTAACACTGCACTAGGCACTGCGTACACATTGGTAAGGGAACACGATGGCCCCCGCCCTCCTGAAGTTCATGGCTTCTCAAAAGAGAGAAAGGCCATGAAGACAAGTTGATTGGAGTCATAGCACATGACCACCTGAATGTGGATTTACTAATATCTGGCCAAGCCGAACCCCTGGAAATTTCCTTTTGGCATATTCTACAGAGGCATTAGTCCCAGACACACAATTAAACCAAACAGCAACATCATATGCAATGCCTTTCACATCAGGAAGATCAGAAAAGACAAATTTAAGAGACGATAAACATCTGCTTAAGTTTCTTTTTAGTCGCATGTGCTACGTTAATAACTGCCGTTATTGAGATTTGATGACTTCTATATTCCTAAAGAAAGGAGGGGGAGTGGAACTACCACACTGGGGTTTTGGATAGCTTTCAAGCAATGAGACTTAGAATCTATCAAAACAAATATTCAGAGAATGTGTACAGCAACTCTCCGACTCAAGCTGCCACAGACTGTCCACAGCCTTTCTCACCCTGACCTCAGATGACCATGATATTTTTTTGAATATGTGCATCCTGTCTACTTTAATACAGAATACTTTGCAAGTTTTAATCATTCCCACTAGTGCGTGGGCAAAGGTGGGGGTGGTGTGAGGAGAGAGATTCTCACCATGCAGATATTTGAGATTAGTAGCGATTCAAACTAAAATTGTCTATGTTTCCTCAGGACCCCATAAAAACCACAGCTCGGAGGAAAAGTACATCACAGTGTCCAACACGTGTGGGTTCCCCAGAACATACTATTGAATAAATTAACATTTTCAAAAAGGTTTTAGGATCTATTAACAAATTGTAGTTAGTTATTTTTTTAAGTTTTTGTTGAAGTACCGTTGTCTCTGTTTTCCCCCCACCACTTTATGGATACACAATATAAAATAAATAAGTAAATAAATAAATAAATATCTACAACCCATATACATACTGTGTATACTAGTTGATATACTATCGATTTTTTTGTGAATAAAAAACTGGTAGAATTTTTGGGTATAAAAGTGTTTTAAGAGATCTGCAAGCAGGGCCACATCACTTCAGGTTAGTAAACAACTGAGAACAGTATGTTATTCCTCATCAACTTAATTATTCTTTCTTTGCTTTAGTTCATTTGCTTGCAAATGTAGCCCAGCTGGCCTTAAATCCACTAACCTTCTGGATTTGCTCTTTTCTTTTACTTTAAAACAAATAACGTGTGTATGTGCACACACAAGAAATAAACATGCATTCAGAAAAGTAAACAAAATAGGGGCATATGACTGAATAATGTATCACGAAGCAAACACTCTGTAACCAGCATCCAGGACAAGAAATAGAAGACTGTCATGAAAAATACAGTTAAAACACACCTAATGAGTAACGGGCTGCATTCAGAATGTACACCGGCTTTCTTAAATATTCAGTATTTGCATATATATCTTTTTTCAATCCTTTCTTTTCCTCTGTGTCCTTATATTTTATGTACATCTCATCTAAAGCATGAATTAAGCTTTTAATCAAGTCTAGTAATCTTTGTGTTTAGTCTATTTGTTTTTACTACAACTACCTATGTCTGGGGGTTTTAATTTACTGTTTTAATATTTGTTTTCTCTTAGTCCTACATATCCCACCTCTTTTTTTCTCTTTTCCTACTTTCTCTTGAAATTTTTTTAATTGCTCAATTTTTCTTTTCTATTATCTGGAAATCCAAAAGCTGCTTTGTAATTCCTTTAATGATTACCCCAGAGATTATAATATGGTTTATCAATTTATCAAATCCAATATTAATTGGTATTTTTACCTTATTCTCAGATAATGTAAAGGATCTTACAACATTTTGAGTCTCTTTACCTTCTTCTGATTTATGTGTGCTTTGTTATATAATTTATTTATATATTTAACTTAAACAGTGCTATACAGTAAATATTTTCAATGGTTTTACACAGTAAATGTTTTAAACCGTTTTACACAGTAACTATTATTTATATTTAGTGATCTTTATTCCTCTTTAATTCTGTCCTATGTTACCAACTGTAATTGTATAATTTCATATTTCCTCCATTCCAGGTTTACTAGTTATGCATTTCCTCCATTTAGATTAGTCTGTAAATGTCTTTATTTAGTACTTGAGCTGGAAGAATGTTTTTGATAGGAGTAGAATTCTAAGGTTCGGTTATTTTCTTCTATCACTTTGAAGCTCTTGTTCCACTGTCTAATTGTTGGGCCTTTGAAGGTAATATATCTTTCTTCTGAAGGTAATATATCTTTCTTCTGTTGCTGATGTTAAGATTATTTCCTTGTCTTTAGTTTTTATCTTCTTCACTATGGTGTGCTTAGATGTGGAACTGATCCTGCAAGAAGTTTGTGGGGAATCTTAAAACACTGGATTCATCTCTCTCAACGGCTGTGAAAATTCTTAGCCACTGTCTCTTCAGATATTGCTTCTTCCCTGTCTCTGTGTCTCTGTCCCTGTGTTTGTCTCTCTCTCTCCTTCCCTTCCTCCTGCCCTCCTCTGCCTGCGGAAATATCATAAAACTAGTATTAGAACTATGTAGAATATTCTCAAACCCTTCCATCTCTTATCTTCTATTCTGTGTTTTTCCTACTTCTGCCTGCCTGTGTTTCAGCCTAGACACTTTCTTTCAGTGAATCTTCTAACACATTAATTCTCTCATTAGTTGTTAAACTCAGTCACTGAGTCTTTAATTTACTTTTGATATCTAGGTATTCAATTGTTTTTTTTTAAATAATAACTTTCATTTCTCTGCCCATACTCTAGACGCTGTATTTTATCCCCTTGAATACTGACATGACCATTATTTAAACTCTATATCTGATCATTCTAATAATGAAACCCTATTGGCTCTGCCTCTGATGGTTTTCATTCTTGTTGTTTTAACACCTTGTGTTCCTGGCTAGTTTTGATCCAGTCCAGGAAGCTGGCGTTACGAAATTGCATGTGGAAATAGTTTATGACATACATGATCACATCTTATTCCTGAAGGATTGACATTTGTTACTGCCAGGTGTTTGGCACTGAGTATTCACTTTAATTTTAACAAAGCAAAGCTGAGTTACAGTCCCTGTGATAGGTTTTCAAACTGCATTTCACACTTACTCCTCAAGCACAAAGTTTGGAAACCTAAACCTAAAGCAAGTAGGGCTCACTAAGCTTCTCTTGTGCTCATGCCCAGCAAGTGAGCTTTAAACTATTGTTACCCAGCTTCAAACCCACCCCTTTTGAACTCTGCTTTGTGATGCTGGGGCTGGAATCCTGCAAACCACATTGCAAACTGAATAAAACTGTTATTCTGTGCTTATGACCTTATTACTTTTCTTTGTTAAAATAGCCTAAATCTGGTGTAATCAGTGTGCTAATAAGTGAGTGGATGTGTACATTTAATATCGTTACTTGAGAAAATAAAAAATGGGCAACCCCGTGTTTCTCCTTATTGGGTTTTTTAAATTGTATTGGATCAAAAATGTAGTAGACGTTGTGAGTCTGGATTTCTGCTGGGTGTTGGCAGGCTTTTCATGATGCACTCATGGCCAAAATGGAGACAGGAATTGGATGCAGAGCCTGCGGAGGCAGGGTGTCCTGATGGCGATGTTTTGTAACATGTCACCCTGACGGCGACGCCTCACACGTTCCGGGCTGGTGAGGCTTGTATCACACTCCAAGTCCCTCCTCGCGGGGCTCCCCGTCTCCCAAACTCCACCTTACATCCCATTCTCCTTCTGACCCTTCGTTTCACTTCCTGTTTACAACCCTGCACCTGTTTTTCCCTTGGTGTTTGCATTTGAAAATTTGAACATGAATGAGCTATGTATTCAATTTAAAAGATTAGAACAAAATTGAATACACTAAAAGAAATATGAGTGAATTAATAAAGATAAAATGCTGAAAATAATGAATCACAAAACAAAATGCCAGCAAAATGATGGATAAGCCCAATACCCTTATCAAGTTTGATTATGAAAAAATGCCAGGAAAATATATATAGTAGGAATCAGAGAGGAGATAAAACCTTCGTTGTGAAAAATAGACAAAATAATTATGAAATATCATGTCAAATGTTATCAATAATTTTCAAATCTAGATGAAATAGATGACTTTTCTAGCACAACATAAATTACCAAAATTGGTTTAAGAAAAAGTAAACTGTGAATACATTAACCACCACGCAATACACTACCAAGATTTTTTATCGATCCTCCACTTTAAAAAGCCAACATACAAAAGAGCATTAGACCTGGTTGTTTTAAAGGGAAGATCTAACTAAACTACCCATCAAGGAACATATAAACCTACTTCAACTACTCAAACTGTTCCAGAATATGTAAGTGGAAAGTTTCCCAAGTCATTTTATAAATCTAACATCATCTTAATAACAAAACCTAATAAACAGCATCCAAAAGAAAATAAGCCATTCTTATGAATGTCTATGCAAAAATTCTAAAGTAAATAATTGCAGTCGGCATATTAAAAGAATAATATGCATGATCAATGAGAATTTATACCTCAGTGAAGCAGTTAGCATTATAGTATAGGTAGTAATATTTCATACACACACTCCTCTGCTGTCTATGCTTTCTCCCATCAAGTTGAAATGTGTGTAGAACCAAGGAGATGTGTATATTTGGAGTCTCTGCCAAATGTCCTCGAAACATCCTACCTGGCCTGCACAAGCCTATTCCCCTGTCCAATCTCCCAAGGGTGGGCTGTGTTGTTAGAGAGTCCATGCCTAGGCCCGAAGTGTGGACAAGGGTGGCTTCTTGCAGGGGAATTAATGATGCTTGAGCGCATGAGCTACAATGTGCGCCAGCTGGAGGAAGATAAGGGGAGCAGGCCACAGGCCAGGGACTAGCCGTTCCCATACTACCACTTCTGGTCCAGGACTCTGAGGGATACAAAAGTTCTCAATTTGAACCTGGTCTTCCAGGTTATAATGGAGATAAAATCATCAAGGTAAAAGTATAGGACATAATTTTTAAAACAGATTATTAGCTTGATTTACAGCTTTCAAATATTTAGCCATACGGTAAGTAAGCCTTCATTTTTACTCTTGCCTCAGGTCCCACAAAGCTCAGCATAAGCCAGCCTACCTCTTTCATATTTGGCACAGGTGAAAAAAACTATCAGACTAATATCAGACTAATAAATATAGCATGAATAATATTAGTGGGTTATAACATGCATGTGTATATATACCTGTGTGCATACACACACACACACATACATGTTTATACACATCTGTCTATTGAGAGACAGAGAGAATACATATGTATGCCTGTGTGTGAACAGACACACAAATATTTACACATTGCACACACATACATCAGCATAAACATGGGAAAAACTGAAACATCCCGTTACAGGAAAGGTAGAAAACTAAAAAGTGCTGCTGTACCCCTTCCTCCTCACCAAACCGGAAATGCCAGAAAAGACATAAGGAGATGAACCAAATACAGAGCCAGTCCCCAAAATCTCATTCTTCACAGATTGGAGGTAGTCACGTTTAACATAGGAAGGGGACGACCTCCTGAAGTTAGCAGAGTCCAAAATCATGGATGAATGTTGGGGGCAGATATAAAGGCGCTCACACTAGTAGAAGTTTCTAATTGCACGTTCCAGTCCACACTGCCCTGGGCAATCCTGGCAGAAAGCAGAGACTCATCAGATTCTGCCCCACATCTCCCGTTTTGCTGCCCCTCCTCCAACTTCTATGCATTCTCTGGGCAGATGTGGCACCCAGGATGCCTGAACTTTTTGTATAGGGGTTGTGTCAGGACAACTCCACCAGCACACTTACCAGGTTGACACCCTAACTGATGTCCACTGTCATTGTGCCAAGGGAAGAAAAGTAATGGCAGCAGCTGGAAGTGAGGGGACATAGGTCAGGCCAAGAGATCAGGGAAGCCTGTTGGAATACATACAGACCAGCTGGCTAGGCCTTGGGCATCCATTCAATCACCTGTCACAGAGAGTGGCTGTATCACTTAGTTCACGTTGTATAATGTATTCTTCAACACTGTCGGGGCCTTAAAACAATGATTTATTTTTGATCATAGATCTGGAGTTGACTAGGCTTTTGCTGATTAAGGCTAAGCTCTACTCCTTGTGTTTTTCATTGGCCCCCTGAGCCAGCAGTCTATGCTGGCATGTTCTTTTCACGGGAATGATAAAAGTCTCCAGAAAGCAACTGGGTATATACAAGGCCTCTTGTGTCTACCACCTTGAAACTAGCATGCCATCATTTCCAACTCATTCTATTGGCCACTGCAAGTAACATAGTCAACTTGTAAGTCAAATGGTGGGCAAATGTGTTCCAGCTCTTGCAGGAAAAATGGCAGTCACATGGCAAGACCAAAAAGTAATTAGTAATAAATATCAAAAGAATAGGATCTTACAGAGCATGATCTCTGGCCACAACAAACAACAAAACTGAATAGAAATCAATAACAATAAAATATCCAGAAAATTCCTCCAAATATTTGCAAATTAAATAACATATTTCTGAATAATTGTTGTGTCATAAAAGAAATCACAAGAAATTGGAAAATGTTTCAATGAATGAAAATGAAAGCACAACACATTAAAATGTGTGCAATGCACCAAAAAATGATGCTTAGAGTCAAATTTATAGCTTTAATAACTAAAGTAAAAGAGGAAAAAGGCTTAAAATCAAAGATCAGAATTTTCACCTAAGAAACTAGGGGGAAAAAACAAACCCCAAAAAAGAAGAAGGAAAGATATAATAAAGATTAAAGCAGAAAAAATGAAATAGAAAACAAACATTAGGAAAAATTTAAAAAGCCAAAAGTTGATTTTTTCTAAATATTATCAAAATTGATAAATTTATGGTAACAGTAAAATAGAAAGAGAAAGTAATCAAATTGCCAATAAAAGAAAAAGGACTGATGGACACGGACAACAGGGTGATGATTGCTGGGGGAGGGGGATATGAGGGGGCTAAATGGTAATGGAAAAACTATAATAAAGATTATATACACATATAAAATATATAATAACAAAATACTATGAACACATTTTTGACAATAAATTTAGTAGCCTAGATGACACGGACAAATTACTTACAAAACACGACATACTAAAAATGACTCAAGATGAAATTTAAAAATTGAATGGCCACATTTCTTCTAAGGAAATAGACTTTGTAAATTAAAATCTTCTGACAAAGAAAATTCTAATTCCGGAGGTTTCACTAGGCACTTCTATCACATTTAAGGAAGATGCGTGTGCTGTCAATCTTACACAGATTCTTCCAGAAGATAGAAGAGAACTCTTCTTAACTCATCTTATGAGGACAGCCTTATTCGGATAACAAAACCAACACAGATATTGTAGGAAAAGAAAATAACAATACAACAATATAAGCCATAAACACAGACATACAAACTCTTCAACTAAATATTAGCAAATTACATTCAGGAATATATAAAAGGATAATACATTATGACTGAGTGGAGTTTATCCCAGGAATTCAAGGTGATTCAACATTTGGCAATCAATTAATATAATCCACTATATTAACCAAGTCCATGGGAGAAATTACAATGATCTGAAAAGGTTCAGAAAAGGTACAGAAAAACATTGAAAAAATCCAATACTTTGGTAGAATGTACATCTGACGTGATGTGATGAGAATAGTACTTTATCTGTATGATCTTCTTCTCCGAAGCCCATAACCCTAACGCCAGTCACATCCAGCAGAGGTACTTCCACAAAATACACGATTACTTCTCCTCAAAACTGTCAAAGCCATAAAAAACAAGGCAAGTTGCAGAAACTGTCACAGCCAGGAGGAGCCCGAGGAGATATGATGACTCGATGTACAGAGTATCCTGGATGGCGTGCTGGGACAGTAAAAGCACACCAGGCAAGAAGGAAGGAAATCAGAAGAAAGTAGGGACTTTAGTTGATAATAATGTGTCAGTATTGGTTCATTAATTGTGACCATGAATGATACTAAGATGTTAATAACAGAGGAAACTAAATGTGTAACACATAGGAACTCTCTGTATTATCTGTGCAATATTTCTGTATATCTAAAACTCTTCTCAAGTAAAAAGTTTATTTTTAAAAGAGCTGGATCTGGATATTCATCTCAGCTTTACTCATAATAGCAAAAACTGGAAACAACCCCAAGGTCCGTCAACAAATGAATAGCTAAACAAATTATGGCATATTCATATGATGGCATCATATTCAACAATAAAAGACTGTACTACTGACACATAAAACATGGAGAATAGGAAGTGACATTTGCAAAGATATATCAGAAGTCTCTAGAACCTTCTCACAGGAGAGAACACACTGTCAAGAAGGACCATTATCTCAGTTACTATCTCCCTCTCCTATCCTCAGGTGTCAAACCATGGACTGGGAGGGTACAAAATAAGGTCCCTTCTCAGAACCCCACCCACCGCCACTGCCAGCAATGACCTTGGTTTCCTTTCTGAGTTGCTCCCTCAATGCTTTAGCTCAGACACTTCTAGCTCCCTATGTGGAACAGAAGCAAATTTACTCTGTAAGTATTTTTCCAAACTTATTATTGAAGTGCAAATTCAGCTTTAAAATTCTAAAGCCAAAAACAAAACAGATTTATTTTTATTCGTTTTTGCATTTCTGCTGCAACAACCCAACGGTGAGAGTTGGGAATGCTGAGCTCTAATTTGAGGTAAGTTAGGAAATAAAAGAGGATGAGACTTGGTGGGGGGTGAGGGGCAGGGAGTATTATTTGTTATTTTAAAATATTAACTCACCCTATTTACTTCTTGGAATAAAATGTTTCTTTAACAGGGGTTTCCAAAATAAATAAGCTATGTTAGAAAGGAAATATCTTTCTAAATGCTTTCCATTTTATGGCCAAACATCAGTGGGAGATCCGTGGTTAGCACTCTGTGGGTCCCTATACCGTGTTGTCAGCACTTCCCATTAGCTACGTTTGCTTCTCTTTCCCCCAAGAAATGCTGCGGCTCTGGGAACATTCTCGCGAGCAGCCTCCCTCGTGGTAATAGAAAGAGACAACAATGAGGTGTTGTTAATTGCTTCCCGTAAACATCCCCCTGACTGAATATGTCAGACTTCTTAGGCATCCTGAGCAGTAAGGCCCTGATGGGAAAGAAGGGTGATGATATTTCAAATAGTTCTCATTAAAAATATGGAAATTATTCTAGAACCAAAACAATCCGACACCTGAAAGTAATTTTTTTTGACATTCATGGGCTTTAATGACAGCTTCATTAATTGAATGGAGTCCCATGGGGACAAAATCATGTTCCTCAATGACCTGCCAGATGATGGATGTTGGGGGATTACGTACTTTACTCTGAAAAACTTCAGAGGAAGGAGGGTCATTTCACAACTGAGCTTGACCAAAAGGCCTCCTGGGGTCTTGATGGTAAGCCAACGTGAAAATGATGAGGTGAGCTTGGCAGGATAGGGAAGCACTATGGTTTCATCGTTAGGAGCCTTACTTCTCAAAGTGAGGTTCACAGACCAGTAGCATCAGTATCACTGGGAAGCTTATTAGAAATGCAGCATCACAGGCCCCACCCAGTTTTACTGAATAGGAATCAGCATTTAACAGGATCCCTGGATGATCCTCAGGGACATTAGAATTTGAGAAGCACTGGTTGGGAGCACAAGATTTGGAGTCTAGTGATCTCAGGTGAAGATGCCAACTCCACTTACTGCTGGCTGTGAATAGGGCATATTATTTAACCTCTCTCAGCCTCAATTTTTCCTCTGTAAAATAGATGTAATGGAATCTACCTCATAAAATTGTGAGGATTAAACAAAATTAGCAGTTAGCATGCGAGGTCTATCCAGAAAAAGTCCAGCCATTGTTAATATAATGAGAATGGTTTGTGCCCCATTAATATAACCTGGCAGCCAACACTGATAAAACAGAGAATGGACTGGAATGCGCATGTGTGTGAACAATGATGACTTCACTGTCCTAGTCAGTGGGGGTGGTAGACGCCCTTGAGTGAGCACGTGTACTGTGTGGCCATTGCATTCAAAATTACGGAGCAAGTAGAGCAAGGAATCTGCATCAAATTTTGCGTTAAGCATGAACATTCCTCTGTGCAAACTATTCGGATGATTCCGAAGGCCGCACCTGTGGGCAACTGGTGACTGGTAGCTTCATCACCACAATACGCCCACTCATGTATCACGTCTCCTGCAGAGTTTTTTAGCGAAACATCAAATCATCCAGGTGACTCATCCCCCCTACAGCCCAGACTTCTGGCTTTTCCCAAAACTAAAATCACCTTTGAAAGGGAAGAGATCTCAGAGTATATAATTTCTAGGTATGTAATACATGTTGAAAAATGATAGATAATAGTACTATTGTGGCGGCTCCTGTCCATTCCATTTTGGAGAGGAAGTATTTTGGAATCAGAAATGAGTTCAAATCCAAGTTTTACAACTTAATAGCTATGTGATCTGGGTCATGTTACCTAACTTTCTCATCCTCAAATTCTCTGTCTGTAAAATGGGTATAATTTAAATGTCACCTAGAGCCTCCCAAGTCTGAAGATATGGAGCAAACTGCACAGCCTAGAAAAGTCATAAAACCTCCCAAGATTTCTGCTACCAAAAGGCGTCCCCTCTCTTACACTTGTGCTGCACCCACAGATGCTGTCCTTGCTCTTCTCCAAGTCTCCCCTGGAGCAAAGTTTGAACCCTTCAACAGTCTCTCCAAGAAATCCACGCATTCCATATGTTTTGTGAGTTGGGTAGAATTTTCTAAAGATCGGGGGTGTGGGTCACAAGGAAGAATCATATCACATATAGCATAGCCTTATGCGCCACCTCCTGGTTTTTGCCTTTCTTCTCTCCCCTCATCACTGCCCCTCTCAGGAAGAAGAAAGGGCCTCCCCCTGTCACCCAGGAGAAAGCTTCGCTTCAGCAGTGGAACAGCAGTGAACATACAGCGAGAAGATGTGTTCTCATCCCAGTACCACAGGTTCTATTTACTCTTTCTGGGCCCCTATTCTTCATCCATAAAATAGGTCAAGAATTCCTCAATCACAGGGGTGGCACAAGAACTGAAGGAGATCTCGTATTTGAAAATACAGAGTGCTGGTTATTATTAAGCCATTGTGTCTCCGCTCCAATTTTCCCCTCCTCCCCACTCTACTTTCTGATGCTGGGGTGGAGCTGCTTCACACAGCAATTTTCCTTTGCCAGCTGGCTCCTCGTTAGGCTCTGCCTATCAGGGATGCCACAGGAAGCTGGAAGGTTGGAGGAGGGGAGAGAGACTTTCTCCTTTGTTTGCTTGCTGTTCTATCAGCATTGCGCCAGCAACATTCTTCACTTTGGCAGCTGCTGCTGGTTCCAGCAGTGCAGGTGGTTCTAGTTTGCTGTCCTTCCACAATCTTAGAACTGGTCTCACTGAGCCCTGCAGACACACAGCACCAGCCTCTGGCACCTCCTCCTCCGGGGAGCTCAGAGCCTCAGCTCCCAGGAGCCCCGTCTCCAGGCTCCAAGCCCCCAGCACAAGTTCCATTTGAGCAGCTCCTCCTCCTCAGAGGGCTGAGTCCCAGCTTTGCAGGCCCCTTCCCCATGCTTCTAAATTTCAGTAATCCTGACATCTTCCCTCTGTTCCCCCATCCCTAGAGGAGGCAGCTGTTTCCTGCAGCTAATACCTTTGTGATACCTTGGCACCCCTTTATGCCTGTTCAGTTCTATTTGGGAAACAGTTCTCCTGACATTAAATTCTCTCTACTGAAGTAATAGCATGGTTTCTGGCCCCTGACAGAATCCTATTTGATATGAAAAGTATGGAAAAGATACTAGTCTCCTTCCAAAACAAAATATAAAAATCTACCTTCTAAAAAACAAGTTTTGCCACCAATAAGGAAATTCAAAAGAACATGCCAATGGCTTTGAAAACAATTTCCAAAGAAAAATTTCCAAATTATTTTGGGCCCTGAGAGCCTTATTGGAATAGAACAGTAATCCTGAGCATTTGGAAGAAAGAATCAAAACATGTTTCTAGGGAAAGAAAAGCAGTCAGACACAACTTGTGGCAGAGCTGATGTCCAGTGTGGAGAGAGGCTCCTGTGTAGATCCCAGCGTAGGCAAGGAAAGGAAGGAGGGCACAGGAGACAGGGAAGTGCCCCCATGAGCAGGTGCAGGATATCATATGTGCAGAGATCAAGAAGGTCTCGAAACACAGTTGAAATGAATGGGGCTTTAAACAACTTGAAAAGAGCAGTTTAGTTAATGGTGCTTAAAAAGTCAGAGCTTAGTTCGTAGCACTTTAAAAAATCTGAGGTGACCATGGCTTTAAAAAGAAGTTGTACATTGAAGGTGTTGGCCATGACTTAAATACAAATTGAAATGGAACTGAAAATAGTATTTTATTTAATTAGTAAAAATAAATTGAAAGTCATAGCCCTCAGGGTGGGTGATGTTGCTCCCAAATAGGCACTACGTATAGTTGCTGCAGTGTATAGAAAGCAAGAAAATAATAGCTTGAAGTAGTTATAGTGATATTCATCTCTTTGACCCACTCATTCCATTGCTGAAAATTATTCCTAAGGAAGTCAAAAGAATTTTTAAAACTATCTCTGTGAAAATATTCATTGAAGTGTTATGTACAAGACAAAAAATAACATTGTATAAAAGGAGAATAATTAATTTGCATTTATATTCACTTGTCGAAATATTGTTATAACAATTGTGAAGATCATGTAAAACAATGAAAGATTTCTGTGGTGTGATAGTACTTGGGATAAAATCAGAATGCATAATGTAGAGGAGACTGTAGAAAAGAGTGGAGAAAGATGTTCAGTAATGTCACTTTTGTTAGCAAAGGGATGAGCATATGGAGCACTCTGGGGGTCTCACACCAGCAGTGTCAGTGAGAGATGGTTGGGGCAAGTCAGAGGGGGCAAGAAGCTGTGAATGAGCTTTCTCTGCCCTGTGGGTTCTAGACAGGAATAGATATCTTGATCCTAAAATGAATAACCATTTTAATAATCCTCAGGATTGCATGTGTGTTTGACTAAAGATTAGGCAATTTTGTTACAGTCTGTAATCCCTGCATTCTATAATAAAGCAACAGAGTTTTAAGATCAGCACTGAGGATGGTTTTGCTCCAGAAGCAGGAGGAAGGAGAGAGAATGAAGGGCAGAATTGGAGCCAGACAGAGAAGACATCTGTGGAAGATTCTGTAGATCTGATGTAGGGAAGGAAGAGATAGACAAACAGCTGAGAAAAAACAGCTGGTCAGTGAGAAAAAACTGTAACAGTGGCCAGCCAATTAGTTCAAGAGACAATTGGCTGCAGGTGGTAAGTTAAGCGCCAAGGCTGGCCTCCGACCAAAGGGATTTTGCCAGGTCTTGTTGCTTAACCTTCCAGGGGCCTTGGCCTGCTATAGAAGGGCTTGGAGGACTGACTTCCTGGGAGCCTTAGAGACCCCCAGAGTTGTAGAGGACATGTGGAGCTGGGTTGCTATGTACGGCATAGAAGGAGTTATTGCAGATAGAGGAAGGAATGAAGTGATGGTTTCCAAGTATAGAGAGAAGTGCAGTTTTTCTGGGGATAGTTGCTATTACTGCAGAAAATCTGTGGAAGTCCGTTTGTTCATTGAGATTATCCATCAGCCTGTATTGAGGGAGAACGACCAGGGTGGGAAGGCCCCATAGGAAGGGGCTGGCTTTCTTGATTGCCGAGGGATTAAGAAAATGAAGAGACCCAAATGAGTGAGGGGCCTGCCACAAAAAACACCTGTTTGTTCAGCAAGTATTTGCTCAACCTCTGTCCTACCTGAGGCCCACATTCCATTAGGGGAGATAAAAATGGAGACAATGTCAATAGAAGGTAACTGCTTTTTATAATCACATTATCATGGCTTCAGAAAGAAAAGAAAGGCTAATTTTTTTAGCAGGGGGTTCTGGGGAAGATTCCTAGAAGAGGTACCATTTGAGCTGAATTTCAAAGTAAGAATAGATATTTTCTCAATCAGTATTGAAGTTTTGTGTAGCTGAAATGTTCGGTATAAGGAGAGTAGAAAAGCAGATGACGTCAGCAATGTGGTCCTGGCCAAGGTCACGAAGGCTCTTACGTGCAGAGTTAAGAATTTAGACTTTATCTAGATGTTGAGAAACACTGAATAGTTTTAAGACAGTAAACAGGTGATTAGACTTGCATTTTAGAAAAAGGACTCTGTTGTTTGTTTGTAGGATGGAATGGAGTGGGACTAAGCTAGAGGCAGAAAAAGTAACTGGTGGACTCCTTCAAGTCAAGACAAGAGCTAAGGAGCACCTAAATTAGATGGTGGCCACGGCAAGGGAAAACCTGCCTTCCCCCTCAACCTTCCTCCCCTGATACACCTGCTCCATACCTTCATCCCAACTCTGGCAGTCACCCCAAGATCAGACACTTGCCTGCCTGCTGCCAGTGGTCTGGCCCTGGCTTAGGAGATAGATGCCAACACATGGAGGGGTCCTGTGATGAGACCAAGAGAGACAGGCTTGGGAGTGAGAGGAGAGGAATTCAAATCCCAGTACCACCATGTTGTAGACTGAATTGTGTCCCCCTCAGATTCATACGCTGAAATCCTAACTGCCAATGTGTCTCTATTTGGAGATAGGACCTGTAGGGAAGTGATTAAAGTTAAATGAAGTGCTTTGAAAAGGAAGGGGACATTGAAGAGACAATTGTGCTTATTCAATAAAGAAATTGCATAGAAAGACAAAAGGAAAGGGGGCATAAAAAAAAATAAGGTTAGCTCTGGCTGGTGTGGCTCAGTGGATTGAGTGTCAGCCTACAAACCAAAAGGTTGCTGGTTCGATTCCCAGTCAGGGCACATGCCTGGGTTGTGGGTCAGGTCCCCAGCTATGGGTGTGCAAGAGGCAACCAATCATTGCATCTTTCACACATCAGCGTTTCTCTCCCTCTTTTTCTCCCTTCCTTCCCCTCTCTCTAAAAATAAATAAATACAATCTCTTTTTTAAAAAGTTAAATGAGGTCATAAGGGTAGGGCCCTAATCTGATAGGATTAGTGACCTTATAAGAAGAGGAAGAGTCACCAGAGATCTTTTCTTTCCCCAAAAGTGCATAAAAGAAAGGCCATGTAAGGACACAGTGAAAAGGTGGCATCTGCCAGCCAGGAAGAGCGGCCTCACCAGATACCAACCTGATAGCACCTTGCTCTTAAACTTCTAGCCCCCAGAACTACAAGAAAATAACCTTCTCATAGTTTAAGCCACTGTGGGGTGGCAGAATATTTCACCCTAAAATATGCCACTTTGGCATAAGGAGAGCTGAAGGCAATTGAGAAGAAGCAGATATAAGACAAGATCTACATGCTACCCCTATTTGCCTAAAAATAGGACATTTTCTCCCCTCTCTACCAGGGAAAACAAAAGTTAATCACTGGAGACAGCTTTAGACCCTTATCAGCCTGGAAATGGCACCAGAGGAATATATATAACATACTTAATGTTAGATCTGGACAGGCCTAGGAGGAATGAAAATCACCAGGTGAAAAAATGGCACCATGGGAAGCTGCCTGCAGACCCTACCCAGGAAAAACAGATGAAGATTAGGATCTGGGGTCGGCCTATTCAACATAACAGGATGCAGCTTTCACCCAGCAACCAGCTCTAGCCAGTCAGACTCTAATACCCCAACTGCAGGTTTTTGCACTTAAAAACCCTGATCTAAGAACAACTGAGCGAGTATCAACCTCCTCGCTCGGTAGGAGGGGCAGAGATGGGCAGCAGGGCCAAGAGGTCTCTTGGCAAGACAGTGGCTGGAGGACTGGGGTGGGCAAGACAGACCCAGCGAAGCAGCGGATTGTGGAGTAGGGTGGGCAAGGCTGCAGCTGGCCAGTAAGGCAGCAGCTGGTGGACACAGCCACAGACCACAAAACCCAGGGCTCCATCATGGGGAAATAAAGCCTCAGACCACTGATCGAAAACACCTGTGGGGGTTAAGGCAGCAGGAGAAACTCCCAGCCTCACAGGAGAGTTTGTTGGAGAGACCCACAGGGTCCTAGAATGTACACAAACCCACACACTGGGAAGCAGCACCAGAAGGGCCCAATTTGATTGTGGGTAGCAGGGGAAGTGACTGAAATCCAGCAGAGAGTGGAGCAAGCACCACTGTTCCCTCTCAGAACCCTTCCCCACACACAGCATCACAGTGCAGCAACGTGGGTTGGCCTGCCCTGGTGAGCGCCTAAGGCTCCGCCCCTTTACATAACAGGTGTGCCAAGACAAAAAAAAAAAAAAATGGCCTAAATGAAAGAACAGATCAAAGCTCCAGAAAAAATACAACTAGGCAACGAAGGGAGAGCCAACCTATCGGATGCACAGTTCAAAACACTGGTAATCAGGAACCTCACAGAATTGGTTGAATTTGGTCACAAATTAGATGAAAAAATGAAGGCTATGCTAAGAGAAACAAAGGAAAATGTACAGGGAACCAATAGTGATGGGAAGGAAATTGGAACTCAAATCAACAGTGGGGACCAGAAGGAAGAAAGAAACATCCAACCTGAAAAGAATGAAGAAACAAGAATTCAAAAAAATGAGGAGAGGCTTAGGAACCTCCAAGACATCTTTAAACGTTCCAACATCTGAATTAAAGGGGTACCAGAAGGAGAAGAGGAACAGCAAAAATTTGAAAACTTACTTGAACAAATAATTAAGGAGAACTTTCCCAATCTGGCAAAGGAAATAGACTTCCAAGAAGTCCAGAAAGCTCAGAGGGTCCCAAAGAAGTTGGACCCAAGGAGGAACACATCAAGGCACATCACAATTACATTACCCAAGATTAAAAATAAGGAGAGAATCTTAGAAACAGCAAGAGAAAAGGACACAGTTACCTACAAAGGAGTTCCCATAAGACTGTCAGCTGATTTCTCAAAAGAGACCTTACATGCAAGAAGGGGCTGGAAAGAAGTATTCCAAGTCACGAAAGACAAGGGCCTACATCAAAGATTACTGTATCCAGCAAAGCTTTCATTTAGAATGGAAGGGCAGATAAAGTGCTTCTCAGATAAGGTCAAGTTAAAGCAGATCATCATCACCAAGCCCTTACTATATGAAATGTTAAAGGGATTTGTCTAAGAAAAAGAAGATAAAAAATATGAACAGTAAAATGACAGCAAACTCACAGTTATTAACAACCACACCTAAAACAAAAACAAAAGCAAACTAAGCCAACAACTAGAACAGGAACAGAACCACAGAAATGGAGATCACATGGAGGGTTATCAGCAGTGGTGGGGGAGGCGGGGAGAGGAGGGAGAATGGGAGAAAAGGTACAGAGAATAAGAAGCATAAATGGTAGGTAGAAAATAGACAGCGGGAGGGTAAGAATAGTATAGGAAATGTAGAAGCCAAAGAACTTATATGTATGACCCATGGACATGAACTAAAGGGGGGGAATGTGGGAGGGAGGGGGTGTACAGGGCAGAGGGGAGTGAAGGGGGAAAGTGGAACAACTGTAATAGCATAATCAATAAAATATATTTTAAAATATTTTCAATCATAATATTAGTTTAATCATTACACTTAGTTATAATTAGTTTAATTATAATATCTGTCTCTTGGATACATTTGAATGCATATAATTAGGCAATAATCAAAAGCTAATTGATCACAGATGTCTCAAGGGCTCTCGGTTCAAATTCAATGTTGGCAACCAGTGCCAATAAAACGGTTTGGCGAATTTCTGTTTTTATTTTTAAAACCCCATAGAGTTCCAAATATATGAAGTACCCCAAATACAGCCTCTTTTAGAGACTTCCTTGAAATGTTTAACATCTGTAGACGTATTCAGAAAGAGGAATCTTGAACATTAATTTAATTTTACTAATATTTCTGTTACATGGAAATCTACTAATCAGCATAGACAGAAAGAAAATCACACAGAAAGTATATTTGTAATCGATATGAATATTCCTTTTATCTTAGAGTCACAAGAGTATTTTTCAACCTTGTTTCATTACTAAAATAAGTAGCCTAAAAACTAACTTTTTAGTCAATTTTTTACACCCCCATGAAATTTTAATACCAGAGATATACTATAAAGCACATAACCAAGAACTAGTTTTCATCCCCTTGGGGTGGCATTGCCCCTGTTGAGAATGGTCTTAAGGTGATTCATATAATAAAATACCTAATTGTCTCCACAATAAAGCTGATGGAAAATGCATTCAACCTGAGAAATGAGCCTATTTCTCAGAGGGCATAGCTGGACATAAAGAAAAATGTGACTAAAAGGGGTCCAGCTTGAGGCCCAGCTCTGGTTACCCTAGGAAATGGCTAGACTTAGAGGGACTGTCTACTGAGAACTTATTTGCATGAGGAGTCCAGGAGTCTTCTGGGAAGAAATCCACCCTGAAGGTAAAGAGCACTGAAGGCGGGTGGGGGAGGGGGGGTGTTTGTTGTGTAAATTGTCCTTCTTCTCAATGGACTCAGGCAGATTCCTAAGGTAAGGTGCTGCAGTACTACAAGAGAAATAAAAGCTGAACTGTCCTCCATGCCACACACCTGCTATTCCCAGAGCTCACTGAGAAGCAAGGCACCCACAATGGCAGCAGCACCTGTGCGAGGACCACACCTGTGCAACTGGTGGGAGGGCTCTCATGGCTCCTGCAGGTAGGTGAGTGTGGCCTGGGAGCTATGAGTCAGAACCATATTACAGTGGGTGTTGTTATGCCTGCCCAATAGCATCCAAACACTTTAGCACATCATTCAGGGTTCTTCATGAGAGGGGCTGAGCCTATCCTTTGAGCTCTGGTTTTGGAGTCAGCCCCAGATGTGACTCCTTTTTCTTCCATCACCAAGCAAGCACATTACTTCGCCTGAGTTCAGTGTTCATCTCTGTAAAATGGGGATAATAATAGGATGGAGGGGGGTCAAATTAGATTAGGCATGCAATGTGCCCTGCGCTCAAGGCCCAGCACACAGTAAGTGCTCAACAAATGTTAGCTGTCTTCAGTCCTTGACCGTGATCATTCCACTCACTATTCCAGCTGCATGAAAATGATGAAAAATTCTCAAATATGCTTCTGTGCCTTTATACATGTTTCTTCTGCCTGGAATGATTTTTAATGACATTTATCTGTCTAGAGTGCCTACCCTCCCTTGAAGTCCCAACTCAAATGTCATCTCCTCTGAGAAGGAGATTTCAGAAAAATCAATGAAGCTCTCAGCAGCTCTTTACTAATCCTCGGTTAGAGCCCTAATCACACTGTAGGTTAATTCCCTTCCTCCCCTCCCCTCTACTGGACTGTGAGGCCCTTGAGGGAGCCAGTCTGCCTCATTCACTATCACATCTCCAGGGCCCAACACAAAGTCTGGACCAAGGAACAGTGTGCATGACGTTAATTCTATTTGTAGAGCAATACCAGACTCTGCTGCCCTCTCTTTGCATAGCCCACTTTTGGCTTCTCTCGGAAGCCTCATAAAGCCTAAGTCACTGGATTTTCTACCGACTTGAAGTCTTCTAGCCCATTTAAATGTTTCTCTTCTTTCAAACCAGCATGATACGCAGCGGCATGCTGCAGAAGCAAGTCTGTGAATGTTAGACTGTGCCTTGACATGAACCGGGTGCAAATGCTGTATTTGATTTCTCAGACACTTACTAACTACCTGCTATCGTCCAGACCAGACACTGTGCCCTTTCAGAGTCCAGTTCAGAGCACTGAGGCTCGGAGAGATGAAGCAACTTCCCCAAGGTCACTCAGCAGCAGACCGGGGATTCACATCCTAGATCCTTGCTCTTCTGGTGTGTCACATTGTCTGACACTGAGGCTGACGTGAGGGCTGAGGAATGGTTGTGCCTCTGGGTTTTAGGAAGGCCTTTGAGGGGAGGGGGGAGACATTTTCTGCTCACAGGACTGGGGTTAGGGAGTGAAGAAGTGGTGATGGGGAGTTCCCTTCTGCATGCTTGGAGGGCTGCCATCCTTTCCATAGGCAGGGGGCCTGAGGCCTCCTCTGATCTCTCCTCACCTGCATCCACATCCTTCCCAGCCCCAGTACAACACACACACACACACACACACACACACACACACACACACTTCAGGTAAAATCAAAGAAAGAATATGCCTTTGAGCAAACATCAGCTGTCAACTAGAATAAAGCTGAACGCACTTCCTAGCACAGGTCATAAGGGTCCTGCTTCAGTGAAAAGACCAGGTTTGTGATGAACAAGAAATGCGTATGTGATCAGGGGTGTCCTGAGAGTGAGGGAAGCTGTTTGGAAGCAGGGGGCTCTCTTGAAGCAGATCAGAGATCTTCCCACTTACTTCTCTTAACGTATTTAATCAGCCCAGCAGTACCTTTAGTTAGAAGACACACCCAGTGCAAAGCCCTCTTTCCTGGGTGGTGGAGGCCCACAGTGATGCCTCAGGTCAGGGTGCACAGGCGCCTCTCACAGTGATTCTGAAAGGGCCACTGCACTTGTGACATGTGAGTAGGAGAGGACTTCTCACAAAGCAGGCAGGGTGAGGCTAGCTGTCCCCACCCAGGGCCCCTTTCAGGCAGCTTAGCTCACAGCCACATGCCTCTGGGAACTTCAGCTTTCTCTGTGGGCCTCGGGTGCGCTGCTGGTAAGACATGGAATGGAGAACAGGCAGACAGAGCCCCAAATCGTGACCTTGGGCAAGTTATTTTACCCTCTGAGTCAGTTTTCTCGAATCTAGAATAGGGATATTAATAGTATCAACTACTTGTAGTAATTATGACAATGGCATGCTATTTTCTATGTGAAATTGCATAACACCCAGTGTGGCACATGGCAGCTGAAATTAAATAACATTAAAACCAGTACAGCACGCTGCCAACATCTCCCGGCCCTTGTGACTCACCCACTCACCTCGGCCCACAGCTCAAGAAGGCCTCAGTCTCCTCTGCCTGTGTGTGACTGTCCCCACACCAACACTGGAGGTCATCGCTCACAGGATTGGGATAAATTTCCATGAGCAGCTGTTTTGTCCTGTGCTGTGGTTCAGGAAGGCTTGGCTTCCCCTGACTCCTCCACTCCCCTCTGAGGAGTTAACACCAGACTCCATTGCAGCAGAAAAAACTGACAAGGAAGTGCCGCTGAGCCACACCAGGGCTGCTGGGGAAGCCAGCATCCCCTTGAGACAGAGGCAGCAGCACTAACCACCCAGCCCTCCCATCCTAAGAACTCGTGCACCTAGTGCCCACCACTTTCCAAGAAGAGCTGCCTCTCAGACCACCTCATTGTTTGCAGAAAACCTGAGAGGCATTTCTGAATAGGCTTCCCAGCTTATGAGGCATGTCTTCAGCAAGGCATCTACCCAGAGACAGGAGGGTGCTATTTTTTTGTTTGTTTAACTATGGTAAAATATATGTAACATAAAATTTACCACCTTGGCCATTTTGAACTGCACCGTGCAGCGACATTAAGTACATTCCCACTGTTTGCAACCATCAGCACCATCCGTCACCAGAACTCGTTCGTCTTCCCGTTATGAAGCTCTGTGCCCATTAAACAGCAAGTCTCCATCCCTCCTGCTCCCAGGACCCTGGCAACCACATTCTACTTCCTGTCATCCGTGGGTACCTCAGATAGGTGGAATCATGGGGTATTTGTCCTTTGTGACTGACTTATTTCACTCAGCAGAGTGTTCTCAAGGTTCATCCATGCTAGTGTGGGGACGTCCTTCCTTGTTAAGGCAGAAGTGTACTCTGTGTGTGCACATGCCGCATTTTGTTTATCCAGGCATCCCTCACGGACACTTGGGTTGCATCCTCCTTTAGGTTATGGTGAATAGCGCTGCTGTGAGCATAGGTGGACAAATATCTGTTCAGATTCCTGCTTTCTTTTCAATTCCAGAAGCAGAATTGCTGGATCAAATGGTAAGTCTATATTTGTTTGAGGAACCACCATGCTGTTTTCTGAGGTTACTTTTTTTCTTAATTTCGAAATTATACCCTTTTATGCTTCTATTCTCTAGGCCTGTCCCCCCTGCTCTACGGTGCTCCTGGCGGTGTCTGCCAATACACACAAGCACATCCTCCTCTCCGCTTTGACCCAGACCCTTGCATTTCGAGGACCCTAATCTCTAAGCCACAGTTTCTTTTCTGCCCTTGGGCCACACCGCCTACTTCATGCATGTGAGCCCCAGGACTCCAACCCTAGACTTTCTGTGGAAGCTAACACCCCAGTACCTTCAGATTGGTGAAGAGACAGGTTTGGGGTGGTATTGCTCAAGTCCATGGCACAAAACAAGGGCCCAATAAGAGCAGCTCCAAAAAAGCAGCCATCCTGTATGTCTCATTTGGGGAGTGATGGGCAATGATTTTCAAACTTCCCAAAGACTTAGAAAAACTGAACGTAAAGTAAACTTAATCTATATATTTTTTTATAAAACAACTAGGTTCATTTATGCTTGTTCTTTATCATGACGATCCTTTCACGTCTGGGATTTTCAAATGCCTTGCCTTTTTCGTGCTGGTAGCATCCCCACAACCAGAATCTGCCTCCATTCTGGAGCAGGGATTAATTAAGAATTGACATAAATTCAATGTCCAGGGAACTCAGCCTCAATTCCATCAAGTCAGACCAAAGCAAACCAAAAAGAGAAATGCACTCGGGGAGAGGACTGTGAAAAACAAAGCATATTTCTTAACAATGTCACAAAACAATGATCCAAGGCATGGAGCGCTTGTGCAGAGTGCGTGTTTGGAGACTTTGTAGGAAATGCTGACACTGCTTTAATGCCAGCTGTAGGAATCGAAACCCAGCGGTATTTCCTCCTGGAACAATTGTCTACTTTCTTTGGATTTGTAGGAGACTATTAAGTAAGAGCAGCAGAAGATGCTGTCCTCGGGGGCCTCGAGATGGAAGACATGGGGTCGAGGAAAGTCCCATGAGGAGTTTGTGTCAAAGGGACCCCACCCCTAGTGGGCACAGAGTGTCTAGATGCCCCTCTCTAAGAGAGTAGATGCTTCTGTATGTCCCTTCTGAGCACCCAGATTGTGATTCTACAGAGAAATTGTGTTGCTCTTCTTAATGATACTTCTGTCAGTCATTGATTCAACGAGCACTTACTGAACATCTGCTCTGTGCCAGGTGCTGAGGTACTTACGGCCCAGCTAACACGTTTGTTAAGTGCAAGGTTGTTAAGTGCAAGGCCCTGTGTCCACACCTCACATTACCCAGTTAATCCTCAGGGCAATGCTGATGGGTTACCATTGTCCCCATTTTACAGATGAGGTCCCCGAAACCTGGAGAGTCTACACAATTTGCTCAAGGTCACCGTGAGTGTGGCAGAGAGAGAATTTAACCCAGGTACCCACCTGGAGAGCCCATGTTTTTAGCCGCTTCGCTAGCATGAGGACAACCATTTACCACGCCCCCTGCCAGGGGGCTCAGCGTACCATCAGAGAGAATCAAGGCAATAATATTTCAATACTGTCTGGTTGTTCAAGATACATGGTAGGCACCAAAAGCACAACATAAGGAAAAAAGCAATCAGTTGGACTTCATCAACACTTCAGACTTTTATACTTCAAAGGACACCATCAGGAAAGTAAGAAGACGATCCACAGAATGGGAGAGGAAAATGCAAATCACATATTTGGAACTCCTATCTAGATTATAGGAAGAACTCTTTATACCTATAGTCCATATAGCCTAATGATTAAAATCACGTATCAAGTAATAACAAGACAAGACAAGCAAAGGAGCTGATTAGGCATTTCCCCGAAGAAGGCACATGAATGGCAAAATAAACACATGAAATGAAGCTCACCATCATTAGCCATCAAGGAAGTATGAACAAAACCCCAGTGAGATGCCACTTCACACCCACCAGGGTGGCTATAATGAAAAAGACCGAGACCCCTGACAGGTGTGGCTCAGTCGGCTGGGTGTCGTCCTGCAAAGTGAAAGGTTGCTGGTTTGATTCCTGGTCAGGGCGCATGCCTGGGTTGCGGGTTTGGTTCCTGTCGGGGACATGCGAGAGGCAGCTGATTGATGTTTCTCTCTCGCATCGCGACATTTCTCTCCCTCTCTCCCTCCCTCTCTCTAAAAATAAGTAAATAGAATCTTTTAAAAAGACATAACACGTGATTGTGAGGATGTCGGGAAGTTGGAACGCTCATACACGGCGGGCGGGAACGTAAAGTGGTGCTGCTGCTCTGGAAAGCAGTGTGGCGGTTTCTCGGGAGATTAAACTCGGAGTTGCCATCTGACCCGGTGTTCAGGCACAGCAACGCTTAAACACGGATGTTCATAGCATATGAACATTCATATGTATAGGTTAATCTTCATGGAGCCAAGAAGTGGGAACCACCTGAATTTCCATCAACTATCGGATAAATAAAATGTGTTTCATCCATAAAATGGAATATTACTTGGCAGTAAAAATTAATGAAGTGCTGGTGCATGCTACGGCATGGATGAAATGTGAGGACATTATGCTAAGGAAAAGAAACCCATCATGCATGTTGTCTAATTCCATTTTGTGCGAGAGGAACAAAAGAGGCAAGTCCTCAGAGATGGGAGGCAGGTTAGCGCTGGCGAGAGCTGGAGACTGTTGGGAAGACTGGAGAGACTGAAAATAAGTATGGTGTCTCTTTTTGGGGTGATGAAATGTTCTAGAATTAATTGTGGTGATGCCTGCAAAACTCTGTGAATTTACTAAAACTGGTTGAATTATACACTTTAATTAGGTACATGTATGGTTTGTGAATTATTTCTCCACCATGCTGTCATTGTAAAAAAGAAATGTTGGTGACAAATGGAAGAGAGCAACTGGAAGAAGACGCCTCCACTGGGAAGGTCGTCATTCAGCAAGATGTGCTAAGGTGCCGGGGCTGTGCTGGGGGACGCACAGAGGAGCCAGATGCCACGTCTGCCCTTGGGCTCACAATCTGGCCAGAGGGCAAGGGGACTTCAGGGAACTGTGAGGAGGTTTGTATTTGGTAGGGCAAAGGGTGCATGAGGCCGTAGGGGTTCCTGGGAGAGGCGAACCTGACCCCGAGGGTTCAGAGTGAGGAATGCAAGGTCACCTCTTGGGACTGAAACTGGAAATAGACAACCATGTCGGAGAGCAGGGAGCTGCCAAGTCACCAGGAGCAGGACGAGTCCATGCCCCCGAGCCTCGGCCAGAGCTCATTTCATTGTATTGCCACGTCCACACCAGTGGCTCCCCAGGGCACGTTCAGGCCTGGAGAGCCAATCAAATGTCTGAAGACATTTTTGATTGTCACAACTCCAGGGGGAGGGGGGGCAGAGTGCTACTGCCAGGTAGTGTCAAGGCACAGGACAGCCTCCCAACAAAAGTGAATTATCTGGTCCAAAATGTCAATAGTGTCAAGAGCTTTAGAAATCCCGGTCTAAAGCAAGTAAGCATCAATCAACAGGGGGACGGTCAGCCGTAGAAAAGCTTAGAAAACGGAGAAGCACGGCAGCCAACTTCAGAGAGACCATTTGTTACAGGTTAAATAGTTTCTCCCACCAATCCCCAATTGGGGATTGGGGAAACCCTAATCCCCAATACTTCGGAATAGAATCTAAGTCAGAAATAGAGTCATCGCAGGTGTATTTAGTTATGATGAGCTCACGCTCAAGTTGGGTGGGCCCCTCATCCAACAAGGCCTGCATCCTTGTTAAAAGAACGTCACATGAAGAGACAAGCACAAAGGAGGGCGTCATGTACAGACGACAGTGGATGTCGGGGTGATGCACTGAAGAGCCAGGCAATGCTGAAGATTGGCAGCAAACCATCAGCAGCTAGACAAGAGCCATGGAATAGGGTTTTCTCATAGCCTCAGGAACCGACACCTGGATCTCACACTCCTAGCCTCCAGAACTGCGAGATATCAAATGTCTGCTGTCTAACGCCCGTGGTGTTTGGTTATGGCAGCCCTAGCAATCTGACACAGCACCTGAGCACTGTTTATGGGACTCTGCCCATCCCGGGCCCCCATGAACATCATCCAGCCCCTATATTCCCCTAATTCTGTTTCCAGGCTCACCAAGTACCAGATCATTATGATAGCCACTCCCTCCCCATCCCTGGGAAAGAACAGACTGATTGTTCAGCCCCACTATGCCAGCCCCGATATCTCCTGAACATGGACTGACAGGAGGGAATCTCTGTGTCAGAGCAGAGAGCCAGGCTCATCTGGCCTCACCCTCGGCGGGCGGTTTGAAGTGCACACAGATTGTGCACAGCGAGGAATGAGTGAGACTACCCACCACAATGCAGGAAGGAAATATTAGACGTTATTTGGAATTTTTTTTAATTACAAATAAATGAAGGTCCAATATTTCATGAATTCACTGACAAGAAAACCTGTAAATAATTCGTGAATACGTTTTCATGTATCATGGGTTTGTGTTTTAAAAAAATGCCAATGATGGCAGTGGTGGTCACTGCCTTAGACATGGCCTTCGATAACATGGCTGCCATTTCTCTAACCTGCTCTTGCCTGAAACTGATTCATAAAAGACCTTATGAGAATTTGGCTTCTCTCCTATGGGCTGTGAAGGCTTTCAGAAGGTTTTAAGTGGAAAAGAGATTGTAGCAATTCTGGGGGGAGATTAACAGCACAGTAATTTTTGTGGATTCTGGAACCAGCTGCATAATTTACTATCTGTAATATGTGTTTAACCTTGGGCAAGTTATTTGGCTTTTTAAGCCTCTGTTTCCCAGAAGGGAGGGGAAAGGAGGATAATGGGGGAAAGAAGGGGAGGGTCTAGTCAAAGACCATGCATGAATGACCCATCCGAGTGGACAATGGTGTGGGGATTGACTGTGGGAGCTGGGGGAGGGGGTGGGCTGGGTGGAGGAGGGCAAACTGGGACAAATTGGGACAACCGTAATAGAATAACAATAAAGCAATTTTTTAAAGCCTCTGTTTCCTCACCTGTAGACCAAGGCTAATCAGAGTAACTACCTCTTGATACTGTAGTGAGACTGTAGTGAGGATTAAAACAGACGTGGCATTCAGAGAGCCGCACTTAGGGCCCCGGCACAAGGTAAGCCAACAGTAAGGGTGTGTTAGGATTCTATTCTAGAATATCACTCTCTTGGGCCCACATCTCAATGTCATTCAGACCTCAAACAGCCACATTCTAGAACCAGCTCTTCAAATATAGGTGGAAGCTGCCTAAAAAGCAGTATTTGAAGATGCAGAAACTCTTTGGCTGCAAAAACTCCTGGTTTACTCAATCCTGGGTACAATGGCTTCGGAGGCCTCTGATAACCTGCAAAAGCATGTCTGGGAGGCACAAGCCATTATGTGTGGCCTTCGTGCGCACGCTTTAAGTCCAGGCCTACCACGCTGCAGTGCTCCGAGCTGTCTTTTTTCTAATATGGTGGACTGTAAATCTAGTTCCTCCTGAAATGCCTTATCTTTTTTGTTGTTGTTGTTTACTTCTAAGTATTATTACTTCCTGGCTTTACACCACAGCCTTGGGGCTGTACCTGCCCCATCACCAATCAGCATTAATTGGATTTTGAAATCCAAGTGAAAAAAGAAAGGCAGGTGGTGTTATATTCTTCACCACTCGACTTCTATCTGGTTTGAAAATTGCATTCCTCTCCCCCTCAGAAAATCCAAGTCCTTTTCCCCATTTAAGAAGGAAGTATGTGCAGGTGCTAAATTTGCTCTTGTAGCTGCACCAAATTACATTCAAGATCGCCATCTCCTGGCCAAAGTTGAAAATGAAAAGAAAAGGAAAGAATCAGCAGGTGCCTAAATGGTCTTGTCTTTAATCAGGGGCTTATCTACTTAACCATGAAAATGAGCTTCCCAGGGTGAATGAGAGTTGCCCAATTTGCGGAAACTGGGTGTTTATTTTTGTAGCACAATCTTCCAGATGCTTGCATCCTGCGTCTTTTACAGTGTGTAGCATCTGCTTATACTGCGTCGCTGGTGCATACGATTTTGCTTAAAGACCCCTCCTGGATGCTAAGGGGTATGGCAGGAGCTAGGTCTCCCAGGTTTGAAAATTGGATTCAGGGATCTAGGAAAGCTTCTGGGTCCAACCTATTAGGACCCAGGAATCAGATACAAGTATGTTTTTATTTCAATAACATACTATCCCCCCCAAAAAAAAACAATCATAAGAAGATAGGTTTAACTTGGATGATACCATATACAAGCAAGAAAATGAATGAGAACTTAAGCAATGTGGTCAGCACATCTATGGCTATCACTCTGCTCTTTTTTTTCTTTTTCTTTTTTTTTGTAATGCCAGTGTTTCTGCAATAATGAGATATATGTGTTCCTGGGAGACTGGGGAAAAACACACATTCTTCAAAATGGAAAACTAAAAATAACAAGATTTATGGAGAAAATATGATTTAGACAGACAATTCAAAGCATTGCAACTTTGTAACCATAGCACTAACAAAAGGAATAACAACCTTTATTTAAAAATACCAGCAGAGTTTCAAAAGACTGCTCATCTCCTAATAAATAAAAATTCTGCAGCAAACAAAAGCTTTGCTTTAACAAGAAGAAAGAAGGAAAGGCTCATTTGATGGAAGGCAATGTAAAAGAAGCTGTAATCCTGACTTGTGCGGGTAAGGAACCCAAGGGCAGGTTCGGGAGCCCCACCCAGCAGGAAGCACTCCTCCCTCGGAGTTTCTGGCTCAGCTAAGGCAAGAGGGAGCGAAAGTGAGTGCTTTGACTGCTCTGCCTCCCTCCTCATCCTGCTGTGTTCCTGCACTTCACCTTCACCTTCGGACAGGCTGGGAGCATCACACATGAGGCAATGCAACTTCCACATCTCACTGACATCATTCCCCCACTTTTCAACCACATCTGAGCTAATTTATGTTAAAAATCACTCACAAACACACAAGTGTTATAGCAAAACAGACTGAATGTGGGATGCATCCCTGGCACACATTTAATACTAACCCCGCTGAAAGGATGGATCTGTCAGCCCTGCTTCTTCCTCTGGCCTGCCTCCCCACAGCCTCGATGTTGGATTCACAGATGTCCCCACCTCCCAGCCACAGAGGCCCTGTCAAGGCTCTGGGCTCCCAGGCTTCAGTTACGTCCAAGGTGCAACCAGGTAGTTAGCAAGACAGTATATCTTTGACACACTCATTTGGGTTACTAGTGAGTGAATCCAAATCAAAATTGTCTTAAGAAAAAAATATATTTTGCTAACCTAATAAAAAGGCCAGATGTAGATGTGACTTCAGGCTTTGCTAGAGTCGGAGGCTCCAGTTTAGTCCCTGTCTGTTTTTGCCACCTTCACTCTCCCCATTCTCTGCTTCCCTGGGTAATAGTGTAGTTATTTGCCAGGCCCTCTCCCACTGACTGGCACCTGGTTCCTCTCACCACATAATCCGTGTAGCTAGCTAGCAATCCCAGAGGAAAGAAAGATTCTCTTTCCCAAGAATTTTTGCAAAAAAACCCAAAAGACCAAAAAACTCACAACCCAGGAATTGTCTAATTGGCGTGGCTTGATGCACGTGCTCCCCACCCTCGCCCTTGTCCACCGTGGTTGGAGGATGAAGCCCCTGCCTGGCCAGGCCAGGGCTGTGGGCTGACCTTTGGATTCAGGGGCAGAGTCTGCCCCATCCAAACGCATGTAAGCGGAGAGAGAGAAGTCCCCAAAGGAGATTCCGGCCTGGTACCTGGCAAGGGGGAGCGGGCAACCCAGACACCCATCTCCTGTGGTGGTCCGGCCAGACACCCGTCTAGTAGCTTGTGAGGTTTAGAGAATCTGGTTTCTGGCCGACATGACATCTGAGCAACACTGTTTACCTTGGACTTAAACAAAGGAACAGAAAAGGATGGATCTGGCCTGCCTGTCTATTTTGTTTGGCTCGATGGTGCCTTCTTTTTTTTTTTTTTAATTGGGTGCCAACAGTTTAGAACTTGCAAAATTTAGGGCTGCTCTGAAACTGGAGCCACACTGTGTCCATATCCCACATGGCGACAATAGGCTGAGCTGAATAGCGGCTTCCCCTTTACTGAACGGTCCTCTCCTGTTTCCAGCTGGCCTCACTGTTCCCTGCGCTTTTCCATCCACCCCCAGTTTAGTCTTTTGTCCCCCACCTGGCCCCTGGAGCCATCTGAATTTGCAGTCTGCCATGTGAGTTTAGCTCTGGCCACCCAGGCTCTGCAATGGCACTTGGCAAGTGTTCCCTGGTCAGCAGGAGCTGGGTGAGGTGCCTCCTGTCCCGCTGTGCTGTCCTATCATTACGAAGCTTCTCACATGCTTGAAAGTGAGTCGATGGTCAGGAAGTTAACTAGCAGGTAATTGATGGAGATAGTTATTCTAGATATTCCCCCAGCTGTAGGCAAATGAAAAAGTGAATTTTTCTCTCCCCTATTCCTGGAAGAACAGCCAAGCTTTTGTGTCCAAGAGATCTAAGTGACCTTCGCTTGTAGGAGAATTAACAGGCTTTTGTTTTCAAGGGTCTAGTCACATAGAACCTAGAGCTGGATTGTTCCAGAAAGTATTCTAAGGGCTGCCAAGAGGGTCAATGCCCAAACCAGAAAATAATTACATTTGTTGAGACTCAAGGATAAAGGAGAGAAGCTGGATTCATAAATGACCTTGACCTTCACCTCACCTAAAGTCCCCCAGAGAAGAGCAGATTTCAGTATCTGCTAGGATTCCTTCTACTGCGAAGGACAGAAGACACAGCCTAACAGGCTTAAGATGGTAAAAAAAAGATGAAGGAAGTTGGGTGATTTATTGGTTAGTTACTAATTTCAGGTATGGTTTGATCCAGGGACCTAAAGTATATCCTGGGGACTATTTCGATCCATTTTCCACATTTCATGTCCCTCTCTCTGTTGATTTCATTGTCAGGAGCCATGTACTCTCCCCCCAGCCGCTGTCTCGGACAACAACAAAACACCGTCATAGCTTCACGAGAGAATACACAGGGCGGGGCAAAAGTAGGTTTACAGTTGTTCGTATGGAATATAAAACAATAACTAATAAGTAAGTAATACAAAAATAAATTCTACATTTCACGTACTCGCAACTGTAAACGTACCCTTGCCCCGCCCTGTATGTGAGTTACTGACTGGGCCAGTCACTACAGCCCTGAGACACAGAACTCTACTTAGCCAGTCACGTGCTTCTCTGAAACTGGGAGAATCAGGCACTATAACCAGAAGAAGAGGGGACAGATGCTGAGTAGCCGAAACCTATTTGAGACTCCAAGGACACTGGGCACCAGGAACCAGGGCTTAGGAATCTTGGCAAAGGTCTCTCTGTCTGAGCTTGTTATAACATGCCCGGGGCCACTGCTTCTGAATGGATCCCACAGAACGTGGACAAGGCCTGCCAACAGCTGCATCCACTTGCAAAGAGCCTTCTCTGGGGACGTCTTGTGCAGTCAGTAGGCAGGAAAGGGGTGCGTGCAGGCATCTACACATGCACACACGTGTGCAACACACGGGTACCCACAATGATAGTCTTTGCTTTTCTTATTAATGTTTGCAGATAAAGAACTAAGCCAAATCTCCTTGTTTGGGAAAGTGATGTTTGTAACACCCAAATAACCACAGTCGATTCATTTCATCATACAGACTTTTTGCCTCTTATCTACTGTCTCCTTCCTGCAGTTTCTTAACACCCACAACTGTATTCCATTACGATCTCCTCTGACTTCTTTCATCTGCTCTACGTCAACTCTCCCCAGAGCTCCTTCATCACCAGGCACTACATTTCACTGGCCACATCTGTCTTTGTTCTGCCGGCATTAAAGCTCATACCCCATGCAGTCCTGGCTGATTTACAATCTAATCCTAACCTACAGAGTCAGAGGAGATAGTTACATCCCTTCCAAAAGCCTCTTCATTTAGGTTAGAAAGAATTATGTTCATATTATGTTCATTTATGTTGGCCCCCCAACCAACACTATCTCCAATCAGAGAATTTTAATATGATAATAAATATATATGACAAGCTCTACATGTGGCACTTAAGAACAGTATTTTTTAAACTTTTCTTTTTTGCTAAACCCTCAAATCCCATGTCCTCTTATTCTAAGTTGGTTTGAAATTTTAAACCAAATATTTTGCCCTGGCTGGTGTGGCTCAGTGGATAGAGTGCCAGCCTGCAAACCAAAGGGTCTCCCGTCAGATTCCCAGTCAGGACAAGTGCCTGAGTTGCAGGCCAGATCCCCAGTAGGGGGTGTGCGAGAGGCAATCACACATTGATGTTTCTCTCCCTCTTTCTCCCTCTTTTCCCCTCTCTAAAAATAAACAAAATCTTAAAAAGAAAAAAAAAACAAATATTTTGACAAAAATTAAACCAAAGAAAGGATACTTTTATATCACGCTCTCTCCAGAAAGATTCTGAGCCAGTGGGCTGGGAGCACATGCCTAGCCCTTGCACTGTTTCAAAGCGTCCCCTAGCCAAGAGGGGAAAAGCACAGACTTCACGTCAGTGCACACAGAGGTTCCATGGGTTTAACACTTTTTTAAGCCCTTTATGTCCTTCAGTAAAACTCTACTGGCCAGTGTCACATTGGACAAGTGAGGGTGGCCACCGATCAACTAAAGCCTCAACCTTGTGCATTCCACAAATAGGTTGCATGTCTGTCTGTACATACACACCCACATGCATATGTACATATACATATAATTTGTTCACTCACTCAACAGGTATGTATCCAGCACCTACTTGTGTCTGACACTGCTGTGTCAAACAGCAAAAACCTCTTTTAAATGAATCTCTTGGAAAGGAAGAAAACACTCACTCTGCAAGTTTGCACTGGAATATTCCGTCTTGTGCTTAGACCAGCAACATTTTTTTCTTTGCTTACCGTTGAATATCTGCAGGCTTCGTCCCCAGCTCCACAGTGGGGGCTTCTATATAGCGCTTCAGACCCGATGGGGAAGAGGCCCACAGGGTCCAGTGGAGGAAGTCAGTGAGCACAGAGTGGGGTGGGGAGAAGCACGCTTGGGAGCATTTAGAAACAAACATGAGGGAAGCCAGCATGGTGTAGGAGACCCAGGAATGGGAGACTCGTTTATGGAGAGTTAAGCGGGATTAAGTGGGCTAAGCCTGGAAGAGAGGAGACCAGTTAGGTCATTGATGAGAGGCCAGGAGTGCTGGTTGGATGGATCTGGGCTACGTTTTGCAAGCAGCAGGTTGGAGATTGATCCCCTGATTTCCATGGTGAGCACGCCGAGTGGGGAGCCACGCCATTGGCTGAGATAAGGGATGCACAGAGAAGAACAAGTCTGGGTGAGAAGGGAACAAAAGAGTGTTGACTTGAAGCAGCTGATTTCGGTATTTGATTTCCATCTGCTCATGGTCACAGTGTGTGCTGTTAGAGGAAAGTGCAAAGGCAGGCAAGAATTTCGATCCTGGCTGTAACACCTGCTACTTGTTGACCTTGGGCAAAGTGAGTGACCCCTTGGTATAACACCTGCTTACTTTGCAGGGTTAAATGAAATAAAGAAAGTGAACTGGATTGCTTGGCTGGGTCCACAGCCAGGACTTAGCAAGTGAAATCAGCTGACACTCTACCCCAGTATTTGTCTGCTGAAATCAATAATCGTGAGAGGATGAGAGAGTGTGTGGGGGGGGAGGGGAGTACAGAGGCCCCTGGGGGTGGGGAGAGAGGACAGGGAACATGAGGGAAAAGGTGTGAGAAGAAAATGCTGGAAGGTTCCTGGTCAGTTTGAGGGACAAGTTTTGAGTCATCCCCAGCCAGGGGTGGGGGTAGAGGGTAGGAAGTGGTGGAGTGGGGAAGGGGCAATAGAGTCACCTTGGGTGAGAAGTGGGGTGAGGGTGGGGAGAGGGAAAGGGCAGGATAAGAAGCCGAGGACACTCTGTCCTTTAAGACCTGTGTGCTGCTTCAGGAGCCAGGTGACCCAATGTGACTCAGCGCTGGGGCAGGGGGACATTCACACCACACCTGAACCCCCACTGAGGGTGTAGGGCACCACCCACAGAGGACAGACAGCTGCACCTGACAGAGCTGTGTATTAAGCCCAGGGCACCATTAGCAGGGACAGGAGGGTTTGCAGGCACCACACTGCATCAGGGATGAGAAAATCATGAATGGACTCATCCTGAGCACAGGTGAGCAGGAGTACCTGGGGTGACTTTGAGACCATCTGGAACTCCTTGGTGAACAGATGGGACTCACAGCAATCAGGTGTGAGGTTCAATGTTAATTCAGTCATATTTTACACTCTCAGGCTGGCACAGCCAGGAGATTTGAGTGGCCAGCAAATGGCAGGTATGGCCTCTGTGGTTCCCCCACTCATTCCTTTGTCCTTTTTACAATAAAAGCCCCTCTAGCCCAGATTCTACAGTCTTTGCGCTTCAATAAGAGCCCTCATTATTTTGCCAATTGACATTATCTTGCCTATAGCTCCTCCGAGTTACACTATGCATAATGTGCACATATGTTCTCTGTTGCCTGGCAACACGAGCAAAAGATGATATATGAGGCTGAGTGAGTGAGTGAGTAGAGATGATGATGTGCATTCATTCATTCAGCAAATGTTTGTGGAATATGTGCCAGGTATTGTGTTGGTTCCAAATCAAATGGTATATTTATTTCAAAATAAACCTAATAGTAGAACTGGCATTTTTCCTTCTGTATCATACATTTTACCTTTCATATGAGATTTTACTGTTGGAATAACTAATATTTACCACTGACACCCAAGCACACTCCCCACCCCAAACCTTAGCCACTGCTGGCTAAACAACATAATAGCATGCTTTCTAGCATGCTTTCCTACTTTCAAATGTCATTTGCTCTTCAAATCATGGTTGGACAAGCTGTCCCTCAAGTGGGTAACTGAGGAGCATGATCTAGGCTCAGACACAATGCTGGGATGAAGTGGTGTGAAAATAACTCTGTCCCAAGAGAGCTTTACCCCAGTCGGGAAGGCGAGAGACATACCTGAAACAATTACATTTCCCCAAAAGAGTCAGACCCCTCCCAGGCACTCAGTAGGACTACCTTTCTGGCCCCCTTGTGGAGAGATGGGGCCCTGTGATAAGTTTGGTGTCACTCTCAGGCCAACCACTTAATTGTCCACACAAGACCTTCCAGAACCCTCTTTCCCTCTTGCACAATGACCAGCACTTCTGAGCTGTGGCAGGTCCACCATGTTGGGCCCCTGAGCATTCACCATGAGCAGAGCCCCCTGGCCAACCCATCATGGACACGTAGCAGGAATGAGAAATAAACCTGTTTTTTATTTTAAGCCACTGAGCGTTGGACGTTGCTTCTTACCAGAGCATAATCGGGGCCATTCTCACTGAAACACTAAAAGGATGAAACGGCCTAACCTCTAGAGCACTTTAGCGCATGGGGGGAGGATATTAAAGAACTGAGACTAACAAATGCAGTGGTGTTTTTTTAAAAAATGGTATTCCCCAAACTATGGGCTGCCAAGCTTGACATTGACTCTGCAAGAGTCTAAAAGGAATAGCTGAAGAGAGTGGTCTGTGAACACTTAGAAAAGAAAGGAGAGACCATAGGAGTCGGTGTGGTTCAATGACAATCGCAACCAACTCACTTTCAGTTGCTTTGCAGGCAGGTTTTATATCAGTCAGGGTGTTGGCAGGTAGCAGTGTACTCAAATTATGATGTCTTTCCAAGAGAGCTTTATAGAGGGACTATGCACAAAGACTATGCATGGCAAAACCACAGGGAATTGTACAGTGCCTGGGCTAGAGGAGTGGGGATGTCACCACCCCTAAGTTCAAAGGGGCGAGAATGCAAACCTGGAGGTGGAGTGGCTGTATGCAAACCACACCCTCTTCGATGGAGGGACTGGCTGGTCTGAAGTAATCTTGTATTAAGGGAGCTTGGAAAAAAAAATATCCAGCTGAGGATTATAAGGGAAATTAAATATGCATGATATACCTGGACTTGGGTGGGGTATTTGACAAAGATTGTTCAGAATTTCTTAAGGAAGCAATATAGGTCACGCCCACTCCTGTGCTCCCACAGCGCCTGGAGTGGGTGCCCTGGAGTGGGCGGTGGTCAATGTAATTTTCTCAGCATGTTTTTCCACCTCTCGTCTGGCTACAGCACCTTCACATTCTACAAGGAATGTGCCCCATCCTCGTGTTGGGGATGTGGTCAATTTCCACACCTTGTCTTCCCCTAATTCCCAACTCCGAAGGGTGGGCACCTGAGTTAGTCAGACTGGAGCCCTGGGAACAGTGTTACTGAAACTAGTGAAAAGGTGCTATTTTGCCTTCGGTTTAAAGTGCTGAAAAGATTTAAGTTTGGGGCAATGGGCAGCCACCTCGCCTAGCCCATCAGAAGAAGCTATTTATTGTAAGAGTGTTTGTGTTGCTCGTACAAAGGGGAGCACAAAAAAAGAGAAATCTAAAAGATGAAGAAAAACTGGATAATACTTTGAGTTTCTGGAATAAACTGTTCCTGAGGTCAATCACCTCTAAATTTCTCACTTACATGATCCACTTACTCCACTAGCTTTTTCACATTTGCTAGTTAGAGCTAGGTTTCTTTTGCTTTCAACAGAGACCTCTGATTAATCTACCTGTATCATTGAGCTTCCAACATTAACCTCATAGTGTTACCAAGAGTTACTTATTGTAATACATTTCAATCTGATTAATAAAGGCTAGTATAGTGATAATATCAACTACTATTGTTGAGTGCTCAGTAAATGTCCATGAAATGAATGATTGTCACCAAAGTAAATGAGAGCCTTGTCAAAGTCAGGGCAGGGCCGAGCTGAGGCTGCATAGTCCTGTGTCCTTCTGTAGCAATTTCAGTTCCTGCCTGCCCCAGCCCCCGCATCACATCTGCCACAACAGGAGAAAGGACAGGAGGAACACAAAGGCCACATCTGTGTCTTCCCTTTGCCTTGCTCCGTTGCCTCCTGCTCCCTCAAGCTGCAGTTTTGGGCTTTCCCCCAGGTCACATGCAGGGAGGGGCTACGGATATGAGGGAAAGGGCAAGGCTTTCCATAGATAATGTTTTAATACAGCCTTAGGACCCTCTGGGTGGCAGGGACCAAAGTACTGGTTCTTCCTCTCATGGAGCACTTTTGTGGGTTTCTCAAAAGAAAACCCTTTAGGGGGTCTCTCCCACTGCACACCCTCTGCTCTGGCAGACTGTACCCTCGACCCCTCGGCCCCTGCTCCTTTGGTACGTTTCATGCAACCTCTCTGTACTGGCACAAGGTCCTCTGAGCTGGCTCCTTCAGGGTGACAAATGTCCCTGGAGAACATGTCCCTTGCCCTGCCCTAAGTACAACCCACCTCATTCACACTGTAGCCTTTGCTCCTTGCTCTGTCTGACACCAGGCTCAGTCCTTGGCTTCTCTGGGCGCTAGTCCAGCATCACAAGTTGCCCTTACATTGGTCCAAATTGGAGGAAGGAGACTACCCTCCCCTTCTCCATAGGTAGGGAAAGAATCACACAGCACTTCAATAACTCTTTTCCAAGAAACTCTCACCCCCAGTTCTCCTCCAAACCCTACCTCCTCCTAAAAATGCTCTAGATGTTGATAGCGGGTGAAGACCCCCAGTTAGCAAGACCCACCTACGTGGCCAAATTGCTTTCTGTAGAACCTCAGCACCCGATGGGGCGGCCACTGGCCACACATGGCTCTGGAGCACACGAAGCACGGTTGGTCTAAGCTGAGATGTCAACGTCTTAGCATGAGTAAAAGAATGTAGAATATCTCAGCAACACTGATTTTGCCCCTTTTACCTTGTTTTAAAATGTGACTACTAGAAAATTTAAATTGCACATGTGACTCATTCCATTTCTGGCGGACAGCGCTGCACGAAACTGTGTGGGCCCGCGGCCTGAGGGCCTGGCCCAAACTCTGCGACAGGAAAAGTCCAGTCAAGAGTGTTATGTAATGTTTGTAAATCCCCTGGGCCTCCACCTGGAACGTGTTAAGCCCTTAAGGGTTAAGCGGGAGACTGGAGGTGGAAGAAAAAGAGGCGTTCTTTTGGTAGTGGCTGGTGTTACTGATCCGATTTACCTCCCTTTACCCATCTGCACAATAAGAATAATAACTGCAGCTCTGCTGACGTCACAAGTCGCAATGCAGTTTGAGTGCATTAGTGTGTGTAATTTAAAAGCTCTTTAAACGGTAGAGAGCTGCATAAACAGCGGTTGTCACGGTGGCAATTACCATGGTGGCTGCGGTAATATCCTTGGCTCCTTCCAGGAGTGCCGCCAAAACCAGCCTCAGGAGCCCGGGTATCAAAGCCGAGCGCTGGGTCGCCGCCAGGTGGCAGTGGAAGCCAATCTGCGGTCTCCACCGGTCGCCCTGAAGCGCAGCCCCGCCCCACCAAGCAAACGCTTTGCTTCCACCAGGAGCCCGGGCGAAGTTCCTTTTGCATCTCAAGCTTGATGTTAGGCACTGGGATGCACACAACAAAGCTTCTTCGGCATGGTCCAGCCCTTCAGGCCCTGCAACTTAAGGAAGGAAATCGACCCCCAAACAACCTATTGGTGGAGATCCCTGCTTGTCGGAGGGAGGGATGGCTGCCCAACTGGGCCAGAGAAGTGATGTTTGAGTTGGGTTTTCTTGATGGAGGACTTCATATGGAGGAGTGGGAGTGGAGAGGGGCATTCCATGCAGAGGACCCAGCAAGTGCAAAGAGCACCTGATGCGTTTGGAAATGAATGGTAAGGGGGTGCCTGCTACAGGCATTTAGAGAGTGGAGATCAGTGAGGTCAGATGTCCAATGTGCAGGACAGAGTGGTCGTGTGTGACGAATTGTCCTGTCCTGACATGGCGGAAGCAGTCCCACTGAGGACTGACAGTCTGGGTGGGTCAGGGCAAGCGTGGATGTGAGATGTGAGGGGAAATATAAAGGAGAGCAAGCTGAGAAAGCCCTCATGGCTAGACTATGGGCCTAGGATCCTCCTGCAGAAGACTCAGAGCCACTGAATGTCTTCTCATCTGCAGGGAAAGAGCTCGCACTGTTGCTGAAGCCCAGCAGGCAACCCTGCCAGACTCTGGAGGGAGAAGCTGAGTGGATGTGCTCACACAGTGCCCAGGTGTGCTCTTGAGGCTCACCCCTCCTCCCCACCGGCCAGGGGCTCAGATCGCAGCTGCCCTGGCCCTGGCCCCAGCCATCCTCCTTGAGAAGCTGCAGATTAGGTTTGGACATAAGCAGGCACTTCCAAAACATGTGCCAAATTGTTTTCGCTTCCAAGACCTGGTGCCTCCGCTCCCTGAGGGCCAACCCTCATTCTGTGGTGCTCCTGTATGTTAAGTAAAAGTGGCACTACTGCATTGTCAGAGTCTGTGCTCTGAGTGTGGATGAGGGTCTTCGTCCCAGGAGGGGACCGAAGGCTTGCCTGTGAACGATTATAAGAGCTGGCATTTATTAAGCAAGCTACTTTGAGTCCGGCATTGTCCTGGATACTTTACATCCATGATTACACTTCATCTTCACAGTAGCTCATTTTACAGGTGAGAAAACTGAATCTCAGGGAGGGTAAATGAGTTGCCTAATGTGCCCAAGTGGCAGAGCCAGGCTTTCAACCCTGATCTGTCTGACCGTAAAGGCCTTCACTTTTTCCCCTACACCAGCCTGTTCCTCTCAGTCATGAGGACATGGTTGTCTCTGGAAAGGGACCCAAGGCCAGGTAACCCCCGAGCAATAAAGACAGGCACCTTCTCTCAGCAACCTAGGCAGGCTGTGGTCTGCAGAGGGCTGCAGTGGGTTCCCTACAGATGGTGTGGTGGCTCCTGCTCACTGGTCTCCAGGCCTCAGTTCAGATGGGGCCCAGAAGAGCTGTGGAACAGAGGCAGGAAGGGGAAGAGAGCTTGGGCAAGGTATTATCCTCCAGGGCTGCCCAAGGCTGCCTCTGGCCATTCCTAGCTTTGGGCTGGTACCTTGTCTGCACAAGAGTGTATTGATTTAGTGACCTTTCCATGGGGAAGAGGAGTTTGCACCTGTGGAGGGAGGAAGCACCTCAGAGAGTTACTCCTCTCTCCTGGGGTACCAGAGAGGCCCATAGCTCACAGCCGTCAAGAGCTATTGAACAAGCCAGATCCACCACTCTGTGTGTGTGTGTGTGTGTGTGTCTGGGTGAGGGTTAAGTCTTTCACTGTCAGAGAGCTATTACCCTGCATGAAGAAACAGGAGAGTTCAACTGCTATTGGGACTGGCCTGTGCAGGTCTGCTGTGTGGCCCCGCCAAATCCCCTGAACTCGGGCCAAGGAATCCACCAGTCTTTTCATGCATCCACCCACCCACCCATCCATCCATTTATCATCTGCTATGTCCAGGCACTGTGCTTAACCCCAGAGAGAAAAAAAAGGAATAACAATAGTCTTGATTCTGAGATTTTGGGGTTCAGTTATGGGGAGACTGGAAATATAAACCATGTCCTCAGTCCTCAGCAGCTTGTGAATATAAATGGGGACCCATTAATTCAATTAACTTACTCAGCACATTGTATTCCCTGCACTGAGGGCCTGCAGTGTCCCTCAAGTATTTCTTCAAGTTCCCAAGGAGTACTTGACATACAGTCATGAACCAATCCATCAGTCTAACCACCCATGACCCCTGCCCTACGGCCCACCCGAGTTGTCCCTCGTCAGGTGTTCTGTTCTCGTAACTGAGTGAGGGAGCCTCCACATGCCAAGCAAGGATGGTGCCCTTTCCGAAAAAGCCATGGCTCCCAAACCAGGGCTGCCACAAGACCATACACCTTCTGTGCAAAGCAGAGAAAACTCTCCCTTGCTTTGGGTGGACTTGAGCCCCACTCCCAGCCCTTTGTCCTGGTTCCCATGTGCAGGTCACAATCTGTGCAACCAAACATGGTAGGGCCAGTGCCAAAGATGCCCCCCAAACCTCTAGGCCTCAGGGTGCCAGAGTGACACTGGGTTCCAAGCCCAGGAGGACAGAAAGGCCTCTCCTCATGTGTGCATTGGACTTTTGTCACCCGGGGACCCTGAGCTAGTGCTGCTTCAGCCCAGAGTCTCACAAGGTCTGTGACTCACAGCATTTTAAGGGGCTTGGCAGAGAATGAACAGATGCCTCCTATGAACAGAATCGAAGAGGGTGCCCAGTCCACCAATTCTGACTCCCACTCTAGGCTCAGCTAGAATACTCTCTTGCATGAGTAACTACTGTGCAGCGGTGAAAACGCTATCATACTTGCAAGCACAGAGGAGGGACATGTAAACCAGACAAGTGTGTCTTGGAGAAGGAACAGCAGAATTGAGCCTCAAAGAGTGAGTAGGGAAAAATTAAAGTATAGGGATGACATTCCAGACAGAAGAAACTGCATGAGCCAGGTTTCCGAAGTGTCAGCTTCATGCTGCTGGAGCAGGAAATGCAAGGCAGGGAGGGAGAGGGGGACCCAGAGGAGTCAGCAGGAAGCAGATCAAAGGTGGTTTTACAGACTATGCTGAGGAGATTGTACTTTATTTTAAGGCAATGGGGAGCCATTGAAGGTGTCTAGCTGAGGAGTGAGATGATAGGCTGGGTGCTTTGGAAAGATTGTTCCGGTTACGTAGAATGAACTTGAGGAGTCCCAGGAAGGAGGGAGTTAATCTACTCGAGCGAATGTTGGGGTGATCAGGCTAAGAGGTGAGAGGGACCAGAGTTGAGCAGTGGAGGAGGAGGAGGAAGCGGAGAGAGGCAGAGGGGCCAGGGAACTGAGGAGGAGGAGGACTGAAGCAACTTCACAAGTAGAGGAGCAAAGATGCCCTCCAGATTTGACTTGGGCAACCTCACGTGTTGAGGTCATTAGCTAAGCCAGGAGAAGGAAAAATTCGAAGTTGGGAAAATGACCGGTTCCTTTTTTGAACTAGGTACATCTTTGAAGGTTGACAGGCAGACCTGCAGATTGGGATCTGAAGCTCAGGAGGGGTGTCTGAGCTGAGGATGTAGATTTGGAATCAGCGGAGGGGAACCCATGCCTGTGAATGGGTTGCTGCCAGAGAGCACCTGAAGGCAAGGAGTGCTGAAACAGAGCTTATGTAAACAGAAGGAAAAGCAAGCACTGACCATAAAGGAGATCGGGAAAACCCAGGGTGGGATTGTGTTGGGGAAAGCCAAGGAAGGGGAAGAGGGTGGAGGAGAATGAGCAGTCAACAGTGCCAACCGGTGCAGAGTGGTTAAGTGAGATAAGGACTTGCTGACAAGAATCCATTGGCTGTGTCACATGCTGATGTGTGGGTAACAAGGGAGTCGCTGAGAGAGACAAGGACTCCTCTTTCAAGATTGGAGGTGACAGGAGAGAAACAAGAAGGCATTAGTGTGAGAGGAGCGGGCGAAGGGAGTTCCCCTCCCTGGATGGGGTACACTTGAGCAGGTGACTAGGGGAAAAGGAAGGAGGCAGACACAGCAAGAGATGAGAGAGAATCATTGATAAATAGGCAACCTGGAACAGTCAAGGGGAGAAGGGGGTTGGCAAGGAGAGATCCTTGCATGGGGGTGTGAGGGGGTGGAAACGTAGCTTCTGAGACTCAGGGAAGGGGGGCAGCACTGAGGGGGAATCCGTAAGTGAAGGGCATCCTGCCTGAGGCACCCTGTTATTTGGGGGAAAGGAATCCGGACCGACGTAGGACAAGTGGAGAGAGGAGAAGGCACCAGGTAACCACAGCAGGAGTGGGCAGAGCAGTTCACCAGGGATGCTCAGCCGACTTGTGCTTTGTTGTTTTATTTCTCCCTGCAGCCTAAGTACAAGACAGTTTGCTCCGGCAGAAATACAACAGCCTGAGCAATTGTACTAAGCCCTCCACTTTCTTTTTCCTTTCACTTTTGTCCAAAAGGCAAGTATCTTGATGAACCTTAAGCTGCCTTTTTCATATTCAGCAAGTGCCAGGACTTTAATGGAAAACCTGAAATTAGCCAGAAATAATATTACTGCTGAGGCTTCCAAAAGGCGTGCTGAAAGGCCGCCTTCTGCTCCACCTCCATAGGCCCCAGTCAGGCAATGGCTGTTGGAATGTTGGCTGGAGACACCAGGCTTTCCGATGACCGTCTTTCCTCACGGCATCACCAGATCTGCTTGCGTGAGGAGGTGGCATAAGCAGATATGTTTCAGAGATGGGAACTGTGTTCTGCAACAAGCAGAGAAAGTGATTCCCAAGTTGAAGAGCTCTGTAGAAGAGTTTGGGGCTTGTCTCAAGCTCCCCAAACAGCAGAGGCCTGGAAAACCATAGCTGCAGCCGCTTGGAAGGTCTGGGGCACCTCCCTTCACTGGGAAGACAGTCGGTCATTGGCTCTGCCAGCCTCCCCTCTGTTGGCCAGACCACCTGGGTCAGAGTTGTTCACGTGAAGAGTCTCCAGGGCAGATGCCCCGTTTCTCTCTGATCTTCCTTTCTCATTCAGTGTGATTTTCTCTCTTTGAAGATACTGATGGGCAAGCCCCCAAGTCAACCCTTTAATGCAGCCTCCTCCTGGGCTGGGGGGAAGCAGGGAGGAGGACCATAGGAGCACAAGAGAATAAGGAACCATGAAGCAAGTTCACCTGAGAAAAAAGAAAAAGTGCCCTCGCACCCCAGGAGGAAGTTGATCTTCCCTCTCCACTGTCTGAATCTGTGCCCCTCTTGACCTGTCAGACACCCTCACACCACCACCATTTCCAAATTCACTGCATTTTCTCCAGTCTCCCAAAGTTCCGCTGGAGCCTGTACCCAGACATCTCAGGGCTTTGGACCAACAGAACTCCCATAAAGCCCCCAGCCTCACTCTCCTCTGCCCATCCCACACCCCAGGCCCAGGCCCGGACTCTTCCTTTGGCAGCTACCGCCAGCCCCAGCTTTGCTCATGGCCTTATGGCTGGTGCTTCCTCCAGGGGCTGACTTCTCAATGCCTCCCACTTGCCCGACATTGGCTCTGGTCCCAAAAGCAGTGGGAATGACTGGGCTACTAGCAGAGGCCCTGCTGCTGTGGGTCCAATCACCTGCTTGAGTCACACTGAGGGCTGCTGTACCCCTCGCGACATCACTCCCACTGACTCTTAAGGTCCTTGATACAGTATTGGAGCCATAGTTACTTTCCTAGCACCTGACCAAGAGCCTGGCACAAGAGCCTGGCCAATATGGGGGTACACGCAAGGAGAGGGTTAGATGGACAGATATATGGGTCAATGCCCTTCCTGCCCACTGGGGTCCTCCAGGTGACCCCTGCCTGGCTTGACTCCAGTGAGGCTCCATCACCATCTGGGCCTCACTACTCCCAGTTATTTCAAAAGAGAAGTCCCGTTTGGCTCTAGAAGTTCTAACTAGGAGCTTAGGAAGGTATTTATGCAAATCCTTGAGGGGTAACAGATATACTCTTGAAATATGAATTTGAAGCTTAGGTGTCTGAATTGAGGATAGGGATTTGGGGTCATCATAGGTGAACTCAGGCTTGTGGATGGGTCACTGCCAGCGAGTGACCCTGACTTCTTACATAAGAAAAATTAGCTGCCAGCTGGGTTTTGGGTATTTGCAAGTTGAAAGCATTACTGATACAGACCTCATGCCTGAACTGAAATGTGCACGATGGGTGAGAGCAGGCAGAGTTTTGCAGGTAGAGAGACAGCGTGATAGAGAGATTAGAATGACAGTAGAACAGTGAGTGGTTGGGGCATGGGGAGGAGAAATGTGAGGGATGGGAAGTCGTTGTCCAGACCTCCCCCCCAAGCCTTAGAAATTGTGTTACACAGTACAGACTGGATCCTGGAGGCAGTGTACAAGTGCGAAGTCACTAAGGGGTTTGAAGTGCAGGGGCTCACACAAGCAGGTGTGATTTAGGAAGGTCACTCTGGCTACTGAAAAGAGCATGCTTTGGAGATTAACCAGACTGAAGCATGGGAATAAATTAGATTTCACCAAAATCCAGCAAAGAGTTGGTCTCCAGCCCACAGTGGGAGCCAACGAGGATGGAATTTAATATATCCCATTACTGATGGGATACAGGAAGAAAATTTGGGGGGGGGTGAGAAAAGGAGGTGCAGGTATGAGATAATTTCAATTTTGGATAGTGTTGAACACTCTTCCAGAACTGAGCTGGTCTTAGGGAATGGATGCATTATATGGAAGTACAACTTCATTCCACTGTCTGACATACAACGGAACCATGCATGAGTTCTGGGAGGCAAAGAATTTGCCTTCTGGATGTTGATGAGCTGATCAAACCCATGAATTGAACCACCTGCTCCACAGTGATACACATGAAAAGGCAGGGATGATTCCTGTGGAATAACGGTGTGCCCACACCAGGTACCGGTGCAAGTAGCAGCCACCTTGAAAGAAAGGAAGGCATGCACATTTTTCCAGGACCAGTCAGTAGGCTTTATTCCACACCACAGTTGGGATCCTGAACTCCACCTGTGGAAGGTAGCAGCCTGCCAAGCTCTAGACACGGAGCTGTATCCAAGTCCAGACAGTTTCAGGAAGGGACTGCAAAAGCATGAGCAGGGCTGCGGCAGCCAACAAGGGACAGGGAAGCCCAGGCACAAGCAACAGTAGAGAGCTGCAGGCGAGGGGAGGAGGCAGACGCGGGGGCTGGAAGAAACGTGGAGCTGTCAAGAGCAAGATCACCTACAGAAGCTGTGCCATGTGGTAGATGGACACCACCACCGCCGAACCGGAGCCCAGGACTGACTGAGAAATAAATGCTCCAGCCCCATCCTTTCTTCTCCGGTCCTTGGCACCTGTCAGTGCCACTCATTGGCTGAACCCACCTGGAGGCCAGAGAGCATTGGACCCAAATGTGTCATCCACAAAGGTCAGCTTGCTGTGGCAGAGAGCGGTGTAAAGAGAGGGGAGTTGGTCTGCAGGGGCAAAAGATGTGTATTCAGCGCAGGAACCTCCCTCTTAGGTGGAATGGGGGGGCACCTCCAAAGGGCAGGCTATGAGTCAGAATTAGAAACTCAATTTAAATGACACTAGAAAGTTCTAGCCAAGGACAATTTTTTAAAAAATATTTTGTGAATGTATTGGCTTAAACTGCAATGGAAAAAAATAACAAGCCTGGGGGTGGGGGCACTGGCAACTGGGTGTGGAAACATTGTATGTTCTTTGAAAATAAGGACAAAGCTGTGTGGAATGCTTGGAGCAGCAAAGACCCAAATCTTGAGCCAAGAACCTGTGTTTTAACAATTTCCAAACACATGTTAGTACTCTGCAGTTTCTAGTTGTGAGACTCTTCTGAAGATTTTTGATCGTTGGAGCCTCGTTCAAATAGGAAGACTTAAAATATATTACATATGAGAGTGAAATGGTTTCCCTTCCAGTTCAGTGAAGTGGGAGTTTGTTCCTGGGGGTAAACAAAGAGGGTGAGTTGTCTCAAGGTGTGGCTAACAAGAAAGTCTGTTAGGATGGATGATTTGGAAACTGACCATCTTTAAAGAATTCTTCTGCCCATGGGTGAAGTGAGAAAGTGGGAATTTTGTTCTTGGGTGGGGAAGATTTGAAGAATCCTCATTCCATCCCAGTGAGTAAGAGCTGTGGGTTGCAGAAAAGCCACAGTGGAGACGATGCACAATTAAAGTAATATTAGCATTGCAAGGGGAGAGAACTGATTTGTTTTATTCAAAATACCCAGAATATGTATTTATTAATGATAGAAATGTGAAAGAAATATTAGAAATGAGAAAATCATAGTGTAAAATCAGAGAATATAAGTTGGGTCGCATTAATATAATTCTAACATAATTCACTGCACGGTTTGGGACTTTTTATTGATTTTGAGGGCCTAGTTACTTAACATTTGCTGTGTGCCACTTTGTATTCATTTGATCATTTAATCCTTACAACCACCCTCACAGGTAGGCATCTCCCACAGATGTGGAATCTGAGGCTGAGAGGTTAACTGACTTATTCATGGTCCCACAGCTGGTTAAGTGGCAGTCAGGTCATACATCGTCTCATAGAAAAACTAGTGTTCTGCTTCTCTGTCCTTATGGAAGAGTTTTGTTAAAATAATATTTTTTCATTTTAGAAGTGACCGGGTCCTTGGGCTCTACAGTTACCATGGAATAGGATGTCAGACATGCAGATATGGAGTACTCATTGACAAAAACAACCAGAATATGCTTGTACTGAAATGTCAGTGGTATTTGCTGAAAATTGCTAAAGAATTGCAATTTTGCACACTTCTATCATCTACTTTTGTCTTACTGGGTAAAAATTCTGGGATGTTTTCTTCCGAGAGGTGCCCTGAGTTTGTCAGATCACCCATAGGCCTTGTTTATAAACACATGTGCCTGGTCCGCACCCCAGACCTCTGCTATTAAAAGGCCATTGGGTGGGGCCCAGGCCTGTGTGTATAGAGCTCCTCAGATGACCCCGCTGCATACTGCTGGCTTAGGGGAAGGAAAAGAAAACCTCGATCATAATTAGAATCACTGGGGAGAGAATTTTCAAAATTCTGATCCCCAGTCTTCTCCTTAAATCTTAACTCATCGGAGACTCTGGGGTTGGGTCCTGGGAACCTCTGTGTTCAAAGTTACCTAGTTAATTTTGATCATAGGCCAGACATGGAAGGCTCTAGTTTGGAGGTTAGCAGAAATGAACTCTGCAGGTTGCTTTGCCCAGGGATACGCATCATCCAGGGAGAAACAGGACTTAATTGATTTATGACCTGATTCTTTGAAAACTCTAGCAAGACTCCAAAGAATGTGAGCTCCCCCGAGAACTCATCTAATTTAAATAAGCATGTTTGACAATTTCTTCCTGATTACTTTTTAACATTAATTATTTATATTTCAGGTAAGGCTCTGCCCCACCCCACCCCCCAATATTCTTTCTCTGGTAGCAACTTTTACTTGCTGAATTACCTGGCTATATATAAAAGGAAAGCCAACTGAGATATTAGAAAGTATTTCCTATACACATTACTGTATGACATTTTTCCCTTAAATTCAGTTCATTTAGGAAAAAAATGTAAGAGATCAGGTCATTTCAAGTTCAAAATCTACTCAAACTTAATAGGAATTGGAGGCACTTTTAATTTTTGACAAGTCATTCCACAGCCTATAGTGCATTATGAGCATGCAAAGGCCCAACTGCCCCCCAAACCTCATTCCTTAGTCATTTCAGCTTTTAGCACCAACAACTTTCCTTCCTCGCTGCTCCTCACACTTCTCAGCCTTCACACGTCCTCTGTGGCTGGAACACTTCCCTATCCCATCACTTCTCCCAATCAGACAAAACCACAACTCAAGTGTCATGTTGGTATGAGCTCTTCCCTGAAACACTAACCAGTAAATCAGTCCTCTCTGCTTTTGGTATTTCGGTTTTTAAAAATGTTTTATTAAAATTGTATTTCCTTACCTACATTAAGTCATAAAATCCTAGCAGGTAGCCAGTTTCATATTCAGTTCTGGACCACTGAGAAGCTTAGTGTGGTGAGTGATACAAACAAACAGATCACTGCAGTATAAAACATAGTGCCTGACCCATAACAGGTGCTATTTGCTGAATGGATGAATGCTGGATTTTAGAAATGAAAGAGCCAAATAAAGACATTTTAGCACATTTCAGAGAACTACTTTGAATAGTCCAGAAACAACTGTGTTCCTAAGTGAAAAGCAGTACAGTGTGGTGGACAAGCGTAGCTTTGGAGCTAGGCTGAGTTCGAATCTTGATTCTGCCACTGTAACATGGGGTAAGTTATATCATTTGCCAGTTACCAACCTATTAAACTTGGGTAATAGAAGTGCCCTCCTCAAAGGACTGCTGTAAGGCCTGAATGAGTGAATGCACATAAAATGCTTAGGTGGTGCCTGGCATGTAAGTGCTAAACAAAACGTTTGTTAATGTTATTTCTACAGTGTACAAAGTACAAGACTGGTTTTCCTCGCAAGAAACCCACAACCATGTGGGGAGAAGTAGCAGAAATCTGTGAAAGATGTAACATACAGCAGAAAATTAGGTATTAAATGTCAAACAATTAAATATTGATGAAATAAATACACAATCTCCTGGGACAACTATTTTAAATAAAAGTACATTCATCTGCATGTTTAAGTTCATGTGTTGTTCAAAAATAAAGCTAAAAAAGCTGCTCTAGCCCTAGCTGGTGTGGCTCAGTTGGTTGGAGCATGACCCGAAAGGTCGTAGGTTCGATTCCCAGTCAGGGCACATACCAAGCTTGTGGTTTTGATCCCTATCAGGGCCCATAGGAGAAGGCACCCAATTGATGTTTCTCACTCACATCGAAGTTTCTCTCCCTCCCCACTTCCCCTCTAAAAGCAATGAAAAAAATGTCCTCACATGAGGACAAAAAATAAAAAACAAAAAAAGCAACTTTAATACTAGGTTGAGTTATATGGAATTATCTGTATAGGTCAAAGACTATCAAATACTAGCATTTTTATTTAATTCAAACCTAACATTTTCTAATCACACCTTGCTCACAAAAACTGAAGGTAAGCTCTCCAAAGATTTATGAGAAGAAAGGGGGAGGAGGGGAAGGGAGGAGAGGGAAGGGAAGGGGAGGGAAGGGAGGGGGAGGGGAATCTCCATCCCTCTCTTCTCTTCTATAAAATTACAGGTATTGTCTGTGATCTATGACAAAAAAGAGGAGAAAACACTTATAGATTTATTCATTTGAGTTCAAGCCTACAGTAAACATACTAAACTCATACTTACCACTTTATGTTTTTCTAAATAATTTATTTGAGAGCCATCAACTTGCAAAGGAGCACGTCAAACTTAACTAATGTTACTCAAATTTTTCTTTAATTAAGAAAAACCAAAGAAATTAGTTAACAATTTTGCACAACTATGCTCAATTGACAAAGATGATTTGTTTAAGAATCTTAAGGATAGCAGAGATGTATTTTTTTTTAAAAAGACAAATTCATTCTAAGACTAGAAAATACTTGAAGATAAAAATATTAATTCAATAAGAAAATATTTCATATTTCTTTTATCAGACTATTAATTTAATCAACCCATTTCTATATCAAATTATGCAGCACACATTTCTGTCTCTAGTCTCCCATGAAAAAAGTTAAGAGTTTTTCTCAAAATAGAGCAAGTCAGTGCTACTGGTTTTAAGTCAGGGCTTGGAGTCAGCCCAGAAGAGCAAGCTGGCCATTTACACTCACCTGAACCTCAGCCTGATGTCTTCTCCTTTTATATAGTCAATCTCTATTCCTAATGAATGATCCTTATACTTACTCAGTAAATAAAATGCTATTAAGTGTATCTAAAAATTAAAGTGATATTCAATGTGGAGGAGAGTAGCTGGAGCCTAATGACACCCTGGCAATCTCATCTCAGCAAATACATAAAAATAATACTTTAACAAAAAGTATTCATACTGTCTGTTTCCCCTAAAATTCTATGTAAGAAATTTAGGATTAAATGAAATTAGGATACAAGAAGTAATGAGTGCACCTGAAAAGAGGTAAAAACTGTAAGTGAGGACTGCTTCCTATAATCCTAACCACATTATCTCATTGGTAATTTTCAGGATAGTTATTGTAAAAATACAACAAGTACTATAATGAAAATATAGGGATTCATTTATTACTTTTGGTTTACAAACAAAGGCACCCAATAATGCTACTATTTACTTCTTATAGAATCAATTTACATTTAAAACAAAAAGCAAAAAATGCCCTGAACTAGTTCCTATAGACAAACACAAAAAAAGGAGTGGGGGAGGGAGGAGAAATAAGATTTTTCCCTCCATGCTTCCAAGCTTTATTATACAGATTCAGAAAGTGTTCATTTAAGCCATCCTTAAGTCAAAGAATGCATTGCCATGCTTCTTTGTGCTGAGTTTAAGGACATATTAATGTTGCCAAGTCAAATTTAAATACAGTCACAACTGACAAATGCATGTGACAGAATTATAAGACTCAAAGTGAATGGGGGAAAAAAACAAATGTTTTACAACACAGCTTTATCAAATAAGTTATATGAAATGTTGAATTTATGTAATTTAATAGGCTCTCTTGTTAAAAATTGAGTATGTGTAGAAATTATAATCAAATTGAACTAAAAACCATTTCTGGCAAATGACAATCATAAATGATTCCCAAAATCTTTTAAAATTTGAGTTAAGCTTAAAGTCTAGTTAGTGGGGATTAACAATCTATGTGTGCTTTATACTAATTTTAGAACTTCAACTTCTGGAATGGCACGTTAATTATTCATTAGCTTTCTTTGGAAACTAATTCTATTAAACACACACACAAAATTAATGCAGTGGCCTCAGCACCCTCCCAGATAGCATTTAAGTTAGATTGCAAGAACCAGGATACAGTTCAAAAGACATACACCCCAAATGTATTATTTCACATGCCTGTCGAAGTTGCACCTGATTTTTTTCAAGATATAAAGACAATTCATCTGATTCTCAGTATATTTGGCAGGATTATAAAAATCATACAACTGTGAGCATGTATTCAACACATTATGGAAACGTATTTGGGGAGAGGGAGCACTCAATGTACAGAGCATCCATATGTGGGCCACTTTAAATCAAAGGCATCATCATTTATTCTGTCTTTAGACACTGTCACGGTCTCTCACACCTTATACAAAGTATGGTCCTAGACCAGAGACTTCAGTGCCATTCCAAAGAATTTGTATGTGTGTGTGTGTACACATATATACATACTTCTTTTAAAATAATGCTTAGAAGTTTTACTACAGAAAAGCTGGCTTCAACATGGAAGCATTTTTTAAGAATATACACTTGCATGGAAGAAGGTGATTTCCTTTACGCTTAGTTTTTTCACAATAACAAAATAAATTTCTTATATGCTGCATTTAAATTGACAAAGAAAATTAAGATGTAAAGTTCTATATAACTTTTTGTATTGTGAGCTGACCTCATTAAACACATTCAAGATATACTGTTGATGATTTAAATATAGAACTTGATCAGCTAAATTAAAACATGTTATACTGATCAATCTGTTAAACCAACTATATGTTAAGATAGTAAGGAGAGTTAACTACTATTAAGGTTTAAAGGGAATCATAATGTATCATTAAAATATACATTAATTTTCTTGCTATTACTTGTTTCTATAATGCATCTCTTTTAAAGCTAAAACCACATGCAGAAAAAATAAATGATTATCTTCAAACTAATTCAACAGCTTGCTACTTTATGTGGTATGTAAATAAAATCCTTTATTTAATTTTATACATATTATTTTATGCATTTTATTTTTCTTGAATGAATTCAGCTCTCCAGGTCAAAAGTTAGTATGTGTTTACACACGTGAGAACATTTTCTTAATGCTATATCTATCTGCAAATATAGTCTTCCGTAATAATGCACTTTCAGTTTTCATTGGAAAGACAGCATAAGCCTTTTTAAAGTCTTATTAATTAATAAAATTTATAAAGGGAGGAGAGTACAAGTATGGTGAATCCCTCCCCAACACTCAAGAAATCCTCCAGCTTCAAAACACGAATGGCATCTCACACAGGACTGATTTCTATTTGGTTAAAACGTTGACAAGAAAAATGTATTCTTACTTTTGGATGCTAATAGTCTTATTTAATTCATTTTCATTTTCCTTCAAAAACCACATAGCATATCTTGTTACGGATTTTCAAACCCATTTAGATCCAGCAGGATCTTTAGAATAATATATAGCCTTCTGATTATGAAAGCAACTGATTGCTTATAGAAAAATGATATGCATCAGACCTTTAATCACAGAAAGAAAAATGATAACATGTCTTTCATGTCTGAGACCACTCAGTAACTTACAGGATGATGTGAAAATAACTTGGCTATAATTTTAACAAAATTTCAACTGATGAAAAAAAAAATTAAACACTGAAGAATCAAATACCTACCAACTTAGCTAGTATTCCTCTCCAAATAAATGCTTTCCATTGCACTAATTATTAAAATTAGAAATTCACTATATGTTAAGGCATATTTTAATTAATGTGTTCCAGAATTGCACAGTTATACTGGTCAGTGTTCCCACATCCCCACTCCTACCCTCACCCCACCCCTTTTCCCAAGGGATCAAAATATTAGGTCATGGTTTTTGGTGGCTATTGCAGATCTGAGCTGGCATACCACAGTGTGTTCACTAGATTTTTATGAGCATAAACATTAAAATGTTACATAAAATGTACTATAATTTACTCCACATTCTAAGATGGTTTAATGTCTTGACAAAAGGTGAGATGACTTGAGTACATTTTACATTTTGTGCATTTAGACCACCATATATGCATAGATGTTCTAATGCTAAATTCTTTTCTTCAGTATCTCATAGTGCTGGATGCTCGGAAGTACGACAGAAACTTGTAACACAGACTAACCACAAAGTACCAGATGTTTCTTGCCATCTGTGATCTTGCAATAAAAATGCGCCAGATTAGGATCACAAGGATAGTATTGAAACCATAACGTATGTTCCTCAACCTGAAAGCAAATCGAGAGATGTATTAGGCAATGTTTCCTAGAATAAAATATTGTTAAATGGCACATAATTAATGCTCCACTTGTAACATAAAGTTCAAATCCAAATTAATTTGAAATTTATTTTAAAACTATAAATCTTTAAGTTATAAAGTTAGCAAAAGTCATACCTGACTGCTCATACTCTGGACTGCAGTCCATTAAACAATGTATTTCCCCTATTAACAATGAATTACACAGAGCTTTTTTTTTTTTTTTTTTTTAAAGAAACATCGACTTACTGCCCCACTTGTTTATGCATTTATTGGTTGATTCTTGTATGTGCCCTGACCAGGGATCGAACCTGCAAACTTGAGGCAACAGGACAATGCTCTAACCAACTGAGCTAGTTGGCCAGGGCTCACACAGACCTTTTTTATAACAGTATATTTGAGATGCAAATTTGTTCATTCAGCAGGTACTGAACATCCATTCATGTGCCCAGTACTGTGCTAGGCAGAGAGCACACTGTAGGTAAAACACAAATGTCCCTTACATATTTGGAGTTTTTTCCTTCCTAAAAAGGTTTGTTCATTATGTACATCATCCTACAGACAAAATAAACATTTTCTGTGACATCTTTAGCTGCGTACAAACTGTCAAACAAGTGAACTTACTCCTCCTATTATAGCTGATAGTTACATGATCAAAGACCAACTGGACAAGAACACATTCATGAATGAAGCATGGCACTAGCTCTATATAGGACAACATCTCCATTCTCTAAGTAACATGTGCTTTATTTATCTCACTCGTGTTTCAAAACACTTTATGATTTTTAAAGTGTTAGAAAAGAATGCAAACCTTCAGATATGCAGTAATGTTACACACAGTCCATTAACTTCAATAGGCACTGTAAGATAGGACTACAATATATGAACAATTGGTACAGACAAAAGAGTTTTGAATTACATGTCAAAGGTCACTGTTCTGGTTTGTTATGCCACTTAATACAATATGACCTAGGCAAACACAACTTCCCTAAACCTCAGTTCCTCCTCACCTATATACCTAACTGTCCTACAAAACCTCATAGAGTTGGAGGCACAAGAAGATTAATGTGAAAGTCTTGAAAACTGCCATAAAAACTGTATTAACTAAACTACAAATAAAATAGATTAGCATTAAAATTTTAACGGCATTTCTGAATGATGGATTAACAGTGATTTTGCCTCTTCTATTTTCTGTGTGGGTTTTTTAAAAACAATTTACATGTTTTACTTTTATAAGATACTAAGAGGAATAATTATAACTCTTATAAACAAAGAAAAACTCTGTATCGAATGATGTATTATTATATCTCTTTTCCTTTCAAAGATATATTGGATAGGGTAAAAAAGACTTTAAATAAATGAACTACTTTTAGTTTAAAAAATATTTTTATTTTCTCCTAATGTGTTTACTTCTTCAGGAGCAATATAACAGAAGATAATGGTGATTTTTAAAACTGAATTATACCTGCACATTGTGCTAAGAAGAGTAAGTTGATGAAGATATCAAGTTACAACAATATTACGCTAAATCAATACTACCAAAGTTCTAGTCCAAAGGGAAGCACTTTTCCCAAATGCAATAGATTATTAGCAGTATCTTTCATTCACTAGAGCAGCTTACAAAAAAACTCTACTATTTCATAGGGAAGAAAAGAGGAAATCAAATCCATGTAAAACTTACTTGTTCAGATGTTTTCTAGCTGCAGGGAGGCCAGACATTTCTTCATTCAAAACATATTTCTTAGTTCCCATGCAGTAGTTCTCTATGTACTCTGCCCAATGTAACTGCCGTACATCAATATTAAAGGTCTACATAAACAAAAAAATTATTGGTTACTTTCTTAAATTTTTAACACTAGTCAAAAATTCATGTTTTTACTAAAGGCTAATTCCAAAGGACATGATTACAAAATGTTTACCATATTAACTTTTAAAATCTTACCGCTATTCACAAAAAAGTTACTCCTATTCCACACCTTCCATTAAACACAGAAACATCTGAGAAGATAATCTGAAAACTCATGTTAGCACTTAAAGAGTACATGAAGTGTGAGGGAAAAGAAGCCTGCACCATCCAAGAAAAAACAAAATACAAAAGATAAAGTCCCATTATCCAAATAGATCTGTGTTCCTGATTACTTTATACATGTATTAATGCACTTATTTCTGATTTGTCTGCAGTATCTCCTCTCTTCTTGAACATCGTGTGTACCTGATAGATTAATTTTCCTAGAGAATAGTACTGACATCAAGAGAAAGAATGTTACAAAGCTGGTTTAGAAGTTTAGACAACAGTAATTAGGCCATCTGCTGAAAAGGAGAGAAATATCTATAAATAAAAAGCCTTAAAAAATGCTATTTCGTGACAAAATAAGAGGGTCATGCACTACTCAGTGTTCCTTCATACATTTGGATAAAGATTACTCACTATATACCATCACTCACTTAAACACAGTAAGTTCTAGACAACCCCCCACCAAAAAGCTGCCATAAATCAATCATTAAAGTAGTATCTCACCTTAAAATGGAGACTTAAGATAGAACATAGGAGGAGGACATACATATGTATGACTGGATCCCCACAGAAGAGTGAAAAAGAATGCAACAAAAGCAGTATCTGAGAAGACTGGCTGGAAATTTTCCAAAAATAATGAGACATCAAGGCACAGATTCAAAACTCACATATACTATATGCACACACACATACGCACACACCTAGGCATATCAGAGTAAAACTGTTGAAAGTCAGAGAAAAATTTTAGAGGACTTCCAGCCAAGATGGAGGCATAGGTAGATACACTTTGCCTCCTCACACAACCAAAACAAAAAATAACCAGAACTGCCAAAAAATCAAACTGTATGGAAGTCTGACAACCAAAGAGTTGAAGAAGAAACTTCATCCAGACTGGTAGGAGGGACAGAGACAGGCAGCAGGGGTGGAGAGGACTCGAGGCAAGGTGGCAGCCAGAGGACCAGGCAAGGCTGCGGCTTGAGGACTGGGCAGTCCCACATTTGGGTATGGATAAAACTGAAGGAACAACTGAGGAGCCAGACAGAGCATGCAACCCGGGGTTCCAGCATGAGGAAATAAAGCCTCAAAACCTCTGACCAAAAAATCTGTGTGGGTTGGGCAGCTGGAGAAACTCCCAGCTTCATAGGAGAGTTCATTAGAGAGACCCACAGGGTCCTAGAATGTACACAAACCCACCCACCCGGGGATCAACACCAGAAGGGCCCAATTTGCTTGTGGGTAGCAGAGGAAGTGACGGAAAGCCCACTGACAGCTGAGCATTGTTCCCTCTCAGACCCCTCCCCCACATACAGTGCCACAACACAGTGACAAGGGTTGCCCTGCCTTGGAGAATATCTAAGGCTCTGCCCTTTACCATGTATCCAGCAAAGCTATCATTTAGAATGGAAAGGCAGATAAAGTGCTTCCCAGACAAGGTAAAGCTAAAGGAGTTCATCATCACCAAGCCCTTATTATATGAAATGTTAAAGGGACTTATCTAAGAAAAAGAAGATCAAAAATATGAATAGTAAAATGTCAACAAACTCACAACTATCAACAACCAAACCTAAAAAAACAAAAACTAAAACAAACTAAGCAAACAACTAGAATAGGAACAGAGTCACAGGAATGGAGATCGCATGGAGGGTTATCAGCAGAAAGGGAGAGAGGAGAGAATGGGGGAAAAGGTAGAGGGAATAGAAGCATAAATGGTAGGTACCAAATAGACAGGGGGTTTCTAAGAATAGTATGGGAAATGGAGAAGCCAAAAAACTTACATGTATGACCCATGAACATGAAGTAAGTTGGGGGAATGATGGTGGAAGGGGGTGTGCAGCACGAAGGGGAATAAAGGGGAGAAAAAAATGGGACAACTGTAATAGCATAATCAATAAAATATATATATTTTTTAAAGTTTGAAAGTCATCAGAAAAATACCATATAAATTACCTCCAGAGGAACAACTAACAGTTGACTGCTCAAAAAAAGCAATGGGAAGCCAAAGACTACAAGATGTCTTCCAAGTACTCCAAGAAACCTGCTGACATAGAATTCTACACCAGCACAAGTATCTTTGAAGAGTAATGATGTTTCCAGAAGAATAAAAACTGAGACGATCTGACATCAGTGGAAGACCCACACTAGAGAAATTATGCTAAAGGGCATTCTTTAGGCATAATGAAAATGACTCCAGATTGAAGTCTGAGATGGAGAGGGCAAAAAAGAATAAAATGACAATTATGCAGGTAAGTCTATATGAATACTTATTGCATAGACTGCAATGAGAATAATGGTTCTGAGGCATATAACACATACAGAATTAAATATGTAAAAACAATAGCAGATAGTTGTTAGTCCTTGTATTTTCCGGGACAAGGTGGAATTATCAATATTATACTTGATGCCGATAAATTAAGAAGAGATGGTGTAATCTCTAGAATAAGCTACTAAAACAGAAAAAGAATATATTTCTATATAACTAATACAGATGGGAAAATATGAAACTGTAAAAATAACCAAAGAAAGCAAAAGAGAACTTAAAACAGGAGGGATCAATAGAAAGCACTGAGTCAGATTTTAAACCCCAAATTATCAGGAATTATATTATGGATTAAATCCTCCAATTAAGGGTCAAAAATTGTGAGAATGAAAAAATCCATATGCTATTTATAAGAGGAATAATTGAAAGATAAGAATGCAGAAAAGTTGCAAATAAAAAAATGGGGAAAGATATACATTTTTAACAGCACTGTATGCAAATGCCCATTTGCCCAAGACCCCTCCAGAGTATGCTGACAGTTTGCATTTTTTGCAAATCTGCTAAGTAGTAAATATCTCATCTAGTTTTAATCTGTATTTCCCTTTTTACGAGAGATGTTGATATCTTTTCACATGGTTAAGAATCATTTACAAATTATTTTTCTGTAAACTGTTCATTTCTCTACCCCTTTTTCAATAGGATTAGTGACATTTTGGCCATTTCTATACAACCTTTTCATATAATGAAATGCATTATATCTCAATGAAATGCACTGAGATACCATGACAGACCACTAAAGTGGCTAAAATTAAAAATTAAAGTGCCAAATGTTGGGGAGGATGTAGATTAACAGGAAGTCTCGTATACTGCCACTTGGAAGGTAAACTAACACAACCGCTTTTGAAAACTGGTGTTATCTACTAAATTGAATATACAAATACCCTTTGATTCATCTATTCCATTCCTAGATATATATCCTACACAAATGCGTGCATATAGTTCACAGAAGAATTACCCACAATAACCAAAAACTGAAAATAACTCAAATGTCTATCAACAAAAGACTTTTTAAAAATACTGTATATCGTTTGTGTAAAGTCAAAAATAGGTTAAACAGTATTAGAATTCAAGACAGATTAGGAGAGACGAGGTGATGACTGGAGGGGTTATGAGGAGAATCTTTTCTGCAGGTAATGTCTATTCCTTCACCTTTAGGTATTAATTTTCTAATCATCCATTGGAGCAGTATATATTATGCACTAAAATGCAGGATGGGAGGGCAAAGGGGTGGTGGAGGAAAGTATGGAATCAGCAGAAGCCATAAATCTTCCAACCTGAAATGATCTGCAGGACCCTGTTAACTTAGACCTTCTGCTTTGAAGGCTGCAGGTAGGGAAGAAGACTGGTTATAAAGCCTACGGCCCCATAAGTTAAGGAGTCATATTGAACATTCATGCAAAAAGGTAAGAATCCAGAAAGTTATATGCTCAGAGCAAGGTAAAAAGGAAATAAACCCACCACACACAGAAGTGGGCAGAGGAACAGTACACTTGAGGACTTCTGCTATGCAGAACCAGTAACCAGTAGAATGGTTATCTGCACTATCCAATACATTAGCCACAAGAAGCCACATCACCTCGTGGACACTTGAAATGTGGCTAGCCCCGAACTGACATTGCTGTGAAGTGTAAAATGCACACTGACTTTCGAAGGTTCAGTGTGAAAACTACAAAGTCAAATATCCTTTAAATAATTTTTAAAATTTTAAGTAACTTTTAAATTTCTGCTCAAATTATATATGTTATGGATATACTGAGTTAAATAAGACATTATTTTTAAAAATTTTAAGTGGGAAGAGAAAGGCAACTGGTATTGAAAAGATTTTTTTAAAAATCTCCTTTGAAAAACTGTAATCATAAGCCAGCCCTAGAGTCTATTTAAGGCCTGTATTTACCTGAGTTATGCTAAAAATCTAATAGATATTTTAAAATCATCTTGGCTTGTTAATACTACCTAGCTTGTTAATGCTATTAGTCACTAGGCTATTGGTGGAAGCAAAGGTAAATCCTTATTGGAAAACTGCAATTTCAATGTAGGCCTCAAAAAATTCCCATAAAAATCTCTAAGGAATATGAGTTTACAGTCAAACACCAATAAAAAAAACAAAGAAATAAGGTGCCATGAGTAAGACCAGGCTTAAACAGAGAGCAGATAAGAGACTGTACTGCATGTGGAAGTTTGAATGATCTGAAATCCAATTTAAAACAATGTTTAAGATGTTTCAAGGAAAAAGTTCTAAAGATATTTAAGAAATATCTAAGATTTAAAATATAAACTGAACTTCTAAAAATAAAAGTAACTGAAACTAAAAATTCAATTGGGTGGTTTACACACAGCTGACAGACTGGCACGGAACTTTAATAAATAATCTAGATTTCAGGCCAGAAACAAAAAGATACAAAACATGAAATTAAAGTTATAAGACCCAGAGGAATGATCTAACATACCCTAAAATTTCATAAGATAAGAAACAATAGTTAAGTATTTTCCTGAATTGCTAAAAAACATCAAACTTCAGATCTAGGAAGACCAACCAAAACAAGATAAAAAATTTTTAACAGTCTTTTTATTTTGTTTTTATTTTAGTGTTGTTCAAGTGCAGTTGCCTGCATTTCCCCCCACCGCTGCCATCCCCACCTCCCTCCTGATTCCACCCCCCCTTGATTTTGTCCATGTGTCTTTTATGGTTGCAAAATAAGATAAATTTTTAAAAATTATACCCACATTCATAGTAAAACTGCAGAACATTAAGCACGGAGAAAATCTTTTCAGAAAGAACTAGGTTTGACAGATCACCAGAAAGGCGGCAGCAATTTAGACTAACTTTTCAATAGCAACAACATAAGACAGAATATGAAAAGAAAACTGCCTTTAATGCTTAAATCATGTTACAAAAACAAGGGTAAAATAAACATGTCATACAATCAAAAACCTAGAGTTCACTATTAACAGACACCCTGCTAAATCATATTCTGTTACTCTGGGTATATTTTTTCTTTTTTTAAGATTTTATTTTTTTATTTTTACAGAGAGGGGAAGGGAAAGAGAGAGGGAGAAAGATCATTGTGTGGTTGCTTCTCAGGTGCCCCCCACTGGAGACCTGGTCCACAACCTAGGCATGTGCCCTGACTGCGAAATGAACCGGCCACCCTTTGGTTTGCAGGCCTGTGCTCAATCCACTGAGCTACACCAGCCAGTGCTACTCTGGGTATATTCTTAAGGCAGAAAGAAAATGATCCGAAAGAGAACATCTGACAGTTAAGACATTAGTAACCATATATTTAAATCTAAATAAAACTGAACAAAAATAATCATTTAATAGAAAACTAATGTATAACCACATAGCCTGATGGAGGCTGTAATCACAGCTAAAACATTTTAAGGTCCTGAATATCACTGAGGAAGAGGCTACAGAAATTGCTTAATTTAGACTTTGTTAGGTATGCACATTAAAATATCTAAGGTAACCTCAAAAAGAAAACACACACAAAGTTAAAGTTTCAAATTAACAGGAGAAATGTGGAACGCTAAAAAGTAAAAGAGTACACAAAAAATAATTTCTGAGAAGAGGTTTTTCTCAAAACTCAAAGAAAACAAAGTATTTGGGGGAAAATGCTAAAGAAGCTAACATTCTCTTTCAACCTGACATTAAAATAAATAAGAAAAAATGAACATTTCAATCATACTTTAAAAACAGCTCTGCCACAGCCAAATACTTACACCTTATAAATTCTAAGGTAAAGCAATTTTATTTCTCACCACCAATTATGACTGAAGCTTTTAATGAGAGACTATAAAAAGATCAATGACTTTCTTGTTGCATAATGGTTGTGAAAAATACGCAATTACTTCTCAGCTTGCGGATGACTGTCTAATTGGTAAGCCACTTATTTACTAACATAAAGCAGAAAATACTTGCCTTTTTATCTTCAGGATTTAGTTGATTCATTAACATAATGACATTGTCAGTATTCCAAACCCAAGAATTACTTGTGAAATATTCGAGAAACACCATAGCTCTGTGAAGACGAGTTATTGTTTTCATCATCCTGTATTGTAAGAAAATGAGATTCATATTTTGCATAGATTAGAAAATAATCTTCATCACCACCCATGGATCAGTTTTTAAACTGAACATTAACAGTAAAATCATAATACATAACTCAACAAATGTACCAAACTAACAGGTAATGAGAATATTTCTGTAATTGGGAGAATATTTCATAAAAAAATTTAGAAGAAAAAATTTTAAGCAATGGTAAATGAATTTAATACCACCTCAATAAAGGTCTTCTGATATATATGAAATTAATTTTCAAAGGAAATACAATGTTTTAAGATCAATTTTCTTAAACCACATTATACTAAAATTTCCTGTGAATTTATAACATTGTATTATTACATTATACAGAAATATTCATTCTTTCTATCTATATATATATATTAAGTAACTTTCTCTTTAACACTGACAAATACGACTCTTGATACTCTGGTTGTGTCATGAAATCAATGACTCATGCTGAAAATTTTCTGAAATAGATATTTACTCATTTTTCCAAATCCCCAATATTCATCCTTATAGAAATAAAGGCACCTGATACTATTTTGTTTCTTTTTGAAAGGGCAAAGGGCCTTAACCTTTCAATTTGTCATTTTATATATCATTGCTCACTGTAAAGTCACTGACACCATAATGCTAATCTGAGCAGTAACATCCAAACAATTGTTACCTATATAAGTAGGTAAAGAGGAGGAATTTTTGGATAACGAAACACACACCAGAAATTCCTAGCCTCTGATAAACAGAAAAATAATTTGTGAAGAAATACTCCACCTAAAACCCTCAATTTATAGTCCCCCAATATGGATTAGCATTATATATAATTTACAGAGTTCCAAAATCAAGAACTTCAGAGATGGAGAACAATCAGAACATTAGAGATGAGGGGGGGGAAATCAAAATAGTAACATGGTTAGCTAAGCAATTCTTTTGACACATTCAGTACATTTAGAAAGATACCCTGAATCCAGAATATTGAGAAAAATGAGGCAATATAGACTATGTTAAAAAAACAACAACTGTAGTTTATACAAGAAAGCAAATACAAAACAAAACCTCCATTAAATATGAAAAGAATTATTGGGCCTCAAAAGGCTTTATTTGCTAGAATGAATAATTTATACTGTTTCTACATGTAATATCATGCATCGGCATCCCTAAAGAGTATTACCCAGGAATCCGTATGATGCATATGAGTTGTACTTACAAATTTACAACTATATCAAGGTATAAAGCAAGTCAGATTTTTATCCAGCTGACACTCAGAATAAAGTAAATAAGAAAAATGGACACCATGAATGATTGACATTAGTTTAATGTAGAAGTAGGCATTATACTAAGGCCCCAATATAAGGTATAAAGCCTAGTACCTTGCTCAGTAAATATCTGAACAAATTAAATAATATAAATGATACAACTTCGTTATTTAATTTAACATTTATAAAATTGACTAAATAAAAAAACTTGATGTCTCTTTTTGGTTTTAGACTATAAACTCCCAGAAGTCAAAGATGATTCCTGACTTGAAAACCTCACACAGGGCAAACCTCAGATAAGATTGTTTATTTGATGCTTCCTATTTGGAGCATATTTTAATTTCAAAGGTGGCTGCAATATTATCTCCCATTCTACATGCTCACCTATAATATCAGTTTGACTATCTTCCCACGAAGTGAAGGTAACTGATACCCAATAGAATGAGGTAGAAACGATACAGTGTGATTTTCAGGGGTAGGGTTAAGAAAAAGTGAAAGAGCTTTCTGCCTTACGTGCGTGCTGTAACACTCACCCTTGAAGCCTTCAGTAGCCCTGTATGCTGTCCAGCTCCCCTAGAGGCTGTAACGTGAGGAAGCCCAAACTAGCCCATGTGGAGAGAGCACATGGAGAGGCTCTGAGACTACATGAGGAGAAAAAGACACTGGGCCACCCCAGCTGCTCCCTTCTTCTCCTCTTCCCCTCCCTCTAGTGTACCTTCTCCAGTTCCTACCTGAATACAAACACTTGAAAGACTCTGGGACAGACCGCACAGCCAAATCCTTCTAGAATTCCTAACCCACAGAAATCATAAGAGATAAAGAAAATGATTGTTGTTTTAAGATACTAAGTTTGAGGTGATTTGCCATGCAGCACAGATAAAGAGGAAGAGATCTCAGTACTGGTAGTGTGGGGATGCTATAATAAAAATCTAAAACGTAGTATTGGCTTTAGGATCAGGTGGTAGACAGAATCTAAAAGGTTCTTGAGGAGACTACTGGTGAAACCTAGAAGGACCAAGAAAAGAATTTTAGGGGAAGTCTTAAAGGGCTTTAATAAACCTATTGGTAAGGCCTTAAAGAAAATTGACACAAATATTGTAGGGAGTTGGAAGAACAAAACTGTCACCTGTGGTAACATGAAAAATAGAAACTGCACTAACTCGATGATCTAGCCAAGATTTCCTCAAAGAGGATGAAGATGATCTTCAAAAATTGAACTATTTTTCTAAGTGGAATTTAGAAACAATGTAAAACGCCAGCTGGGAATTCTTTTAAAAAGTGTCTTCTGTGCATAGGTCAAATCCAGAATGCAGATGTAAGATTTTTGGTTAAGACCTCAAAAAGATCTAAGGTAGTACCTGAGGAAAACAAAGAAAAAATAAAATGGAATCACTATAGTCAACCTGCTAAATTACTAAAATCAACTATGTTGAGGCATGAGGAAACAACACTATTCTAACTATTCTAACTGTTTTAACTAGTCTGGGAACTTTTTTCAGTCCTGTGTCAATGCCTGGATATCCATCAATTTATTGTGTGTAAATACATGGATATATACCAGACCTCTAGACAACCCTCTGATTACCCCCTAAAGGACTCTCATATATCCAGACCCCATGACATCCACCTGACATCCATTATCCATATGACCAGATATAACCAGACCTCCTGACACTAATCCTCCAGATTCCAGACCAACCAACATCTGACAAGGAACTGCCCTGATCCAATCCTAGGGCTAAGACTGCAGGACCAATTCTTCTCAAGAATGTACTTTTTACTATAAAATCTCTTAAGTTTTCTTTCTTCTCTGGAATATTTTCAGTATTGCCTAGTTGTTTCCAGTTTGCAAACCCTAAAACCCTTTAATGAGTCTTTATCAATTATTTCTAGCCAAAGTCTCCAGACTCTGAATTCTTTCAAATAGAACCTCATTGAACCTTTCAAACAAAAGACTTATTCCAGATCCTAAAGAAATGTCTCACAGAAATCCTGCTATTTAAGAAGCAGAATCTGACAGTCTAGTGTAAGGATCTAAGAGACAATCTAAGATCTAAGGGTGTTATCCCATAGTAATCTGCCCTTATCTGGACATGTCTCAAAGAGCTATATGGGTATGGCTTTGGTCTAATGGAAACTGTTTTAAAATGAATACCTGGGAACCCACAGTTTTAAAAGGAATCATATCAAGAAGCCCCAGTGGCCTAATGGGTAAGGCACTGGCCTCCTAAAAGGAATCATATAGGTTTACACTTAAAGGGACAGGGACAATACAAAATGAAGAGAGGCCTCTAGATCAAGGATTAACAAACCAGAGCCTTAGGGCCAAATCCACCTGCTTGTGTAAATAAAGTTTTATTGGAACACAGTCATGCTGATTCAATCACACATTTTCTATGGATGTCAAGCTGAGTAACTCCAAGGTGAGGTCTACAATTAAGAGCAAAGTAGTTGCAACAGAAACCATACAGCCCTTTACAGAAGCTGATCCCTGCGCCCTGGGGACTCCAGCCTTTTCTGGGTAGGAATTAGGTTAAGAAGGCTACTTAGTTACCAACACAGGTTGAGAGGATATACATTGAAAGAACTAATAAAATCACTGCTGCCGTTTTAATCCACTGAATTTGAAATGATTTGTTATGAGGCAACATCTAATATAAATTATTTAATAAAGTTTGGTTACTCACTCCTTTTTTAAGTTTACTAAGCATCCCTCCCTTTTTTTCTGTAAGGCACTGGGATATATTTAACCTGTTTTCCTTTTTTCATCTAGTTTTGACTTTTCTGTTCCAAGTTACAACAACTTTATTAATATCAAGAAAACATGCACTGCCATCACTCATAAATTTACATCTGCTTTTAGCCACAAAGAATGCTGCTAGGGACAAATATTGTACTTTTCACATCATTCTAGAAAACCTGAAAATAACCTGCATATATTGGCAATCTTTTTTAACATTAAGCATTTCTTTACCTAAAGATCTTTAACACCCTTCACATTCAATATTACACATACAGAGTTAAGAAACATAATGCACAACTGAATCAACAGAAAATCCCTACAAGTAACTCAGGTCCTGATACACTATTAACTGGTAGATATCTGACTTTTATTTTTTGAGCAGTTGATGGAAGTTCTGGAATCAGCATCTTCTTTATACATAAATATTCAAATCCCAAACTCTCCAATTAAAGAGCCCACTGTAATGCCAATGTAGTTAAAAACTAACTATTTTATGAGACATTTCATTGTACTGTGGTAAAAACAGGAGGCCTTTATGTTAAGTTTATGGAGTTTCAGTAAAAAATAAAAGAAAGCAAAAAGAAAGGCTGTAACAACTATAAGAAAATAGAAAGTTTTTCATTTGTTAACTTTAAAAAAATATATGGTATTTTCAACTTGGAAATTAGTCAAAAACTGTAACATATTATAAGCTGAATGGGCAACTGGGATAATTCAAGCAATTAATTTTGTAGTAGCATCCTATGTTTTTCATATAAAACTACACAGTCTACTTAAAGCAAAACATTTTACCCATAATCCCCTGTAAAACTACCCCTATATTTTTAAGGGGCAGAGGATAAGGGCTCAATTTCAGCTTATAATAACAATGACAACCTTGATGTTGGACATTTCTAACATGGGATTTTGGAGGATCAATAAACTGAGATCCACAGTTAGTATCCTCAAATATCCCCAATTTCTAAGAAATGTCCTAGCATCCTGATTGTGATTAATGAGGTTAGTAATTCTAAAGGTAAAGCTCATGCTAGCGAATTTCTGTCTCTCTAGCAAGCTTCCACCACCTTACCAATACATAGTGTATTTATTTCTATTCTTCTTACCACGGTTCCTGACCTGTCAACCTGAGTGCAAGATCGTGCAATAATGCAGGTACTATGTGTCTGACACCCTTCCAATAATGAAGCAATAAGTTGTTGGAATAAAAGTTAATTTTGGGGCGCCTGTATACTTGGTTTAAAGGATTCATCTTGAAGAAATGAGTTATATAACATCCTGTAGGAAAAATAAGCATCAAAGTATATCGAATGTTATTTGTTATTTGTCATTCAAAAAATACCTAAAGTTAGACCTAGAATTCAGCACATGACAGTAATTTATCACCCAAAATTTAGAATAAATTAAGAGTGAATCACAACACTACCTTTGCTTTTCTGACAAAGTCTTAAATTCAAGAGTCTTCTCATTCATAAAAGGCCATTAAGCCTTGTCATAAGCATAAACAAATAGAGAGTTAATACGCATTTTAGTGTAAGCATGGATTGTTTAACAGTCAGAGGAACAGATAAGACAGAGCTAGTCACCATTACCTTGGGCTTCTTCCAGTCATCCTGAGGTAGGTATCATACAGGAATGCTGGGGCCTTATGGCTTACAGCAATCCAGTAATGATATAAAAGGTGATTGGAGGTTAGATTTACATTGGGCCGTCTGAAGGCCTGTTCGAGAGGATTCCTCTTGAAAGTGGAAATTACATGGTATTCTGAGGAAGAAAAGTTGTGCAACAGCTTTGATAATAACCATGTAATAAAGTTTTGAAAAAAATCATGTTTTTACAAAGCAAAATATTTTACCAAATATGTCAGAGTTTGCTCATTTAAAAAAAACTCTTCTACTCTCTATAGCAGCTAAGAGAATATGGGTATTAGACTGCTGAACTCAAGTGGTTTTAGAACTGCCACTATTTACGAATTTTATTTAGATGAATTTTTGCTAAAATTCACTCTTAAAATCCTTTTAATGTTTTACCTATGTCAGTTTACAATGTCACTTTCTACTTCACCTCCCATGATAGCTTCTTTCTTTCTGTTCCTCTTTCCAGATTCTTATTATTGTACTTACTTAAAAAAGAAAAGGAAAATCATCATCCTTTGCTTATGAATAATTAAGTTACACATAACTTAATTATGAAGCTCAAATTATGGAAGCTCAAATAAACATACATCAACAACTTAAAACAACCCAAATTAACTTCTGCTGTAATTTATTTAGGTTATGCAATGTCAACACAATCAAATCTATAATCATCTATTAATAATTGAATGGAAATATATTTTGAGATATTCACTAAAAATAATGTTCAACTTAATTTTTGCTGAAATTTACATCACAATGAAAGATTACAAAAAACCCCTGTCATTTAAAGTGTTTTAAGATTATTAAAAGATTTTTATTATCATAAAAGTAAAATCTCCCTAGATTTTTTCCCTTATATACTCTAAAGGTCAATCCTTAAATTGAAATAAAAATATCCCAGAAAAACCTTAGAATAAAGGACATAAAAGATTTACTTTAACATCAAAGTTGATCTACAATGGTAACAAAAATTGTTCAAGTAGAGGTAAAATAAGACCTATTGCTAAATCAATGCCATAATATATTTTACTTTAAATTTGAAAACATAAACCAACAACTTAAAAAAGAATTTCAGTAGGCTTTAAATTATACTATTCCTATTTTATAGCAAGTAACACAGCATACACACTACCTGATAAGAATTTTAAATTTAAATTGATTAATTAATAGAAAATATTCTAGCAAAATGTATCCTACAGGCCAACTGCTTCATTTATTACTCTTTGGACCACGAGCTATTTCCTGTGATATACCAACGCTTGTAGTTGGAAGTGCTATTGCCTATAGATAGGCAACAACAGCAGTGAAAGTGCCCACGACAGAAAAAGCACTGCTTCCATGCCACAGGTATTACAAGGACTGCTACAAATGGCAGCAGAAAAATAGTAAGGGTCAGACAAGTACAGCAGGATATTTTTAAATTTGTAAAACAGTACCACGAGTAAGGCAGTAGGTAGGGGTAGATACTCCTATTGGGACAATGCTCTAACCAGCTAAGCTACCCAGCCAGGGCCATAGACATTCTTAAGATAGCAATTAAAGTAAGAATAAATTGGTAACTCAGTGGTCTTAATGTCTCATGGATTCTTCTGACATAAAAACTTGGAGAATATTTTAAGTTCTTTAAGATTTATTCTAACATTCAAAAACACAGGTAAAATCATACCAACTTCACCCCAGTGGAAAGGATTAGTGCTGCCTGTTGTGCAATTATACACCATGATGTTCCTTGGTCTGGAAAAAAAAAAAAAAGATCAAAGCGATGAAACATAAAAAGAGGCCAAACTTGTCCAATCTAAATCATATATGATATTCAAGTAGGAAAAAATGAGGATGGGTACCTTTGCTACATTATTTTTAAAATTATCCTTAAAAGATTAATTTTTGCCATCTAAATAATTTACACCCTTTCCCCCTCTCCTAACAACACTATTACTTATTTAAAAAATACACTTTTTTCTTTTCATATTTTTCTTTTTGTATGAGTAGAAGTGTCAGTTTTTAAATGTAAGAAATACAACAAATTCTCTCAGCTCTTCTTGTCTCCTTCCCAGATTCAGAGGCTCCACTGAAAATATTATGGACTAAATTCCCTTTTAACAGAAACCATAGTCATATAATCATACTCCTCCTTTTTTAAAATATAAAAAATACTGACGTCAAAAATAAGGGCAGTTTCTTAATTAGAAAACAAAAGTTACTAAGAAGCTTAAAGTTTAGGTTGTTACCTGTAAATGCTACTATCCCCTTTTAAAAGGAGGCCCTTGAGTTGATTGAAGTTGCTCTAGTGTGACATTTGATATATGTAAGTCATTCTCTGTAAATTTTTAGCTCTTTATGCCAAGTTCATACCAAACTTTAGTTTGGGTTAAAAAAATCATCGGGGGTAGGGGTTCATTTTCACTGCCTAATGAACTTGTCTATCCTGTAGATAGTGCATGAGAATAAATATTAACTCTTAATTACTGCTGATGATGGCACCACTTGATATTATTGCCTGTAATAAGCCAACTCTTACAGTTGGAAGTGATAATGCCTATACATATTAACATGGGAACAGGACTGAGGGATTAACATTAGTCAATAGGTCTATTTTCCCTTCTCAGTTACTATATATTCAACGAGCGACATTGTCACCTCATATACCTATTAACTCCGGAATACCAGGCTGCCGCAAGACTTGTGTTGACAACTACATCTACAGGAACAAGATCTGCAAGGGCATTGTTGGAGGCACGCATTGTTCGAAGAATTCCTTTCCCTGCCTTTATTAAAATTAAAAACAACACCTTAAGATATATAAGCCAGAGTACATATATAACATAAAGATATACAGAAAACAGAAAAAATATATAAAATATTAAATAAATCAAAAGGTTTACTTACCGCAATAAAAAGACCACTTGGTCCATTGAAGTTATCAATCCATCCCTAATACCAAAAATAAAAAAAGTTCATAAATATTATGAAACTAGAGATTTATTATGTGACATCTACAATTTCCCATATATACTTGGTAATTTTCTTATAAAAACTAAGAATTAGACTAGATTCCAGCCAGACTATTTCTCCTCATCCCAAATAGAAGCACTCCTTCCCTGGGATTGCAAGTGGCTATATAAAATCACTTTCAGGGGTTACCTACTTGAAACTTCCATTAACTCTCCACAAGGAGAATTTTATAAAAAGGAGTTTATACCTGTCAGAAATTTTTGCTATATGAAGCCTGTTCAGGTTTGCTTTTATGTGATTTACTGATGCAGTATCCTGATTGGGGGAAATGGTAAATTACCCTCAAATTACTGAATAAAACAGAGGGAAACAGAATTGTCAAAGCTACACAAGGCATGCTATCACTTACTACCATTATAGAAACCTAGATTTTTCCTAAATCAATTTATCTGTTAGTTTATACCTATGTTTCCTCTTACTCCAGGGATCCACAAATACCACAATGCCTTCCTTTTCTATAGCAAATTCTCATAGAAATCTCCTACCTTTCTTAGCTTGTAACCTATACAGGAAAGTCTACAACTTGGAAGACTTGCCTCTTTTTGGTAGTAAAAAGCCAATGAAATAAGATCCTGAATATTCTCATCTCTATTCCCTTCACTTCTGCAAGGGAAGCTAATCAGCAAATAATTTTAAAAGTCAACAAATGGTGTAATGTGAAAAGACTAAGCTTGGCAATCACAATGAAAAATATCATTTACATCATAACTATGATATTGATCAAGACAACATCATAGTCTTCAACTTTCAATTAAGATTTTTTAAATGTTGATCTGCATTCTTAAACAGAGAGCATTAAATTAGAAATAAAAGTACCAATGAAAGTGTCTCAGTCTATGAATGGAAACAGCTTTGCCATCTTATACCATATTCAGTTAATAGCATCTGCTCTTAAACAACTGCCAACTCTTTAAATACGGAGTTATGACTTAAAATTTTCAATTCCAATTATTTAAAAGATTTCTAACAACTTACTGGAAAAGGTTCTTTCCAACTGGCACCAACAATTGATGGCCTTACAATCGCCACATTTAGCTTTGCTCCTTCTTGTTGTACAATATATTCTGCCAATGCTTTTGTGTATATGTATGTATTAGGTCTGTCACCTATTAATTTGGGCGTGATATCATTTACTAGGCCATCATCCATCCACCTGGTAAACAAAGAAATTACATGCAAAAAATTTTCAGCTTTTTACTATTAAAAAAACCCCACTTACTTTGCATAGTCAAACATATGTATTGCTCTGACTCAAATGATTTAACAACTTTTACTAAAAATATGGAAGTTAGTCTTCCTTTTATTATACATTAACTATAAGTCCACATCTCTTATACTCAAATCTCTACATCCAAAAAGGTATGAAAACCTACCGTTCTTTCATAAATCATATGGTAGGGAGCAAAGCTGATCTGAACTGATTTATGAAAAATTTTTAATACCATCTTGTGTGAATATTCCTATACATCATGGGTTCTTGACCAGGGTTGCTACCCCAGACCTAATTACACTTATTTTATATTATACAGTACATAGATTCTATTCTTTCCTAAAGTCCAAAAAATTCCAAAAATACATCTGGCCCCATGGGTTTCAGATTAGGAAATATAGTTTTATATATACCCACTGAACACCATAACATTAATTATATACCTTTGCAATGCACATACATACAATTAATAGAAAAGGTCTAGAGACCTCAATATCTAAGATGAAGCACTGGAAACTCTATGCTCTCACTGGCAAGACCACCAAAAACTAGGGTAAACAATGAAAATAAATTGCACCATGCTATAAAAATTCAATTAGAGGATCATCTGTATCTGCAGTTATTCCTCTGGAACCTTCTCAGTACTTTACATGCCTGTGGTATTATGTGCAATATTTTGGTTGACACTTGTAGTCACCTTCCTCTACCCCTGCCAAGAAGTGGGGTCTAAGGGATTTGGCTGTTTTTATTCCACTGCTCAGAAAGGTTCCATTCTGTGGTCCCAGCCTTGTCACTCTTTTGTGCTGGAATTATCCTGTCCCACTCACCCCTCCCTTTACATTTCAAAGCAGCAGTCCAAAAGTTCCTGAGCAATACCTAATATCAAGTAGAAAGTCCACCTGTGAGCTGGTTCTGTTGGTAATGTGGAAATTACAAAGGAGAAAAGGGGCTTTTCAGTATCATTTGCTTTTAGAAACAGGGAATTTCTATTTTAAGTCCTTGAATTGATTTCCCCCCCATAAAATAGTTTGATATGCTAATTTTTAAAAAGAAATGCCATTAAGTATATTGCATTGCAGTTTAAAATTACCAATGAAAGAAAAAAATATTTCATTTTGAATCTTACATGTTTTAAAAATTAGATGTGAATGGGCACAAAGTATGAATATTTTGTTTCCTTAGGGAGGACATATGAAAAGGGTCTCAGGGTTTGGGATAGGAGAAGTATTTTGCAGAGCTATCAATATCCAAATAATTTTTTAAAAAATAATAAAGGTATTTGAGCAGTGAAAAAATTCAATTAGTAACCTCCAATTTCCTCAGTGCCTCTTAAGAAAGGTCTACACTGATAATCTGTAAAGGGAAGCTTATATACCAGGTGACATCTATGGTCTTTCCCAGTCTGAATATCTGATTCCAATATATTATGTACTTGTTTTCAGATATTTTCCCTTACTGGCTCTAAGGCTGTGTACACAAAATTGTACACTCAGTGTATTGTCGCTCTAATGACAGCCATACTAACTAATGAGAAGCATAAAATAGAGATTATCAAGATAAATTTCTTCTTTATGTGCAAGTACTTTTTGTGTGCGAAAGGAAGAGAGTATTTATAAAACTGAAGAGCAGTTGCTAATCAATTTAGGAAAAAACTCCATAATGGAGATCACTTGGAGAAATGGAAGAGATGTTGCTACATTAAAAAAAACAACCAACTAGCTAAATGGAGGGAAGACTTTAGCCAGTAAGCCTCATCACTAAAGTATGTATACAGACCCAATCTACGAGTTATCCTAAAATTATCTGTTAGCTAGATTTCTTTGAAAGCAAGGAAAGAAGAAGTAAAATTATAAGGTTACATGCTCTCTCAGCAACTTAAATATTTGGATAACCAACCATCAATTAAGAGAAAAAATTAAAACCTTCATTAACTTCTACTCAATTTTTTCTAAAGACATTAAAAACTTCTGCCTACTGACCTGTGAGGAAAATGAGGTATTCAGGACAATCTAAGAAATGGAGTCAGAAAACCAGGAAATTATCCTAAGAATTATCTTAGTAAACTCATATACTTACTAATTTTATTATAATCTGTCTGCTTCCTCATGATTCACAGGAAAATCATAAAGAAAAGGACCTATATGTTTATTTTAGGAGAAAACTTGAAGAAGGAGCTAAGAACACTGTGTAGCACCCTTAGGAAGAAAAAAATTGGACTGAGAAAGCAGAGAATGATAACTAAGGAGATTAAAGTGGATAGAATCTCTGGGAAGAAGGAAGACCTGAGGGGAAACAGATAAGAATAAAGGGGTAAAAAGACTATAGGAATATTATATGAGGATTAACAAATATGAAGATATGATGGATACTGAAAGGTTTTTATAATTGCAGTCTACAAAAGTAGAAAGGTTGTTTTTGCTCTGATTTTTTGTTGTTTCACTTGACAAGAAAGCACAGGCTGAATGAAGCAAATGAAATCTTGGCCATGGTATAAGCATACTTCACTCACTCCATATCCAAATATGTCTCGTGCGATTAATTGTTCATAGGATCCAAAACCTCCGAAAGATGACAAACAAGTAACACTCAACCTATCAATCAAAGGATCATGACTCCTCTGATTCTCTAATAATCAAAGGTACCTCTACAGATATATTCCATTGGGCAAAATAAAAAGGATAATCTTTTAATAAATTACAACCTTTCTAATCAATAGGTAGTCATTAGGTCCCATGAGTATCAAGTACTTAGTCACTAGGATTGATTGCCTGGAAAACAGAGTCCCTAATATCATGAATAAGTTTGTTCAAAGGCCTTCTTCCAACTATCACACCTGGTCAAAAGGGAAAGCTCCACACTAAATGACACCAACAATTATTTAGATATAAACCTATACAAAAAAAAAAAAAAACCAAAACCTTAGATATATAATAATTTTGTTGAATAAACAAGATAAATGTATGTGTGTGTGTGTGTGTGTGTGTATACACACACACACATATATAGAGATATACACATGTGTGTATAGGGGTGGAAATGGGTAAAGAAGGAGAAACTGAAATTAACCAACAGATACATATCTATATAAACTTAAATCCAAAGTTTTAAGATCAAAGCAAATGTATATAAATTTCAAACAAACATACTCTAAAGAATCAATCAGTTTCTTGGGATCCACAGGAGGTGGATAGACTACTTCATCAATATGCTTTCGATTGCAGTAGGCATATGCTGTTGACACATGCATGAACACTTCCAGATTCTTCATTTGTTGTGCAAGGAGAATAAGCTGTTGTGTAGCAATCACATTTAACTGAACAGCATCTCTGTAAAAAAAAAAAAAAAGTGACAACAAAAAATTGGGAAGCTATGTTATTTATTTCACCTGCTTAAAAACAAATCTTATTTCCATTAGAGATAGAGACAAGAGACAGAGACTGTTTCTTTATAACTATCCCTTCGCTCCAATTTTGTGTATTTTATTTCAACATGATGTACACCATTGTATCAGAAATGTTAAAAAAATTGTGATTATAAAATAAATCTCATTAGAATTTTTAAAATAAAAGTACACATTAAGTTTTTTTTAATTACCCAGAAATAAACAGATCATTTCTGCATCTTTGACTTTTCTGTATCCATTTTGAAGTCATGTTAGACTTCTTTTGCATCTTGATTTCATGATATGGATGTATTAGAATGGGTAAGTAATTTTAAAATGCTAATGCAGAGTCACCAATAAGCAAAACAAAGGAAACTCAGAAGCATTAAATTATAATAACATATAACCAAATAAGAGCATGTTTATTTCCTTCTTTGTAGCAATTAATCCAAACATCTTTTTAACACTAGTTAAAAAGAGGTGTTATAATAAAACAGGTCACATGTTAAAAGAGTTACATGCAAGAACCCAAAGTGATCTATACATTCCCTTCTTGAAATTTATTAGAAATACTTCGACAAATACAAAAATAAACATGCAGGAAAAATATCAATGAAGCATCATCTAGTAATAGCAATAGCCTAAGAGAGCCCAAATACTCACTATGAATAAAATGATTTAATACAGTTGGCATTTATCACAATGAAAGGATATAGCCATTAAAATACTTATGACAACTATAAAACATGGAAAACCTCCATGAATATTTTAAAAACACAAACATTATTAAGTGAAGCAAGATTAAGAACAAGACTCTGGAATAAGACCTGGTTTCAAATTCTAGCTTGGCCTACCTATCAGCTAGGATCAGGTAACCTGGTAAATTCATTCAAGCACCAAGGCCTCAATCTCCCCATCCTTAAATGGGAATAATAATTGAATCTATCTAATAGGATTTGTATAAAATTAAATGAAATAAATAATTTGCATGTATTTAGCATTATTCCTAAGAGTCCCGAAACAGGCATTCTATAGATATTATATAAGGTAATGAAATGGTGGGTACTTTTTGTTCTATTAAACTTTTGTTTATAGCTTGATATTTGAAAGAGAAAAAAGTTGAAATACGCAATACCAGTAACACTGTGATAAAACTGGCACAGTACTATACTGTTACTGACACTATACCTGATATAACTAATCCAAAAGAGACTAGGACAAAGTACTACATATTACAGAAATGATAGTTTTTAATCTAGTTAACATACTAAAATTAACTCAGAAGAAAAATTTGTTCTAACCCCAATTTTTCAAACAGAAATTAAAATTACCTAAATCTGCTGTACTAAGTGAACATTACATGAATTACGCTGTATCAACATGATGGTTATCATCACGTTATGAAAATGTAACTATGGAGAAAATTGAAACAGGGAGATTGTTTCTATATGTAAAAGCTGAAATTCTATGTTTACATTTTATGTAAAACCATGTATGTTCAAAGATCTCACAAGAAAAACTTTTTTTAAAAATAAAAAGTTTTTAGTACTTTCTAAAATTCTTATATTTACTTAACAAAAACATCCAGCCATTCTTTTAAGTGGCCAGGATATGTCACAGATAGAATCTGGTCCACTTGACTATAAAGCAGTGCTTTGAAGTCTACTGCATTTGCAAAACAATGTTTTGGAAGAGGTATACAGAGAATATTCTGTTACAGGTTCCTAAGGACAGGACAAGAAGTTCTGGGTCACGAGGAAAATGAAATAATTCACAAAAGGAAAAGTTCCTGTGTCTTATTTTTCTCTTAATTTAACAGTATCCAAGAGCCTATGAAAACATACCAGAAGGAAATTTTTTTAAAAATAAAGTAATTGGGTTAGGGTCTTACAATCATGAGTGTATCTTTTTTCTTTCTTATCTCAACTGAGGAGGGAAATCTGTTCAAATGGAAATCTGAAAAGACATTTGACAGAGAGGATACTATCCACTAGACTGCAAGGCAATGTGTTATTTTCTTTTTCACTTGCAAAACAATAGGGGTAAGGACAGTAATGTTTTAGGAGCAGAACACAAAGGATATTCTGTTCCTGAGGATGGTGACAGAGTTTCTGGGTCACTGAAAATAAGGAATAACTTGAGAGAGGAAACACTTGGAGTCTTTCTACCCCTCCACTCCCCGCTTTCCCCCTCCATTTGTACCTGAGAGCCCAAACCTTAAGGCATTTTGTGCCAACATAAGTAACTCTTAGTATCACTGCCAGGCTAGTCACCTCACTCTATTTTACCACCATCCAATTTCTAACTCTACTGAAATTTAGGCTAACACCCTGACAAGTCAGACCAGAAAGCACTTAGTACTAAACAAAAATAATATTTTCATTATGTTTGGTAACCTGGAATCATAAATGCATACTAAACAACAGTGGCTCTGGGGTAGGGGTGGGGATAAATGAACAAATTTTTGTAATTATGGTCCATCATTAACATAGAAACTACTTTTAGAAAGAAAGAGAAGGGGGAAGGGAAAGGAGGAGAGGGGAGGGGAGGGGAGGGGAGGGAAGAAGGGAAAGGAAGGAAAACTTGAACTGCCAGTAACTTTTCTTGTTCACCTGTCTTCTACAGACATGCTGGGTTGTTCGAAATCTATGTTGATAATACTTCTAAGACTTTTAAATCAGAGATCTCATGCTTCGCACAACACACACCTGAGAGTTTATTAAAAATGCAGACTGTTGGACCTCATCCTCAGACACTTTTTAAAGTCTGAGGTGAAGCCTGTGAAACTGCATCTTCAGTTAAGTTCCCCAGGCCATTCTGATCTCTCCTTCCCCTCTTCCCTACCTCAGAGATCTACATGAGACTTCATCAATAATTGCTGATTTTTAAAAACTTAACAAAGGTACAAACACAGATGCGTAGGGACCAATTAATCTTAGGATAGGGGACTCACACACCTGTAATTTAAGCCATTCTCAAAGCTCTTGCTAAAAAAGTTACTTTTCAGTAATTCCTTATTTTCTATTCTATATTATGGTTATTTAAACATATTATATTTCCTCTATTAGACTGTATGGAATTGCAAATAGAATCTGTGGGCATTTTATCTTGATTTTTCCCAAAATATTGGGTATAATGGGCCATTTTTTATTCATGGGTTAACAAAAAAGTGATTATAAAGAGTAACTGTTTTATAAGTAGTTATTACATGCCAATCTACAGTATTTTAGAGTGTCTAGCCCAACTCTAATGCTGTAGTATCACCATTAAAATTGCTTCATAGAAAACAGTAATTTCAATGATGAGGCTTTGGTCAGCAAACATACATGCCTTGACAAGAAAGAATAATAAATTTTCTTGTTTACTTGTATACCCCATCTTCTATGGTATCTCTAGTAAAAGAAGATAGAATAATCATGAAAAGATTTCCCTTTCATTAATTGTAGTCTTGCTTACCCCAGGGGAACAGAAAGAGAGAAAGAAGGTACCCTGAAAGTACTGTACTTTGGTCCTCCTCATAAAGGCTAGTTTGATGAGTTTCACACTAATTAATGTTGTCTATTCCAATGAAGACTATACATTCCACAACTTTCTAGTATCTATATACTTTTTTTCTTGAAACAGTTTCTAAAGGCTGTGTGAACTGTTTCTTTTGGTTATAAAAAAAATTAAAAATCATAATAGCTAGAACTGTGGGGGAAAAACGTCTGTTAGATTGACTATTTCATACTAAAAACCTACCTGGAATTACACTATCCAAAGATAATTGGCAAATATAGAAAGACATGTCTATAAATACACATATATACACGCACACTCTCTTTATGAAAATGTGATTACACAATTGTTCTTATAAGATTCTTTTGTCACTTTTCAATCATGAATATATAATAGCTGCATAAAAAGAACTAAAAAATAAATAACAAAGATTACTAAATAATAAAGTCAAGATCAGAATTAAGGTATGTGATTTCAAAGCTCACCACCTTTCCATTATACAATGCTGCTTCAGCTTCCTTAAGCATAATATAGATTTGCCTATACTATTAAAGCTGGTAACATTAGCATGTAATAAAATGATGGATGAGAAAATACCAAATACCCTAAAAATTATAAAGCACTATTACAGAAATGTAAGGGACTATTTTACAGTACCCTCACATGGAATATAGGCAAAACTGTCACATTATATAATGTCAATTAAGGTTTATACTTCTATATTAAAGACAATGTAGAGGATAATCTCAATTTAACTAATCAGAATTTAATTGAAAAGCATTTTAATAAAAAGGCCTTGAAGTAATTGTGAACCCTAAAGAAGTCTGCACTAATTTAACTGGTGTAAGATCATACAATTAGATTAACATTATAACACTGTATTTTTGAACACAGCATCAAAAAGAATGCTCTGAATTAAACACCACTATTTGAAATGCATATTTGTTAAATGTTTTCAAAAATGTAAACATTTAGATGTTTTTTTCTTGAAACAGATATCTCGAAGGAAGTCCAAATTATTTTTTAAATTACGTTCAATTTACCTTGTACCTAACACTGCTGACAGAGTTTTAAAACAAAAACAAGGTATGAGTTAAATTTATAAGCTGTCTTATCTTACTCTGCAAACCTGAGCCTAAGTTTTAAAAATTTTCAGATGGACATACATGGAGTGGAAAAATAAAGCTGTTGAAAGAATGGAGGGAAGAGGAAACAAACACTATTAGCCGTTAAGACTAACATTCCTATCCAAGTGGAACTTTTCTTTCTTCTACTCCATAAGTCCCATTTCTTGCCTTTCCCCTGTCCCATAATTATATGCATAACTTCTAATAAATATACACTAGCTATCCAATATTTTTAAACTGATAACAAGAGAAAGGAAATTCTTTTCACACCATGCAGGACACTGCAAGTTACAAGTGACAGTTTCAAATCATTATCAAAACAACTTGACTGAAAAATAGAATTCAAATTAAATCTTTTAACCATGCTGAGGTTCAAATATCAGAGAAATACCTTTACTTACCTTAAATTTTCATTAAACCTTACTGTAGCTGCACAGTGGAATATAATATTAGTAGACTCTATGATGACCTCTTTATCTTCTTCACTAAGAGCCAGTTTAGGTTGCGTAAGTTCACTGTTGATTGCTACAATTTTCTCCCTGAAATCTGGATTTTCATCTCTCAATCTGTCAAAGAGCTATCAAAGGGGAAAAAACAGTTTAGGGCAGCATTTTTGAACCTTCTAAAACCCATTATCATCTTCCTTCTCCCCACTGAGTATCACTAGTTTTAAAACTTCAATTATGCAAACCCTAAGGTTCCTATTTTTAACTGTTATCATTCTGTATTGAAAACATCCTATGAGGCCCATGTTATTACCCTCATTTCATAGATGAGGGATCTGAGGCATCAGAGAGGTTAAGTAACTTGCTCAAGACACAGAGCTGGTAGTTTGCAAAGATAAATTTGAACTGTCCATACCTTTGTGATTATATTATCCCTCGGAACAGACTTAAGCAGTACAAACATCAGAACAGTGTTTGTACTGTCAGAAATGCCCTGTTAGAAATGCTCATTCAGATTTCTAAAATCCAGACTTTACAAGGTAAAGCTAAACAAGTATATGAACAATTAAATACAATTTATAAATAGTAAAATAGGGGTAAATATTACAGTGCTATGGGACTGCCTAGGAGACAGCACTAACCCAACTTGGTCAAGACCTGAGATTATGAAGTAGAAGATTAGTGTTCCTGGCAGAGAAAGTACCATGTACAACCACTTAGAAGTGAGAAAGGATTGATATATTTGAGAAATTAAAAACCATTCAGTAGGCCTGGCCAATGACTGGGTATGAAGGATAAGGAATGCAAACTCCATGAGGACTGGGACAGTATCTACTTGCTTAGCAAGCAGGCCCTAAATATCATAGTGCTTGGCAAGACACAGATATTTGTTAAGGAAATAAATTCACTAGGTGGAAAACACTGGAAGTAAACGAAGTACTTACAAAGATTCAAGTTTTCAAAGGTTTTTCAAAAACCGTTTTGTGAATGTTGAATGTGAAATGGCTATATGACACCCTGGAAGACAGGTCTAGTACAGGTAACTGGCTCTGTCAGTCTGGAGTTCAGGTAGGAGAGAGTCAGACTGATACAGATTTTACTAACCACACATGGGTAGCTATGGGAGTAGCAGTGATAGGTACCTAAGGTCCAGACTATATAAAGCTTTTTCCAAATCTAATTTAAAACACAACCATTCATCTAACATAAAACAGTGCTCAGTAATCACTGAACTCGACATACGCTGAAGAAATCAAGGCCTAGAACCAAACTTTGAAGAATATCAATATTTAAGGGGCAAGCAGAGAAAAAAGAACCTGAGAAATGACCAGAAAAGTACTTTTCACACCTTGAATACACACTTTATTTCATTTTTTTCATTCTCCCAGACTGTCAATGACCTTAAATTCCCCTTCCTATCAGGTATCTCCACCAAGACATAATCATGCTGCTTCACAAGTTACATCACAAACTTGATACTCTTCCCTTTCCTAGCCAGCCTCTCTTTATTCAATACCATTTTCCCCCACTGGTACCCCAATTAGTCCCTACTTTATAAAGTTCACTGATGCCCTCATTTATACACTGTATTCCCCTTCCAGAATTTATTTGTCAACTATTTTAATTTAATCCTCACTATCCAATGTAGTTTCTTTTCCCAGAGACATTCCTATGAATCAGTAGCTCTCAACTTGGTGTAATTTTTGCTTCCAGGGAACATTTGGTGATGTCTGGAGACATTTTTGGTGGTCACAACTGGGAGGGTTAGGGAAGGAAGAGCTGGCATGTAGTGGGTAGATGCCAGGAACACTGTTGTCACCCTACAAAGCATAGGACAGCTTCCCATAACAAAGAATTATCTGGCTCAAAATGTCACTAGTGCTGAAATTGAGAAACTCTACCATAAGACAATGTCCCACTATGGTATATACTCTTTGCCTACGCTCTTTATTCCTGGGTCAAAGTCATTGCAGGCTTCCCTAGAAGTTTCTTACTAACTTTAAGTGTATATTCCTTGCTACTTGACATAAAAAGGACACATTTTAATGATTCACCAGCAATACAATACATAATGGAGAATGAGTGGCCCTAGGATTAAATGGCAGGATGTGGTAGACAGGAATTAAACACATAAGAAAAATAATATAATTTATGGACTATTCTAGTGAAATATTTATTTAGACAAATATTTTGGGACAATGTATTTTTATATTGAATATAATGGCCATATGTTTAGGCTAAACTAAAAAAGTTCCAAGAAATTTCAAGCTTTAAGTAGAAGATACTTATCTTCTTTACAAATCACTGTGGAGACAAAGTTTTAGAAGCACTGCCGTGGAGAACCGAGAGTGGAGGCCTAAATATTTCAGATTATACTCAGGCCCTCAATTTCAACCAAGACATCAGCTTCAATAACTGCTCCCATCCAATCACACTTGACACCTGTACTTACCCTCTTAAAAACTCTCTAGACTATAGGCTCCATTAAAGTAGGGACTCTATCTTATTTTTCCCCAAAGCCAAACCCCTGCATCAAGTGCCTAGAACTAAGTAGACACAATAAATGTTTTCTGAAAAATAAAAAATGAGTAAAAATAAGTACTATAATCAAAATTCTTTTTGGGGATATGCCTTCAGAGTAAGATACCTTACATGTACCAAATTTGAGCTTAAAGCATTCTAGTAAGTTTTGTTTCTAACCCCAACTTCATTCTCTGAATCTTTACTGCCAAGCTCTGGTTCAAATTAATTTTGGATGTCCGTAGAAGTCAACTCTCTCCTGAAAATATGAACATTTGAGCCTATGAGGTATATCCATAAAAATGTACCATCAGGCAGTCCCCAAATGGTCTAAACACCACTGTACACTCTTACTCAATAGCAGTTCTCAAGTGTGGTCTAAGGATCCTAAGAGTCCCTAGGACTACTTTAGGTAATTCATAAGGTCAAAACTATTTTCACACTAACACTAAGGCATTATCAGCATTGTTTTCACTTTCATTCTCTCGCAAGTGCAGACAGTAATTTTCCAAAGGCTACATGTGGCATGACAGCCTCACTCTGATGGCTAATGGAATGTGTGCTTGTATATTCCTTAAAATTTTGTTTTAATTTCTACTATGATAAGTATCAATAAGATATCTGAAGCAAAACTTCACAAAACAAAACCTCTTTGAAGTCCCCAATAATTTTTTTAAGAGTGCTAAGGGGTCCAGAAACCTAAGGTTTGAGAATCACACTGCCTTCAATAAACAAACAGAACCTTTTAACCTATTTGGCCAATATAAAAAAGTAGCCATAAGGTAATGATATCAATCTGCATTAAGCTGTGGTCAATCTACCAATTCAAATAATTTTCTCAAGAGTTATAATTAAAAGTCCCTGGAAAATAAGCTAGAAATTATATCATGTTTTTAAAACATGTCCTTACACTACTTTACCAAATAGTTTTCATTTTGAAATCATAGGGAACAGAGAACAGTCCATCTTCTCACTTGGAAAAAAAACTGAAAATGAACTCTGCACTTACCATACTTTAAGATGGCAAATTCTTCAAACACAGTTATTTTGTTTATGTTGGTAAACACTGAAATATTAACTCCCATCTGACTTTTAAAAATAAGTACCTAAAAACTTCATGTGATAATTCTTTGAGTTTAAAGTTAATATCAGCTACACTTTTCTCATGTGTAAGTATAAAGATTTGTCTGAAGCTCTCTTTCTCAAGTCAAACAAGCAAAAATTTTAAAATAATAATAAACTAGCGATTTTATTGTATTTCAGGAGGCAGAAAGCTCACCTGGAGAGGAGTGTTGGTAGGGAATACCTTAGTACTTAATAGTTACTTTACATGATTTATACACTCCCAGTAAAATAAAAATCAGTGTTTGTCCTGATGCTCTTCCCACCTATCAAGCAGTTCCCATCTCAGAGCCTTTGCCCCTGCCATTTCCTCTGCCTTAAACAATCTTCCTCCATATTCCCACAAGGATTCTTCCTCACTTCATTCAGGTCTCGGCTCAAATGTCACTTCAGAGAACTTTTCTGGTCATCAAATCTAAAGTAGCACCTCTATCACTTTCTATCCCCTTTATCTGCTTTCCTTTTCTGCATAGTACATATCACTATATTCGACATGTTATGTATTTGTTCACCTGTCTCCCAAACTAGGATGTAAATTCCCCGAATCCTGGGACTTTATTTCGTTCACTGCTATAGCTCTGGTAACCTGAACAGCCCCTGGTACATAGCAGGACTCCACATATCTTTGTGGCAGGAGGGAGGAACACAAGTGCATGAGAGTGTAGGGCAATGGGGAAGAATATTACAAATGTGCTAGTAGCTATTTGAGTGAGTAACTCTCAAAAAAGTAGATCATTTAAAAAAAAATAATCCAGAGAAAATTCGTTTTTCCAGAAGTAAGATTTAAAGTTTTCATGTGGGGACAAACTGAATTAATAAAGAGTGGAGACAAAGGTAAATTTTTTATTTGTTAATTCCATATTAATAGTATCAAATAATTTATTTTTATACTTCACTGTTAAAACCATGTGGGTCTAAGATTACCTCTTTATGAGGGGAAAAATATAAGCAAGAAAAACAGATGCTCTAAACATAAGTGAAGTTTACCTGTCTGAACCAAAGTTATATTTGAATGGAAATGATTCCCAAACAATAAACACCTCAGTAAACATTCTAAATATAGTTTAGTCTTTTAATTCATTCCAAGTCACCATGTTAGTATTTTTTATATTTTATTATAATGCTGTGATATTAAGATTAAAAAGTTGTATTTAAACACCCCTAAACTTCTATACAGGTCTGATTTTTTTTCTTCCTTTTTTCTCATAACTGTTCTCCCATTATCATACTTTATCACTCTTAGGAGATATGCTTCCCATTAATGCCCTAACCCAAACTTGACTCTTCTTCCTGCTGTGTGTTATACCTCTGTTATCCTCTGCCCTTCACACTCTTTTCTTCATTTGTCATCTTCTCTTCTTCTAATTTTTGTCAACTTGGACATCAACTGCCATTAACTTCGGGAAATGAAGCAATTAACACTCAGTGTACCAACTACTCTTGCAACTAGTAAGCTATGCAACTCTAAAGACTACTTCTCCCATTGTACCACAAAGCCTTCCATCAGCTTTCCCTTACTTTATCTTTTGGGGAAGTAATGTTATAAAATGGAAAAGTAATAGGGATTTGTTACCAAGTAATCTGTGTTATCTCTAACATCTATAAGCTACGTAACTTCAAATAAAATTATAACCTCTGAGACTCATTGTCCATATTTGTAAAATGGGATCTATCAACATCTGCCAGACTTCAGACATTGGCTCAAACACTAACTATATGTATGACCTTATAAATGGGAATAACACCAGACTCACCTTAGAGTTAATTGTGATACTTAAATACATATGAGGTGCTTTGCACACAGGTCCTGACACAAGTATTCAATAGTTAGTCACTATTAACTACTTTACAGCTTCCTACTAAAAGATCAAAACATACTGAAAAACAAATCTTGTCTACTAAATTATTTATTAACTATAGAGTTAATCTATAATTAATTATCATATCTTTGACACTTTTCAGTAATCTTTCATTGATTCAGATGTCTTTGATATTGTTTGTTTTTTAAACATAAGTCATTGAATGTTAAAAGGTACCACATATCTACCCAATAACTAAAAAATTACATAACTACACTAAACTTACTATGAATCAATGTCAGATAAATTAATTCATTTTGAGAGAATTCAAAAGCTTATGATTGTAAAATAACTTTACAACAGCTCACTTCCATTTTTTCTTAGCACTATAGGGATAAACAAAAGTAGGTTTGCAGTTATTTGTATGGAAAATAATACAATAAATAAATTAATAGTGCAAGAATAAACTGTTTCACATACTCGCTAATGTAAACCTACTTTTGCCCACCCCTGTATTTTCTCAAGTTTCAAAATGTATGACATATTCTTGTATCATATTTGACCCCTCTGTCATAGTGTTCTTATTTGTTAAATGGGAATAGGTGACTTTGCTACCCTCTAATACTGTTCTAGGGAGCAATCATTGCTTACAAATTTTTAAGTGTTATGAAAGCAATGTCTCACAGCACAGGAGGTCACTAGAAACTACCTCTTAATTATTATATTCTGAAGTCTACTTGAAATACTTAGTAATCACAAATAACTTGCCCCAAATTTTCTAAAAACATAGTACATATCCAACATAAAAGCAATTTGGAACTTGTTATAAAATTTTGCCCATCACAGAGAAAAGTTTTTTTCTCTTATTGATCATAAGTCATATCCAGATCACTGACATTCTATAGGGTACCTTTTATTAATTTTTTTTCAGGATACTGAAGAAATATACACACAAACGCCACACTTTTTCTCTCCTCCAAATGATTATTTTCCACACTTACCTTGCCACTAATGACTTCTTCTACTCGCTCTTGGGATGTCTGTCCAGCTTTCTGCCTCACCAAAACATACACTAAATTCACCTTCGGACACGACCTCAGCAACTTTTCCAGAAGTACTTTCCCTAGGAAACCGGTAGCTCCAGTAAGGAGAACATTCTTGCCTTCATAGTATTCTGGGATTGAAACCATTCTGATCCTAAGGAAAACACAACAAGTAAACATCAATTCAAAGATTTACACTCATTCTTATGTATAAAATCTCTTGGTATTCAAATAAATATTTTAAAGAACAGGCAAAAATCAAAGTTCAATGTTAACAAAAAAGAAGACTTTAACCTTTGGTTTGCTGCAGTAGAGTGGAAAATAAGGAACTGTAACAACAGCTTCCAATCCGTGTGTTTTCCCCTGGATCACCTCAGACAAGTCACTCACCTTCTCTGGGCCTGGGTTTCTCCAGTACAGTTTGTACTAAATGGCCCATAAACAGCCCTCCCAGGAATAAGAACTCAAATCCTCATTTAAACCTCAGTTAAACCCTAAAACGAATGAATGGTGTCTTTCTGTCTCCAAAAGGATTTATTAACACCAAATAGAGGTCAGCAGCAAGACTCAATTGCCTAGCTTGTATGACACGGCAAGGTGTCATATTCACCTATCATCATCAGTTGAAACAAGAAGAGGTAACACCACGTCCCTTCTCCTACATGTTAATAGTGACATATCCAAAAGGTGCTTCAATCTCCCTTTTAAAAAAGCCATACTATAAATACATGGGCTGACTTCTCCTCCTTACCCAAATTCCACTGCAATAACAGAAAAGATAGTATGCTAAGAGAATGAACAAACAAACGAACCACAAGTGGAAAAAAACAAGATGCAGAAAGATTCATGCAGTATGTCACTATGCAAAGCTCCAACACGTTCAAAACAATGCTCTCTATTGTTTAGAAATATACACAATTATCAATAGATGCATAAAAGGGAGTGCAATACAATCAGAGAAAGGAATAAGGAGCTTCAATTATATTTGTTTTATTTAAGCTGTGGAGTAGATACATGTGTTTTATGTCCAAATTTAATAAATTCATGACAATTGAAAAATAAGAAATAGCCCATCATCAAGTAGGGAGGGGAGGAGAGGGAAGAATTTCTAAAAGACACAGATGAGACTAATTGGATAAAAAAGCCACAGCAGAAGAAGTAACAATCCAATCAAAACAAGCATAGGCAAGGACTATAAGGAGGCAAGAGCTGTCCCAACCTCCTAAATAGAAAACACCAAACCCAGGAAAATAAGGTAAACTAAGGGAAAACAAGGTAATTAAAGGACTGCTTACAGAAGAGGAGAGCCACCAACGACAGTCTTACTTCCTGTATAAACTTTGGTTCCCCACGCTTAGTATCCAGATCTGCGGAGAAGAGCATTCAGCATGGGGGTGTGCTAGGTATAAAAGAGAAGTAGGGCTGAGCCTGAGGATGTTCCAAACATAAACAAATGGAGGTACCAGAAGTGAGGGGTCAGGAGAAAGGAAACAAAAATAACTAAAAGAACAAAGTCTTCACAGCACTGGAGCCCCAGAGTAAGTTTTAGGTTCCCAGCCTAACTGGCTGCTACTGACCCTTAAACTCATGCAGAGCTCTCAATCAGTAATCCCATTTGGAGGAAAGTTCTTTGGAAAAACAGACCTCAAAACACTGAGAGGAAGCCAAAGTCAGCTACCAAAACCACACCATCTTAGTTCTTTGTAAACATGAATAGATAACCAAAGATCACCAGATATCTAAGAAATACTTACCAAATAAGAGGGACCAAAGCGAAAAGCAATAGAATCAACCAAAAAGGAAACTAAGGTAATAAAAAATTTAAAGAGAATTTAAATTCTAATAAATAATTTCCAACCCATTCACAAGAATATTGTATTCATAAAATAACCAACTACTATGAAAAAGAAAAAAAAATAGTAAGCACTTGGAAATCAGAAATTCAGATTTACATAGAAAATTCAATAAATACACAAATTATTAGAATTGTCAAGTGAATCTGAAGTCACTAGATACAAGCTTTACATAGGAAGAAAACGTATTTCTGTACTCCAGCAACACACAGAAAACAAAGTAAAAAAGCCCCAAAAACAATATACCACCTATCCAAAACATCAAGAAATTATGAAAAATAGCAAGTATTGATAAGGATGTAGGAAAATTGGAACCCATGGACATTGCTGGTGGAAGTGAATATAAAATGGTTCAGCTGCTGTGGGAGTTTGGTGGTTTCTTAAAAAGTTAAACACAATTATCATATGACCCTGCAATTCTACACCTAGGTTCATACCCCAAAAGAACTGCAAACAGGTACTCAAATAAGTATATGTACGTAATACTTATAGTAGCACTGTTGACAAAAAACATCTATCTTGGGTTGAGCTTACTTACCTATTGGGTTCTGTGGTTTCCTCATCTGTAACAGATGAGTAGCATACCCACCTGCTCCCCACGCTTTAATAGCATTTGTGTGAGGACTAAATGTAATAACACACACAAGAATGGGCACACAATTACATTTCCTTATTCTTCTTCCTCTTACATCTTTGACAGTGATTATCGGTATGATCCCTAGGCAGTCAGTCTAGTTTGTAATATTTCAATCTAAAAATCTGTAATTGTCCTTTTTTCATCTAGAATAATTTATTTATAATTTTTAGACCAGAAAAAAAAATGTATTACCAAAGACTAATAACTATTTTATCTCAGGATATATTGCTATGTTTACATGGATATATACTCATTTTTTAATTTGGGGGGTAAATTAATGATTTTAGTAGCAGCAGGCTTAAACCAAACTTCTGAGTGCTTGACAAAACAACTGATGAGCGATACCTACTAACTAGCTGAAAGAAGGGTTGACAAGCCTTTGAATGCTTCCTAACATAAAATGCAATGTTCTAAAATACTACAATTGACCAGAAATTAAACTATATCATATCAAAGGGAAAGGGCCAACTCCTATTAATATATAAATAGTATCTGCAATCTAATTTTTTAAAAAAGACCAACAATTAATTAGAAGGGCAAAAGATATAAATGGAAATTAAACAGAAAAATTACAAATAGCTCTTAATCATTGGTAAAGATGATCAACCTGCCTTGTGCAAAAAAATGCAAATTAAATTCCCAAGATTCCTTTTCTTCACTTATGAGACAAAGACTAAAAAACAATTGATAAATATACATAGGGAATAAAGACTCATATTGCTGGTAGGGCTATAAATCAGTACAACATCTACGGGGATGGGGTAGAAAGGATCTGGCAACAGCTATCAAATTTTAAATGCCCATTACATTTGACCATGCAATTCTATTTCTAAAAATTTATCCTGAAGATAACCTTTCACATGTGCAAAATGATGTGTTCATTGTGACACTGATAAAAAAAAACACTGAAAACCTAAATGTCCACCAACAGGAGACAGGGCAAACAAACTCTGCTTCTTAAAAAAAAGAAGAATGAGGTGGTTTAACATATATTGTTATGGAATAGCATTCATGGTAAGATTTTTTTAAAGATTTAATTATTTTCTTTTTAGACAGAAGGGAAGAGAGGGAGAAAGAGAAGGAGAAAAACATCAATGTGTGGCTGCCTCTCGTGCACCCCCCTACTGGGGACCTGGCCTGCAACCCAGGCATGTGCCCTGACTGGGAATCGAACTAGTGACCCATTGGTTCACAGGCCTGCGCTCAATCCACTAAGCCACACCAGCACACATTCATGATAAATTTTTAAAAGCAAGATATAATATCTGATAATACCCCCTTTTATGGAAAAGTAATAAAGAAGACGTAAGAAAAATAAGTATGCTTATAAATACATTGATTATTTCTGGCCAAAAAAAAAGCCAAAAATTTGGTAATGTGGTTGCCTCTAGAAGGGAGAAATGAATAACGAAGGAACAAAGATGAAGGGGCATGTATTCTTCATTATACATCCTTTTGTACATTTTTAAATTATATAGTATATGCATGTTTTATACATTTTTTTAAATCACTATGTTTGTAAAATACAAAAATCAGAGGTACCAAAAGATTATTTAAAAGGACAAATGTTCCCCTCCATTAGCCAGTCTCCATTATCTTTTGTCTTCTAACAATTTACAAACTCATTTTCATCTGTTATTAGGGAAAGGAAAAAAGATATCTTTTTTAAAGTGAAAATAAGACTAGCATTGTGTTAAGGATGCTAATCTTTATTATGCAAATTTTCATTCCATTTCTTTATTAGATGGAAAATCTATTTGATTAAAAACCAGATGATTACTTAACTATGAAATTGTTGATGAACAGGATGCTAAGGGCTGGATTTCCTCAATGGAATGTGAGAAATTCATCCCCGCCTCCCCTCAAGATAATGTTGCTCTTGAGATCAGACAGACGCCCTTCCTTCCTGAGAGGTCAGCTATGTTCACCAAGCAGTCAAGTACACAGAATTATCAAATACATTCTGTAGTGAAGTCTAGACTTGCTCTACCTGTGTTTCCTTCTGTGCCAGTATACATTGAACACAAACAGTAAAACCGAACTAATGGCGTTTCTAAGGAATCTTAGTTCCTTGTTTTAGTTGCTACAAAATTTCTACCACCTACAGCTACAGGTTCATTTAATTGTCTTCCTATTAATAACAGGTTCCTCTGTGCTTTCAGTGTGTAAACAAACCCAAACTCAAGTTGAGATAAATGGTCTTTTATATTCCTTAGATTCTATGTCTGAAAAGATCTTTAAAAACTTCAAATATTATTAAAAGGGAAGAATTTCAACATCTTCTAAACCAAAATTTGGCAAAAAATTTCTGTAAAGGGTCAGGTAGTTAAATACTTTAAACTTTATGGGCCACATTCTGTTCTGCCTATTTGAGGCACACAATCAGCCATAGATAGTAAGTAACTGAATGGGAATGGTTCTGTTTCAACAAAACTTTATTCATAATAGTAAGATAATTTGCAGGACATAATTTGCCTCCCTTTTCTAAATAATTATTCCTAATATTGTCATTCAGAAAATGAACTACAAATGAGAAAGGCATCAATGGGAAACCAGTATGACCTAAAATTTCGTTGCCTATGATTTCAGTATTACTAGAGTCACTGTGCATACCATTATAAAATGGACAGTAAATACTTATTTGAATGAAAAGCTTTAAAAACAAGCCAACAAATGAATTCCAGGCTTCAGAAATATAGATATACCACAGACTAGATACACAGCCTTTTCAAGGTGTGTAAAAAAATTGTGTTTTCAAAGAAAAGCCCATTAAGATGTTCAGGAGTAAGGCTTGGAAAATATTCTGGAGAAAAGGCTACACGTGAGGAAGAGCACAGAATATAACCCTCTCACAGACTCAGAAACCCTGGACCACTCACCCCGTCCAAAAAAAATCTTGATACAATAATCAAAAAAGAACAGAATTTAAAGAGGTCAATTTATAAAGGTCTGTTTATATACTGCATACAGGTCTAAAAGAACCTACTACACTATTCTTCTCTACTGAAAAGTATGTTATTTACAATTTTGCAAATTATAAATTTATATTTACAAAGAGTATATATGAGGAATGGGGAAATAGAGATAAGCACATAGAGTGGGAATAGAGATAAGCACACAGTAAATATCACATAAATATGAAAATCCCCAAGAAAACTGAATTGAATTATAGCGACCATGAAGGAATTCTATGTATAAGGTCTGTCCAGAAGGTATCCAGCTATGTAATATGAAAAACAGAGACATTTATGGAAGAAGGTAAAAGATACAACACTGGGCATAGGACAATGACGCCTCAGTTCCCTTCAAAGTAGGCACCTTGGGACCTCACACAGTTCTCCCAACTGCCATAAACTGCCCCTTCAAATTTTCCTCAATCTCATGTACAGTCTGAAATCTCTTCCCTTTCAAAGGTGATTTTAGTTTTGGGAAAAGCCAGAAGTTGCAGGGTGCCAAATCTGGGGGGCTGAGTCACCTGGGTGATTTGATGTTTGGCCGAAAAACTGTGCACAAGACATGATGCAAAAGTGGGCGTGTTGTCGTGGTGAAATGGCCAATCACCAGTTGCCTATAGCTATGGCCTTCTGAATCACCTGAATAGTTTCCACAGAGGAATATCCAAGCTTAATGCAAAATTTGATGCAGACTCACTCTCCTCGCTCTGTCATTTTGAATGTGACAGGCACACAGTACACATGTCACTCAATGGCATCTACCACCCCCGCTGACTAGTACAGTGAAGTCATCATTGTTTATGCATGTCCATTCCAGTCCGCTCTCCTTGGTTGCCAGGTTACATCGATGTTGAATAATGGCTGGACCTTTTCCAGACTGACCTCATATATATACCTCTCCTTCCTCCTTACTCCCCCCTCTTTTGTATGTTTTTCCACTGCAAGGCAAATGGGGATTAGGTATCTCAAACCCATGGCAAGTAATAACTGTCTAATCTAGAAGTTCATGAACAGGTGGGGTGTGTCTTAAGAACATGTTAAAGATCCACTCAAAAAATTATTGAGAGAGTTTCCATGTAAATATTTATAATCTGTATGTACCAGAGTCCTACCCATACTTGCATTTCACCCTTATTCTACAGAAAGAATTCACTGCTTTTATCAGATTCTCAAAGGTGTCAATGAGCCTAAACACTTTAAAACTACTATTAAATTTTTATTGTGTGTGTATGCTGGAGGGAAGGGGGGACAACAAGAAGAGAACAGCGCATCATGGGCACTAATTAAAAACCCCATTCGCATCTAATCTGGAGTAAAAATGTGTAAATGGTTAAAACTTAAGTATACCCATTTCCCTTGAGGCCTGTTATGGATTGAACTGTTGTCCCCTTAAAAAGATATATTGAAATCCTAACCCCCTGCACCTCAGAATGTGAGGTTTTTGAAGATGTAATTAGTTAAGGTAAATGATGTCACAGTAGAGTAGGTGTCCTTATAAGAGGGCCACATGAAGACACAGAGATACACAAGGAGAACTCCATGTCACAACAAAAGCACACATTGGAAGCAGATATTGGAGTTATGCAGCTAGAGGCCAAGGAATGCCAAGTTTGCCTACAAAAAAAGGTAGGAAAAAACAAGGAAGGATTCCCTTACAGGTTTCAGAGGGAGCATGGGTTTTTTACTTCTAGCCTCCAGAACTGTGAAACAATGTATTTCTGTTGTTTTTAGCTATCCATTTTGTGGTGCTTTGCTACAGCAGCCCTAAGGAACTAATAGAGGGCCAAATAGCACAGTAACTAAAAGTAAGGCACTGAGCAAAAGGCCTTCTAAATATGATGCATATGCTCTTGTGCCATAGCAAATGTATCTCGGACACTTTCCAATACACATGACACAGTTTCAGTTACCAAAAGGCCCTCTTACTAAATATCTAAGATGGAATGGCTTTTCCAATGAATGCAAGAAAAAAATGGTGGAAAAAAAGTTGATATATAAAGGTAGAAGATCAAAATAAGGTTAATGTTCAGATCCCAGAACAGATCATTGGGGTGTATTCCTGACTGTGTATCTGTATATTGTCAAATCTCAATAGTTACAGATTCAGGAGAAAAGGCAGGGGGTTCTGATTATCTATTGCCATGTACCAAAAATCACTCTAAAATTCAGTGTCTTAAAACAACAGTAATCATTTTATTCTCTCTCACAATATCTGTAAATTAGAATTTGGGAAGGACTTGACTAAGCAGTTGTAGCTGAAGTTTCTAGCTCCTGATCCTAGATCCACATGAGGTCGTTTTTTGGGTTTCCCTAGAGAATGATGATCTCAAGCTACACTGCTTACAAGCTGCTAAGTTTCAAGACCAGTATTCCAGTGAGCTATGTAGTCGCTATGAAAGTCTTTTCTTTTCTGACCCCACTTTGAAAGTCACACAGTATAACTTCTGCCTCATTCTATTGGTTACAAATGATTCAAAAGACCACCCAAATTCAAGGAAAGGGGACATAACCCTCATCTCAGGGTGAGAGGAGAGTCAAGGGCACCCTGAAAGAACATGTGAGATGGGAGATATTGTTACAGCCATCTTTAGCTGCCACTAAAGGCATGGTGAAGTATTAGTCTTGAAACTGTCAACTATTTAATCCATGGGTCTAGGGAATGAGTTCTTCCTGACCACATATTTTTAGTCACCAAAAACGTCTTTCAAAAATAAGGACCCATGGGTCTCACACCTGGAAATATTTTGCCTACCAAATAACCTCATTTACTAAATAAAAATGTAATTTTCTCATGTTCACTTAATTATGAGCTTCTAACCAGTAAGTTACCACTTGGAATTGACACACTTCTAGACAAAAGAAAACCAACTCATTTTAGACTATGAAGAGTTCTCACTTTGTAGGTAAGTATATACTTTTTTTTTTTTTAAGATTTTATGTATTTATTTTGAGAGAGGGGAAGGGAGGGAGAAAGAGACGGAGAGAAACAATGTGTGATTGCATCTTGCAAACCCCCACTGGGGACCTGGCCTGCAACCCAGGCATGTGCCCTGACTGGGAATTGAATCGGTGACCCTTTGGTTCACAGGCCCATGCTCAATCCACTGAGCCACACCAGCCAGGGCTATATATATTTTCTTTTTAAGATTTTTGATAGACTCCCATCTGGAGGCATATTGGGAACCACTGGTCCAGTGTTTCTAATAACTCTGGAAGCTTTAGTATTTTGATTATGACTTAACATAAAAGAAAACATCCTCTGCAAGTAAGTTGTAAGCAGCAAATAAAGGGCCAAAATGCAAACACAAAATGTACAAACTAACTACTGCTGTCAGTCTAATAAGAATAGAACTGTTCCTTTTTCAAAAGTTAAGGCTTATAAAGCATTTTTCCACAAAAGAATAGCTGTAGAATCTTAGTTAACATTTCTTTCTCAATAAAAGATGCTAGTGTCAACCCTGTTGTGAGCACTCATTGAAGTACATATAATGGCCACTCTGTTTGCCTACACAGACCCTGATGCCAGTATTTAACTCTCTGTATCCTATTTTCCTCAATGTCGAGGACCTTCTTGATAAGAAGGAATTATCAATAGGTTCATTAGTTCTTTGGGCACTATACAAGTATTTTGTACATTGATATTGCTCCATAAAAATGGCACTTCGGCACGAGTTAAAAATACCTCTATGGTCTCATTATTCTGGAAAATATTAGACACTCAGAATTCCTGTGAGTGATACAAAAATCAAGCACAAAGACATTTTAAGAAGTCAAGTTCTCCATCAAAGAGGAAAATGTCGATTCTGCAGCATTAAAATTATCTGCTGACAAGAAAACAAATTTTTCAGAAACATCCATTTTTCTTTGTTTCTGTCCTCAAGGCCTGTACCAGTAAGGTAGCTTCTCTACTTTAAAGCCTACAGAAGGGCTGTGCTCTTGTTAACACAGTTAGGTAATAACCTGTTCCACTGCTTGCAAAACACATACAATGCCACTTTAAAAGAAAACAATTTTTTACAAGTAATTTCCATAAGTCACACATCATCCTTTTTTAGACAAACTATTATACTATAAAAATGTTTACAAATAAAAATGTAATAAAAATGTTTTCATGATAAGACATGAAATTTTTATCCTAATACTTTCAGACTCAGAACACTGAAATATAATATTCCAAAATACATTGGATTACCTCCTAAGGTAATGATCCAAAAATGGAGCAGACCACACATGGACTACAAATTATTTATTGTAGAAAGCATGACCTTCCTTTGATCCATAAAGCTCCTATGAATAAACTTAAGTCAGGTTACAAAAATGAACATGTTATCAGATATACCAAAGACTTTAATTTATATACAATTAACGAGCTGCTGCAACCCACAATGCTCCTACCCCTCATATGTACCCTTAAAAGCTTGAATTCTTTAATTTTCAAAAGGGACACTCACTGCCAGTTGTATTGTCTTTAGCAGGTCATGATTTTCAATTACCATTACTCTTACTTTTTATTTAAAAATTACCATTACTTGAACATTTTAGTTGTTTTATTCAAACTGCAGAATGACACAATTATATCACTAGGATTTTAGGCCTAGTTTTCTAACTAGTCTAGACTTTAAGAGAGGTAGTATATTTTTCATGTGATTCAATTCGGAGCCATCCATATCCCTAACTGCTGAAGAAAATCCCTCTCCCCCCAAAATACTTGTACCTTGACAATTAGTTGTTAATATTCCACTAGAAAGTTGGAATTATTGAGCTAAAGAATGACCCAGAAAAAGGACCAGGTTAAAACACCTTGAGAGTCAGTGTTTTAAGGGTCCTTACCCTGGCTATGGGGTCATTATTGTAGGGGCAGGTATTCCCCCTGACCACCAGGACTATACCAACTAAATGTGACATAAGGACTTGGAATCAGGGCCTTTCATAGAAGTACTAACTTCTCTACACTTGTAACAAGCCCTCCAGTCTCTAGTTCTGAGTGAAAAGCTTCCAGAAATGTCTTTAAATGACTAAATCTTATAATAAACCCTCTCGTCAAAAATCATTTCCTGGCTTATCTTTAAAACTTTGCCAGGTTCATAGATACAGCTTTCAACAAAATGCTGCCAGGCAGGGATCATCAGCCCAGAAAAGTATAGAAAATGTAAGGAAAGTGTTTGATGACTTTTTGCTTTCTTAGTATCCGTTTCCAGCTGTAAAACTTACTTAGGCTCCCTAAGAAGCCTACCCCAGTAAGTCTTGTAATCATGGGTTATTGTGCTAACCGTGGGATGAGAACATGCATAACAAAGTAAAAACATTACAGTATAAACATTCAGGAAATTCTTTGTCAATTTAGCAATTGAGAATCAAAGTCACCATGCTAAAAACCCTAGAGTTAAGATACTTAGTTGTCCAGAAACTGAGATCCAAAATGAAAAGACAGCCAAAATATATAACCACAACAGACTTGAAAAAATCAGGTAGGGTAATGAATTAACTACACTATTGGGAATGCCACCAATCACCTGACCTTGGACAAGTCCATTAACTGCTCTGATCATTTGTAAAATTCATTCAAAGGGAGAACAAATCACTCATGGTTATGTCTGTCCTCTTCTAGCTCTTAAAGTCTATATATCTATTACTTATTAGATATAATAAGTTTGTTCCTAATAGTACACTACTCAGAGAATTATTAACTCTAATAGGTCACAAGGGTTATCACTTTAAAGTAATACATCTAATATTCACTGATCTTCAAATAGCACCGCTCTGCAGAGTCAAATGCCCCAATAGCAGCTAATTCACTTGTTCCTATCTCCTGAGGATTCTGCATATGCTAATAACCATTATTTTGCTTACATTTTAGGTATAATCCACAAGTTTTTAAAACAACATATTTCCAGGAAACTTATTTGGGACCATCCTTGAAACTAGAAGGATGTTAAACACTCAAGCTCTCTGGGCTCCACTGAGAAACAATCCTTTGTTGGCCCCCAATACATGTTTCTAAACCCCTGTATCACACCCAGGGGTTATTTTAATGCAAATGTGAACCTCAAAATATTTTAACAGATCCTTTCCTCCACAGATCTTAACTATGTAAGGGCAAGACAGGTCAAGAAGTTTTTCCCTTTACCTTTGAACAAATGGTATTTATGTATTTATTCATTCTTATGTCACGTATTCTACTTTCTGTTAATTCACAATAAATGGCAGCCAATATATAAAGTACCATTCACTAACTCCAAAATCTTTGGTAAAATCATTCCAACATACTTATTAAACTGGCTAGAGTGTGTTTTCCGTAAGAATCCAATTAAGAAGTGGTCTATTTTTTGCCCTGGCTGGTGTGGCTCAGTGGATTGAGTGCTGGTCTGCAAACCAAAGAGTCACTGGTTCAATTCGCAGTCAGGACACATGCCTGGGTCACAGGCCAGGTGCCCAGTAGGGAGTGTGTGAGAGGCAACCACACACTGATGTTTCTCTCCCTTTCTCCCTCCCTTCCCCTCTCTTTAAAAATAAATAAAATCTTCTTTTTAAAAAAAGTGGTATGTTTTTTTAATTAAGCATTTGCATAAATGAGTTTTAGAATTTTATGGCTCAATAATAAAAAAAATCTGTAAAAGGTGAGCAATACACTCAGAAATAAATTTGAGTTGAATTTTAGCAGTAGGCTTTCTGTCTATACATTAAAGAATGGCTTATTAAACCAGAATCCATACGCCCTCAAAGATATTTGAGTAGGTTCTAAGAGTCTTATTAATCCCCTGAAATGAAATGAAAAACTAAGTGTATTCTGAGGAGATAGCACAAAGCTTTGAGGAGATACTCAAAACAGGTTCATGACCTCTGACTAAGAATCTCTGCATTATGCATATACTTTAAGATTTTATGTCCAGTTAATATTTCAAAGTATTTAAGTCAATACTCCAAAATAATAAGATATAATAGTAAGAATTCCTTAAATTCAAGAAGGATGGTTCACGTGACTAGCAAGATTTCCATAAAAGATAATAATATAAACTAGATATTTCAAAGTAATTCTAAAACTGTCAAATGGTTAACATTTAAATTAAATACACACATCACCATTTAAAAATCTCAAAATGACATACTGAAAGCTGATGACACACACACACAAGCATTCTAGACAAAACGAATCCATTAATACATGTGGTACTAAGATATTTAGAAGGCTTTTTAATGGTGTATGTCAGATAATTCACCATGGACAGTGACACATACAGTCACAAAATAGTGTGTCCTAATTTGTAATACAACAATTGACTTCTTTCACAGCAACTGGCTCCTTTCAAGTATTGATGTAAGATCTACAGTATGTCAATAACATCTTGCAAGGGTCTAAAAGATACAGAGAAATACAGATTTAGATATAACTTATTCTATAAAACTAAAATTAGATTTTTCTACTTGCTTTCTCCATGTGCTCACCCTCACCTCTCCCCTTAAATGTTCTTTTTCCCTGTCTAAATCCTACTTTCATTCAAAAATAATGTCATTTCCACCTGGAATCTCTATAACCAATTCTGGCATATGATCTCACTACATTCTATTTTATATATATATACATTCAGTCTCTCCAACTACATTATCCCACCCTACAGATTATGATATCTAATTTCTCTTGCCCAGCAGAGTATAACCCATATTGTTTAATATATATTTTATTTAAAAATTTCCACTTCACTTAGATTAGCATGTCTATTGTCACATTTACCAAGCTATCTGGTAATAATTGGCAAAAATGTCTAGGGCTTTGCTTCAAAATAAAATAATGGGGAAGTAGGTGGAGGTACAGATGAAACCAAACTGACCACAGGTTAGTAGCTGTTAAAGTTGATGATATAGCCCTGAGTGGTGTGGCTCAGTTGGTTGGGTGTCGTCCTGCAAAGTAAAGGGTCGCAGGTTGGATTCCCAGTCAGCGCACATGCCTGGGTTGCAGGTTCAGTCCCCAGTCAGGGCGCATATGAGAGGCAACCAATCAATGTTTCTCTCATGTCTGTTTCTCTCTTTCTCCCTCCCTTCTCCTCTCTGTAAAAATAAATAAATAAAATCTTTAAAATAAATAAAGTTGGTGATATTAATATTATGTATATTATATTTTTATGTTGGTATTTTCCCATAATACAAAGTTTAAGGAAATTTGCCTCTTCTACCAGAACAAAGAACTTATAGACAGGCCCAGTAGTTTTCTTCTGTGTACACCTGTAGAGAGCAGATAAATTTACTTTACAAAACACATTTCATTGTTCAGGCAGAATTACCTTTCAATGAAAGTTCACTGCTTTTTGGATGGTACTCTATTTGTAGATTCTTTTGTTAATTCAGATAAAACATATTTATTCATTCATTAACTATTTATTAGGTACCTACTTTCTCAGGTATCCTGTCCTAATAAATGTAGGATATCAAAAATAATTCACCATTCTAATAAATTAAAAATCTAATAGTACCCTCAAGGATCCATGGATAAAAGGGGCAAGGAGGGAAGACAGGGAGATGAAGAGAAAGAAAAAACATACTAAAAAGCAATAAATACAATTTTTAAGAAAGTGATCTATGGCAGGCACATTTTTTCATTAGAAAGAGGGCATACAATTTGTTCAAGCTAGACAGGTCTAAAAGTTTCCCCTCCCCACTCCATTTTACAGATGAGGAAACTAAAGTTCTGAGACGGGAAGTGACTTGCCTCAAGTCACACATCAAGTTGCTAGCAAAACCAACATTAAAACTCAGATCTGCTGATTCACAGTGTAATGTGAATTTTCTACATTAAAGTATTTTCTTCTACACTATAATATTCAGTAGCTAAAGAAAATAACCCTTTTATTATTAATATATACTTCAGTTCTCTATTATACCATGCTAAAAAAGTATTTAGCTAAGTAAAGGCAGAGGCGGGGGAGGGGGCCGGGAAATGCACACAACAAATTGCTTGGGCAGTTATACAAAACTATATGCCTAAACCACACTACCTCAATTCTGAGACACATTAAACTTTAAGATATCGTATCCATTTCATAAACATTTTAAAATAAATATAGCACTGTAGATACATTTTCATTTCAAAAAACACTAAAATATGTAAACACATCTTTAAATGTACTGGGTTGTCCAGAAAGTTCATTTAGGGTTTTTTTTTTGCATGATGGCTCTAGTAATGCTTAGCTGTCTTTAACTTCATTCGAAACAATTTTGTTAGATTGTATTATGACAGCTGTCACATCAGCACGCATTTAAAAAAAACTTAGCAAAATTGGTGAATTTTTGTGCAGCTATTTTAATGTTAAAGATGAAAGAAGGTAAACATTTTCAGTGTATTATGCTTTTTTATTTCAAGAAAGGTAAAAACGCAACTAAAATGCAAAAAAAAGATTTGTGCAGTGTATGAAGAAAGTGCTGTGGCTAATGGAACATGTCAAAAGTGGTTTGTGAAGTTTCTTGGTACTATTGACATTTTGGGCAAATAATTGTTTGCTGTGGGGCTGTCGTATGCATTGGAAGATGTTTAGCCTCTACACACTTAGTAGTAGCCTGGCCTCTACACACTTGGAAGCCAATAGTGGGAGACAGCTGACATACTCAAAATATCCAAATCAATAAAGTTATTGGTGAAAATGAAAAATGTGTCCTTTATTTTACGGGAAAAAAATGGACTTTTTGGCCAACCCATTAATATAATGCACTATGGGAGACACAAAAATCACTATCATTTAAGAGCCAGTATCACAAGGCACAAAAACGCAAGGCAAGAATCCCATCTTCTAAGGCACAGGTGGCAAACAGAAGGCCCAATGGCCGGTTCCAGCCCTCCACCTTGTTTTATCCAGCAGGCACATTGTTCCTTGCTTCTACCAGGCAGCGCAGGGCAGCGCAGATCTCTCGCTTAACTGTTAAGGATACATTTATACAGCCTTAAATTACATTCAGCCCTTTGAAGGCAACCACTAGGCTGATGTGGCCCCGGTGAGAATGAGTGTGACACCCCTGCTCTAAGGTAACAAAGTTACTAAATACCTAAGGCTATGTAGCATTTCTTTCAATTGTGGGCATTCATATAAACAAGTTCTTCTTGCCATTTGTCTTATATGCATGAGTTTTGAAATTTGACAAAACAAGGTTTGAATCTCAGCTCTGTTCCTTAGCTCTTCAACCTTTTTGCAAAGTTACTACTCTGAGGCTCATTCTCTTCATCTATAAAATGGAGAGCCACTTTAGAGAACAGTATGAAACTTAAATGTGATAATTTAAGGAAAAAAGTACAGTACCAACATGAAATATTTTCTCATAATTCCTACAAGCCAAATGAAATTAACCTAAAAACTAGAACCTACTCTTGATTTGTAAGATTCCTCTTCCTCTCCTTCAGAGATTGGAATAAATCCATACTATATCCTAAGGGCAAATCCTACTAGTCTCCTTTGGAAAATTTTGGTAAGAAAAGCTTACTTTCTTGAAATTTGTCTCTTTTCTTCTTCAAATTGGGAACAGAAAACAATGACAAATTCTAAGTGTTTCTGTTAGTTTTATGTAAAATCAGCACTTTCATATCACCTTACTAAACTGTGAGACTCTAAGTCCATTAACAACTCAATGAAGAGAGGAACCATAAAACCAATGTGTGGGAAGAGGGAAGAGTATAAGACCAAAAGACAAAGTTAAAATGACTCAACTGTATGGGTGGCTTGGCTTCTTTTTAACCTTAAATTCATTTATTAAATGAAAAGAAAACAGTGTTCAGAATAGCCAAGACTGTATTTTCATGACTCAGGGTGCTTTAGTAACCTGATCCCTCAGATTTAGCATATGTCATCTTTTAACATGTAGTTTCACGATGTTTCTACCCATAACAACCCAGGCATTCCAAGATGAGAACGTGTACCTACCAAAGTGGCTCATACACAGCAGGCACGGTAGCAAGACCATCCTTTCTCTGATCCCAAACATACCTCAGATTAGCATTAATCTACTCACCTATTTCCTGTTAGCTCATTTCAGTTGAATGACTTTTTTCCTCACTAATTATAAAAGTAATAAGGCTTGGCCCTAGCTGGTGTGGCTCAGTGGATTGAGTGCTGGATGCGAAGCAAAGGGTCGCTGGTTCAATCCCCAGTCAGGACATATGCCTGGGTTGCCCACCAGGCCCCCCGTGCGGGGAGCACGAGAGGCAATCACACATTGATGTTTCTCTCCCTCTCTTTCTCCCTGCTGTCCCCCCTAAAAATAAATAAATAAAATATTTTAAAAAATAGTAACAAAGCTTGCTTTTTTTAATTTAAAAAAATATAAAAAGTACAAGTACTTTTAAAACCACCCATGATCTTACCAGTCACAGACTAAAATATTACAGAGGGACATGCCAACATCTTTTTCTATGAATTTAACCATAACTGTGATCATACCAAATTTTTAATTTGTATAGAGCACTTGCCACTAAACATGATTAACTATTGTCCTGTATTTTAATATCTTCATTCTGGCTTTCTTGAGACTAATTTCCCATTAACTTTTTTCCTTACTTAACATAATGGTTTCTTCTCAAACTTTATTCTTCTGAGTCTCTCAGCTATATATTTTGCTGCTGACCACTTCCTCTTTCCTTAGTCTTTCTATTCTTAGTTTTATATTCCTCAGTGTCTACAAAAATCCTTCCAACTAATATTTTTCTCTTTCTTCACTGGCACTCTTCTGTTAACTTGTGACAATCTCTAAAAAAAAGGCTCAGACTTCATCTACTGATTTGCTCTCAACTTTGAATCTCCAGCACTTAACACAGTGCCTGGCATGCAACAGATACTCAATTAATGTTTACTGACTGACTTTGCCAATCCTGACCTTATTAGCCGTGTGACCTTGAGCAAACGAAATCTCTCTAAATCTCAGTTCCCTCATCTATAAAATAGGGATAATCAAAAGATGATGCTTAGAGATAAGCTCAAAACAGTGTCTAGCACAAAGCAGCATCCAGTAAATTATACTACTATTATCAATATCTCGCACAGGACACAAAATGTTTGAACACCAAATCTACCTCTCAACAACCCAACTTACTTCACCATATTCCCTTGTAACTATCAAAAATATTTTTTGTGCTCTTTCCCTTACTACCTATCTCCAATTCATCATAAACTACTCTAAATCTCTCATAGTCACCATACAGAATCATCATTTATCAACTAAGCTGCAACTGACTTAGTTGATGGCCACACCCGTAAACCTTCATTCAAACCTTCAGTCCTCCTTTAAAGCCACTTTTTAATCTGTCACTCCTTATAATCCTCATGTCTTCCAACAGTCCATATCCCAACTCCCAATTCAAAAAATGACTCATAACTCACCTCTTCCCAGAAACCTTCCCTGATTAACTCCACACCACTTGAATTACTTCTCTGTCCTGAGTCGCCTCAGCACCTCAGGTGTTATACTAAGAGTAAAATGTGATCAGTGAGTAGCATTACCAAGAAATTATTTCTACAAAATTATTTCTACAACTTAAAGAATAGTTCATTGGCTATAACGCCTTGTTGATCTAGTTAATAAGGAAGCATTCTATACAATAAATGTCCTCTTTGGTTTCTGTCCTTGACCCTATACTATTTTATATTTGTCAAAAGTGATGAACACTTCACAATCTTTCTGTCTTATCCTCAAGCAGAAATTATACTTCAGTACCTATCACCTCATCCCATTTAAACCCACCACAAATTTGGTAGTGGGCCACTTTCTTTTCTACTACCTCTTCTCTGCCCCCAAGCTCTGTCTCCGCCCCACCAATGAAAATTCCAAAAGCTTGAAACAGAAAGGTAGCAACAGGGATACCCACATACCGTATCTGTCTTTCCTCCACACGAAAAGAAATTTTAACTTGAGTTATAAAATTTCCCAAGGCTGAAAGTTTTCCCAGCAAGCATGATACACAACCAAATTCTACAACAAAATAGTTGATCCGATACAATAACAGGAGTGTACTCATATGCTAACGTTCACTTGTGGTACTGTAAGAGATCTTAGATAATTTTTATGCTGTATGACACACGCGTAACAAGAGAGTTGAGAAATTCCCCTACAGGGCAGATTTTCTAAGAGTATATCTATTGACACTGCCTTCATACTTCTTTTTAATATGAAGAATTCAGCGATTCTTCACTGCCATCCAATCACAAGCAAACAACACTGGTGCCATTACTTCTGAGAGATGAACTCTTCGGGGGAAGGAAGGTCGATCAGCCTCAGCAGCGAGAGTTGCGAAGTCTCAATATTTAAGCCCTCGACGCACACAGTGAACGAACCTGTGAACCTGTCTGACTCCTTCCTGATGTGTCTGGTTCTCTTGCCTCTGCCCAAACCGACAGTTATTATTACTCACTCATAAAAGATCCACACCCTTCAGCTACCAGCCATAAATCTATCTTGCTCGCTCCCCGTACACTTTCCCCTTAACTGGTCACCTGACGCCTTCTAGTTAAACAGCCTCCATCCACATCTCACAGAAAACCTTCTCCTCTCAGTCACCTTCCGGTTTCACTAGGTGCTTCTTACTCCAGACCCACGTGTCCCCATTTGTTCAGATCTGTTAACCTTCAAAGCCCAAGCCTGCCCTCCCCTCAGCGCCAGCTAATTTTCCCCACCCTCTATCGATGCCTACTTCCAAAGGCCAACACTCCACCGTCTCCTCGGGCACCTTTTTCTGAGCATCACCCTTTTCCCATCACTTTCCTCCTCCGCAGACCGGGAAGCCTTCAATCACAGGCCTCCTTTCACCGCTACTCTCAAGCACACCAGCTCCTCCGGTAACTAACCCACACCGCCTTCGCCACCTCTTCGCGGCCTCCCCATCCCAGGCTCCGCAGCAGCCACCCGGGCCCCTCCCTACATCCCTGCTAGCGGTCCCCGCCCTCCGGAGGGCGACGGCGCGGCCAACGCGACCCCAGCCCCTACGAACAGACCAGGCGCCCGGAGCTCTAGGAGTCCGGGGCCGAGGGCGTGGGCGGGATGGCGGGTGTAACACCCGCCTCGGCTCGGCCCGCCGTCCCGGTGCCCGCAGCTGCGGGCCAGACCAGGCAAGTAAGGGCCTGCAGCGGGCCTCTCCCACCCAGCGTCCAGCCTCTCACCTAGACGCAAAGGCTCGGGCCTCGCTTTCCCCGGGGCCGTCCAGCGATGGCTCCGCCGCCGTCGCGCTCCCCTCACGGGCTCCTCCACCGCCCCCGACCGGCTGCCGAGGAGCGGACGGGTAGCGCCACGCCCATTGGCTGCGATCCGCGCTAGCGTCAGCCGGCCCCTACCCGGACCGCAGGTCTGACTGGCTAGCGCGGCGCCTCTTTTCCACGTCTGGTCCTGATTGGCCGTCCCGCGCCCCCTTACCGAGGAGACCGCTCATCCGCCTCACAGCTCCGGCCTCCCACCCCCAACCCCTCTTTTATCCTGCAGGGAGGGGGACGGAGCAGGCGCGTGTAGAACTCCAACAGCCAATGGGAGCGCCGAAAGAGGGCCTGGGGGCGGGGGTTGGCGCTGCGGCCCGCGTGCCCGCGGGGAGAGTTCAACCAATGGGCGAGCTTCCACATCACCGGCTCCGGAGCGCCTCCCCAGGCCACTCGTGTTCCGGCGGGTCGCGCCCAGGGCCACACCCGGCTCCCTGGCGCACGGGAGGGGCGCCCACTGGAATGGTGGAGAACCTGCGGAGAGGCAGGCTTGGGAGACGAGGGAGGCTATTGTGGCGTGCTCCGACCTTACTTAACATGGGTCCCGAAGCGCCTTCTGGTGGGGCTGGTTCCGGTCCGCGAGAGCGGAGCCGTCGCACGGTGGATCCCTTCGAACCTCCGCAGGATGCCCTTCAGGGAGGGAGTCGAACGTGCGTCTCGTCCACCCCTTTGGAACTGTGGGCCAAATCATTCCACTTTCCACTTCCTCCAGAATAATTTCGTACAAAAGTTGTGTGTGGTGTAAGAATTTAGAATAATGATTACCTCGGGGAGGGAGGTTTGAAAGGGGCACAAGGGAAACTGATGAGAGCTTAAAAAGCTGTCTTGGTCTCAGCGGTAGTTACAGAGGTGTATACATACGTAAAAATTCGTCGAGCCTTACACTTAATATTAGTGCACGCAACGCACTTTGTGTATATCTCAATTTTTTAAATAATAAAGGGATTGTGAAAATAACATTACCATAACCTTAGCCTCCATGGCACTCCCATGGTATAAACAATCCCTCTAGGATTTAGGTATCATTCCAAAACGACAAACGAGGAAGAAAGAATTGTGAGAATTTAAAATGAGTGAAGGCTCTTGGCACGTTGAATAACACACACAGGTTGGTACTTTAAGGATGAGCTAAGATGATTCAAAGTGATTTTTTGTAGTTTTAGTTGTGGCTCTGTTAGCATCACAGAAGCATCCAGAGTGTTGCGCCTAATTGGAAACTACATAAAGTTTACTGAGCTCCCTAGTTTGTGGCTACGTAAGTCTGAACACCAGAAACTTTCATTCTAATACCATGGCTGCCCTGCCGGAACTCACAGTCCAGTACCAAGTATAGTTATTCCAGGAGGAGAGCACAGAAACAAAGCACCACTTAGTTAGGCAAGATGTGTGTGCCTGGAAACCAGTCCAGTAGCTATTCTGAAATAGCCAGGGTCAGGTGAAACACTCTTAGAAATAGATTCTAAGTAATATTCTTCCCAAAACAGACATAAGAACTCTGAACCAAATTCTAATAGGACACCAGCAACAAAAGTTCAAGACGATGGGATTCGTATTTAGTAATTTTGTCATTAAATTGTTCAATTCAGATAAATACCTTTGTTTAAAGTACTTGTCCCTGAACTAGGCACATAAAATTAGAACAGTATTTTCCATAAAGCAAAGGGTGTAATAGGGAGACAGATAATTCCAACACAATGCAGGATGAGGCACTACATACAAAAAGTATTTAGTCCAGCTTAGGGAATGTTAGGGCATCTTCTTAGAATATACTTATAAGGTTAATCAGCATAATGTGTAACTAGGCACTATTTTTGGAGAATACTTTCATTACAATTTTTTAATTTTTTGTGCAGATATCTTGATTTTTTCAATGGCTATAAATACAAAAACAAATGAATAGTTCTGAAGACACCACATTAAGTTAAATAATTGTGTAGTAAATACATTGTGATTTTAAAAAAAAACTTCAGAGTTGAGAGCATAAAGTCATCTCATTTGATTCATCATTGTGTATGTAGCATGGGCCCCCAGCAGAGACCCTCACAGATGGACAGCTTCTAGTCCATCGGGCACACTGTCTAGAGGAGGACTTAATGGTTCATTCCTGATGATGGTCCAGTCTCTTGGGGAGGGCAGGTGGTATGGCCAATGTCCCTCATAATGCACCATCATTCTTACCTGAATTCAAAGCATTCATATATCTACAAAACATGAATAATGAAGTCTTTACAAAAGGCAATGAAGAATTTTGCCCAGAGTCTAACCTATAAAATGTTAGTAATACCAAAAAAGTAATCATTCATTCGAATACTTTTCCCATTTTTCTTAAATAAGAGCCCTAAAAATTGGGCAGCCATATATGGGATTCAATTTCATTGTAATTTTATTCAACTCTAAAGCACTTGTATATGATTTTGATCTTTGCTATGGAAACACAGTTCTATAAGTAAAGGTAAATTACACTGAACCAAAAATGTGCTATTACAGTTTACTCCCTAAGGAGAGATATATATTACTGAGAAAATGCATAGGAATAAGCACCAAAACATATATACTACATATAATGTAGTTGTAACTATATATGAATCCCTCAGAATTTTTTTAGATTTTGAGTTTATTCTTCATTTAACTTTTAAAACACTAGTTGAATATTAAAACAAAAACAATAGCAAGTAGTGAGCATATTATGATTATCCTCCTTCACTCATTCAGTACTGTATATGAAATGCCAGCAGTAAGTGTTATTCACTGACACCATTAAGAGATCTGACCCTGAACGGGATGATGTTCATCATCCTTATATGCCTCTCCATTGTAATGGCACTGTCTGTCCTGATTTGGATCAAAGTCCACCGGTTGTACCTGCTCCATTTCACCAGTCTCTGCTACAGTACTTCCTTTCTCTCAGGTAGTTTTTCCAGCAAAGAAAGTTTATCAGGAGAGAGAAAGCTATCCTCAGGAAAGTTTGCCTTAAATTCGATGATTAGGCGAGCCTTTTCATACGGTCTACTATAAATTGGCATGCCTTCATTTAGCACACACTTGATATCTCCATGTTTGACAATCTGACCTGGATGATAGGTGATTACGATGGTTTGGTTGTCAAACGTAGCTATTGGCCTTTGGAAGCCACACAGTGCTTCAACCAGCTGTGTATCCATACACATGAAAAGGTCTTCTCATCAAGTGTAAGTAGTATAAACAGTATGGTCCTTCTGATCTAAAACAATGATAATATCTCCTGTCCCAGTCCTGGTTCTTGGTCTCCTTTTAATATGGAATGTTATCTTCTGGCCATCTTTCATGCCTTTGTCAAATGAACTTCTACAATCTTCTTCTCTCAAACCATCTTCCTTCCATTGCAACTTTTGCATCTATCTTTAGGACTGATCCACTCCCCGTGGCCCTGGTACTCCATGCACACAGACTGAATTTGCTGAACTATTCCAGGTCCTATCTGATGAATTCTTATTTGCATCCCAGTACCTTGGCAACTGGGACTGCACTCTACTGCTCCTTTCTTACCACCTCAGCCTTCACATTTGTCACAAATCACATTCTTTTGCAGAGTTAGTTTTCTTGTTGCACCATTATACATACGAATCTTCTAAGGTTACTGAGAGCTGATGAACAATATTTTTACCTCCCCTTTCTCTCTATACCCTTCCTCCTCCTCCAAAAAGCATATCAAAGATGTCCATGGGGGAGCCAAAACCACCACCTGCTCCGCTTTCTTTAATTGCCTGTTCTCCTCTTTGTCATCTAATTCCCTTTTCTTTGCATCAGAGAGCACTTCCTGAGAAATCTGTTTAAACTTCTTTCCTTCATTTGGATACTTATCAGGGCGATGCTTCAAGACCAGCTTCCTATAAGCCTTTTATTCAATTCTTCTTGGGTGGCATTGGGTTTGACCCCCAAAACATCATAGTAAGTGTTTTCTTTCACCATTTTTGACAGCCAGTGAGTGGGCAGAGGCAGGTATGGAGGAGCGGCAAAGAGATCGTCGCTGTGTGTAGCTTGAGAGGCCCCACTCCTCAGCCTCTCACCGAGTGTTCTGGAAAGTTCCTGAATCCCTCAGAATTTTATAACATCTTTAAAAAACAGAAATACTACCTCTTCCAGGTCTGAGAAAACACTTTTCTTGTAACATGTATCATTTTCTAACTCATATTTTTCTATTAATGTCTTATTAAACACAGTCCTGATGAGGTTCTTCACTCTGTTAAAAAAGAGAAAACAGGCCCATGATGGAGTCACTTTTGCTAAGCCCTCATCACCCAACTAATATTTAATACCTAACCTAAATGTAATCTCAGCTTTCCCAGGAATGTTATTTTGACCAGTAAAACTGTAATTTCCTTGTCAGCACTAGTGAGGTAATCCGTCTGAGACACCCCAAAGGAAAGTGCCTTGCCTGAAATGATGCACTCTTTGCTAGAAACTTCATTTTCCTGCCCCTTTCTCCCTATAAAAAGCCTTTCATTTGGTATAGGTTCTTGGAGCTCCTTCTTGGAGCTTTGCTAGATGGGATGTTGCCTGTATCATTGGATAATGCTAATTAGATTTTAAATTTACTAAGTTGAATTTTTTAACAGATCTATCTTCACAACAACAACACAATGCAAGTATTTATCTATGTATCTGAATTTCATAGAAGAGAAAACCTGCCCAAAGTCACACAACTGTTAGATGGCAGAAGTATAATTGAAACCTAGTTCTCTTTGATGGCAAACTCCATAATCTTTCTCCTATGGCACATCTCCCTGCTCTAGAACAAGATCAAGTCATTTTGACTGGTCCTTTTACATCTTTGGATTCCCGACAACAAATCTCACCTATGTGTCAGGGAACTCACAGAATTAATTATTTTCAACATACTTTTCTTTATATTTACTGTTTTCATGACAGTGGAGAGTGTAAACTATAAAAAGTGACCATTTTGCATTAAAAATGTTTGTTTTGACAAAACTAAAGGGAACACAACTTTCTTTGAAGTGGTAGTAGAGAACCCATCAGAGCTCTGGAGAATGCATCAAAGATGCTCACTTTCATAGCATATACAGAGTTTCAAAAGAGGGGGTAGAAGGGATAAATGGTGATGGAAGGAGACTTAGGGTGGTGAATGCACAATACAATATACAGAGGATGTAGTGCAGAACTGTACACATGAAACCTATATAATTTTATTAACCAGTGTTACCCCAATAAATTCAATTCAAAAAAAGAGTTTCAGGCAACTCAAGAGAGCCAAATTTCTAGTAAGGGCAGTTACATTCTGCAATTCATTTGGTGATCTCTATCTTGCCCTGTACTCAATTATGACATCCAGAACTGGTCTGCTTTAAACATATTTTTAAAGCTTGTTATTAGAAAACAAAATTCTGCCAAGTTTCTAACATTTCTACTGATAGAAGAGTTGACAGTCTGAGCAAGCACTCACAGGCCCCTGTGGCTTAATTTCCTCATCTCTAAAAGGAAGGGGAAACTTAATGCCCAGTATCTGATCTGAGCGCTTCAGAGATTTGTGAAACAAGTTTGATTTTCACCTGAAAGTGAAGAATCTGACCCTCAGTTATTCAATAGCTTTAATCTATGTGGCACAAAAATGGAGCTGATATGGTTTTCTTGGCTGATCTAAATCATTCCTTGTGTCCTAGCCATTGTCTTTCTGGTTCTTGAAGGGTGGCAGAATATGCCACCTCAAAATATGCCAATTTGGCACAAGGATTATTTAGCGCTAAAAACACTTAAAAAACAGCAAGTGCAAAAAGGGTATTCTAATCCCCATTTTTCTTCCTGAAAAGAGGAGATAAAAACTCCCATGTAAAGATGCCCTCCTTATACTAGGAGAAACATTTGACAAGAAAAAAATTCTGAGATGTCCTGAATTAAATTATGGCAGGCCAGAGGGTAGGAGGAAGAGACTAGAAAGGTTAAAAACCTCAAGGAGAAAGCAACAAGACTGCTTATTTTCCTAAATGTATGTTGAAATTTTGAATTAATTTCCAGGTGGCTGTTTCAAAGGTTCTTCAGATAGACGAACCAAGGCATGAACTTTCCAGACTGTTGTCCACAACCAATTCTGAAAGGTCAAATACTTCCTTACAGACTGTACACCTATCCCAGAACTAGTTCTGCTTTGCTTTTTCATGCCCCCTCTATCTGTAGACAATGTACATTCTTTCAAAAGAACTTACATCTTTCTTCCCCAAACTCATTGCATAAAAGAGCCCCATCGACCTCAGGGTGTCAGACATGTTTGTCTCCTCCACCCAGCTCCGCCCTGGGCAGTTTAGACTGCGTATCCCCGGACCTGGTCCTTTTTCTGGCTAGCATATGGCTCAATACATCCTTTCTTTCAGGAAAACTTTTGGTTTCAAAGGCTTTTGTTTAACACACTCTTCAGTGGGGTATCAAAGCCAACAGAATCTTGTATTAAATAGACCTTGTTAAGGTAATTCTTCTTTTCCTTTAGTGTCCTCATAAAGTTTAATGACTTTTCCCCAGTTGCCTCTCTTTGTTCAATCTAATGTAAAAGCCTGTAGATTTTGCTATTTTTAGGGCTTCATTTTCTTATGAGAGCTCTTGTGTCGTGTAAAACATGTAATTTGTATACTCCTCTCCTGTCTTATATCAGTTTAATTTTCAGGCCCAGCTCGAAAAGCCTAAGAAGATAGAGGTAAAATTTTGCCTCCCCTACATTCTCGACTGTCTCCTTTAGAACCTGTTTATAGATAAAAGTGTCCTGGTGTTACGTAGCTCACAGGTGTCAAGAGGAAGATGAACAGCATTTGTAACATTTCTTTAAATACCATCTGTTGTTTATTTCCCAAGCAACATTGTGAAAAGAAGAAACCATCTTGCTGGCCAATTTCTTCCCACGTCTGATTAGACGGTCATTTCGCCTGTCTTTTTTGAATGGTATTGTTATTGTTTACACATCATTGTTAGGCAATAGTAACTCAACAGAACCCTGAGAGCTAGAGGTTATTCTTTTCTTTTTCTTGTCTCCTTTCCTTTTTCTTTCTTTTTAGGAATTTACTCTCTTTGTACAGGAGTGAGAACAGGATTGATGCAGATGCCCAGAAGCAGGAATTGCTAGTGTGTCACCTGTATTCAATATCACAGCATGTTGAAGGTGTAAGCCACAGACACTGACCCACCGACTTCCTGCTCTTTGGGTGGTGTTGTTTGAGAACTGTGCCTAAAGTCTCTAAGATCAGTGTCATCACGCCTTTGAACTTTGAGGGAAAGGCTGCATCCTGGAAATATTTGCAAACAAAGGCCCTGAAGGGAGAGAACTTCAGGCAGCAAACCACACCGTATGTATAAAATTGTCAGCATATGCAAAAGTATGATTCTTTAAGGAAGTGAAACTTATACTTGACTCAGTCCCTAATCTCTTATTTTCTAGAGCAGAGAACAGGACACAAATTAGAGTTTCTCCATAAACAAAGCCATTTAATTACTGTAACAATATTTACTAATTGTAGGAGGTTTTTTAAAAATGAATTAGGCAATGTTTGGCCTGAGAAAAAGAGTATAGTGACTAAAAGTTCTGACTCTAAAGCTGAACAGGGTGTAGAATCTGTCAATGTGAGAAACATCCAAACCTGTAAGAATTTTTATGGGTTTGTGTGAGTCAAACTGACAACGATTGCCAGGAAGCAAAACCTCAAAGGATTGGGAAAATGCTCTGGAAAATGGCAGCTTTTCACCATGTATTATACATTACAATCAAAAGAGGAGGCATAAGTGGGTTCCGTGAAAGCCATCAGTGATACATCAGGGAGGTGGGAGACGGCAAAGCATAGAAACCTCTGAGATGGGATAAAAAATAAAATGATAGACACATACTACTTTTACACAGGTGGATAAAGGATAGTTAATGGTCAACAATTAACATGATAACAATAACAACGAGGAGATTTGTGCGCTTTGAGAGGTCAGGAAAAAGGAAATTTGGTACAAATATATGTTACCATAGATGCAAAAAGACAATAAACATGCTCAGTTAAGGTAAAGATTGACTGTTGTCAGGGAAGATTCCAACCTAGGACAAGACTGCCCACCATGACCTGCTCTTAGTGAGAAAGTTTTTAATTTCAGCCCATCGTATGTGGTTACTGTAGGTCTCTAAGTTTATAAGGCTGCCGTACAGGCCTCCCCTGAACTTGTCAGATTTAGTATGTGGCCCCTTTCTGTCCACAAATTTAAGAACTACCACTATTGTCTCTGTGACCTAGGGCAAGTTATTTATCCTTGTGCCTCAGTTTCCCAGGGTTAAAATGGAAATGTCCATAATACCACCTACCTCACAAAGGTGCAGTGAACCTTAAAGAGTTAATACTTTAAAGCACTTAGCATAATTTCTGGCCCATGGTAGTCCCTATCTTAAAGGCTAACCTCTAAGGTTGTTAAATCTTAAGGAAAAATAATAATAAAGTTAAAGACTTCCCAGAACCAATAATAATACCTACCTTCTAATTTTGAAGATATACTAATATGCCAAACACTTTATAGAAATTATTTCCAAACCTGACAACAAGATGGATATTAATGTCTCCATTTTACAGATGAGGAAGTGAAAGATGTTGAATTTAATTAAATTGCCTAAGAACACATGACTGAGTAATGGAGTTGGGAATTCTAACCCAGTGTGTCTAATTCCAAAACATGCACTTCTACCGTGCAACGTTATTTCCTAAATCTTCTTATTGATTTTCTATGTTTATATCCACACTACTTTACAACAGGACTTAAGAATCATTTGGCATCACTTCTTGGCCTTTGGGCTAAGATCACATGTAGTATCTGTTCCTCTCAGTGCTGCTGTGCAAGGACAGTGTGTTCATGGACAGACCTAGAGGGTATGATGCTAAATGAAATAAGTCAGACAAAGACAAATACCAAATGATTTCATTTACACGCGGAATCTAAATGAACAAAACAGAAACTCATAGATGCAGATGCAAACTGTTCAAAGTTGCCAGATGGAAGGGTGGATGGAGGCTAAGTGAAAATGCTGAATGGATTAAAAAGTACAAATTGGAAGTTACAAAGTAGTCGTGGCGATGTAAAACATAAGGAATATAGTCAAAAATATTGTAATAACTATGTATGATATAATAACTATTATGGGTACTAGACTTATGGGGGAGGAATCACTTCATAAGTTATGTAGATATCACCCTGGCTAGTGTGGTTCAGTGGATTGAGTGCCACCGGTTGAAGGGTCACCCTCAGTGGAAGGGTTACTGGTTCAATTCCCATTCACGGCATGTGCCTGGGTTGTAGGCCAGGTCCCCACTGGGGGGCGTGCAAGGGGCAGCCACACATTGATGTTTCTCTCCCTCTCTTTCTCCTTCCCTTCTACTCCCCTCTCTCTAAAAATAATAAATAAAATCTTTTTTAAAAGTTATATAGATATCTAACTGTAACAGGGTGGGTTTGGCCAGATCACTGGGGAGCAGAGGAGAGGGACCCCAGAAGTGGCACAAGAATCAGCACCTGACCCCCAGAAGGGAGGGCACTGCAGGAATCACCGAAGGCAGGGATAGACACTGGAGCTGGGGTGTAATAGTCTGCCATGCACCCAGGCAACTGTAAACAAAGCCAACATGGCTGAGTAGCTCTTGACACAGGCTGCACAGAGCCTGTGCAGGCTGTGGGGGCAGATGCCTCACCTTGGGCTGAGAGGCTTGTGCCCCTGTGTGTGGCTGGGAAACTCCTGCCCACTTCTGGAAAATGACAGCTGGAGCACGGGCAAAACTGTGTGGCTGACAAACGTGGCAGACATTAGCCCACATTGGTCGAAAAACCAGACTCTCTGTCATGCATGAGTTTCTGGGTTGAGCTTTTAAAGACAAAATGCACGGGAAAATGTGCTCTTTCCACTCCCCTCGCTAGCTGGTCAGCCTCAGAGCCCAAGTTCATGGGCCAGTGGGCCCTGGAGGCCACATGGTCTGGGAGCATTCCTGGAGCCCCTCCCTCACAGAAAGCATGGCAGTGCTGGCTGTGCTGCATGGCCCAGCTTGGCCAGGTACACGCAGACGTGTGAAAGATACCTGAGACCAGACCTTGACTGGGACCCACCTGAGCCACCTGAATGATCATACTGCAAACATCTGTGTTTCTTGGAGGATGGTACTTTTAATTGAGAGAAAGGATTCCGGGTGCTTCCTTGGACTGATCTGGTCTGGCTGAGGGTGGCAGGGTTATCTGCTGTTGGGTGTTTTAAGGGAAGCATGGCTCTGAGGCAGAAACTTGCCATTATTCTAAAACTGTGTAGCCTTTAAATAAACAACCCCTTTCCTTTTCCACCAAACTTCTGTGTCCAGACTTTGTCTATTAGGCAGCGAGCAGAAGAACCCCACTAACTGTTCTGAAACAGCACTGGCTATTCTGTAATATAACCACTATGCTGTATAGCTGAAATGGATATAATATTTATAGTCAGCTGTAGTTAAATATTTTTTTTAATTTAACAAAAATAAAACAAAAGCAGACTCATAGAAACAGAGATGGAAGAAATAGTTACCAGAAGGCAGGGGCAGGGATGGGTGAAAAACAAAAGAGAAATGTAGTCAATACTGTATTTTGCCATGTATAATGCATGCCCATGTTTTGTGTGCATTAGACACGGGATTACTATGCCCATTGTTACACCCATGGCATGTAATCACTATACCCATGTATAATATGCATCCTTATTTTTCCCTCAGAAATTTGGGCTAAAAAGTGTGCATTCTACACAGCAAAATATGGTAATATAGTGATAAGTATACACAGTGACAGATGATTACTATAATTAGTGCAGTGATCACATTGTAAGATATAAAAATGTTGAATCACTATATCGTATACCTGAAATTACTATAACCAATATAAAATTATATACCAACTATACTTAAATAAAAGTAAGTAAAAAATGAAATAAGGATAAAAGATAGAAAAAGAATAAAGCTTCTGGCTGGAAAAAAATGTCACTTTGCCAACCCCTCTGTCCTTTCACAAATAGGTAAACTGAGATCATTAGAAGTTAAGTGACTTTCTGAAGACTACATAACTGCTCAATGACTGTTCAGTTGCTACTGAATGCCAACCAACCATTTGAGGGTAGGGAAAGAAATCAACAGTTATGTATATTGCTTATCACAGTGCCTTTCACATGATCAGTAACCAATCCTAGCTATTTTTATCATTGTTCATTTATTAACTCCTTCACTTAACATTCATTTACTGGGCATTGTTTACAAGTTTGGCACCTGGGAATACAAAAATGAACAAGATACGAGCCCTTCTGAAGCTTACACGAGCTGTCCAATATGAAAGCCACTCACCACATGTGGCAGTTGAGTCCTTGATATGTGGCATATTGGAATGTACTGTAAGTATAAAAAAATACATAGGATTTTGAAAACTTACAAAAAATAAATGTTATATTAGTTACATGTTGAAATGACAATATTTGGGATATATTGTGTTAAATAAAAGTATTAAAACTCTTTTTATCTGTTTCATGTTACTTTATTAAATGTGGCTACCAAAAGTCAAAATTACATGTAGCTTGTATTTCTGTTGGACAGTATTGGTCAAGATGGCAAAAAGATGAATGCAATAGAATATAAGTGCTATGAGAAAAGTCAATAGAACATTTCATGGGAGCACAGAGGACAAACTCATATGGGAGTCCAAAAAGGCTTCACAGAGGAGGAAATATTTGAATCCTCAAAAATGAGTAAGAACATTGTCAGGTGAGTATTTTCCAGCCAGACGATGAGCATGTAGAATGTGTCACTAAACATGAAAAACTAACCAACAAGTTGAAATGTGATAGTTTGACTCTTCTCAAGTCAAAGAGGGCCAGGGTACGTGATGAGAAGTAGTAAGAGATAAAGTCGGAAAACACATTGAAGAAAGATTATGAAAAGCTTTGCAAGCCATGTACTATTGAAATTTTTGATAAAGAGGACTGTTATTTTATTTGAGCTTTAGATAGGTAACTCTAGTGGCCATATGGAGGTTGGACTGGAAGTAGGAAAAAGACTTGGGATGGGAAAATAGGAAACCAAGACAGGAGATTTCGATGGCCATAATTTGGTCAATGGTAGTGTGAATTCAGAAGAGGCAAGGGCCGCAAAAGATATCTCAGTACAGCAGAACTGATTAAACCTGGCAACTTATGTTGGGCAAGCAAAGAGAGTGATTAAGAAACGCACCCAGATGTATTTGTATATGTCTAATAGTGACATGTCTTTCTGTTAAACAAATATTTATTGGAGGCCTACTTATGTGCCAGGTAGTAGATAGTAGTGCTTAATGGACTTCTGGCAACAATGTCTTAACATTATATGATTATGTTTAAAACATTTACTAGGGATTAGAAACGAATAAGTGAATAAATCTATATTTAATTATAGGCCCACTAATAAAACTTTTATTTTACTTCTGTGGAATTGTATCTTATTCTCAGGGGACTTCAAAGGTCAAAACTCTTGTGCCAAGGTGAGTGGTGGTTCCTCATCTAATAAGATAGCCAGTTAGAGCAGGAATCTGATCCCTAGGGGAGAGGTCAGCCCACAAACAGAGAGATACAAAGTCTGCTGCTGTCAAGTTTAGGAAAGGGTGTGAAGAAACATGAACTGCTTCGTAAATTGCTTGTAAATTAGTACATTACATTTTGAAAAGCAATTTGGCAGTTTGTAGCAACATTGAAAATGTGCATTTTCATTGTGTACCCCCGAACAGCGCCCTGTAAAGCAAGCACTAAGTCCAGACTTCTCTGTAGCAGTAAGACAAAAATTTTAAGTCAAAATTTCTTTTAAGTCAAGTGTTTATTTACTATAGCAACCACCAAAAATTAAAATTATGTTAGTAATGTTTGAACAATGAAGAGGGAACAAATATTCAGCAACCTTAGTTTTCTTTCTGGCTTAGAAGAACATGCTCCGCATGCATTATGCTTGACTCACTAAGCCATTGTCGTTTTCAATATACGGTTTGGTGAACTTGGAGTGGTAAAGGAAGGCTGTCAGTTACAAAAGTTACTAAGAATTATTGACAACCAGGTTAGAGTCATGTTGGCCGGAAGAACTTGAAGTTCAAACCAAAGTGTTAGAAACTATAAAAAGTGAGAAAGGGGAAGGACCCAAGACTTAAAATGCAAATGACACAAATATTTCTCTCTCTATTTCTTTTCTCTCTCTAAAAAGAAAAGTGGCAATTCAGGTTACACAGGCTTCAAGCATTGAATGATAAGGAATGTACACAAAGGTTAAAGAAAAATTAGTGTAGCAGGAAGGAGAGAATCAAGTTCTTTTCTGTCAACACAGTAAAAACCTGGTAGAAGCTGGATTCTGGAGTCTTTGTTTATTGGTATTGTGCCCTATTTTTCCAGAACACGGCCACAACTTTTACTAAATAAAAACATCAAGGGGGCTGAAGGAGTATCACTTTTGAAACCGGTATTCATATTAATACCAACTTTTCCACTAATGTCCTTTTCTATTCAAGGATCCAACCTAGGGCACCGTATTGCATTTAGTCATCAGGGTTCCTTACTCCTGTCCAGCCTTCGACAATTTCTTAGTCCCTCCTTGTTTTTCACGACTTTGACAGTTTTGAGGAATGGTCAGATATTTTTGAGTGCCGGTCAGATATTGTTTAGATTGTCCTTCTGTTTGGGTTGTTCTCAGGGTTACACCAAAGTGACTGGTTTGGGGGGCACTCGCTGCAAAGGCGAATTGCCTTTTCCTCACATATTATCAGAGGGTATATGATACCAACACGACTTATCACTGGTGATGTCAACCTTAGCCATTTGGCTAAGGGAGCGCCTGCCAGTTCTCCCCTATTTTTCTTTCCCATACGCTGTTCTTTGGAAGCAAGTTACTAAATACAGCCCGCACTCAAGGAGAGGGGAATTAAGCTCTACCTCCTGGAGTGGGAAGTATCTATAAATCTTGTTCTGAATTATTCCATAGGAAAAATTTGTTCTTTCCCAGCAATTATCTGCTGACAGGTTAAAGAAATGTTGAGAATCTTCCCTGTTTATGCCCGAGCTGTGACCTTTTATTGTAAGAATGAAATATAGGTGTGCTGTCTCCCAGAAGGAATGGTTAATCAATCGAGTCACAAAAGGCCCTTGGCGTGTAGCCACTTTTGTCTAAAACATATTTAAGCAGAACCCCAAAGTGGGACTTTGGAATCCCACCCGAGGGAAGGACGCTTCACTCGGAACTGTTCCCAGACGAACCCTGGATCTGGCTGCCTCTGGGATTCCCCAGGGTCCGTGTTCGGGTGTTGGTGATTTTCTATCTGGTGATGTATGGTCTTAATTCTTGCTTTCTCTTTGCTCTTGCTTAATAAAGTGCTTTACTATTCACCTTTGACTTGGGGTTTTTATTGTTTGCAAATCTGAACCTCCAAATTAAGTGGCCACGATCTCATATGTGCCCCTTAATGGCACATCTGTCTACTTATTTATTCAATTGTTTATATCAGTATGGGCTCATGGATATTTATTTTATTCTTTGGGTTATAATATTTGTTTTTCAAATTACTTCAGCTTTGGTCAAATTTTTCCAGCTTTGAGGCCTCTTTCAGGTTAACTCCTTTGTCCCTTATTAGGATTTCTTCTAGCCTTCTCTCCTTGATTAGTTTTTAACTTTATTCTCTGACAGTGAAGCAGTTTCAAAAATTCTCACTCATACCAAGTAGAGTATAAAGTATATATATGTTGTTTTTTGTCTTTAACCTTAAAGTATCCAGTCCAAATATGGTTTTCCACAGTTACTTAGGTTAACTCCTGTTTTCCCCACTTCCTTTAGTGAATTTATATCATACATTTGTAATATAATTAAATTCATCTGTCACTGTCTGCATTCCATCCTGGGAACATCTTGGTTGTTATTTTTTAAATTTGCATGCAGAAAAGTTCATTATTTGTGATGCATAAATCTGAGTTTTAACAAGCCTCACACAGAATATTTTTATCACTCTAGCAATTACTCTGTCCAGCCCCTTTATAGTCTGAACTCCTTTAAAATACTAGTTCCCCCCTAAAAATTGATTCATTCACTTTAACTATAGCTGTTCTAGGACCTAGGTCTTTAGGAGACATTTTGCTGGCTTCTCATATGTGCTGAGCTGTTAAGTTTAGCTTCAGAGGGCAGCATTCTTTCTCATTTCTAAGGTTTTGGAAGGCTCTTCACTGCTGCTCACTTCATTGCCACATAGTAACTAAATAGCTTGCCCACAAAAGTATAATGACCAAAAACGTGTGTCTGAAAGATTCATTGAGGACAGCATTATGGGACTGTTCCATCTCCTTCATCATATCCTGTCAGAGTAAGACATGAAAAACTTTTCTGGGTCCTGACTGGTGTGGCTCAGTGGATTGAACACTGGCCTGCAAACCAAGAGGTCGCAGGTTTGATTCCCAATCAGGGCACATGCCTGTGTTGTGGGCCAGGTCCCCATTTGGAGGCGCATGAGAGGCAACCACACATCGATGTTTCCCTCCCTCTCTTTCTCTCTCCCTTACTCTCTCTCTAAAAAATAAATAGATAAAATTAAAAAAAAACTTTGCTGGAAAGCAAAGATGTATGTTTAATGTATTATTTACAGTTACTGAAGCCTAGGTATTTGTGTAATGAGTAACTCCCAGAGCATCCTGTAAGGGTCCTGTTTGTTCAGACATCAGAACCCCGCCTTGAAATGTCAAAAATGGTTCACTATAGGATATCTGTCTATAGTGACTCCTTAACCTTTCTTGGCCACTTTCAGATCCTTCTAGACTCTTTTGAGAATATGGTAAAAAGCTATAGCCCTTTTGCCCAGAAAAATGTATGAACATACATCCACTCAAAATACTATATATAATTGGAAAGGTTCCTGAACCCTCTGTGTGCCACCTCTCCAGAAGATGGGAGGTCCTCTAGAGGTCAATAAATCCCACATGAAGAATCTTGATCTAAACACTAAGGCAGGTGGATGAAACACAACTAAGGACTTGTTGATAATTAATGAGTGTATTTTACTATAGAGTTAAATGCACATATGTGTATTACAATGGGTAATTTTATGTGTCAACTTGGCTAGGATATGATATCCAGTTGTTTGGTCAAAGCATCATTCTAGATGTTCTGTAAGGATATTTTTTGTAAGTGATTAACATTGAAATCAGTAGACTTTGAGTAGAGCATATTACCCTCCATAATATGAGTAAGCCTCATTCAACCAGTTGAAAGGCTTATGAGGAAAGACAGAGGTTTCCTGAGGTAGAAAGAATTCTCAAGACTGCAACATCAGTTCTTACTTGAACTGCCTGCCTGCCCTACAGATTTCAGACTTGCCAGCCCTGCCCCCGCCCCCATTGCATGAGACAATCTCTTTAAAATAGACACACAATCTCTTATTGTTTCTGTTTCTGTGGAAAACCTTGACTAAGACATTTATCAAACTGTAACAAATGCACAGTAAATTTCCATAGAAATGTCCAGTTTCCTTCTCACTATGAAAAATGATGAAAACTCTTACTTAGTATTTAGCCAGGTATTGCCTCTGTTTGGTTCAGTTTTGATTCCTCTTATCTTTGCTTCATTCAAGTGCAGCTGATTGTCATTGCTATGACTCATGCTGTTCTTATTTTATGTCAGTCTGCATTTGGATGTGGTGCTGCTGCTGTAACAAATTAACACAAACTTAATTGCTTAAAACAACACAAATTTGTTCTCTTACAGTACTGGAAATTGACTAAAAATGGGTGTCAGCAGGGCTACATTCCTTCCGGGGTTTTGGAGAAGAATCTCTTCCCCTGTCCTTCTTAGTTTGCAGAAGTCATCTGAACTCCTTGGCTAATGGCCCTTCTTTTGTCATTTCAACTTCTACTTTCATTGTCAAATTTCTGATTCTGATTCTTATCTTCCCACCACCCTTTTATAATAACTTTTGTGATTACATTGGGCCTACCAGGATAGTCCAAAAATAATCTCATGGAAACGTAATCACATCTTTAAAAAAACCCTTTTTTATGTAAAGTAACATTCACAGATTTCAGGGATTGGAACGTAGTATCTTTGAAGACTCATTATTCTTGCTATCACAGATGTCCTTTTTTCTATAATAATTATTCTCTGTTTTACTTAATCCTTTTATTTACAAACTTATTAGCAAAGATCATTTGAAGGACTATATTGATTAGTTTATTTTTCATAGGTTTATTCCTTTAGTACTCTGCAAAAGTATTTTTCACTCGTTAAACACCAATTCCTTTTCTTTTTTTCTGATTGCATGATTCTGAAGCATTTCCCTCTCTGTATATGAGAAATCTACATTCTCTCTGAGTTCTATTTTGATCTTTGCATGTCAAAGAAAGGACAGTTAACAATCCTTTTGGTAAGAAAAATAAATTATTGACTCATATGCTAGCTGAAAATGGGTTTCCTCCCTTTATACAATAGTATATAGATAGGTAGTATATATACTCAACTGCCATTCTCCCCATCATTCTTGCCAATAGAACCCTGATTTTGGTTTGAAGTTCTGACAACCAAAAATCTTTCTAGATATTGCCAAAAGTCCCCTGCAGGGATTTTTGAGGATCGCTCTCTTAGGCCAATCATGACAATCCAGTTCTCCTTTATCAGGGATTTATTTTGGGAAGGGCATATGATCCAGTTCTGACAAAATGGAACGAAAAGTCTCTTTAGGGTTTGGGGGTGCAAGGAAGAGAGGTTCTGAGTAAGATTTTCTGTTATGAAAAAAAAGAGAAAACTAAAAAATGATAAGGCCCTTTTAGTTCCTTCTCCATATTTGCTACCTGGGATCCTGGTGTGTATGGACTTGAATCTTGGGATTATGGCAGCCATCTTGTCATTTTGAGGTATGGCAGAGCAGAAAGATGGGAAGAAACTAGATCCTTGATGACATAGTTAAACTGTGGAACCAAACCTGGTGTGGCTTGGTGGATTGAGCACTGGCCTACAAACCAAAAGGTCACAGCTTCGATTCTGGGTCAGGGCACATGCCAAGGTTGCTGGCTGGGTCCCAGTTGGGGGCATGTGGGAGGCAACTGATTGATTTAAAAAAACTATGGAACCAACATTGGGACTGACTACTTCTAAAGAGTAGTTATACGAGGTAATAGAATGTCTTTATTGCTTAAACATTGCTAAAGATTCTATTATTTGCAACCCAAAGCATCCTAACTTTTAGGATTAAAATATAATAGAAATAGGAAGTCACATGAAACATTCTCCCTGTCCCTGCAAATACCCAAATGGTGAAAGTTTAAAGGTGTGTGAGATGTTTAAGAAGAAACATATGTAACTATTTAAATACTATGCATATTCAAAGAAACAGAATAAAAATATTCATGAGTGCTTTACACCTAAAAAAATTAATAAAACCATTAATTCAATAAAGAGTTTGAATACCAGATAAAGCAATAACAGGAGATGGAAAGGGAAATTACAGAATTAAAAAGAAAATCCAAGGGCCAAATAACACCAGCTGTTAGCTAACAGATTAATATGAAACAGCAAGAAACAAAATGGAAACCACTGAAATGAGATTTCACATAAGAAAGCCTGGTTAATCACTATAATGGTAGAGGAGAAGAAAACAAAGGTTAAAGCAGTTAGAGGGAAGGTAATCATTGCAGAGGACAAACATTATCTAACATAAGATTAATTTTTCCTAAAAGAGTAAGCTTAAAAACTGCAGCATTAAAAAAAAGTATTAAAGGAAAGCGAATCTACAAATGAAAAAACCCCATCTTGTTCTAGAAAAAAGTGATATGAAGTGATTGATCTGATGTCAGATGAGTTACTAGACTTACCTGGATGACCACATTGTCAGGTATATAAATATCTAATCACTATACTGCACTCCTAAAACTAATATAATATTGTGTGTCAATTGCAATTGAAAAATAAATTTAAAAAAAATTATCAACCTGAGATGGAAAATGCCAAATTCAGTTGAATTTCAAGGACTAAAGAATGTTCTTTATACACAAAAGAAAAGTCGTCTATAAGAGGGGAACATCAAATTATAGTGACTCTTCCACAGCAATATTCAATGCCAAAAGACAGCACGGCAATATCTAGAAAATTAAAATGTGGGACAAGACTATTAATAGTTCAGTTGTTTGCATTTAAGGAAGCATGTTTACATTCCTAAGTATAAAGAAACTCAGGAATCACATTATCCAGGAATACTAGAAAAAAACTACTTAAAAAAAAAAAAGGTTTTAGAGTTCTAGCCAAGATGGAGGCGTAGGTAGAAACCCTTCACTTCCTTGAACAACCAAAAGGAGAGTAACAACCAATCTAAAATCAATAAACAACCATAAGTGCCAGAAGATCAAACTGCATGGATCTCTGACAACCAAGGAATTAAAGAAAAAATCAACCAGAACATCCAGACCGGTAAGGCAGCAGATCGTGTGGGCAGGGCTGGCTGGAGGCGAAACTGAGACTCAGAGCTGGCTTGTGGACTACAGTTGCTGCAGTGGGAGAAACTCCCAGTCTCACATGAGAGTTCAGTGAATAGTGGGCTAGAGATGAGCAGGGGGAGCTGCATTGTTCCTCCCTCTCCAGCCCCTCCCCCACAAGCAGCACTGCAGCACAGCAATGAGGGTTGCTCTTGCCAGGCGAATACCTAAGGCCCCTCCCCCTTATAACTTAACAGGGGCCCCAAACAAAGAAATAGGGCCAAAACGAAAGGACAGAGCAAATCTTCAAAAAGAGAGCTAAGCAATGAGGAGATAGCCAACCTAGCTGGTGGAGAATTTAAAGCCCTGGTAATCAAAATGCTCACAGAACTGATTGAGCTTGGCTGAAAAATGAAAGAACAAATGAAAGATACCCAAAATGAAATCAAGCAAAATATTCAGGGAACCAACAGTGACAGGAAGGAAACTAGGACTCAAATTAACTATTTGGAAGAAAAGGAAGAAATAAACATCCAACTGGAACAGAATGAAGAAACAAGAATTCGCAAAAATGAAGAGACTTTTGAACTTTTTTGACAACTTGAAACATTCCAATATCCAAATTATAGGGGGTGCCAGAAGGAGAAGAACAACAGCAAGAAATTGAAAACTTATGTGAACAAATAATGAAGGAAAACTTCCCCAATCTGGCAAAGGAAATGGACTTCCAGGAAGTCCAGGAGCCCAGAGAGTCCCAAAGAAGTTGGACCCAAAGAGGAACACACCAAGGCACATCATCATTACATTACCCAAGATTAAAGACAAAGCGAGAATCTTAAAAGCTGCAAGAGGAAAGGAAAGATTTACCTACAAAGGAGTTCCTGTAAGACTATCAGCCAATTTCTCAAAAGAAACCTTACAGGCAAGAAGGGGCTGGAAAGAAGTATTTGAAGTCATGAAAGGCAAGGACCTACATCCAAGATTACTCTATCCAGCAAAGCTATCATTTAGAATGGAAGGGCAGATAAAGTGCTTCCCAGATAAGGTCAAGTTAAAGGAGTTCATCATCACCAAGCCCTTATTATATGAAATGTTAAAGGGACTTATCTAAGAAAAGGAAGATAAAACATATGGACAGTAAAATGATAACAAACTCACAACTACCAACAAATGAACCTAAAAAAGTAAAAGAAAGAACACAACAAAAACAAAAACTAAGCAAACAACTAGAATAGGAACAGAATCGGAGAAATGGAAATCACATGGAGGGTTTTCAGTGGGGAGGGGGAAGGGAGGAATGGGGGGGAAAGCTACAGGGAAGAAGAAGCATAACTGGTAGGTATAAAATAGATGGGGAGAGGTCAAAAATGGTATAGGAAACAGAGAACTCAAACAACTTGTATGTACAGCCAATGGATGTGAACTAAGGGCAGGGAAATGCTGGAGGGTTCGGGGGTGCAGAGTGGAGGGGGGATAAAAGGGGGAAAATTGGGAAACCTGTAATAGCATAATCAATAAAATATATTTAAAAAATGAATAAAATAAAATAAAGATAAAATAAAATAAAATAAATAAATAAAATAAAAATAAATTTTTAGAGAGAGGGGAAGGGAGGGAGAAAGAGGGAGAGAAACACTGATGTGTGGTTTCCTCCTGCACGCCCCCAACTGGAGACCCACCCTACACCCAGAAATGTGCCCTAACCAGAAATCGAACCGGTGGGTGACCCTTTGGTTTGCAGGCCAGCACTCAATCCACTGAGCCACACCAGCTGGGGCACAAAAACACTTTTTAATAAAATGTATACACCCATGGGATTTAAGAAAAGAGAAGATAAAATAAAAATATTAGTGGTAAACAATGAATACATTAAATATGGAATTAAATAGCTGTGATATATAGCGTGGTCTAAAGTGGTGTTCACTAAATATTTGTGATGATTTTTTGTGGGTGATACAACTTTAAGTATTTTTTAACTTTCTTATTAATATGCTTCTGTGTTATTTGAATGTTTTTCAAAGAATATATACTCTGGTTTCTCTTCAGATCATATAACTCACCTTTTACAAAGAATATGCTATATTTTTATATTAACAAACATAATCAGTCTAAATATAAATTCATGGTACAGCTTAAGTAAATTATCTCTGGAAAGTTTAGAGAAGATAAACTTTATCTGGGAAAAAATTTAGCTTGATTTTTATTTTTTAAATATTAAGTAACTTGTTCATAAGTCTACCTTTCTAATACTTTATATTCTTATAACCCAGATGCGTAGAATTATTCAGCACAAAGTAGTCTTTAATTTTCTTGGCTTTAGAGCATTACTAAGGCCTTTCTAAGTTCTTTGGAAAAAAATAGAAGAGGAGGGAACACTTCCTAACTCATTCTATGAAGTCAGTATTACCCTAATACCAAAACCAGACAGACATCACGAAGAAAAAAACAAAATTACAGACCACTACTCCTTGTGCATATAGTCACAAAAACTTCGGCAAAATAATAGCTGCATATTTGTGCATTTGCAAACCAAATACAGCAGCACATAGAAAGCATCACACACTATGAACAAGTGGGACTTACCCCAAGAACGCAAGGTTGGTTCAACATACAAAGTCAATCAGTAGAGTACACTACATTAACCGGATAAAGTTAAAAGCCATGTCATCATCGCAATATTTCTGATAAAAACATTCAGTGAACTAAGAGTAGACAGAAACTTTCTTAGTCTTCCCAGAGCCCTTAGCAGCAGAAATGCAAAAACAATCTCTCACCCTGGCTGTTGTGGCTTGATGCATTGAGCTTTGGCCCTGCAAACTGAAGGTCACCAGTTTGATTCCTGGTCATTTTGACTCCTGGTCGAGGCACATGCCTGGATTGCAGGGCCAGGTTTCCAGCTGGGGGTGGGCAAGAGGCAACTGACTGATGTTTCTCTCACATAAACAAACTGATGTTTCTCTTACACATAGGTGTTTCTCTCCCTCCTTTTCTTCCCCTCTTCCCTTTTTCTAAAAAAAAAATTTTTAAACAATCTAACAATAGCCAGAGGGGAGGGGGGAGGGGACAATGGGGGAAAGGGTTTTCAGGAACTACTATAAAGGACACATGGATAAACTAAGGGGGGAGGGTGGAAGCAAGGGAGGGAGGTGGGTTTGATTGGGGTGGGGGGGAGTGGTGGGGGGGAAATGCAGACAACTGTAATTGAACAACAATAAAATAATTTTAAAAATAAATAAAATACATTGTTTAGAAGTTTAAAAAAAGGAACTCTTGAGTGTGACATGATCAACGACTCTCTGCCTATCTTTTACTCTCTGGCATCTGCTTTTCTCCCTGCAACCAATTGACTTCCTCATCTTTGTCTTTTGTCCGGCTCACAGTGGCTGTGTACTCAAACTTTCAGTTATTCCCTTCCACATGCTCGTAGCCCCTGTAGAAGAGGAAAGATGAATTTCCTACCTACTTAGAGTCTGAGACCAGGCTTAAGAATTAAACTGACATGAGACATATTCATAGCAAAACTGAAGACCTGAAGAAGCAATTATGACTAAGAGCTTATCTACTGTTTTTAATGCAAAGAATGATAAATTTGTGGCAAAGTGACAAGGCAAAGAGTTTAAGCTACTTAAGAGTTTAAGAGTTTAAAAAGCCATAAATTGTGAGGAAGGGACTAGGAAATATATGGAGTAAACTAACAGAAAATAATGGTTGTTCTCATAGTTTTGTTTGTACAGATGTATTTTGGCATTCACTCCCCTCTGATGATAAGAATGTTCTTCTCACCCTGGCTGGTATGGCTCAGCAGATTGAGTGCCGGCCTGCACACCAAAATGTTGCCGGTTCAATTCTCGGTCAGGGCACATGCCTGGGTTGCAGGCCAAGTCCCCAGTTGGGGGCATGAGAGAAGCAACCAATCACTGTTTTTCTCCCTCTCTCCCTCCTTTCCCCTTCTCTAAAAAATAAATAAGTAAATTTAAAAATCTTAAAAAAAAAAAAAAAAAAAAGAATGTTCTTCTCTTCCTATACAAGTAGGGCAACTTTCTCATAGGAAATTTTGTGATCTGTTCTTAGGCAGAAAGAGGGAGGTCAGAGAGCCCTTCCTGCATGTTTCTCCAGAACTGTCAGCTCAAATAAATATGCCACAGCATTTCATTTGGGGGCTGGCAGGTCCCAGTCCCCTCAGGGATCTCACTTCTGACCCGCTGCTCTCATCTTTACTTACTGAATTCAGCAGTTAAACTATGAGCGAGAATCTGTTTGCCACAGCTCATTCTCCAATACAGCAGATTGCCACACAGGGCCAGAAGTAGGCTAAAGCAAGCAAGATGCTCAGGGCATAAAATTTCATAAGGTACTTTTCTTGCTTGCAATGCCCACCCGGCACTTGCACAACCCTGAAAGAAAGTACTTCTTGAAATGTTGCACTGGGGTGAGGGCATCTTCTTGCCTCACCCTAGTGCTAGCCGGAACCGCCGCAGCGCAGCGTTTTGAAACTATGCCTTCTCCTATTTTCATGTGAGGGCCTAACTCTTGCTAGAGCACCCTTGAGCAAATTGCTCCTCTGTAAAGTCCATTTCTCAAATTTCCAAGGCTCAGAGTGGGGAAGTTGTTTATCTTCCCACAGAATCCTCATTTTATGCTCCAGGATTTCCTCTTCCCAGGATAATGAAAGAGTAAAGGCAGAAGCACACATTCTTCTCTTCATCCCCCAACCTTTCTGTAGTGTAGGCTCTCACCAAAGCGTGCCTCCGAAAATAATGAGCAGTACCTTTTCCAAAATATGAATAGTTCAGTTTTTAATAACATCCCAACTAGGCTTACAACCAAACAGTAAAGTTTGTTTTGGATAATTGTGGTTTGTCTTTGGTTCTCATTTCCTATTTTTACTTACTTGGACAAAATCACACTTATTTCTCCAAAACAGCAATTTTTAGGTATAGGCTATTCTAATACCAGATTAGGGGAAATGTCTTTAATATCATCGTCAAGGATGTGGTTCTGCTGAAAGGTATTCCAGTTTACTTTTCTAGATAGGACACAAATTTTCAACATACATATTCTATATATGGGCATCTTCATTGAATTGCCGAAGAAAAGTTTACATAGACACTTAATTTATATCCATATAACTAAAAAGTCATGCAAAAATAATACTTCTCGGAACAGAGGGAGCATCTGCTCCCCAAAACAAGCTGTTTTTCCATCTTGGGTGGCAGAAAGTGCTTATAATATGTTGGGTTGGTCAAATATCCATTTTGGTTTTTTCCATAAAATAAAGGACACATTTTTCCTTTTCACCAATAACTTCATTGATTTGGATATTTTGAGTATGTCAGCTATCTCTTACTATTGGATTCCAGTGGGTAGAGGCCGGAGCTAAACATCTTCCAATGCATAAGACAGCATGACAGCAAATAATTATTTGGCCAAAATGTCAATAGTACCAAGAAACTTCATCAATTACTATTGACACATTTGATCAGCCACAGAACTTTCTCCATACACTGCACAATTTGTTTTTGCTGTCACATTACAATCTAATAAAATTGTTTCAAATTAACTTAAAGACAACTAAGCACTACTAGGACCATTGTATGGAAAAACTAAATGAACTTTTTGGCAACCCAATATAAATTGAAAATCTTTATACCTCTACATTTTTGTAAGGTTCAGTCTGTTTTTTAAATTATATTTTATTGATTATGCTATTATAGGTGTCCTGATTTTTCCTCTTTGTCCCTCCTGCACACAGTACCCCCAACACCCTGAAGTAATCCACCTAATGTTGCTCATGTCCATGGGTCATGCATATAAGTTCTTTGGCTGCTCCATTTCCTATACTGTACTTTATAACCCCATGGCTATTCTGTAACTGTCTATTTGTACTTCTTAATCCCTCACCTCTTCACCCACTCCCCTATACCTCCCTCCCATCTGGTTACCATCAAAATGCTCTCTGTATCCATGATTCTGTCTCTGTTCCTCTTGTTTGCCTAGTTTGTTTTTTAGACTCAACTGTTGATAGATTTATATATTTTTTACCATTTTACTGTTTTGACCTTCTTTTTCTTCATATTTCATATAATAATGCTTTGGTAATGATGAACTCCTTTAGTTTTTTCTTGTCAGGAAGCTCTTTATCTGCCCTTTGATTATAAATGATAGGTTTGATGGGTACAGCAATCTTGCTTGTAGGTCCCTGCTTTTCATGACTTCGAATATTTCTTGCCAAAAGCCTGCAAAGTTTCTTTTGAGAAAACAGCTGACAGTCTTATGGGACCTTCTCTGTAGGTAACTGTCTGCTTTTCTATTGCTGTTTTTAATATTCTCTCTTTGTCTTTAACCTTTGGCATTTTAATTATGATGTGTCTTGAAGTGGACCTCTTTGTATCCATCTTGTTTGGGACTCTGCTTCCTGGACTTGCATGTCTATTTCCTTCACCAAATTAGGGAAGGGTTCTTTCATTATTTTTTCAAATAGATTTTCAATTTCTTGCTCTTCCTCTTCTCCTTCTGGCACACCTATCATGTGATGGTTGGGATGTTTGAAGTTGTCCCAGAGGCTGCTTATATTATCCTCATTTTATGTGGGTTCTTTTTTCTTCTTGTTCTGATTGATTGTTTTTGCTTTTATATGTTCCAAATCATTGATTTAATTCTCAGCTTCATCCACTCTACTGTTGTTCCTGTGTAAATTGTTCTTTATATCAATTGGTATCCTTCATATCTGGTTGGATCTTTCTTATGCTGTTGAGGTCCTCACTAAGTTCCTTGAACATCCTTATAACTATCTGCATCTGATAGATTGCTCATCTCCATTTCGTTTAGCCCTTTTTCTGGAGTTTTAATCTGTTCTTTCATTAGGGCTATGTTTTTTTGTCTCCTTGTTTTGGCAGCCTCCTTGTGTTTGTTTTTATGTACTAAGTTGAGATGCTTTTACTCTGCATATTGGTAGTGTGGCCTAATGTAGTGGCTTTGGTAGTGTGGCCTATGGTGTCCTGTAGGGTCCAGGGGCACAGCCTCCTTTATCACCGAAGCTGGTACTCAAAGTGTGCCCTTTATGTGGGCTGAGTACACCCTCCTCTTGTAGTTGAGACTTGGTTGCTATTGGCAGACCAATGGGAGGAATTTATACATGCCAGTCAGCTTAGAGGTCTGGCTGTGACCACTGACCAAAAACCTCTACCCTCCATGGAGGATCAGCTGTGCAGGGGCAAGGTGGTGTGGTGGAACTCCAATGTGGTCTGTAGCTGTCCACTAGGAGCACAGGCTCTGGGGTTTCCATGGTGGTGTAAGCCAAGGTCATCCCTTACCTGTGTTTTGCCTGGGGCCAAGCTACGTGAGGTGTAAAGCAATCTGAAATGGCTGCTACTTGTGCTGAGCTTGGAGATTCTCAGGCAAGACAAGCTGTACATCTAGGTTGGCTGCTGCTAGTGCTGGGCCTGGGGCTGACTGAGGCCAGCTGTTGCTTATTTGCTATGATTTACAAAGTTGTGAAGTTGAGCCAATACCAGCCATTCGTACGGAAAAGTGGCTTGGGTGGGCCTGTAAGTTGGTGGGGCAGAGTCTCTGGGGATCTCCAAGGTCAGTCAAACAATGTTAGCCAGCTTGCCAGCTCTGTCGGCGAAGGGTTTAGAAAAGGGACAATGGCTTCTGCTGGCCTTGATGTGAGACACTTCAGTTTCTCCCTGTATAGGAAGGGAGAAACACTGGCACCTTTCAAGCTGCTACCCTAGTGCTGGAAGTCAGATGGAGCGAGCCTGAGTAGATGAGTCCATGTGTGGGTTCTTTAAGGGAAACTGCTCGGGGCTCCAGCACTTTCTTCTACCCTCTCAATCCCCACTGGTTTTTGCAGCCAGAAGTTCTGGGGATTTATCTTCCTGGCACTGGAACCCTGGGCTGTGAGGCCTATAGTAGGGTTGGAACTTCTTGCTCTCAAAATACCCCTCCTGAATTTTTATCCACCATATGTGGGTGAGGGACCAGCCCATTCTGCATCTCTGCCCCTCCTACCAGTCTCGATGAATGTGGTTTCTTTAATTACACAGTTGTCAGACTTCCATTCAACTCAATTTCTGACTGTTCTGAGTAATGTTTTTCTATGTTTTAGTTGTAATTTTGATATGATTGTGTGAAGTGCTGAGCCACATCTACCTACACTGCCATTTTGACCAGAAGTCCTAGGTTCAGTCTTCAGTGAGCAAACCCCTACCTCAGTTAAGGAAAAGACTTTAGCCCTGGCTGGTGTGGCTCAGTGGATTGAGTGCCAGCCTGCAAACCAAACGATTGCTGTTTCAACTCCCAATCAGGGCACATGCCTTGGTTGCAGGCCAGGTCCCCAGTAGGGGGCATGTAACAGGAAACCACACATTGATGTTTGTCTCCTTCTCTTTCTCCCTCCCTTCCCCTCTCTCTAAAAATAAATAAATAAATCTTCAAAAAAAATAAAAGGAAAAGACTTTATGCCATCCCACTGTACAGTATATAGGCCAGCCTATGTTTTGGTTGTTCTTTAGTCAGTTCACTCTGTTAGCTATGACAATTGACTATGGTATGAGGTGGTCACATGATAGAAAACAGGGTTACTAGGTCGGCATGGACCATGAATAGTGCTGGGGACATGGCAAATGTCTTCCAACATCATTACAAGTAAGTTCCAACCACAACAAGGAGCGTGGTGGAAAAAACACAGAGAACACAGAGCTGGTTGTTCTTCCATAAAACCCCACCCAGTCTTCCACAAACAGTGGTGCAAAAAGCAACCAAGTTCCTTATTAGTATTCCTGCTTCCACTGGTTGGTGTTCGGCAACCTGAATAGACAGGTTGCCCAGTGTATTCATCACAGGCTGCACTGGAGGAAGAGCAAGTGTCCAAAGACCAGACCAGAACAGGTAAGAGAGGAAGCCCACTAAATAGAGGTGGTTGGTCAGTTGGTAGGAGTGTGGTGAATGATTGTATAGCAGTAGAAATGTACCCCTTTATTTAGTCCTTTGAATTTCCTTTGTGCAGGTAAAGAAGAAAGAAGCAAGTAAGACAAATTCCTATCTGGAAACCTCTGGCTTAGAACCACATTCAGCAGGATGTTATTTTGCTTTTACTTTAGTTTTATTTTATTTTATTTTTTTTTTGTTTGGTTTGTTTTTAAGCTTGAACAGATAACAAGTTAATAGACAAATGTCGAAAGATTGAAAAGATTTTGAAGTTCCTTTCCTTTTACCTCCATCTTCAGGAGCATTTTTGGTTTTATGGAGGTTTTACTTATTTTGTTTCATTAAAAAAAAATCTTTGTCTAATTATTATTATATGTCTGAAGTACCTTTCTTGAAATACTGCCTTATTTATCTGACACCACCTCCACTTTTGAGAAGAATTCTCACTTTTTAAAAGAGGTTTAGACTTCTGGTCAAGATAGAGGCATACATAAACACAGCTAGCCTCCTCGCCCAATCATGACAAAAATTGCAACTAAACTGTGAAACAACTACCACCCAGAATCACCAGAAAATTGAGCTGTATGGAAGTCTAACAACCAAAGAATTAAAGAAATCACATTCATTCAGATGGGAAGAAGGGGTTGGAGACATAAGACACGAAATGGGTGGTCCCACACCAACATGTGGTGGATAAAAATTGGGAGGGACATCTCAGGAGTGAGGGATCCCAGCCCCCCACACCAGATCACTCAGCCCAGAGTTCCAGTGCCAGGAAGATAAGTCCCCATAACTTCTGGCTACAAAAACCAGTGGGAGTTGGGATGGCGGAAGACACTGTACAATGGACTTAGGACTTAGGACTAAGGACTTATGCAGACTCACTCCCTCTGGGCTCCAGCACCAGGGCAGCAGCTTGAAGTGCATCTACAGCATATGAGGAGAAACTGAAGTACCTGGCATCAGTGCGACTGCCAGGGAACAGCTTCATCCTGAACAAAACTCTAGAGGCCAGGCAGTGGCCATTGTTCCTTTTCTGGGTCCTCCTTCACACAGAGCTACATATCTGAGACTCCATCAACCTGCTTCATATGGGTTGCCCACCCAAACTATTACCCAGGGCTTCACCCCATCCAGTTTATGGGTGTGCTTTTCTACATAAGGCCATGCTAATGAGACAGGGAGCCAAAACATCTCTACCTAATACACAGGAACAAATACAGGGAGGCTGCCAAAATGAGGAGACAAAGAAATATGACCCAAATGAAAGAATGGGACAAAACTCCAGAAAAAGGACTAAACAAAATGGAAATAAGCAATCTATCAGATGCAGTGTTTAAAACACTGGTTATTAGTATGCTTAAGGAACTCATTGGGTACAGGATAAAAAAGATCCAGGCAGAAATGAAGGATACACTAAGTAAAATAAAGAAAAATTTACAGAGAACCAGCACTGGAGAGGATGAAGTTGAGAATTAAATCAATGATTTGGAACCCAAGGAAGAAAAAATTCAATCAGAACAGCAAGAAGTAAAAAGAACCCCCCCTGACCCCCCCAAAATGAATGTAGGATAAGAAGCCTCTGGGACAATTTCAAACATACCAACATATGAATCATAGGGGTGCCAGAAGGAGAAGAGAAAGAACAAGAAATTGAAGATTTATTTGTAAAAATAATGAAAGAACCCTTCCCTAATTTGTGAAGGAAATAAACACGCATGTCCAGGAAGCACAGAGAGTCCCAAACAAAATGGACACAAAGAGGACAACACCAAGACACATCATAATTAAAATGCCAAATGTTAAAGATAAAGAGAGGCTCTTAAAAGCAGCAAGAGAAAAGCAGACACTTATCTACAAAGTAGTTCCCATAAGATTGTCAGCTGATTTCTCAAAAGAAACTTTGCAAGCTAGAAGGGACTGGCAAGAAATATTCAAAGTCATGAAAAGCAGAGATCTACATCCTAGATTATTCTATCCAGCAAAACTATCATTTAGAATGGCAGGGCAGATAAAGTGCTTCCCAGACAAGGTAAAGCTAAAGGAGTTCATCATCACCAAGTCATTATTATATGCAATGTTAAAGGGACTTATTTAAGAAAAAGAAGAATATCAAAACTATGAACGTTAAAATGGCAAAAAAAATCTCAACTATCAACAATTGAATCAAAGTAACAAACTAAGAAAACAAGCAGAACAGAAACAGAATCATAGATATGGAGATCACTTGGAGGGTTATCAGTTGGGAGTAGGAAGGGAGAGAATGGGATAAAAGGTGCATGGATTAAGAAGTACAAATTGGTAGGTACAGAATAGAAGGGGGATGTTAAGAACAGTATAGGAAATGGAGAAGCCAAAGAACTTAATGCATGACCCATGGACATGAACCATGGGGGTCACATTACTGGAGGGAAGGGGGGTACCAGGTGGAGGGGGGCAAAGGGGAAAAATCAGGACAACTGTAATAGCATAATCAATGAAATATATTAAATTTTTCATATCTTCGTAAACTTTTTTAAGGTTATCATATAAAATGGGTGAAAGTTTGATGAGAAATAGGATTATTTACATGGTCTCATAATAAATTCCCACAAGGTACACAATAACTGCAAAGAGAAAAATAACAACTTCATAGGAGAGAAAGTATAGATACCACATTGATATAGATCAAAATGAGAATCATTAATAATGGGACAAATTGACATCATGTTCCTCATAATAGGATGCATCAAGGATACAATATCACCTCTGAGATATTCCTGCCAAAAATGCGTAACTTAAATCTAATCACGGGAAACATCAGATAAACCCAAACTGAGAAACATTTGACAAAATAAATGATCAGTATTCTTCAAAAATGTCAATGTCATGGGGCTTTTAATGTTCCCTGGTTTCTATTGGATTGGCTTCCACTCACCAATACGCCATTATGCTGTTATCTGTGTGGCATGGGTGGCTTAGAGGAAGCTACTGGGTTTTGTACACTTTTCTGTATGCCCCCATTTTACTTATTGTGAATTAATGTTAAGAGCTTTCAGCTGATCCTTTTGCAGTTTTTTAAAGATATGTAATTATATTGTTTGCACTTAACAGTAATGTTGACTCTTCCTTTTCAATAATTTTACCTTTTGTTCCTGTCCGGTATCTTACTGCATCAGATAGAATTTCCAGAAGAGTGCTACATAGTAATGAAGACAGCTAACATCTCTGCCTCTTCCTGATTTAATGGGAACATTTCTCGTATTTTGACGTTAAGGATGATACAGGCTGTCAGTATAAGATGTTATATGTTACAGGGAGTATCTTCCTATTCCTATATTTCTATGAAAAAATACTTTTAAGTCAGACAAAAATATTGAATTTATCTGAATATTTTTTGTCACCTATTGAGATTATCATACAGTTTTCCTTACTGAGGTAGTTGAACTGATGTCTTTGCATTAATAGATTTTTCTGACATGAAACTATCCTCGCATCCCTGGAGTAAACCTGATTTAGCTGTGGTAGATAATTCTCTTAATACTTCATTTTGCTCTTATCATTGTATATTTTGTCCTTTTGCAACCGTGTGGTGAATGGACATTGCATCAGTTCAGTTTAGCTGGAACTGTGTCCAGAAGTCCCTTCCCTGCATAGTTCTGGGTTAGCCAGGTCACGGGAGACAATTGTGTGAGATTGGGAAGGAGAAAGTGAAGCAGAAGCCATGTTCTCATCGCACTCACAGGTCAGTACTGGGCACAAGGAGTTGATGTCACTGCTCTGCTGCCTTGCCTGGTTGAGGTCTGACAGCAGCTGGGCCAACACCTTTACCCTCACTGATTCCTAGGCTGGACACATTTCAGCTGCATAAGAAGAGTACCAATTTCTCCTGCAGATCCTACCTCTGGGCTGGTTGTACTCAAGCCAAGAACCTTGGCAGGATGTCCATCTAGATCTGAAATCTGGAACAGAATCCTCTGAGGGAAGGTATTGATTTCTCACCCAGGTAGAGATACAGGAAACAGGAAAACAGGTGCATCTCACAGAGTGCATATAGCCTTGAGGTCACCATCGTACTGAGGCCTGAGTGCTGGGCCAGCCACTAATTAGGCCATGATCTGTACTGCCATTTTCTGGATATGCAGAAGTAGGTGTCATTTCTTAGGAGAACAGCCTTTTAGGAGGAAACAAGATGTGACAAATCTCTGTGCCTTATTGAGGAATCTGAACACCATCGCTTCTTTCTCCCCCTGATCTTTCTAGCTCTTTCTGAGGTGGAGGAACCAGATGTCCTGTGAGCATTACCACAACACCTTGTGAATGGACTGGCTGAAGAGCTGTCCTGATGGCCTCTCAGCCCATTTGCCAGGCTACCGGTAATGTTACCCCTCAGCTCCTGACTGCCCATCTCTTGAGGCAGGGCCAGGGACCCATCCCTGTCACACCATGCTCTACTGGGCTGCCAGTCTCCCCAGAAGCTCTGGCATGGCTAGAACATGTTCTCACACACACACTCGCTTGCTTTGGTTTCTTGTGCCGAATGCCACATGGTGTCCAAGGGTGGCCAAGGTCCCTGAGGAAGCACTAGGGTCTGACTCTGGGGTTGGTCCCCCAGCAGTAGTTACCTTTGGGTCTATGACCACCCCGGCTGACAGGCTGGCCTTGAGGGGGGCCTGGAGGGCTTCCAAGGGCAAGTCCTCCTGAACAGAAAACGTAAGCCTCGGTTTCCCAGCTTCTAGGTAACATCCCCAAGCCAGCCTCCTGCAGCTGACAAGGATCCACACTGTGCTAACTGTGGACTCAATCTCATCAAGACTGTGATGCTGACCATGACAGGGCTGATTGACCAAGTGCAGGATGAACATACATGAGCACCCTTCACCCCTCCGCCCCACTGTACTTGGCACCTTTGTTACATACATTGTAGTAGTAATGTAATAGCACAATCAATAAAATATATTTTAAAAACAGCTTTAGAAATTTGCTAATTTTACCTCTGGGGCAGGGAGAAGGGGCCTTGCAGTGCTATAGACAAAGTTCGTGAGGACTGTTGTTTGACTGAATCTGAGGGGTCTCCTTTCCAAATCACCAAATTGCTTTACTTCTTAGTCACCATCGTACAGGGGCCTGAGTGCTGGGCCCTTTTCAGGTGAGATAAAAATGAAATCCAGCACTTAGTGGAGAACTTGGTAAGCTTGACACTTCTGCTGAAAACATAAGTTTAAAACAAGTCCCCCAAATCAAATTTGATCAAGTTGCCCATATTTAAGCTTTAGATTCCCATGGGAGAATGGAATGAGAAAACCTACCGTTTATCGAATATACATTGTGTTCTAGGCATTATACCTAATACTTTATATTCAACCCACACAACAGATCACCGTAGGAAGTGCCATTACTTCTACTTTTCAATTGAGATAAAAATGCAATTCTCAGTTGAGTAACCTGCTGCCTGAGGTCCACCCAATGGCTAGGAGGCAGAGATAAAAATCTAATTCTGACCTGTTTAGTCTTAACACTATTTTTCTCTTGCGTCACTTCAGATCATGACTACATAATGCTTATATATTGCTTATGAAAACAACTTATTACACTTACATTCATAAACTATTTTGTTAAATATTTGATGAACTCCAATTCTATCTTAAAGTTCCTTTGTAATTCTGCCATTTTACAAATATTTGTGTCTTTCTTTCCTTAATAAATGACTTCCTTGGATGACACCACTGTAACACTTCTTACATATTCAAAGTTTAAATGGCAGGTTTAACTCAATTTCTTTAGCATTATCACACCTTTGAATATCACAAAGTTTTTTATCTGACTCTCTTCCAATCGAGTTGGGGCTGCTGTCTGATTCCTTGAACTGTGAGGCTGTGAGGCTAAAAACAGAGTATCTTTTATTTGCTGTCTAAGATCTTAGGGCAAAATGGTGTATAATAAATTCGTATCTGAGATTGGGATAGGATGTTACATATAAAACGGGTCTTATTTAGTCAGGAATGTCAGAGGCAGATATTAAGAGCCTAAGTGCAGAGCTACAGAAGTGAGAAGAGCCCTGGCACCTTCCTTCCCCTTTCTCTAAAGTCATGTCCATGGGTGAGGATAAAAAAAAGTGAGAAGATTCAGCAAATAGGAAGTAGTAGTAGTTTTCAAACTTGGGTGTGCTTAAAGACATTCTGATTTCTAGGTCTTGAATAAAACCAAGGTATTTGCATCATTAGCAAAATGATTCTAATTTGAGAATCCTTTGGAAGGGCATCAGCAAAATCAGAATATGTCTAGTAGTAAATTCCCATTAAGGAGAAGGAACAGGGAATACCTGTGGTTGGGATTTGGCCTGCTCTACTCCCAGCCCAGCCTGATGTACATGAGGCTCATCCATGTAAAGGGGAGAAGGTTCAGAGGACAGGTGGAGGGAGTAGGACATTTGGCTTAAGACCAACACTTCCAAAGGGCAGAGTGAATTAGGGAAGATTACTGGGTCAGATAACTAGAGGGTGCTCAGAGCTGTATAATTTAGTATGTTCCATCTTTTTTAAAAAATGCTTCATGACCCTCACTTCCCCTTGTAGATGCTGCTTTATTTCTCAATTCCACTTTACAGCAAGACTCCACAAAAGCGTTGTCTATTCTATTTCCTATTCTCCTCTTAAATCCACATCAATCAGGCTTTGAACCAACAACTTTGGCAAAGGTATCAAACTTCATGTTTCCAAATCCAATGGTTATTTCTCAGTTTCATATTGTTAACCTCTTAGCAGTGTTGACAGAGCTGACCACTTCCTTTTTCTTAAAAAAGTTCTTCACTTAGCTTCCAGAACATCGTATCCATATGATTTTCCTTCTACCTCATACACCACTCCTTCCGAGGTTCCATTGTTGATTCCTCTTCCTCAATATCTATTGGAGTCCATCAAAGATTAATGCTCAGCCCTCTGTTCTATCTACCTTTCCTTCAGATTATTTCATCCAGTCTCATGGCATCTATTTGCTGATGACTCACAAAATTCTTATCTTTAGCCCTGACCTCTCAACCCAGTCCCAAGTCAGTAATTTTCTCTAGTCCCTACTTGGTAACTCCATTTGGAGAGTGTTCAATAATGTTTTTCTTCCCCTAAACCTATGCCTCACATAGTTTTTCTTAACATCTATATATATTTAAATTTGTATTTATTGATTTTGGAGAGAGAAGAAGCGGGGAGAGAGAGAGAGAGAGAAAGAGAAACATTGCTTTGTTGCTCCACTTATTTACGTGTTCATTGGTTGCTTCTTGTATGTGCCCTGACCAGGGATGGAATCTACAACCTTGGTTTATTGTAACAATGCTCTAACCAACTGAGCTACCCAGTCATGGCAGTTTATCTTATTTTAATAAATGACATCTCCATTCTATCAGTTGCTCAGACCAAAATGTCATCCTGGATTCCTCTTATTCTCCTATCTCACATCTAAAACCTCTGGATATCTTATATTTTCTATCTTTAAAATATAACTTGAGCACTGGCTGGTGTAGTCCAGTGGATGGATCATGGGCCTTTGAACCAAAGGGTTGCTGGTTCGATTCCCAGTCAGGACACATGCCTGGGTTGTCGGCCAGGTCCCCAGTAGGGGGCATGCGAGAGGCAACCACACATTGATGTTTCTCTCCCTCTCTTTCTCCTTCCCTTCCCCTCTCTCTAAAAATAAATAAATAAAATCTTTATTTAAAAAGTCTGATTTAAAAAATAAAATACACTATAATTTGACCACTTCTTATCACAACTTCGATTACTCTGGTCCCAGCCACCATGGCTTTCAACTGGATTAGTTAAAACTTCTCACTTATCTTCCTTCACTTATACTTCCACCTTCCCACATAGCCTATTGTTGAGACAACAGTCATAATGATCTTTTAAAAACATATTACTCTTGCACAACTCTCTCACCTAACACTCCATCCCTGAATTTCCAATCAGAGAGAAAAGGATACATTTTCAGTACTTGTCATTGGGTATAATTTGATATTCCTTTGGCAAAAAATTGAATTAAGAAATCTGTATTATTTTTCTATTGCTACTTAAAAAATTACCACAAGGCCAGTGGCTTAAAACAACATAAATTTATCCTTTTACAGTTCTGGAGGTCGGAAGTCTAAAATCAAGGTATCAGAAGGGCTAACATTCCTTCTGACCCTAAAATTCAGATGGAATAACAAGGGACCCAGAATAACTAAAATAATCTTGAAAAATAACAAAGTTGGAGGACTCACCATTCTAAACTTCACAACTTACTGCAAAGTCACAGTAATAAAAACATGGTGGTATTGGCATAAAGACATACAGATCAATGGAATAGAATTGAGGGTCTAGAAAGAAACCTTTGCATGGTCAATTGATTTTCAACAAGAGTGCCAACACCATTCAATGGGACAAGAATAGTCTTTTCAACCAATGTTGCTGGGACAACTGAATATCCATATGTAGAAATAATGACATTACCTTACATCGTATACAAAAATTAACTAAAAAATGGATCAAAATCAAAATATAAAAGCTAAAGAGGTAAAATTCTTACAGGAAAATATAGGAACAAATTTCCATTTCTTGAATTTGGCAATGGATTCATAGATATGATATCAAAAACATAAGCAAATATATATATACTTATATTTATATTTGTATATATTTGTATATACACATTGGTGTATATATATATGTTGTATATATACATATACAATATACATATATACATATATATACAACTATGTATATAGTTGTATATATATACAAAATAGAAAAGAAAAATGGATGTCGGACTTGATTAAAATTAAAAACTCATGTACATTAAAGAACACTATCAAGAAAGTTGAAAGACAACCCATAGAATGAGAGTAAATATTTACAACTCATATCTGATATGGATCTAGTATCCAGGATATAGAGTTAAAAAAACCATTACAACTCAACAAAACTCTAATTTAAAAATGAGGAAAGAATTTAAATTGAAATATCTCTTTTTAAAAGGTATATGAATGTCCAATAAGCATATGAAAAGATGTTCATAACATTGATATTTAGGGAAATGCAATACAAAACCAAAATGGCATATCAGTTCACAACCACTAGGGTGATTATAGTTTAGAAATAAGAAAATAGTAAGTGTTGGCAAGGATATGGAGTGATTTGGAACTCTCATAAGTTGCTAGTAGGAATGTAAAATGGTGTAGCTGTTTTGGAAAATAATTTAGCAGTTTTTCAAAATATTAAACATAGATTTCCTACTAGACTCAGTGATTCTACTCCTGGGTATATACACAAGAGATTGAAAACAGTTGATCAGACAAAAACTTGCACAGGACTGTTCATAGCAGCATTATCCAGAATAGCCAAAAATTGAAAACAACCCAAAATGCCCATGACTGATGAATGAGTAAGTAAAATGTAACATAACCACATAATGGAATATTGTTTGGTAATAAAAATGAATAAAGTACTGATACAACATGAATGATCCTTGAAAACATTATGCTAAGTGAAAGAAGCCAGACACACAAAAAACCACAGATTATGATTCCATTTGTATGAAATGTTCAGTATAGGCAAGTCCACAGAGATATAAGCTGATTAGTGTTTGTTTGTCCAGGGGCTTGGTTGGGGAGGGGGATGTAGGGTGGATACCTAATCGATACCTAATCTCTTAGAGGATGATTTTGTGGGGCACCAAACATAATTTTCCTCCCAACTTTCTAATTCTTCTGGCTAGACTAATAATAAAATTAATGTGAGAAAGATTGATAAGCAAAAACATCCAAGTTTTATTCCACATGTACATATGGGAGTTACATAAGAATATGAAACCCAAGAACACATTGAGATATTGAGGCTCATATGCCATTTTGAACTACGGAGAGGGAGACAGGGATCTTGGGTAGAGAAGGGAAAGTAGGCCATTCACAGGTGGATGAGAAAGAGCAAACAGGTGGTAAAGCAATTCCCGCCCAGCCACCTTGAAACAATGGGGCACAGAAGGGAGTCCAACAAACAGGCATGGCTAGATTTCTTCCTGACAGCCACACTTAGCTTCTTTTATGATTCTAAGGTGATGCTCCCTTCCTTGCATCGGGTTTTTCTAAATAAACAGGTTTTTCTTGCTGAATTTCTTTAGGTAGTTAAGGTGGAGCATCAAAGGTTCTTCCTGAGGCTTTTATTTGACAGCTTAAATTCAATATCCCAAAAAGCATATTTTGGGGTGGCAAACTCTGGTCCCCCTCAAAGTTCTAGAATTATGTAGTGGTGAGGGCTGCATAACATTGTGACTACATTAAAATCATTGGAATATTCACATACTTTAAAATGTCTAAAAGGGTAATGTTTTATGTGAATTTTACCCCAATTAAAAAAAGATAAAGTCCTAAGTTGACTTTATCAACATTGAAAACTCTTTTCATCAAAGACATTAGTGGTGAGAAAAAGACCACCCATATAGAAAAGGTGTAAAAGATGTAAACAGACAACTCACAAAAGAAATATAAATAGCCATAAAGGTGTGAGAAGACACTGAATTTAACTAGGAAACATAAAAATGCAAATTATAAGTGAGATAGCATTTTCTTTGTAGAGATTTGCAAAATTGAAAGAATTTGAAAATATCATGGGTGGTTAAAGGTTAGAAAAAAGAAATTGTCTCATTGCTAGTAGTTTAAATTGCAATCATTTTGGAGGGTGATTTGGCAGTAAGGTGTTAAAATTTTAAAACATACACACTCTGCAACTCAGCAATTCTACTTCTCCATATTTACCACAAAGAAATAGCAATAGAGGTGCACACAAAGGCATGTACAAAGATGTTCGCTTCAGCATTTTTTGTAAATGCAAAAATGAGACACAAGCCAATGAAGGTAGAGAAATAAACTGTGGTAGACTCATACCACAAAATACTATCTAATTACTAAAACAAATAATGTTAATATGGAACCGTTCCTAAGACATAATGTTAAATGGAAAAAAAAAACCAAGTTTCAGAACATTATTCATTTTTGTAAAATCTACAAATCTTGCAAAATCAAACTAACAAATAACTTTGTTTCCCATTGTTACCATTGATAATGAGCTAGAAGAGGGTACAAAAGCAACCAGACCTTGAGCTTAATAAAATGGGGAACACAACCTGGCTGGTGTGGCTCAGGGGATTGAGCACCAGCTTGTGAACCACAGGGTCACTGGTTCTATTCCCAGTCAGGGTACACGCCTGGGTTGCGGGCCAGGTCCACAGTGGTGGGTGTGTGAGAGACAATCTCACATTAATGTTTCTCTCCCTCTCTTTTTCTCTCCCCTCCCCTCTGTCTAAAAATAAATAAGTAAAATCTTTAAAAAAAAAAATACAATGGGGAACATAAGCCTGCTTGCTAGCCAGAAAGCTACAGCTTTTCACACTCCAGGAGACAACAGCATTATGCTCCACCAAGGGGATTAATACTCTACCCTTCCCCTGCCTCCAGTACCAGATTGTTGAGGGGCGTAGGGGGAGGTACTGGACCATAGAGGCCTGTCAGTCT